>NC_140664.1:51038853-52461353 GCF_054131305.1 Coturnix japonica
TGTCATTAAAAGCACAGATTCTATTTCCATCTCAGTGACGAGTTAGAGTTGATCTAAGAGTTGAGAAATAAAATCCCTAGACTATATTGATTTCTGTTGAGATATGAATGTGTATGCATGTATATGTGTGGGATGTCATCTTGAAGAAAAGAATTACAGAATCATAGAATCATAGAATCACAGAATCACAGAATCATAAAATGGCCTGGGTTGAAAAGGTCTACAATGATCATTCAGTTTCAAACCCCCTGCTATGTGCAGGGTCTCCAACCACAGGACTAGGCTGCCCAGAGCCATGTACAGCCTGGCCATGAATGCCTCCATGGATGGGGCATCCACAACTTCCTTGGGTAACCTGTTCCAGTGTGTCACCACCCTCTGAGTGAAAAACTTCCTTCTAATATCTAACCTAAACCTCTCCTGTCTCAGTTTAAAACCACTAATAGGACATGGAGGTCCCCCCTCCTTTTTTACATGCTTCCTTCCCCAGTACTGGAAGGCCACAATGAGATCTCCCTGGAGCCTTATTGAAAAGAAATCTGAAAGAAAGGAGTTCATCTATGCCTATGAAAAAATGGAGAGGCAGGTTATTTAATACTTATGCCAAGAACGTAAGACAAGGCTGTAGTACTCAGTGTCTACTTTGACTGACTTTTGTTGGTTATGTCTCCCAGGCATCTAGGAATAGAGACAGAACTCAAGGAGGAGAACAACCAGCAGTGACTAATGACTGAGTCAAGAGTTACTGAAGCCAGTTAGGGTGACCAACAGTTTCAAAGTATATATGATCAGAAACATGGTGAGTAGATACTGGGATAGATTATTCCTTTCTGTTCAACACTTGCAGAATTGTAGGGGGATAGAGCACCTGCCCTGTGGGGAAACTCTGAAAGGTCAGGTCCAGCTTAAAGTAGGGATGGCCTACACCTAACACCAGCCCCACAGTATCATCAGGGTGGTTACTGTGGAAATGGAGCCAGGTCTTTCTTTGCTGTGCAAGATAGGAGCAAGAGGAATAATATTCAGGCTGGATTGCCTAGCTTCCACCTCTGGAATCTTTCAAGACCCAACAGAACAAGGCCCTGAGAAAACTAACCAAAGTTCAGAACTGACTCTGCTGTGAGCAAGAGTTTGGAAGACCTCCTGGGCTCCCTTACAGCCTGAATTCTGTGATTCTGTATTTCTGTGAAAATCTGTTTACTGATCAGAACAATATTGATGCTATAATATAGGCAATATTTGTGTATAGTTTTGTCCAGTAAGATGCATAAGGATTAAGAATCAAACCTTGAAAGATGTCCTTTTTCAGCTTTGAAGGAAAAAATATATCTCTTATGAAGAGCACTACGCAATTTACTGAAAACATTTAGGAAGAGATCTTTATGTTTGTTTCTCGTTCTTCTGAAACATGAGAGATAGGACTGTGGCCTGTGGCTGATCTGCTATTAACAAGTTTCTGCTGTTATTTTTCTTAAGGCTCAGAAGCAGGTGGTAAGAACACAAAAGATCAAAGTCACAGTTAACTACATAACAAAGCAGAAATACCAGAGATAGGATACCAGTATGACTAACTCTTAAAACAACTGACTTCAGCCTTTGTCTCATAATGTGGCAGATGGTTTCCTTCTATTCCTTCCTTTCCCTGTGTCAGCTGTCTCTAATGAGAAGGATTTAGTACCTGTGCTCCTGATGTCAGGTTTAAGTACAATAATAGACAAACTGAATTTCTCTCTCCTAATAAAAAGATAATTCTTTATTTAGTATCTGTTCTGTTTTGTTGTTTTAGAATATCTTACAGTTTGTTTCAGGGAGAGATTGCTCCTAAATAAGGTCTCATTACAGTTCTTTGTGTGCCTTTTTACTGGATTTTTATAGCAGGACTCTAAGCCTAGAGGTGAAAACGTTAATGGTGACTGTAAAAGCCCTTTGCTGGTCAGGGAAACATTGCAAGCTTATTTTCCGGGCAAGCACATCATTCCTCTAATTCTTTCTTTCTCTCTCTCTCTCTCTTTTTTTTTTTTTTTTGTCTTTATTGTTTAACCAACCACAGCAAAGTCTCTTAGGAAGTATCATTGAGTCTGATACTGGACAAGCATCTGTTTTCATTTCTTTTAATCTAGCAGACACTGTAGGCAGCCCATATCTGACAGAACTGAACGTACAGAGTTCTGACAGCTCTTCTCCATTTCTTCTTCCTTTCCTGAGGGCAACAAGGCTCACTGTGGATTCCCTGTCCTAACCTGTCCACTGAAAGTTGTCCATCTGCCCTGAAATAGCAAGCAAAAGATCCCTGTAACTTGGAGATTTAATTTACAGTTTATTTAAAAAGCGCTTTACAGAATCGATCTTTTATATTTGTTTTCCTAAAGTGCAGACAAAGTGTCTGTAAAATCAAAACTGCCACATTCCATTTCAATTGACTACAAAAACCAATATGTTTATATACTTCTTTTCACCCCAAATCTAATTAGTCCACAGTACATTTGTCTGCCTGTTTGGTCTCGAGTCGGTTGAAGGTGAATTAGTCAGTTCAAATAGCATTTTATGTATAAATGATATACCAGTACATTCACAGGCTTAAGGCAAGTGTCATTAGCAGAATAAACTATTAATATACATATGCCTCATTAACATGTATCTTAGTGAGTATGGTCACCTTATTGTGGTGATTATTTCTTAATCTTGAAGAAAAATCTCTCATAACTTTATATTGACATAACTATAATATTATATGAATAATCATAACTATGAAATTTATTGTGCTTATCAGAAAGAATAAAAGAGACAAGCTATTTTCATTTATTTGATCAGTTTCAGCTCCTTTCTTAAAGGTAGCATCTGTTGCAGTTTTTGGTTCAAGATGCTTATAAATGTATAGAAATGTGTAGATTTAGGTTACTTTCAGATTTTATTTTTTTATTTTTATTTTTTAATTTTTATTTTTACTCCAGTTGATTTATTACCTTAAGTCTTTTGGGAGAGAACGTACAATAAACAGTATGAAGATTTTAGTTTATAAATAGGGGTCAGGTTAAAATACTAGGTTTTATGAGACCTTCAGATACAAATCCTTTTACCTTTTTCCCAAGGCTAACAAAACTTTGAATAAATATCAATAGTAAATCTTAATTAATTTAAACCATATTCTCTGGAGATTCCAGCCTGAAAATTAGTTGATCATAAGTATCAATAAATATTTCATGTCCAGCACATAACATGATGTTTACAGAGTAAATATAGAATGTTAATGAGGCAGTGACCATCTATCCATTCCACACGGTGACATTATTAAGTTGCAAAATAAGTAATAAAATGTTATTTTATTTCAAGTACCAGTTTTGGAGGAAAACCATGTAAATGTTGATGCATGGTGAATTAAAGTAAATGAATCTGATAATATGAGTGAATTGAACAAGCTGTGCAATATAAATATTTTAATCACTTCTTGATCCAGAAGTACCTCATCTACAAATGAGCAATTACTTTCTACCTCGTGGGAGTTGTCTCTAATTATGAGGCAGTCTAGTTGGTGCTATATAAAAAGTACATGTAAATATCAAGCATCAGGCCTTTAGATTTGTCATTTGTAATATGTACAGCATTTTATATCCCTTTTTGCAAACCCAGTCTGTGTTTTGCACTCTTGATATTAAGTGTTAGTGCTTTTAACCTGAGCAGACCTGTCATTACCAATCCTTCTTTTTAATCTGTGGACACTGAAATGATTCCCAGTAGAAGTCCAGATGTGTGAGTATTAAATTTAATCACAGACTTGCTTTTCTCAGCTTCTTCTAAGCCACTTAAGTACAGACTGTGAATGATTTTGGCCCAAGAAGTTCAGGTTAAGAACCAAATTCTAGATTTTTTTAAACTGTGTTTTTATTTGTTTATTGTCATGCTTGAGATATTTATGCCATTAATTTTATCAAATGCTTAACCAACACACTGTGCACCGAGTTCCCAAAAATTCAGCACAGGATACTGGAATCCATAAATGAAATGGTTTATGCAAAAGAAATCCAAAGAACTATGTGTAATGCAGAAATTCTTGGTGCTGTGCTATGCTGGGCATCTCTTATTTGTGAGGAAGGAATTAACAGCATCTTTTCTTCTCCTATTTCTACACAGCATCAGCAGTGGTGGGCTAAGTAGTTTCCATAGGTTTCATTTATGCACTTCTCTTGTCTTGTTGAAGAAAATTAAGGACTCGTGTTCAGCTACTGCAGACTCTTTTTCACTTCTGTGCAGTTTTCTCCAGAAACTCAAAAAATGGGTTTAGAAATTTGGAGGCAGAATTATTTCTGTCCCAAATGCTAACATCTCCTTGAAGGATGCAATCAGGCTGCCTAATGTGACAGATGTAAATCACTGATTTTATATACCCGAAGCGTGAATCCCACATTGTTTTTTGTCACAAAACCTTTGTCCACATCCTGTTTCAACTTCATATAAAATATATTTGGGTAGACTAATGCGTATTCAAACAGAATGTATGATATAGAAGAAAATAAACAAAAAGCATGGGTCTTTTCAAAGAAGTGCTGTTCATCCTATGACTCAGTATTGTAATAATAATAAAAAAAAAAAATCAAAACAAAAAGAACCTGATTGAGCTATTAAAAGATATGAGGTTCTGTGAAATATATGTTCAGTTTTTTTTTCTGTCTTTCTAGCAAATGTCAATTGAACATTAAAAATATATATATTTTTTTCAAATATCACCAGATATGATAATTACAACAAATCTACATTGTATGCAACTCTAGGTTTCCATAATGCATCCTCACTGACAGTTACAGAATGGAAAGTGCCATAATTTTTTATCATTGGATGAAGACCTGATCTTAGAATTACGAAATACTGAGTTGAATTTACTGCTTCTGCTGTAAGAAAAAGTACTGTTACTTGATATATTTATTTCCAAGATTCTGACTTTTATTTTACTCCACTGAAATCCTATGAGAAATCTTCATCATTTTCTCTTTTCAGTTTCAATCTAGCCTATGGAAGAAAGACTGCTCACAGCCTTTGTGAAGCACGTGGCTCTTTTGAGATGTAGATGAGTGACAAATTGTAGCTTCTTAGCTGATCTTTGTATCTTTGGGACTTCTGTTTTACTTGGGCCAATTCAAAGACTTCCATCATACTGTAATATTGTTTTGTAGAGATGAGACATAAAAACCTCTTAAGTATGAATCAAGGTGTCAAAATGTCTGCTGGGAGCTATTCTGTGAGCAGAGTATATATCCATAGAAGGGATTACCCTGACTAAGCACAAAAGAATGGGCAGCATTTCAGGTAGATAGGAATGGGCATGGAGAAATGGAAAGTGTCCAATGGATGCAAACTTACGTTCACACATTCTGGCATGCAAGAGTATAAACAAATGAGCTTCCAACTGAACATTTTGTATTCATTATTTGATGTCTTTGAAAAGATTACCTGTATTTCCTCCAGTTAAATACACGTTCTAGGAGTATGGACTTAACAATCCAAAAGCAAATGTAGTTCATAGATTATGATTATAAAGATCTTTTAAAACAATATTACTTCCTTCATTTGTTGTTTTGAAATGAGATCTGCTCTCATGATATATGAGATTATTTTATTTTTCCCACTGCTTGCAGCATCAATGGATCTTGTCTGTATTGTTTATCAATATACAACTTTAAACTTTGAAATGATCTGTAACTATAACTCACCTAATTGATGCCTTGGAAAATTACTTCTAATAATGAAGTAATTTATCTGAATATCCTCTATTTACAATGTCATTCATTGAACTGTTCATAATAGACAGTAGTACAGTCATTGTATTTCTTTAGGTTTTGCATGCTATTCTACCTCAAGACACTTAGAATGATAACTCTGAACTCTCAAAATGCAGTCCCCTGAATAGTGTGTGAGTTGATTTTCATTTAATATAAATCACTGTAATGAGTTTAATTTAGTGTCAGCATATATGTTTATTTCACATATAAATCTAGGTGAGGAATTAATGTATAAATGGGTAAAATGTATAGCATATAAACAGATTCCTACTATCAGTGTCCTAAGATCCCTCATAATATGAAGATTTACCTGTGTTTAGTTTATACTTCTGAGACTCGTTCACCACCTTAGAATATGGAACGTGTTAATCAAGCTTAGATTGCAAATACTTTCTGGAAGGAATTATTCTTTAATTATGTTTGTGTGTGTTCCTTGTCTATCACCATGTTCCAGATCTTACTTCAGTGTTCTTGAAGTAACTCCTACTGCTAGCACCGTATTGGACCTGTTTAAGGTGCATATAATTGTCAAGAAGAAGCCAACATGGTGCTGTGTTTTATACAGATAACTTTTTAATTGGTGCTTTAAACAGATAACACCTATTTCTTTGGAGTTTTCATGAAAAAAGAGACGTTATCTCCAGAGACACAGATACATTATCTACACTTGGTCACTTCACAGTCAGCAAATGGAGAAAGAGTTTGATTTTGTATTTACTATTGTGTAAGATCCTTAACCCGGAGTAAAGAATTTTTAAAATTACTTCCTTTTGTAATAATTTTAACACTTCATTGATAAAGTACTAGGGGGCAACCATATCTCAAATAGGGATTTTAAAAAATCAAATATAAGGCTTTGAGAAGAAAGAAAGAAAGAAAGAAAGAAAGAAAGAAAGAAAGAAAGAAAGAAAGAAAGAAAGAAAGAAAGAAAGAAAGAAAGAAAGAAACAACAACAACAAAAAAAAAAACAGAAAAAAAGAAAAAAAGAAAAAGTATTTGTAGGAGTTTTTCTAGACATCTAAATTAGCTTTATTACTCCTTGATGGAAATGTCAGTGTCATATAAACTTACAGGAAAATGGAGGAAAAAGGAGCCCTAATCTTCTTCTCCTGGTGTCACTTCTGGCTGTTGTAAGTTTCTATGTAATTCATATTTCTTTTTATGTCTTGAATTATTTTTATTTATTCATTCATTTATTTATTTTATAAACATGAATATGTATGGGAGAATTCAAGATTAGCTTCACCTTCTCCCTGGGTTGCATGAGCTTGTGGCACAATCCCGTGAAGTGTATTTCTTTTCTCTTTCAAAAATCTATTTCATAACTGATGCACTAAGATATTATTAGTCAGTATCATCCTGTATACTTTTTAAAATATATATTTTTTTTCCACAGGTCTAAGGATGGAGATGAACTTCACAGTTTGTGAAGTTTTTACTTATTGCTACATTCATGCTCACTATCTGGTTATTTAAAATCCATCAAGTGGAATCAATCATGTCTTCCTAACCTATTTCATATCAAGTTCTTTATTCTGTTATTTAATTCGTAAATTCTCAATTTTTTGTTGTTGTTACTCTTGACAAATGAGAGATACTTTTGAGACTAAAATGCTATGTTGGGCCCATGGGAAGAGAAACTACGTTAGTAAATAAAGGTATCTAAATCCTATGCCCAGCACAAGTGATACCAGAAAGTGTTGTATATGTTATAGTGAGGATGGAAGGCTTCCTTTTTTTGCAGTTTCATTTGCAAGAGACTTTCAGAGAAAACAAGAATATGAAGTTGGCAGAGTACAATATAGAGGTAAAAATGTTAAGGTAATTAAATGTTCCCTTGCATGATTCAGCTGCTACTTGTAAGGTAGAAGTACCTGTGTTCTTTTCTAAGAGCTGATAAAGAGATATCTTTAAATCCTACACATGTGAGTGTTGACCTACCTGGTAATAGATTCCCCATTTCAGACAACTGGCTAATAAGTGATATCAGGTTGTTCCTGAGAACCTATCAGTTTAAGAAGTTGAATATTAGTTATCTATTCATGCAGGCATGGTAAGCAATAAGTAGTCTGATCACATTCAAAGACAATATTTCAGAATCTGAAGATGCTAGAATAAAAATAAATTTGAATTGTTTTACTAAGCTTTTTTGTCTCCTGTAGTGTAGCACATAAAAAGGAGGAAATTCTGTGATCACTATTTATCAAAGTGGAACTAATGTTTGAAAGTGAGACAAACATTTAACATTTGAAATCTAAGCAATGAAAGCTACATATGACAACTCTTTTTTCGGTAGAGAAGTGGGAAATCAGTGTGGCCTGATAGCAAACATGAATCCCCCCCAAGAATAGCCATTTCATTATCTGCAATTAAAAACAGAGGAAGGAAATCAATGTCACACTACTGCAATCTGTGTATTCAAGTGAATGAAGAAAAATCACAGCCTTTTTAGCTGCTCCAAACAGGGAGTTTCAAACTGTGTTGCACTATGTCATTATTTTAATAAGTATAGATATTTTCCAGTACCACTAGGTGTCATCATACCTTTTATTAACTCTTAGTACAGTAGATTCTCCCAGGGTCTGTCAGATACAGTTGACAACTTAATCAGCTTCACCAAAATTTCAGATTATGAACAAACAAAAGATGTAACAATATACAGTATTACAAAATGGGGGAAGTTAATTCCTGAAATCTGTTATGCAGAAGGTGTAGAATTCTACAAGGTCAGAAAGCTGGAATTTTGAAATTATTGTTTCATTAACTTCAGTGCAGACTTTTGTCTTGTATGCAGAGTTACTTTCTTTTAATCTTCATCTGATACCTCCTTTTGTGTATGACATCCATCATTTTCATAGAAAGACATAGATACATAATAACTTTGAGCTCCATATTCATATGTATAAAGCAGCAACCTGAAAGACTGGTTCTGTGGGACTATTACTCTTGGAAGTAATATCTCATGGTAGGCACATTCCCTTTGTTTCAAGCATCTCTGATATAAATATTTATATACAAATAATTCTTGCTCAAACATTTGCCAACCAGGCATGCTCTTTATCTTTTCAGTGATACAGCAGAGCTGTTCAGTTAATAATACCTAATTAGTTAGAATATCAATTTAATATTTGAGA
Organism: Coturnix japonica; assembly: GCF_054131305.1. NCBI lineage: Eukaryota > Metazoa > Chordata > Aves > Galliformes > Phasianidae > Coturnix > Coturnix japonica. The sequence goes on from NC_140664.1 coordinate 51,047,759, forward strand.
ATTCTTGTCTCCAGCTGCTGTGCCTCAGAATTCATCAGTCACTACTTAAAGATCCAGAAACTGTGTTGGTGTTCCTCTCCCAAGACATATGGGATATTAAACTTTCTCACTTTAGAAATCCTCGTTCTGTTTTCATTGGGAAGTCTCACACCATAAAATTTTTTTCTTAGGAGCTTTAGACCAGAGCTTTATACCTCCTCCTACTTAATTTCATAAATATGCCTTACAGGAAGAGAGGAGACCTCAAATCTGCCTAATTTCATAAATACACCTTACAGGGAGAACCCAATATCACAGAAGCTTGAACTATTTATGTAAAATGCTACAGAATATTGAAGTTGGCCATTGGAGAAGAGAGACAGTCATATATTGAATATGTTCAGAGAAACTATGTAACTATTTTTTAAAAATTACAATAATTTAACATACTTATCATTCTTCTATAATAAGTTTAAATTTAAGTGAATTTAACTAAGTGTACTAATTTTGTTCTCTTAAGCTTTCATATTCAAAACCTGAACCTGTATAAACTCCCAGCATGAGGAACTTAGAAGGTGACATTTCACTAATGACAGCTCAGAGAAATTGACAGAGATTGATAGAGTGTGCTTTTAAGGATCTTATGGGCAGCATCTCACATAAAATAAAAACGACACTGAAACTTTCTGCTTTGTGTTTATGGTTTTGTTTACAAGGAAGAACTCGGAGAAACTCTTGGAGGTAGTTTTCTAAGCATATGGCATCTATTTTGTTCAGGAATGTTGTCAAGGAGGTTTTTTTTAAACAACTCTTTAACAATCACTGAAAACTCAATGAAAACTATTTTTCACTGTGCTGCATACATGAAATATGTATTCACATATATCCATGTAGGACACACTGTATATTTTCACCTCAGAGAAAGTGTAATAAATGATGAACTCATGATGCAGAAATCTTCAAACCTCAGGATAAGCATGTTCACACAACACACTCTTCTCTTTTGTTGTACTGGAAAGACAGAACCTCACCTCTTTTTATTTATTTATTTATTTATTTTATTTTACAGTAACCCACTACTATACTTTGTAACTAACCTCTGGGTTGCATTTACACTTTGATCTCCTGCAGCAAATATAAGGCCCAGAAAAATTCTCCAGATTATCAGTGTTGGCCAACTTATTAAGGGCAGGTATAGTTACAGAAAGTTAGGGCTACACTGTTTGCATTTTCGAGCACTGACATTTTAGCCATCCCATCTTAAAGAAGTCTCTCCATAGCCAGTTACTGAAGTGACGCAGAGCTTTGTCCATCTTTGTCCAAGCCTTGACCAGTCTTGCTTGGTAAGTTGAATGAATGCATATACAACACAATGAGAAATAGTGCCTGATAACTGGGAGTCCGTATGATTTTTTACATTCTGTTTCAAATGCAAGCAAAAGAATATTCAGCAAGAGTATCCAGCACCTCTAGTTGCAGGTAAATGTGGTGAGGATCTCTCATCTAAATGGAGTAGGAAACTCGTCTTATGTACATAGTTTGGTTGAAGTGTACAGTTCCCTACTTGACATCACTGCACAGAAATCAATTCAACACTTGAATTTCATCTTAGAAAAATGTCTTTTATATTAATATTTCACATCATTTCCCAGGTAAATCTGCACACCTCTCAGCTTCATGATAACAGTAAAATTAAGCAGGATATAAGTGCTGATGGAAAAGTTGCTATTCTACAGCATGAAAAAAATTAAGTCTAACAGCCCTATCATTACTTCAGAAGAAATTCACTTCAAAAGAAATAATGAAGAAGGAGATATTTTATTCTCCCTTGACTTAGATATGACTTTCAAGTCTCTGTTGATCTAGTCTCAATTTTAGAAACAAAAATGGTTGAATATAAGTTGAAATCCAACCTTCACTGATTCCCCTGCATCCTTCTTGAGAAATAATTAAAGTCAGAAATAGAAGAGAGTGCTTGCAATGGGAATTGCTATCTATTGAGCATTTGGACCTTGGATTAGTTGTACAGTTTTGTACAGTTTTTTACAGTTTATAAAATTCTATTTCATTCACCCCATTTCTTGTGGAGCAGAAAGTGAAATGTGGCTTAGAAGGGTGTTAATCATTGCTGCTATCTTTTTCTAAAATTGTCATCCCATTGGGTGTAATGTAAGCTTAAAAAATGCAATGCTCTTTTTGTATGGGTATATCAATGCATTAAACTGTTCTTGATGAGAAGCATTGCTGGATCAATACAACATCTTATCCATCTTTCGTGCTAATCTCTTGAGTCTCCAATTTCCATCCCAGCTATGAATTGAGTAAAATGACAGTAGATATTACAAGAGATTTCCAATTTCAAAACCTTTCACTAGTCTTAAACTTTACTAGTCCCAAAGCCTTTCCATCACTCCAAATATTATTCAGATATTTAGGTTGGGATGGATTTGTTTTAGCTTTATTTTTTTTTTTTGGACAATATCATACACTGTTCATTTTTAATTTTATTTTTTTAAAAATTATTATTATTTTTTAATTTAAATTTTCCCCTTTTAAAACAACCATTACAGTGACAGAGATTTCTGAGGACAAATGACTTAGTCTGCAATTGAAGGCATCATAATTCTTGTTTATTTGATAGTTTCAGCATAGATTTACTCTTATGACAGACATCCTAGGATTTACCTTTATCTTATCATGAGAAATAAATGTAGTGATGTGCATCAGTGTGACTGTCCATCACTTGTAAGTTCATCTTTTGAATCTTCTTGTCAGCTAGGTTTTGAAATGACATAACCACGATCTGTGGATCCCATGCATCACTGATTTCATGTACCTGCCTTGCAGGCTTCCTAGCCCTGGGCTTTCTAACTAGTTATCCTGTTCTACAATGAGGGCAGCTTTCAAACTAAACTACTTCTAAAGGATGTAAATATGCTTAAAATCTTATGAGAAATAAACTCAAAAACAAAAGCCAAAAGACTTACTGGATTTTATTGATGAGGAGGGAAATTTTCCTTTTCAGATTTAGAGCTTATTACTGTCAAGATATTATATATGAAACACTATGGCAGGGTACACTATTTCTTCTTTTAGCTACCAGCAGAATGATACAGAGGAGCACATTCTTTTCACAAGAAACACTCAGATAATTTGTTTCTGAATATTACAAGCAGACACATTTAGACCTACTATGACTCACATGCACCAAATATGTTTGCCAACATTACACCTGTTCAGTATATGAAAAGAATAAAACATGGTAAGGAAAAAAACCTCATCTTTCCTATAAATCAGTTAAAGACAGAAATAACAGAACAAAAGCAGTGCTGAAATGAGAAAAGAATAGGTAGTTTAGCCTGACACAGGTGTGTATGACATGGCCTGTGGTATGGGCACAGGTTCTGGCAAAGGGATAAACAAAAAAGGGCAGAAAATCCAATTCTGGCTGTTCAGCAGAAGAGCAGTCATCATTCAGAAAGGACCTGGAAGTTGGTCCCAGTGATAGTGGACTTTAACACAAAGGAGGTTAAGGAAAGGCTTCAGTTTGTATAGTTCTTATCTGCATAGCTCACAAGACTCTTGTAGGCAGTATGCAGTAACCGTATTGCTCACTTACAGATAAAGCAAGAAAGACAAATACTACATAAGTGTGAGCACCATGCTCTCTGAGCTCTTGAGTTGACCCTTCCCCCTTGGTCCTTCATCAGAGACTTAGCTTTACATTACAGCTACTAAAAAATTGAATGTTTCTAGCAACCCACTGGTTGCACTGGTTTAACATATTATTGATTTTCTCAATATGTTTGATATTTTTATATAACTCCCCCATCTACAAGAACTCTGTGATGATATTTTCATCTCTCTTCAAAAATAGAAGACTTCACAGTCTATCTATAAGGATTAAATGTGATAGTGCCTTTATAGAAACCTTAAAATTATAAAAGAAATTAAGAAACAAATGTAGGTAGGTGCTTCATAATTATAAGTCAGTATTAGGACTTGATTTATTTGTTAGTTTCTTTTGAGTGTTTTGGTTTGACATTACTCTTCATGATGTCAAAACAAAAATGAAAAAAATAAAATAAAATAAAATAAAATAAAATAAAATAAAATAAAATAAAATAAAATAAAATAAATGAACGCAGTAATATATTGAATGACTTAAATGTTTTTGAATACCTAACTATTTTCACTCTTTGCTACATTTGGATATTTTAATAGTTGAAGACAGAAATATGTTAAAACTCTTTCAAATATCAATTGCAAACATACATAGATATTTCTACTAATTCTCCTAATGCTAGTATCGCTACTACTAGCATTATTATTCCAATGGCAATAATCACAAATCCAGAGAATTTAAAATTTAGAGGAAATTTATAGCTACATTTAGAGTGAAGACCAAAGTTCAAAGGCAAATGTTGATTAACATCCTTGTCCTATAAGAAGAGGCTGAGGACACTTGCATTACCCACTCTGGAGAAGAGGAGGCAGAGAGATGACCTCATTGATCTCTGTGGCAACTTGATCCTGGTCACCAGTTGCAGGATACATGGCAATGGCACAAAGATATGCTAGGGGAAGTTTAGAATCAGGGGATTTAGTTATTTTTTTAATTGTGAGAGTGATCAGACTGGAACAGTCTTCCTAGAGATGCAGTTGGTGTTCCATGTCTATAATTGTTCAAGAGGCATTTGGATAATTATCTCAATAAAATACCAGAACTTGAAGTTGTCAGTCAGTCAGATTCAATGATCTTTGTGATTCCTTGTAATTGAGCTGTTCAGTTCCATTCCATTCCATTCCATTCCATTCCATTCCATTCCATTCCAGTCCAGTCCAATCAAGGAAAAATTAATTCTGTAAAAACATGTTCAACTACCTTCACTCTCCCATCCCACTTCAATTTGCAAATTACAATTTGGGTGTTGAGTTCTCTTTTGTTCCTCATTTTCACATCTTTATCTTAATAAGGAAGAAAATTCTGTTCTTCTCAAAGTCTGTGCTGTTTGTTTGGTGATAGCATTATGAGTTTTTTTATCTTTAGGAAAGACTATGGTGCAAAATGGGATTCAGCTTTGTCTATTAGTGCGCAACTGGTGCTTCCATAACTGAATCCTAAAAGATCTTACCATAAGCTTCAAGGGAATACAAAGGAGTTTTCTGAAAGAATCATTCTACACTTTGTGCTCTCTTATAGATATATGTCATATTTCTCTGCATCTTCATTTTCTGCTTTTATTTTTCCTTTATCACTGTAGGCTTCCTTTATTTCCCACCCACCCCTCCACCTCCCGCCCTTTTTCATTTGTCTCTAGGCTAAGCCTTTCCATGCTTCTTTAACTTCAGTTTTTTTCCTTTTGCTTCTCTTTGATTTATTCTTTGTGACTTTTTCCCTTATCTATCCGTATTCTCTAGGGGTCTTCTTAGGGCATAACTCAGAATTTCATGATCAGAATGACTAGGATGACCTTCTACCATTAAGTTCATTATAAGCTTTGTCAATAGCAGCTCTTAAGTTTTTGCTGTAGACCTAGATGTGTAAATAATAAGATTTCAGAATTTGTGTCAACTAAGCCCATTTTAATGACATTAAAAAAACCAAACAACAACAACCAAGAACAAAAGAAAACAAAATGACAACAATCAACAACAGCAAAACACCAGTTATCCACTAACATAGGAAATTCACTTAAGTGATTTTAACTTTCTATATGCCTCTGTATGACCTACTTGAGAAAACAAAATGTTCAATAACTCCTGTATCAAGAAGTGAAAGCTGACATTTTCATGAAAATGTCCAATTCCAGGCTTAGAGAATATGAGGAAAATAAACAAACAGCAGCAGCAATCTATGGAAATACTATAACCTCCCCTTCTCCCTACAAGACTGTAAGATAAAGTTTATGTTAAACTTTCATGTGACTGGTGAGCCAGTTTATGTACCTGATGTACCCAACACAGCAGCAATAGCTGGAAGGAGTTACTTCAGCACTGGAGCAGTGGACAAATGTTAACACTGGACTGTTTCCAGGATGATCCTTGTCACTTCTAAGGACTACATGTGCTGGCTACCGGCTTTGTTCAGTGCTGGTAGCATCAGAAAGAACTTCCCCCAGAATGCAAACTTATGAAGGACTGCATAGACATTTAAAAATAATTGGGCTGTAAAGCAAGTGAAAACCTATTTCTCAGTGAAATTTTCAGTGCTGCTTCTCCCACTAGTGCTGGATAATCTAAAATTAATACCTGGACAGCCTGGCTCTTCACTTCTACCTCACACTAAGTATAGTAGTGCAAGAGATAATTACAGTATGATAACTGTGTTTTGCTTAGATTTCATATAAACAATGCTTTAGATTGTTTGCCTTTAGATGCTTTCTTGTCTCTGTTTCATAATTTCCTTTCCTTCATTATAGGTAACGTGGTATAGACCTCTACAATAATATTGTCTCTCATTTTCCATCCTAAAACATTCACTTTTCCACATGACAAGCTATATCTTTTTCATTCTTCACAGTATGACTACCTGCCCACAGGCTCAACTCATCATGACATCAACTTTTTCTCTCTTCTGCATATGCCATGTGTACTCTGCTGTTCCAGGTGTGCATTGTACTCAGGCTGTCCTGCATCCTGTCTCCCCTGAATATAGGATGACTTATGTTCATTTTTACAACCTGCTTCAAAGAGCTGACCGGAACATAAAATAGCCTGAATAAGCTGCAGAAATAAAAATAAAAAATAATAATAATAAAAAGTATAAATAAATAAATAAATAAATAAATAAATTGCTGCAGGAAGATTAATCATAACACACATATTAATAACATTTATTAAATAACAGAAATCTCTCACTTTAAGCAAAAACAGAGAGAGAGACAAAACACAGTGGGTCTGCATTTAAGACACACACTTTCTGAAGTTTACTTTGTGTTGATGTAGGTCTGAAATTGTTTACATTATAGTTGTCTACTATGAAAGAAGGTAGGCACAGGCTGTAAACACTGCCAACACTTTTGAGACCATCAGTGAAAGACCATGATAATGTGGCTCGGACCACCAGTTTCTGTTGTACTTGTCATGTCTTGAGTTCTACACGTAAGTGATATTTATTTTCATGTAAACATGTTACTCAGTGCTAATCCAGGACTCAGACATGTATGTGTATCAGATTGAGCCTACTGTAAACATAGACACAGTATGAGATTTCTTTAGGGTAAGCATGAACACATATCAGAAGTTTTATAACACTTCCTAAAAAATAGTAATTGGTATGTAATGAAAAGAAAATTGAAGAACATTAGGAAATGCTAATCATATTTATATTTCATTTTCATTTACATTAGTAGCAACTGTTTAGACTCATACTGAACTTAGACTTAAATTGAACAGTTTCTTCTATTCGATTAATGACTATATTTATTTATTTATTTATTTTTCTGTAAGCATCTTTTCTATGGGATTATTCATTTTTCTTTCCTGTGCTGCTCCCTTATCTCTACATGTAAAGCAAATCGTACAAATATATACAAATAAGAAGTTTTTTCTTAAAGAGAATTTTGCTCTGTCTGATGAAAATTATGTTTGATATGGCCCTTAAGTTAAAGTTTGTACTGCTTCAGTTGTTCTTCTTTTAAGTATGAAACTATTTTTAAAAAGTGATTCAGAGAGACAAATTTAATATATCTGCACTTCAGGATATAGGAAAATAAGTGCTCTGTGATGAGGAGCCCACTTGATTTTGCAATGATTGCTTACATATTCTTGTCAATTACTTATTACTGCATATAATGGAGTATTGATATGTTTCAAAAACAAGAACATCACCACAAAAACCTAGAACTATATCAAATATGTCAGAATAATGTTCTCATTTCTCTTTCTTAGTGTCTTTAGAACAGTCAGAAATTGGATGAAGAGGGTCTGTTGTCTAGCTGCTTGGCCAGTCTGACCCCACTTTGCCAGGGTATGTGGAAACAAGAACATCTGCTTAATCAGGGTTATCCAATAAATTTATTAGGAAATATTAATTAAAGGAGGATATGATAAAAAGAGCACATGGAGGTGCAAACACAGTAACCAAGAGATAGCAGAGTGAATACTAAGGCTCAGTAGCCCCCAGTTACTAATTCACAGGCTATCAAGAAACTACAAGCAGCGGGCCAGACAGGATCCACCTCAATCTTGGAACTGGTAAGGAGGAAAGAAGAGGAAGAGAAAAATATTGGGTATTTGAGAGAGATCTATAGGATTCTGCAGAACTTCTGAAGGAGAATTTTGGAGAAGAAATGGGGAGATGCACAGGGTAGTTAGACAGAAAAGGTCCAGTCACAGGCAAACTGAAGCTGGTCAGTACATTTATCTAGCCAAATCCTGTGTTTGATCGCTTCGGTCTGTCTTATCTTTTTACTAAATCATTTTTTAATCCTTTTTGGTTTTTTTTTTTTTTTTTTGTTTTTTTTTTTTTTTTTTTCATTCTCATTTCCTATCTTGTGTATGAGTGTGGTAAGGACTAGGTGACAGTTACTAATAAGACTGATGTAAAGGAATTTGCTGCTAACCTCTGAAGTCACATGAAGAGCACAGGTGCCTATGGTCGGTCAGTGGGGATGAGACAAATGGATCTTCCAGGTGTAAACACTGGAGGAACTAGGGTAACTTACTTAAGTGAGAGGCTACAACAGCTGTAGTAAGGCTATGGGTCACAGCCTCTGTTTGGTACCAGGTGTATGAAGAGTGAAGGGTTTGCATATTCCCTAACCTTGTGTGCCTAGGGGTGTGTGTAATTCACTAGAAAACTTCAAACTGGATTAGACAGCAAGTAGGAAAAATGAGAAAAGAGTTTCAGGTGAGGAAATTATCCACATGTAGCTGTTAGAGTACAGGGAACTGCTGTTAGAAAAATATGATACTTCTCTAAAACACCTTAGCAAATTTTTTGGCTCATTTTCTTAGGGCAGAAGAGATAATAGTTTTAATGACTTATTATGAAGAAAATCAACCATACAAAGTAACTGATTAAAGGAATATTTCATCCATTCTGTGCGGAATGATGGTAGGAATGTCCCAGTTGCTAAGTAGTTTTCAGGGAGTGTGGACAAAGTAAGCAAAGTAAGGAAAGTAGATGCTGTATATTAGAATAAAATTATGTGTAGATGAAGTATTGTCCAGAGAGGTCTCCAGCAGGTTTTTTTTCTGACAATCTTTGAGAAATACAAAACAGAGTGTGCTAACATAATAGGATATCACACAAATCTGCTCTCAACATGCATTTAAACTCAGTGGGGCTACTTCAGAATTACCTAACACAACTTTATGCGTATTTAGGCCCTCAGGTTTTATTTAGGTAAGCATGCTGTGCCTGGCAGTGTCTCTCCCTCAAGTACAAGTTTTGCTTACTTCATACATTATTATTGCCTTTTGATTACCTTCTGGTTACTTTCCATGAAATAATCAAAGAGAAAAAATATTGAGGGAATGGGCAATGGTGAACTCAGTTCTAGTTAATTTACTCAATTCATATTAATTCTCTTGTAGTAAACCCACTGGAAAACTTCCATGTCTCTTTTCAGCATTGGGAATTCTACTGAGAATGTAATAAAGACAATATCTATACTAGTTGCATGATCATTCATCCAGCAGCTATAGACAATATAAATTTGTCTCACTGTAAACAGAGTGGTTTTATGACACAACTCCATATTTAATTAAATGTAGCAATAACTGACTCACAGATGAAGAAAGTGTGCAGTCTGGGATGCAAACCATTTATTTAGGAATATCTCTTCTAAACAACATTTTGAATAGATGGATTTGATCATGGAGAAATAGATATTTAAGTGACAATTTTTAGATTAAAAAAAAGAGAGAAAGAAAGAAAGAAAGAAAGAAAGAAAGAAAGAAAGAAAGAAAGAAAGAAAGAAAGAAAGAAAGAAAGAAAGAAAGAAAGAAAGAAAGAAAGAAAGAAAGAAAGAGAGAAAGAAAGAAAGAGAGAAAGAAAGAAAGAGAGAAAGAAAGAAAGAAAGAAAGAAAGAAAGAAAGAAAGAAAGAAAGAAAGAAAGAAAGAAAGAAAGAAAGAAAGAAAGAAAGAAAGAAAGAAAGAAAGAAAGAAAGAAAGAAAGAAAGAAAGAAAGAAAGAAAGAAAGAAAGAAAGAAAGAAAGAAAAGAAACTACTTGGATTCCAAAAATTAATCAGTGAAATTACTGAAATCATCAGCTGAATCAGGGACAAAACATTTTTTGTTTATTTGTTAGTTTTTGTTTTGTTTTGTTTAGGTGAAATGAAGCTTACAAATTTCATTTAATTATATCCAGATCACTAGAAGGCTTTTGGTGGGAAACAAGGTATCTGGAAAGGAAAATAAAAGGAAAGGCAATAGTGAAAGAGCTTATGAAAAATGAAGAGCAATGGCTTGCAGTTGGGGTAAGAATAATGAAATAATAGGACAAAAAAGCAGAAAGAAGAAATCCCGTGTGACTGTCTTCATACTTTGCTGTCAAACTCTCTGAAATGGATTTGTGCTAGAGTGAACAGGCAACATCACTTGCTCAGGCCTGTCAGGGAGACCTGGAACATCCATTTTGGTATTATATTGCCTTGAGGCTCTAACCGAACAATATATTCACAATATTTCAGTTTCAGTTTTTCACTTATCATAAATAAATGGATGTAAAACACATCTTTATCAGATGCTTGACTCTACAGTGTATGCTCTGCCTGAAGTGTATCCCCATAATTTTTTTAAATTATTATTATTATTTATTTATTTTTACCAGAATCACTAATAATAATGACTACTGTGGTGATTGAAATCATAGGATCCTAGACTCTGCCCCTCATCTGTTTTTTGTGGATTTCTTCCTGAAATCAGCAGGAATTGCCTTGTGTATTTGGAAACAGCACTCAGTGTGAATTGCCTATTTTGTGGTCAGGTTTACTTTTTCAAGTCACTGTAGCTTCCTAACTAAAAAAGGAAAAGAAGTTTATCTGTGGGGGAAAAAAAAAAAAAAAAAAAAGAGAAGATCAAGGCAGCCTTAGCTCTACATCTACTTCACTACTTCATAATGCACAGTTAAAGACAAAAGAACAAACAAACAAAAACTACAAATAAAAATCAGCAACAAAAACACAAAAATCCCAACACGTACTCATTGTTTCCTCTTGTTTTTTTTGTTTTTTTTTTTTTTTTTTATACCTCCATCTTCAGTCTGAGCTTCGCTCAGAAATTTTTTTGGGGAGGAAATCTGTGTTCCTCAGTGTGTGCACAGGTCCTTAGGGTTAATCCCATAATAAATTTGATGGGTAATAGAAATAATCTGCAATAAGGCCAGGAGACAGCTGAATTTCAAGTGTCTGTGAAGTTCAAAAGTGTTTGAAGGGCTGGATTTAGTGTGGTTTTCAATTAGATTAACTAAAGCTGTTATCAAGAAAGCAGTAAACTAAACAAAGCATGTATTTTCTGTTCTCTTGAGTAAATTAATCCCAAGCTCATAGGATAGCACAAATTACTTGGAAGTGGATCATTTCGTGTACATATTCAATTTTCAGTACCTCTGAACTCCAAGCTGTCTTTCTCCCTTTCTCAATAAATCCATCACAGCTGATAACAAGAAAAAATATTATTGCCTTTAATGATAAAAAATATCATTTTGAGCCTTCTGAATGATTTTTTTGTCATTGAATTCTATGCCAACTGAAAAAGGGTATTTATTTATTTATTTATTTATTTATTTATTTATTTATTTTATTTTCCTTGTACTTTTTGCCCTTTTGATTTTTAGGGACTGATGCTTCCTACTTGCAATATAATGTACAGCTATTATTTTAGTGCAGGATGTTATCCCACTCCTGATAGAGTAACTTCTACACAAGATAGGAGCAAGCCAAATGTTTTATATGTTATTATGCTCAGTAAAACAGGTGCAGAAAAAAAGTGGATTATTGATCTGTGAAGACTGTGTCCTTCATTTACTTTAAGTTATTAGAACTTCCAGGTGCTTAGCATGTTGATGTTCTCATTTTGCAATGATAACACCATCAATCATCAAATATACAATATGGAAAACATACATGTTTTAAAAAGTAAGTAAACTTATTAATATCTGTAGTGCTTTCTGAACATGGATTTTAAAACATGAAAGATAAAATATGCTAACTGTGGGAAAGATAAGTCAGTGATTCAAGAAAAAAGGTTGAGTTTAGTCCAGTATGATTATTTTGCTTTAAAAAGTTTTATAAATAATTAAATGAAGCTGTATACTTTTATTTTGTCTTCAGACTATCCAAACTGAAAAACATCATGTTATTTGGATTAATAATAACAACAAACAGTGTTTAAATGGTGACTTTGTAAAGATCTTTTTAACTGAATTAATATTGTGTTTGTAAAACACTCTAGGAAATAAATGTGTGTTTAGGTCTGCTCATTGTGTTTACCTTGTAGTAGATACAGCTTTATGAAATCAGTAATGACCAGACCAAATGTCTCATATACAAATCTGTCAGAAAATAAAATTTGTGTAATTACTACAGTACCAATAAATGCATTAAAAGTAAGACATGTGGCATGTTTTTATATTTATATTTGAAGAGAGAACAATTCTCATTTTGGAAAATTTTACAGCATTAAGAAAGAGTCTATTATGGAAAGAATGAAGAAAATGAAACAGATTTAATAGCGTTGATTTTCTTCTCTTTCACTTTTCCTGAAACTGGAGCACTAACATCTGAAGCCTTAAGATTCCTTTAATAAAGTTTCATTGCATACCACAGAACTTCCTGTCTTCCTATTCTTTCTATTCTTGTCCCACTTTTCCCACTGCAGAGGCCATTCTTTCTTTCCTGTTTCTCTTTCCCTGCTGGCATATCTCTTATGCACTGTGGCAATGAAAGGTAGGAAAAGTTGAAATAACCTAGTTTTTTAAGATACTTTTTCATTGCAGAATTCAACTGTGATTCAACCTTTTCTTCAAAAGCAAACTGAAGAAAATTCATAGCTATGTATTGCATTGCTATCCACATTTGCTTTTACTGTTTATTTTTTCCTACAATTATGAGAATAATAAGGGAAAAAAAGAAAAACAAAATACTTCAAAACAATATTTATGACTCAGAACAGCAGCCTAAACATAGTAAAAAATATATTTTTATCATCTAAAAGAAATTAAGAAAATATTCCAGCTGTGGAGGGCAACAGCATACTGGTAAGTAAAAAAAGAAATTATTATGCTTATTGTAATAGTAAGACAGGGATCATCTGTTGGGCCTCGACAGCTGTCATGTAACAGTGTGTTTGCTTCTCATTCAACATTTCTGAGTGCAACATTTTGTATATTTTGTATATTGATACTACCTCTGTTCTATGCATTGTCAGAGAACAGAAGTTTTATTAACAGAAATTTCATTAACAGAAATTTCACTGCTAATAGGGTCTTTCTGTACTACAATTTGACAAAGACTTGTTAGTACAGAAGTAATTACATTTATTTTACTTTCTTCTTTTTCTTTTATTTTACAATAGTTGGAAGCACTTGAAATGAATAACAATGAATACAACATTTATTTATTTTTTCAAATTTCTAAAATTCTGCATAAAAGAATGGAGATGATATAACATCTATATCTGATCACTTATGACATTTCTTGCACATATTTTCCCTGTCAGGTCATTTCAATATGTGCAGTCAAGATCTTATTAGTGATATAGCACAGTTTTCTACCAGTGTGAAATTGCCAGTGATATGTTTTACAATAATTTGTTATGAACAGATGGAAGAGAAACATTGGACATCATTCAGTATAACTTATTTTTCAAAAATGTTGCAATTTTTTAACTGAAATAATATTTTCTAGGGTTTTAACCTTTTAATTTTAACACATTTGTGATTAGATTGGATGAAATCAAACAGGAATGATTGAAAGAATAGTTTTCTTCAATACAAATTACCATTTCATTCTTCAAGACTCAGTAACTTTTTAACTCTTCCCATTCTCCAAAATCATCACAGAAAATAGTCATTTTAGAATGGTTTCTTCCACCTCTATTTTTACATAAAATTTGGTGCATGCACAATTTTCTTTCTTTCTGTGTGTGTGTTCGTGTGTCTATTTTTGGTTGTTGTTGTTGTTGTTGTCTTGTTTTCTTTGTTTGTTGTGTTATTGCAGTTTCACTAGAATCACGGAATCATAGAATGGCCTGAGTTGAAAAGGACCTCTAAGATCACCCAGTTTCAACACTTCACCTTGTCTACAGTTAGCAAACAGTGAAGTACAGAACCAGTTACAGCCAGTTTTTAATCCTCATCAGTTGACTAGAGACCTGCAACTACATTCAGTATTTTGCAGAGTATTTAGACCAGATGTCCTCTCATATTTATTTTAGTTTTTCTTTAACTGTCCTGAGATACCACTTCGTATGTGCATGCAAGTGCCGTTATTTCAGTAATCATTTATCCTCACAAAACCAACAAGATAGGATGCATGCACATGTGTAAATGTGTGCTTGTCTTTGGCTGTTCCCTTGCATTCCTAAATCCCCCTAGAATTTTGTACCTCTTTTAATAGCTTTGCTTGAGTTGAGGGTTGGAGATTCTGAGCCAAACATCTCAAGAGAACTGTTTCTCTCCCTTAAATAAACCTTCTCTTGCATGATTTGTATTCATGAAATGCTCAGTTGTTCTTCTAACATAGATGCTGGTTTGCACCCTACCCATGTTGTCAGTGGAAAGAACACAACAGATATATCCTTACCCTTTTCTAAATAATGGTGGGTTCAGGGTGTTCTATGTGATCATTTTTTATGATCTATGGTAAAAACAAAACAAAACAACAACAACAACAACAACAAAAAACATTTATGATGCCATGAAACAAGTTCTTTATACTGTCATTAGACTACCAGCTTAAGGTATCCCAATGAAACAGCATAATAGTCCTAGCCTGTCTTTTCCTGTCACTGACAATATCAGTTTCTGCTGGAATACAAGCTGACTAGTGAGCTGTCTATACATTGATTTCAGTGTGAAAGGATCGGTGTATCAACACTACAAGACACTTCAAAATGCACTGGACCTCTGCTTATAGTG
This sequence comes from Coturnix japonica, assembly GCF_054131305.1. NCBI lineage: Eukaryota > Metazoa > Chordata > Aves > Galliformes > Phasianidae > Coturnix > Coturnix japonica. The sequence goes on from NC_140664.1 coordinate 51,062,828, forward strand.
TTAAAGCAGGGCATAAAAATCTATGACAACAAAGTAAAGAAGTAATGTAATGTTCAAATCTGACACATGACATTTGAAGAAATGTAGATGAATTCACTTCAGGTGCAGATAACTCACCTCTTTCTATAAGGCTTGAATGTCATATCTCACTATATATTCTTTGGAGCTAAAGTTTCTGTTTGTTTGTAAGGCTAGTTGATGGAGTCTATAGTTGAGAGCTAAAATAAGTATGGTATGAATATCAGACTTTGAGTTCAAACTTGAGCTGAATACAGACATAACAACAGTGCTAAAGACAGATTTACAGAGGTATTTTGGAACCTGTTTTCTATTGAAGTCAACTGAAAACTTGATGCATAGGTGAGTATGAATTTGAGTTAAAAGCAGCCAAAGGAGTTTGCCTGAGGTGACATAAAAAATCTGACAAAGTAGAAAGGCTCTGGCTAGTAACTTACTGCTGCATGATAGTTGCTGTGTCAGTAGGCTATTTAAAGACAATTAATAAAAAACAATATAACATGTTCTTTGACATGCAAGAGGGAGCAGCTCTGCAGGATTTCTGAAAATGTTTATTAACTTCAGTGGACAGTGGATTGAAGTCTCAGTGTTAATAATTCAAGAAAGAAACAAAGAGGTAAATTATGACTTAGAAATATCTAATTGTTTACAGTTATATCTTCAGTACAAAAGGAAAGATAACCTAATTAAAGATGTATTTTTAAATACATGGTACATTTTTCTTTTCTGGGATGTATATTTGCAGTTCCTCTTGTTATATAAGGAAAATTCACTCACTACTACCAATGCTTCCTTGTTGATTATATCTTAAATTTTGATACTGTAGCATGTAATCCCTACAGCTGTGAGTGTTCATCAGCTAATATTTTAAGATAAAGCCCATTAAGATAAATGTCAATTAACTACAATTCATTGTTTGAATATTGATTGAACATATTTAGTTTACCATTAGTGTTAACAGAATGATGTATTAGTCAATTAAGATAGCATTGACTGAGAATCTTAATTAGATCTTTAATTCTTTAGCCAGATTTGAAACCTTCCTAGCCAATAGTTTGTCTCTTTCCTTTGTATAGAAGATTCATTTTTATTTCAAGTAAAGATTTTTCCCATGTCTCCATTTATCTCCTTAATTTTAGTATTTCCTTCCAAATCTTTATTAAACCTTGCATACATTTATTTATTTATTTATTTATTTATTTATTTATTTATTTATTTATTTATTTTTACCCAGGCTGAATAAGCCCATTGCAATGAGCTATTGCCTAATCATTACTGTAAGAAAAAGAAGTAGACTGAATCAGTATTACAGTCACCAAGTATTTGTGAAAAGAACGGCTTGCAAAATGAGCTTAAACCCTTACGCGTCGATTCCTGACTTAGCTGCTTGTTCATTTAGCCCAAAGCCTAATTTCATAACTTGTTATTACTCCTTACTATCTTCGCTCAAACAGACATGTCTGTTTACCAGTACATCCATGTTCTGGCCAAGACCAGTCCATTTGTGTTTCCCTAAGAATGCTCTGAAGAGTTAAGGATTAATTTTGACACAGACTGAAGTAAAATTTTCCCTCCAAGACAGGTAGGAATGGACAATGAACTTCAAATTTGTAGTATTTAGATAGGAATCAAAAAGAGAGGGAGAAAGAGAATGAAAACACCAACAAAACAAATAAGAACAGAAGAGAGATTATCAGAAATATAAACTCAAATATTTTGTTTTCTCTTGTATAATGTGGAACAGAGAAGAGAACATCCCTTTTCAGCTGTGTTTTGGGATAACCTTGGTAAACAACTAAACAGCATAGAACTGCTCATTCATTTCACATCCTTCACCCACAGTGGAATGCAGAAAGAAGAAAAGAGTAAAAAGAGCTCTTAGGAAAAGGATTTGGGACAACAAGTTTGACATGAGTCAGGAGTGTGGTCTTGCAATCAAGAAGGTCAATTGTAACCTGGAGTGCACTAAAAATCCATGGCAAGGGGGTTGTAGGAAGTGATCTTCCCACTTTACTCTGCCCTGCTGAGGCCACATCTAGTTCTGGGCTCCTCAGTTCAAGAAAGACAGAGAAATTCTAGAGAGAGTCCAGTGGAGGGCTACAAAAATGATTAAGGGCTTGGAGCATCTCCTGTATGAGGAAAGGCTGAAATACCTGGGATTTGTACAGCCTGGAGAAGAGAAGACTGAGGGAGGATCTCATCACTGTTTATAAATATGTGAAGTGCAGGATTCAAGTAGATGGGGCAGAACTCTTTTCAGTGGTGTGCAGTGACAGGACAAGGGGTAACAGGAAAAAACTGGAATGCAAGAAGTTCCATACAAACATGAGGAAGAACGTGTGAGGGTGACAGAGCACTGGAACAAGCTGCCTGAAGAGACCATGGAGTATCCTCTGGAAACACACAAGACTCAGCTGGATGATTTCCTATGTAATTTACTCTAGGGAATCTGCTTTAGCATGGAGGTTAGACTGGATGATCCTCAGAGTTTCCTTCCAGCACCTACGGTTCTGTGATTTTGTGAAAAGCATGAAAGCTTATGTGTCAAAATGAAAATTGTTCAATAAGATAAGGAGAGTTGGAAAAAGAGACAAAGAGAAAAACAAATAAGGCAAAGGCAATTGCTTAACAACCTCCCATGGGTAGACAAGCATTCATCCACTTCCCAAGCAAAGGACAACTAACTTCCCTCTTCTCTCAGATTTTGTTGCTAGTCATGATGCTGTGACATGCAGCATCCCTTTTGCTGATTTGGTTCATCTGCCTGGTTGTGTCCCTGGTCTACCCACTGCTGGGCTAGAGTGAGAAACACAGATGTCCTGATGCTCTGTAAACACTGGTCAGCAATTGCTTAAAATATTAGTATTTTTATCATTTCTTTGGTAACAAATCTAAATCATAACACCATATAAGATCCTATGAAGAAAATTCCATCCCAGACAGGTCATGTACAAACTGAAACACTCCAACTTGTAACTTTGATTTTCTATTACACAAGAAAAACCCCTCTAAACTGGAAAAAAAGACTGTTTTCAGCCAGCATTTAATCAATATGAAAGGTACTTCTTTTTCAACATTTATTTCTGATAACTTTAATATTTTGATTTTTCACTGCATAATGGAACAAAACAATTCTGACCTCTCATGAAATCAAAGATTTATACTGCTTCACCTAGCAGTATTCACAGCCGAAAAGACATTAAAGGATAGCTCAAAATGAGGAGTGCTGCAGCTGAATTTAAATCCAGTTTTTATTAGAGTTTGTGTATGTCTGAGTAAATAAAAAGTGGATCAGATTAAGCAATGTGAAATAGGTGTTGTATATATTTTAAATGAATAAATGCTTCTATTTAATTCAGCTAACAACCACTGGAACAGCTTCATATTTAAATTGTGAATATAGAATCAGGGTTCAAGTAGTTAAATTTTTCTTACTAAATGTTTTTCCTCTGGTTAAATTATATTCCTTTTCTTTTCTTTCAGAGGTAACTCCCCATTTCTGTATTATTTATTAAGTAATTTGTTCTTGATTTGTGAATTAAATAGTGGAACACGAAAGAAGAGAATTAAATATTAGTTATGACAGGCTACTTTTTTCTAAATAATGTTTATCAAGTTTTGAATGAAGTACTGGCTTCATTTTTAAGTCATTTTTAAGTCTCTTTCTGCTCTTCTGAATGAGAAGGTGAATGAGAAAATTATATAATTGCTAGAAGCAGCAGAAAGAGTATGAGTGTTACAGAATTATTACTAATCTCTTTATAATAAAGCTAATCTTATTGTGAAGGTTTGTTAGGCGAAAATCAAGTTATACTTGCCTCATTTCTTGTATTTTTCCCTAAGCATGCACTAATTGATACTGGCAGACATGGGATGCTAAGTTGGGTGGAACTTAAATGCAGTATGGCAGTTCTTTCATTTGTATTATAGTAAATTATATTATAAAGTACACAGAATAAGAAAAGCAATTCAGAGGATACAAATAAAGAAGGTTGTAGCTTCTTAAAAAAATCACAAACTTAGGTTATGAAAATTAAAGAATTTGATATCTACCATTCAGGAAATGATTACAGAGAGTTTATTCCCAAAACTGCTTTAGAAGAACAGTGGCAGAGAGTGACTTTGTGACTATTTTGAGTTTTTGGTATTGCTCAGTTTAGAGAACAACCCATATAACTTTCCAAGCACCTATTAAGTACCTCTACAAAAGTCCTGAAATTCTTCTGCATGATCTTTTGACATACTTTAAGAAATGTACATGGGCAAGGAGCAACAACTGTTAAGATTTCCCTTCTTTTTTTTTTCATGTGTCTTCTATTCATCTTTGGAATAAGTGCAACTATCTAGAAAGGAATGAGAAATAAACACATTTTTCATGAACTAGTTTTCTGATAAAATTTTTACAAATATGTAAATACTAATTTGATTATGCCTTGTTCTTGGCACTGTAGTTTTCAGATTTCTGCCTTCAAGAAAATTCACTGAGCAGCAGTACTGGATGATATGTACACGTTTGTTCATCACCATTTGCAGAGAAAAAATATATTGATGGAATGAATTTTAATAGCATATGCCTGTATATAGACAGACTTTCTGTAGAGCTGGTGAAATTTCTCTTGATTTTTTTTTTCCCCCTTCTTTAATACAATTGTAAAATGAGTGATGTTCCTCTTTTTTAATGAAGGCAAACTATTTAAAAAAAAAAACAACATTATAATTGTGGTGCACTGAGCACTTATGGAGAAGAGAATAAAAAAACACAAAAAAGGAAACCAAGCACTGTAAAGATAAGATTCTGAAGTTGAATATCTTTCCACTACTTCTGGAGTTTCTCGTTCCCATTATGCGGTGCACAACAGCAGATACTTCAAAAAAGAGTTAAATTAAAAGAGTTAAATTAAAGAGTTATATTAAAATTAAAGAGTTATATTAAATTAAAGAGTTATATTAAAAAAGTACACTTTTCAGGTACGGGTTTCAGGTATATTTCAGCTTAAATAGGAATAACATGAAGAAATTAATGAAGCTGAGATGTAGCAGGTGCCCACAATTAATGCTATAACCTAACATGTTTAAATATCTTTTATTTTGAAGTACCTGAATTAAAGATATTTTACTGTACATTTTTTCTTTCTTTTTTGTTCATTTAGAACTTTGTTCAAAATAGTTGTTCATAATTTTACCTATTCAAAATAAGAAATGTGGTGATAACCATAGATATTCAGAGACTCATATTGATTTATGGATAGTACTGCCTGCTTAGAATTCAAAAATAGTTTAATCATAACTAAAGTGCCTTCACTTCTGTTGTGGTTTAACCCTGAAAGCAGTTAAACATCACACAGCCTTTTGTTTGCTTCAACCCCTCTCAGAGGGATGGGAGAGAGAATCAGGAAAAAATAAATAAATTAGAATTCGTATATTGAGATAAAAAACATTTACTAAGAAAGAAAGGGGAAAGAGAAATAACAGTAATTATAATAAAATACATGTTTACAAAGCAAGTAATGCAGAAAGCAATTACCACTCACTGAACGATTCCCGTCAGACTCTGAACTGCTTCTTATGTCCTCCCAGCCCCCTCACTGGCAAGACAGTATGAGAAACTGAAAAACTGAAAAATTATTAGCACTGCTCAGCAGCCCTATAGTTTCTGTATTCTTAGGTTCAGTCTTCCTCTCTAATTCCTATACATTTTACTTTTTCTCACATGTCCCAAATCCCCCTGAGGATTCCTCCTGAAAATCATAGAATCATAGTATCACCAAGGTTGGATAATAACAGTTGTCCACCATGATCCTCAGTAAAACATCTATAAAATTCTTGAACACCTCCAGGGACAGTGACTCAATTGTCTCCCTGGGCTGCTCATTCCTGTTCCTGACTACTCTTTCAGAGATTAAATTCTTCCCAATATCCAAACTGAATCTTCTCTGATACAGCTTGAGGCCATTCCCTCTAGTCCTATTGTCAGTTACATGGGAGAAGAGATTGCCACAACGTCCTTTCAGGCAGTTGTAGAGAGTGATAAAGTCTCCCCTGAGCTTCCTCTTTTCCAGAATGAACAATCCCAGCTCCCTCAGCCAATCCTCAGAAGACTTGTGCTCCAGACCCCTCACTAGTTTCACTACCCTTCCTCCCTCCCTCCCCCCCTCCTTTCCTTTCTTCCTTCCTTTCTTGGAGCTAAGATAAAAGAAAGAAAATTCTACACTGCACAGAATTATTGCAACATACACAATAACTTCCTCTTCAGTATTTGGTAGTTATAGTTGCTTTACTTTCCCTCTCCCAAGGCTTCCTTGTCTTTAGGCCCTATAATTAAGAAGTTTCTTTAATATAATATTTTCTTACTTGTATGGCATTAAAACAGAGGCATCTTGCTTAGTGAGTGACAGCATCTTTCATATGAAAAGGAAGAAGAAATAATAAATATATAACAGTATGGAAAATGTATACCTTCTTATGGCTAAATTAATAATAATCATGAGTCGTTATTATACCTATGAAAATGTTGCAAAAGTTAAGAATGAGCTGATGTTCTTTGACAAAAAATAAAGACCATAATAACAGACATAGTTAATCGGAGGATAGTTGTATATCAAAATCACACAGTTTTTCAAAGTTCTTTTACAATAGAAGAAAATTCTGAAAGGCTCTGAACACAAAGCTTTGACCTGGAGGCTTTCCAATGAGTATCAGCTTTTGCCTAAAGAGGGACAATCGAAGTACATCTTTTCAAATTATCTCCTTGGATACAGTAGCAGCTCCTGTACAAGACGATACTTAAGTTACTGTTAGAGAAATAAAATCTAAACTAGCCCCAACAAAACCAATGTAACACAAAGGACTGGAAACCAGTTATCCAAAAAAGCTATCTGGGATCTAAACAAAATATATTTTTAGTCAAAACTAACTAACAAAACAAATAAACAAAAACTAAAATACTGTATTTTTATTTATTTATTTATTTTTAAATACATTTATTTGCCAGAAGATATCAGAATAACAAATTATTTAATAATACCCAGGAAAAACGTGAGAATCTTCAGAGTCAAGGCAAGACTTCCATAGATTTCTAACACAGAAGTGTGTGTTTAGTGTGACTGAAAATCTAGATGATGAACAGTCATAATATTTATTTCTGGTTAGAACATGTAAAGGAAAACTTGGACATGATTCTCCCTAGGCATTGAGCCTGATCTAGATATATTATTAAGTCTTGCAAATATAATAATTATTATATATTATTAAATCCTTGCAAGAGCTGTGACTGCACTGACAAGGAACTGCAAATTGCTAATTGTCAGTGTGTCATCAAGCCTTATCAGAGGTGCAAACTATTTATGTTACTAAATTCAGATCAGAACAATAATCTCTGTGTTCTGGTATTGCACTGGAATGTGAAGAAGAAATTATCAACTTCTGATTGACTGATATATCAAGAAGACTGCTTAATCAAGTTGAAGAATCTTCTGGGAATTATCAGGAACGTGTATGAAGCTCTTGAGGTATTTCAGTTTTATAATATACAGAAAATGTTATGATATTGTGAAAGTTATTTTCCAAAAGATTTAGTGATAAATGTGAAAGAGATATTTCACCAGTTGACATTTCTTCTGGGAAAACTCAGAATATCTCAATATCTCAAAAATAAATGGCTACACGGACCTTAAATTTAATAACTGAGGCAATTATGGAAAATAATTACAGAGGAAGCCTCAAAAGAATACAAAAACTATTTTAAGGGATAGGTACAAAAGCATTTCCATGGAGGGTTGAAAGACAGGTTTTTTTTTAAACAGAGAATCTATGAAACTTTCTACCAATGTTCTCTAGAGAGACATGTCAGATGAAACTCCTACACATATACTGAAAACAATCACATCATGAGTCTGTGTGGATGAAATGTATTTCCTTCCTGAAGAGTGAGATAAAATTTGTGATTCTGTAGTGGAAAAAATCCCATATTAAAAAGCTGAAATACTGTTTACCTGTGTCTCTGTGGTTGGATCTGGATGACTATGGTAGTCAAGAGACTCAAATGTGGGAGCATCATGCCCTAGAGAAGGAACACATGTCTGAGACTCATGCTGATCAACCAGGAATTGTTTGTGGGGATCATTAGCAACATGAGTTATGGGGCTTAGGAGACAGGGAGTACCAATGCCACCACACCATAAATGTGCAGGTGCCCCGGTGGCGCAGTGGTAGGAATGCCATGTTGCAACACTGGAGGCCCGGGTTTGAATCCCCCCTGTGGTGCAAGTGGTAGAAGTGCCGCTCTGCTACACAGGAGGCTCAAATCCCGGGGGTTGGACTCGATGATCTCTAAGGTCCCTTCCAACTCGCACGAGACTATGACACTATGATACTATGATGACATAACTGCTTAAAGCAATGGAGGATAGTTGAAGGGCTTTAAGGTTCTTCATTTGATTATTCACATTTTTTACAACACAAACAAAACAAAATAACAAAAAAAAAGTACTATGCGTGAACTTTTATTAGGTGTGTATTTTTTGTTTTATGTATCTACTATGACTGTGCTCAGGAGTTTTTGAATGTGGCCCTTAAACATTAAATAGACTTTCCTTGGCTAGCTGAAATCAGTATGTTTTTTACATACACATGTAATAGTTCAGATGCATCTGTAGTTTAACTTAATCTGTTTTAGATTTCATTGTCTGGGTTAATTTGATGGAGAGAGATTTATGAAGTCCATCTGCTCATTATAAAAACTCTCGAGTATCAGATATTCTAACCAGGTAAAGCTGAACTATGAGTTGAAAGAAAATAAGAAGTTGCATTATTTGATATGTGTTAAGAATTGAAATTCTTCTGTAATTATGTGACAAATAACACAATGGATGGTAAGAAGTAAAGCTTTAAAGAAATTTAAATGTATTCCTGGGGAAAAAATCTTTCAGTTTAAATTAGAAATATTTTTATAAACCTGTGTTTATTATTCTGCATTTATTTATATTTTTCTTGATGATGCAAAGTTTTTAATTTGACAAGATAGTCATCTTATGCAATTGTTCTCAAGAACATGCTTATCTTGTTCATAGATGAAATTGAGCAGGAGAAAATGAATGTCTGTGAGCTTGTATAGTTTTCACAGAATCACAGAATTGTAGGAGTTGGAAGGGACCTCTAGAGATCATCAGCAACCCCCCTGACAAAGCAGGTAGGTGTCCAGGCGGGTCTTGAATATCTCCAGAGAAGGAGACTCCACCACCTCCCTGGGCAGCCTGTTCCAGTGCTCCGTCACCCTCACTGTAAAGAAGTTCTTCCACACATTTGTGCGGAACTTCCTATGCTGTACTTTCATCCCATTACCTCTAGTCCTGTCCCCACGCACTACCGAAAAGAGACCAGCCTCACCACTATGGCTCCCACACCTCAGGTATTTATAAACCTGGATCAAGTCTCCTCTCAGCCTTCTTTTCTCAAGGCTGAACAGACCCAGTTCCCTAAGTCTCTCCTCATAGGGGAGATGCTCCAGGCCCTTCACCATCTTAGTGGCCCTCCGCTGGACTCTTTCCAAGAGATCCCTGTCCTTTTTGTACTGGGGAACCCAGAACTGGACACAGTATTCCAGATGAGGCCTCACCAGGGCAGAGTAGAGGGGGAGGATCACCTCCCTCGACCTGCTGGACACACTCTTTTTAATGCACCCCAGTATGCCATTGGCTTTTTTGGCTACAAGGGCACACTGCTGGCTCATGGTCAATCTGTCGTCCACCAGGACGCCCAGGTCCCTCTCAGCAGAGCTCCTCTCCAGCAGGTCTTCCCCCAGCCTGTACCAGTGCATGCATTCCTCTCTAGGTGCAAGAGTTTTGCTTTTGTTAAACCTCATCTGGTTTCTTACTGCCCAGCTCTCCAGCCAGCCTTCAGGTGTGTCAGCCAATCCTCCCAACTTCGTGTCATCAGCAAACTTGCTGAGGGTGGTCACTATCCCCTCATCAACCCTCCACACTCTGCCAGTCAGCCAATTCTTGACCCACTTCACTGTCCACTCATCTATCCCATACTTCCTCAGCTTTGTTATAAGGATGTTATGGGGGACAGTATCAAAAGCCTTACTGAAATCAAGGTAGACTACATCTACTGCCCTCCCCCTGTCCATCCAGCTAGTGAATTCTTCATAAAAGGCCACCAGGTTGGTCAAGCACAACCTCCCCTTGGTGAACCCATGCTGAGTACTCCTGATAACCTCCTTTTCTCCCAGTTGTCTGGAGATGGCATCCAGCACCAGCTGTTCCATCACCTTCCCTGGGACAGAGGTGAGGCTGACTGGCCTCTGGTTTTGTCTAACATGGCAAGATCATTTTCTCCAGAAAAGTAAATCTTCTAAATTCTTTTTGGATTACTGCTGTTTAGAAAGATAAAAATTCTCCGTGTCAGATATTTTGTGTCTTATAAGTAAATCAGTTGTATTTTTAAGTCCATAATTGCAGCTGAGTCTACACGAACCTGTAATAAGTGCAGTAGCTTTCCTACTCTCATGGTCTCATTTAAATATACCTTAAAGTTTACATTATTAAATACTTGGCTATTACATTTCAGTCTGATTGAAGGTGCAGAAAATGAAAATAACCTCTGCCAAGTATTTTCTTACCAATATTTTTAAATTATAAAACAGAAATTGAACAATTCCTTTACATAATACTTAAAATATGTGTCAATACAGAAAACTTAACTGCCTGAAAGCCATTTTGAAAGCTGTATCAAGTTCTGAACCTAGAGAAGTTGTAGCTTATGGTTGATCATGCAAAAGTAAATGAACTGTAGAAAAAGGACATGAGAAAAAGATGTCTGTCATAAGCACCATTTAAGAAAGTGAGTTCATTTGTCAAAATGTGGATTTCAGTTGCAGTATCAGGTTACATATAACAACAGACCCTGCTAAAGAGGCTGTTCCCTTCTTTCCTATAGCCCCTTTTTAATTACTTAAAGGCTGCTATCAGGTTCCCTTGGAGCTGTCTTTTCCCTAGGCTGAACAGCCTGTCCTCAGAGAAGATCTGTTCCATCACTTGGATTATTTTTTAGCCCTCCCCTGTATGCGCTCCAACAGGTCCACATCTCTCCTGTACTGAGGACTCCACATCTGAATGCAAAACTCCCAGTGAGGCCTCACCAGTGTATAGTGGATGGGCAGGATCACCTCCCTCAACTTGTTGAAAATGCTTCTTTTGATGCAACCCAGGATACAGTTTGCTTTCTGGGCTGCAAGAGAGGGCACATTGCTGGCCAGCTTTCCATCCACCAGTACCTCCAGGCCCCTTTCAGCACAGGCTATGCTTAATCCTTTCACTACCCAGCTTGTACTGGAATAGTGGGAGCTGCCACAACTCAGATACTAGACTTTGCCCTTGGATTTCTTGAACCTCATGAGATTCACCTGAGCCCATTGCTCAAGCCTGTCTACATGTCTCTGGATGGCATTCCATCCCTTGAGCATGTCAACTGCACCCCACAGCTTTGTGTCATCAGCAAACTTGCTATGGGTGTACTCGATCCCACTGTCAGTATCATTGATGAAGACACTAAATAGCATCAGTTTCTGTACTGATCTCTGAGGGACAAATGAAAGCTAATTCCCACTGATTTCAATCACAAATACATTTGAAGACAACTTAAACATCCTGATGAACCTCTGTTGTAACTTGAGGTAGCTTAATGAAATCTTACTATTTTTTTTTCTTCTACATCTCTAATTTCCAGAGAGTTTTGTTGTTTTTTTTTTTTGTTTTTTTTTTTTTTGTTTTCTTTTCCCAAAACTCCAAAACTGAAGTATCATGCAGCTTTTCCAAAGCAGTTTTCTTGCAGTAAAGTGATAAAACTTTCACCTATGGAATTTATATTTTTCTCATTCCTGTGCATGGACTGCTGTCTCAGGGGAATACCTATGTCTTCTGTATGTGAAGAGCATCACTCAGAAATAGATCTTAAGCACATTATTTTCTTCTATTTTATCTCTCATGGCAAATAATTTTAATGAAAAGCTTCTAGTAGGTTTATTATTTATCAGATAACCATTTCTTGTTTAATTCACTCTATAATTTTGTAAGAAGAAAAGATGAATAGCAACTGTCAATAATTTGCAACTGCATGTTGAAACATGTTAATGTGTTATGTAAAAACTATCAGCCTTCAAAGACATAATTAGATAACAGGCATGAGGCATTTTAGAATACACTTCCAGAGTATCTATGTCTCTAAATCTTCCTGAAGTAATGTTAATGTAAATAAGAAATAACTCCTGTAGCACCTGGGAAATTATATAATTATAGAACCATCACTGAAATCAGAATCTGACAAATAAAGGAATGTCAGTCACCCCAAAAGTCCATAGAAGGCAGAATTAAATTCATAAAAGCAAAATAATTCAGACACGAGTAAAAAATTTATTAGTAAATTAACTTTGCCTTGCTGTTGCTTTGTATTTTGTTCTGTAGCCTGTTGTAGGACTCAGATAACTGTAGAAAACATAAATTGAGGAAATGTTGTTCTAGATAGCTCTGTTTTTGCTGTTGTTTTTTATTGTTGTTATTTGTTGGTAAATGTAAAGTGAAGCATTTAAACTTCTGTTGTCACAGAATCACAAGTCACAGAGTCATAGGGGTTGGAAGGGGCCTCCAGAGATCAAGTCCAACCCCCCTGCCAAAGCAGGTTCCCTACACCAGATTCTTGAAGAAGTTCTTGTGCACATTCATGTGGAACTTTCTATGCTACCTATATGTTACAATTTAGAAAAGAAAAAAAAAAAAAGTAGGAGTAGTTGAACACTAAGGATGTTAGTAAAGTCTGGTTTATATGTGTAGGAAGGATTTTTAAATTTTAACACAATTTCTAGTAATTTTAAACTCGCAGCAGTGCTGTACAGAATATCCAGGCCATATTCTGAAGGGGTTAAATGTACAGTATTTGTAATCTCTCTGCATGTGTCCTTTTCCTTGTCTAGTGAACTCAGTGGAAAAAATATGACTTTAGCATAGTACAACTGTTTATTTTTGCATACTGTCTCACTGCATTAATAAAAGAATTAAAATTTTAGGTTTATCCATGTACCACCTGCCTACCTTTAGAATCAAGTAGTTCCTCTAATTAAATAGGTGCATACCTACATTCAGAATCAAGCTGTTTTCAGATAGAATTACATATATAAATTAAGTAACTGTACAGTTGCTTTTAGATGCTGCTTGCAAATGCAAATTATAGCATATTATACTGTGCACATGTTCTTAATAGCTCTTATAAAAGCAAGAATTTAACTCAATTTGTGATTGGGTACATTAATTAGGATAATTACTCAAACAGAGCTGAAAAAATTTTTGCTATTATGTCCAAATTGGTTTTTGTTTGTTTGTTGTTTTTTTGTTTTAGATCCTCAAGTTAAAGGATGTAACTCTATTAAAGTAATTGAGTGATTAATTTAAGTTTAGCTATTTTGATTTACATCAATTGAAGGTTTTGAGCAAATGCTATATTAGCACTGGATAAACAAAGTGTAGGAAAAAAAATTCAACAAAAGTCATTTAGTGAATTGACCTGCTCTCCTTAGAGCACCTAACTGTTTGATCTAATCATAACAATATGTGTCCACTATTCTCCTTATGAAACGTTTCTTCTTCCTCTGGGGAATAGGGATTCCTCATGATTCTTCAGTGTTTGGCAGTGGTTACAATGTAAGTTCATAGAACATTCTCAGATTTTCTGATATACTGCTCTAGTGTTATTTGCTTTACTTGTCATAGTTGGGAACACAAATATTATTTGATTTACTTGGAAGGAAAAAGCTCACCTAAGATGAGTCTATTATTGCTTTCCAGTCCTTTAAATATAGGGTTAGAAAAGCCAAGGCTGAAATGGAGTTAAATATTTCAAAATATGTGCAGGGCAAAAGCAAAGAGCCCTATTAGTACAGCAGATGACTAGGAGAGAGATGGGGTACTGATGAACAATGCAAGGTAACTGTGATAATCACCATGGAGATTCAGATGTACTTTGTGCATTCCTTGCAGTATTCATCAGGATACATGATCTTCAGGAGGGCCAGGCCTTCTAGACTAGATGAAGAGTATGCAACAAGGAAGACACCATGTTAGGATTTACTGTTTAGAGAATACTTAATCAACCTAGCTGTGCATAAATTGATAGGGTTGCACATGTAAGAGCCAAGGAAGTTGGCTAATGACATTGCAAGGCTGCTCTGTGTTCTCTTTCAATAATGACTGGGAGATGCTTGTGAACTTTGGAAGAGAGTAAATAAAACATCTACCTTCAAAAAAGACAAGAAGGAAGACCAAGGGAACTACAGATCAGTCAGTATCATCTCAGTCCCTTTAAAAGTGGTGGAGAAAATGATCATGAAAAGCATCTTGAAGCACATGAAAGACAACTGACTGGTGACAGTAAGCATGGAATTATCAAAGGGAAATGATGTCTAACCAACCAGGTAACCTACTATGGCACATCTAGTTTTGCAGTTCGAAGAAAAGCAATAGCTATGTTTGACATTGTCTTCCATATCTTTTTGGATAATCTGACAGAGTTTGGATTAGATAAGTAAATAATGAAGTTGAATAAAAACTGGATGCTCAACTAGATCTAGCAAATAAAATAGAAAATGCAACTCATCAAGAAAAAAACCGAAGTCTTTCCCTTGGTGAGAAATGCACCAGGACATACTGGATGTCGATTGGCTCTAAAATAGCTTTTCAGAGAAGGATTCTGGTGGATGACTAAACGACCATGAGCCAGCAACTCACTGTCATGGTCAAAAAAGGCCAACAGTATCATGGACTGCATTTAGGAGGAGTGTCAGCATGTTAAGATAAAAGATCCCTCTTTTCTGTTCAGCACTGATGAGGCCACATCTGGAATGTTACAAAAGGCATGAATTTACTGGAAGGAGTCCTACATAAAACTAAAAAACAGTTAAGAAACTGGAGCTGAGAGAAGTGAGCAGAGGCTTTGAGCAGAGGAGGCTTAGAGGCTTTGAGCAGAGGAGGCTTAGAGGGACAGGTGGTGAACACTATAAATTTATATAAATATCTGATAGGAGAGAATGAAAAAGTAAACCAAAGTTATCTTTACATTGTCCAGTGGTAGGATTTATTAAGAGGAAATAGGACAAACCTCAAACACAGGAAATTCCATTTTTACACAAGAAAGCACTATTTAATTGTGAGTGGTCAAGCGGCAGAAGCTGTGAGCTCTTGAGTTTAGGGGATATTATAATCCTAACAGCATACAGTCCTGGACTGTAGGTCTAGGTGACCCTGCCTGAGCAGAGAAGTTGATTAATCTCAAGAGGTCTCTTCCAACCTAATATTTATCTTTCTATATTAGAACCACCACTGTTTTACAACTCTAACAAACTGATGTAGCCTAGAGAAAGGCAGACCTGAATGATGTCAGCAGTTTATGGGCTCGTTCAGCCCAGTTCCTAATGACTAGAGAGGCAGAGGGACCTGCAGATCCATACCTCTGGAAAAGGGCATAAGGAAAAAAAAGGTAGAGAGATGGGCCCCAAAACAAAATAGAGGCAACAATATGAGGAGATACAAACTAATTTACTAAGTAAGATATAATTAGAATTGGAGCTAATAAATCAAATATAATGAGAGGTATCTGTAAGCTGAAGGCCTTACACTAATGCTGAGGTGATGCGTGTGGTCAGGATGAGCAGCAGGGAGGAGAGCCTGGTCTCGTGACCCTGCTGGGTGATTTATCTCCTCTCTGAATGCAAAATTCTCTGGGGTATGTAGTTCTTCTTCTCTTCTGGGATAGGTACCCAGAACTGGAGCATTAACTCTTTAACTCCCAGTGTACTGCATGATGTTATGATGTGGAATGCTGGTAATAAAAAATCATAAAACCATAACAATGATAATAGGTACCTTGAAAAGTGGAGATCCAGACTGTGATGTTGTAACCTTGAAAGAAGTCAATATTTCTAAGTCCTGTTGATATACTGGACAAATATTTAACAAACAATACACCAATCCAGATTTTAAGCAGAATTTGTTTATTATTTCTTCAAAGAATGTATTCACTATGAAATCAACAACTAAATACGAATAATTAGGATGGCATTATATGTGGTAGATTGACTAGCTTTTATACAGTAAGATGGCAGTGAAACTTAGATTTTTTAAAGATGAAATTACAATAAATATTTTAACAAGAATAGCTCCACTGTAGTAGGCTTGAGGGTTGATTAGTCTATTGTTAGTTTCTTGAGAAAAAGTAGAAGTTTATTCTTCATATTTTTATTTTTTGAAGGACATTTTGAAATTTAGAGCAGAAAAATGTACATCTTTCTAATAAGTGCTCTTTAAAAAAAAACAAAACAAAACAACAAAACATTCTTCTACTCAGCAACTGATTTTGATTCTGATTAAATTCTTGAATATGATTGTGTTTCTAAGTCTAATTTGATATGAATCCCATAAAATGAATGGTAATTATATTGATGAATTTATAACAGTTGAAAAAAAAAATAAAATTGTTCATTCTTCATGAAAAGGGAATTAGGCAAATGAAGAGAGTAATTTCACATTTTCTATCAAATTAAAACTTCTAACTGATGACTGGTAACACAGATACACCTACTCGTATGATGTAGCAGCTGAAAGCTTTCAAATTGAGAATTGGTATAAATTGCTATGCCATCTGTCTGAAAAATTAGAACTATCACATAGGGACAAAAAATGAGATGTAGGGGACAATCTGAAATGTAAATTTATTTTTATTACTGCTGAATTTCATCAGCCATTGGTAGAAATGTTTACTATAATGTCTGTGAACATATATTGCATACATATATTGCAAAACTGTTTTATCTGAATTCCTTATGTTTTCTTATATATATACTAATGGTGAAATGGTCACTCTGTGAGGTAACTGAAAGACTTTAGGAATACTGATTAATGTAAATACACGAGCTTGTTAAAAGAATAAAAATATGTGTTTGGTATTAAACCTTTAATTATGCTTCATTTTTTCCTGCAGTAACTCATACGTTTAATGGAAGCTGTTTTTTTCTCTTACTAATTTTACTTCTAAGAAGTCTATTTCAGCATAAGTCACCTGGCTGCTAGGTCCAAGTACTTCCACTGATGTGAATTTAACGAGGTTCTTTGCTAGCAGCAGTCACAGAATTCCAAGTGAGTATCCATTTTTAATTATTTAGAATGGGAATTAAAGATTTACAGTAGTTTAACTGAAGGTATGCTTCTTCCTGATTTTTTTCCGTGTATTTTTTGAATGTCATAGAAAAAGTATTTAGATTTCAAATATTTACAAAAAATAAGGTTGTCTCCTCTTGCCATGATATTAAGATTTAATTGACAGTTTTGATTTAATTTTATTTTGAAACAAGATCTGCAACTTTACATTTGTTAAGTCTGTACTTAGGAACCACAACATATTTTACTTTGTATACTCACAACATGTATAGAAGAATATTCTTTTACATTTTTTACCTTTGCCTTTTCTGGTAATTTTACTTTGAGCTCATATTTGCACTGAAGTAACTGTGTAATAGGACTGAGTAGTACAGTTATTGCATGCAGTGATCAAACTCATATACTGCAAGTGAGAAATAACATTTGTATCAAACGTGTGTACATACTGTATTTGCTTATTTTCTCAGTTGTTTGGGATGGCAAAGAAGAGTTTCTTTAAGAAGATGCATACATAAGGAGCTTCAGTGGCAGATTTGATGAGAGATTAAAAAGGGATCAAAGTTGCAAAGCTGAAATTGTAAAACTCATATTGATCAAAGATGCAAAGCAGATATTGCAAAAGCTTATAGTATTTCATTGCATTTATTTTCATTGTTGTTTCTTTTTATGGTGAAAAGCAAATAGACCATTACAGAGATATACTGCTGGAAGGGTTTTCTGTTTCTAGAAGCACAGTAAATAAATGTTTTGTTTTTCTTTTTCTTACTTTTCCTTTTTTTCCTTCGTTTTATTTATTAGAGGGTATAGTGCCTATAAACGTTTTTGGATTGACAGCCCTGAAGATTGAAATTCTCAATTTATCCGCAGAACAACTACCATGCAGCCGAGGCAATAATCCTTCCATACACCTCAGCCCTGACCAGGAGTGACCAGAGGTTGGGGCTTCATTTCCATTCAGTCCTTGGCCTCTGTGCTGACTTTGCCAACGAGGAGAGTGATTAGTGCCAGCTAAGGAGGGGCTTCTGTGAAGGAGATGTCTGCCTGCTCCAATCAGTACTGACACCAGAAAGAAAATAAATCATGTTTCTAGACCTCCAAAGAGACAGAGCAATAGCAAGGTCTACAGTCAGCATAAACATAGCAATAAATTTCTTTCTTGCACCTACCTAAAAGTTTACAAGCTTGCTGGTTGTTTGTGCAAAGACAATGAACTGAGCAAAATGCACACTGTAATAAAATTATGTTAGACTTTACCCGTATCCTTTCTCTGAGCCTAATCTAAAATCCTTTGAGAAATTTCATCTGTGTGAATGTGTTCAGAAATCACCTCTATAGCACAGGAACAAAGGAAAGCAAAAGGAAGCTTGTTTCCTTTGCGTCTTTTTTTTTTTTTTTTTTTTTTTAAGAAAAAAGCTAAGCGCAGTTCTTGTATTCAGCTTATCTGAAAATAATCAATATAACACAGGCACCAGGACATCTATTTCTCTCTTTTCAGAAAGAGAAATGCCTGATGTAGGTGCCATAGGCTATCCTGAAGCAGCACTCAGCTGTGCTCATCCGGCAGCTTTGACCAGCAACAGACCACTTCTCACTTTGATTCCTCATTACTGATATGTTAACAGGAGAAAGAAAGCCAGCAAATTTCAAGAGCATTTTGTCTGTAGGATAAAGTGGGGTAAAAATTTATGGTAAATACATGAAGAGAGCTATATACCGAGCTTCCAATGAGTGGCTGTGAAAAGGAGGTGGTTGCAAAAAATGCCATATGGCAACAGATATCTTTACATTGCAATAGCTCTAGGTGGTAGTGCTCTTGTGTATGGGGCAATCCTACACAGGAGGAAGTATAGGAATCAGCAGCATTTCTCCACCAGAATCATAACTATGGGACTGCAGACTAACACCTCTTATTCCTCACTCTGACTGAAGGGCTAAGTAATGCAAGTTGAGGGCTACTGGGGAACTTACTCTTAAGGGTGAGCTGTCTCTCAAGGCAGAACTGTGTGGGACAAATGGAATGCAGCCTAAAATACAAGAAAAATAGGGTTGGCTTCATAGTTATCTGAGGGGTCATCATATGTCTATCTATATATACAATGTTATCCATATTTTTCATTACAATTCTTAACAGAAGAATGAGAAAAAAATATAAGTAAAAGTGGTTATATTAGATAGTATATGAAAAATTAATAAATCAGATCAGATGAAATGTACATGTGGTTCAGTAATCTGTTTCTGAGAGGCAAGAATACATGCCCAGAGAAGTGGATATATCAGGTACTGGCAGCTAATATAGAGCTCCAGGACTTCCAGTTCTAGATATAGAGTTTTCATATTTTTTAAGCTCAGATGAATTTTTCTTCCATATATATGTCCTATTGTTTTTTGAGAGCAAGCAAACTATGAAACCTACTGGTTTAAAAAGAAATCTTTAACTCATGTTATATGAGAAACAGTGAACAATGCCTACATGTCTACAGTTTTACAGTCCTCCATCATATCCCTCTCAGCATCTGTTTTCTGTAAAGAAAATTCTCACTTCAGTTTTTTTCCTCTGTGGAAGCTTTTCAAGAGGGTTTTTTTGTTGTTGTTGTTGTTTGTTTGTTTTTCTCTGTACTGTTCAAAGCTGCACTATATACTTTCTGAGGGAGACACAACAAGTCTGAATAGTCATTCCTGTTGCGACCAGAACAGCACATGGTGCTGAAGGACTAGTTGTGCTGTCAATTTACACAAAGATAAAAAGTTGTTTTCAGATTTGTTCTCTCTAACTTTCCTAAAAATTCCTATCTCTTCTTGCTTCTTCCATTTTTACAGAGTACTGAGTTGACATTTTCGTACAACTATCAGTTATAACCTCATCATTAAGAAAAAAGCAGTTTATAGACACTCACATTTGATGTGAAATATGTACATCATTCTGTATCTATAAGCACTGAGATGAGTTGCCATTTTACCACCCAATCTATCAGTGACATTATATTAGTTGGTTGGTAAAATGATTTATTGTTATTTTACTGTTGGACAAATTGTAGCTCGTGTTTTGTAGCTTACATAAGTGGTAAAACCAAACAAAACCCTCCTAAACCAAACAACAATGACAACAACAAAACTCTTAAAAGAATATGATGGTGTGACTGAGTCTTCATTCTCTAGAGGCTTTTGCAGACTGTGTGTGAGGTTTTAGGCTGACTGTGTTCATACAGTCCCAGAGAACAAGTGAAGTCTGCTGTCATGAGAAAGCAATACAGCTTAATTAAAATAACTTACAATTTAATTAGAATAAATTACAGTTTAATTAAAATAACCATATACCACTGTGACTATCTTAGAGAGGAAAGCTGTTCTTTTTGTTTACTCAAAGGAGAGAAAAACTGGAATGTCATATTGCATACACACTCCAGATACTACCAAGATGGATGTATGCTTGCTGACAAGTTGGTGCACACATGCAAACTCTTGCACTAAAACACAAAAATAAAACACTGTGATATTATTCTAGGGAACAAGTGGGTAGATATTTTGCTAGGCTACACAGCCAGTGCTCGAATTAAAATAAGGGGTTGTCCAAAGACGAAAGGAGACAGACAGTACATCAGTATATGAAATCCTGTTCTTAACACAACACCTCAAAACATATATATTCTTACAATCTCTCTCCTCTCAGCTGCATGACTCCAGCAGATTTAATGAAATAAATGACATATAAAAGAAATCAGATCTCTGAGCAGCACACAGTTATGGTTAGAAATAACCGATCAGTGGAGCATTCTGCCTCTCACAAATCTTGAACCCCCTAGCAAAATTAGAGCTCCTTTATATGTAGTTATTAATAGCAACACTAACTGAAGTCACTTACTGCTGAGGCAAGCTAGCTGAACAAGTTCTCAGCTCAGAAAATGACAGCCACTCTGTGCCTGCAATTGCCTTAGGAAGCATACTGACAAAGTCCAAGGAAATGTTCATTAACTCAGACATATGTTCATTAGGTCAGCTCAGTCTCACCAGACAATCTTGATTAGTCTTTTTACCATAGCAGACTTATGAAACAAGGGAGGAAAAGGGACATACCAGATGTAGGGCAAGATTCTCTGGCCCATTAAATCTGTGGTAAAATATGTCAAAACAGGTGCTTCAACTACCAGGGGAGCCTGCTGATGGTGAGAAATAATTCATTTTCACAAGGTAATGTCAGGTTTGCAGAGGAGTTTATCCTGTACACTATGTTGCTCACCCTGAGGAAGTGGCAGGGTTTGGACCACTACCTAGTCTACACTCCCCAAATGTTACCACTGATTTGCCATTTCTATTGAACTAAGAAGTCCAAAACAAGAAGTAGCAAAATTCTGTGAGATTGTGAAAAGTCATTTGGAAGCGTTGATGCTTGAGAACACTGAGAAACTTTAGAGGGTTGAAGGAAAGTGACAAAACATTGGAAAGATGTATTGTTTTAATTTTAAAGCTGCCATAATCTTCATAAAGTAGAGATATATTTTTATGAGCCATTGAGTCTCTTTAACTTGGTCTGTTTAGATTATATTCTGATTGCTATCACAGAGACAACTTATGTATTTATTTATTTATTTGAGAAAATAAAAGAAATTGATTGCTTATAGATATAACATGGGACCAAGACTTCTAAGTTGAAACATAAAATTACTTTCCTAAATGATGAAACATATCTATCATTGTGAAACTGATTGCCATTTTCATTATTTTTAACTAATTTCTCAGCATACATTAAAGCAGAATCTCATACTGATGACAAAAAAACACCTTTAAATAATAAATAAAATGTTTTCTGAGATCACTGTTTTGGCTTTCAGAATGCTGATATGCAAAATTTCAGTTTTCACCTTATAAATCTATTTACAGAATATATAGTGACCTTATTTTCTAGGAAAAGTGATTATTTTCATCAAATATCTTTGTTTCAATGAGTT
Organism: Coturnix japonica; assembly: GCF_054131305.1. Lineage (NCBI taxonomy): Eukaryota > Metazoa > Chordata > Aves > Galliformes > Phasianidae > Coturnix > Coturnix japonica. Next base: position 51,084,987 of record NC_140664.1, read on the forward strand.
GGAATTTACTTTCAGAAGTAAAAATATTATCAGATAATATGAAGTGAAGCTGATTTTTAAGTTTTATGCAAAATTAAGTAATAATGTCATCCCTTCTTTTGAATTATGTATTCACATTACCAGAAATTTCTAACACCTGTTCAATTATTTACTTTCTCTTCTCTCTCTAAGTTAATTTTATCATCATGCAGTGATTTGTGTACTGCTACTACTAGTACTTTTCCTTCAGTAGTTATTTTATTTCTAGTCTTTTCTCCAGGGAAAGGGAAGAATATGCCCCATTGCATTCTTGAAGACCTTAGCTGGAAATATTTCAGTTATTTCCGAGTTTGGGATTTCCTATAATACTTTGTTTTGTTTGTTTGCTTTGTTTGTTCGCTTTTTGTTGATATTTTTTATTTTTATTTTTTGAGGACAAGAAGCAAAAAGAAAACATCTCTACTAAATACTCAAAAATACTATGTAATGCCTATTGTGAATTTTCTGGGGAGAAATCACAGCTACATAGTGCAGTTAATGCTATCAGATTTCTTGAAGGACAGCTCAGATTTTTATATCACTGTAGATCATGTTTTGGGTGTCTGAGTGGATGTAACAAGTAAGAATTCTAACATGACATAAAGTCAGGTAGACCAATAGCTTTGTTCAAGAAAATGGCTTTTGACAGCCACAAGTCAGTTATTGTTTTGTTGTTTGGTGTTCAAATTATATCTTCAAGACTAAGCTACAATTAATTACATTATTAAATTTATTGTTCATCAATTCATGAAAAATGCTTTGCTTTCTATTGTATGGATCTTTGTTGGATAAAAACACAACATCCAAAGTATCCTAAAAATACTGAGGATCCTGAAATGTCAGAAAAGGAAATCTGTCATAGGTGGTATAAAAACATAGTCTGATACGTGATGGAACAAGGACAGAAATAATCTCTACAGTTTTGCTAAAATACTGAATGAAGACTGCTTTGCCTGTAGAGGAACTTTTCTGACATAAGTAGTCAATATATCCATCTTGGTTTGATTTGGATTTGATCGCTGTCTTAAACACTGCAAAACGGAAATGCGTGAGAAGAAAAGCATATATATACTTTTATACATATGTTTTTATTTATAAACCTTAATTTCTGTGTAGGTTTACAGTGAACAACATCATAAAGTGAGGATTTACACAACTGGAGAATAATTTCAATGCAAAAAGCTTTTGGGAGGTCATCTGGAAGTTCCTATGCAAAGCAGGATTGAGTCTGAACTGAGAACAATCTTCTCAGAGCCTCTTACAGCAGTATTTAGATTGTCTCAGAGGACAGAGAATGCTCATCTTTTCTGATGGTCTGGCCAGCATTGGTACGGTAATGCTTTTCCTGTTTTGAATTTTCTAGCTGCAAATTGCTCTCACTGCTTTTCATCCTCAGCCTTTTTGAGAGAAGTCTGCATTACTCTTTTTTCAGCCACTCTCAAAGGAGTGGAAGACAAACATCATACCTCTCCTAACAATCCCCAGTCCCACAGCCTGACCTTGAGTACTCCCACTCAACCATCTCTTTACTGGACTCTCTCCAGTATGTCCTTGTCTTGTAGTGGGGAGCTGGATAGCGCATTCCAGGCGTGGCTTCATCAACAGGTAAGCACCTTCTTCTTGTACCTGCTGGCTACACTTTGCCTAATGCATCCCTGGAGGCTTTTGATTGCCTTTGCTGCAAAGAAGCATTGTTGCCTCATGTTCAGTCTGTTTCCACAAGGACCTTGGTCCTTTTTTACAAAGCTGCTTTCTACACATCAGTGGCAATCCAGGAAACAGTATAAAATCAAATTCAAAAATAAAGGATTGGTAGGGAGATCTTGGAATTGGCCAAATCTAGTGAAAAGATAGATATAATTCAAACAATTATTTCTGATTAATCTTATCATCATTCTCTTACAATGAAAAAAAATAAAAATAAAAATCATGTAATAGAAAGGATCATACTACAGAACATTGCAATACTCCTGCACTTATTATTTTTTTTTTTTTCAAATTGCATAATATTTCATCCTTCCAACACGAAGCAAATTAAAGTAAGTTCCCTGTGTCTTATAAAGCTTTCATTTAGTTCAGAAATATAGCTCCTAGTGCTATTGGCTTTCACTGGGAGTTTGTGCAAATGTGTGGGCCTTTAATTATGCAGACTTACATGACTGCAGTTTTCAAAGCTGTCAAAATGAATTTGCTTTTTAAAAACATACTCAAAAATTACTTGGTGGAAAAGTATTTTACTGAGTTGTTCATAGGTCTAGATGTTTTTACTAAAGTGGTTTTGTAAATAATAGTATTAAACATCCCAAGAGCAAACAAAGCAAAATACAGAATTTACTACCATCAGTAGCTGATTACAAATACTATGCACTTAAAAAAAATTTGAAAGTGGATTTTACTTTTCTTTATGTTTTTTAACTGCTGTGAAGAGAACAAATGCAAATTAATTAAGAAAATAATTATTAACAGTTGTCATTTTTAAATTTGGAAATTTTATATACATTTTTACCCTCTTCCTCTGTAGTCACTACATTGGACTACTTGGGAAATTCTGGTAGCAGTAATAACCCCATACTTGCCACAGAGAGTTCACACAGGTAACAGACTGCAGCAGGAGGTGGCAAAGTTAGAAAGGTATTGCAAAGGGGTAGGATCATTTTGCTAGAAGTATCCAGGAAGCAGGAGGTATAAACAGTATGGGAGTGGTATGGGTTGCTGAATCACAAGGAGGTGGGCAGTACTGCTACGCTGTCATCTTTGAATGGCTTTTGTAAGATGTAGTTTAACCTCTCTGCACTATGAGCTTTCCATTAATAAATTAAGAGCAGTAATACTTTCTGGGTATAATGAGAGGTGCTGTAAAATATTTTTGTGTCTCCTCAGAGAAGAGCTGTAATGATGCAAAACAGCACTGGGTGCTGAAATAATAAATTGTTTAATGACAGAGCCATGGACTCCTGAGATCTTCCACAGATTAAAGGAAGCACCATGAACAAGTGTGATGAGAACACTAGTGACAACAAAAATGATGTCAATCAGGTTTGCCTTTTTGGGCCAGATAACCAGACATTTTTAGCCTATGCTTTACTTAGGATACATATGGAACCATGCACAATCTTAGGGGTAAAAAATTAAAAAATTCTATATATATCCAAACCATTTGCATTTTATCTCCTCCACTGACTTTAGTAGCTACAGGACACCCCATTAGTCAGCTTCAAATAAGTTATAGTTGACTTTCATCACTTCTTGCATACAAAATGCAAGACAGTTCCTGGCACCTGTGAGGCACAATATGTTGGTTTCTAAAATTATCTAAAGAAGTCAGGTTCCATTAAGTTCCCAGCCATAGTCCTGCTGAAGTCAATGAACCTAATTTACAATCCTTTTTTTTATATAATTTGATAAAAATCTGGAATTGTTAGCATCCCATAACTAATTCTTTGACTGCTTCACCACATCCTTGAGTTTTGAATGTGATGCTCAGGGACATGATTTGGCAGAGGGTTGTTAGGGTAGTATGGTTAGGTCGTGGTTGGACTCAATGATCTTTAAGGTCTTTCCCAACCTGAGTGATTCTATGATTCTGTGATTCAGTCAACTTTGTATTCCATGCAAATGAATATACATTCACGTGTGTGCTTTTCTAGCTAACAATAAAAATTGTCCACATAAACCCTGGCTAAAATACTCTAACTTTGGTAAGAGTGTGAAATCTCTATTTTAAGCAGGCCACTTCTACTACTTAATAAAACTGGTTGTAAGGAAGGAAAATAAAATGGGCTGTATTTTGCAAAAGTAATATAGGCACAGATAGAAGCTTATCTGGAAGATGCATTAAGTATTTTGTCAATTTTTAAGTTTCAATATGGTACAAGAAATAATAGAAAGGGAGAGGTGAAAACCACTCAAATCAAAACAAACACAAATTGAAATTTACATAGTCTGGATTTCACTTTACAAAAGATCAGTAGTTATTTAATTGCTACTTACTAACAACTGGAAAATCAGAGGATGGAGAAAAGCTAGTAAAAACTTCAAAGAAAATCAGATACATTAAAGCAGATGCTTTTACCCTTGTTCATTTAAAAATAGCAAGCATGATTTATATTACAGCTATACTTCAGCTGTATTTAGTGCATCTAGAAAGATATTAATAAAACATTTGCAATAATAGGCAGATTAAAAGGAGAATTGGATACATTACAAGCCAACTGCTCCTTAATAACTAATAAATTTTTAATAACATCTTTCTGAAATGTAAGAAATTCCCCCCCCCCCACCACCATGCATACTTTTTTATGTGATAATATTTAAATTAATGAATATTTTAAAAATATTTTAAAACATATAGATCCACATTACCTTCCTTAGTTTAAAAATATCATATTATGTGCATTCATTTATTCACAGGTTTGCCACTAGTTTATTTTGGACCGTACATGCCTTTACAAGTAATTAAATGTAGCAGTTTTTCAAAATAAAATATAGCAATTTAACACTAGATTTTAGATGCATGTGTTATGGAAGTTCTTAGGCTAATTTCTAAAATTTAATTACCTGAGACAATGAACCTTATTTTCAGAAATGTAGTTTCTATGTTGCCATTTAAATATTTCCTTTTAATTATTATTTAATTATTTAATCATTTATTATTATTATTATTATTATTAATCTAATGCCTACTTTAAACATGTACAAGGGTGTTTCTCAGTTGCAAAGTCAGAATTGCATATTGTCTCCTATTATCCAGAGAGACTTGGTTGGCATTCCCTCTACTCTTAGACAAATTGAAAAGAGCCTCATATTTGTACAGGAACACAATTTTGGGGAAAGCCTGACATTGTACAGACATTAGGGCCATCTGTCATTGAAAACTGTTTGGTTGCTACATAGTTACACAGGATGGTTCATCAGAGATTTGTACTGGCAGATGGCAAACCTTATAAAAATTACATGTGTGATGTTTACTTTTAGTTTCCTTTTAAATTGACTTTATTCCCTAAAGAGAAAAGAAGTGGGGTTTCCCATTACAAACTGTGGACAAATTCTTTACTCAGAGACAGATATGAAGGATCCCTTTGGCAAGCGCTGAGAAAGTGCCCCAGCAGCAGCAGGGCAGGAGCTGGGAAAAATGATCCAACGCCAGAATGATCTGCACATCTCTGCTATAGAAGAGTCACAACTACACGAGGTTAGAGATTTGGGCCTTAATGAGGAAAATCTATTCAGACATCTAGTCGAGGTAAACAACTAAACATTTTCAAGCTAATTTTGTATAACCATCATTATTTCCTGGCTTGAAATAACTAGCTCTACCTAAATCACAAAAGGTATTTAAATCAACCCAGTGAGTGGGTATGCTCATAATCACAGCATTTCTTTCCAAGCTAATGGGAAATACATTAGCTATACATTTTCTGATGGCACAGTTGTACTTATTTCCACAGAATATTGTAAGTATATAACGAGAACTGTTAACACAGTATGTAAGATAATATCGACTATGGTTTTTTGAAAAAAAAAAAAAAATAATAATAATAATTAAATATATATATATATATCCTTATTAAATTTTTTATTTAGTCACCAATCTAGAATTAAATCTGAATAATATGTGATCTTTGACACAAAATGTATGTATACATATAAGAATAAACCTATAGACTGAAGATTTAAAAAATTCATAAAATCATAAAATGGATTGAGTTGGAAGGGACAGTTAAGACCAGCTAGTTCCAACTCCCCTGCTAAAGGCAGGGTCACCTCTCTCTAGACCAGATTGCTCAAAGCCCCATCCAGCTTGGCCTTGAATTCCTCCAGGGTAGGGGCATCCACAACCTTGCTGGGAAACCTGTTGCAGTGTCTCACCACCCTCACAGTAAAAAATTTCTTCCTAATATCTAATCTACATCTATTCTTTTCCAGTATAAAACTATTTACCTTCATCCTGTTGCTACATGCCCTTATAAAAAGTCTCTTCCTAGCTTTTCTGTAGTTCCCCTTTGAGTACAGGAAAGCCACTACAAGGCCTTCCTGGACCTTCTTAGCCTACTCTTCTCCAGGCTGAAAAGTCCATACTCACTTCTCTTGTCCCCACTGCGGAGGTGCTCTAGTCCACTGGTCATCTGTCAGCTGTCAGCTGTCCTAATTCTGTTCACTTGCAGTACCTTGGGCCCTGCACTTTGAATGGCCTCGACTCTGTACAAAAATGCTGAGCAGCAACTACAGAAATCAGTTACTGACATTGTTTTTCTCCTAAAATCAAAACATAACATCATACCACACACTCTGAAGAAAAATCCATCCCATCTGAAATTAACATGTGCCTATGTGCTACCATGGCAACTGCTGCCAGTTAACAGACTGAAAAACAGTCTAGACCTGACTTTTCCTCTCTGTTCCAGAGGATGGCTGTTTTCAAGGTTTTCTTGGGCTCTTCTCAGGTTTTATAGCTGTATAGCAGTTTTCTTAGTTGTAATTCTCAACACAACAAATGACCTGAAGGAAGGCCTCTTGCCACAATGCCAAGTATTCTTGATTCTTCCTTTTATTCGTCTGTAAAGAAAGGCCACTAGTTCTTTCTTGTGTATGTCAGCTAGGTAATTAACTCCTCTTTCTTTCTGTTTTTCAAGGACTTTTCCTTATGATTTTCAGTTACTTAAGGGTGAAGAAAGAGCTGCTCTAGCATGATAAGAGATTTCACTTTGTTTCTCAAAGGTCACAGTAAGTTCTACATACTTATCCTTATCAGAGTGGATGTCACTGGAGTGTGCTACATGCCAGTGTGACACAACCCATTAGACATTACTGGCAAAGACTGGACGTTAAATTGCAATGATAGCTAACCCTGCCCCAGTATCTGCCCTGATTTTGAGAACAGCATAGTTCTCCATGCTTCCTTAAAAACTGCTTCTTCTTCAGGTGCACTGTTGCACAATTACTTGCTTTAATACTTTTTCCAGCTCTTCCATTACCAAAAGATTGCAGAGAGAAAAGTTATTCAGTCACGCAGTTTAGTAAAAATGCTGTCTTTGGTTTCAATAGGAAATCACTCCTATGGAAATCAGAGAGGTTGAGCAGCTAAATCACATGCTCAACCTCAAGTAAGCAGGGACCAGAACTGAGAATGAAGGTTAAAGTTGGGGACTGGAGACACATTTGAGAGGCTGAATGCTTTGAATTTCAAACTGAATGATTTTTCATTTCATGGATACTTTAACAGATGTACTTTGTTCACTAGAGAGCAATCCTCTGAATATTAGCATTAATACTAAAATATTCCATTATGGTCAGTACATTTATAATGAATGCATGAATTATTAATGCCAGTATTTCTTCTGTATTTCCCTAAAGCACCAGTTGGGTATTTCTAACCTAATGCAATCCTAGGATATGTCAAATGAGGGGGGTTTTTTTGCAATAGAAGTAGGGAAGTATTTAACGTATTATACCAAACAGCACTATGCATCTTGTGTTCTAGAAAGATAAATTCATACAGGAATGGATGTGGGAAAATGCTCCTAGGTTGACTGTGATGATAAAGAATGAATCTCATTGAACGAGACAAATATATCTATATGACTGAATTCAGCCACCTGAATGTTCCCTATAAAAACCTTAAAGAAGCAAACATCAGAGAAAGTCATAAGACTATAATAGAACAAGGATAAACTACCCTTAACTGATCATGAACACATCAGCAGAATGGTTCCTAAATATCCAGTCAGTGAAATTCATGGATTGTTTATCAAACAGCATAGTTAGGACAAGACGGAAACCCACTTTTGAGATGGTTTTGGATCACCTTTTATTAGGGGAAATACATGCAGGGATAACTTGCAATAGCTGAGGACTGTGTTCCCTGCTTTTATTCACAGCTAATAATTATGAAGAGATTTTATGAAGTGAAAACATTATCCTATTTATCTTGATCTTGATCTTTATCATCCATCTTTATCAACTTTATACTTAGTATTTTTAAGTGAGAATAACAAGAAAACACTGTCTTTCAATGCATATAGACTTTTGCAGTTGTACGCCTCACTATTATGAGTGCAATGGAAGTGCATTAAATACACGAGAATGTTCAGAAGATATTTGGTGTGAGCCTTGCCATTGATTGGCAAGGTGATGGTGGTCTCATTGCTCTGGAAGAGTTTATGTTGCTCTCAGTTTTAATGCCTTTGTCCCTGGAAGAAGATGCACATATATCTAGGATGCAATGAAGTGGCAACAGTGGTAACAAAGATGAAGATACAAGCCTGGACAAACATTTCTAGAAGGGCTGAAGGAGCTCAGTGCTGGATGATGGGATTAAGGAGGTTTCTGGCCTGGGAAGAAATTGCTGAAGTGAGAGAGAGCTCATTCTGGTAGCAGTGGTGCATCTGTGCCTTTATATGGCTCTCCTTTATTTCTCCATTACAAACTTGTTTTTCACTCCACTAGGTCTAAAAGGGCAATTAGATAACATAATGTATTTTTATTTGTGCCCGCCTACCTTCTGTTTTTCCTGTCTTTCCTCCTATCCTACAGACAATTCCAGTTGATTTGTGTTTCTTCACATTATACCAGTTGACAAAAAAAAAAAAAAAGAAACAACCAAACACAGTCATCAACAGGCATATTGCTGGCTCCAACATTGGTTTCTTCTGCAGTATCTTCTCAGTCTGATGCAAGTCAGCATATTTTCCAGTAGTTTCTATTGTTTAGACATGGCACAGTCATTTCCATATGAATGAACTCCTTCATTCAGTCTTTGTATTTTTCTTTGCTAAGATATTTAATTGCTGTAAATGTGACAATAATACTTTACAGTTATTTGCAGTCATTGTAACTAATTTAATTGGTTCATTTCAGGTCTGTCAAGGAAATGTCATATGAATGCTATTTAGCAGCATACAGTTGTTGAAAAATTGGAATATTTGATGGTTCTTTTTATTGAAACTGTTCCAAGATTGAACTTAGGTGTTGCTTGAAATCCAAAAAAGTTGAAACTGATAGAAATATAGGAAGATCTGCATTCTGAAGATCTTTCAATCTGGATAGTTCTGGAAAAAACAGAAACAACACATCCCTGTGCTTTCATATTGTGCACCAGATGGCAGCGCTCTGTAAAAACACAAGAGAAAATAATTTACACACTCCCAGCAAAACTCTACTTGCAGATGTATAGAAGCTTCTTAAAAGGCACAGTCGTAAGTGCTACACTGGGAATATATGGAATGGAAAAAGGGAATTGGAAATACAGCAGATAAAAGAAGTAAAAGGAGGTAAAACAAGGAAATTAAACACTGTAAGGATTAGTTAAGTTAACTGCCTTTCAGCCTCTGGAAAGGAACATTTGTCTTTCTACTTTGAAACTGATAATTGATTATTAAAGGTGGCATAATATTTTTCAGTTATACTTCAGTTTAACTGCACTGCAGGCAATTTTCATAGCGAAATAATTTCTTCTCAAAGCCCAAGAGGTTACGAATAATTACTTTAATAGTAATTGAATTATGCCTTATTATCAATATCATATAAGAATTATATTTGAAAATGCAGAAGTACTGATATCTAATGTTCTAATTCTAGTTAAAGTGATACATTTTTCCATTATCTGACAACTGGAATTAGTACTAAACCTAATGGAAGCTACACATGCTTCTGTGTATGCTCTCTCTACAGCCACTTAGAATCTTCCAGTTTAGTGAGTATAGCATTAACATCTGTAATACAAGCTAGCACTGCTATTGTAAACAAACATTACATTTAGGCTATACATTAGCAGACTTCCACATGCAATGCTCAGCACAGAAGCTCTAGATGTGTGTGAATGATACCATCACAGAAACATCATACAAAATTTTGGCATTAAGTATTTTGACACAAATGATTACATTATTCCATGTCTATATCTCTTACGGGTATTAAAAGAAGATATTTCCAAAACTGTACTTCAGATAATAGGTCTAAAAAAGATCTCAGCATATATACAACTTGAAGTTCCTGATTGTAATTCATAGTTTAATCTGTAAAGCAAAAATAAGTGGTGATGAGGGATGTCTTTTGCAAAACAGAATCACAAAATCATAGGATCCTTAGAGTTGGAAGGGGCTGTAAAAGGTCATCAAGTCCAGCTCCACTGCAGTAGGACAGGCATCAATGGCAACTCTGGGGAACACTACTCGTGACCAGTCACCAGCTGGATGTGACTCCACTTACCACCACTTTCTAGGCCTGATCATCCATCCATTCTTTTAACCAGCAGAGGCACAGGCTGTGAACTTCTCCAGGAGAATACTGTGGTAGACAGTGTCAAAAGCTTTGCTGAATTCTAGGTAGATTATGACTACAATCTTTCCCTCATCCACCAAGAGGGTTACTCAATCATAGGAGGAGAGGCTGGTCAGGCAGGACATGCCTCCTTTCATGAATCCATGCTGGCTAGGCCTGTCATTCTATCCCCCATCTTGTACTGGTAGAGGAATTTGCCACGGCCCAGGTGCTAGACCTTGCACTTGGATTTATCGAACCTCATGATGTTCACCTAGGCCTACTGCTTAAGCCATTCTAGGTTCCCCTGAATGGCAAATAGGTTGAATATCATTGAGTTAGGTAATCTGAAGACAAATTCTGCTGATTCCAGATGCATTTCATGTCAGAAAAAATAAGAATGACGTATAAAAAGAAATATTGAAATATTAGCATTATTACTAAACGATATTGAAAGAGAGAAGGAAAAAAATTCATGCAACAATCTTACATGGAAGGTCCAGATTACTTCATGAGTGGTTTGAATTGCATTATTCATACATCAAATGACAATTTAAAGGTTGAAAAATGACAAGCAACTTCACATAATTGATTAAATTGTGTATATATTTCCAGTAACTATTTTTCTTCTGTTTCAGACTCAATATGAACATGTACCATTAAAACCTGAATATTTTCTTGATCTAGTCTGTATTTGATGCTCATATTTATTACATGATTAATATGAGATAAAATACTAAATATATTCTGTATCCAATCTTGACTATGATGGCAGAAATACATTTGTGTATAATAGCAGAGTTTGAAAATGGGGTATGTTTAAATGAGAATGTGCAGCATTTTTACTGTTAATGTTATTTTGTATTTCTGCTTTTTTTATTTTTATAAGCATGCATGATCATGCTTTTAGAAATATGTTAATTTGAAATAAAAAGTAATTTTACAGATACAATTTAATTTTAATGAATGTTTCTGCTTCCACTGAGGGAAGTCAATGGGACTTATAATATTAACTATGATGAGAACAATATATGCCTTTTCTATTTTGTACCATTTTTTCCTTATTTTTTTCACATGCAAGTTTAGGAGAAAAGAAAAACAGCAACAACACCACAAAAACACACAGAAAAGCAAAATACTCCTTCTTTGAATATTTCAATGATATATGTAGGGTTGTTTTTAGTTTTGTTTGGAAAACAAAAAAAGCTAAGAGGTTTTCTGCCTTCTCTTTACAGGCTCTTTTCTGTAACTCAGTAAATATAACCTCATTATAATCTTCACATAATTATCAAGATTATTGTTAGCTTTCTTATTCTCATCCTGGCTTTCTTTTCTCCTTCTTATGGTAATTAATAAAGATAAGCTGTTACAAAGTTACTTACATCAAGAGAATTACAAGCTTGGCCTAATCTGTAAGATGACCATAATGCAGCTGAGTGGTTGTGATTCAGTAGTAGCTATACAAAGAGCCAGAAGGGCTAAATAATACGGAGAAAAATTTAAAAGTCTGCTGGTTTTAAAATCCACATTTATTATTACTGATAGAGAAGTGAAGCTAAGTGACAGCTTTGGTCAGATAAAAAGAGTAGTGTCATAGTTATGTATTCACACTCAACATTCACACTCTTGCAACAACAATTTATTTTGAGGCTGATGGCTAAGAAGTTTATGATATGAACTGAGATGATGTTTGAGGGTTGCTTGCTTCTTCCTTCTTAGTGCTGAAGTATTCTGGTAATCATAAAGCATAACAAATGTGTATGAAATGTTTGTTGCAAACAGAAGGAAATGCTCTCCTAAAACTTTCAGGTAATGTACAGCGTGGATAAAAAATCTTTTCATCAAGGTTCACCTCACCAGCTCCAAAAATGTTGAAATGTACTCCACTCTGCTGCTTTCAGATTGCTCCCATTCTATGCTTATGCATATACTTTTTATGCATAAAATTTCTGAAGAAAATATTAAAGGTGTGGCTAAAATAGATGGTATAAAAGTGTTAACTTACAAGTCAAGCTGAGAAAACAAATATATATTTTGATTCACTTACCAAAGTGAAACACTGAGAACCAATTAGCTATACTGAAGTCCTGCTTACAGATTTGGAAGTTCCTTCCTATTGAAAGCTTTTTTTTCTAAACTTCATGCTGCATTTTACTGAAGATCAAACTATATGTTACACATCAGCAGAAGTATGAAGGAATAATGATTGTGGAAAATAGATATTTTGCCAGAAGTTCTCAGTCTGAGACCAAAATTCAATTACCTCCTCTTGCTGAAGAAATTTACACTCATGTTTCCCACTTCCCAGAAGAGTGGCCTCACTGATCTCTCAGGATTCCTTCCAACTCCTGCAATTCTGTGATTTTTTTATTATCTTCCTAGGTGGATTACATCTGCAGCATTAAATAGATATTTCAAAGTCAAGAGCTGTTTAAATATAATGCACTTGGATAACAATATAGTGAGAGATTCCTTGGTCTTGTGGTTTAGGACACTCCTATAAAGCTGGAATACTACCAAGTAGAGTATTCTGTACAAAATACAGATGGATTAGGGCTAGAAAATATAAAAAGAACGTATAGGTTTATGAAACTCATAAAGTTTAGATCTACTGAACAATCACATAGATATGGAAAATTCTCTTCTAATATATCATGTCTTTCCAATTAATCCAAAACAAGTTAGTGGAAGTTACACATTAATGAATAATTTTGTAAGTAGTGAAATTCATGAAAATGTTTTTGTTTATGCTAAAATTGAATTATTCATAAATAAACACTAGGTACAAACCTGCAGAATAGATGAGACATGGCAACTATCAGAGTTCACACAAAGTTAACATACCATAAAGCTCACAATATGTACTTTGTATTTGTTTTATCTTTTGGTATGGAGATTGTCTTCTAAGGCACCTGTGTTTATATAACACAACCATGAAAATGAGTGACATTACAAGATAATAAAATTTAAGAAAATACTGTGGGTTTGCAATGCCCACTCAAATATTAACTGTTGGTATATATTTTTGAGGAGCCTTTCCATAGTATCAGTAGTTTTAACTCTTACCATTAGAAGGAAGGATTATAATTAAAATCTTAATAATTGAGAAATACCTAGTGTTGAAATCCAACTGGAGTCTCTGTAAGCTAATCACAGAAAATATTTGAACAAATATTAACAATATGATTTTTTAGAAGCATTACAAATCTCTCTACTCTTGCTAACATCTTTTTAGTGGCTGTGATTAATGATTTATCTGAGCAGGGTCTGCATATTTTCTGAGATGCAGTTTGCATTCAAGGCTCATTTTTTATTTATTTTTATTATTTTTATAGAGTTATTCAATCTATAAGTATTTGCTGTTAAACTAGGAAAGAACAAAGTATACCAGGCATAAAAAAATATGATTGGCATCATTTTAGAAATCTATAGTTTTTGTTTTTCCGTGATATCTTTTTAATATACATTACTATCCTATTTTAAATAATTCAGAGAAAAAAGCATTTGTTCTTGACTCATAAAATGATCTTGTTTTTATAATCTCTTGAAGAGTATGGGAACATTCTTCAAATTGTACTTATATTTCCTCAGGTTTGTTGAGCAGATGTGGGATTAATTAAGTGTTTAAGTGCTTTGTTGAACAAGGGTCTGTAGCTTGTTAAGTTCATATGCCTAAGTATATGGCCATATACATGAGGAAGCAGGTTCATAGCATGCTAAGTATGAGTGTAATATAATTGTGCTCCAATGAATCATAAAGTGAATTGTTGTCCAGGTAGTTGTGTAATTTCCAGTTTCATACATGGAATAAAGTTAGATGAGAAAATGGATTTGTTCTCAGGAAAGAAAACCCAACTAAATGGGAAGTGATATTGAGATACAGCAGCAAGTACAAGAATGAAATTGTGCTTCAGCTCATGCAATCAAAGTTAAGTTTATGATACTCAAGAGGAAATCAACAATAAAACCCATTTCAAATAAAATAAAGGAAGAGACTTTCACTTTTGTTATGCCCATTTCTTCAGGAAAGCACCAGTAGGTGTTCTTTCCAGCTTGCCTGCAAGGCAGATCAAAGACTACTCAGATTAATTGCTCTTCAGTAGTGACAGGCCTGGGAGACAGTTTCGATTCCAGAGCTTACATTTTTCTCAGGTTTTTTTCCTTCCCTTTTCCTTCTTCCTTCCTTTTCTTTCTTCCTTTCTTCCTTTCTTCCTTTCTTCCTTTCTTCCTTTCTTCCTTTCTTCCTTTCTTCCTTTCTTCCTTTCTTCCTTTCTTTCTTTCTTTCTTTCTTTCTTTCTTTCTTTCTTTCTTTCTTTCTTTCTTTCTTTCTTTCTTTCTTTCTTTCTTTCTTTCTTTCTTTCTTTCTTTCTTTCTTTCTTTCTTTTTCTTTTTCTTTTTCTTTTTTTTTTTTTTTTTTTACTTTAATGGTTGATTTTCCTTCATTTCTTTCTGATCTCTGTCTCACCGTGGAATAAAAAGAAAATCTTTCTGTGCACAGCCCTGACTGCCACTAATGTTATCTTGATGATAGCATGGGATTAAATAAAGATTTTTTTTCTTAAGTATTGGTATTGCTGTTTATAGCAGACTCTCTACTCTGTGGAGAAAGCCTGAGATCTTTCCCAAAGCACCTTGACGTGCAGTGAAATATTGGTATTTGAATTAGACCCTAATCAGGAGCAGCAGAGAAAGTGATGTGTTTCAGCTCTGTCTTTTTTCGTAGCCAATTACTCCAAGCTCCTAGTGTTCATGTCTTCCATGTAGTTTCTTTAATTAGCACTTTATTAGTTTGGCTTCAGAGAACCAGTTCTGGAGAAAACTTTCCTGAAGCTGCCAAATGGTCGCAAGCAGGAAATGATTAAATTTAGTCTTAAGCAATAGGCATCTGCATGTGTTCTTTGAATCTCATTGCACATTAAAAGATGTGGTCCCAATAATTTGTGCCCAAAGGGATGTTAGGCTGTCAGAAAATGTATCTGAAAAATTTTCTCACATTATTAGTACTATCTCTATGCTATTCATTTAGATCTATTTAAATAATAAAATTCTTGACTGCTCCCCATTACACTCAAGATTATTTATGTTAATTGCAAAGGCAATGTGAAGTTAGGGCCTATATTTTGAGTGCTGCACTTTCTGTTCAGAACAATCCATTTTATTGCTTCTGTTATGGGTAGGTCTGCTGTCTTCAGTTTGTAACTATTAACCCCTGAGACTGTAATCAGAGATGGCTATTAAGGAGCTATGCCTTTGTCAAACTGCAAGAGAATTGAATAAACACAGCTGATTTATTAAAACAAAGACTTTTTTCTTTTTATCTCTAGAGAGAAATAGTAAATTTGGCAGAAGAAATTGTAATTTCTTTGGCTTTGTTGTTGTTTGTTTACTTGTTTTTATGTTCAAATGGTGGTTATTACCATGAATATTCTTTTTGTTGGTTTATGAAAAGTCTAGAAGGTACCACACATCTAGCTACTTGGCTACTTGGAAAGGCAGACAGCAGACACTAATGTATTTGAAGGGAAAAGGATGTAGAACATTAGCAGGGAGGCTTCTAATTTATAGATATAGAACAGATTTATTTACCTATTTGTTTTGTTTCAGTCATCTCCAGCTCCTGTCAGCAGGCCTCTGCACAGACATGATAGGCATTCTGAGAAAATGATCCTATATTTTAGGGTTTCTGGGTAGACCATGCTACCAGTTGTCTCTCATGTCTCTCTGCATTTTCCCTCTCTGGAGCTCTGGTCTAGAGGAGACACAGCTGAACCACAGCATTCCAGTGACTGAAAAGTCCTTTTAGCAATTTAATGTAGTTTCTGAATGCTACTATAGAAACTGTTGTGCATGCAGTTTTCCATTTAATAGAACTGCTCTTAGGGACCAGGTGACTCATTGCTTGGATAGTTCACAAGCATGAGTTCTGGCAGAAGAAGCTGTCAGAAAGGTGATTATTTACTAGAAATTTACAAGGTCTGTCTATTGGTTTGTAATTATATGATTCTTCAACTGATTTAAACAAATGAAGACATTAAAAGAATGCAAGCAAAGGCATTTACGTTTGAAGCACTTTATTTTTTCTTAAGTTATAGCTAAGAGAAATATTTCTTTGTAGCTAATAAAATCCAGAGGCAAATTAAGAACTTGATTCAGCACCTTGTATATAAATAGTATCCATGACTTCAACAGACTCATTTATATTTTTAAATGTCCATGTTTAATGCAGAGGTTTCTGTCCTAACATGCACTTTAAAACAGCCATTTGTGCAGAGAGTACAAAATGCTACAGAAGGCTAAAGTAAGGGCACAGTCACAGGATTTTTTTACACACACCAGTAGAAAGCACAAGAAGCAATTAATGAAAAGCCATGTCTTCACAACAGTCTTTATTTAACAATAAATAAATAATAACAATATTTATCCCTTAAAACTTAAGAGTTTTAATGTATTAAAATCTGTGAGTAGTAGAGAAATAAATAATTATGATTTAGAATATAATTCTCATAACTGTGATTAGTAGTGGGTCAAATTAGACCTGTCAAAGTGTAGTCATTTTAATTTGAGTGTTTCCTCACTTTATTCTATTATGGTTTATCTTTGTCAAATCTTTATTGAGAAGGTTACTTGAAAGTACATTAACTCACTACTATTAGATCAATAAGTCAGAATTCTGATTTACAGTATGTATCATAGAGATGACCTGCATGAATGACCACTGCATACTCATCACCTGACTGTTTAAATTTTATTGTTTTCCTACAGTCATTTCTTTTCATATCTGAGGTTAATGTTGGTATAGACTGCAGCACTCTCATTTTATAAGAAAGCACATTCAATACGTAGAAAGATTTCAAATTATTTACAAATAATATCTGATTAAAATTCAATGTGAGAATTCAAGAAAGCTGCTTATTTCACACATTCAATGAAAAATATTTTTGTCTGTCCTACTCAAAATCTACTGTGATTTATTTTGACATCATTTTTATGCAATTGCATTATTTTCTCTACACAAAGGAAAGGATGGGCAGAAGGGACTTATGGCACTTGCATGCATTAAGCAAGCTGCTTCTACGAATTTAAAGAGATTTATTTAAAGTTAGAGAAGAAAACAGGAAAAATGTGATACAGCGATAGAGGGTAGAGTCTTTATTTTTAACAAGAAATGTCTCTCAGTTAAGAGAGAATGCTCTGAATGTTTTCATTCTAAAAAAAATTAGAAAATAAATAAGTAAATAAATAAATAAAAATGTCTGTTACTGATTATATTGGAATCAATATTTTATTTTTTCGTTTCTATTAAATATCGGATTTGTATTATTTATTATATTAATGGTGCTCACATTTTTTTATCACAGTTATGAATAAATGAAAATAATGAGCATGTTTTGTCATAAGAAAACTCTTATTGCTGTCTAGTTTGGGGGATTTTTTTTTTTTTTTTTTTTTTTTTTTTTAAATAAAACTAATCTTAGAAGCAGAATAACCATTCATTTCAGCTTATTCTTACCTGGAACAGTCTTACATTAAAAATTACAGAAGACACTTTGAATTTTATCAGTATAAATAAATGTCTGCCAGAAAGTATGAACACTGGAAGTTAATTTTTTGAATATTTTCCATAAAACTTTTTATGCTTTACGGTATTAAAATATCCACGGATGTAGAAGAATCTAAGGAATGGTGTGAAGCTGCAACAGAAGTTCAGGTTGGATGTTTGCAAAAAATCCTTCTCTGAAAGGGTGGTCAGGCACTGGGATATGTTTCGCAGGGCAATGGCCACAGAGTCAAACCTTCTGGAAGTGTTTAGACAATGATCTCAGACACGCAATTTGATTTTGGGTAGTCTCACAAGGACAAGAAAATATTTGAGTCTGACAATGGCAGGGAAATGATAGTTGACTAACATGATAAGCAAGTGGTGATGATAATAGATTTCAGGATTCAGAGTACAGAGATGAGAGGTACATCAAATAAATCCAGCACAAACAAGACCATCATCATGTAGGAGAATTATCTGTGTATTCAAAAATGCAACTGTAAATCAAACTGAATAAACTTAGTTGTACTTGCTTGTTATTGTCCTTTAATAGACAACAACACTATCTGTACAATATGGCATTAGAGATATTGTTTTTGCAGGAATTTTCTTTGGAAAGCAGTGATGCAGAAAGACATTTTATGTGAGGTTCTGAAAGGTCAAAGAAAAAAAACGAAAATGAGGAAATAGGTAATTAAGATGATCTTGCTGAGAAGCATAAAGCATGTAGTAGAATTACATAATATTAGCGGTGCAATACCCAGAGGCTGTAGCTAGATACACCCAATGATGTTTCAAGGACTACCTTTTTTTATAATACCATTAAGAACCTTGCCTACCTGTTATGCAGTCTGTCTGATATTACTTTAAGGACTGTGCAGTTATTACAGAAATTCCTTCCTCCAATACCACATTGGAAAATAGTTCTGGAAATGTTCTATTTTCCATTTTCTTGTGGTTTTTTTTGTTTTTTTTTCTCTTTTTTTCATACTAAGCATGAAAACTAAAATTAATTTTGCATCTTTCAGACAATGTTTAGACAAGTCATTAAGTCAGAAGCAGAACTAACCAAAATGGATATGTAGAAAGCAACCATTCCCAGTGGTTTTGTCTCACCTGGAAACTGCTGATACTTCTCCTTCTCAGTTAAAAGAGGTTTTGCTGTTTCTCTCTTTTACTTTCTCTCTTTCTCCCTATTTTTCCCCTGCAACTTTAAAGCGTACATATGCTAACAGCCTATAACTTTGGTATGCAATATAAGGCATAATGAAAGATAAACCCACAACAATCTGCACACTTGACATCATTGTGGACAGACATGTTATGCGTGGAAGTTGAAAGTTAAGAGAAGTTTATGGTACTGTTTCAATATGAGTTAACAGAGACACCTATAAGTTCAAAATTCTTATGTTAACTTTACAGATGCACCTACAGAAATACACACAAGCCCTATTATGCTGTTAAATTCTACCACCCTCTGATAGAATATATAATTTTCCATGAGAAGGCATGTAAAATATTTTGAGTGGTAATACCCTTATATGTGTCCCTATAAAAAGATGGCAATAATTAAGTTTTATAGTACTTATTTCCTGTTCACAAGAGAAAAGTAATGGAGATTTAGTTCTTGATTAAATGTAGTTCATTCAAGTTTTACCAGAAAAAAGTATGAAAAATAATATTTTCATAAACAATGTATTAATTTAAATTAACTACTTAGGTATGTTGTAATTATGGATTGGTAACTCTTTATAAATTGTGACTTTTTTTAAAATGAATTTTCCTCTGGTATAGGGAAAACATTTAGACTTAAGCATTGCTTGTTACACACATGACATTCTTTCCTTTTCCATTGTCAAAAGCTGGTATTTTTCAAAGTTTTTTCAGATTTTTTAAATTTTTTTTTTTCTTTTTTGTTAGTGACAAAATTTTAGAAATAATTAAGTGCTCTTTTTTTTTTCTTTTTTTTTTCTTTTTTTTTTTTTTTTTCCCAGAAATGTTTTGATGAGGGATAGAAGACCATGTCCTAAACAATGCTAGTACCAATATAGTTTGACAGTCTCATAAAATGTTTTAAAATCTGTACAGAGACTCCGCTATCTTTCTAAGTGCAATGGATATATTAATACCACATTTTGTGACTTAGCTGCAATTCTTCTTGCTTTGTAAAGCTGTAATTTATAGAAAACACTGCAGACTTCTATTCACTGGTGACCTATTGAGTACATGAAAAATTGAGAATCCTCAGTTTGCATTTTAATAGCTTGCATCTACCTTACATTTGCCAGGCTTTTTATTGCGTAATTGAATAGTGCTGGTTTTAATTGTGACTTAATCAGAGAATAAATAATCAGAAGCTCAATGTCCATTTTGCAGACAGCTGAATGTTTTCTGGATAAAAATGCGGCTGTAAATCTAAACTTCAATTTCTTCTCATGATCACTAATATACATAGTGTAAAGGTATTAAAAACTGCATGGACAATTTAATCTGAAAAAGAATTGAAATTTGTGAAACTTTCTGATTTTTCAAAATTCTGACTTTGTGTAAGAAATGACCCAGATGTTGTTGGCTGAACATTTCAGTGACGTTCTGTCTCACTATGTTTCAGTTCTTTTTTTTTAATTTTTTTTATTTTTTCTTTTCTTTTTTTTTTTAAATTGTGACACAACTCATTTCATCATTTGATATCATCATAATATATGTTTAGACATACTACTTTCCTGATGAGAAATATTGTTAGTACTAAGAATTCTTATTTTTGAAAAAATCATTTAAAATAAAGATTAAATAAAGCCAAGAGATAGCAGTAGTCTATCCTGTGTTTATTCTCTGCTTTTCTTGTAGAGGGATATAGTTTCCTTTCTTTGATATACACAATTATTTCAAATAAGATATATGATTATTTTTTAAGTTCTCAGTTGCCTAGTATTCTGAGTACAGCTCTCATTCCATCAAAGTCTCAAAGGTCATTGTCAGAGCTATGATAAAGTATCTCTTTCTTTTAAAGGTTCTATCCTCTGAAGACTGTTGAGACAGGAGCTTAGGATGTCTGTGACTGGGCAGGTATGAGTGAGAACAAGGAAAGTCTTTGATCCTCATGCAGAGTGGGAGGACAGGATGTACCCATCCTTAAGCATCCCCTAAAGGTTTGCAGATCGCTGTGCTGTGGCTTTGTGAATTTGATGTCTCTAAAACCTATTCAAGAAAAAGAGAGCATTGCAGAGAATTATTGCTGAAATCATCCCATAATAACCATGGAGGAAGGCATGGTGTAGGGGAGAGGACTGTCTGCTAGCAGTAAAACTGAGGTCACACATCAAGGATGATCTTTTCTTCTCCAACACAAAGATATTTCCTGTAGAAGTGAGAAGGGAAACAGAAGAAGCCTAAGATGATTTTAACTTTGGCTGATCTGTGCCTCCAACATTTCTGCTGGGCATTAAGCACATGATTAGGCATGAGGAAGGGTCTCAGCTGATGTGGAGAGTGATGCGAAGCTGGCTGTGGCCTGTGAAAGCTAGCAGTGTTTTCTTACCTCAGAATTAAAATAATGCTTTGACAGGGAAATAAAATGGCTGACTGGATTTCTCCAAAAACACAGAGATGTTTCCTGCATTTGTAAACTGAGGATAGATGGACCTTTGAGGACAGGTCTCTTCTCCTTTTGAGAGGTGGAGGACAGAAAAGCCATGCTCACAGAAAGAAATGTAGCATTCTGTTTTATGAATAAAAAGCATCTACTACTGAGTAACAGTACTACCAACCTGCTGATAAAGAGATGGCAGTCTCTAGCCCCCAAAGCCAACTGTCTAAGTAACATTCCAAGATAGCCCAGGACCCATAATGTGATGCAAATATTTGTAACCATATTCAGAACAGAACTTTGCATCTGAGGCCAGGCAACACTGAGTGAAGACCTCTATTAATGTCTAACTGCAAGCAGGCAGTTTCATACCTCACAACTGATCACTGTCTTCACAGTGAGGTGGGAGAGAAAACTGGAAAGGTAAAAGTGTGAGATCTTGTGTGTTTAGATGAAGACAGCTTACTAGGTAGAGTTTTATCATTCAGCATAAAACCATACATTATAAGAAATCCCTTTTTCTGATTTGGGTCAGCTGTTCTGGCTGTGTTCTCCCTCATCTCCTTGTGCACTCTTATTTTCTTGCAGGTGGAAGCTGAAATGTCCTTGTCTTTTTGTAATTAACAATTAAAATACTAGTGTAATAAACAGTAATTTAATCAAAAATCTAAAACAGAGCATCACACAAGCCTCTATGATAAAAATCGACTCTGTCCTGGTAAAAATCTAACAACCTCCATTGTGGAGCAAATCCTTTCCCCATAGTAAGAAAAAAAAAAAAAAAAAAAAGTGCAGTAGCAGCAATGACTCCAACAAAATACAAGTAGTTTTATGATCCCTAAAAAATATTTGGTCTTCTTTTCTTATTTGCAGAAAAGGTCCAAAATAGTAAGACACTGATCACAAGATCTGTTTAAAATCTAATCACAGGAAATACTCCATCAGTGGATCAAGATTGCTGACTAAAAACTAGGGAGTTAGGTCTGAGAGATAAACAGTAGGAAATAAAAGGTTAGAGAGCTTTAACTGATAGTCATTAGGAAAAAATTGTTTGGCACTTATTACAAATTGACTTTTTTTTTTTCTTTCTGATTTGTCTTATTGTAAACCACTCGGTTCCTAGAACACCTAGCTTAGAGTTGAGTGGAGAGGAACCTCATAAGGTTCAACAACAGCAAGTGCAGTCCTACAGCTGTGGAAGAATTACTGTATGTACAGTACAGGTTTAGGATGGACCATCTATAAAGGATCTCTGCTGGATGTCCTCATGGACAACAGGTATGTCCTTGTGGCCAATGGTAACCTGGGGTGCATGAAAAAGAGTGTGGCCAGCATGTTGTAGAAGCTTATCCTTCCCCTCTGCATCCAGTTCTGGGCTCCCCAGTTCAAGAAAGATTTTACTTTTTTTTTCTTTTTTTTTTTTTTTTTTTTCTCCCATCTGAAATGAATTCAGATTTTCAATTTTCATGGTAAAAGCTGTCTCTGAGTTGTGAACATTCCCATCGGAATGCAACAATCCATACTATTAGTATCAGGAGTTAAAAAAAATAATAAAAAACAAAGTTTGAGTTCATGGAAAACTTTGCAAAATTTTTTCACCAAAGGTTTTAAAACCTAAGCTACAAAAAATAAAAATACTTCATTATTATTTAATCTTATTTGCAAATCAGTGGTATTAAAACAGAGGTGTAGTTTGCATTATCACAAATATGTAACCATCAAATCTTATTCCACAGAGAGCATGTGATTAAACAATATTCATCTGATACCTAATGATAATCCTACACAAATATCCCGGTGCATTCTCTGTAGCATATTTATGATCTTGTTGTGTCTGGTCCAAGTTTCTTGACATTCTGAATACCCCTTTGGGAATATATGACATCTTGCAGTAATGAACGCTGTGCATGTCAAAAAACAACGGCAATCTGCTGCTGCTACTCTGAGTTTAAAAAGTGGAAAGAGCAAACTGCTCATTTTTAACACATACAGGATGGTGATGTTTACAATACCAGCTGGAAATACAAGTGCTTGTAGAAAGCATTGCTTGGAGAAAACAGAGCAGGAGGAATTAAAATTAAAAACAAAAACAAAAAACAGGAAAACACACACACACACAAAAACCACTCAAATTTGGTATACTAAATGAATGCTGGAAAAAAGGAGCAAGGAGATCACAGACTCTGATTGTACTCTCCAGATCATACAGGACATAATGAAATGGCTCTGAAATATTTGAAGCTGTGGAACATATGAAATTTCTGTTAGTTCCAGATTTTTCCATTAGCTGAAGGCAAGCAAGTAACGAAGCAAGCAAACAAGATAATAATAATAATAATAATAATAATAATAATAATAATAATAATAATAATAATAATAATAATAATAATAAAGTAAACAGAAATAAAATATTTACTGGGATAATAGGTACAATAAAATGTGACCTGGGAAGTTTCATGGATCTCGTAAATCTTTGAAAACTTAACTCTAAAAGATTTGGGTGCTGGACTTCATGGCAATGGAATTGGGGTAAAAGATGCCTTAGCATCTTTTCAGGCCTCTGTTTACAAACAGGCTTGTAAACTAGCTTATCTGAGTGATATTTATGTTTCCTTGCAAATGTAATTTTTGAACACTCATTTCATTATTTTAGTTTTGCATTCACTTACAGTCAAGAAAACATAAGAAAAAGCATATCATTTATAATGCTAACCTTTAGTGTTGTATGAAAACCTTGAGAAGAATGATAGAGCAATCTGCTCTGTTTTCTACATTACATTTGTGCCAGCTTCCCTGTTCATAGCTCAAAAAGAAACTGTGTTCAGAGTGTAAGGCAGCTAAGTCAAGCTATGTAAAATATACAAACAAATCCTTTTAGTAAGTTAATGCTTCACTAAAAGTAATCTAGATGTTTTCCAAATTATTTAATAGAGTTTAATAGCTTCATAGGCACCATTCAGCATCCACAAAGGAAAAAATAATCTTTTTCTTTTTGGTAGCGTAATGGACATATTTTCAGAAAGAACAACAACAAAAAAATGGCAGATGCTTAGAACATTTGCAAACACGACAATTTGATTTACGCACCTGAAAGAAATCTTAGGAATTCAATAATAATAACTATTATTAATAGTAATACCAACAAACTGTATCTACTTTGTAGAACATCTTAAAGATTGCAGAAATAATTGTCCTGGATTGTAAGATTTAAAAAGCCTACTGATTTTAAAATACTTTCTTTGAAACTACATATTTCAACAGAATAAAATGAAAATTCTCTTATTCAGAGGAAGACAATCTATTTGTCATTTGATATGTAGTAATATAAAACCCTGAGCAGTTTGCATTTCAGAACTCTAAAAAAAGTCACATGGATCATTATAGGTCTAATTTCACTGTTAATTCAGACAAAACGTCACAAAATAATAATAATAATAATAAAATAGTGTTCATTTTTTACTTTCCTACATAGTATAAAAATATTGGAGATATTGTTATAAAGGATGAGCCAGTAAAAGATGTTGGAAAAATCAAGCTGTGTTTTCAAAGAGGAAATAGAGTGAGATTTGAGAAATATATTTTTTTTTCTTAATCTATTATTAAATCAGTCACTAGCCAGTGAATTTCAGTGCAGTCATATGTAGTATTTATTCAAATATTGTCTGCAATCCGAGTTCATATTCCACATTTCATATTCTACATGCAGGATAATTTGACGGAATTCTCACTGGATGAAAATATGAATGCTAGTGATGACAGTGCATCAAATAATACATCTGAAAATGAAAGTTATTATACAATAGCTAATTGAATATTCTAATTTTTTTTTTTTCTATTCTGACGGATAACATAGAAAGTGAGAACAGTAGAACAAGAGAAAAGAAAAAGGAAAAATATCAGCAATACGGAAAATGACCAACAGAAAAAAAAAATAAGCATGATTTTGCACATAGAAAAAAAGAAACAAACAAGAACTTAATTGAACTAAAACATGTAAACCCTACAAAATAAATTGTCAATTGTGACATTAGACAAAAGAAAATATTTACAGTAAAGTGAGATACTGAGAAAAGGGGAAAAGTTTTGTAGTCAGAAAACATATTTATGAATAACTTTAAAACTTCATTTGCACCCATTCTGTCTGAAAGCATAAAAACATTAGTTGCTTTATATTCACAGAGATTTTATTTATTTATTTATTTATTTATTTTGGTGATACATGGAGAATGGAATTCACTGCATAATATTCAAAAAAGATGTGTCTGCAGTGGGAAGATCTATGGATGAGACCTCAGATTTTCTAGAGACTATAGTAGGCAAGTTACTGTAGTACAATTAACTTCTGCAGGTCTAATATTTCTAAGAACAGTAAAGGCGTCATATAGGTGTAAGTATATATACATATACATATATATATATATATATATATATATAATCTATATTACGTAAATAAGGTATTAGCAGTATTGCAAAAACTCTGAGGTAACACAATACTCATCTAGCACCATACTCCTCAGACTGTCATTACTTTTTATCAGGGTAAAGAAATGAGGTATCATAATGTAAAATATTCAACATTTTTTTAATAAGAGTATTTTCATTAGAACGTTTTGCAAACATTTATTGCAGTCTTCAACTTCTTCCTATGAATAATGTTAGGATTTTTTCATAAATCTATGAAGAATCAGATAGCAAAACTATATTTTCTCCAGTGGTATGAGAAACAATATAAAAGGTCTTGATTGGATAGGATATTTCACTGGCGTTAAGTAACTGTCAGAGGGAAAAATGAGGATCTGTATGATGACTAAGTATAGACTTTTGTGCTGGTAAGCAATTACAGTTTCGTAATTGACTGATAACTTTATAGATTGTTTATAAAATACAAAGTAAAGTAAGACAGTCCTTTGCCATTTGTAACTGCAAAGTGCTGTAAAATGAAAAGAAGAATGAATCAAAGTCTTATACATATTTACAGCAATAAATTGTAAAATATTGTCTTGCTCCAATTTATAAGAGGGAAGCAAGGTTCTTTGATATATTATACCTGGCGAGAGACTAAGAAACAATGGTTCAAATGTTGGTCCAACCAGTTTATTACAAATAATAATCAACCTAGAAGATGGGAAGGGAGAGCAGCGACTATTGAGAAGTAGGGTGATGAGAATGGGAAAGCGGGCAATAGGAAAGGTAGGAAGAAAGCAAGAATTTTGTAAAGTGGGGATAGTCACCACCTGGATGAAGCAGCATCCCGTCACACGCCATTCGGTTGGTCCAAGACAAAAGCACAGGTGAGAGCAGCAGCAGAAGGGAATGGCAGCAGAGTGACTGGCCACAAGCAGCAAACTGGTGCAGCACAGAGCAGGTGGAAGAAGCAGCAGGTCTCACAGCTCAAGATCTCACACAGCCAGCCCAGGAGAGTCTGTTGGGAACAGTAGGGCGACAGTAGAGTAACCTGAAGCCAGATACCTATCTTGTTCTTCAGCATGCAGGCATCTTCTTCAGCATGCAGGTGTCAGGTTGTGAGGAATCTGATGCCAGAAAACCTTCTTGTTCACATTGTGAGGAATATGATGTCAGAAAACCTAACCTCATGGATGCTGATCTATTTTTTATCCTCCTTTTTCCTGCCTACCTGACATTCCTGGGTGCTTGGGTAAGTGTCACATGCAGCACACCCTGAGATGGCCATCTTCCTTGAGATAAGCCCACACAGAAGACCACTTCACAGCCATTCATCCGCAGCTTATCTCTCTCTTGTTGCCCCTGGCCTTGTCCATCTGTGTCTCTCAGACAAAGGATTTCTTAACTCTTGCCCAGGACTTGCTTGGACTTGTCCATCCTCAGCAAACTTTGAGGCAGTAGTGCAAAAGCATGGCCTCTTACAAATATCTAATGAAATTCAGACACAGAATACTTGTAAATACGAATTTAAGGCTTCTGAGAAAATAATATAATTAAAGAAGGAAGTATTAGTATCTGGTTTTGTTTGGTTGGTTAGTTTTGTTAATAAACATACAGAGGACAGAGATTTTGTTCTTGTTTCATACTTCTCCACCTAGCAGTATTTCAGTGAAATTCTGTGGATGTAGCTTGCTGTGGAACAAGCTGAATATAGCAATAACTGCTAGTTTGTATGATCTAGCTTAATATCAGCGATGCGACTTACAGTCTTGAGGCTTGAATGGAATGCAAAAAACAGTAAGTACTGCATAAACAAGGGAGGAAACTTCTAATACTCAATAATCATGTAGGACACATTTTTCAGAAATACTTCACCTACAGTAAAAGACACGAAAGGAGGCTGGTCCTTAAGCCACATATTTTTACTTAGTGTGCTTAAATGCATATACACACAGACAGACTCAGTCTATATAGCTGTATTTTACATCTGTGCCAAAATGTTTTTGTACCTGATCCTGATTGCTTTCTTGGAAAGTTTGCAAATCACTTTGGCCAGTGAAAGCCAGGGGAAGAACGAAAAAGGGAAAGTGTTGAGGGAAAAGGAAGCAAGAGGACGAAAGGAGGTCAAACTCCATGACAACAAGTATTAAATAGCAAAAGAAGAAAAAAAAAGAAAAAAAAGTGGCAGAGAGAGAAAGCAGATAAGGTGCTAAATAAGTCTTTTATTTTAATAAGAGTAAAGATGGTAAAGATGTAGTTAAAATTTAGGAGAGGGCTACAGTCATTGATCTTTTCAAATATTATATGTTATAATATCATTGAAATCAATATCAAGATATTGTCATACTCCATTAAGAAAAGATTATTGATTAACATTCCATTGTGACATATTTTTCTCATAGAACACTTTACATTTTGAAATGAATTATATTACATAAACTATACAATATAACTTATATACTGGAAGGCTTTCCAGCATAACCAAAGTGGAATTTAAATTGGATTAATCTGAGTTGTATTTTGATTTTTTTTTTTTTTTTTGCTTGTTCTACAAATATTTTTCCAAGATATTTTTATATTTCAGAATAAAGTTTTAAAGTTATTTTTTTTAGAAGAGGGCAATTCCTGCTTTTGTCAAATTGTAGAGTCTGCATTTCTGCAGTCATGAATATTTTTGAGATAAAAGATACATGGAAACATTTGTTAATAAGAAATTAATAACTTATCCTTATTAAGTAGTCTAGTATTTTCCTAATTTTGAAAAAGTTGGACCATAATGATTAAAGGAGTGACTTACGCAATGTAGCTGTCAGTCTTTGAGTGCTGAAGTAAAGGTTTAACAGTCAGAGTAACCAACAAAGTGAAAGATATACTATTGTTTTCTAAATATCACATTATTTTTAGGATACAATTAGGAATGATTTGATACATTAGAAATACACTAAATGTTAGCATAAACTTGTGATCACAGTAATTTTTTTACTCTTAAAATCTTAAGATGTGAAGGCTTGTTTGATATTTAAAACTGTCAATCCAATAGCTAGTGTATAAATACAAATAGGCTTTAACACCTTTAAGCATGAATTTAGCAAAAATCTACCCAAAGTAGTACATAATAAATGCAGATAAAATTAATCCAAGTTAATTGATTTCCATCCTGTACTTGGGATGGATGCCAAATTTCAAATTATGTTTAATTTTTGTTGTGCCTGTGAACGTTTTTAATGACAGTAGCCCCTTTGGATCTTGTCTACAATTAAATTGCTGAATGATGTCCCTTATTTTTTGCTGCTGTGAGCCTGTAATTTAAGGTTAACTATTTTAGGTATGAAATACAGGATGGTCTCAAAACCCTAAAATGTGAGAAGATGTTCTCCAAAGTCTTCAATTTTGCATTTCCAAGATCAGCATTGAGAAATCTATCTAAATAAATCTAAACAAAGTGCTGAGAATAAAAAGAGCAGTAATTGTAAAAGTAGTCAATTTTTCACATGCAATAGGAATTATAAGAAAAGATCAGAAAGAGTAACAATGTATAAAAAAGGTGAACTGAAAGCCTGCCTTCAGTTGTGTTACCCCAGAGGGCATATCCTGTTTTTTCAGTTCTTACCCTACTTGCCTAAAGAGAAGGGAGAATTACTATATCCTATCACACTTCTCAGCTTTATGTATTATCCACTGTCTTTTTTCTACTAGGTGGTGCAGAGAATGGCTGGCTTGAGTCTCCTCACTTTCCTTTTTCTTATATAAACTGAAAACCAGCGGGAGACTACACCTCTGCGCTTCTCCACAGTGCCAAGGTCATAGTCCTAGTATATGGGGAGGTTATACTGTACTAACGGAGGCTTAAAAAAAAAAAAAAAAAAAAAAAAAAAAAAAAAAAAAAAAAAAAAAAAGTCTGACTAAACATTTTACAACAGATAGTTGCAGCTGTGAAACATGAGGTGAGAAAATACAGTGAGAGAATGAGAGAAGGATGTACACCACATAATTCTAAGCATATATTGCAGAGACTCAATGCTAAACCTGGAACTGGAGCTCTTAAATCCTGGGCTTTCCAAAGTATTGATTATGGAAGATGTCACAATAGATCTGACTGAAGTGTTAGTTGCCATATATGACACTTAACTAAACATAAAAGGTTTTGATGATTTTACTGTATACTTCAGTGTACGGCAGGGAAGAACTCAGACTCTTCCCTGAATTCCTGCAGTGGGCAACAGGCAACCTTTTGAGCAAGATGCTTCTGAATCAGCTGGAAAATCACTGTCATTTCCAAGGCAGGCAGCTGCCATAAAAACTTAGAAACACTGTCCCATGGAAGAGTAAATGATCAATGATCACTAAAGAGGTTTTTCCTCAGTTTTAGGCAAAAGGTCCCATACATTCTGGCACATGTAATAATACATATGGGCAGAAATATATAAATATATACATATCTACTTTCTTCTTCTCTGTGTGAAAACAAACAAACAAACAAACAGAAAACAACAAAAACCACAGCTATCAGCAATGGAAGCCTCAGAAGTGGGTAGCTAACTTAGTGCCTGTTTGAAAAATGCAAAATTCAAAATGTCTTCTCACTTAATGAATACAGTTGAGGGTACAGTTCCAGTGGCACTATTTACTGTCTAACACCATCTAATAAGTTTTATTCTGACGTGGGGAACTAAAATCTTAGTGATACCTGTGATTTTCCCAGTCCCTTTGTAAGACAACACAATTCTTCTCTTTCAGTATTTTGTACCACAAAGGGTATCAGAAGTAGTTGTCTGTTAGAGACTTTATGACTTTTTGATCTATTTTATGACCAGTTTCCTAATCATGTTTATGAGCAGTTGCTAAGAAGACAGTATATCCAAGTAGTTTCTTCCTGTTCTGTTCTTAGGCAGTGTAATGTAATCAACACCATTTTTTTTGATTTTCTAAGCATAGATCTACATCCATTTTCTTCATTCTAAAATGCCTTATTTTGAAGCTTATTCATAAAATAGTTGTTTTAGCTCAGAGTCATCTCAGACTGACTAAATAAGGTGGAGGATTGTTCCAACCAATGTAAAAGTACTTAATATCTTCACTTTCCCTTACAAATGTTTTAGTTGTTTCATCCATTAACAAGGCCGTTAATGGTTGAACAAGTACTGTTTGATACTTCAAATGCTTACGGTAATATCAGTAATACAAATTAGCAATATGAACAGGCAGAGACGAAAAGTATTGAATGACAAAAGTACTGGGTAAACTTAAAAGATAGAAATGAATTAGCTTAAATCATGTTATGAATCAAACAGCCATTTACAGTCAACTCTGCAGTATTCTTCCAGACAGAAGTATGACTTTCAGTTTAGAAAATTAAACTCACACTGTGCTTTCTTTATCTAGTTACTTGAGACTTTGCTTATATTTTACTTCCTTTCACCTCTGCTTTCCTCTGAGTACCTTGAATCACATGCTTCTTTTTTCTACTTTGAAATTTCCGTCCACATAGTTTGTCTCCCTATACTAATAAATATCCCACTGGTGTTACACACCACTCCATAAATAACGTCAATGGCTGCAACACTTCTCAGTGCTATTCTATTTGTTCTGCTGCTATAGATTTTTATTCTTTTTCTTCCACACAGCATGATAGAGGGTCAAGAAAATGACAGGTCAGGAATAAGTTATTTAGAGTAAATAAAATAGCAGCAATAAAAGCATTCCTCGATGAGTTGAGCCCAGTACAGCTACTTTTTAGTCAATTATGTGTCTCTTTTTTTGACAACCACATGAAGAGTGCATGTACGCATACACAAAGGCAATACCTTTGATAGCATGGAATTTTAGCACACAGCTGTAGCAGGCAAGTGATATTTGGTAGCTTTTAGATGCTCTGATAGATTTTTTACAGAAAGATTGATTGTTTTTCCTGCATCTGTATTGATCATAAGAGCCTTCTGCCTTCACATTATTCTTGTAGTCTGCCCATTATAAAAATAGGATGTAGGATCATAGAATGGCCTGGGTTGAAAAGGTCCACAATGGTAATCTGGTTTCAAACCCCCTGCCATGTGCAGGTTCACTAACCACTAGACCAGGCAGCCCAGAGCCACATCCAGCCTATCATGAACTGAAGATGGTGTTATTATGTCTAGAAATTCAAAATACTTTGATCTGCTGTATAATATGGAATGGAGGGAAGTCTGTTTTCTGCAAAAATTCCCTTTAATTTTAGATAAAGTAACCTTTCATACATTTCCTTAAAAACTGAAAAACTCAGGGAATTCTAATTTGTTTCGGTCATATACATCATGTTTATTTCTTTATTTATTTTAAGTGAGTTTCTACAGCAGCCAAAGTAGGTGAGGTTTTTGTACTAATTAATGTACATGGTAGCAGATTTAAGAGGAAGGCCAATGACAAAGATTCTGATACACTTTGCTAAAAAAGACAGCTATGTTTGATTAACTTGATTGTGGCAGTAGATACCTGGATAGAATTGACTGACACTGTTCTTTTAACAGCATCAGTAGTCAGGTAAGTGAAGCTGAAATTAAAATTTACTTAAGAAAATTATTTTGAAATTAAATTTTTCAGAAATGAACAATATGATATGGAAACTAGTCTACAATGCATATGAGTACCTTTCAATTTCGTGAATGTTTTACACATATATTCAGATTAACAGAAATTCTAAGGGATCAATATATCATCTTAGCATATTGTATCATCATGTAAGAGAATCTATACTAAGTATTTTCTATCATAATGTTTCATTAGATCATTATAGAAAAGTAAGCATAACACTGAGGAATGAGATGTCTAACAACTATTACAGTGTTCTTTAAATATATTTTCAAAGTGGATATAAAACTGTTTAAAATACGGTAAACAATCTGATTCCACTTTTTGTCAGTGATCAGTGTTTTTATTTGAAAATATTCTCCTTTTTTTTCTACACTCAAATTTAACATCTGTGGTAACAGAATCAACTCTGCAGATTCTGTGAGATATACCTTATTCAATGGAAATTCTGATTTTATTTTTTTTTGTTTCCATATATGTTTGTATTCAGACATGCAACTTATTGCCAAGTACTTTGAAATTCTCAGAGAATTTTCTCAGAATTCTCTTGAATTCTCAGAGAGTTTTTCTTGAAGAAAGATTGATATCCTTCTGAGAATTTAATCCTGAACCTTGCAAAAATTAAACACGTTTAGACTACCCAGTCCTAGGTGCATATCTGAGTAGGTATCTTGAGTGTTAACTGAAATAATTAAATATATCCCCTACTTTTGCTTCACTTTTCTCAGTTACTTTTATGCTCTGTACAGTAGTCATTCCAGAGCTAATCTTTGGCAAACCACCATTTTTTGCAACAGCTGCTAAAGCAAAGATTTCTTTTCAGGGACATGGAACTGTAGAAACAGTACTTAGTGTTCTCTCATAAACACTAAATTCAGTGCTTTTTTTTTTTTTTTTTTTTTTTTTCTTTTTTTTTACAGGAAGACAAGATTACAGTGTCAATGATCTCAGTAAGAACCAAGTTTGAATGATTTTAGATTGAATTTGAATATGAATTTCACCAAGTCTGAAATGGCTAAAACTATAGAATCATAAGATCCTGGGTTAATTCTATCATGATGGGAACTCAGGAGTCTTAAATTCCCTCCTTCTACTGAGAGCAGGACCACCTCTGAAGATTAGCCTTGTGAAGGGCCTTGTCCAGCTGTGCCTTGAAAACATCCAAAGACGTGTTTTGGGGTACACTTGGATCTGAGAGACATGTTGTCTCAGGAACAGAAGCAAGCAAACTATGCACTCAGAACAGTGCAGAGGGTTATGAATTTTATTCAACGTATACTCACAAGCATCTATTTTAGATAATCTCAGTAAGCAGCAAGCAGAAACTCCCTAAGCAAACGTACTCTTAGTTACCAACCTTTGAGAGATGGCAAACCAATGAAAAGGAGAAAGAAGGAATATGACAGAGGTGAATTTGATAGGTATTGACAGCAGGGCATCCCCTGCATCAAAGTGCACTTTTCCTCTCTCACCCACCACAGCATCTCTCCTGCTATTATTCTCCCCAGAGTCTGCAGGTTTTTTTTTCCACTTGCACACCATACTTGTGTGGACAACATGTTTAAGGAGCCCAGGTGGAATACCTGCTAGCTAAACAAGTCTTTGCAAAAACAAGATAAACTACCAAGATCAACTCTCTCTATAAAACAAAATGTCAGTTCCCTTAAAATTGTCAGAATAGTTTGTTCCATCCCCAGGATCATTCTTCAGCCTACAGGTCCCCAACACAGATGGAGACTACAAAGCTTCTTTGGGCAGCCTGTCCTATTACCAGGATTTCCTTAGGGTGTAAAAAGTTTTTGTTATATCTAATCAGAATCTCTTGCTTCCTTTCATGGCAGTTGTTTCCTGTTCTCTTGTCATGCACCAGGATCAAGAGCCCAGTTCCATCTCAAGAGCTTCCCTGCTGAGAAGTTGCTGTAATGTGTTCTTGAAGTTCCTTTTTCAGCCTGAACTTGACCACATCTTCCAGGGCAAGCACTACAGCACTCCCATGATATCTTGTTAGCCCTCTCCTGAGTGTGTTTAAGTTAGCTGATATCTTTCTTTTACACTAACACTGTGAACATCACAGTATTTAGGAAAAGATCTTGAATCCAGAGCTTTAGTCCAGCTATGTTCTATCCCTATCCTGGTTATCTTCCATGTTTGCACTCTCTTCACAACCTGAAAAATAGGAAACGTGACTTTGAGATTTGAATACTGCAGAGCCTCATGGGATGCTGTATTTAGATGAAGTCCCGTGGCCAGCAGTGAGAGGGAGATGATTGTCCCCCTCTACTCATATCTTGTGAGGCCCCACCTGGAGTACTGCGTCCAGGCGCAGGGCCCCAGTACAGGAAGTATGTGGAGCTTTTGGAGCGGGTCCAGAGGAAGACCACTAAGATGATCAGAGGGCTGGAACACATCTCCTGTGAGGAAAGCTTCAGGGAACTAGGCTTGTTTAGCTTGTAAAAGAGAAGACTCTGAGGAGACCTCATTGTGGCCTTCCAGTACTTGAAGGGAGCAGATATATACAGGATGGAGAAACAACTGATTACAAGGGTGGATAGTGACAAGCAGGAACGGTCTTAAACTGAGACAGGGAAGATTTAGGTTAGATATTAGAACGAAGTTTTTCACACAGAGGGTGGTGACACACTGGAATAGGTTGCCTAAGGATGTTGTGGATGCCCCATCCCTGAAGACATTCAAGGTGAGTCTGGATGTTCCTTTGGGCAGCCTGGTCTGGTGGTTGGCAACCCTGCACATAGCAGTGGGGTTGAAACTAGATAATCACTGTTGTTCTTTTCAACCCAGGCTGTCATCAATTTATAAGCAATACGCCAATGGGTCAACGATATTCCAATCAGAAAATTTTATCACACAGGCCATTCTATGATTCTGTGTAGTGTCTTGATAATAAAATGTTATCTCTGAAATTGTGGTACAAATGAGGTAATAAGAATCAAGTTAGGCACACACCTAAAAAAAGTAGGCAGGATCTATGATGGGTTTTATACATATTGCAATCAAATTGCTTTTGCAGACACAGACAGCTTTTGCCTGCTGTGGTCCTCCAGCTGTTTGTGGGTTGATACGTACTGCAATCTAAGGTATCATTTCTTACAGATTTATATGCTCAAATTAATGTTAATCCACCCAAACAAGCTTCTTGGTACCGCAAAATGTTCTCCAGCTACACAACAACAGGCTTATTGTTACCACACTGGCCCTCAGTGCACCCACACCCTGAACAGTAAGATATATATAATTAAAAAAAAAGTCTATGTACTGTATTTTAAGCCACAGAATAATTTTTAATGAATGCATGACATCAGTTTAAGACTGGAACTTGCCTTCATTAGTGTGATCATATGAGAAGAACACAGCAATGTTAAGAAAGAGGATAGCAAATAATACTTCAGGATCTTCACACAGTGTAAAATAAATTTAAAGCATCATGTCTCATACTCACAGGTAAATGATCCTCCATTTGTTTAACATCTTTCAAAAAAAGTCTGTTTTCCACAGCAGTTATTGACAATGAGCTTCACAATTCTGTTTAATTTAGCTGCCTGGCCCCAGGTGTACTGCTCTACAGTTATTCAGAATTTCCTGCTGACATTAGCTACGCAACTGATGATCACAGAGGAGTAAAAGGCATTTTTAGTAGTAGTTAAAGCTGAATATTGGAAGTTATTGCAGTTTACTGGGGGATAGTTGTTGGAAGAGGGAAACAGCAAAAGCAAAGAAGTATTCTATCTGCTTATATTAGAATATCATTGGCACAGAACACTAAAATTACAGATTGTGGAGACCACTGCATGTCTTGTAGACTTTTTAATTCAGCATGTATTGTTTAAATAGTGATAGAAGTTGTGCAGCCTGAAGATTAACTGGGATGGATCAATTCATTTTTTTATGCTAAGCTTGAAATACATTTCACAAAAGTTTAATTTCTAATAGTGCTAATATAACACAGCAATTTAACTGAAGCAGAAAGGAGACATCCTAAGAGCATGCAACTTACTGTGTTATGGGTCGATCAAATAAGACCAGAAAAATTTCTTATTTTATGTGACCATAAAAAAGAACCCACAGTTGTTCTTTGTAGCCAACTGAATTGACTCAATTTTCCTTGGCTAAATTTTCTCATTTTAGTATTATGCAACACATTTCACACAGCTCAGTTGCTGCTCTCTAATTCCAGAAGGGGATATAGTTCTTCAGTGCCGTATGTTTACAGTACATAAAAGATGCGACACAAAAAAGTGATAAATATCTGAAAATATTCATAATAGATGTATGAACTGGTATGTTATTTCAAAACACCAGTAGTGATTCAGAATTCTGAATGATACTATAATTCTGTCAAATGTGTAATTGTTAAAGAACTGCAGTATAATCTGACATTTCATAATAGAATGACTAAATTCTGTAAATTAGATGGGCTCCCTAGTCTTTGGGGATATCTTCAAGAGAAAAAAGAGGCTGAGGCCTTTGCTATGTTCTCCAGAGGATAACGTTAATAGAAATTAACAAGAGTGCATTATACAAGATAGCAAGGAAGCTATGACCTTCTGTACTGTTTCTCGTCTGTGCCATATACTTTAGGATGTGAAGAACACCTAATTGTAAAGCAGGACACAAATGCTGTCAGGTCAGTTACAGTTTTATTCTTACATGGAAAAAAGTGAAATAGATTCTAGTCCTGTAGATTCAAGTCCCATAGTTTCAAATTGCTGCAGGTCCTTGACCAGGGAATCAGTCTTGGATCACAGTAAACTTCCAAAATAATGTATTTGGCAAAAACAGCACAATTTTGAATGTGTTCAAAGGAGGGCAACAAAGCTAGTTAGGCGTCTGGAGTACAGGACATATGAAGAGAGGCTGAAGGAGCTGGGAATGTTCAGACTGGAGAAGAAGAGGCTCAGGGGAGACCTCATTGCTCTCTATAACTTCCTGAAGGGAGGTTGTAGTGAGCTGGGGGTCGTCCTCTTCTCATGTTATTAGTGATAGGACCAGAGGGAATGGTTTCAAGCTACGACAGGGGAGATTCAAGCTGGACATTAGGAAATATTACTTCTCAGAAAGGGTGGTCAGGCACTGGAATGGGCTGCCCACGGAGGTGGTGGAGTCACCAACCCTGGGGGTATTCAAGGAATGACTAGATGGTTTAGTGGGAGCTGTTGGTAATAGGTGAACAGTTGGACTGGATGATCTTTTAGGTCGTTTCCAACCTTGGTGATTCTATGATTCTATGAATTTCATTAGAGTTACCAATTCTAGAAATGACATTTGAACACGTATATTTTCACCAAGCAGAAAGAGTTTATATTATTCAAACTGCTAAATTAGAGAGAGCACTTATGTCAGGATATCACTTACAAAAAGTGTGGTCTGCTCATGCAGAAATGCACTTCACAAAAAATGATCTTCCAGTTTTTCTGTATGAATTGATTTATATACAGTACTGAAGATACTGGGCAAAACATCTTTAGCTGCCCATAATTAAAATTTCAGCTGTCTAATGAGTATCTCACACCCAGTAAGAAAAAGTTTTCTAGCTACAAGCAGTGATCTCCTTGTTTAAACAACAGTAAGAGTTTTCAAAGGATTCAAAAGAAAAATAGCCAGAAATTGACAGCTTGAGCACCAGTAAGTTTTAACACCCTCCTTGCTAATTGCTGCCATCACAAATTAATGGAAGACTTTTAAATCTCCTGACAGTGGTTATGTAACATTCTGTGGTTAAGGGGACTTGAGGTAGTACACAACAGATGCCATCAT
The DNA here is from genome assembly GCF_054131305.1 of Coturnix japonica. Classification (NCBI taxonomy): domain Eukaryota; kingdom Metazoa; phylum Chordata; class Aves; order Galliformes; family Phasianidae; genus Coturnix; species Coturnix japonica. The sequence goes on from NC_140664.1 coordinate 51,123,128, forward strand.
TAATATGCAACTGCATATGCTTCCAGTGCACAAGTTTTTGTGAGCTTTATTCTTTCCACCCTCATCTTTTTTGTTTACTAGTTGAAAATAATTCCTCAAAATTCTTGTTTTCAACTTTCCCACCTAGATGTTTTAAAATATTTGTTAACCCTTTGCCTTTCCCATTAGAGAGCTTGTTTGTTCAGTATTTCAGAGATATTAGAACCAGAATCAGTTATATTATAATATCTTCTGTATAATGAACAAGTTGCATTTGACTGGTTCATTTTTTTCCTCCTTTTTTTTTTTTTTTTTTTTTTTTCTCCAAGGAAATTTAGAATAAGATTAAAATCTTTGGGAATACAAGAGCTCTTTAAATGCTACTGAATTTATCTTCTAACTTTCCCAAGGCTTAAAACCTAACCAGTTTCTGCTTCTTCAGAGAATTAGTTATATTTTTTAAAATCTGTGATTCATTATTAAAAACAAAACAAAACAAAAAAAAAACCCAAAACAAACAAACAAGACAACAACTACCAAAACATTTGGTGTGACTTCATTCCATTCACCAGTGAATACTTGTACTCAGTTTCTTTCTGGTGTCAATAATTAGGCCCAGCAATGGATGAGACCGGTTAAAAACCATCACTGTAAGCAAGAGATTGATATTATTTTCTTCATTGTCCAGTTTTTCCTGTCTATGTACTTTTCATCATATTCTCTCTTCATCTGTTCACTCATCCTTTTCCTACAAATAAGGACATTTTCAACATCAGTTTGTTATGGTCTCCTTTCAATCCTCACTATGACAGCAGAGGTCTAAAACAATCTGACAGCACATTTTTGACAGCGATACACATACCATATTCTCTTCTTCCAGATCACAACTTTGTCTCTCTGTCCCTTTGCATCTCTCATCAGTCTCCAACAGGGAATTGATGTCATTTCCACTGGTGAAAAACAGTTGATGTACATCTGCCTTAGGGACTTGGGGCTTATGCATGAGTCACTGATGGGAGTGTGACTGAGCATCAGTGAATTGGAGAGGACATCTCCAGAAAGCAAACTGCACAACAGCACACATGAAAGACTTCCATCATCCACATAGTCAGAGGTTTGCAGTCTTTCAGGCCACCAAAGCTCCACTGTCTTTTTCATCTGCCTTGGGTGGTGTGTAAGGATCTATGTGGTGCCTCAGAATAGAAATGAAATGGGCGAAAGACACATTACAGAAATACTGAAGTCATGAAGAAATGGAATAAAAAAACAAACAAACAAACAACTGTAAGGATTCATCTTGAATTAAGATTTCTGTACAGCTTCATTTCACATAAAGTTATCTTTCTCCTAAGACTCCTAAGACTTCATGTCTCAAGTGCTGCAAAGACAAGAAGAAACAGAGGCTCAGAGCTCTATTCAGTTCTGTGCCTCTATTCTCATGAATAAAGACCCAGCTTTATTCATGATCTATATTAAATCACAAAAGAGATTTAGCTACTTTGATACGGAGAGCTATGAATACAGATTTGATCCCTTGACCCTATGCTGTACACTTGATACAGCCAAGGATGCTGCCTACAGCACTGCAGAGGAATACAGACTTTTTCCCATGCTGACATGACAATTTACCAGGATCCTTTGGACCTTCTCTGAAGACCTATAATCCCTTGAGCCACATCTCTGCCTGTGCTGTTGCTTGGGGTTATTCTGTTGCAGATGTGAAAAATATGTATTTCTTTGTAATACCTCATGAAATGCTTGCTCACCTGATCATTGAGCCTATTACGATCTTCATGCAGTGATTCTTCCAGACAAAAAAACTCATTTCAATGTCATTCACAAACCTGGTGAGTGTGAATACAACTCTATCATTGAAATCATTTCACAGAATCACAGAATTATAGGGGCTAGAAGGGATTTCTAGAGACCATCTAGTCCAACCCTTCCGTCAAAGTAGGCTCCCTAGAGCAGGCTGCACAGGTAGGTGTCCAGGCAGGTGTCGAACTTCTCCAGAGAAGGAAACTGCACAACCTCTCTGGGCAGCCTGTTCCAGTGTTTTGTCACCCTCACTGTGAGGAAGTTCTTACACACATTTGTGCAGAGCTTCCAGTGCTTCAGTTTGTGGCTGTTTCCCCTTGTCCCTTTGCCATGCATCACTGAAAAGAGCCTGGCCTCATCCCTTTCCCTTCCACACCTTAAATATTTGGCATTAATCAGATCCCAGATACTCAGTTGTAACTTCCAAAGAAACACATATCTGATTTTTGTCAGTTAGACTTTGAATGGCTATTCAGCACCATACTTGGTGTGTATTACTTCCAGATGCTTTCCACTAAACTAACAGTCAACCTGTCTGAGTGAGAGCTTGGCAGCTTGTCTGTGGGAATTTTTTGAGTGATTAAGATAAAAACCTTGCCAGAAATTAGGGTAAATGACATCTATGCCTCTTGTCTAATCCTCTCAGCAAACTGTTTTATCTGAGAAAACAAATAGTCTGGCCAAGAACTATTTACCACTGGCAAATTCACACTGGCTTTGTCTAGTCACCTTCTTCTCTTTCATGTTCCTGGAAGGAACTCATCTGAGGATCTCTTCTATTGTTAGTGTTGTAAGGTAAGTATGACTGTTTGTATTTTCCCCATTTTTTTCCCATGTATGTAGCTGGGAAAAATATTCGTTCTTTTCTGATAACTTGGACTTCCCTTGACCCCAGTAGGCTTTCAAACATAAGGACTGTCTTGTTTTCATGCCAACCAGCTCCTTCAGAACCCTTGGATGCAACTTTATCAGGTCTCATAGACTCTTTTGTCTGCCTACGACAGTTCCTAACTCAAGTCTTCTTTACCACCAGAGCTTCTTTATTTCCCCTGCCACTACTCTTTGCAGTAAGAAATGGAAGACTAAGGTAAAGAAGGCATTGACTACCTTGGTCTCTACTGTGACATTTATAATTGGCTTGCATGCATCGTTTAACAGCAGACTTACATCATCTTTGTATATTTTACCTACCTTTCATGTTGTTTTTTATTTCCTTTTCCTATGCGATCTGCAGCAGAACTTTTGCTTTCTTCACTGCTGCATACCGTCATGAAAATCCTGCATTGTCCTTTGTCTCAGAAGTGCATTCCAAATCAGACTCCCAGAAGAACTCTCCTCACTATTCCCTGAACAAGCTGAGGTCTTTTCCTCTCAAGGTCTTTGTTCCATGTCTTCCTCATCCTTAGAAACTTAAACTTTACTGTATCATTAGAGTTTGCATTTATACTCCTGTCTCTAACAAGTCTTCCTTATTTGTACATGATTGATCTATACAAACACTCCTATACAATGAATGCATGCAGGGGTAGTTTATGGAAGTTCTCCTCAGTGCACTCCAGAAATCTGCATAGCTAACATGCTGCTGTGTTGCTTTCCTGAAAAAAATCGGGTTTGTTTGAGTTCCTGTCGTAGCCAGCAGTTCTGAAGCCTATATGGAAGTGCTTGAAGGTTTCATTTACCTCTTCCTGATCAAGTAGCCTGTAGAACACACCTACCACAAAGTCTTATATGATGGCAGTTGCTTTCATTTAGATGCAAAAGCACTCTACAGAACTCACCTAACACACTCAAATCCCTTTCCAGAGAGCCCACAACACTGTTTTGCTCTGTCTTTCTGGTGTGGCCTGTACATGTTCATAGTGGGAATCTCATCTATGTTAATCCAGCATGTTTCTGCAATTCCAAAAGCACTATAGCTGTGGATTGCACAATATTGCATTTCTTCTATTCTGTTCCCCAGAGCATGAGTATTGCTGTATAGATTTGAGAGGATGTGTTCCCTGCCCTGGACTTTAAGTGCAGTATGGAATCTTCCCCCTTCCCCTCCCCCCAGGTTCTGCTTCAAATGTGTTTTCACGTTGTACTCTCTGGCCTCCTGTCTTCAGAGAGCACTCCCTATGAAACCAAGTTCTACACCTAACTTGCTAAGTTATTGAGTCCATAAGGAAAAATGTCTTGACAGGAATCTCTGAACTGTCTTCAAATAGCATCTCATGGTCATAGCGGCTGAAAACTGGCTTGCAATATCAGCCATGTAGCCAAGTATTGATTTTTTGATACTCCTCCTGCTTTCACCCTGGCCATGCACTGGCAGGACTAATAGAAAACAACTTGATCTCCTGCCCCTTTTGCTTTAAGCCCCTGGAACTCAGTAATTCCAGCTGCTATTTTCTGGCCTACTCTTTGTTATATTTTTGTAATTCAGAAAGTGTGAGGAAGGTGTCACTAGATTTACCTGTTCCCCTGACAGGGGCAGCCACCCCGTAGGGTCCCCGGCACGTAAGGGAAGGGAAAAAAGAACAGCGGTCGCAATCTAAGGAGGAAAACTTATTTTACTAAATATGATATAAGAATACAAGATAACACAATATAATACAATATGATTGAGGCTAAAAAATCGAACAAAACAGTGAGAGTCCCCAAAAACTGAGAGGCCTATTGTGAACTCTAGGTGACACAGCTGGAATGCTTCCCACTCTCTGAGTGTCCAAGAGAGAGAAAGAACTCCAGCCTGGGAGTGAGATTATATATGTCCTTCTCCTGTGACTTATCTCTGGCCGTGATGTCCTCTGGGATATGTAGTTCTCCTCCAAGAGCTGAGTACTTGGGACGCCACCATTCCACAGAACTGAAGCATGAACCTTCCAATAATCCATACTGCAGATGATGTTATGATGTGGAATATTGACAGCAACATCACCAAACCATGACAGGAAACCTCTGGGCCTAAGGAATCTTGGCAGTCCCTCCATGGAGGCTTTGCTGGCTTGGTTCTAGGCTCTAGGCAAGCAACAAACTTCCCATGTGTCAGTATGGCAGATGAGTTCTCCAGTCTCCTACAGAACAGACTGTTCTGCTACAGATACATATCATTTCTCCCTAATGGATTTGCCTATTAAGAAGGAGTTTCTGACCCAGTTTTTCCTTCCTGCCTATCCTTGTTATAATTGTGACTTTTCCAAAAGTGTGGAGAACAGCTGTACCTACCATGTAGGATAAGATTCCAGGATGCCTTGTTCTGCAAGTCACTATTTTATCCATCCCTGAGCCATTCAGTGCTTTTAGTGACCCAATATGTCAATGTACTGAGTCTTCAACCTCATCCCTACAGTACTGTTACTTGCATTCTGTCACTTTCCTCTTCAACCTCTGTTCTGCTCACAAAGAAGCAATATTGCTTCTGACAGGCTCTTGACAATAAGATAATAATAAATTCATGGGTAAACTAATAATCACATACAGAAAAAAGTATTGAACTCACCCAACTGGTGAAGATCTCTGGCCATACAGCACTCCTCAGAAGAAGGAAGCCTGTATCCAAAAGATACTCTCCCTGGATGGCTGCCCTGATATGAGCCCAGGGTGGCTCTACCCTGGGTCCACATCTTCTGTTCATATGGAAATACAGGTGTAAAGAATTTGCCTGTACTCCCTGAGACAGTCACATTCTTTCATCATGTGCTCAAGCACCTGTTTAAGCCAATCACAGAATTGTAGGGGATGGAAGGGATTTCCAGAGATCACTGAGTCCAGCCCCTCTGCATCAGGCTGCACAAATAGGCATCTAGGTAGGTTATGAATATCTCCAGAGAAGGAGAATCCATAACCTCCCTGGGCAGCCTGTTCCAGTGTTCTGTCACCCTTTCCTTGAATAAATTACTTGGCATATTGGTGCTGAACTTCCTATGCCCCAGTTTATGGCCATATCCGCTTGCCCTGTTCCCACAGACAATTGAAAAGAGGTTGGCCATGTCTCCTTGACAACCATACTTAAGATACTTATAAACATTTATCAGATCCCCTCTAAGTCATCTCTTCTCAAGGCTGATTAGATCCAGTTGCTTGGCCTTTCCTCATAGAGGAGATGCTCTAGGCCCTTTATCATCTTTGTAGCCTTCTCCTAGACTCTCTCCAGGAGATCCTTGTCCTTTTTGTACTGGGGAGCCCAGAACTGGATACAGTTCTCTAGATGAGGCTTGACCAGAGCAGAGTAGAGGGGAAAGCCAAGACTGAACAGCCCCCCTACTCCAACTTGGAAAGCCCAGGGAAGAGTTCAAGGCCCTACCTGCAGACCACCCTCCAAAACTGCTATCCCCATCAGAAATGATGACAGCATATGAGGACAATCCTATGGGCTGCACGTGGAGATCCCATTCTCTCTCTTGTCCAAATGACTACCAGCCTGTATCCTACTAATATACACCAGCAGCAGACTTGACCTAAGAAAAGAGGACATTTATATACCCTTCCATATGAACTGCCCTGCTGACTGCTGCATCCCTACTGCAGCACCCATTTGCTGCAGTTTGGCTTTTTGCCTTTCCTAGGTGCCAGCAAAGCAGTTCATGGAAGCTGAGCACAGTCATTTTCAGCTCCATTCTGTGTGCCTCCTGCCTTGACACTCTTTTCTGCAAATTCTTCCTTATGAGAAAATAAACACTCCAAACACCTCCTGATTCCTGGTCACATTGCTTGTGAATTCCATCACAGTTACATACTCCTTTTCCCCATGTCACCTCTATAGCACAGGTATCTCCAGTTTTGTGCAGTGTTTCTGGAATGCCATTCTCTTCTCCTTGCACACCCCTGCAGAAGGACTTCTTGGCTAGGGCTCACTTATCTCATAAATACTGGATAACTAGCTTGCTGTGCTATGTGAGCAGTGACTTTGCCATCAAGAAACTTAGAGTGTCACCTTTCCTCAGTGGTGTAAATTTTGGTTGTTGCCTTTGTCCTTGTAGAAGGGCTGCAAAGTGCAGGAGGTTGCTGTTTCTGGATGCTACCCAGTTTGGAGTCTGAGGAGAAGGAGCAGAGCTGTGGCTGTAGAAGCACCTATAATTGGGGCAGACTGGGATGCAACAGAAGAAAAGGACAGGGTTCCAAGGTGCATCCGAAGGGGAGCTCCTCATGCCTTCCGAGAGCTGACTGCAGCCAGCCTTGTTGTCAGATTGGCCAAAAGCAGGACAATAGTTGATATATCTTCTTGTTCGGTTTGCTCCACAGTGAGTGATGTCCTGCCCAATAGCATCTCACCAAGCATCTCAGAGAGGGCATGTTTTTTTTTCAGTTAATTCTCATTCTAGCATTTTAGCACATAGTATATTGCATTTGGAAATACAGTTATGCATGCAGTGAGGGACAAAGTGGAAGGTGGCATGATATGTTAAGAATCCTTTTTTTTTTTTTTTTTTTTTTTGAGATAGCATCACAAGTAGGAATTAATAAAAAACATCCATATCAAACTCTTCTACTTAATTAACAATTATTTTAGACTGCATTACAGAAATCTATCCATCATCTGTTTGCATTAACATTAACATTAAAGTTGCCAAGATAAATGATCAGAAGTTAAGGAGTTCCAAAATTAAGATTGTCAAGGCAAGTTTAATTCATTATATTTCCATACTCATTGGATTACTTTTTATTTGTGTGATACTTCATTGTGTCTTGCTAACTCTATAATAACAGGAGAAGCTCATTCATTTAAGGAGCGTTTATTTCCTCCAGGTGTTTCAAAACCCTCTGGTAATTGCAATAGAACAGTGCTATTGCACATTTGGCAATGACAGTTTGGCAGATAACATTTATGAAACTCCAAAAGAGTATTTTAGCTATGCATCTAATTAAGAGTTCAGTTCTCATAGGACCATAAAGGCATACAAATGCTGGTATGTAAGAAAAATGTGAATGGTATTTAAGTTTTGTTAAATCACTGAGGCACCTTTGATAAGCCTACTATCTAGGAAGTGATGTCTTGAAACTGAAAACGGAGATGTATTTCCTCTCTCCTTTCAATTATTTGTCAGATCGCATTGCAACTTACAGGTGGAAGTGCACATATGGCTTATCTGTTAGTATTCATATCCTCTAAGTTTGAACACAGATGTTCATCTATGTTATTTAAAGCACCTGCTTCATTTCATAAATAAAATTTTATATTTCCAACACTGTCAAACAGTTCAGAAGGCAATTCATAATATGTGGATAAGACATATACTTCTTCCCTGTGACCACTGGCAAGTCTTAAACCAAAGCTGACACTTGTTTCCTGTTACGAATAACTATGCCAATAAAAAGATGAACATGGAATAGACATGGAAATATATAAATAATGTCCATAGTGGTGTATTTAAAAAGGAAAATGTTTTTATCCTGCTCTTTGAATTAGCTAAGAGCCCTGAGAGCTCATTTTATTCTCCAAATTGGTGCTTCAGACATAACAGAGAGGCATAAAAGAGCTATCCCGTGGATTCTTTACTTTTGGTGTCTGTATTGATTTTTTCTTAGTAAGATATTACATTGCTGTCACAGTTGGCAAGTGAACTAAAAAATAACATTGCTTCCTAAGAAAAAAGAAAAAAAAAAAGAATAGAAAACCAACATATTTCCTCTGGATATCTACTTTGTGCCAGAAACCCAAGAGAAAAACATACCACCTAGAAGGATGTTTCTTTCACTAACTTGCTCTCAATAATTTAATTCAACTGCGAGTTTCCCAAATAAATTAATAAAGCATTTGCTTTGGGCTCATAAACTTGTAGTTGTGGATTAAATTGTTTTTTACTTCTAATTTGTAAACCTTGATGTTAATTTAGATGTTATTCAAAGCTTCCAACAAGACTGTTAAATGAGGAGAGCTGAGCAGAAGAATGCAAAACAGGATAAATTTTGCATTTAAATTTAGAATAAATAAATATACAGTTGTGTATTTAAATGGTGTAAATAAAAGGTACAATGGAATATGACAACTTAGCAGGTTCAAGCGTTATTCTGAGAAAGTCAAGAAAAACTTACATAAAAAAAAACCCAACATAGTAACAGACATATTCCATAACACTACGATGCAGCTTACAAACTATTTCATGTTGATTCTGCTTGTTCTGCTTACGCAGAGTAGACTTGTTGGAGCAAGGTATCACACATATATTTAGTGTGAATGTAGTTTAGTGTCGTAGAAACCCACAACTTGAGACTGTCTATAAAACTGAATGTCGTAAATCGTTCTTATGTTCTAGTCTACAGACGACACAACAAAGCTATTATTCTAACTGCTTCATCTTGGCTTCCATGAGGAATGAGCATATGGTAAAGATAAAATACTTATAGAGGCATAGTACATTCCAGATTGCCATTAGTTTTCTGCCTTCTCATTTCTATCTGCTCTCTTCATTTTCCTGTGCATCTGTACTACACCATGAGCGCCCTTATTGTACATAGTTGCAACCCATTCACCATCTACCTTATGGGAACTGCGAGTAACATGATTTTCACTTCACTGGCTTTCCAGCAGTCCAGCTTTGTTTATTTTAGCCTTGAAATAAAGAATAACTGTGTACTAATGTCTCCATTTATCCAGAGTCCTCATTTTCTAGATGATAACAACAGAAGTTTCTTACTCATAACTTAGTCTATATAAGTCATTTATTATTCTGTATATGCATACTCATGTATTCAGTTAAGTGTCATTAGTACTTCAGAGACTAAATCCTTACTACTTTGACTACCCTCCATAATGTAAGACTTGGTTTCATTTCCTTGCTGCAAGTGAAACTGTATTTCTATGAAATAATTCATATTATTTTTTCTTTGAACTTTGCATTATTTTAAAAACAAACAATAGTTTTTGCATTTATTGTGTGAGAAGGATAGTATTTTAATGTCATGTTTTGGGAGTCTGAATGGAAGTGAAGACACACAGCCTCTTAATTTTAACAGCAATACTCTTACTATGCTGGCCTCTTTTAATGTTGGAACTGATTTCCATTCATAAAATATCTCTGTTCAGGTGACAAATTATCCACAGAGAGGAAGCTGATACCACTGAATGTGTCTCACTTGTGACCTAAATCTAGACATAACTCACTGCCAGCATGAAAAGCATGTGCATTAACCCACTGTGCCATCTAACCACCCTCTATCTCCAGCAAGTTAATGAATGATTCAGTGGCTTTCACGGCTTCAGTTCAACATTCCATTTCTGCAGCTGGAGACAGAGTTTTAAAATATTGCAAGTGAAACACATTCACAAAGGCTATTGCTCATTAAAGCTATTTGTTTTATCTCCTCATTGTTTTCTCTCCACAACGGCTTATTTTTATTTATTTATTTATTTATTTATTCCCAAATAATCTATTCGTTTTCAATTTCCCATTATTTGGCTACTGTTGCAATAATAAAATGTTCTATAGAAACTAGGAGGTGACTTCCCATTATTTCAGCATGATCTTGACCTCCATGGAGAAAATATACATGGGCTCTTCAAGCACTAACTATCTACGAATAAATCATTTCCCTTAGCAAACTGCAGAAAAAAATAAAAAATGTCATTCTGATATAAAATTTAACTTGTTACATATAACACTGATTTAATACTTTCTATAGATGGTACTGCAGAAATCATTGGATCCCTTTATATGCAGAAAATAATTTATGCATTCTATTCATCCAACCAGATAAAATACATACAAACAGAAAAAATCTTGTCAATACAAACCTAATATGTGGGATGGAAAAGAATACATCTGATGAAAGGAAAGGACATTTCAAATATATCTATCAGATAAATTTTCATGCTTTCTTAAAGACAGAGTACATTTCCATCCGGTTATGAGCACATACATGGGGTTCTTCTCAACCACCTATATCTTTACTTTTTCATTGCCATCTCAAGAAGGAATCAAGGAATGTAATATAAAATTCAATAATTATTCTTGGTGTTATAGAAAAGTGTCAGGCATTGTACGGAAGGCCACAAAAGTTGCTTCTTTTACTTATTTCAGTTTCAATTATTCAGAAATAAAGAATGCGCTTAAGGCCATTACCTGTTTTACTCACACTGATTTTCAAAGGAGAGAGAGAGATCTGAATTCATTAGAAGCTTTTGAAACTCTAGTTTGTAATCTCCTGTAGTTATACAGCCCAGAAAAATGGGATACATTTTTTTACAATGAAAAAAGGATGTAGATTACATCCATTGAAGATTAATAAACTTCACACAATCCCTTTAATTTTCAAAATAATATGAAGTTTTAGACATAATATTATACTGCTCAACAGTAAGTTATGTGAAATAAATCCATTAGGTAATGACTCCAGTCTCATTTCAGTTTTGGATCCATATTAGATTTTAAACTATTAATATACAATTTTTCAGATCACTCTACAATGACCCATCTTTTGATGCCTACCATCACCTTCAGATGTTACTTTATCTAGATTATTAATGACATAGCAGCTCACTGTTCTAGCTTCAGAAAGGTAAACAATGATGCTTTCAAAATAAATATTCTGATGGCTTGGAAATACTAGAAAGCACTATGATACAAATCCTAAAAGAAGAAGAAGAAAAAGCTGTACCCCTGGGACTTTGGACTGCTCTCTGTGAGGAGAATGTCTTGGTGACTGTGAAAAGTGATTGTAAATTCAAGAACTTTCATGTTAAAACAATTAGTTGATAAGCAAAACTGCAAATGGTATCCTGGGCTCCATCAGGGGAGGGGTGGCCAGCAGGGACAGGGAATTGATTCTCCCTCTTTACTCTGCTCTTGTGAGGCCCCATCTGGAGTACTGTGTCCAGGTATGGAGTCCTCAGTACAAGAAGGACTTGGAGCTGTTGGAAAGTGTCCAGAGGAGAGCGACAAAGATGGTCAGGGGACTGGAGCACCTCCCCTATGAAATCAGGCTGAGGGAGCTGGGCTTGCTCAGCCTGGAGAAAAGAAGGCTGTGGGGTGACCTCATTGCAGCCTCTCAGTACCTAAGGGGAACCTATATCCAGGAGGGGAGTAAACTCTTTAAAAGTGCTGATAATACCAGGACAAGGGGAAATGGATTTAAGTTGAAAGAAGGTAGATTTAGGTTGGATGTTAGGGGGAAGTTCTTTACTAGGAGAGTGGTGAGGTCCTGTAACAGGCTGCCTAGGGAGGTTGTGGATGCCCCGTCCTTGGAGGTGTTCAAGACCAGGTTGGACGGGGCCCTGGGCAATCTGATCTAGTAAATGTGGAAGTTTGGTGGCCCTGCCAGGCAGGGGGGTTGGAACTTCATGATCCTTGATGTCCTTTCCAACCCAGGTCATTCGGTGATTGATGTTTGGACTTAATTATCTTAATGGTCTTTCCTGACTTCCGTGGTCCTATGATTCTATGAACACTGTATTTTTCTGCCTTCTGTAAGATTGACTGTTTCAGTAATTATGAGGAAACTTTGGAAACTATTTTCAGAAACAACACAAAACTCGGGTGCTTCTCCAGATCATTCATCAAGTGATACAGAATGTCCAAGTTCATCCAGCAGTACTGATCAATTTTGAGAAATGTTATTGGTCTGATGATCACCACCCATGTTATAATTGTATTCTGTCTTTCTTCATAGGTGTACTCTTTACTTTAAAAAAGAGCAATAGTATCCTATGTAATTTACACAGAAATTAGAAAGAAAAGGAATGGAAATGTGTGATCTTTGGCTATTATTTCTCTAGCCAAATAACCTTAGAAACAGAATCCTTTTCTTCCTATAAAATAGCTATAGATGTATATTGTTGTAATACTTTGGTTATTTCCTACAATTCTCCAATGAATAAATTGTTACAAATGCTGTTGTCAGTCCATTCACATTTTCTCAGTATGCAGCAGGTTTTACATACGCAGAATGTTTAATTAATTTTCTGATTAATGGGCTTTTTTTTTATTACGCTACTGCCATTTGGCAGCTGTTTTGACAAAACTGCCTTCCTCATTACAGAATTTCCACTTGTGAAAGGAAGTCAACCATAGCAAATGGGCTTATTGAATTATCCAGCTCACCAATTGTATAGTATAAAACTATTCATCCTGATATAATTTGATCAGGAAAAATCATTTATCTTTAGTAACTGTGTTAAATTAGATATTATTCTGCTGGATAGGTGCAATTTTGCAAGTGTCTGTAGTTAGAGAACTTTTTTTAATTTACTTGAACACTAAAGTGATTGCCTATTTTCTGATTTCACTTTGTTATAAAAAAGGTTAGTTTCTAACTAATCGATCCACAGAGACCAATTCATTAAAAGCCTGAAAAGCAGCACTTAACCATTTTAGAGTAAAATGCCAGATTGATACATGTCATTGGTAATACAGTTTTGAGAATAGCTATTTCACTCATATATCAATCTGTTTATAAATCAATTAATTCAAAATCAGTTCAACTTTATTTATTTGTACTATTTTCAAGTATTTTAACACTGTCAAAGATACGCCACAGATAACACTGACTTGCAATTCTATGTACTATTTTATTCAACCTAAACATATTACAATTAATCTAACTTTAACTTTCAATATGTTAATATCTCATATTGACCCCACATAATCTCATAATCTCTCTTTTTGAAAGATCATGTAATGGTGTCTGGTTTTTTTGTTTGTTTGTTTGTTTCTTTTTTATTAGACATCTTGTTTTTCAGAATGTGTGGAATGAAAATTACAAAGACCAGTTAAACATTTATTTAAACAACTGTTACAGTTGGAATGATAAATGGATCTACTTTCCTGCATAACGCAAAGCATATGCTTTTCCTTTTCAAGTAGGGAATGGAAATTGGAAATCTGAAGGAGATCCTTTGGTACTATTTTGTTTTTCTTAACATATCCAATGAACCAGTGGAGCAATTCAAATTTGCAAGTAATTTCTATTACACTGTGACTCAGTGATCTTATTCTCTCCATAGAGTCCAAGACTCAAAATAAATAAATTAATTAATTAATTAAAAAAAAAAAAAAATCATAGTCATAAAACTTCCTTATTTTGTAATAGTTTTTGAATTCTAAATCCACATTAGGAGCTTGCTTTTGTTGATTTTTGTATTTTCCATACATTGTTGAATTTTGGTAGAAATTTCGTGATCATAAATGTAACTGGACATATACTTCTTTCATTAAATCAGCTGTACAGATGGTAAACTTGTGAGTGAAAATAGATGACACATGAATCAGCAGACTGAAAACTACTGTTATGCTTCCATAAGAACAGCATTACCAACTTCATGAAGAAAGAAAGTTATTGTTAAATATCTTATTTTTGCCCCTTTATGACTGAACAAAAGTGAATAATTAAATTTGCTAAAATCTCTGTCCTTGGACAAACAAGGTGACAAAACTGTACTTCTTTGGCTGGAATGTAAGACATTGTAAATGGAAAGCCATAAAGCATAAATCTGCCAGATCTGCAGTAAATGAATTTGTGTATTTTTACTTATTTTACTATTTTTGTGAGGTATTTATTGTAATAACATGTTGGCTGAGTCGACACATTTCTTCAGCTGTTTTTGTTTTTCTGCTATGCATATCACTTTATACTAACTCATATTTGGAGTGTACGTATGAAAATGAAAGAACGAACTTCAGGTGAAAGTCAGCATCTAGTGACAACAGATAGACAACGAATTAGAAGAGCTGACTATGAATGACTAACAGTTTTGGTTTGTCACAAGCCAGCTGTACCATGGCCATGATTTCTTGCTGTTTGTGTGCCTTGAATCACCTGACTGCGATCACAGAGACTGAGCCTGGGAGATCACATGGGTGCCTTCAGCACCTTGCATTACAGACAAGTTTTTTTTGTTTGTTTGTTTTTGTTTTATTTTTTCAATTTCAACTTTTCTTTAGGCTCTTTACTCTTTTTGCCTGCATGGTGTTTGTTTTTATTTTAGGTGGTACAATTTGCAGTTTTAAGCCCCTAAGAAAAGCACATTGAAGGGTCTAGGCTCAAATCTGTGAGTAACCTCAGCAAGAAAAGATACAGAAGTCTTGATTTTTACACTAAGGTGCCCTCTCCCTTGTTTGTTCACCAGCTCAGAGAAAATTCTGTTCAGTTATTTAACTGTTTGGGTCTTGATTTTTCTCTTCCTTTCTTTCCACCCCAAATCTCTTTCTCCCTGTTATCTTCAATAACAAACACCCCCTCCTCTTATGTAAGTGGTCTTCAGCTCATTAGGAAGACTGACAAGACTGTTTGGGACTTTTATCTCATTTATAGTTGAAAAGTAAAAGGAGATAAATATAGCAATGTTTTTTATTAATGAGCATGAATAGATTTCAGCTGTTTTTCCCAGGTATCTTGACTCATTTCACATGGCTATCACTAAGAAACTTTTTTTTCCATATGAAAGTATGGGAGCCTCTCTCTCAATCTCTGACTCTCAGCAAACACAGTCTTCAACAAATTTCTTTACAGGAGGTTCTTCTGCTATACCTAGGTTCCTGTGGCTTTAGAGAAACATTAAATATTACAAACTTCATACATAATTTTGGTGATCTTTGCTCACTACCACCTTTATACCAGAAAATGAACAGTGAGAAGGATAAGAGATCTTGACACAGACATATATATATATATATAATATATTTTTATATTATTATACAAAATATTATAAATATTAATAATATTAAAATATTATATTGTTATTATAATATATATTATATATATGTATATATATATATATATTTATTTATTTTTCTGAGAAGATATACCTTGCAGTCATGCAGAGCTGAGAAGCAGAAGGTGATCTTTGTGCAATCATTGCTTTATGGCATCAAAAAGTAGAGCTCTGCTAATCAGAAGAAAAATGGTAGCAACAAAAATTGTCTTCCTTGTTATACAACCTAGCCTTTATCTCTCTGAATTCACCATTATAACTTCCATGATTCCAGCTGTGATAGTTCAAATAATCTCTGCTACATAGGAGAGCAAAAGCAGGTTTGTTCTCACCATAGAGGGTTTTTGAAAGGACCCTCCTTGAGTCTGTCTATCACCGATGCCTGGTAAAACATACAGATTTAAGTATTGTACTTGTTTTCAGTTGTCTAGAGAAACAATTTCAAGTCAAACTGACAATAACCACATTGTATCCACCCCCACAACAAGTTTATGAGGTGACTGGAATGGTATATCATCTCATTTCTATTTTCCAGGTTAAAGGAAAGGCTCTTCAGAATAGGCTCTCATCTATCTGGAGTACAAAATAAATTTCTTTTAAAAATAAATCAAGAGAGACAGCCAAGTCTGCCAATACGTCAGTGTAAAATGATTCTAAAACATTTTTCAATTGCAAAGTAAAAACATTTTCTCTGAAAATTCCTGAAAAACTCTAAATAAGAAATTTAGCTTTTCATCTAGTTTGTACAAAATAATTTAACATAGTGAAGCTTTAATGACCTATCTATCATTTTTGCTCTACCCAAATACTTAAGTTAGGAAGTTGAAATAGCATTCTAATGGCAAATGAGAATTTGAATTTGTTATTTATGTGATCGTTCTCTCTCTGCACTATTGGATATAAGTAGATAAAGCAATGAGAAGAGAGAACTTTTGTGTTTTTTTCTAAATCAATTAAAATTTCAAACTTCAGATGAAGTTATATACCTGTTTCTGTGGAACACCAGCAAGATTTGCTTTCAGAAATGCTGTACAAAACTTCAATATTTTTGCCTATTTTTTTCGTAGCCATACTTATAAGATTGTAATTGTTTTATTTTTCTGTTTTTTTCTTTGTTTTGTTTTTTTGTTTTTTTCATTATTCCCTAATTTAGACATAATACTACAAAGTAGATGGGTAATGTGCTGGTAACATAGCTTTATTCTTTGTTTAAAATCAATATAATTTCCTATGCTTCATGTTATCATGTAAGAGTTATCAGATGTTACTCTTAAAATAACTTGTATCTAAGACTAACATATAAGTAAGGGTTTACATTGTTAAAGACTAGCTTTCCGACCCATGTCTGTATTTACTGTTACAGAGATAAATGGCAGGAGGAAAAAAAAGATCACAAGGGAAAAAATAAAGATTTAAACCTGATTGTTTCTGCTATTCTTCCCAAGTGAAATTGAAGTAACAGATACATGTATGTACATTTCTAAACTCTACCTTTTTTTTTTTTTTTTTTTTTTTTTTTCCCCTGTACTGCAAAACTAATGACAAAGTTAGATTCTCTACTAACCGCCACCTTGAAGGTATGCTTTTCTAATGCGTCTTCAAGTTAGTCTAACAGCCAGTCCTTAGACTTGGGTAAGAAATTTTTTTAAAACAGAACTTGTACAATTTGACTTTATAAGGGGAAACATTCACTTTTGTCTAGGTCAAGGTTCTTGCCATTTCAGGTACTCCAGAAGTGAGTATTAACCAGTGCAACTGGCAAAGTTCAGAGTGAGAGCAAAATTTCAGGAAAAAAAATGATCCTATTTCCTGAGCAACTGACAACTAACTATACTGCACATGTATTTATTCTCTGTCTCTGTCAACCAATTATCTCATATCAATAGGACTGATACCCAGGAAAGCAGCTAGTTGTATATACCACTGCATGTCTGCATAGTATAAGACAGGGAAAAGACAGAAACAAACAAGAAAAAAAATAAAATAAAAATCACTAACAAAAGGGTTCAGCAAAGCTAGACAGCCTAAAATCAGAAATGACAGAATATATATGTATGCAGTCTTATTTCTTTCACCTTGTATCTTTCAATAGCTACAAAATAAAATAGAGTAAATTAAAATAAATTCTGTAAATACTTGGATTGTATTTATTGTTAGGCATCATTTGTATGGAGCAGTTGGAGTGGGTGCTAAGTGTGAAGTGTCTTCTCTGTAGGCCTATATGGTTACAAAATGGTGATACTCCTTCAGAAGTGGTGTTATTCTTCAGTGACGTGCTGTGCAGGTAGGGTTTCTGTCATCAGGTTTATGCAGCAAGAGAACACCATGACAAATGGTCTGCAAGCATAGATATAATTAAGAAGTTGACACTCAAGTTCTCACAGAAAAATCTTCTATTTCCAGTCTTCTACACAGGCACGTCACAATTCAAAATCACCCCAACATTCTGCAAGATTAAAACATATAGACAGACATAGAAGTATATTCAAGGAATACATAAAGAGACATAAAGAAAGGGCGGTAGAATTCAAGGGCACGGGCAGCTTGCTTAGGTGACCGAATAGCAAGGAATTTACCAGATGAATATTCCAGACTTCATAGAAAGAAAATTGTGGAAATGATCTCCTTACATGCGTTCAGCTGACAAGTGGAAGAGACTAAGAGGATTAACGTGACATGAAAGATGTCCCTAATTAAGAGAAGCTGGAAGTCATAGAAAGCAACATCAGGGATCTCAACAGGAAGAGGCACTGGATCTAGTTGCAGGTACTGCTGGAGGTAACAAGGTGTACCTCAATGTACTCATGATCAATGTAATCATGATCCTGTAACTAGTTAAGAACTTATGAAAAGAATGAAGTGTTTTCATGTTGAAAGTGAAAATAATCTTTTACCCTGTGAGTAAAAAAGTAACAAATGAAAAATTTATTATTGCTGTTTTTAGGGGAAAATAGAACAGGAAAACAGGTTTATTGGTTTCAGACCAAATCTGACAAGATATTCCACGTTCCAAAAGTGATGTATGGATCATGTGGCGTACCCTTCTAGCAGAGGACAAAAACAAAGAAACAAAGAACAAACAAAACACCAACAAAAAATGATGTCTGCATATCTTAATTCCTTGATTTTCCAAAACATCTTAACTTGATGCTAACAGAATTTTTATTTTTATTATTTTTTTAATTCCTTCCTGTGGAAAAAATAAATAAATATATATATAAATGCACCCAAAGACCTTCAGAAATGCTTGCTGAGCATTTGTGTGAGCACAGTGAGGTAGTTGGTAGTGCATTTGTGCATTTCAGCACTGGAAACAGTAACAGTGGATCACATCCAAAGGCAGAGACTTTTACAAGCATTGCATGGAGATTCCTATTCATCACTGGCAAAAATGCAGGGCTAGTGGTGGTGATTATGTTGAAAAAGTGTTTTGTAGCTGAGAATTTACTCCATCAAACAGCTTTCTTCTACAACTTGAATCTGTTGTAGTTTTCTTGGAAATAAATAGTAGGCATTACATTCAGAGAGAGCCATCTATACATGTAAATTTATTTCTAGCAATTTATAACATTATGTCAAGCAGTCTTCCTCTGGACTTTCTCTAAATACCTGAATATAAGATACATATGAATAGAGAGAATACAGTCATGGGATTTGTTGTTGTTGTTGTTATTTTTATTTTTATTTTATTTTTATTTTTATTTTTCACTAGAGAGAAAAGAGGTGTGATTTTTGTCTTTTATTTTGTTTTAGATGTATAGTCTCTGATTGAAGTGAAGTTAAATTTCTTCATACCAAGCGCAGTGCTGTGCTTTGGGCTAGTAGCACATGTGTTGTAGTTGCTTCTGATAAGTGTTTGCACAGCATCAACATCATCTTTGTTTCTCATGCTGTTTTACCAATTGATAGTCTGCAGGTGCACAAGAAGCTGGGATGGGGCATAGCCAAAACAGCTGACCTGAACTGACCAAAGGGATATCCCAAAGCATACAACACTTTCAACAACAGGATCTGAGGAAGGTGTGACATCTTGAGTTATGACATTTGTCATCCTAAGTATCTGTCACATGTGTATATCCCTACTTTCCTGAAAGTAGTTGAACATCAGCTTGTCAGTGGGAAATAGTGAATACATATTTTGTATTGTTTTGCTTGTGCATGCCACTTTATTGGTATCTTGATCCATATTTTTTTTCTCATTTTTACCCTTCTGTTTATCCTATCCCATCTTTCTGAAAGATGTAGTAAGGGACTTAGCTGTGGGCAGGGGTCAAACTACCACAGAAAGGAACCTTTCTTTTTGAGTTTAAGAAACAGAAGGAAGTCCTTGACTAGAACGTTGTCATCACAGGTAGAGAGGTAGAAGGACAAATTGAGCTGGAATATGGTGGATGGGGTCCAAAAAAAGCAGTGTGATAGAGGGGATATGTTCCTTGGCAGACAAACCCTCCCAGCAGGAGAAGTAGAATTAGTTATTTTTCTGTGGGTCAGGCAGGGAAGAATGTAGCAAAGGAAAGAGCTCATCTTCCTCTTTGGGGATAGTACCATGGTCCATTAACCTTGAGATAGCTCTGCTTTCACTAAACTAACATTAGAGGTCTTTGACAGCATAAAGCCATCTTGCTATTAGAATAGGAATTGAAACAAAAATCTGTTTTAAATAAAAAGAACTGGAGATGAGAAAGAGTAGAAACAGGATAGCTTATAAACAATTCCTTTCCTCTTCTGATACATATTTGCATTCCAGGCTTCAGAAAACTCCACACCAGCTTGGTGGGTTGACTGTGATTCTCAGTGTATCTTTCACATGGTCTGTTCACCAAACGAGGGAACATGAACACCTCACTGAAGTTTCCACCTTACCTGCACTGCAGCAAACTGGGTAAGGAGAAAAAGTCTTTGTTAACAAATCACATCCTTCTAAGGCACTTGAAATACTTTCACAAGTATTAACTATATGACCTAAACACACTTCATGAACTCTTGCAGACAATAATGACAATGTCAGTATGAAAAGAAAGCAAATCTTTACAGGCTTCCCTAGTCAGAGAAAACATGGGACAGTTTTCACAAAACCTTATTGTACAGTAACTGAAGAAAGAGATCAGAAAAAGAAGACATTTCGAAGGGAGCTCTTGTTTGTCATTTTCCTTTTTCCTTTTCCTTTTCCTATTCATTTTCCTATACCTTTTTTTCTTTTTTCCTTTTCTTTTTCTAGCGAGAATCAGAAATAACACTTCTAGTTTTATTTCTGTACAGGAAATCAAAACTAATGAGTTTAGTTCAGTCTGAAGTCTGGCACATTTTCAGAAAGACAGAGAACAGCAAAGACATAGTTATAGTAGGAGCAAATTAAACTCAACAGATAACATTTCCATGGTATGCATCCATCTGGCTAGCAGTCCATCAAATTATTGTATTGTGTGAATTAGATTGTGTTTTTGTAGGAGAACAGTTCTAACACTAAGGTATAGACTTTTGCTAAACTTTCTCACAAAATGGCTGCAAGGACTGTTGTTTGCAGTGAATCATTGAGGCATAGCTTAGTACAGGGTAGAGTAAGCTTGCCAAGTAGATGGGTTGTCAGAATACGTAGACCAGAGCAAGGTAACAGGGGGGAGAGTCCAGCATGTATTGAGTGACAAGAGAGGTATCGCCTGTGATGGAGGGAGGGCATTTAATGGGTGGATTTCATTGATAAGCAAGTTGAACAATTTCACAGTCACAATTACTAGGTTGGTAAGGACCTGCAAGGTCATCTAGTCCAACCATTTTTTTACTACCATTGCTACCACAAGCTACTAAACCATATCTCACAGCTCCTCATCCAGATGCCTCTTGAACACTAGCAAGGACAGTAACTCCACCACCTCCCTGGGTAGCCATTCCAGTGTCTGACCACTCTCTGAGAGAAAATCTTTTCCTTATGTCAAATCTAAATCTCTTCTGGCACAACTTGTAGTCATTTCATTGGGTCCTGTTTGTTGCCTGGGTGAAGAGGCCAAGCCTCTCCTCATCACAACTCCCCTTCATAAAGTTGTAGAGTATAATGATGTCTCCCCTGAGCCTCCTCTTCTCCAGGCTAAACAATCCCAGCTCCCTCAGCTTCTCCTCATAAGACTTGTGCTCCAAACCCCTCACCAGCTTTGTTGGCCTCCTTTGAACATGTTCCAGAGCCTCAACCTCTTTCTTGCAGTGAGGGGCCCAAAACTGATCACAGTACTTGAGATGTGGCCTCACCAGTGCTGAGTACAGGGGGACAATTATCTTCCTGTTCCTACTGGCCACAATATTTCTATTTCAGGCCAAGATGTCATTAGCCCTCTTGGTCATCTGGGCACACTCTCAGCTCATGTTCAGCTGAGCATTGACCGACTCCCCCAGGACCCTTTCTTCTTCACAGTCATCCAGCCACTCATCCCTAAGCTCGTATTACTGAATGGGGTTATTGTGGCCAAAGTTCAGTACCCTGCACTTGGCCTTGTTGAACCTTGTTGAACCGCATCCCATTCACCTCAGCCCAGTGCTCTAGCTTATCTAAATCCCTCTGAAGGGCCTCCCTACTCTCAGGCATATCCGCACTACTTCCCAACTTGGTGTCACATATGATTTCTTTGTTGCCATTATTGCAATAATGTATACATTTGCTGCTTCATGAAGATCTTTCCCTGATGAGAAATTGTTGATTCTGGGCATTTCTCATAGTATATTATTTGAAAATACTGCTAGATGTTCAGATTTAGTATTATTAGAAAAAAATATACCAAATCTCCTGGCAACAACTAGTCACTTCTGTGAAACTTGTAAAATGTGGTCATCCTATCAGATATTGTAATTAGACTTCAAGGCTCTTTTGTTACAAAGGTAACTAAAAACAAGTCTTGTGCCATAATACTTGAAAAAGATTTTCTCTCCCATGTGTTGCACTATATTATTGTTGTATTTGAATGCAATCATTTCTGGAATGTAGCATAGGAAATATTTTGAGAAAATGTTATGATGAAATCAGCTTTAGGCTGGTTATGTGATTTACAGAGACTGTTGTCCAAATATATATGCCAAATTCTCAGTTTGAAATACAGAACTAGATTCACAGAATCACAGAATCACAGAATTACCCGGGTTGGAAGGGACCTCAAGGATCATGTAGTTCCAACCCCCCTGCCTAGCAGGGCCACCAAACATACGCCTTTACTAGATTCCTGTAAGAGTGACATTTTATTTATTTATCTATTTTCCTATGTATTTATGTCATGTAATTCTGAGTTAAGAGAATAATATTTCGCAGTTAAAATTAGAGGTTATGACTGTTGTCCTCTGAATAAATATCTTGAAAATGAAAACTGAAACACTCAAGAGTTCAATTATACAGATACCAGTAAGACTGTTAGGAATTTTGACAAAAGATGCTGACTGTGTTACAATACATTAAATATATATATATATATATATATATATATATATACATATATTACTCAGAAGATAGCTGAGTTCTGTTTGAAGAGCTTAAGATGTTTATCACTTTACAAAATACATTGTCCTCTTCTGAAAAGTCTAGTAGAAAATATTTGACTCTCAAATCAGGTTAGAAAACTCTAAAATTAACCTGCGTGACTTTGCTTATTATCAGAGCTCCTGTCATGAGACTGTGTCTCAGGATTTAACCCAGAACAAGTTAAATTACAGTATCTTCATTTGATCTTTATTATGCTGTAGAAAGTGCAAACCCATTTTCATAAATATGTACAATGTAAGGAAGAAACGAAGCGGGAACTTTTGTTTCCATAAGCCAGTATCTTTCAGTTAATGATTAGGTCTGAAAGTAAAAAATTACCTTATCTTGGATTTCTCTCTTTCTCTAACTGTGAAAGATAAGCTGCAGTAGGAGCTGGATGCCCTGTTCTTCCATGGTTCGACCACCCCCTGCCCTTAAGCTGGTGCCGTCACCTCACCAGGACCATCAGCCACACTGACACCACTTTGATGGATGGCAAAAATGGCATTTATTGTGGTGCAGATAGCACCTTAGATACTTTAATCACTTTGTCTACGCCCCTTGAGAAGATGTTTGAAATACGCACCCGATATACATCACAAGGTAGGGGATGGAGCAGGGAGAGGGCACTGCCACGTCACAACCCGAATCCTCACTAATACCTACAACAGATGTCATAATGGGCTCTGACTTGATCCACCCATACAAGGACCTGTATATAGCAATATCATTCTCAGTACTGTCACATAAGGCCATACTACTAAGACGCATCACCAATTTTTGTTGCCCAGCGTTTCTAAAACAAATTCCTCTCCTCCACTTCTTTTACTTTTTCTCATCTGAGACCAACACATGGATCATCCAACAAAACATACTTTCCTTTTTCCTACCTCAACATCAACAGGTAAAACATAGTATTAGTTTTTTATCATTTCTTACCTCTCTTTCATTATATAGACTTTGACCCACTTGAGAAAACCACAGAAATCACATCACGAAGTAAATCCTTTTGATATCAATATTGTAGATTTATTTTAAAGTAAGATAAAGCTCATGCTAATGCAAAAAGATTTTATTTTTTTTTCCATCTAGAAACTGTTTACTTTTTTACATATCGTCAGTGAAAATCATGTTTTCTTAATGACAACCTTGACTGTTTTTTTTGTTTGTTTGTTTTTGTTTTTCTTTTTGTTTTTTTTTGTTTTTTTTTGTTTGTTTGTTTGTTTGTTTTTCATCATTCCAGAGACCATGGCAGAGACACTGCCATATTACTATTTCAGATGTGCATGGTAAATAGTACACACTGAATACTCAACATAAGAAAAATAATATATTGAAAATAAAGGGATTTATGACTTGGGCCTGACAAAGAATCTATTTTATTAAACTCCAATATTAAAAAGTGTATTTGTTGGTTGATTAATCCCAGTAAGCTATCTGTCTTGAAAGAGTAAATTTTTGCTAAGATCAATGCAATATAACGTACCCTATTGAATGGATTCATAAATTTAAATAGATAGTAAAAATGTCAAGATTAGCTTATTTGTCAAAATCTTATTAAATGTACTTACAATTGCACAGTAAATTCTAAGAAATATTTTAAAACCGAGTAATAGTTTTTTCCCATTTTGTAGGAGACATTGCCTCTAGTGACATTAGATTGATAAGCTACAAGAAAATTTTGGATGTCTTAAAACAATCACACTCCTATTTCAGATACACGTAGTGCTACTGTCCAGGGTTATTTTTCACCTTGATTATCCTGACATTAAATGATTCATCTGTTCTCAGTCTTCAATAAATATATGCAGTTATTTTACATGATGCATCTATAGGGGAAAGAGAACAAAAATCCGCAGTGTTTAGTTTTTTACTAGGATTCTATTAATTTCACAGTGTTTCTCATTCTGGAAAGAAAATGAAACAAAAATAAAAAAGGAAAATAGGAGTTCATTCCTTCAGTTAGATTTCGTATTTTGGGGTTGCAAAGTAAAAGCTATATTGTGTAAAGTTTGAGATCTATCTGATACCTTTTAGCAAACTGTAACTAGAGTCAAATAGAAAAGAAAGCAATACTTCTGTTTTCTCATAAGAACTAGTAAAAATGACTTGCTGTTTAGAGATCATTTTTATGTCTAAAATTAAATACACGTGAAATAGTAAATCAAACATATAACATGATTTTACATTTCTTTTTCTCCTACTTTCATGCAGAAATATATGTATATTAAATGTGTGCATTTACATTACTAAAACATTAATGAGGAGCTAGTGAACAATTTGCATTTTGGTATTGAAACTAAAGATTTTGTTTTATTTTATTTTATTTTATTTTATTTTATTTTATTTTATTTTATTTTATTTTATTTTATTTTATTTTATTTAATTTATTTTATTTTTCCTCTGATGGAAGCTTAGAACTATCAAAGCTCCATTGGCTTATTTACAACATATTCACAGGAGAACCAGAATCCTGTTTGACATTGTAGGGAGCATTTGGTACAATGACTTATGATGATCATATGCACTTATAACCACAGAGTCACTGCACAGAGCAAAGCTATCAATCACCTGTGGTATGATGAAGTGCAGCAGCTATCCTGGAGTACAGAGACTTGTACCTCAATAGAGCACTTGTCTTGGAGTGTATTTCCTTCCAGAGAAGTTGCTACTCCTTTTCTACTGGTGGCAGAATAAAAACAGGGCATAAGATCAAACCATTTAAATTAACTTATATACTTGGTTTACAAGAAAAACAATGTATTTGTGGTTCTGTTTTTCTCATTTGAAATTTACCTAGAAAAATGATCATATGTTCAACTCGTTATCAGGGTATTACTTTGCTTACTGTCTTTAAGGACTAAAAAAAAAAAGAAGTACTTAGTAAGAATACTTTAAATAATAAATAATAAATATTTACTTCTCACTTTAATGATTCTTACTTCAATGAAACACTTATTTAAAATAAATATGACATTGCAGACAATATGGACACTTCTCAGAGCTCCATATTTCAATAGTTGACTCATCAATTACTGATTACTTCTATTTTTATTTTTATTTTTTAAGGAGTTTTAATTAAATAATGTACAAGAATTGGTCAAGAATATTAAATGTTAAAATAAATGTTAAATGGTTTTCTGGACTGATCTCAACACAACACTTAACTGCTTGATTTTTGCTGTTGGTATATAAGAATTTATAAAAAAAGAAATGAAAACCATGCTCTGGTCAGCAACTTCACAAATCGATATATGTTAAATATAAAGCCTCAGGAAGCAGGAAATCAAATGACACCTTTCACACATTAATGTGGATGCTTATTAACGTGCCTATTATTTAGCAAATCAACTCATATTAAATCTCAGTAGGGTAAGACATAAAAGTAGAGTGCTTTTAGGATTCTTCTTTAGTTGTTAAAGTTCACCTGTACCTTAAGAGTGCTTTTTTTCCAGTTTCTATGAAATTTTACAGAAAATGATGGCTTATGGCAGCTTCTTAGTGGTTTAGTGGTTTAGATTCAACAGAATTATTAAATGATGGTAAGCTTGCTTGGACATTGTTTTTTGTTTGTTTGTTTGTTTGTTTGTTTGTTGTTTTTGTTTTTTGTTTTTTTTTGTTTTGGTTTAAATACTGATTTAAACAATATTTTTATTTTTTTTTTAATGAGCTGGCATTTTCATGTAGGCGGATTTATTTACTTTTCATGTGAGCAGAATGCTTACATGAGTCATTTCTGAATCTGAGCAGGACTGCTAGCTGAATAGTCAACAGAGACTTTGCATAAAATATAGCATTTCCCAGATTATCAACAGACAACTGGTGGTTTTAAAAAGAGTTCTTCATGGGGGTCTATAGGACAAAGAACTTTTGATCTCCTATTAGTTGCTACTTTTCCTCACATAAAATAATATCTAACAAAAAGTCCCAATCACATCACTCAATTTTAAATGTAAGACACTGTGGTAAATGCAAAAGCTCCTTCAGACTTCAAGAAGCAGAATTTGAATCAGTAGTAAGTACAACAGTTTCAGTTTTGTTTGGAAAGATTTTGTGATTGGATTAGATTTTATTTTTAGCCTTTCTTTTTAAGAAACTCAGATTAGAATGCAGAAGCGGAGCTACTCTCCTGTTCTTTCTCTCTCTCTCTCTCTTTTTTTTTTCTCTTTTTCCTTTTTTTCTTTTCCCCTTCCCTTCCCTTCCCTTCCCTTCCCTTCCCTTCCCTTCCCTTCCCTTCCCTTCCCTTCCCTTCCCTTCCCTTCCCTTCCCTTCCCTTCCCTTCCCTTCCCTTCCCTTCCCTTCCCTTCCCTTCCCTTCCCTTCCCTTCCCTTCCCTTCCCTTCCCTTCCCTTCCCTTCCCTTCCCTTCCATTTTTTCAATATTAAATGCATTTGGAGAATAATCAAACAATCTAACTATTCAGCTATAAACATATTTATGAAATATAGTCTGGCATTATCTAATCAGTAGTTTAACAGTTTATTATTTTTCTTTTTTTGTAGATGAGGAAAAAAATATCAGCATGTTTCCCACATTGTCTGAATATGCATTATAAAGAGAAAGAAAAAATCTCTTTCTCAAAGCATTTACTACAAAATAAAGACTCCCAAAGTTTTCACAAGAAACATATACATGCTTAGTCCGAGTTGCAAAAATATCAACATGTAAGGTGCAGAAAAAAAATTTGTAAGCTATAGCAATAGCTATAGCTCGATATTTTAAGAAAATGTTGTACATAATTCAGTTGGTCTTACTGTGGTGTGCTAGGCTGATGAATAATGGTACATACAAGCTCTGGTGAGGGGCTGATCCTGACAACAGCATCAATTTATTCACTAATCTGACTCATCAAGCCAAGTTAAAACTTCAGCATTAGTACAGCTGGAAAGCAATTTGTAGTTTAATGCTTGGTCTTAAGAAGAGTTATGATGTCACAGACATCGGTAATCTTGTTAGAAGTTCTGGGCCTCTTCTTTCCAGTCCCAGACTACAACCACTGTGGTGCAGTGTCAGGATGTAAGGACCTGAATTATTTTTTTACCTCTTTGTCTTCAGTAAGCTGTTTTCCCATCCCATTTGAAGTGTGTCAGTGTTATTTCAGATGAGCAGCAAAGGTGGTTTATCTGCATGGGTCTATGGCACAGCCCTGAGGAGTACTTGCTTGCCCCTGAATAAAGCTGCTGGCAGTACAGAGCTGCGGCTCCGCCACCTACCAGACCTCCACCTACTGTGATGAGAAACTTTGTTCTTTTTTTAGCAGAAACAAGGACAAGTGTATTTGAAATCATCTTGTCACAAGTTTAAACAAAGGCTGTCAAACTCCTTTTCTAGGTCATTAGTGGATGGGACCTTGGCAACACTTTGTGCTGGTTCACAGTCGGGATGTCTGCAGAGAGACCCTGAGAAGATTCATGCAGTGGCTTGCAGAGAAGTCTCTGCTGGAACAAGGTAATTTTTACATCTAAGACAGAAGTCAAGGAAGTAAATGCCCTAAGTTTACTACGTGGTAAGTTGAGGGAAAGATCAGGGCATGGTGATAGAACTACACTGATTTTTTTTTGAGAGTTCATGGTGCAGTTTCCAATGAAGAGCATAGTCACACTTTTACCGCATATATCAATCACACTGTCTCAGGGGTGTGGAAATGAGCAAGAAGAATGAATATGTCCAACAATTAGTGCTGCATGAGAAGGAGATGAAGAGGAAAATTTCTTGATTTGCCACCTAAATCATAAAGTTGGATCAATAGAATTGATAGAATACATTCTCAGTGAACTTACTTACAATCCTCATTTGGGTTCTCTTCAGATAGATGTAGTGCAAAACAGAAAAAACAAACAAAAAACAAACAAACAAACAAAAACAAACAAACAAACAAACAAAACCAAAAAAAACAACTTAGTTGTTCATCCTTTGTGGCTAAACCTAATACTACATGTTCAGCACTGACATTTTCTCAAATCGTTTATGTACTTTTTTCTATACATGGCATATAATATTGTCATGGCATACTCCTCTTATTTGCTGATTTTATTATGTTCTTCCATTATCACATTGGTTTGGGAATATAATGAAAGAGAGACAGATACATGTAAGAGCTAACTAAAAAGTGTAAGTGAAGGAGAAGTAGAAGTATTTTCTACCAGTTGCATCATGGATCAAAAAAACTTAGTTCTCATGGTGTCTACGACTTTGAAATTTCACTAGAAGGCTTATAATGATGCCTAGTGACTTGAAATTTTGTTTACTGTTGAAAAGAATTTGGTTTATTGTTCAAGGACAATTAAACAGCTGTTAATTGTTCTTTTCCCAAGAAAAGTTCTTTTCCCATGCAAGTCATAGACATATCAGTAAACTAGACAGGTAAGCTAAGAAATTTAAAGGAAAGGTTCTGCTTCTCTTTGTGCTGTTTTGGTGGGAAATTCATGTGTTTTTTCAGGACTGTCATCAAAGTATTTAGAAGACAAGATCATGAAGAAGAGCTCATGATTTTCACTGATTGAGAAAGACCAAAACCTTTGTATGCATACAGCTCTAAAAATATCATTGTTGCTATGACCAGGTGGTTGTCTAAGGTAAACACAGTTGACTTATTCAGCATTACTGAAGATCCATGATCTCTCACACATCTCTCATTTTATTTCCTTTCTTCACTTCATTATTCCTGCAGAAATTTATTAACAGTGATGGCTGTATGTATTCTTTGATCAGCAGAACTCATTCTGAGAAATTTATGTGCTTTGTAATTTTAGCAGACTACATGGCTTCACTAAGGGCTAGGCAGGGGGGTTGGAACTACATAATCCTTGAGGTCCCTTCCAACCCGGGTCATTCTGTGATTCTGTGATTCTGTGAAATTCTGCTTGATCAACCTAGTATAATTCTGTGATGATGTAGATGGGTAAGGGAGGAGCCACTGATGTAATCTATCTGGACTTCAGTAAGGCCTTTTACACATTGCCCCCTGTTCTTTTCTCCAAATTGGAAAGGATTTGAGGAGTAGCCTGTTCACTGGATGAAGAAATGGCTGCAAGATTGAATTCAGAAGTGACAGTCTATGTCTCCATGTCTGCATGGAGATCAGTGATAAGTTTTTGTTCCACATGGGTCAGTGCTGGGATTGATAGTCTTTACTGTCGTCATCAGTGACTCTGACAGTGGGGTCAAGTGCATCCTCAGAAAATTTGCTGATGACACCAAGCTGTGGGGTGCAGTCAACGCATACAAGCAATGGAATGCCACCCAGAGGGACCCAGACAGGCTTGAGCAATAAGCCCAGGAGAACATCACAAAGTTCAGTAAATCCAAGTGCAAGCTCTTCCAACTGGATTGAGGCAACCTCCATTACCAATACAAGCTGGGGAATTAAATGATTGAGAACAGCCTTCCAAAAAGGATCTAGGGTTACTGGTAGGTGGGAAACTGGGCAGGAGCCAGCAATGTGCCCTTGCAGCCCAGAAAGCCAACTCCACCCTGGGCTGCATCAATAGAAGTGTTTTCAGCAAGCTGACTGAGGTGATCCTCTACTCTGTGCTGGTGAGGCCTCACCTGGAGTCTTGCATCCAGATGTGGAGTTCTCAGTACAGAAGACACATAGACCTGTTGGACTGCATCCAGAGGAGGAGTGCAAAAGTGATCCAAGAGACATGGAACACTTCTCCTGTGGGGACGGGCTGATTGAACTGGGGCTTTTCAGCCTGGAGAAGCGAAGTCTCTGAGGTGATCAGATAGTGGCCTTTCAATATCTAAAAGAAAGGAAAGCAAGGCACAGACTCATTTAATAGGATCTGTGGTGATAGGACAAGGAGAAATGGTTTCAAGCTTAAGGGGATTAGATTTAGGTTGGATACTAGGAAAAAAATCCTAAAAATTTCCTCTTGGAAATGTCTCGGTGACATTTAGCAATCTTCAAAAATAAATTTTTGTCTTATCTGGGAGCCTCCAGCCTTCATTACTTGGTGCTCTTGGCTTGTTCAGAAGTACCATAAACTCAGTTTATGCTTAAAACACCCATAGTGCTAGGTTTGTTAGAACATGGAGACCAATTCTGTACTCATGAAAATCATTTTGATCAGGTTTGGCCCAGTTTTCTGTCGGTTTATATGGTTCATGTAGCTTAGAATTCATTTGTTCAAGAAAAAATATCAGGAGAGGGAGCAAAATAATTCCTAGCTCTCCTTTGGAAGGGAATGAGGACAATTGAAACCCACAACAATTAGCTGTTTTTTCTTTTTTAATTTCTTTTTTCCACATGTATTAGCTGCTCTAATGGAAGACGTTATTGATATCAACAAACTTTTATTACATAAGTAACCAGGCTGAATTTTTTTAACCTTGTGAAGAAAATGAACAATAATCAATTAACAATCATAGCTATTTCATTTCTGGATGGCAGTGCTTAAAACTCACAGAGTTCTCCTAATTTCAAACACCTGCATGGATTTGTTTCTATTCTTTAGCAACACAAAAAATGACAAGAAGAAAAGTGTAAACCAAATACTTGTCTTTCTGGAATTTGATCACTTGGTCATCAACTCACAATGTCAAACTGTAAGGTTTTACTCTTATTCTGCCATTAACAACATTACTAGAATAGATCACAATAACAGAAATATGTTTTAGGCAGCTGGCATATATATATCTTTTTAGCTTGCAAATAATAATTGTTCTTTCTTTGCATCATGTAGATGACTACTAACCCAAAGCTTGTGAAACTGCACTGAATTACCCCTTGGCAAGGTTACTTGGTCATGCTGGGAATAACACAAACATATTTTCTATGAGCAGTCATTTCTGATGAAGTTTGTTTTGTCAAGTAATAACAAAATCTGTGGGAGAGAAATGTTTTGAATTCCAGTCCCAGAGGTGAATACCTCAAATATTATTGTATAGTTTTGAACTGCTGGAGGGATTATTATAAGTCTGTACATCATTAATAATTCAATTAGAATTATTTATTTTTGCCACTGGTCTTTTCCTGTATTTTTAAAATGCCTTGAACTATTTATAGGTGCAAATGGTCAGATACACTTAAAAAAGAAAGTTAAGACAAACAGGAGTTTTTTTTTTCCTCTGGGTATATGTGTAAAATACACTGATTAGTTTTGCCATGTTTATATTGAACTAATTTATATTGTACATTAGAATGGCTTGATCATGAGTCAAGATCTTTATCTACCAAAACTAGCCAGTGCATGCAAGCATTACTAGAAACATTAACATCATCAGTCTACCTACTGTATGAAATGAATACGAAAATGAAAGATAAAGCTGTCTCTAGAAAACACGACAGATTACATAAAGCCATGACATTTTGAAACCAGATGAAATCCAGACAGATATGGAATAATAATAATGAATAATCCCATTAACTTTTAAGCACTCTCAATGTCATGGTTTTGTGGTGTTGCTGTCAATATTCTACATCATAACATCATGTGCAGTATGGACCATTGGAAGGTTCATGAAGTTCCAACCCCCCTGCCTTGAACACCTCAGTGCCCTGTGTGAGCACTCAATAACAAAATGTATCAGCAAGAAAAAGAAAAAAAAAAAATAAATCATTTTCTAAAAGATTGTTTTTTAAATATGACAGATGGTCTTGAAAAGGAACCTGTAGTCAGCAAATTTGAGTTTGTGTAGTATATCATAAACAAGAAAACCATTTTAGTGGTGCCAAGCATTTGAAGAGAGAGAGAAAAATGTAATTTTCATTGAGAAAAAATGATTCTTCATTGCCCCAGTTTTGTCAAGTGGATTTTCTCACAATGCCAAAGAGATTTTTTTTATTATTATTATTTTTCATTTGATATGTGGCTAGATTTGAGACTCAATGCTGACAAAGATTTTAGTGTTATTTAATAAGGGGTCAGAAATCCCCACAGTTAAATGTATGTTATTTAAAAAGTTACACATAGGGGAAATAAATGTTGTTAGAATACTGTATATTCCTGGTTTTAGATCAGTCTGAGATTAACACAATCAGAGATGTATGGTGATATTCCTAAATCTCTCTTAGGTATCTGATTTCAACTATAGTTTGACTGGAAGTATATCCAATGGATTTATTCTTGTTAAAACTACTCTGCAGCAGTACTAAAAAAATAGTTAGGATATTTTTCTGAAAGATTTTAGCATATCTCCTTCTCTGCAAGAGTTGAGGTTCCCTTTCCAAGGTAACATATACTTCACAAAGTTCATTTTCTTCATGTATGTCATTGCTTTATCACAGCATCCCATGCCTGTAAAATGCCTTAAAGACAACTAAAATTGTTAATATTTAATGAATTTAAGGTGGACTTAAAACATTTTTAAAGTGCATCTATTTTTGTTCAGGGCACGTACAAAATTGGATAGATCAGGAAACTGCTTATAAATGCATACACAGTTGAAAATTTTTTGCAGTTGTTCTTCTGTCTTCTTTATGGTGGATCCTACCATCCCCATGTACTCTTTCAACATCTCACCAAGTGCTATCTCCATTTAATGGGTTCAATATAACTAAAATGGCACCAGGATAGAATGATGATGAACATATTGCCCTGACAATAATCACATAGAAAAGTAAAGTAATAATGGATGTTGTATGGTGTTGTTCTGAAGACTATTGCTGTGTGGCTTACCAAAAACTGTGTTCTCTGCTTTGCTTTCTTTTATGGAGCTGCTGCTGCTGCTAACATGCTATCAAAGTTTGAAAGCAAATCACTGTAATGGAATCAATACTTAACTTTCTTCTTAATTCTTCAGTGCTCTTTAGAAGAATTCCCATGACCAG
This sequence comes from Coturnix japonica, assembly GCF_054131305.1. Classification (NCBI taxonomy): domain Eukaryota; kingdom Metazoa; phylum Chordata; class Aves; order Galliformes; family Phasianidae; genus Coturnix; species Coturnix japonica. Next base: position 51,156,820 of record NC_140664.1, read on the forward strand.
TAAAAATAATGGAGAAGTCTCACAAGGTCTTACCATCTCTACCCTTTGATGGATCCCATCAGGCCCCATAGAGCTTTATATGCATTCTGGTGGAGCAGTAAATCCCACGAGTTCAGGATTGTCAAGAAGTTTATTGTAACCACGGCAATGGTCCTCCACCTCCTGGTGTCCCAGAGCCCATCACCAGTGTTGAAGACAGAAGCAAAGGAGGCATTAAACATCTCTCTTTTGTCTATGACCATGTTTGTACGGTGACATATCAAGTAATGAACCAATAGTCATGTTGGTCCTCCCTTTGTTTACATATTACAAATGTATTTAAAAAGTCTTTTTTATTATCCCCCACAGTTTTGGCCAGCTTCAACTTTAACTGAGCTTGGGCAGCACAAATTTTCAAATTACAAACTTACAAACAGCTTTCCTGTAACTCTGCTGTGTTGTCTGACCTTGTTTCCAGGAGCCAAACACTTTATTTTTCCATCTAATCTCTAGAAAAAGATTCCAGTTCAATCAAGCTGCCTATTGCACTGCCTGCACCATTTTAGAGTTGCCTCTTCCTGTGTTCATCACATTCACTGCCTATTGCTATCAGACTAAGGCAATGAGAACTAAAAGTAGACTTAAACCACCATCTCACCATCCACAGCAAGAAACTTACTATTACCAGGTTATCATTACATTTCATGCAGGTTATCTACTCTACTATTATTTTTTCTAATAACAGATATAACAATAAAGGCTCAGAAATTATCATAATTTCTATCCTAAACTGTAATTGATAAAGAGTTTCTCCTTTGGGCTCTCAAACAGCCATCACACTATATTATATTTAATAGGGAGAGAGAAAAATAGTGGAGAATATTTGTGTTTCTTCCCCAATTATACAAGTAAAGAAAATTAGCTTTATTTATAGTAAATAAGAGATCTTGTAAAACAGTACGTACAAAATAATATTACCTTGCAGCCCTGTGGGCATAATTTAGACTGATGTCATATCTTGTGTTTTCACCCTGCTTAAATTTCTAACTGCTAGTATGGATTTTCTTTCCAGAGCTTGGCTTGAATATAAAGTATTCCTACTAAATATAGATAGATAGATAGATAGATAGATAGATAGATAGATAGATAGATAGATAGATAGATAGATGATAGATAGATAGATAGATAGATAGATAGATAGATAGATAGATGATAGATGTGAAATCATAATCTCTGCTAAGTCATAGATAATATCTCTGATATGTGTTCTGCAGAGATTTGCTAGTATGAACCCTAAATCAAGAGAACTCGAATAGTGATAAAAAAAAAGCACAGCCTGACATGCGCTGCTTACTGAAATCTTCTCTCTCATAGGATATGCTACCACATCTAACATTATGAATTCAGAACAGATTACAAACACTGAACATAGAGTTGAAAATAAACCTAAAAGGACTCATCTATTTCTGGTGCTTCCATGCTTTTTGGGTGTGTATGACTTGGGTCTTTGAATCACTGCAACAGAGATGTTTAGTGGTTTGCCATTAACACTCTCCAGTAGGAGTAGTACTTGGGGTTTGGGATGCTTTCTTACAAACTTGCTGCAGGAGTTCATGCAATTAATTTAGCTCTGTCTTCCCAAAATCTTTGCTGGGGTTTGTGTTTCCCCCACTTAGTACAAGACTGAATGCAAGGCTGACAAATGCTGCATAAGATTCTGCATATAACAACAATGAAAAAATACTGTTGGTACTCCCTATTTCAATTTCTATGTCCTTCCTAGTGTTTAGAATAAACACACTCTTGAATGTGGATTTGGGGTACTTCATAGCAAAAAACTTTGCCTGCAGTATTCTTAATGTTTTCATGTAGGATTTTCAAAACGATAGAAGCAATATAACTAGCAGAGTGTCCTGGTTTCAGCCGAGACAATGCTGACAGAACTCTGATGTTTTGTTTGTTGTTGAGTGATGGGAGCACACTCGTGGCAATCCAGGAATGGAGAAAAGCTGGTACCAACACAGTGTTGCAGCTGAGGTTGTGGTGGATTAAAGATATTTTACCTGAATTCCTCAAGAGGTTATTCCATATATGTGACATCAAGTTGAAAACTATGATTCAAAGAATGGTCAACCAGGGACGGACCACAGCTCAGTGACTGGCTGGTAGTTGCTCACTGAGCACTGTATTGTTCGCTGGGCATTGGTCAGCAGGTGGAAATGAGTTGTGTTGTGGATAGGTATAGATAAATAAAGATACAGTTATCATCACTTTTTTTTTTTTTTTCTCCTTCCCTCCTCCCCCCACCTGTCCTCCATTTCTTTTTCTTTTTTGCCTTAGTATATAATATTATCTCTGCATACAGCTTCTGTTTTATTTTGAATTCTCATCCCATCGTGAGTCAGTGAGGGGGGTAGTAGTGAACAAACTGATGTTTGTAGCTTCTTGCCAGGTTAAACCACAGGGAGGAAAATCTTTGTGCTTTTCTCTCTCAGAAGGAACTGATTTTAAGCTGCTTGTCAATTTTTGTCCCTTTTTCATCAGTTTACTTGCTAATAGGATATAATTTATTTTTGATATATAAAATGTTACAAGGAAAAGATTCAAATTGCATTTGTCTATAATGTGATAATGAGCAATATCTGGATGACATCAATACAGCTTCCATCTCTGGACTATTAATTTTCAAAGATGTGATATTTAAAATATGCTCTCCCTCTCTCTTTCTTTCTTTTCTTTTTTTTTTTTTTTTTTGGTTTCTATGGAGTAAATAGTGAAATTAACATATAGAATAGGTGTGTGTCTAAGAATAATATGATACCTGTCAGGGACAGCTAGTTCTGTGATGGCTACAGAAAGGCAAAGTTGTTGTCTTGGAAAAGGCAGCCCCTGACTGTTGAAGTGAATGGCATGCTGGATGTATGTTGCTTGCTCCAACTGTAGCGCCCCTTATTTATTTTTATGGACACAACAACAAACCAAAGAGCACAATAGTCCTACTGTATAGAGCAAATTTTGTTTTATTCACTGCTTGGCTATTAGACTCTGAAAATATTGGAGGCTTGACAATATAATTCCCATCTAGGCTGTAACGAGGATCTGGGGAATTATAGGCCCCTCAGCCTGGGTTTGTGAAAGGCAGGTTGTGCTTGACCAATCTCATTTCCTTCTATGACTGGCTGATCAGACAGGTACACAAGGAAAGGTGGTTGATGTAGTCTACCTAATCTTCAGGAAAGACTTCAACATGTCTCTCACAATATTCCCCTGGGGAAACTGGCTGCCTGTGGCCTACCCTCTTTTGGGTAAGGAACTGGCTAGAGGGCCATGCCCAATGGGTAGTGGTTAATGGAGTTAAGTCCAGCTGGTGATCCATTCCAAGTGGTGTCCTCCTGCAGGAGAAAGCTGTTCTGCAGTGTTTTCAGGCATAGACTGTAAAGCAAAGCAAATCTTTTATTAATATTCCATATGGACAAATGCTAACGAACAGTCCCACCTTTCTATTTATATGTTACTGCTATACTTAATGTGCTTGTGGAAGCCCAGTAAAGTCTGGTGAAACACACTGGAGATGTAAGAAGTCACTGACAGAAAGGAACTCTTCATGTTGAAGTCTAGTTCCTCCCTTGAAAAATGGAAGCACCAAATTTTGTCAAAAAAAGGCTTGCCAGAACTTTGTATTGGGAGATAAATTTACATTTTTGCTACCATATGTCTAGAAGTAATTAACTATTTTAGTCATTCTATATTTTATTTTTAATGATATCTCAGACAGATGCTGAATCTGAAAGCAGCCAAATAGTTTGAATTACATTGAACTGAAATAAATGAATATTGATACTTAGAGCTTAAAATGACTCCTGGTATCAGAGAGAAAGGAAGCCATTTCTATTACAGAAGAGATGAAGGTATATTAGGGGAAGAATAAACAAAAAAGTCTACTACCTTATCATATAGTAGCAGCTATATATACAACTGTCTATAGGACATATTAATGAAGATTCCAAATAGCATAGTAAAGTCTGTTTGGAGTCTCATCTAAAGAATAAAAAAAAATCAGAAGTATTTGATTATGTGGTTCACAGTCTTCCCTGAAATCAAATTAAAATGTAATGTAAAGATTTTGAAAGCAAATATCCAGTGTTGTTTTATAAAGAGTTTCATTTGCGCATTTTCACAGACTTTTCACAATTAAGTAACTGTGTTTATTGATAGAAAACCATATCCAATTTGCATTTGGAATTTTATGTGAATTTTAAAATATGTGCACAAGAACTATTTATTTATGATTTTTTTTATTTTTTATTTATTTATTTATTTATTTGGTCTCATTTGAGATTTGAGTTAAGCAACTTAAGTCTGAAACTGTAATATATTGCCACACTGTGGCAAAAAATAAATTCTTCCCAAATCTGGGGGGAAAAATAATCATAGAATCACAAGATTGGAAAGGAACTACAAGGTCATCTAGTCCAACTGTCCTCCCATTACCATTGCTACCACAAGTTACTAAATCACATCTTGTAGCTCCTCATTCATATGCCTCTTGAACACTGCCAGGGACAGTGACTCCACCACCTCCCTGGGTAGCCATTCCAGTGCCTGACCACTCTCTGAGCGAAAAGGTTTTGCCTCATGTCTAACATAAAAATTCTTTGGTGAAACTTGTTTTTTGTTAGGTAATGATTGTTTCCTGAGAGTAGAGGCCAAACCCTGGACAGACTGGATAGCTGGGATGAAGCCAATAGGACAAGATTCAACAAGAGCAAATGCCGGGTCCTACACTATGGCCACAACTACCCCAGGCAGCACTCCAGGCTCGATGCAGAGTGGCTGGAAGACAGTGTAGAGGAAATGGACCTGGGGTTATTGATTGATGCTCAGCTGAACATGAGCCAGCAGTGTGCCCAGGTGGCCAAGAAGGCCAATGGCATCCTGACTTGCATCAGAAACAGTGCTGCCAGAAGGAACAGGGGAGTGATTGTCTTCCTGTACTTAGCTCTGGTGAGGCCTCACTTCAAGTACTGTGTCCAGTTTTGGGCCCCTCACTGCAAGAAAGATATTGAGGCCCTGGAGCGTGTTCAAAGAAGAGCAACAAAGCTAGCGAGGGGTCTGGAGAATAGGCTTTATGAGGAGCTGGGATTGTTCAGTCTGGAGAAGAGGAGGCTCAGGAGAGACCTTGTTGCTTTCTATAACTACCTGAAGTGAGGTTGTAGTGAGGTGGGGGTCGGCCTCTTCTCTCTTGCAAATGGAGATAGGACTAGAAGGAATGTCTTCAAGCTGTGCCAGAGGAGGCTCGAGCTGGACATTAGGAAACACTACTTCGAAAGAGTTGTCAGGCAGTGGAATGGGCTGCCAAGGGAGGTGGTGGAGTCATCAACAGTGGAGGTGTTTAAGGAAAGGTTTGGATGTTGTTTTGAGGGACACGGTTTAGTAAGAACTATTGGTGATTGGTGGATGGTTGGACTGGATGATCTTGCAGGATTTTTCCAACCTTGGTGATTATGTGATTCTGTGTTCAAGAAATATGTAGACATGGCACTGAAGGACATGTGTGAGTGGATGGATTTGTTGGACTAGATGATACTAGAGGTCTTTCCCAACCTTAATGATTCAATGATTCTATGATTCCTCATCACAACCTCCCTTCAGAAAGTTGTAGACTTCAATGAGGTCTCCCCTGATCCTCCTCTTCTCCAAGCTAAACAATCCCAGCTCCCTCAGCTGCTCCTCAAAAGACTTGTACTCCAGACCCTTCACCAGTTTTGTTACCACTCTTTGAACATGTTCCAGGGCCTTAATGTCTTTCCTGTAGTGAGGGACCCAAAACTGAACTCAGTACTCAAGGTTCATCCTCACCATTGCTGAGTACTGGGGGATGAATCCTGCTTCCTGCTCCTACTAGCCGCACTATTTCTTATACAGGCCAGGATGCCTGCAAAAATAATCATGAGTATAAGCAAACCTAATCAACAATGAAACAAACAAAAACCAGAGCGTAAGTACAGAGGAAAGGAGCAAAATCCACACAAAATAATCACTTGACATTGTTATATTTTTATTACAAAATCAATGCTTAAAATCTTCATTTTAAGTTGTATATTTCTATCATTGAAGAACTATGTTAGCAGCATATGGAATATTTACCTAGAGAAAACAATGGTGAAGGAGGATCAAAAGTCTTGAATTTCAGCAGCAACATTCTTCAGAAAACTGTAGGGACAGTATTCTGCACTGACACATCCGTTATAACTTCAGATATATCATTTACACATTATTCACTCAGTCTGTGGAAAATAAAACTACAACAACAACAATAAAACAACAACAAAAACAAACAAACAAAACAAAAAAAAAAAACACCAAAGAAAACAATGAAACAAAAACACCACTAGTTATCAAAAAGATTTTCACAAAATTCATACATTGACTCTGTTAAGGAAAACAATAATTATTTCATCTTCCACAGTCTTTCCAGTCTTTCAGCAGAACTTTTTTCTGGTGATATAACTTATTCTGTCAATTTTTAATACGTAGCTTCACTATTCTTTTTTTCTTTCTTTTCTATTTTTCTTTGCCATCACTTCTTTTTCTCTTGTTCTTTCCTACAGATTTCTTTTTATTAACATTTGACTGGTTGCAGTGCTCCCGTTCCCCTGATTTTCTGTTACTTTCTTTGACCATAACCTGAATATAAAGAGTTCAGCAGCACAGAGAACCTATCTGTGCCAAAAATACATACAGGGCAGGAACAAGGCAGAGATTTTGCTTTTTAGTGCACACAGAAATGTTCTTACTGCTTCACTAAACCCAGCGACTTTTCATATTTTCTGTATGCATTTCATTTTCCTGAAATCTAAAGACTTAAATTTTTTTTGCTTGAGTGGCTATGTTTAATTTCTAACTCAGAAAATAGCCACAGGTATGGTCAGAAATGAAGTCCAGTGAAAAAATATGTTCTGCTTTAGCTCCATCGCAGCCATAAAGAAGTTGGTACCTGGTGTTCTGACTTACATTCTGACCTGTTCTGTGAGATCATGTGAATGCACTCTTCTATATTGACTTCTTTATTAACTATGATGTTACAGTGCAGAATACTGATAACCAAAAATCATAAAACCATGACAACAGGAAACGGCCTCAGGGTTGTTTAGTTTTTCTCTCTTTGCTGCCAGCAATCAGTTCAGTCTGAAAAACAAACAAGCAAACAAAAAATGAACCCAAACTGAACTGTTTTGTCTCTGTCACAGCCCATCCAGACAGAATTCAGATACAGAGTCTCACATAATTCTTTTATACAATAGGAGGAAAGATTATTTCCTGACTCTTAGATAAATAATATCTCAAATTTTATTTCCAGGTTGGTCTTGCTTTTTATTTCCAGGTTGTTATTGTCAGGACCTGCTTCCTGCTAGGCCATATGCCTTCAGCACTGAAGAGCTATGTGGGTGAAGGGAGAAGCAGATGAATGTTTTTTTGTTTGTGGAACTAATATGACAACTGGGAAGGGGAAAACACTGTGTACATGCTTTGATGCATTCAATATGCAGATCCTATTTTAGTAGTGTGCTCATTGTAGATCTTACAGACATGCTATGATGCAAGACTGCAGTCCTTACAAATCTGTAATTCCCAAGGAAATCAAAGGCTAGAATGAATGTGAAGATCAAGCATGTGGCACTGAGTATTATTCAGATGGAGACAAATTAGCAGATTCATTTGGATAAAACAAATGAGAAACTGATGGAGTCTGAATATTGAGAAAAATGAAACAATAGAAGTCTGATTTCTTTAAAATATTTGCATTGTTTGGTGTAGGAAAACAAACCACAGGGCAGCTTTTATAAACCTTCTCCCTTTGTCAAGTTGTGAATGTAAAGTGGAAACACAGATAGGGAATTTTCCTCTGAAATACTGAGTTAGTTAGCAAAGATACTGGAAGAAAAGTTTTTTGTTTTTTCTTCAAGTAATGTTTTTTCAAGGTGGTTAGTGAGAGGCATAAACAAGAGTTTAAAACTCATTGATAAATAAATCCTTTCAGAGGAAAAATTAAATAAATACTTCCCAATGAATTTGGATATCCAGCTGTGGGAAACTGAATATAGTAAAATGAAAGTGAAGTTAAGTTTCTAATCTAATACATAATAATATATAATAATACATTGTGTTTTCTTTGTGGTCAGTGAATTTAAGTGATGACTATGGCTAACTCTTATATGCTTGGATATTCACTCTCTTTGTTTTCATCTTTGTTGTTGTTGCTGTTTTGTTTTGTTTTTTTTGTTTGTTTGTTTTTGTTTGGTTGGTTGGTTTTGGTTTTTTTTTAACAAGCTATTAGATCTGCACAATCATAAAGGAGTCACAAAGAGGTGTGATGCTTCAAACACACACTTTAAGCTATTCCTTTCTATAATAATGATTTTCACAATGTTTGGTGGCATTTACTGTGATGATAAAATAGTATCCTCAAACATATAGGATTCATGCCTTTCTCCTTAGTGCAGAGATAAATGAACTGAATAAAATCCTTTATAGACTGCAGGACCTTCATGACATAAGTTGCTTGTTTAGTTTTAATTTTTCTTAGTGCCTAGAAGAATGGAACCCTATGATTTCTTTGCACAGAACTACAATAGATATGTATGGGATCTCTTTTAATCTTCAAAGTACATCCTGTTCTTCATATTGCTTGGCTCTCGGAGCAATTATAGATTAATGTTAAGGTATCCATTATAATTCAAGGAAAAGTGAGAACTAGCAGAAGCGTTGCCCTTTTCTTACATACTTTCCTGAAGGTCATAGGTCAAACGAATTGTCTGTACTTCTTCACATGCTCTGAATCATACTGGAATGGCAAGCAGAATTTCTGAATTATTAGAAACTCTGTTCTCATTGTCCATACTGTATTTAATGATTAATTTTCCATTAACACACACATGATAAGACTAACAATCACTCTCACATTTCAAATGACCCTAGGTTTGAATATATTCAAATCAGGAATTTTGACCTGTGAGTAATATAGGTAGAAATCATCTGTATATTTCTAAAGGTTTCTGATTTCAGATTTCTAGGACTGCAGCCATAAATCTTCAAAATAATTGTTCTCTTTTTCCTACTCTCTACAATCTAGAATGACTTCTGTAAATAAATTCAGAATTTAGTTTCTTATCTGATCCCTTATATCAAAGCCTCTAAATGTGACTCCAGAATGGAAAACATAAATTTATTGTCTATTGTTTGAGGCACACATCTCATCTTCAGCTAATCATGTATTTCTGTTGCACATTTTCAGTTTGTTGTGCAAATATAATCCAGGACATGAATCATCCCCAAATTTAAGATCAGTAGAGAAATAACAAAAGTAATCTACATGAAAATGTTCCAAACTCTTAAGAAACAGAAAAGTCAGTTTTATTTACAGTATTGATAAAGACAAGAGTACCAAGATAGTATTTTTTATAGTACCTAATATTCACTTTTTCCCAAAGGAACACAGAAAGAAAAACCCTCATTTAGCTGCTGCAGCTGGAAATCTCTGCTTTCATGTGCACTCTTGACTTTTAAATTAAATTCATCCAAAGTGGTGGAATAGACATGTGTTTTTGGTTTTTTTTTTGTTTGTTTGGTTGTTGGTTTTTTTGGGTTTTGGTTTTTTTTTTTTTTTCAGTGATAAAGTTTAAAGTGTCTGACATGAAAAGGTATAGAAACTTAATGAAAAAATAGAGAAGATCCAGAATATCATAAGTGGGGATTATTCAGAATCTACTTGTTTTATAGAGCACAGGAGGCTGGCTCTTCCACACCTCAACTGCAATTGTCTGACCAGAAAAGATCCTCAATATTGTAGGGATCATGTCTATTTACACTGAGCTTGGTAGCCTGCTCATCCTAACCCTTATAGATGCCATAGTCTTTATCTGCCACAAAACACTCTTTCAACATAGTCACCACAATTAGCCAGGCATTTTCACCAGCAACATTCAAGTGAAGGCATGCTCTACCAGTGAAAATCTGCACCAGAAATCTGCTGTCACTGTCACCAATGCTGAAACATACCACTTACTTCTACACCATGCTCACATCCACTGTTTGGTCTCCATAAACATTTTCAAGTGTCAATGAATGTCAGTGGGTGCCATTTTTTCTGTATGGAGGAATTCGTTTCCACACTTTTGCTTTATTATGTCAGACACAGAATTGCACTTTTTGTCAGTCTGCCCCTCTGCTGCCATCTGTCACATGGGAACAAAACATAGCAGAATACTGGTGGAGTTTCAAACTTTACTACCACATCTCCACCATCCACCTTTGATATCATGGGCCAATGTCATAAAATAGGCACTGCTTCTGGAGCATCCCCTCATGTATTAATATATGTGGTTTTGAAGTACAGTTGCACAGATTCAAGACATTCAGATGTGTTTTTTTGGAGGGGTATGATGAGAAAAGTGAAGAGCTGAGTGGGATTAAACTGGTTTCAGGATAAAAATTAAGGTGATTACCCTAATAACATTGGTGTTTGGCTTTTTAAAAATTGTTTCTCCTAAAACATAGATACAGTTTATACTACAGTTCATATTAACATATCATGGTCAAGAATTTTAGGCATTCAAATCGATAAGTTATTATAGCTCTAAAAACTGTAAGGCTGTCAGCAATACTCAGTCTCTTGGCAAGAGCTCTGTAAAAATGTGTCCATATGTACACCTTACATAAAAATCAAGCAAATGGAAAATCTTTATTGGCATTGATATACAATAAAAGTTAAAAAAATAAAAATAAAAAAAAAAATTGTGTCAAATGCAAATGCTACTCTTGTTTCTTCTAAAGAATAGAGTACATTTAGTTCTCCCAAGAAGATAGATGTCATCAATACTTTTTAACTTCAGTAGAATGAATTGTTTAAATGTTGTGCCAAGACACATCTGGCAGACTCATGGACTACAAAGTAAGTATTTTATGCACAAGTACATATATGCATACAATAAGTGCCTGACTGTTTTGATAACATCCTATACATACACACAACAAATGCATTTGCTTTTGTGTCCTATAGCATGAACAGACTTAAGAAGGCAGATGATTTCTGCATTTCCACACTGTGGAAAAGAAGCTCAGAACCAAAAGAGAACTAAGAGGAATCTTTGTTTCCAACTCAGAGAACAACTCTGGTATGTGAACAGACAGTAAAACCAGTCTGCACCATCAAACACAAAGGAAGAAAATGCTATACTATGGACATTTACTGGAAAATAATCTTGCATATTTGTTTAGGACTGTGTGTTGAACAGCCTTAAAATTACAATGCAAGGAAAAAAGAGTCGTTTTCAGATGCTTGCATGACTCTATGTCAAAATTTTTAATTCTGTTTGGGTTTCATTTATTCTGTTTGTGTTTTACAAAGAGGTAACAGGCATAACTCTGCATGGAGGTACCCTTGCATTTCCACTCCACTGAAGCATATACTGATACCATCTAAAAATGTATATTTCTTGGCTCTGATATTTTTTGCTCTCTCCTCACAGTAATAAAAGATAGATTTTATGTGCCAACTGTCTTATTCAGCCTCCTATACGAATATTTTTCCACCTATTTTTTCCTATCCCTGCAAAAATTACTCACAGAATTACTTACATCATCCTCAATCTAAATCGAACATCTATTCCATGTGAGTAAAATTCAATCAAATTTCAAACTCCTATTAATTCCAGTGGGGCTGATGTTCATCTTTTCAGCAAAAGAATATCCTATTTTCTTTCCCATCAATCAGTCAAAATAAATGAAGGGCTTTCATAATACAGAACATATCTTTCCAGTGTGTCACATGAAACACGCTTATTTTTGCAAAAAGTCATACATGCTTGAGGAATACAGGCTGTAGATTTTACTCTTTGTTTCCCTCAACAATAAGAACAATTTCTTCACAGTGGCAGGAAATTCTAAATCTCTGTTATTGAAGTGATTACCATCTACATGACTGAAGAAAGTTAAGAAATGCAGTGTTGTTATTGTAATTGCAGGGTGGCAGTATCATCACAAAAGGATATCATTGCCTTTACTATGTATTTACCTCTAAACATACTCTGCGAAAGATTAGATTGTATTAAGTATGCAACTCTTCAGGTCTATTTTCTATTCATGAAGCAACAAGGTAAAAAAAGCAATGGATAATGTATGTTTTAACGTTACACATAAACAAGCTTATTAATTATTAGTAGGTTAATATGCTTTAGTAAAACTGGGCTGTTCCTACTAATTACATTTTCAATAAAGGGCTTAGTTGCATTTTGCAAAATAATTAAATAATTAAACAAACAAACAAATAAATAAATAAATAAAAATATATTTATGCACTATGCAGTTCAGGATAGAGTACATACATATACAGGAGTACTGAAAGGATATTTTAAAATAAGCTGATTGAGAAATAAGTTAGTCTGGTATAGCATAATAGGGGCTCTTTTAAACACTGATTTTTACAGTCAGGGGACACAGCAAAAAAATGAATCTGCAAATCTGTAAATGTTAGAGGATAAGGAAAACAGTGTTCAAAACCTTTTAGATATCTAACTATTACCGCAGGTCACAGAGTAAATTAAAGAAGGTAGACTTCTAAGTGTAAATATATATTGAGGTTAGGTAAAGTGAGTGTGTTACCTGACTAGTCTACCAAAAATTTGCATGACTATTCTAAATATTTATACATAGATGCTTAAGATTTTCTATGTGAAATTAACAAACAAACAAACAAACCCAAACTCAATATTTTTAATGAAGAGAAATATCTACCTAGGCATTTGTAATGCATCACATAAACTACATCTTCTGTCAGAGGAAACAAATATTGCTGTGCTGTAATTTATTGTTTTGTTGTTGTTGTTTGTTTTTCTTTTTTCTACCAGAGAGAGCAGGAAGCTTTGAAAACCTTGTTTTGGTTTGTCTCAAAGGCCAAGTTTATTTTACCAAAGCATTTAACTTCATCTGCTGAATTCAGTATTAATATGCAAGGGGAGTTCAGCAAGAGTTATGGCCTGTCATATTTTCAACAATATCTTACATAAGGGCTGCAATATGCCTGTCATAAGCTTATCTTGTGTTGGCAATGTCTACAATAATGCAGAATGGGGACCTTTTAAATAATTAGATAAATGTGTATTTTTGACAGGAGCTGCTGGTTCTAACTTTCATAGAAAACTATACTCTCTCTAGTGACTGTCTTCTACAAACTTATATCTTGCTCTTCTTTCTATGTGCTTTCATTATTAATCATAGTATGATGTTTTCATTTTGGGTAAGATGCTATGCAAAGCTATATATTTTGTTAACTTGTATGTGCATTGTAGACTTATGGACAACTCCAGACATCTTCCTGCAAGAGTTTATGACAGTATTCCTCCTGCTTTCAACAACAACAACAACAAAAAAAAGAACAAAGCAACCCAGTTGTTCACAAGCTTCTGTAGGAGATTCAGCAGTACAGCCAAGTCAGCCTGCTATTCTATCATTCTGGATTTACATTTCCAGGCTGCTTTGTACCCAAGGTAGAACTCAAAAGTTATAGGGTACTGTGGAGCTTCTAGTGTCCAACCAAGATCATCCAGAGCTATCTCAATTATTACCATGAAGTACAAACAGAGGTCAGGTTTCTTATGACGTAATCATACTCAATAACACTTCCTGTAGTAATATCTATATTAAATCATAAGTTAAAGGCTTAATTTTAAGCTTAATTAAGCTTTATTTTATAAACTTGATTCTAGCTGTAAGTTCATTTGCCCTTGTAAACATGTAGTGGTAATGAATGAGCATAATGATATTAATATGAAATGAATTATTAGTTTATTCATATTCTGCCCTAGGATTGGGGGGAGGAAATTCCTATGTTCCAATTTCTGTGGAGAAAATGTCTAGCATTTTTCTTTTTTTCCAAATGCTTTAGGAATGTACTAGATACCTAATGAGTATGCTAGTGCTTGATAACCTCACATAAATTAATTTCATCATTGTCGCTGTGGAGTTACAGACTTGTAGGTACAATAGGCCCATACAGTGCCCTCAAGAATTTATATTGTGACATTTACACTGTGAACCAGAGTGGATTGTGATTTTCTCATCAAACTGCAGTGACGAGCACCTGAGCTAGTCATTTATTCACACCTTAAAATCACAGGCATTAGTTGTAAGACATGATTATTCTCATCCTGATATAGATATTTGTACTTAAAGTGTTTATTTCTCTCCGCTGATTTTGAAGGGAACACTAGTTTCTATTTCTGGTAGATACTTTTGTGATAAACATCCAAAAGAACATGACATCTCACTCTAAGTGTATTTCGTGAAGATGAATATCAAAAGTTTTTGTAGGGTAAAATATATATTATTTTAAAAACCAATACTAGCACCCCATCTTCTTTAAGCAATTGGATCCAATGATTTATCTCTGTCATTTGTCTTTTATTTGATTATTAATTTCAAAGTGCATTATTTCTTTAAAACAAACAAACAAACAAACAAACAACAACAAAAAACACTACACTACTAAGTATATTTTAACCTTTCTTATGCCCCTGTCAAACTTTCCCAATCTTCTTTGGTGTTAAAGATAATTTGAGGCCTTATGTCTTTATTGCACTCTTTTCTAACATTATGGAACACACATTTACCAACTGGTCACATGCCATTGGTGCTCAAAACTATTTCATTAACACCAAAATAAGCTGGCTAGAAATCACATTAGCCCTTGGGAACAGATACAATATTTTGATTTGTCAGATATGGATTTAGGAAGAGAATGTTAAAACTGATGTAAATCCATTAAAATTCATTGTCAACACAGACAAATAGGTGCAGCATGCTTCCATGATGAAAGCATGGACTATTTTTCCTGATGTACAAATGAAGCCTTAAAATCTCAGTAGTTTATGGATGTAACTTACAGGTATGTGTTATTTTGGTATTTAAAACATATAAACAATTTACTTAATATATAGCTATTTTTTAGCAGGAATTCATCCTATTACTTTTTTTTTTTTCTTTTATTATTTTTTTTTATTTTATTTTATTTTTCTTCCTGGTATCAAATGTTAGAACAGTATTAGCTTGCTGATCATTCTTATCAACAAGTACATTCTTCAGAAAGTGTGTCAATTTATCTTTTGTACGTATGTAAAAAGTGTTTTTTCCTCCAAAAACGTCATAATTTTCTGCAAATACCCAAATGAGAAAATTAAGTGAATTCCATTCTTTCATGAATACAAAAAGATATTTGGCTAATAGTAATGAAAATTACAGAGAAATTCTGTAGAGATTTATTTAGTCTTTATGCATGTGATGAGAAAACAGGGACATGTAAATCACAAGGGTACTAATTTCTTCAGCTTCTGACTTACAAATTAATGGCAACATAAAACATGAAAATTTCAATTAAACAAGTGTAAAGATAAATCACTGCTACCCTGGAGCCTTTTTTGAAAAGACTCTAGTGATAAAAGTAAGATTCTGATTTTCTGTACCTCTTGAATATTTGTGATCCTGTTGTGATATTAAACACAGAAAGACTTTTTGCAGTCTTTGAAAATGCACAAATGTAATACTTCAGTGTGTCATGAAGGAAAAGACTAATGAAGAAAAAAACTACAGATGGTGAACTGGCTAAGTTTTCAGGTAATTTGTATTTCCCAAATCAAGCTTTTGTGGGAAAAATATTGCATTGATTTGTGTGTATGAAAACAAATAAACAAACAAAAAAGCAGCATTTATACGGAAAATGTTTTGTTTTGTTTTTATCAGTTCTCTTGACACATATGTGTCAATGGATTGAGATTTAAAAGCCTATGTTTCCCTCTGTGGAAAGCATATTTTGTACAGTCCAACAGTACAAAGAAGAAACATACTTATTTCCTGCATTTGGCATAAAAACTATTTATACTTGTGGAATGGCTATTTGATCTTTGATAGCACCTGAACAAAATAATGCTAAAAAAATTCTCATTCTTTATTAGGAATTGCTTTCCGAAATATCATCCTTTGTAGCTCACACTACACCGGAAGAGTGAGGCAATAGGCTGAATTAAAGGAGTGTTATTTCAGTCATTATAGCATCTATGAGTCTGTGTAAATAAAAAACAACATATTTCTCTCAGTCCTTCCTCTTTATCTTCAAGCTGACTACTTCACAACCAGCTGTGATAGCTCCCACTAGACTCCAGCCTCTATATTAATAAAGTCAGTTTTATACTATTTGCTATTAGGTGCTAAATCTTCTTAGTCAGTTACATTGTGTGTCTAATTGCTTGTGCATTTAATAATTCAAAATATTTTCAGAAGATATTAAAAGAACCTCTGAGTGTTAAGAATTTAGACATAAAATCATCAAAGATCTATAGACATTTTTCTGTACCTGTACAGGAGCCTACAAGTAAAAAACACATTTCAAGCTTCCCTTAATAATAATAGATAATAGATAATAGTCTAGTGCGCCCTTGTTTATCTGTTCATAAATTTCACTATATAAAAAACCATAGGGAAAGAGCTTGGTTGTGAGGGATTCAAGATTCATATTATATATTATTTTTCCAGATATATAATCTTTTTTAAGATATGCTTTTATCTTTGTATAACTCTACATATAGATTTTAGAAAAGTAATCAGAACTTTATTATCTATGTGAAGCTGACCTTTTTCAAAATGGAATTGCTTAATCTCCCAGAAGGATGTGTCCCCATGCTTTAATTATTTATCCTTAACATCTTTGGTTCTCTACGGTTGGGAAAAAAATAAAAAAAATAAAAATAATTAAAAAAAAATCAATATATCTTTTCTTTATTAACACTAAAACTCAGAGAAAGTTGATGTGCTGAATACCCTACAATGATACACCTAGCCTTCTGCAGTGTAATTACTATCTCAATCTTTCTCATATTTCCTAGCAAAAGGTCCATTAAAATATAGACAAAGAAAGGACTTCACAATGCTTAAGATTGGAACTGTAAATCTGTAGAAGCAATGTTTCCTTAGGAAATATCTAATATTCAGGATCAAATTAAGCATCTTATTCCACCGTTGAAAAAAACTATAATGCCTTATATAAGTATACTCAAAGTAAGATTTTTGTCCTATTGAGATAGAACTTGCAGGATGGTAGGAGCCTACAACATCCCTATGTTTGTATAAATATACGCACAAATTCATAAACACATGCACCATGTCTGACAACAGTTAGTAAGCCTCTCATTACTTCTTCTACAAATGGAACTATCACACCTGTTTAATACTTCTCCATAGATCTCATTTTCTATACCTTTATTCATTTAGAGGAATGACTCAATGCACCAGGCAGTCCACTTTGTTCATACTAGATTTGTACTATCATGATTTCAATATACAAGTGTCTTATATTTAGCTTGTGATTCATTTCAAAATTCATATCTTTAATTAATTGATTTCAATCAATTAATTTCTAATTTCTTTTTGTACAGAAGACATTTCCCATAAAGGTAAATCATTTGGACTCTCAAAGGCCCAGGCACCATCTCTGGACTTGCCCAGTTTAAGGCACAGGCATTGAATGTTTCTGTCCGTCAGCTCAAAGACCAGAGGACAATAGTGAACAAACACTGCATACTTTCATTCTTTTCCATGTTCTGCATCCTCACAGAGATGTGAGATGCAGCATACATCTGTGTGGTAATTTTCTGCATTGCAGGATTTAGAACAAACAACATACCTATAGGGATTCAATCAAAAGGAAGACATTAATATCAGATTTGTTTAGTTAGTGACTTTAACTGAAGGAAAGCTCTTCTATTCAGCTGTGATTTGGTGTGTAACCTAACTTTTCTTACTACTGAGTCACATTTATCTAAAAGGATCTCTCTCCAAATCATTGAGATAATACAAACTCTCATTCCAGCCTCTAACGTACTTATAAACTCTGCTAACCTTTCAACTGTAAAGGTAGGGAGAATTCTCCCTTCTTATCATCTGATATGTTAGTGAGAACAGTCAGTCCCAGAACAAGAAAATTCTGTGAAACCGATGAAGATATTTGATCCCTTTATTGTTAGATGGAGTGTTCTAGTTATTGCTCAGTGGTACTGTAACAGTTAATCTATTCAGTGTATTCTAAACACTGGTGAAAAAAAAATCACAAAATTAATAATGAGCAAACCAAACCAAAGAATCTTCACATTTACGTTTTCTGTTTGAGAGTTGAAATGCACTTCATATTAATGTGAACCCAAAGCTTATCACAAAGGACTGGATTTCTTTTTGGAAACCAGTGTTAGATAATAGTCTGTTTGTGTTATAATGTAAGAGGGGAAAACGAAAGGATGAATGTTAAAACAAAATTCAATGAAGCAATTTCTTTTGGAAATTATACCACTTGCACTTGTAAAATTGAATACTAACATAGAAATCATTGCAAGAGCTGGCAGTCAGAAACACTCTCCTTGCATACGTAAAGAAGCATATCTTTACAATAATGTCCAATACTTACAGTCAAGCAGCAAAATCTGTGATCATCTTTTGTTTAAAAAAAAAGAAAAAGAAAAAAATGAGAAAGAGAGAGAGAAAAGAGATTTTGAAACCTGATTTGCAACGTAATTCATATATAAAAACATGAAGTACATATTTATAACTGCCTATTCAACAGAAATCCTTCCTCTTTCTTGTTTGGCATGAGAAAGAGCAGAGTACTGATTAAATCTGAAACACAAAGTCTGATTCTGCTTCAAGTTTCCAGGAATAGTTCCCAATTCCCCAGGGTAGGTAGTAGGCTTTGTAATTGCTTCAGCAGTTCCGTAGGGGAATAGACCCATTCAATCACTCTGAAATACCAGGTACGTCTAAAAACCTCTTTCTGCAGTGCACCTCTCTCTGGAGCAGCTCCTTGCCAGAACAAAAACCTGCTGAAATTAGTAAGGTTTCTAGTGAATGCAAAAAGCAACCTACAGAGCTCTGTTTCCACTTCTCTGTTTCAAAAATTATTAAAAAAATAACTGGTTTTGGGTTGTACTAAACACTATAAATTTTTGAATAAAAATGAAAGATAAGGTATAGTACTTTCTGAGCTTGTCAATCTTCTTGCACACCTGAAGATACTGGTTTTTATAGCATACAAACTGAAAGTTCAAAGCAAATTGTTTAGATATAACTTTACTGCAGTTATCACTCAGGAGAAATCCTTCTTAAGTATTAAAGCAATTAATCATGATGCATCTTCTTCATAATTACATGAGACTGATGCACACAGAATTAACTGTTCACATGTTTTCAGCTAAAACATTATGTTCTCTCAGCAGAACAACTATCCTCAGGTAAACACATCTTTAATGTTTAATGGTAAGGAAAACTGAGAAATCCCAAGCCTAGCAACAATAAAAACAATAACATTTACTTGTATGTGTGCACGTCCCATCATCTTTCTCTATGCAAATTTGTGTGTACAGGTATGTATATATTTAGATATATAAAATACAACTGTTTCAAACTGATCACAGAATCACAGAATCACAGAATGACCCGGGTTGGAAGGGACCTCAGGGGTCGTGAATCTCCAACCCCTCTGCTGCAGGCAGGGCCACCAACCTCCATATCTAATACTAGATCAGGATGTCCAGGGCCACGTCCAACCTGGTCTTGAACACTTCCAGTGATGGGGCATCCCCAACTGCTCTGGTCAGCCTGTTCTAGCACTTCACCCTTCTCTCACTAAAGAACTTCCCCCTGATATCCAGCTTATATATTCCCTCCCTCAGCTTAAAACTATTTCCCCTTGTCCTGCTGTTATCTACCCTTTTAAAGAGTTGACTCCCCTTCTGTTTGTAGGCTCCTTTTAGTCCTTTTATAAGACTGTCACCCCACAGACTTCTCCAGGTTGAACAAGCTCAACTCCCTCAGCATGTCTTCACAGAGGAGGTGCTCCAGCCCCCAGTCATCTTTGTGACTCTCCTCTTGACCCTCTCCAACCGTTCTCTGACTTTCTTTTATTGGGGTTCCAGACCTGGACATGGTAGTCCAGATGGGTTCTCACGAGAGCATAGTAAAGAGGGACAATCACCTCCCTGTCCCTTCTGGCCACCCCTCTTCTGATGGAGCCCAGGATACCATTTGCTTTCTGAGATGCAAGAGTACGCTGCTGGTTCATGTTAAATTTTTCATTCACCAGGACCCTCAGGTCCTTCTCTGCAGGGTTACTCTCAAGGATTGCTCCTTCCAGTCTGTAAATAAATAAAATAAATGCCCAGGGCAACTTTGCTCATCTTGCAAAGCAAATTTGCCCTAAATATTTATTTCCAATACTAGCATAAATTCATAAATTAAATCAGATTTTAAACATATAATTCCACTCCTTGGAATTATAGAGTTCTCTTATTCTTGTACTCCAAGATATTGGGATCAATAGTAATTTTCCATTGTATGTATTTCTATCAGATGCAGTGCTCAGGTGCTGGCATCAGGATGCTACTGGGCTTCTCTGTAATTCAAGGCTCCATGCTGGACATAGGTGATTCCAGCTGGTTCCAACAGACTCACCTCAGGGAATGGCTGGTCCCAGAAGCCATGAATGGTGGTGCCTCTGTGTTATGACATATTCATATATTTTACTAGCTGACTCTGGTTGAATTTACCTTCTAATAATGGATGGGATCATCTGCTTCCTCAGATCAACTCACAGTCATTGCAGTATTACCAGATAATGTATTTTTTATATATTAATGTACCTTAGAGTCTGGTTATTACTCAATTCTGTCTAATACAAATTGTTTCAATCTGGCAGATTTCATAATATTTCCTTGCTTAACATTTTGGAAAGCTCAGTTTGATCAACAATGATTTTGACTGCACTTTCTTTAGAACTGTAATTTCCATTTCTAGTACTGGTATATGCTTCATTAATGATCTGAATGATAATGACTGGCACCTTGTAATTTAAGAATTAGTAACCCTTACTGCAGAGATACTGTAATAATAAATTTTCTTTACCGCACCTATTGTCCTAGTTATTTTTGCCATGAAAGATTATTCAAAGTCGTGTTTCACCTTCTGTATGAAGGGGAATCATCAATAGCACACAAATACATTGGAGCTGATCATGATGTAGGTTCATCATTTCCAGTTGTATCTCCACTGGGGAATACCAGTAAATGCCTTGAAAAGAGCACAGGAACACAGCAGGCTTCAGAGATGCTTCATGGAAATTCCTGCTCACAATACATATGGGTGTGATGTCTAAGATAAATGTTTTCCAGAAGTTCAGTGGTTTAGCTATACACCTGAGAAAGTACTTTGTTTTGTTTTAAACTGAATTATTAAACTATATTAATAATATTTTTATCTGCTTGTTTCATTTGCCACCATATCTTCTCTGGCCCCTTCTAGAGATTGAGAAGTTTTGGTCCATTTAGGTCCCATTATCTGAGTACTCTTGATGTGAGTGATGCAACTAGTTTTGTCATCCATGTTGCCCTTCTCTGTTACCCTTGCTTTTACAAGTTGCATGGTATCATTTCAAGACAAGGGAGCCATCTTCACAGAATATTCAGAATATTTGGTCATATCATGTTTTGTATTGCTTTCCATGTGATTTCTTAATACTTCCTTTTTTTCTTAACCACCTTTGGACCTTGTCCTGCTTTTTTTTCAGGGACCTACTCATTCTTCAGTGGCAGAGGAAAATTCAAAGAACATTACTATTTATACAGATCAAGGCAATTTTTCTGTTATGAATCATCTATCTATATTAAATTTATCTATATTAAATTTCTCTTGCTACTGTTATTAGATTCTTCTTTGTTATCCTGAATAACTAAATAACAAATTTTATTACTGTATTACTCATTTCTTCCACACTCCCCCCCAGTCTTTTCTTAGATTATTTATGAAAATGCTGAACAGTAGAGGCTACAGGAAAAAATACTGTATAACTGTACTTGTTACTTGTAATCAATTTCTGACTTCTGAAACTGAAAATTCAGCCTCATTGCTTGTTTTCTGCCTTCTAATTATAAGTTAGCTTATATTTCCATTGCAACTTAGTTTCTTTAAGGACCTTTTTGGAAATCTAAGTAGACTACCTTATGTTTCTCTTCTCCAGGGATTCATTAATTCCTTTGTTATAAAGATCCATTAGATTTTTTAGAAAATAATTTTCTTACTAACAGACATACTGACTCTTCCACAGTAGAGTACATTCATTCACATGTCCAGAGATTGCATTTTCAGTACAGTTTTTTGCAGAATGCCAATACAGCAGTAACACTTTATAAACTGTCATCATATTGCCGTACATGTGACTTTTTATTTTATTTTATTTTGTTTTTTTTTAAGAAACACTCTGATAATCTCCAAACGTCACTTTGTAGTAAGGGTCACCACAGGTGACAGCTTGCCCAGCCCTCCCATCCCACTGGAGGCTGCTCCCCACAGGCAGCAGCCCCGGCCTGTTCTGCTCCTGCAGGGGTACCCATGGGCTGTGTCTCCTTCACACCTCATCCACTGTTGCCCCATGGCACCTCCATGGTTGCGTGGGGAGATCTGCAAGGATACAACCTGCCCCTCCGTGGGCCTCTCCTGGGCTGCCGGGAGCTGCTGTTGTGTGCCTGGAGCTCCTCCTGCCCTCCTTTTGCACCGACCTTGGTGCCTGCAGGGCTTTCTCATATCTCTTACTCCTCTCCCAGTTGCTGTTGTATGGTATTATTTTCCTTCCTTATATCTGCTCTCATCAGAGCATAGCCATCAATACTCATGGCTCAGTTCTGGCAGTGGCAGAGATCCCATATGGAGCTGGATGGAGCTGGCTCTGGTCCGACAAAGGGCAGTGCTGGGCTTTTCTGCAGCCCCTCCTGCTGCCAAACATTTTCATCTTTTACCCAACACAACCATACGTTCTCTATTGCTGATATGGTCTTATTGACCATCAGGGCTCCATTCATATATTTTCTCTTTCTTGGATGGGGGATCATCAAAAGGCAACCTTTCTTTCTCTATCATTTGTTGCAGCTGGCCATAAGCTCTCAGTTTTGTCTGAAATCAGTAGTCCTTCTATAGCTATGTGTGATTCTTTGTTTTCTGTTATATCCTTAGTCTTAACTGTCTCTCTGGTAAATGAATAAACATAGTATAGATGAATTAGATTCCCTGCCTTTTTCACAAATCCTTCACAAGCAAATCTTCCTAGTTCTCATCTGCTGCTCAAACTTTGACATATACTTTTATTCTGAATGCTTGTCCTAATTATCCCTGCCTATAGCAAGGGGTTTAGAACTAGATGATCTTAAACTATTCTTTTATGATTCTAATAATAGCTAATTAGTCACCATTTTGTTTATCTCTTATATCTTTAGTGGATTTTCCTAGTTTACTAAAACCTGGTTTAATTCAAGCTAACACTGTGGGGTAAAAAAAATAAATAAATAAAATCCTTTCCCTGCAGGCAAAAATAGCAGTGCCATACATTGTTTGAGTTCTGGTGAATTAGAATTAAATAAGGTACAATCTTATGGCAGACCAGGTGGCTTAGCATCTGTTCAGAGTATTGTGGAATGGGTACCTTGGTTTGAAAGCAGCCTCATCTGTCTTTCTCTCTTTCTCAGCCATTCACTTGGCTGGGAAAGCTCAGCCATGCTGGTATTGTGAAGGTGATGCAGTCATACAGCCTGACCTTGGCTCCTCTGTGAAGAATGACTAATGATGAGGGATGTGAGCAAAGGAACAGGGGAAATGACAAGTGCTGAAGATATGGGTACCTCCTGCTGATCAGCTGATAAAGTAGCATAGAAGCTGCTGGCCTGCTGTTTTTCTTGCTGCATTTATTTTTTGTAGTGTCTGTAACACACAGTGATTTGCTCCCACTGCAATCCAATGACATATCTAAATTAGCAGGTGCAGACAAACCTGAGTTTGCAGTGCCTGTGCTGTGCCAGCAGTGAAACAGAAGGATAGAAGGACCTGAACATTCTTGCTGTTAGATGCAATGCAATTTTGTTGTATGTAGTAACTTTATTAAAACAACACAGGCTCTGCCCTCTAGCTTCTCTCCTAGCAGAACATATGAGGACTTTTTTATCCTTCGCTCATTTATGCTTTTAACATGCAGCCCACAAACAGAATACACTGGAGCTACAAATGATCCATAGAAGCAAGCCCACATAAAGATTTATTTGTTTGTTTGTTTGTTTGTTTGTTTATCTTACCTGAGTTTTACAGAAACCTTAGAATCAGTTTATGAGTAAATGATTGTTTGTATGTAGTGTACAGGGAAGGACAAAAAAGTGGTTAGTGATAACACAGTACAGTCCTGGCAGACTGGCCAAGATATGACCACAATCTACTCTACTGATCTGCCATTTGGCAGAACGAATTTGAACATTCTAAAAAAAAAAAATTATTGCCAGATTTTCTAAAATAATATTAATGTGTTTCTTGGGTTAGTTGGATTAAAACAAACAAACAAACAAAAGTTTTAAATTCGTCATGATCAAAATTTTAATAAGATTAGGGTGTAGTAGTGCAAAACAAGTACAGACAGCTGCATCTTTTACCCAACTAAATAAACATGTCTTAATACAACATCTAAAACAAAATAAGCTGAGAAAATATTTGATCTTACTTAGACTGAAAACAAAGGTCAGAACTTTAGTAATACTTGAGTTTTCACTGCCTAATATCTTGAATAGTTGCCATATTAGTGGAATAAATAAATAAATAAATAAATAAAAATTGAAGTCTAGTTTCCATCTGTAGTCATGTAAATAAGTGAGAAGTGAGTACGAGGAACCTGAAGCATGTAATGGCTGTGGAGTAAATCATCTTAATGAATGCGTAATCTACCATGTCAGAGCATGAAAGAAACAAAACAAAAACACTTCAGGAAAAGCTTTCAGACATTTGGTTATAAAAGATTTATGCTCTTAATCATAATTTGTCTGTCATTTTATGGGTAGTGCTTTTTCATTTTAGCCACTTTTTGTTTGTTTCTTTGTTTTTGCTGTTGTTTCTAAGGAAAAGTAAATCTTTACTAAACACGTTAGCATTTGATGCTTGCTTGTGAGTTTTTATTCTGAAACTGCTGAACTTGAAGCTGTTTTCTGGCTTCAAGCAAAATAGTATAACAGAGCAGAACTTTTTATTGTATCTCTGTCAGTGTCCACCAGCCCACAAGGTATCATTTTGTAAATTGAGTCTGGCTTACTATAGTAATCCTCAAAAAGCAAATTAGAATGTATTGTTAACACAAGGAAAAGGGGGGGGGGAATCATGCATCCTTATTTTAATGAAAATAAGTCACATTAGGTAAATAATGTAATGCAGCACTGCAGTCAAATTTGATGGCATTTTTCTTTTCACAGTAGAAAAAAGCAATAAAAACAACATGCATACTTCTGAAAGCTTACTCCAGACAAATGCCTCATCTCAATATCAATTCATTAATTACACTGATGTCCAAGATGTTTTACTTAAAAACAAAACAAAACAAAACAAAACAAAACAAAAATAAAACAAAACAAAAACACAATAACAACAAGAAAGAAAGAAAAATTATTAACTGGGAGAATGAATTGCATAACTCAAATATTGAATTTTATTTTTTTAAATTGAAACCCTTTACTTTCTGAAAAGTGACTTAATATATCTGGAAAGATAAAATATGATTTAAATGACCAAAAAGAAAGAGAAAATGTGCATACTGACTGTGCCAAAATTACTGAGTTTGTACTTTAAGAATCAGAACAAAGGTAGCTGAAATTCACAGAGGATTCAACAGAGCTGCCATTGACCACAATTTTAATATCACTTTTTCCTGGATTTGTAAAAATAAGAGAATATCTTTTAAACCTGGTATATCCACCCCTGTAGATAAGCAGGAAAAAATGGGCTGAAACACTATTGTAATTATTAGATAGCTGTTAGTAATGCAGTGATATCTCATCATTTTAAACTTAAAATAAATACCATTGTAGTTTAGAAATGATACTAAATCTTCAATCCATGAGGCTGTAAATATCTTTTAATGTTTACCAGCTGTCCCATCTTCACAGTCTCCATCTATAATGCATTTCTGCTACTCAAATATTGATAATGTGGTTGCTTTTTCAGTTAGACCAAATATTAAATATAAACACAAGGAACAAAACTTCTTAGATGTCAGTTTTGAAGTTTATAGGCACAAATACAGACAGTTAATGCCAGAAATGCCTTAGGGCATGAGAACCACAGGAACTTTTTACAGCACTCTCTAACAGTCAGCTAACTTGTCCTTCTTCTGTCTGCTGTTTCAAAGTGTCTCTCACAATAGCATATTTTTTACTCTTGCTGTACAAGTTCCCCTTTTTTTTCTTCACCAGTGTCTGGATAACATAGGGACTTTTTCTTTTGTTTTATCCAATGTTTGCTTATACACTATTGCTAACTATATGTAAACTTTGCTTTTCAATTGTCTGACTGTGGAGTGCCCAAGTTACTCAGAGAGGTCCACTGATATTCTGATCCACATGGTGAAGGTGTCTATTGTTTCATTACTTCTCTCAAGTTTCAAAACCACCACAAAAGATTTTTGATTCTGATAACCTTCAAAAGGCTCTGTGTAAGTAACACTTTTTACAATTTTTACAATGTTTTTATGGATATAGTGATTTTTCCATGCAAGACCTGAAGTGCCACTGATCACCCACATCAGCACTTAGTCACTTAGTCTCAGCATCTGACAATCTTTTCTTGCATTGATGTATATCTTTCTTTTTCTATTGCTTTTGTTTTTCCCTGGAAAAGAGTAGTTTTGTCATTTGTAAGAAAACAGTATAAGTGACTAACCTTGTGTGACAAAGAGATGAGAGGCTCCTGGCTGAGAAAATTTTTTTCAAAAAATTCAGAATTTCATAAATTTGTTCTTGTGGCTTCTATGACAGAAGTAACATGAAATTTTAATGGTGTGAGTAGAAACACTTTAAAGACCAGTGAAGTTGAGAGTAAAATATTGTCCTGTCAAATTTTGTGGGGATGTGATATGAAGAGACCTGAATAGGGGAGTTTCAAAACTTAATGAATATTTTTGACTGACATTTAAAGTATAATGACAAGTATATTCAGGAGTAAGGATCACGACACTGAAAATCAGGTTAAGGTAAGAACGTTGTAATATAAGGTTCAGAAAAGATCAGAAAAGATGATTACATGCATCAACTAATGGGAAAAGTAGACATTTTTTTCTACCACCACCACTAAAATAAATAAACAAGCAAACAAACAAACAAACAAATAAATAAATTATAAAATATTTTAACTGATTTCTTGCTATGACTAAGAAATAAAAAGCAAATGTTACTAATTCACGATGGTTGTTGTACATAAAGGCAAATACCCTCTGAAGCAATCTTGTTTAGCCACTGTTTGTTCTGTGTTACAACTTGGAGTATTTCACCTCTTTATGATGCATTTAAAATAAGGATAAAGTCTACCTTCCAGTCACTGTCTATTTTCTTTCTTCATCATGTTTTTCCCTGTAGTCTTAATTTAGGTTGAAATAATACACTTTATGATTACTCTTTCAATGGATTTTGATCTTTTACTTTAAAAGGAATAGTAAAAAAAAAAAAAAAAAAAAAAAGGTCCTCTTATCTCAGAAAGTAAAAGGAAGGATTGAAGAGAGTGAACTGGGCAGACTTATTTGATTTTTTGAAATTACAAAATTTATTACCTGCCTCAACTACAAGTTCAATTTTTCCATCTTCTAATATTTTGACTTGAAGTACTTTAAATGCTTTGAAATATTTACTTAAAAGTAAATAAAAGGAAAATTATATTTTATCAATAATTAACAATTGTTGAACAATATGATCATTATTTTAGACAGAAGCTGCAATTATTACTTGGAAGTTATAAGTTTGTTTTTTTTTTCCCAACTGTCTTCAACAGCTAGCTTGATGTTCCCTTTACATTTGACATTGTTTTCAATTTGCATATCTTGCAGGGCATCCCAGAAATAGAAATGTGAAGACTGATATCTCCATATCTAAAGCAACATGGTTTTGTAGCATGGCTTTTATCTTTTAGTCTCTGTACAAATGTAAGCTTTTATTTCCCTACAAATTATTTCTGTTTACTACACTGATATTAACACTCCATGAATTCTAACATAAGATAATTTTGCAATTTCTTTTATAGTTTCTGACAAGCTCAGTAGTCTTATAAAGGGTTAAATTTTTCTCAGCTGACATTATATATATTTATTTCTTTTCAATTGTTAAGTCGCAAGTCAGTGTCAGGTAGGCAACAACTCTTCAAGCTGTAAAGGCAAAGTCATGGGAAAAAGCTGTAAATCAATGTCTTTTTGTTGTTGTTGTTGTTGCTGTTGCTCTTCTGCAAAAGTGACAACTACAACATTTATCAAGAGCCTAAGTGTTTACTACCTATGTGGATTGCTTTATACGAGTCAGTAGACTGAGAGGAATATTTGTTATAGCATGTAAGCTGTAAAATCTCCCATGTTATCAGGTTCTATGTAATGCAGAAAAAAAGCTTTCTTCTTTTAATATTTAAAAAAAAAAAAATGTTGATAACAGTTTGGAAGAAATGTGTGAAGCGCGAGTACCTCTACTTTTAATGCCTGTCACATTGGTAGGGCTGACAGTCAAACATGAATGTGAAATTCTGTTTTGTCAGTCTAAGTAATGCCCTGCTGTAATGACTCCCTCTCAGAACAAGATTCATTGCAGATTCAATTATTTATCGGATCACCTGTAATGATAAACTATTATTAATCTTCTTATTTTACAGCTCACTTTAGTTTCTCCATGTTCACAGTGTGTCTCTTCTGCTTTGTTCAGTTAGTATGAGATATACTGTGTTGTTTCTATTTTTACTGAAATATCCTACTTGTCTTCTTTATAAATCCAAAATCAAACAAACAAAACACCCTGGTACTGACTTACTTATACTACTTTCATACACTACTCAATTACTCCATACCACAGAGATAACTACACTAATGAGAATATTTTATGTGTGAGATCACTACAGGCTTGGATAAGTAGAGGTATGGTATAAAAGATTTGCCCAAGGAAAATTCGCATTTGCACACACTTGTTTTTTAGTTTGTTAATGAAAGAATAGGTCTTTCCTCTTCTTTGCACTGAAGTATATATGTATGCGTTTCTACACAAGTGTCACTTTGCTGTCACTAGAAACCCTGTGAGATATTATTTGCTGAAGATCTTTAGAAAACATCTGTCTGCTGTGAAACACTGAAGCTTTCTAGCCAATAAATAGTTAGCTATCTATCTAACTTCAAGAATTTCTTTGGGCAATTCATATATTTTACTCTGATCTTTTATCGAGAAAACGGAATGGTACAGTATGTCTTTGATAATCTACATAATGAGAAGAGGCCAGAGGAACCTGAAGATGCTATATTTGCTAATAATATTTTTTATACAATAAGCACAGCCAAATAAGATCAGTGCTCTATGATTTTAAACAAGAAATTCAATTTTCTTTTGCAGATATTTATCTTTTATTATTTTATTTATTTTTATCCTGGACAATATATTTATATATATTTTTTTTCCTGAATTTCAGGGAATCTGGCTTTGAAGAAGCAGGAACATCCATGCCAGTCATGGTTTTCCCTTCTTCTTGAAGACAAGTAAGTAAAGTGCTTAGTATTAGAGCCTGTGTTTAACAGCTGGTCCTCTTTAAGTTGGTTCAGACTATATGTTCACTTATATTCAAGGACAGTGGTCTGCTGTAGGTAAATATACTGAACTATAAGACCAGAGTGATAGAAATGGCTGAGAAGTTAAGGTCATAGTTAGTTATTTTGTAAGTTCTTTCAAACACTTCTGTAAGGTTATGGAATGACAGTCAATGAGACCAGGATTTCCTCAGTGTTATTAAATTGAAAATCCTTTAAAAAGGAATAGCTCGTTTCTTGAAGAATTAAGATGACACAGTGATTCCAAGAATCATAAGAAGAACAAATAAGGTGATAACCCAGCACTACAAGGCCAGCTGCAGAAATCTGAACACTTCTGGGAGTTGGAGAAAGCAGATCTTGTGAAGGAGGACTAATTATAAGACAGGTACTTAGTGTGAATCTGGATGTTTAAGGTGTTTTGGTCACTGGACAGAGTGACATGAAGGCAGTAGTTTGGCCTTTTTCTGGAGTGAGTATGAAATGAAGAAAAAATTGTTAGCAAATTTTACCTCAGTAAAGAGAGCTGGTGTCTACCTATTCCACATAAATTGTCATTAGATTATGAAAAGAACAGCTTCTGAATCTGAATTTGAAGGTAGATAGGATTAGATGAACAACAGTATGAATAGATCTTGGGCTTTGGCACTCTCTGTACTTAAAGCCAAGCAATGTGATAATCCTGAATCAAAAATAAAATATTAACTAATTTCTTGAATGAATATGATCAAATCAACTCAAGTTCAAACCTGTTTGAGTTGCACAGTGCCCAGCAGGGTTGATGTTGACTTCTGAGAACATCCACTTCAATTAATAGAAATGAATACAGTTAATGTTTCATGGGTATTAATTTCCTTATCCATATGTGAAAGCCATCTGCTATTTCTGTTAGTCAATTGAAGTGTATAAATTCAATTATATAGATAAAATAAACTACATGTAAAGATTAAGGGAAGCTGTTAAGCTGTAATTTGACCACATATCTCTTAAAATTATTGTTTTTAGATGAAATACCAATGAAAGACTTACGTCTTATAATAACTAAAAATAAAAGAAAAAAGGCTTCTGGTCCTCAATATTCAGTAATGATCAGTAGTACAGAACATAAGAAGCTACTTATATCACAGTGAATATGTTCAGTATGGAAGTGCCATAAACACTCAAGTCCATGAAGTCATTTGAAAATTAAATATCTTTGTCTTAGGTTCCTGATAGTTTTGAGTAAATGTTCTAAAGATTACATGAAATTCACAAAATAATTCTTAATTTTCTTAGAGAAAGAATTTTCTGAATTTTTTTGGTAGAAAACAGGGTTTAGGTAGGGAGCAAGAGAATACAGATCAAAATTGAAGGCTCCTACAGTCACAGATCAGAATTGCAGGCTTCTACAGTCCCTCTGTATTTCTTCAGAATTAAATGTTTTCTCTTTGAACCAAAACTCTTAATTATTCCTACTGTGGTTTATATTGTAGATCTATTTGAACTGCACAGCCTGTTTTCTTTCTGAATGAAACTTAGGGAGAACCACATTCATAGAGACTGTTAGTATGCTTTCAGTTGGCTGGACAATAGGCTGTCTGAATTCAAGCCTCTTGCAATGCTCATAGTGTGTCTATATTTAAAGTGAAGAAAATATCCACTATTTAACTACAAACGTGTTCCCAGTGGATCTCATTGTTTGCTGCACATTCTTCATTTCCTTGAAGACAAGGCCTGCAATTCTTTTTGGCCTCTTCAAGAAATAGGTAGAGAGAAAAGGATGTAGATTAGAGCTCACCTGTACTGTGGATATTGAATAGGAAAGTGGAGTTGTTTAGGTTTTCAGACAACCAGAATGCACCAGGGATTAGACAGTGATCCACACAGGTACCTAAACATTCATGAGGAAGGGAACACGTGAAAAACAAAACAAAACAAAACAAAAACAACTGGGAGAATTCATATACATTTTGCCACATTTTGCCATGGCCAGACTCTTCAGGATCTCAGTGCACATAACAATTGCTTCAGAATATAAACATCTTAACCACAAATGTTCCTCTTCACTCCCAACTGTAAGAGGTCATGCTTTTGCTTTTTCTTAATCTCACGATGGGTATACATATATCAAAGAATCTTGCCTCCCTTCTATAAACTGGAGTGAGACTCAACTTTCCCTGGCTGTTATTGCTGAACATGGTGTCAAACTCCACAGAATATCCTTTTGGTCAGTTCAGGTCAGCTGTATCTCCTTACTGTCTCTTTCCCAGTCACCAGACTACTGGATTTGTTGAGGGTAGAAGTGGATGGGTGGGGAACTAAAGTAATTTGCCAGCTAAATCCCTCATTACAAAAGGACTTACAAAAGTTTTCATGGATATATACACATATAATTTCTTTCTTTTTTTCATTCCCATACTCTGCCCTCAACAGGCAAATTAAAATCCTTGGGAAAGTACCTTCTTATGCTCCTCTTGGAATAAGTGTGGCTGCGCACCATCCTAGTTAAATGTCACCACCTTGTCCATAAAGTATGGGAAGGTCTAGGTTTCTGATACATGGGAGAAACGGGCAGCTTAGAACTCTGAGTACTGGCATGTAGGAATCTGATACTGTCATAATTTTGTATATAGTAGTAATGGGAAAATTACAGCAATGATCTATATTTTTATATTTTTAATATGTTTAATCATGAAAAATGTTGTATTGCAACACATGGTACTATACAAGGAAGCATCAGCTTGGCAGGAGGAACAAATCTTGTTAATGTAAAATGAGAAAAATTATGCTGTATCTAAATCAACTACATGCATAGTATATTAACTCCAGATATAAAATCTTGATCAACAGTAGAGGTAGAAATTTTTCCATTTAAAAGCTTTATCAAAAGCCCTAGGGCTTGTTGTGGAAACAAAATCCCAAATCAATTGCATTAAACTATTTTTAAATAATAAAAATACAGCACAGGTACATAAATCACCTTGTTGGTCCAAGCAGAATCTTTAACTACTGAAAGAAAGCCCTTCGGGCCAGAATAAATTTTCTTAGTTTTTATTTTTGACTTTTCAAAACTACTGTGAAACTTTTTTAAGGAAAACTCTTTAAGATATAAAAAAAGTTACTCCTAATGTAAATGCTCAGAAATGTTTACTAAGTTATTTTTATTTTTATGTTCCTACAGGTGAATACGAACAGAGATGTACAATCTATGTAATTTTTTCATATTATTAAACAACTAATAACTCATAAAAATGTATGCATATAAAATAATTATAACCTTAGTTTGCTCTGATGTGAATTGGTTTCCTTTTCTTTCTTTCCAGCTCCTATATGTGAGGCAATTAAATGGTTTCAAAGCAGGAGAAAGCATTAAATAAGATATAAT
Organism: Coturnix japonica; assembly: GCF_054131305.1. Classification (NCBI taxonomy): domain Eukaryota; kingdom Metazoa; phylum Chordata; class Aves; order Galliformes; family Phasianidae; genus Coturnix; species Coturnix japonica. The sequence goes on from NC_140664.1 coordinate 51,189,858, forward strand.
TGCAAACTAGATTATGAATATTTTGAAACTGTGGCTCGTAACCTTGTTTACAGGATCAAACCTCAGTTCTGGCGTCCATTCTTACCATTATTTCTGTGGGGAAGTTATATGTGCATACTGAGAGGGCTTGTGGTGGCTCTTATTTATAACCTGCAAGTACAAACACAACCCTTAACTGATTTTTTTTATTTTTTTTTTTTCCTGCAAACTCACGCTAGCTACAGATGTTAAGCTGCACATTTTCAGATGAACATGCATTCATTCTAAGCATATGCATTCTTTCCCCTTCAGTTCATTTATTTTATGGGCACTAGTGCAGTGAATGAAATCTTTATACTTAGGTTATGCACTGGTAGAAATAATAGACTAATAACCTCTCTTAACATTAGTCATTGCAATGAGCAAATGATCCCTTTTCTTGGAGGAAATAATGTTTTACAAAGTTCCACCACAATCTTGAATTACTGAAACTTCAGATCAGGCTGTTAAGCTCTAATGGGTATAACAATTGCTACACAAATTTTTAAGAATCGCTTCTGTAGACCCTTTGCTTTCCTTTCATCCTGAGCATTCCTATCAAACCAAAGGAGTAAGGTGGACAATTTTTAAAGAACATCACCTAACAGTTGAACAACACATGCCATATCACCTTTCTAGATGCTTTTGCTCCATCAGGGTGAATGTTTGATTAACTATAACATAGATATGGAATAATGGAAAAATTCTCATCTTCTCTGGGTGTGGGGTGTTGGTCTGCTTTCTTTCCTGTCTTTTCTTCTGCAGTTGGCAAAGAATTTCCAGAAAGGAAAAATTACAATCTCACCAATTATTAGTCTCAGGGATCTGATTCTATTCTCAAAAATTAGATTCTTAAAGGAGAATAGTATGTACCATGAGTCAAAATATATGGAATTTGAGATATTTTCATGCTATGTTACCTCCACTAGAACATTTACAGGGATTCTCTAGGAAAATATTTTCTGTCTCTTTATGCGTGTACATATTAGTTTGTTTATTCAAGTAGTTTCTACTCTTACAGTTCTACTGGTTGGAAACCTGTAAATACAGAAAGAAAAAGTGATGTGAAGAAAAAAAAAACAAAAAAACAGTTTTATGTGGAGAATTTTTTTGTTTATGTAATACATGTATGTTACAAATACAAGTAGCTGAAACAAGCACAAGTGCTACATTAACTGTCCTATTCTGGACCTTGAACTGTTTTGGGGATTAAGCCTTTTAAATTAGGGTTTGATTTTCTGTAGGATATGGGCTCCTTTTCTCATATATTGTTCAGGTCAATTTTTTTTTCTTTTTTTCTTTTTTCTTTGTTTCATTAGGCTATGCTATGTGCCCTTTTCTGATACATTTTTTAACCCTCTGAAATATTATGTATGCTTGCTGTATTTGAACTAATTAGCTTTATTGTCATGCTTTAAACAAAGTAACATAGACACTGAGCAGTGCAGAGGGATCACTTTATGGAAGATTGCATTGCCAGTAATACAGACCTGAATGTCTTTAGTAACGGTTATTACAAGTTTTCAGGCAAGCTTGAATGGACCTCCAGAGTCTCAGTGTGATGAAGGTTTTATTCCACACACCAAATACTAAACCTTTGTTTCCTATGGATTTTATTGTAGTTCTGATTTAAAAGCACGAACAATCAGAGTTCTTCAATGTTGCAAAGAAAATATAAATCTATGGGAAAATATCCATAGTGATGAGAGCAAGACAAAAATAGTGCTTCTCTATTTTCCTCACCATTAGACAAATGGATTTCTGAGCACCCATAAAATGCAAGAGTGGAGCATAAAAACTCCAGTGTGATAGCTCACACCATTTTGTCTAAGATATAAAACAGATCTTTAGGAGTATTTACATGCAGAGGCAGTGAATCAGTTCTATTTCATTAAAATATTACCTTATTGTTCTTTTGCTGTATACACTAAGACACACAGAACAGCAACAAAATGTCTCCATCAGACCTAAGCACAGGTACAAGCCAACATATTAATTATAGACTTATAGAATTCTATTAATTTTTTTTTTCTGATATAGAATCTTTTTCTATTGACACAAGTTGCTATAAATTGCTCATTAAACTTCAAGCAATGCAATGTAGCGCTTGCTACCATTTATAGGCAATGCTCTCCAAAGTATAATTAGAGGGAATATTATGACACAGAACAATGGAGACAATTATTTCTGAAGTTTATTAATGCTAATTAGCATATGGCAGCTAAGACAGCTGCTGATACTTCATTGCTAAATACTGAGGGACTAATTAGTGTTTGATGTTAATTAGCTTCTTCTGCATGTGCATTGTCCTTAGATGCATATACACTGACACCATTGGGCTATGAAAAATCTGGCCAAAGCCTTCTTGCAGTAGTTGGATATGAAATCTATGAGATTTTGCAGACTGTACAACACAGCTCTGTAATGTGTCATTAATAGCCACTGTATGAACTTTAACAAGTCAAATTCACAAGTTCTCATTACTGTATCTTACAAAAATTTATTATATTAGTGGCTGAATCATATATAAATTGTTAAAAAAATGACAAACAAGTATGAATAGAATACAACTATGGAAGTTTAGAGTGCTATTTAAAAAAAGATGGAAAAAAAACCCAAAATAATAAAGTTGTCTTATTTGTAGTCTGTAAGTAGGAAATGAGCGCATCTTGTTTCCTTGTTAATAGATTACCACTGCTTTCCACATTATGTTATTATTTAAAAACAGTTGTTGTTGTTATTGTTTTTTTGTTGTTTTTTTTTTTTTTTCAAAGAATACCTTTCAATTTTGAATTCTGTGTGTTGATCATAAAAGCCTGGGGTTTTTTTTTGTTGTTTTTTTTTTTTCTTTTTTTCTTCTCCCCCCCCCCCCCCCTTTTATTTCTATTTTTATTTTGGTAGTTTAAAATAATGGGGTTTACTGTGGCCATATTCCTATGTAGCGAGAGTACTCTTTTCCTTAAATGGTGAGAAGGGGGCTTGATCACAAAGATCACAAGGACCAAAACCAACCCAAGCACAGCAAAGATTGCTAGTTAAATCCTTTTTTTTTTGAGGCTGCAAGGCTGTCCTCTATTTTGTTATGGTAGAAAATGTCTTCATTGAAATCTGAAAAAGAGAGGAGAGGTCATGAGTTATAGGAAATAAGAGACTTATAACCTATCACGGAAGATGCTAAAAAGATAAAAAAATAAAATAAAATAAGAATGGTAATGCATAATCTCAGCTAATATGTGAGAAAGATGTGATGGGGCACCTGATTACAAAAGCAGTGGTGAGTTTGAAAATGAAAATTGTAACTAATTGTCAGCCCCACCTTGGCCTTGAGGTAAGTTCACTTTCCCATCCACGTTCTAGCACTAGGTCAAGAATTCAAAAGATATTAAGATGTGAAGGAGAGAGATTATGACTGAGACAAAATAAATAAAAACTGAGTCAGAGAACTTAGTGAGGAAAACTCATTAAGAAAAAAAAATAACAAAAACAATAAACAAAACAAACAAACAAACAAACAAACAAAAAAAAAAAGAAAAAAAACCCTTTCTTCTTGGTAGTGTAGAATTCCAAGAAATCTCAGCAAGAAAAGCAATATTTTTTGCCTTTTACCTTAATTATTAATGGGAAAGAAAGAAAGCTGTGTAAATATTCCTATACTAACTACTTGGGCACACTGTGCTCTGTTCTACATATTTTGCTTTTACCTTTCCTCATCTGTTGGTGCCAGCAGCTAGGCACACTTTTAGATTTGCCAATTTGTTTTCCTGAGCATGTATGTGGAATTAGGCAGTGAACAAAACTTGTATAGAGAAGGATTTTGTCTACTTCTTTTAATCAGTATCTGACACCACTGACTTTTCTATCTACTGTGGCAGATCAGAGAGGCACACAGGGAGGGTGATCTCTCACATTGCATCAGTCTCATTTTGCTGGGATCAATAATTCACAGAGGCAGCAAATAAGAAGAGGGAAGCAGGGTGTACTTCTGTCAAGAAGTGATAAAGATATTATGAAAGAGGAAGACACTATTTTCTCTCCTCGCTAAAATGAATACATCTAGGTACGTTTATGAAACAAGGCAAGAAGGCTGTAACTTGTCAGTGTAATCACCAAGAATCCTGAAAGAATCAGAAAACATACGGCAAATATAAAAATAGAAACATTTTCTAATTTTCATGTCTTCCTAAATTTTCACAAGATCACAGAACTGTGGGGATTGGAAGAAGCCTCTAGAAATTATAGAATCCAACCCCACTGCTGAAGACGGTTCCCTACAGGAGGTCTCACAGGCAGGTGCCTGCAAGGGTCTTGAATATCTCCTAAGAAGGAGACCACACAACCACTCTGTGCAACTTGCTCCAGTACTCTGTCGCTTTGACTGTAAAGAAATTATTCTGAATATTGTGTACAACTTTCTATGTTCCAGTTTTTGGCCAGTGCTTCTTGTCCTATCAGTACACACCTTTGAGAAGAGCCTGGCCTTATCCAATTGTCTCTTTCACTTTAGATATTTATGAACACTGGTCAGATCCTCTCACAGTCTTCTCTTCTCTAGGCTGAACATCTAGACACAGGTCTCCCAGCCTTTCCTTGTACAGGAGGTGCTCCTGGCCTTCTATAATCTTTGTTGCCCTTTGCTGGACTCTTCCTAGGAGATCCCTCTCTCTTTTTTTTTTTTTTTTTTAATTGAGGAGTCCAGTACTGGATACAGTATTCCAGATGTGACATCACCGGGGCAGAGTAGAGGGGGAGGATCACCCCCCTTGCTCTGCTAGCCACCCTCTGAGATACCACTGGCCTTCTTGTCCACAAGGGCACATTGCTGGTTCATGGCCAATGTGTTCTTCACTAGGACCCCCAGGTCCTTCTCTGCAGAGCTCTTCTCCAGTAGGTCAGCCCCTGATCTGTACTGATGCAAAAAGTTGTTTCTCCTCAGGTACAACACTATATGCTTGCTTTTACCGAGTAGTAAACCAGTAGTTATAGGCCTCCAACTAGACTCTGCACCACTGATCACAACACTCTGAACTCTACCAGTCATCCAGTTCTCAACCTGCCACACTGATCACTCATATATCCCACAATTCCTAAGCTTCACTACAAGGATGCTGTAGGAAACAGTGTCAAATACCTGGATGACGTCTGTCTCCTGTTTGTTTCTTGTTTTGAGGATGCACTATATGCTTTTAATAGCTTTGGATTCTTTCAGCCTAGAAAAAAAAAATTGTTTTAGGAAAGACATGACAGAAAGGAGATGACAAAATTGTGACAGCAATGGAGAAGGTAAATTATTCAAAGTTCATTTTGACAATATGTGGCTATCAAGTGAAGCTGGGGGGAGATGGAATTGGGTTCTCTATAAAAAGTGTAAATGTGCAGATTAGATGGCACAAGTCATTCAAATTAAGACAAAGAAATATGTCTTTACTTCTTTCCTCCATGTGGTAACTGTGGTCATTTTGTTCCTCCAAATCAAAAGCACCTGTGATTATGGGATAATAAGTTAGAAACTGAAAACCTTGCCTTGGTTTGGAGAATGCTTGTTTTGTTTTAGTGTTGAAACATGATTTATAGCCAAAAATATATATACTACTTTTGATAATAATACTAGTGCCAGTGGTTAGAACCAAACCTCACAATAACATTGAGTGTCTTTCAAATTGTATCTTTGTTGGAGTAATGACATACATCTCATTTTGAGTTAAAAACAAAAAGAAAAAGAAAAACTACAAAATAAAATACCCCAAAGCACACAAAAAAACCTCTCACAACATTCTCTCCTAGAGAACCTGGAAGCCTGTGCCTTGGATAAAGAACTGGCTGGAAGGCTGGGCCAAGAAAGTGGTGGTGAATGGAGTTAAATTCATCTGATAATCAGTCACAAGCAGTATCCTTCAGGAACTGGTACTGGGACCTGTCCTGTTCAGTGTCTTTATTGTTCTGGACAAAGGTTTTGAGTGCACCCTCAGTAAGTTTGCAGATAACACCACGGTGAGAGGAAGTGTTGATATTGCTGGGGGAAGAAAGACCCTTCAGGGGCATCTAGCTGAGTCCAGTGGGATGAAGATCAAGAAGATCATGTGCCAAGTCTTGCACTTTGGCCACTACAACCCCAGGCAATGCTACAGGCTTGGGGCAGAGTGGATGTAAGACTGCGAGGAAGAAATGTACTTAGGGGGGCTGATCAGTGCTTGGCTGAACATGAGCCAGCAGCATGCCCACATGGTCAAGAAGAAGTAGTGTTGCCAACAGTAGCAGGGAAGCGATCATCTCTCTCTGTACTCAGCATTGGTAAGGTCATACCTCACGTGCCCTGATCAGTGTTGGACCCCTTGCTAGATGAAATATATGAGGCCCTGGAGCATGTCCAGAGAAGAGCAACGAAGCTGATGAGAGGTATAGGGCACATGTCATATGAGGAGTGTCTGAAGGAACTGGGACTGTTTAGTCTGGAGAAGAAGAGACTCAGGGGAGGCCTTATTGACCTCTACAACTACCTGATAGGACATTATGGTGAAATGAGAATGAGTCTTTCTCCCATATAACTGATGATAGGACAAGAGAGTATGGTCTCAAGCTGTGTCAAGGGAGATTCGTGTTGGATGCTAGGAAAAAATTCTTCTCCAAAAGGTGGTCAGGCACTGGAATAGGCTGCCCAGGGAAGCAGTTGAGTCACCATCCCTGGAGGTATCCAAAAAACATTTAGATGTACTGAGGGACATGGTTTAGTAGGAAATACTTTGTTACATTGTGTCTTAAATATTTGTTTACCCATTGCTTTATTTTCAGGTTCCAAACATTTTATGGAAACTAATCTAATCATCCTAAAACTGACAATAATCTGTTTAGTTTATTTCTGTACTCTGTTCAAGATCATTTTTCATGATCTGAAGTTGACAGTAAATGACTGGTGAACAACTGGGGTGCCACTGCTCAACAAGTGATCTATATGTTATTTCTCCTTATTTAACTTAAAAAAAATTCCCATCTATACTAGAAGAATTATACATTGATAAAGGTATAAATATACACACATATAAATATACATACATACATATACATATATATACACACACACATATATACACATATATATATATTCATAAATATATATTTATTATGTTCTAAAAAAATGAATACAGTACATAAATCTGCTGCAGAATTTTAACTGGAAATAAATAATTATCTGCTACTTGACTTACTGAGGATCACAGACTCATTTAATTTAATTTAAATTTAAGACATATTTTTAAGATTTAGAAAATCACTATATTTGAACACATTTTTCGCATAATTACAGCATCACAGAATGTTTTGAGTTGGAAAGGCCCTTTTAGGTCATCTAGTTCCAAAACTCCCATGCTATAGGAATGGGCACCTCCCTCTAAAACAGGTTGCTCAGGCACCATCCAGCCTGGCCTTGAATGCTGCCAGGGAGGGGGCATCCACAACCTCATGGGTCAACCTGTTCTGGTGTCTCACCACTGTCACAGTAAATAATTTCTTCCTAATATCTAGTCTAAATCTATCCTCTTCCAGTTTAAAACCTTTTTTCCTCATCCTATCACTACATGTCCTTATAAACATTCTGATTATTTTTCCTTAGAAAGACTTATGAAAGTAAGGTTACCACCCAGATGTTTAAATAAGTGCTGACAAAAAATGTCCCACAGAACTATGAAACATTATAAAACCATAGACTAAAGAAGAGCTGCCATGGTGATGATCTGATTTATTTCAGTGAGACAGGCTTTTAAATTCCCAACTTATTCCTAAACTACTCCAACTGAAGTTAGCATTAGTATTTCAAAGATTAGAAACTGAAAGGGAGGATAAATTGTGCACCTGGAATTATATCCAGAAGCTATTGTTATCTGAGTGCTTTTTTGTTCCTTGGAGCTCTTCTCCCAATATCTTTTTAACCACATTCTGAATTTTAAAAGATCTGTATGACCAAAATGTCAAAGTGAGGAAATGCTCAACTTTGACATTCCATTTTGCTTTGTTTATGTGAATACTGTCAACCGAGCCCATATATATGGCATATAGTCATTAAATTAAATCTAAATCCATTGTTAAATATGATATTTGATGCCTACCTGAAATGAGAGGAGAGCAAAATTAGATATTGCTGATACATATTATTACAAAAAAAAAAAAAAAAAAAAAAAAAAAAGAAGCTCAACAATTGCCCTTTTGTGATGTATACCCTGTTGATATCATCAATGAACTGGCAGAACTGTAAAGCCAGAGCATGGCCATTACAGACACTCAGACTATGGTTGAAAGCAAGAAAGCTTTCAGTTTCCAGTGAAAAAAGAATATTGCTGACTGTGAACTAGTCCTACAGATTGCTTTAGAGTTATCTTCTGATGTACAATAGCAAATGAAAATAACTAGATGATGGCAAAAAGAAAAGTCTAGCCTAAGACTTTAGGGATGTTCAAATGTCTAAATTTTATAAGCAAAGGCATTGTAAATTAACTCAATTAAAATTTAAGAGTAATTTCTAAAATGCATGTTTGATATCCGCATATTGTATTTTTGTTTTCAATGGGGAAGCTGCTTCTCTTGGTTTTATGGATCTGAAGAAAGAAGACTGTTATTGGAAACTAAAGATTTTAAAATCTCAAGACAGGAAATAATAAAAAGACTGCATTTTGATGAACAGATGTCTTTTTATTATTTTTATTTGTTTTTAATTCTCATTATTTGTTTAAATTCACTGAGGAAGTTAGGTGACATCCATATGGCTATATAGCAACTGACAGTGGACAACTGTTTAGTACTCAGAGAGTGGTGGTCTGGGATCAGTGTCCAGATGGTAACCTGTGATGAACAGTGTTCCTAAGGGGTCTGTACTGAGATGAGTTGTCTTTAACATCTTCATCAATGACAGTTACACTGGGATCAAATGCACCCATTACAAATTTGCAGATGACACTAACCTGTTGTGTGGCTGACATGCCACATACCTAGACAGGCTTGAGAAGTGGGCCCAGGAGAACCTCATGAGATTCAACAAAGCCAAGTGCACTTGTGAGTGAAGGAAACCTATCAGTACAAGCTGAGGGATGGTAAAGATGGCGCACAGACCTGCCAAAAAATCCTTGAGAGTACTGGTGGATGGTGAACTGCATATGAGCTGGCAATGTGCAGCCCAGAAGGCCAACTCTACCCTGGGCTGTATGTAAAGAAGAATGGTCAGAAGTTTGAAAGAGGTGATCCTGTCCCTCTACTCTGTGATGGCGAGACCTCACCTGGAGTACTGCATCCAGATGCAGAGTACTCAATACATGAAAGACATAGACTTGTTGGATTACACCCAGAGGAGGGCCACAAAAATGATCCAAGAGATGGAACACCCTCTCTATGAGTACAAACTGAAAGAACTGGGGCTGTTCAGCCTCAAGAAGGCCCCAGGAGACCTGGAAGCAGACTTTAAGCATTTAAAAGGGGACCATGAGTAAGAAGGGGACAACTCTTTAGCAGGGTCTGTCATGATAGAACAAAGGGCGATGATCTCAAATTATAAGAGATTTAGATTGAATATAAGGGTATTGAAACATTGGAACAAGTTGCCCAGAGAGGTGGTGAAACACTCAAGATCAGGCTGGATGGGTCCCCATGATTCTGTGATCCTACAGTTCTATGAAAATAGACAACACAATACCAGGCACCTTTGCCAACAAACGTTCCAAAACTATTAACTCACTTTCCCAAGGATTTACTTAGCAACTTCAGTTTTTTAATTTACACTTTCTGCAGGGTAAAGAATTTTTCTTTCTAACTCTGCTTATTTTAGACTTCATTATCAAAGACTTTAGGAATGCTGTATCTGTTATGTAGTGGATTTGTATTCAGTTAGATCTCTTTTTCTGAAGTATTTAATATGCTTGTCAAATTGACAAACATTTGGTTTATACTGTTAATACATTTTAGAATAGCTGGTCTGTGGATACCTCCCGATGTCCTGCTTGTCTACTTCTGCGGACTTTGGACCTATTCAGTGTGTATTTTGTCTTTCAACTGCTCTTTGTACAAAGGGTGGGCTGTCATAGCCCCAGATTTTATCCTATGCTCAATACAATTACAACCAAGTAACCATATTTTGAGCTTAAAATATCTCCAAAATTTTCATCCATCCAGTACATAAGTTTTTGTCCATCTGGCTGTAACTTCTATTCTGTAAAATGATCAGAATTTTTTTGTGTCTTTATCTCATTCCTTTTTTTTCTATCTTTACTACTTCTGTGATTGTCAACCTTGCCACTTTTTCATGTCCTTTTTTATCTTCAAATGCTTCCGTGATCTTGCATCTAAAGTGAGAAAACAGAGCACAGGGAGGATTGCTTACTGTAGCTGCAGGTTATGCTAACTACAGCATAGCAGTCTGAAAGCCAGTGAAAACCAAAGCTGTGGGAGAGAAGGTGGAAGGAGAAACTTCACTGAAGTGTAAATTAAAGCAAACACTAAAAGGATGGTAATTTGTAGGGGAAGAATACTTTTTATATTAAGCGTCTAGCAAACAATAGAGGTTTCTGATTTTTGTCTTGGCAGGACAAGAACAGGGAGGAATACATTTTTAGAGTGTCTTGTATCCTTTCTGCACCCTACAGTTGCAGCTATAGCACTAATTCTCCTCAGGCAAGTGTAAAAATGGGACTACCAGAGAGCAATATTTGTACCAACTGCATTATTACAAATTTTAGCAGCAGCTTCCCTGAAGTTCTCTGCAGCAGAAACATAAGGTGTAAGTGGAGACTGATGGATTGATATTCAGTGGGCTCCCAACACCCTTGTTTGGTAAAACACTTCTAATTTCAGGGTTTGTTTGTTTGTTTGTTTTTGTTTTTTTTTTTTCCTTATCTATTTTAAGTCACATAGAAGATGAATTTATACAGGGAATTGGAAAATTTCTTAGATAAATTTTAACTTTGATGTCACTACTGCTTCATTCTCATTCTGATACTTGTGCAACATAGGGGGAGGAGTAGGAGGTGGAAGGGGAAGCAAAGGAGGTGGATAAAAAAGTAGAAATAATCTGGAATAGATTATTATATGTGCTAGAATAGTTTGTAGGGCAGGATAAATCCCTGAAAAATCTAGTTCATAGTGATGGCAATACAATGGCTACTGTTAGACATTTCTACATACATTGTTCAACAATTGTACACAAAACATCCTTACTTAAAATGAATGTCTACCTTAGTAAGACAAGTAGTGGAGCCAGCCCATTCAGGCAGAGTTGAAAGACACCCATTTGCCATTTACATTATGTAAATATCATTATATACACTATATTGAACACTGTCTGGAGAATATTACATTCACAATATAGACATTATGTTTTAAGTGTAAATTTGTTGAACAAATACAAGAGTTATAATTAACTTTATTAAAATCAGTTTTGTCATGGAGATTATGTGCAAATAAAGGTTCAATATTAATATGTACACTGTGGGCTAAAGGTGAAGACAAAAGCATCCTCTGATCTCAAATACATTTATATTCAATAAGGGTGAATGAAAAGGTTTTATCAGATTGTATTACTTCACAAAAGCACAGGCACATTATCTCACTCTACAGAAGAAAATATGATTTGTCACTAAACAATCAAAAGGGTCCATTTTAATCACTGTATGTTAGAACAGATCGGAGTTCTCCACTTCTTGCAGTTTTATTCAGATTAAACCTAACATTTGTAAATGATGATCTCGCAATCAACTATGCAAATCTAATTACAGAAACACATTTTCCAGGAGTGACAAATAATGCCTACACCTCAGCTTTATAATAAACATCTATTTTACATCAATAAAAATGAGAAATATTTTAAAGGTATAGTGGTCAACTGAATCAGTAACAGCATAAAACACTTATGTAATGCACCAGCATTCATCTCTAGACAGATGTATACATCCCAGACAGCTAGCAGTCTAAATTGCTTTGCATGTTAAAAGCTGTTTGCAGTTTTGTCTTATGGCATTCATTATTAATGTTGTGGGTTTTGTTGTGGTTTGGTTTTATTTTTAACTTTGCTTAGGATAATCAATGAGAAAATAATAAAGCAGGAGGCCTGCATTTTCTACAGAAATCTTTCTTGTGCAAGAGTTAGTTATTGTGCAGTGAGAGTAGGAGACTTCAAGGAGGAGGTTAATTGGCTACTAATCAGAAGTACAGAGGAATAATAAGGAAAAATAGTACTTTGGGGAGAACATGAAATATTTATTCATCCCAGAATTCACATTCTCATCTCTTTCTCTTTTTCATTAACTTCATACTTTATCCACCGGAGCTTTCTTCCCAGAGGACGTTCTGCTGTCATGTTCATTGATGGATAATATCTGGTAAGCTAGCATTCTCAGGCTGGCTCATTACTGAAAAGTATCTACTATAAAAGTGTTCTTCCTCCTCATTTCATAACTAATATATTTGATGGTAAGTTTTTGTATTTCACTGCTTAGAATTTCTTAGTAACAGAAAATCAGCATGGAGATGTTTTGTTCTACTCTGAAAAAGACCTCACATAAGGTTTGGGGCAATAGAAAAACAGCTGTTTGAGAACTGCTGATGCTCCGTTTTTAGGTTTGAAGAGTACCAACTAAGTTAATAAACACTGTAGATTTGTTTACATTGCTTACATTATTCTGAATTCCTTAAAAGGAAAATAAAATTGAACACAAACACATTTAGAACTTTGTAGAAATACAATCAAAAAGAAGACTACAGTCATAATGTTCCAAAATTAAGAATTTTTTATTTTAAATAATAAATAAAGCCCAGATACTGCAGAATCAAGATAATCAATTAATGGAGCAGGAATATAGGTGACATTTTCTTCTCTCTCTTCAATTGCCAATTGCAGCTAGAGATACTGAAAGGACCAAGAAAACTTTTCTTACAGTTTGTGGCTAATAGGCTGGTGCCATGTCACAGAGTTATCTAAATCAATCTATGCCCATGACAGGGGTAGGGGAGGGGAGTAGGCCCATGGGCCCCCCGGCCCCCTACAAATGGGAAGGGAAAAAGGGAAAGAGGTAGGGAGATGGGAGCTGGGCTCAAGGAAGCAAACAGAGAAGAACCAATGATCTAAGGAGGAAAACTTATTTTACTAACTATGATATTGGATTACAACACAATACAATAAAATCTAATTGAAATTGAGGCTAATAAATCAAGTAAAATAAGAGAGAGAGGGTTTTCCAAAGACTGAGAAGCCTACTTTGAAATTGAAGGAACATAGCTTGAAAGCACACCTGCTGCCAGGCAGTGAAAGAGAGAGAGCAAGCATCACTTCCGTGACATATTTCCATCTCCTACCATGAGGTCCTCTGGGACATATAGTTCTTCTCTGTGGTCCACATGATGTTTTGATGTGGAATACCAATAGCAAAAAATTATAAAACCATGACATGCTGTCATGGGAATTTTGGCTTTTTTAAACATGGGGTGGTTTACTTGGCTCCTGGACTGATGCCTGCAGTGTTTCAGTGATGTTGAACTTGGAGCTGACAATGGTAAGGTTGAGTGTCTATGGATACAGATTAGGGGGAAGGCCAACAGAGCTGACACTTTGATGAGGATCTGCTATAGGCTGCCTAACCAGGATGCAGAGAAGGACAAGGAACTCTATGAGAATCTGTCAGAAGTTGCATGATTGTTGGCCCATGTTCTCATAGGGGACTTCAACTTCCCTGATATATGCTGGAAATATGATATAGCACAGAGGAAGCAGTCTAGGAGGCTTCTAGAGTGTGTGGAGGACAGCTTCCTGACATGGCTGGTAAGAGAGCCAACAAGTATAGATGGCCTGACTGCTAGACCTGCTGTTCATGAACAGAGGACTGGTGGTAGATGCAGAGGTTGGGAGCTGTCTCAGGGAGAGACCACAAAATGTGAGAGTTCTCAGTTCTTGTTGAAGTCAGGAGGGAGGGCAGCAGAACTGCAACCTGGGACTTCCAAAGTCCAGACCTTGAAGTGTAGTGGACACTAGTAGGAAGAATCCCTTGGGAGTCTGTCTTGAAGGGTAAAGAGATAGGCTGGATGCTCCTCAAGTTGAACATCTTAAAGGCACATGAGCAGGCTGTCTCCCTGTGCTGTAAGATAAGCTGGAGGGGAAGAAGATCTCCAGCAAAGGGGAACCTTTGCTGAGACTCCATGAGAAAAACAGTATACCTCCTGTGGAAGAAGAGATTGGCAGCTCTGGAAGAGTACAAGGGCTCTGGTAGGATATGCAGGAAAACATTTAGAAGGCAAAAGCCAAGCTTGAACTCAAACTGGCCACTGCAGTAAAAGACAGCGAAAGTTTTTACAAATATATTATCAGTAAGTGAAAGGCTAAGGAGAATCTTTGCCCTTTACTAGATATAACAAGGAATGTGACCACTGGGGATAAGGAATAGGCTGAGGTTCTCAATGTTTTCTTTACATCTCTCTTTAAAATTCAGACCAGTTATCCTTGGAGTACTCTAATACCCGACCTGGAAGTCTAGGATGGGAAGAAGAATAAAACCCTAACAATTCAGGTAGAGACAATTAGAGTCTTTCTACTTCATCCGGACTGTCACAAGTCCATGGAGTCAGATAGGATCCACCTGATGGTGCTGAGAGAACTGATTGCCAAGCCGCTTTCCGGAACAGGCTGCCTAGGGAGGTGATTGACTCAGTGTCCCTGGAGATGTTTAGATGTTGTACTGAGTACATGTATGATAAAACTGTGAGGAGGCTGTGACTACGATTTCACATAGATACTTTTAGTGAAGAAACCATAGATTAAATAACCTAAATATTATAGAGGAAACAGACCGAAAAAGGATCAATTATTGAAGAAAATGCTGAAAAGCTTGATAATTTACAGTCTGAAAGCTCTTTTGCAGTTCTTGAAAGATTTTGATCAAATGACCAGCAGATCAGCTATTCCTGTATACTTCCTTACTCCTCAACCCATCACCTCATTTAAAATATTGATTTTTTTAAAGAGGAAAAGAGAAGCCAGATCATGTCAGCAGATCTGTAGAAAGTGATGAATTTACCATTTTTTCCATTTATTTATTTATCTTGTATTGTTCTGTTTCCTTCCATGCAAGTTTGACACACCAATTTCCTCTTTTCTATAACTGGCAGAATATTACTGTGGAGTAATATTTGTTATGTGTGAAGAAATGATGAAATACTCTTTGTGGAATACTCTAAAGTGCTTGGAAGCATACATAACCATATTGAATATTTGTTATTGGGTAGTTTAATCATTTGTTTCTGCATCATAACAAAATAGGAAAATGTAACCAACCTTGCAATGCCTCTTAACCTCAGGAAAAGGCACTTCAAAATTACACAGTAAAGCTAACCCACCAAACAAAGCTCTCTGCTTAATTTTCAGGAAAAACATCAATAAAATGTAATGTCTCCACAGTAGAAATGGAAGTATTATACTTGTATGCAAGGACTGGTAATTAAAATCTTCCACAAAAACTATCCATGAAGAAAATATTTTATCACCCTTCTAGAATGAGTTTTCTTTTAAAGTCGTTAAATAGTTTTGTAAGAACTTAGAATAACAGGGAAAAAAGAATAATATAAGTAGAAAGCATGTAAAAAATCATGACTTATGTCTGCCTATGATCCAAAGCAGCATGCTTGTTGCTACTAACAGATTCAGAATATCTTTATTAAAGCAGAAGAATTATGAATTATTAGAAATGGCCCAGTGCTCACAAAGGTCATACATTACCCCAGAAGGCAGAATAAGTAAGATTTTTCTTTTTCACCATGATAAAAAACAAGCATGCAGAATTTAATCCTGGTACCTCCCATCAAGATGCCAGACTTGCACTGGAAGTACAAGGGTGTCCCTTCGTTTACGGAGACCCTGGTCTCCAGTTGCACTTCTGCAAGAAGCAGGGACTTCCTCCCAGCCCAGGCACTCTGATTTCCCTTCTTCTTGAGCTCCAGGGGAGAAATGAGCATCAGCTCGTGTCCTGCTGTGCCCAGGGGAGTTCCAAAGTGTGGCTTACATACAGACTCTTGGTTTGTGTGTGGTTTTCCAACAATGTTGTCAGCTGCTTTGACTGTCTTATGTTAGCTGAGGAAGAGCCTCTCCTACACACTTCAGCCATTTTATGTGTTGTGCTGGAGTATAAGCAAATAGATTTTCTCAGAAATTTAGCATGTTCTCAATGAAAAAGAATGATCATAAAGGTATTCTAACTTTTTTTCTCTTCATCATGTACTGCTGCTTGAGGATAAAATGGTTGCAGTTGAAGTGGGTGAGAACTGAGTGATACCAAATGGTAGGAAAGTAAAATAGAGACTGTCTGTGACTAAGACAATACACCAGGTACCAAGCATGAAATTTCAGCAGATATGTTAGCAATGTTACACAAAAATCTTCAGTATTCCCTAGGGATCCTATTATTTCCATATTCAGACTAAATATTTCCTTCTTGCTGTTTTTTTTTTTGTTTGTTTGTTTTTTTCTTTTGCAGCAGGACAGTTGGTTCACATTCAGGCTAAGTTCCTAATAAATAAAAAGCATTTTATTATTAAAAGAAAAGGCCTGGTGGAGTGGGCCTGAGATGCTGAAAGATTTTACAGCATAAACTAACCACAGAGGAAAGTATTGCCTTCTAAGACTGGGAATCTTTTTCTCTATAAATTTCTCATTGTAACAATTCTGCTTAAAATTCACGTAGGTTATGGTGCAGATAAAAAGTTGACAAAAGTTTTCAAATTCAAACACAGACATAGTCTGACTCCAGACATTATAAAACCTGTTGTTTGTTTTGTTTTTGTTTCCATTTTTGTTTTTGTTTTGTCTATTTTTGTTTACTCATTAAACAGAGTCTTAACTCTTTGCAGAACTCTAACAATCTTCTGGAAATATCATTATCATTATTATTGTTATTATATATATATATATATATATATATATATATATATATTTTCCCAAATCCATTTGTTCTTCTGTTTTCCTATTTGAGAGCATTGTATATTTAGGCTGACAGCAAGACTGACAGTTTAATGTTGAATTTTCTTTTTCTGAACTAAGTTAGAGGACAGACCATATGTTCCTGATAACCCTTTGTTACCTTGTCATTTCAAAGTCCTGTCTCTTGATTCAATCAAACCTCAGAGAAGGCTACAGATTCCTAAAACTCATATGCTTTTTACAGTTCTTATCTCCAGGGGAGAAATGCCTGGCTTTCAAGCATCCCTGGATATTCTAAGTAAAAAAATTATAGATACTCTACAGTGAATTCACAATAAAATCCATATTTCTTTAATCAGTTTCCTAATTTTGATTTATGCTTTGATACAAGTTTTTAATGCTTTGTGATGCTGGCATGCTGTCTTGTAGTTTGTTTTCTCAACATTCATTGTTACTTTGCTAGCTTTAAATCACTTCTTTTCTGCAATTACAGTTCTTTATTTGATACTATTCCCCAGGTGGTTTCTTTCTGTGTATGTGTGAAAATATTATGTTCAGTTTTGCATTCTGGAGTGTTTTATTTTGGCTGAAATTAGTATCACTTATTCTAGACTTTTAAGAGCACAACTGCATTCACATACTGGGGAAGTGCACATCCAATTTCACAGCAGGTAATTGAGAGGGCAAAACAGTGTTTGCAGTTCAAGGATACAAAAAAAAGAAGGATATCTTAAAGTACTCCACTGGGGATCTTGTTATGCAAAATTATCCATAGGTGGTGTCTGGAGGAACTTCATTCTGATCTGTCTGATCATTAAAGACACAGCTAAAGTGCTGTTGATGACCAAATAAATAAATAAATAAAATTAGACAGTAGGAAAGGTCTAGAAATTTAGAGAAAAATCTGACCTGTGAAAGTTGACTTGGGAGGATCTTTTGGCAGAATGTGTGTGATTAAATCTGTGCTGCAAAGGGTGAGTAAAAGCAGCAGCATACCCTCCCCTTTAACCCCCTGGGAAGGAGCACTTGGTGTGGAAAGAGAAAGATCAAAACATCCAGCAAAGGCTTTAGAAGACCAGGGCAGAAACCCTGAA
Source organism: Coturnix japonica (assembly GCF_054131305.1). Taxonomy (NCBI): domain Eukaryota; kingdom Metazoa; phylum Chordata; class Aves; order Galliformes; family Phasianidae; genus Coturnix; species Coturnix japonica. The sequence continues at coordinate 51,207,897 of NC_140664.1, forward strand.
AAGGGAAGATAAAACATGGAACTGAAAGGTGATGAAAGCCTGAGGTATTAAACTTCAGCCAAAGACTTTTGTAAGAACATATGACTCAGTGAGGGTCAAAGAAAAGATTCCTCCCTTTCCCTCTCACCTAGGAAGATATTAAGAAAAGTAATGTAGGACAGGTGAGAGAAGCGGCTTCTGCAGTCTTTTCTTGTGAATCATTCTATCCTAGTTTAGAGGACAGGCAAACAGGAGCAATTTGTGACATTTCTTCTCCTTTTATACAGTTGGTATTCATGTTTGGAGTACATTATCTGTGAATTGAAATAAATGTATGTATAGTTTAAAAATAAATATGAAGTCACAGCTGTATGTCAATACGTCTAAGCAAAAAAGCCATGCCAGAAATTCTTCTAAGTGCAGCATTTTTATTTAATCAGTCAAAAAATATGTAGTTATCAAAGCTCCTAAGCTCTGTTATGTAAGTTCCTCTAAATTTGATAGAGTGATTCTCTTCCTTTTAACACAGATTTCCAGCAAGATAGAAGCTTACATTATATACATCAATTGAACTGACCATACTGGCAATGTGTTTCAGACCACTCTTCCCTATTAGCCTCTTTGGCAGTGCAGACACATATAGCTTGTGAAACCACAACATACTTCCCTCTGAGGAAAGAGAGTTTCCATGCAGTAGCTCTTCATAACCAGTATCCCAGAAGGTGCAGAATGAGTTCACAGCTGTGTTTTCTGGTATTTATTTTTTTCGTTTATTTTTGTTTTACTTTGATGTATTTTTCCCTTTTTTTCATTTTCATTACATTAGGTCTGAATAATAATGTGAATTTATGACCAGCAACCAAAGGTGATCTGCAAAAGCTGGAAATAGTGTATGATAAATTACTTTGTGGATCAGTAAATTACTTCTGTTACTACAGAGAGAAATGCAGATCATCATTGCCTGACAAGGCTGTCTGATCTGTTCTGATATGGGCAAATTGCAAATATAGTGAAGACAATTTTCATGCTTGTTAATGAGCAAGAAATGTTGTAAGTTGAGCTACACGATACCAAAAGTGTCATGGTGATGTGGAGATAAGAATAAACATTCTTGTATACATTAGTCATCTATTATTTTCCTATGTTATGTCTTCTTTCACTTAAGATGTCAGAGATTAATACATGTTTTCCAAAAGGAAATAAAGGAAAGAAATTAGGAGGGAAGGAGAAGGAAAGTAAAACAAAAACTCAAATCATACCTCTCCAGATTTTGTAATTAGATTCCGAAATACTGAAAGGACATAAGGTTTATTCAAAATGTGTTAGTTGATGTTTTCATTATGCAGAACAGGGCAATCATTAGCCAAATTTGAGAATGGTTTTCTCAGTAAGGATTTTCTTTGCCTTTGTTTGTTTTTGTCTTATTTTGTTTTTGTTTGTATTGAACTATGCCATACACTATTTCATTTTATGGTATTAAATAAGTTTTATCTATTTGCTTTAAAGTCTATGCATGTAAACACAGATTATTAGTTTCATTTTGATATTTACAATTTGGATGAGTATCTATCCAATCAGAGATGCTAAATTCTAAGCAGCCATGTGGAGGAGTAAGCATTTATATTCGCTATTTCATAGCTTGTAAATTAAAAGGGAAAGACAAATGTAAGAGTAGATACTTGCATGAAGTGTTTTGAAGTTAGGATGGAGGAGAAGATAGATGGAGCTAAAGTTTACTCTTCTTTGTATGTCTGTTTGTGTGTGTAATAATATTTATTTTTGTTGGAAGATCACTTTTCCGGACTGAAGAAGATTCAAAAAGATTTGCTTTTGTTGGTAACTAAGAATTGTTTATACCAGATAACTCTGACTGCAACACTGATATTAAATGGACATGTGGTGCTCAGGGACATGATTTAGCAGAGGGTTGTTAGAGTACTATGGTTAGGTTGAGATTGGACTTGATGATCTTTAAGGTTTTTTCCAACCTGAGCAACTCTATGATTCTATGAGGAGCAGGAAAATCTTTTTATTAGTGCAAGCACTGCTCAATTGCAAAGAAAACATCAGTATGTTGTCAACGTTTTCTTTGCTAAATCTGAAACATAGTGCCACACCAACCACTATGAAGAAAATTAACCATCTCATACAAAACCAGGACACCATGGTAAGAATTAGAGCCAAATTCGTAATGAATCAAGATAAATAATTTGGAATAAAGTTGTCCAAAGGAAGGTTCTTCAGTCTACATTTTTAAATGCAACCATTTAACCGCTGATGCTGTTCCTTTCGTACTGGACTACAGATATATACAGATTATGTAAATGGAGCTTGTCTATGCATACACTGTGTATTTGCAGAGCATGTTTCTGGAAACATACATTTCAGGACTTATTTCACTGCTTAATGTATCTCTTAAAATACTATGCAAATGTACATTAATATCATTCATTAGCCTTTAGTTGAGCAGCATTTAACACTCTATGGTGCAATTAAATTAATTTAAGTGCTTCCAAGCTTAACAGTTAATCACTTTGAACAGCAATTAAAGTAAAAATGGGCCATGGATTTTAACAAAAAGTGATACTTTCCAGGTAAAATATTCATGTGCTTAACACATATTTTAGTGATACCACATCAATTAAAGATAAAATTAAAAAAAAAAAAAAAAAAAAAAAAAGATTCTTAGGTAAGAACAAAAACCATTTTAAGCAAACAGGGAAATGTGAAACTTGGGGGAACATTTGATGCTTGTACTTGAGTCCTTCAGTATTACCTTACCACATCAGGCTGCCTGAGGCTTGCAGACATGAGGCCTTCCTTCTGCATTGAAAGGAAGATTTTAATAGCATCTTTAAAACTAGAGGACTTTCTGTATACAAAATCTCACATACTCCCTGTAAGCAGATCTTAATATTAAGAAGAATGTTCATAATTATTCTTTTATTAGCAGTTTACTTTGAATTAAAGCCTCAGAAACAACATAAATTGTGATCAAGTCTTCAAATAAAAAATAAAAAACCTGAAAGAATAAATATACATATATATATTCTGAAAACTTCCTGATAGTTTCAAAGTAGACATAAAAGAGAGATCAATATTGATTTCTTACTTAAAAACCATGAAGAGCTTAAAATACTTATTCACTTAAATTTAGTCCTCTGGCTAAGTAAGGGGAAAAAATCACGAGATGAAAAACCAGAAAAGGCGTTCACAGGAGATTACTTATTCATTCTTACTAAAACACTATTTTATTTTCTATTGAGATTTTTTTTTTTTTTTTCCTGCAATTTTTAAAAATTACTGTTTCTCTGAGGGGGTGTCTCTATCCAGCCTAATCTGCTCTCTATGCATGTTACTGTCACCTTAAGCCTAACACAAGGACTTCCACTTTTTTCAGGAGAACTTAGATGGATGCCACCAAAAGGAACCAATCTGATAGACTGTTGAAATCTTAGAATCATAGCAGGACCTGAGTTTAAAAGGACCACAATGGTCATTTAGATTCAGCCCCCCTGTTATGTACAGAGTCACCAGCCACCATACCAGGCTGTCCAGAGCCACATCCAGCCTGGCCTTGAATGTCTACAGGGATGGGACATCCACAACCACCTTAGGCAACCTCTTCCAGTGCGTTACCACCCTCTGTGAAAAACTTCCTCCTAATATCTAACCTACACCTTCCCCATCTCAGTTTAAAACCATTTCCCCTTGTCCTATCAAATATTTCTGTGAAATACCTCTGAGATATTTAATCTTAACCTTAATCTTTCCCTGTAGCTGTTATCTCTGAGTTGGGCACTCTGCAGTTCCAGTGTTAGTAATTCAAATCATTCTGACACATTTCTGCTCTAGATCGGCCAACCAAAAGACAGAATTGGGATCATATTCTTTAAACACTTATGGACCTTTCAGCCCTCCCCAAGATTTGATATGCTGTATGCCCATCATTTCAACTTTAAGATATTTTTCTATTCCTGCCTTAGATTCTCCGCTGTCTACCTCACATTTCTCAAGGTCTCCTGGGAAATGTCTCAAATATGGGACTAAGACATATGATTTAATTCAAAAAGGAATAACCTCATGTTGCACAAGTGGGGAGCCAAAATCAAACCTCTGTTCAGATTGTTGTTTCTATTATGTGAAGCCTTCAGTACTTTGTTGGTGCTCTCACATGTATTGCTTCTTTCTGCTTCACATCATCCAATGTTCATGTTCAGTCTCATGTTCTTTATAATGTTCTGCTATGCAAAAATCAGAACAAAAAGTTGAATTAGGCATGACTATGACTAAGTTGGCTAATGAAACTTGATGCAGTCTGTCTGAGGGGATCAGATGACTTTCCATATTTTGTAGTGGAACACTCATCTTTAAAGATGGAAAATTATGCCCTGTTCCTATTCTACTTGAGTATATTTAAATTACTGTCTCTATTTCTCTAGAAATTACCTATCATCAAGCCACAGAGTATTCCAGAACTATGTTATTTAAGTTTCATTGAGTCAACAATTACATTTTTTTAAACTGCTGTACTGAAAGACATGGAACAAAGCCCAGGCGTTAATGCAGCATCCTTTAAATTAATTCTGCATCACTTTGACATCATTTATTACAAAGTTTATAGGAACGGTGGAGAAATAGCAGTTTTTTGTCTGCTTTTACCTATAAAATAATTACACTTTTAAAATACCATGAATCTATTACTTTTCTCTTTGGTTTCGAGTCAAAGAATCAAATAGAAAAAAAAGCAAAATTGAACATTATTTTTGGAGCAACCATTGTATTTTAAAAGTGAAACCGATTTACCTCTTTAACTGAAAAGCTAAATCAAACAGATACTTGTCCATGTGCCATCTGTCTGGTTGCCAGTGTCCAAGAAAGCACAGGTCAAAACAGCACTTTTTTAGGTACCTCTCTGCAGCAAATACTGGCAACTGAAAGTGCTTTCTTTGCCAACATCCACTACACATCTTAGGAAACAAACAGAAATCCTCAGTCTTAAAGAAGTAATATGTTGATTACCAAAATGATTAACAGCACCTTTTTCTATACATGTCATATTTTTATTACTTACTTAGTATTTCTTCTAACAATAAGGAATCTTCTATTGAGTAGATATTACCTAACAATGAACAACCAAGTCTAACATAAATCCTTATTAAGAGATAGCAACAAAACAACACTTTAAGATGAATAGCTCCACAGATGAATCATAGATTCAACCCGAACTGGAAAGGACCTGCAAGTATCATTGAGTCCAACTCCTGCCTCCACATAGAACCACCCAAAAATCAGGCCAAGTGACTGAGCATTTTCCAGATACTTGTTGAACTTTGTCAAGCTTAGTGCCATGGCCCCTGTCCCATGGAGCCTGTTCCAGTTCCCAGCAACCCACTCAGTCTACTCCTTACTGGTCTGAATAAACTAAAAGAGACTTTAACTGCTTCTCATATGTTTTATCTCTAGATCTTTGACTGTCATTGTAGTCCTCCTTTGGATGCTCTCATAATAGCTTTATGTCTTTCTCATGTTTTGGTGTCCAAACCTTTATGCAGTAATTGAGATGACACTGTATGAGAAAAGAGCAGAGCACCAATATACAGCAGTAATTAAAAAATATTAATCACACTGAAAGCATTTGAGAAATTCATAGATCATTTTCATGGAATCATAGAAACACTCAGGTTGGAAAAGATCTTAAAGATCAAGTCCAACAACCCTAACTCTAACATCTCCCCGCTAAATCATGTCCCTGAGCACCACATCCAAACAGCTCTTAAACACATCCAGGGATGGTGATTCAACCACTTCCCTGGGGAGCTATTCCAGTGCTTAACAACCCTTACTGTAAATAAGTTTCTCCTGATATCCAACCTAAACTTTCTCTGGAGCAACTTGAGGCCATTTCCCCTCATTCTCTCACCCGCCACCAGTGAGAAGAGACCAAACCCACTCTCTCTGCAATTACCTTTTGGGTATTGAAAGAGAGCAGTAAGGTCTCCCCTCAGCTTCCTTTTCCCCAGACTAAATAGCTCCAGTTCCTTGAGTCTCTCCTCATAGGGCACATTCTCCAAACCCTTCACCAATCTTGTTGCCCTTCTTTGAACCTGCTCCAGTACCTCAGTGTCCTTTCTGTATTTAGGTTCGCAAAACTGAACCTAGTACTCGAGGTGAGGCCTCACCAGTGCCGAGTACAGGGGCAGGATCACTTCTTTAGTCTTACTCACCACAGTCATGCCTCCCTGATAGTGGAGAAATGGGGGTACTCAAGAAGATGGGGGGAGACAGCTGACCCAGAATGGCCAATAGGAGTACCGTACAGCATTGTGCTCAACAAGAAAAGCTGAAGGAGTAGGCCAATTCACTGTTACAAGCTCATCAAGATACTCTTTATTTCATGGTGTGACAGCTGTGCATGGCTGTCTAGAACATGGCTTGTCTTTCACATTGCTGTCATTACTGTTGAAACACACCACTCACCAGCTCTCTGTGCTCATATCCACTGTGAGGTTTTCACCAGTGGTCAGCAAGCACTGTTTCCTGTTAATGGATACCATTTTTTCTACATGGAGGGATTTAATAGCACATCCTTGCTTCATAGGCGCTCCCATATCAGGTGCCATTTTGTCAAACCACCTCTTTGTTGTCATCTGTTGCACAGCAACAAAATGAAATGGAATATTGATGAGAAGGTTCAGCTTCTACCACTGTACTATGAACTTTCACCTCTGATGTCATAGGCCAGCATAATAATATAGAAGGCATTACTTTTGGAGCAGCCCTCATCCAATAATGTAATATAAGCTACCTACAAATTGCTGAGAAAATTTTAATCTGAATAACTACTATTGTTGGTCACAGAATACACTACAAATATTTGATGCTGAAGAAAGGAAACAAGCCTCAAAAGTCAATAAATAAACAATTCTATAAGAAAAAATACAGACAATATATATGAGATTTTTCTGTTATGCTTTGTCATAAGTGAAATTTACCACAGAGAAGAAAATTCCATTAGCTCTAATTTCAGCCAACACAGACTTTTCTCTGTAAATATAGTGAAGTAGTGCGAATTAATTAGATCTTTAACCATCGCCTTTGCCTACATTCTCCTCTCATTGTCCTCCTCTCCCCCCCCCAAAAAAAAAACAAAGAAAAGAAGTACACCAATCCAAACAATTAAGAGCAACATAAGCAAGAAAATGAAAATAAATAAATAAATAAAAACTCACCACCATACAATGAAAAGAACTTCTCCCTATTCATACATCTTAAAGATCATTGCTTTTAGAAAGCACTCAGCTTTTCTTTGCAACATTCATTTCCTGTGTAATAATCTTTTTTTATATTGTTTTTTTTTCCACTAAGATTTTAGTATTTTTTCATGTCAAATGTATATTTGCAATAACTTATCAAATTAAATAGATACTATATAAGTGAATTTCATTTTAATTTGTTCCTGAGCTATTCAGTTGTCTTCAAGAAAACTTCTTCAAAAATGTTCTTATCAATCTAACTAGTCAGACCAGACATTTTCTAATTTAGATTGATTTATTTGATTAAAAAATGGTGAACGTCAAGTCATCTTCTGGTTACCCAGAGACAATTTTACTTTAGCTTTTTCAAAACCCCATCTAAAATGCAGTGCCAGTCATTTGAGTTTTAAAAATGGTATAATAATTTCCCTATATTCTGGCTCTTAACAGTTCCCCTTAATTTAAGAGCACTTAAAGAGCATTGTTTATGATTTATGTATCTAATAGTCTAATAAGATTCCATTATGCTGTGAAAGAAATGTTGGCCTTACCTGTAGAGATATTGAATGAAATCATATATAACATGTGAAGGTCAACATCAGCTCTAAGAAATACCTAAAGGGAAAGATAGTCCTGACTGTATATAAAAAGTACCATGAGAAAATATTCTTCAAACATGTTGTGGACAATAGTACTTCAAGAAGACTGAGAGAGATTCTTATATTTCAGACCTCAAAAAGGAGTAGTTTGTGATTCTTCCCAGTGAAATAGCTGACCTGTACTTGTTTAAAATAATAGAAAGGCAATTCTTCCAGGCAAAAAGAGTTTACAAGAGTTTTCAGGAAATTTAACAGTTTTTCTTAATCTGTGCAGCTTGCTACCAGTATCAGTTTTGGTGGTTTTTTTGTTTGTTTGTTTGTTTTCCATTACTGAAACCTCAGATACATTCAAGAATCTATCTAAATACTGAAAGTAATTCTGCAATGGTATTTGCAAATACCCACACTCACTGAAGATAATAGATAGATAAAAAGGTGTTCTTACAACAGCTTTGAAATGTTGACTCTTGAATGCTGGTCCACACAGTGAAAAAAATTACATCTGTTTTTGAACAGTTCTGTGTATGTCCAAAACATCATTGAGGCACCAACATACAGGTGAGCCCCAAAAGAGAAATGAGTAACAAAAATTCCAGATTTAGCTCTGTTTAAATAAGATACATATATCCAGATCTGCCTTGATATATGCTCTTTTCTATCCAAGTTTCCTCTCAAGGTGTGTAGAACTTATAGCACAAGTACAGACCAGATACACTAGTTCTATTCCTCATACTTTGGCACAGGCTGGATTCAGAGTTTGTGCCAATCATGATTTTTTATGTCCAACAAATATCAGAGGAAAGAACAAGAGCTCTGTGCATGAAGCAGTACTGCAATACTTCAGTAATTACTCATGCGTTTATGTATAAGAGCTCACACATGAAGAACCAAGCAGGTGAGAAAAGGCAGAGAGATTATATTTTTCAGATCATTTTTAAGGTATTTAAGTGGTTCTCTTTCTGTCCAGAATCTGAAAATTGAGACTTTCTTATCTTGATTGAAAGACAGAGGAGAGTGCTATACATCAATCAGATTAGAACAGAACATTGACCTAATAGTGAAAATGGAGTGGGAGATATTTTTATAAAGCTCAGGATGCTGTATTCATAACTATGCACAATACTGGCACACCAAGAAGAGACTTTTCGTTCTATCTGAAATATGCCTTCCATAAAAATTTAGGTGAGAAGTCAAGCAAATTGTCAGCATTGTTTCATAAGTAAATTAATATTCTCATATTGCATTAAACTGAGGGGAGGATATGAAGTTAATTACTGATCGACAAGTATCTGACAAGGAAGCACATACGAAGCAAAGATGTGTTATTTAATTCCTCCATGTGGAGAAAGTGCATGCATTGGCACTCTTAGATGTTTTCTGAATGTTTAGGAAGACAAAACAGTGAGTACACTGAGGCGGTGGGTGGTGCATTTCAACAACAATGCTATTATAGCAGCTGTGAAACAGTGGGTTACCTCTGCTGGTGCAGATTTTTATGAGTGCAGCATGCAGGCTCTTGTTCCTTGATGGCAAAAATGAATAGCTAATGGTGGTGACTACATTAATAAATAGTGCTTTGTAGCTGAGAATTTGCTCAAATAGTGTTATCGTGCTTTTTATATTTGCTATAATTTCCAGATAGGATGCATTAGTTTGGGAACAACCTACGTTATATAGTCCTGTGATGTGGCCAATTTGACTAGGAGCAAGTTCTTATCATAAGCGCTGTCTCTTTTTGCTAGTTGACATCAGTGCGAGGGAACCATCCGATGCACAACCAGGTTGTTGCTATGAGCAGCACACTGTCATTGTTCATCCTGGTTCAGCTGTCAGTTCCATGACAGTGGATGAAGGGATCCATGGTCCCATGCCCCAGGAGAAGGAGGAATCACAGAATCACAGAATTATCAAGGTTGGAAAAGACCTAGAAGATCATCCAGTCCAACCATTACCAATACTTCCCAGTTAAATCATATCCCTCAACACAACATCCAAATGTTTCTTGAACACTCCCATGGTCGGTGACTCCACCACCTCCCTAGGCAGTGCATTCCAGTGCCTGACTACCCTTTCTGAGAAGTAGTATTTCCTAATACCCAGTCTGAATCTCCCCTGCCGCAGCTTGGAACCATTGCCTCTAGTTCTATCACTGTCTACATGAGAGAAAAGGCCGACCCCCAGCTCACTACAACCTCCCTTCATGAAGTTATATAGAGCAATAAGGTCTCCCCTGAGCCTCCTCTTTTCCAGGCTGAACAATCCCAGCTCTCAGCCGCTCCTCATAAGGCCTGTGCTCCAGACTCCTCACCAGCTTTGTAGCCCTCCTCTGAATGCGTTCCAGGGCCTCAATGTCTTTCTTGCAGTGAGGGGCCCAAAACTGAGCACAGTACTCAAGGTGCGGCCGCACCAGTGCCAAGTACAGGGAGGCAATTACCTCCCTGTTCCTGCTAGTAACACTGTTTTTGATGCAAGCCAGGCTGCTGTTGGCCTTTTTGGCCAATCTACACTCCCAGCCAATCTGGTGTCATCTGTGTACTTACTGAGGGTGCACTCAATGCCCTCATCCAGGTCATCAATAAAGATATTGAAGAGGACAGGACCCAGCACCAACCCCTGGGGAACACCACTCGTGACCGGTTGCCAGCTGGATTTAACTCCATTAACCACCACTCTCTGAGCCTGACCCTCCAGCCAGCTCCTTACCCAGCCAAGATCCACCCATCCAGTCCACGGGCTGCCAGCTTCTGCATGAGAACACTGTGGGAGACAGTGCCAAAGTCTTTGCTGAAGTCTAGGTAGACCACATCAGCAGCCTTTCCCTCATCCAGCAGATGAGTCACTAGATCATAAAAGGAGATCAGGTTGGTCAAACAGGATCTGCCCTTCATGAACCCATGCTGGCTAGGCCTGATCCCCCGGCCATCCCACACATGCCACGTGATCTCCCTCAAGACAATCTGTTCCATAACCTTCCCTGGAACCGAGATCAGGCTAACAGGCACGTAGTTCCCCGGATCCTCCTTACAAAGGGAGAAAAAGGGAAAAGAGAGGGAGATGAGCCTAGGTGAGGAAAACAGCAGCAGTGATCATAGGGGGGTGGGGGGTGAAGGGGGAATGGGAAGAGTGGGGAAAGAAAAAAAAAACCCAACAACTCAGTTTGCTAAATATAATATCAGAATGTGAGATCATACAATATAATATAATATAATCGGAATTGGAGCTAATAAAAACACACACAAATCCTCACAGATTGAAAAGAAATATGCAAAGACAATTCAGGAATAAACAATGTTACTTTAACAAAAATGAAAAACAGAAAAAGAAACTCATGAATAATTAAACAATTCACTCCAACATTAGAAGTAAATCTTAACAAAATTTTAAAAATCACCAGTGGAGTTCTCTATACAAGTAAAGCACTGTATTAAAACACTATAAATCAACATGAAACTAATCTCTTGTTACTATGGCTGTTTGATAACATCCTTATGAAATATTCTAGGGCTTTTTCTTAAAAGCCAGTATGTACCAAGATACATTAATTTTATATTATAAAATGTTTCTGGGAATGGAAACAAACCATTTATAAAGAATATACAGTATTCCTGAATTTTCTAGCAGTTTGACAGTATTTACAGGCAGAAGTTTTACAAACTTGTATCTAATCATCCAATTTATGGTAAATCATATCCTGAATAGATTGCATCTAAGTTACATTGAAATCAATATGCAATCAATTCCTGACCTTTTGACATCAGAAGGAAGTTTTAATGTAGACAGTGAATGAGTGCTATTGATTTTTTTATTTTTTTAATTCTAGTAGCAACACTGTTATTTAAACCTTGCATATAGACCATTTAGCATTATTCAAACATTCATTGCAAATTCCAATTCTCTATTAGACTTTATGGGGTAGCGCAAACATGTTTTTATATGCCTAATTAAAATTAGTGCCCTAGTGGCTTTAACTAAAGCCAAGTATCCTGTTGTTTTAGATCTTATATGAGCATATATTAAAAGGCAACTCCTGCACTGAATTCACAAGCTCTTTAATGATGGGGAAAAGACATTTGAAATAAGACTGTCATCATTTAGTTTTACTGTCCAAATCTGTTGAAACCTGGAAATTAAAACCTTTCAGAAAATAAGAAAACATATTTTTTTAAAATGTCAAAATTTGTCCAGTCATATAAATGAGACCTGCTAATATTAGACCATAAAAATGAATCTCCTTGATGGACTGTAGTGGAATTCCAGGGTCACAGCCTGAACCAATGGGTGAGCTGGGAGAGTGTGAGTGCCTGGAGTGGCGGGGGTGTCTGGAGCAACCATACTTATGTGCAATCTGAGTCTGCATGGGTTCCCCCCTTCTGCCCTCCCTTTTATCCTGTGGAGCGACTGCACGAATGGAGGAAGGTCACATTCCTCAGCTCATCCCTTTCTCCAAGCTGTTACTAGGAGAAGCAAGTCAGTTCCTTCTGATATTTTTTCCTATAACACCTGTTTCTCAAATAAATATCATTGCCCTTATTTGCCCTACATGGATATTAACTGTCAAAAGTATTGTTCAAGACAGGAGAAGTGCTGAAATTGTTAGTAACCAAGGTACCCAAAAATGTATTACCTCTGAGCAGTTAGAAGCATTGCTTTCCCTGTTGTTCATGGACTTTTCTCTCTACATCCAAACTTCACTCAGGCAAATTCACTTCAGATCCAAACAATCCCTCTGCCCTTAATTATACTATCATAATTGAAACAGTTGGAAACCTTAAGGTCAGACATACATAAATCCCAGAAAATAATTCAGATAAGTGTTGTACTATAACTTGACTCTGGAAATTGCAGTGATCCAAGATAGGACTCCGCTGGAGTAAAGAGATCTGTGGGCTATGTGAGTAGGAGCATGACCATCATATGATAACAAATAATTTTCCCTCTCTATTCCTCAGTTTCTAGACTACATTTACAATCATTGGTCGTTGAGGATGAAGACATACAAGATTTTTATGAAGAAGATTTCAGTGGAAGATCACAGAGGAAGTGGGACTGGAGCACTTTCCCTGTGAAGAGAAGCTGGCAGATGTATCACTTGTTCCACTTGCAGCAGAGATGGCTTCAGAGATACACAACTTCTGAGTGCCTATAAGGTGGCTTATAGATCACATCCACTAAATCACACTGCTAGGATCCCACCCATCCTGGCCTTGAATGCTTCTTCTCATGCTTCTTGTTCTGGGATCCCAAGGTCTTTACAAGGGCCAAGTAGAAAGGAACAACCACCTCCCTTTCTCTGCTGGCCACTCCTCTTTTTGGTCCAGATAATGTTGGCTTTCCAGGCTGCAAGTGCACACAGCTTACTCATGTCTAGTTTTTCAGTCATCAGGACCCCTAAGTACTTCTCTGCAGGGCTGCTCTCTGTGAGCTCTACCAGTCTGTACTCATATCTGGGATTGCCTCAATCCAAGTGCAACATTTTACAATTGGTCTTGTTGAACTTCATTAGGTTCATATGGGCCCACTTTCTGAGCCTGTTCAGGTCCCTCTTCTCCTCCCTTCTATTGTGTCAGCTGCACCAGCAGCTTTTTGTCATCAGCAAACTTGCTGAAGGTACACTCAATCCCACTGTCTTCACTGTTGATAAAGATATTGGAAGAGTTCCAGTCTCAAGACGGTCTCCTGTGCATCACCACTCTTGACCAATCCCCACCTGGACATAGAGCCGTTGACAATAACCCTCTAGATATGACTATCCAATCAATACTTTATCTACTGAATAATCCACCTTAAAATACATATCTCTCCAATTTAGAGATAAGGATGTGGTGCAGAACCATGTCAGTCACCTCGCACAAGTCCTTGTAGATGACATGAGTTGTTCCTTTATCCACTGATGCTATTCCTCCAGCATAGAAGGCCACAAGATTGGTCAGGCACAAGCTGCCTTTCCTGATGCTATACTGATATGGTGAAGAGTGGCTTAGCAATCATTTCCTTCAGAACTTTGATCACTATTTACTTCCCCAGGAATCTCCCAGTCTTAACAACACCCTTCTTCTGTTTTTATTTTACCAGATGAAGAGGGAAATATATATGTATATATATATTTGTGTGTGTGTGTGTAGAGTTGTGCACCTGTTTTTCTGCCTAAACTTACTGCAGTGAAACTCCAACAGTGAATTTGTACAAATATATATGTTAAATAAACTTTTATATTCCTTTTTTTTTTTTTTTTTTTTTTTTTTTTTTTTGAGAAAGGAGAATAAAGGAAAGAAAAGTCTCATGTTGTTTTTATGTGTCATGGTTCAATAAGAGTTAATGCTTTTCAGAGTACTGCCATATCATGGCACTATGAGGCAGGCAGTCTGATGCTTAAGCCCAGTGTTGGGTGCATTTCCTGAGTAATGTGTTTCTGGCACACTCAGCTATTTCACGTGAGGTCCAGCTCCAGGAGAAGTGATTTTCAGATTCCATGCATTGTTTTTATACTTAAAAGTTTACTGAAAATAAACTGCTGCTAAATTCTACTGTACAAAATTGCAATGGTATTTCTTTATGTATAGACGCTACTGAACAATTCACTAACATGAAACATTGTCTTGAACATACGTCATATGTTGAAATGGAGATTTATTTCTAGCATCTAATGGGAGTTACTTTCTCCGTGAGAAGACAGAAACATCTCTATGTTGGCAACATTCCCTATGCCTGAAGAGAAGAAAGCTCTGGTAGTGTGTTGTCAGCAAAGGAATTAAGCTAGTAAGATTTGTAGGCTGTCCAGTAACTTGTCATATTACATATGCAGATTTTCAAACTCAGAGTGATCAAAGCAAGCACTGGGCTTGGACCTCTTATATAGACTGTAAATGTGAAAAAATGAAGTAATGAATGATGATCAAATTATCAAAAAGTAGCTGTTTTCTCTGTGTTGGTTTTTGCTTTCCCCCCCCCCCCCCCCCCACTGATCTGATAGCTGCTTGTTTATATGTTCATACACATAAACCATGTTCTGCTTTTGGCAGATTAAACGTTTCTTTCCTTTTTTCCTTCTTTTCCTTAGCTAGCAGCAAACAACCTGTCACTCAAGCTTCATTACAAGAATAAATGTTTTCAAGAAATATGCAGGTAGTCCATGATATTAATATTAAACTGATACTGCTGGGAAAATATCCTACAGTCTACTTTCTCTTTTCTTAAGTATGAAAAGAAAACAATATATTTATATTATAATATACTTTATTTCTTGATGAACATCTGGATATGGAGTCTGAACTTCCTGCTGACATGGTAATACTTAATTTTTTTTCATTTCATATTTGTACACTGGAGATGTGCTAGTATTGCCTCACATAAACACTTTTAATGTACATTCAGGTGGAACTAGTCTGAATTCACTAATTAGCAAAACACTTTCTACAAGACCCTTCTATATATCTACATAAACCCCGACAATTTCAGCTGAATCAATCTTTTCAAGTAGCCTGTCTTGATTTTAAAAATATCAACGTGGCATAAAATCCAAAGCAAATTCCAGCAAATTTCTGATTCTTCTACGCTTTTTGCTTGGACATTTTTTTTCACAATACTTCTGTTTGCTTACATAAGGTGTAGAAAATCATTATGATGTGCACATTTCTTTGTTATTTACATTACATTTTTTGTTATCCTGTCTTTATCATTGATCATTTTTATTATTTTTTTTTCCATCCAATTTGCTATTAAAAGTTAAAAACTGTAAGACCAATGATTTTTCTGAAATATATCTGCTAAATGGATTAAAATCAGCCAAATTAATGAATTTAGAGGTATAATAATAACTGGTTTTAGTTGTCTTGATACGTTGTGAGTCATGTAATTCCAAAGTCATATCTGGAAAGTATTGTGTGAGAAGGTGGAAGCCTGAGTAGCATACTTTTGGTTTTTTCAGCAGTACTATTTTTTAAAATTAGTTTTTACATATCTGCAATTAATCTAATAATCTGTAGACTCTTGATGTTGACTACATTTTCCTTCATTCCTTACTTAAGGGTCTGTATCAGACTGACGTCCTCTCATTATTCACGAATCCTATTTATCTCCTTAAAAGTGACAGCGATGTATTATGGTTTTGTTTTTTGTTGTTTTTTGTTTGTTTTTTGCTGTTGTTGTTTTTGTTTTGGTTAATTGTTTTGTCTTTTATTATTAATATTTGCCCTTTTATACTTCCTTAGGACTCCACAGTTATAGAAAATAAGGGCAACAAAACTGCTGAGAGGTTTGAAGCACAAGTCTTATGAGGAGCGGCTGAGGGAGCTGGGATTGTTTAGCCTGAAGAGGAGGCTTGGGGAGACCTCA
Organism: Coturnix japonica; assembly: GCF_054131305.1. NCBI lineage: Eukaryota > Metazoa > Chordata > Aves > Galliformes > Phasianidae > Coturnix > Coturnix japonica. The sequence continues at coordinate 51,224,062 of NC_140664.1, forward strand.
TCACATTCTACAACTTCCTGAAGGGAGGTTGTGATAAAGAGGGGCTTGGCTTCTTCTCCCAAGCAACAAACAGGACCTGAGGAAATGTGTGCACATTGTACCAGAAGAGGTTTAGATTAGACATAAGAAGGAACTTTTTCTCTCAGACAGTGGTCAGGCACTGGAATGGTTGCCCAGGTAGGTGGTGGAGTTGCCATCCCTGGCAGTGTTCAAAAGGAGTCTGGATGAGGAGCTACAAGATATAGCTTAGTGGTTTGCTGTAGCTATGGTAATGGGAGGGTGGTTGGACTAGATGATCTTGTAGGTCCTTTCCAACCTTGTGATTCTGTGATTCTATGATTCTATGAAAATTACTAACTAATCATTTATGACATAAAAATGATATATACATTTAACAATGCGGAGTACTGTGGAAAATTTGGATAAGGGATTTACCTTTCTCCATCTAAGATTTTTTTTTTTAAGATAATGATGCTACTCATTGCTGTAGTCTTAAAGCAAGTGGAGTTAGTAAAACACATACTACTGAAACAAATAATGCAAAAATACGCTTCTTGAAAGAGCTATCTTCTCTGAGTCAGTGCAAGAAAGCAGTCTTTCTCAGTCAGCTGAAGACCAAGCATATCAGCAGAAGAAATACAGCCATCATCAGTATTGACTTAATAGTAAAACTTTTTTTTATTTAATATTAAAGTGGTAAATAAGCTGTTCCTGAAATGCTTCATGGTGCATTGATTCATCAATAAAACTTGACCATATTTTCCTGTAATTATTTATACTTTTCTATTGATATGAGCTGCTGTAATAATTATTAAGATATTTATAATTCATTAAAATGTTGCAATTCATTATATTGTGGCACAAATTTCCTGTTTGCACAAATAGTACTTTTTCACTTGATTTCTTCCAATCTGTTATAATAACGCTGATTTCCTATACACAATGTATAAAGCAAGGAAAATTTTGCTAGAATTTTGTCTGAGGTATCTCACTCCTCCATACTCCTAGCCTCTGCTGGCACTGAAAATGCATTCTGCAGTGAGATAGCTCCATCATTGAATCTGCAAAGCTCTATACAGCTTTCCTGAAAATGATTGATCTTGGATTCATGTCCTAGTACCTTCTCCCAGACAGCATGCATGTACATGATTTGTAGCAATTAAGAATCTTCTGACTTGTGGTTAAGAACATTGGGAGAACATATCTAGTCTGGCTGCTCAACATCATTATCAGTGAAGGCCCTTAAATGCCACTTCATTTCTTAACAAAGAAGATCTCTCTTTATGTGGATATTGTTACTCATCGTCCTAGTGATCTAAGCATATCCACTACTACACTAATATTGTTTAAGGTAAATAACAAAATGTAAATAACTTCTGTTGGAAAGTAAAGCTATCATTAGCCATTTACTTACTCATTATGAATAAGTTAAGCGGGGAGAAAAAGTAGCTTTAAGAAACAAATTTACAGTTTAGTCAAAGTGGACAGAGGCAAAAGAGAAAGAATGATCTTTTTATTTTAAATATTATTGAATATGAATGCAGTGACTGACTCTGTAAGTTCATAAAGACCTAACCAGGTGATCCTTAAATCAGAAAGTATTCTGTAAATGTAACTTTGACTCCTTCTACTTTGTTCTGTTCATAAAGGAAGAAACTTTCAACTCTGGTAGTGGTTAAACTGAGTAAAATCTATAAAATTCATGTTTTGTAGTACTTCTGTTAGAACTTGAAAACTGTCTTGACACATTCTGAGTGTACTTATTTCATTTTTTTCTAATAATATGCACTGATAATTATCTGTGCTGTAAAGTTATTTTAATAGGAGTAAAAACTTCTTAGAGTTGGTTGCATAATGACTAGGTTAAATGTTTCTAATGACACTGTGAAAGATACATGACAGTTTTTATGAGAAATTGTGTTCAGTTGCTTAGAAATTTGTCAAAGGTTACACTGAATTTATCCACCAGATGTTTATCTTAGAGAAATCTTTTTGTCATGTATAATATTTGTTCCTTATATGGAGACTTCAGACTTACATGAAAAAGAAAATACACTGAGAAATGATTACTTTTATCAGTGTTAGAAACTTCTGGAAACTTTCACTGTGGAGTGCTAACTTCTCTGTTCTTTGGGGCATAAAACTATCCTTTGTGACAGGTTTGGTCTGTTGACATCTCTGGAAACATCTGACCATATGTTGCCAAGTTCTGCCTTTTGATCAGTTCCACTTCATATACTTCTGCAGTGTTTTCTTAGTTTCTTATATTCCCTTGAGAACTTGTCCACATTTGTTGTCGTCCAATCCTCAACCTGAGCTGGATCCAGAAATATTTTTCTGTGATTCTCTGTTTGATATGATGTATTATTGAAAAATATGTGATCAGAGGCCAAATTAAAGAGTGCAGAAGCTGGGAATGCTTGCTCTTGAATGAAATACATGACCAGAAATCAGAAACCTAGAAAATGAAATGAGGTCTGATTCATTTGTGCCTGCACAATATAATGAATTTGATGGAATTTTGGAAAATAACAGTAGATGAAGGGTGTTTAAGCCTGGTAAATATGGGAAGAGGAACTAGTGACTAAAAGGCCAGAAGTATTGGGAGCTTGAGAATCTGGAAATCTGGAAAAAGAGGCAGAAATTTTGTTTAATGCTCTTTATTCTTTCTCTTTTCTCTTTAACACCTGATTGCATTAGGTGTTCAAGAAATGTTTAGGTGTTGTAGAAAGGAAAATGTCTGGATTTTCTCAAACGGGTAAAAGTAGATGTTCCAGAATGTACTGAATTCTCTCCCCAGGTATAAGTTTTCTTCCTTCTGCTATCAGCAATATCTTACAGCGTACTTCCTTACCTTTCTTACTCATAAGTCCTTGGGACAAGAAAAGTTGTATAAATTGTTGAGGGAGGTTGTTGTGGATGGAGACTAAAGGCTGCACACTTTACTTGTAAGGGGAAGGCAGAAAGATATTTATTGATCTAAAATAGATATGAGGTGGTAATTTGAACAGTGATAGTGATTTAGGAAGTTTTGAAATAATTTGATATTCTTGACTATTTGCTACACAGAGGGGTGTGAAGGTGCATGATAAATCTACAGTCAAATCTTGGCAAAGCTAGTATAGCTTAAAAACAATAAACTGAGGATCTGTTAGTAAGTTCTGTGCAAAAGTGGTAGGTAACCTCAAGTGGTATCCCATCTTAGGGGAGTATTCAGGTTTGCAACCAGCTGCTTGCAAGAAGAACTCTTAAACAGGTTCTTAGGATGCTTTCAGTTTATGGCGTAAGATGATTGATTTATAGTCACATGACTTAGAATTAGATCCATTGAGCTAGGTGTTTGTTATCAGTTCTCTGAGCATCCAGTTTGAGACAATACAGTAGCTGTTAACTGTATACTGTGAAATCTTGTTTTCAGTCCCAAGGACAAGGTCTTTTCCTTCTCACTGTACACTCTAGGCCTTGGTCATAACAACCAAACTGGGTGGGGGTGCAGCAAGGAGTACACCACCACAGAGCTGTCTGATGTTATCTTCTACTTGAAGAATTTACTGAAGCACCAGTCAATGTTGGAGGTTAACTGTAAAATATCTTTATCTACAAAGACCTGGGGCTCCTGATGTACAACTGCAAGACAGCAACACACCCTCAAGGCAAAGGAAGCCACAAGAATTCTACATTAGGTTTTCCTTGCCTTATATTGCCTTTAATTTCCCTTATCTTTTTCAGATTTTGTTTATTTATTTTTCCAGGCCATCTAATCCACAGAAAACACAGCTCTGGCGGACACTGGTGCACAGTGAACCTCAAGTGCACTTCAAGTCACCAAGGGAAAAAAAATCAATATATATTCATGGTGTGACTGAGGATTCCCAAGAGTTGACTATGATGGAGGCTGAAATTAGCCTTACTGGTAAAGACTGGCAAAAAAAATCTTATTCTTACTGGCCCAGGGTCTCTCTGTATAATTGGTATTGATTACCTCATGTCAACCAGGACACCACTAAAGGGGATGTTTAGGATTCCAAGGGGTATTGTTGGGCCTTTGGAATAGCTGCTATAGACACAGAAGTTGTTAAGCAGTTGTCTCTTTTGAATGACCTATCAGAATATCTGTCTGTTGTAGGGTTGCTACAAGTGAAAGAGCAACAGGTACCAATTGCTACAAAGATGGTGCACAGGTGGCAGTACTGCACCGACAGGGATTTCTTGCTCCCCATTCAGAAGTTGATTAGTCAACTAAAGAGTCAGTGAGTGATCAGCAGAACTCACTTGCCTTTTAATAGTCCCATATGGCCAGTGCGTAAAGCCAGTGGCGAATGGAGGCTGATGGTAGACTACCGTGGCCTGAATGAAGTCACACACACTCCCACTGAGTGATACTGTGTAAAATATGTTAGAACTTCAGTATGAACTGGAGTCAAAAGCAGCCAAGTGGTATGCCACCACTGACACCGCTAATGCCTTTTTCTCTGTCCTTTGGCCACAGAATGTAGACCATAGTTTGCTTTCACCTGGAGGGATGTTCAATATACCTGGAATCATTTGCCTCAGGGGTGGAAACAGAGCCCAACCATTTGCCATGGATTAACCCAGGCTCCACTGGAACAGGGAAGCTCACAAGTTCTTACAGTACATTGATGGTATTATTGTGTGGGGCAACACAGTAAGGGAAGTTTTTAAGAAAGGAGAGCAAATAATCCAGATCCTTCTGTGTGCTGGTTTCACTATTAAGTGAAGCAAAGTGAAAGCACCTGCCCAGGAAGATCAGCTCCTAGGCATAAAATGGCAAGATGCACATCATCACATCCCAACAGATGTGATCAACAGTATCACATGTCTCCACCCACTAATAAGAAAGAAATAAAATCATTTCTCAGTGTAGTGGGTTTTGGAGAATTCATGTTCCAAACTACAGTCTCATTGAAAAACCCCTCTATCAGGTGACATGTAAGAATAATAATTTTCTGTGAGGTCCTGAGCATGAGCAGGTTAAGAAAGAGATAGACTGTGCCGTGGCCCTGGGGACAGTACAGATGGAACAGGCTGCTGGAGAGATGGGACTGCTGCTAGAGAGAAAGTTCCCACTCGGAGCTTGTGGTGAAGAGCCTCAGGAGAGATTTGAGGTTGACCCCTGGGATTCTGGAGTCAAGTGTATCAGGGGGTCAGAAGAGGGCTGCACTCCAACTGAAAAGGAGACCTTAGCCATGTATGAGGCGGTTTGGGCTACTTCTGTAGTTTCCAGTACAGAAACACAGCTCCTTCTACAACTTCAACTGCCAATACTAAACTGGACATCTAAGGGAAATGTTCCCACCACCCATCATGCTACTAATGCCACTTAGAGCAAGTGGATAGCGCTGATTATGCAATGATCTCGGATGGGGAACCTCAGCTGTCCAGGAATCCTAGAGGTGATTATAGACTGGCTTGAAGGCAAAAAGTTTGGAACATCACCAGCAGAAGAGTTATCATGTGCTAAAGAGACCCCATTATACAATGAACTACCAGAAAATGAAAAGAAATTTGCCCTGTTCACTAATGTATTGTGTCGTATTGTGGGAAAGCGTCACACATGGAAATCTTCTGTATGGAGCCCTACATGACAAGTTGCAGAGGCCACTGAAGGTAAAAGAGAATCAAGCCAATTTGCAGAGGTAAAGGTTGTCCAACTGGCCTGGATGTTGCTGAACGGGAGAGGTGGACAGTGCTTCATCATTATACTGGCTCGTGGATGGCAGTAAATGCTTTATGGGGGTGATCACAGCAGTGGGAGCAAAACAGCTGGTGACAGAAGAGTAAAACTATTTGGGCTGCTGAACTGTGGGAAAACATTGCTTCCCAAATAAAGAATGTGGTTGCAAAGGTGGGCCATAGATGCTTATGTGCCCAAGAGTTGGGCTACTGAGGAACAACAAAACCATCAGGTAGATAGACTTGGACTAAGACTGGCAACACAAAAGTGAATAACCTGAAATCTCTCTGGATAAAAGGGCAATGGCAAAGTTATAAATATGGGGAGATGTGGCAGGTTGATTTTATCACTTTGGTATGATCTCACAGTGGTAAGCATTATGTGCTTACCATGGTGGAGGCAACCACCGAGTGGCTTGAAACATATGTAGTACTCCATGCTACAGCCTGAAACACCACATTAGGTCTTGAGAATCAAGTCCTGTGGTGACACAGCACTCCAGAAATAATTGAGTCTGATAATGGGACTCATTTCAAAAAATCTCTTGTAAATACTTGGGCCAAAGGTCATGGAATAGAGTGGATTTATCATATCCCCTATCATGCACCAGCTTCTGGTAAAATTGAATGATACATGGGTTGTTAAAAACCAAATTGAAACCAATGGGTGGTGGAACATTTAAGCAGTGAGAGAAGCATTTGGCAGATCTTTTTTACTGGCTAAAACTGAAGTAGTTTGCCCTGAAAGTATGATGCCTGTTTTATCTGGAGATGTTCAGCATACATTCCTGAGCTACTTTCTCCAGCTGATAGTGCTTGAGCAAGAGTTTTAGACTTGATGTGCTAAAAAGGACTCTTCTAGCCTCAGTAATTCCTCAGTATATCTTTGCTCTTCAGGTTGCACCAGTTTTTACAGAAACACTATTCAAGCTGTTTAAGTACTGCATTTGAGATATGTTTGCAATAATTCATCTTCTTATTTATGTTCTCTAGGTTGCAAATCTAAATCCCTTTATTACATGTGTATCTTCAGTGCAAAGAATCAACATGCTCTAGATATGGAGAGGCCACCTAATTTAGCTGCTATTTTTAGAATAGCAGTTAAACTCCTTTGCTTGTTCGTAAGACTGTTCATAAGACTGGAAACTGACTGAAGAAAGGAAAACATAGAAAATAGAAAGAATACATAGCCACTTAAGAAGTTCTATGCAGAAACATTCCACCCCTATTTATGACAGAATACTACTCTTCTGGGAGGGTGACATCAATTGAACTTCTTACAGATCATTAAATTGTGCATAGTTCACATTCAGTGTATGTTGGGATTTGATATATCAAAGGTCTGGACAAAACTGGAGCTTTTTCTTAAATAAATGGAATACCATGTAATGTTACGTGGTTTAAAAATTCATACCACAATAGGATCTCCAAATGAATCTGGCCTTTGGTGTTTTCTCTTTGCATATGTAAAGGAGAATAACATTTCACTTTCCAAAAGTACTGTGAAAATCAAGAGTTTTGCTTGTGCCACACTGTAATATCAGCAATAAATACTGTAGAAAAGCCCACAGACAAATTAGTTCTGTCTTTATGTAGTATTCAGTAAAAAAAGCTTATGGTCACACAATGAATAATGAAGATAAATATTTTGTGTATGAATAGTACAGAGAAGAAGGCTACTGTAATGAGGCAAGGGTATTCAGAAAATTGTATGAAAGCACAGTATATAAACTGAGTGTATATTAAAAAAGGCTAAATTAGGACAAAAATAGTATTATTTCTAGAATCTTCTGACTTTTAAGTGTTTACATTTTACATTGTAGCATTCTTAACATAAATTTACGAGCATTATGCATATGTAAAGTATATTTCAAAATAACGTTTAAATGCTGCAGAATTCAGATCACTAGCTTCCAATAATGACCAACATTAAAATTAAAACACATCTGGAAATACATCTTTGCTAATTGCATTACTCACACAATACTACTGACAGCTTTCACGCTAAGGCTTGCAATGAGGTGGCCACCTGAAGAAAGGCTTGGTTATCCAGCTGGTAAATCAGCTGATGAATAGGAACTGAGGAATCCCTGTTGGTGGGATATTGCCACTGGTGCAGTTGTAGTGATAGGCACCTGCTATTCTTTCACTCTCAGCAACCCCAAACCAGAGGGTCATCTGAGAGACCAAGCAAGGTAGACAAATGCTCTATGTATGTCCTCCCTCTCCAAGGCAGGTATATCAAAAGCTCACCAATATCCTTTTGGGTCCTCAAAAATACCCTCTCCTGAGATAATCTAAACCAAGGATGCATGGAACCTCTGAGCCAGACATAATGGGGTACTTTTGCCTCTCATTTTCTGCGAGGCTCAATTTGTCTTCCAATACAGTTAACTCTCAGGATTCATACATCATTCCAGAAATAGAGGTGGGTTTTGCCCCTTTCTAACTTGATGGCATTAGAGTGCATTGTGCACAAATGTCCACTGCAGCTTCATATTTCTGTGGCTTTGACATTCTAGGTTATTGAATCCAGACTGTCCAATAAAATCAATTGTCCATTTCCTCCACCTGCTTAGAGCCAGGGTACCTCTAGTTGTGTTTTAGAGAACATGGATGAACATAATTGTAACAAAAATGTATACTGACCCACTGAACCCCTTTTGAGAATTGTTGGACACCAAAAGAAGTTAAAAGTGAAACTCGGGAGATATGGATCCACAGATGTCTTTATGTATCTGCAAAATGTCTGTAGTTAGATAGTAGTTGTTTCATGATTCATGGCCATACTGAGCTAAAATTGCTCTAAAGCTAATATCTGTTTAAACTCTTGTAACAGAGTGACTTTTCTCAATTGCTTATAACCCCTGTATTATATTGAAAAAAACCAGACCTAAGCAGTGAGCCAGAATGAGAAGTCACAGTTCAAATGGCAAAAAAAATGAATCTGCGCTTCCAGCCAATTATTTCAGCATGCTGTCTCAGTTACAATTAAGACAGTTCTCATGGGCTCATTGTGAAAATCAAAATAACATCCTTGTTCCCACACATATTCTTTAATCTTTCTAATTGATCTATTTTCCTTTAATACTTCATTAAAACATTTTACTTTTTCATTTGGGAAACATTTTTCACTTATTTAAAAAATTTACTGTTGAATCATACTGTTCATAAATACATCAGTGAGAACATGGAAGAAGTTATACTGAATCAGAAAAAGATACTTTTAGTAGATCTTTTGAATCCATAAAAAATACATAGCTAGGAAATATTTAAAAAGCAGGCACACAGTGATCCATCTCTAGAACACTCTCTTGCACACTGCTGATTTTGAAATCCTCAGAGGCTGAGGAAAAGAATGGGGGTAATAGTATGTGATACACTTTTCCTTCTATACATCTGACAAGGCCCTGTGAATCTGACCTCAGAACTGACCCTGCTCTGGTTAGGAGTTTGTGTAAGAGACACTCCTGAGCTCCCAGCGAGCCTGAACTGGAATGAGCTTATGAGCCCATGATTCTGTAGGAAAGAATTTCACAGCTTCAACATACAGTGAGGAAGCAAAGTTCTTCTATTTTGAACTTGCCACCACCTAGCTGTACTTACCTTAGTAGAGGAAAAGTGAATAATCATTCCCTGTTCAATTACTATGCCTCATTTATTTTGTAGATGCCTATCATTGACTACTCAGTCATTTCTTTTTTTAATCAAAATATTATTGTGCAATAGATTTATGAAGTGACAGAATGATGTTTTCTGTTTTGTTCTTTTATATTGACTGTTTCTAATAACTTTTAACATTCTGTTTGTTTTCCTGGCAAATATGTATTTCTTCATGTTAAATTTAATTCAATCTTTAGTCACTCATTATTGTGATGATTTTCTGCAGTACTGCACAGCTAGTCCTCATCTTTAATGTCTTAGGAAATCTTAAATCAACAGAGAACACCATCATTTCATTCTCTTCCACCACTATTATTTGTTAATGTATTATGTTTAGCTGGTTCCAGTACAGTCCCTGTGAATCTTCTCTGATCATAAATAGAGTCTCTGAAAACTGGCCATTTTTTCTTACTTTGTGTATCTTAACAACTGCTTTGCCCATGTGAATATGCATTTTCTTATCTCTTGACAGCTTATTTACTTTAAAAGTGTTAGATAAGAGATGTTGTTGCATATTTTTCTTAACTATATCAACAGAATCTTATTTATCTGTATGCTTAGATTGATTTATCTAGACAATAATTTTGATGGGAGAAAGAAATTATCAAAGAAAATATGGTGATATATTGCATTTTAAGTTCGGAAGCATTTTAATGTTAGATTTGACAGATTTCTAGATTCAACTAGAAATAGTTGAACAAGACAATAACTGTGAATATCAGAATTATTATTTCTTCATCAGAATTCAGATTTTACTGTAGTTTAGACAAAGTATGTCTCCTGCTGATATGCAGTATGCACTGCTGATATGTTTTCTGATATTTGGGACTATATCTGAGAATGTTTTAATATTCAAGACATCTTAAGACAGGGAAACAACAATTATTTTTCACAGTAAAAAATTCTGTGATTGTCTCTATGCAGGGGATTAATTGAAGTTTGCTGTTCTGGTAACTTACTAATGAAATTACATTATTGTTTCATCAAATAATTGTTCATCAAACTATTGTTTTCTTACATCAGGCTTTGGGGCAGTTGATACTAATGTGAAACAACCCTCTGTAATATTTGTTAAGAGAACATTATACTTATTAATTACTGAATTCTATAAACCCTTAGGAGAGTCTTCGTTTTATATCAGCTTTGAAGATTTCTTGTACTTCATCAGAGCTTAAATCACTTGATCCGCATCATTTAGTTACTCCTATTTCACCCTTCATATACTGCATTTTCCTCTGAATATTCTACCTGATCCACACTTGCATTTAGTTCTTTTTTAGAATTTGACCAAATTTTGTTAAAATTTCAAACTTTGTTTAAAAGCATTTTATTATAATTCAACTATATTATCATATTATATATACAATTCACATATACATCGCATAGTTTATTACAGATGTATTCATACATAATACATTATATTCTATGTTCTATTTGTATATATACATTATATTGTGTATTATATTATTTAATATCCAACAGGGACTTAACAGGCACAGTTTTGCCCAGCACCTCAAAATACTACGGTCAGTGAAGAAAGGAGAGGAAGTGCTTTCTTGCTGGAACCTTTGGAGAATATCGTAAAGCTTTTACTTCTGCAGTTCATGGAGAGGATCTCATGTTGCCGTAGGTGAAAGTACCCTGAAGTAAGCTGAAGCCTGTGGGAAGGGTTCATGTGAAAGCGGTTCATACCCTGCATAATGTGAGAGAGAGCTCACTGTGGAGCAGAGGACTCAGATGAGAAGGAGGGATAAGCAGAAATGAAGTGTTGCAAACTGATGCAGCCTCCATTACCCATCCTTCTGTACCTTGATACCTTACATATACAAGGTATATGGGCACGCATTCTTCACTCAGCATCAACCAAAACACTGGTCTCAGCTGAAACCAGGACAAGATCATTAAAATCTAACATCATTATTTTATAATGTTATTACTTACCTGGTGGTAATGCAAATCTGATGAATTAATAACAAACAAGGCAGCCAGAAACATTGTTATGATGAAAATAAAACACATTTGCACTCAGCTAATATATCAGACATGATTAAATGTTAAAGTGGCCAGATTCCTCTTCATTGCTCTTAGCTACCTCTTCCGATTTATCTTTTATTTCCTGTTTTAGAAGCATTCATCACGGGAGTTCACTGTGATCGCAATTCATGAAAACTTCTGATTATGTTTAGCCAAGCCTATTTTTACAAACAGAACTGATTACGAGGGTTAACACCAGCAAATAGTGAATAAATTATTATACTGTGGAACACTGGCTATACATGAGCTTGATAAAAGGTACCAATCACCATGAATAAGTTGTTAAAGATGGATACTGTAAGATGTCCTTTTCAACACTGTTATCAATGACATAGTTTGAGTGTGCCCTCAACAGGTGTGCAGATAACGCAAAGCTGAGCAGTGTTAGAAGAGAGAAATGCCATGAAGAGGGACTTGGACAGGCTTGAAAAGTGAGCCTATATGAATCTAATGAAATTCAACAAGGTTAAGTGCAAGGTGTCACAATTCATTTGGAGCTATCCCAGGTATGAGTACAGACTGGGAGAAGACCTCATTGTGAGCAGCCTTGCAGAGAAGGACTTGGGGGTCTGGTGAACAGAAAGCTGGACATGAGCCAGCAGTGTGTGCTTGCAGATTAAAAGGCCAACTGTATCTTTGGCTGCATCAAAAGGAAGATGACCATCAGGGAGAGGAAGGTGATTGCCTCCCTCTTCACTGTTCTTGTGGCAACCCACCTGGTGTACTGCATCCAGGCCTGGGATTCCCAGCACAATAAAAATATGGATCTGTTGGATCTGTGTGTCCAGATGAGGGCCACAAGGATGATTAGAGAGCTGGAGCATCTTTCCTGTGAAGAAAGACTGAGGGAGTTGGACTTGTTCAGCCTGGAGAAGATTAGGCTCAGGGCCACTCCACTGTGGCCTTCTTGTACCTAAACAACACTTATAAACAGGAGGGAGACTGACTTGGTACATGATCTGGTTGTAATAGGACAAAGAGGAATGACTTTAAATTAAAGGAAAAAAGTTTTATGTTAGTGTCTTGCTCCAATTTATAGGAGGGAGGGGAGGTTCTTTGATATATGTATACCCAGCATGAGATTGAGTAACAACAGTTCAAATGTTGGTCCAACAAGTCCTAGCTGTTTAGGGAGATGGGGAAGATGCGTGATAGGGAAGATAGGAAATATAAGCACGGTGTCTCTGTAGAGAGCAAAAGAGATAGTCACCACCATGGGTCCAGTGAAGTACGTAGTAGGTCTGTTGATCTCAGGAACTCATCTGATCACCGCAGAGGATGGGAGAAAGCCAGGAAGCTTTGCAGCAAGCAGGCCTTGGGGGAGGGGTTCTTCTGAAGAGGTTTTCCCTCAGGGAATTCTCTGTCAAAGATGTCTTTGGGAGTCTGTCTCCAAAGTCCCTAGATTAGTGAGGTCCTTTTAACCCACATTTCTGTGTCTGTTTTTTTTTGTTTGTTTGTTTGTTTGTTGTTGTTGTTGTTATTGTTTGGTTGTGTTTTTTTTTTTTCCCTTCTTCTTTTCTCTCAGTTTAATGTGACATACCTGGCTCAACAGATAAGCTTCTGTGCCTTCCTTAAGTGCCTTCGTTGCCATGCACCCTTGGGCAGCCTGATCAAGTGGGTGGCAAGGGGACTGGAATTAGATGGTCTTTAAGGCCCTTTCCTACCTAAGCCTTTCTATGAGCCTGTGATCCTAGAAAATACTTATGGAATAAGTATCTTCTGGCTAGTTGTGTATGATCTACCATCCTTACACTGACTTACTTAGACGTATAATCCTGCTGTGATTTGAGTCTTTTCTATCAGGAATACCATCTGACGCTTAATGAACATCTGTCTCACATGTGATAGGATACTGTCAGGAAAGACAACTAAATATAAATGTGGTTAAACCTCTGTTAGCACAAATCAGCACTGGCATTATATTTAGAATGGCATATAGTTTTGCAAAAGAACAGCATAGGAATCTCACAGAGCTGAGTAACTCTAGCATCTACCCTGAGGAACCTACTGAGATAGCAGATTAAAATGAATATTAATAGAATTAATGAAAATGATTCTAAAGCATAGCCAAGAATGAAGAATGCATGCATGCTGCCCAAACCTCTGCATGATGGTTCTGAATCTTAAATACAACTAATACATCCAACAATCAACTATGTGTCATCTCTGGGGAGTTAAATGAGAAAACAATCTGCTAGCTATAAATCTACTCCTAAATTTGCGCATGCAGAGCTTGGTCCACTAGCTTATTTGAAACATAGTTGCTATTTGTGTTATTGTTGTGTCTGCTCTGTTCACTAATATATATGTCTGGAAACAGTGACTTGTTTTCAGGGAGTTGTAGTCAAAGTAATTGTTTGACCACAACAAAAATGGTGCCTTTCAACATCAAGTAGCATGAATCCTATTTTATGTGCTTAGTCTAACATTTACTCTGTCTTCACTACACACTTATATTTAATCATTCATTTATTCAAGAACAGTCAGTAGATAAGGCAGTTAGTCTGTACTTCAATTAAAGAAGTAAGTCACTATCTAATGTGTGTCCTAGAGAACTGAAGACAAATTACTATTCTTCAGAAAGAAATTTTGGAGGGCAGTGGAGTCAGCAAAGTTATACTATTGTATTTAGAGAGTGTACTTGTACTAGACCTCTAAAAATATGCATGCTTTCAGAAACTGAATTAGTAGAAGATTTCAGTATTCCACTTTATTAGTCGGGCTGTACTGTAAAAATGGTATCTCTGTTCTTATTTATGTTCAGCTTGACCAGAATCCCACAGTACATTTACATAGGATGAGAAAGAATACTGTCATTCCCTTCTTACATTACTCCTCTTCTAATAATTGTTTTTGAGTGTATATGGTTAAAGTAGTCTAGGCAGACATACAAGTTGATTATCTGGATGAATATAAATTTGAAGAAGAAGGTGTTAAAATAATAGGATAAAGCCAGAGAAATGGACAGTATACTATTTAGCAGACAAATGATAAAACAAAAATTTACATTTCACCCACTGTATTTTCATACAGCTCTATAAAATGTGTAGTCAAAATACCTTACTTGTCTGCAGTAAAAGAGGTCATACTCCTTATCTGAACAGAAAATTGATGGTATTTGGGAGAGCACTGACATAAGTGGTGAGAGGAAAGAAATGGCGAATTGTGAAAGGGAAGAGTGAAGTCTGGGGATGGGTTCTCCAGCCAGTCAAATCTTTACATTATCAGGGAGCTGTAGTGTAAGAGAGAGCTTGTTGGAGAGTCATCACAAGCTTCCAAGTTGCCTCAATACATTTGAGACTTCATGTTGGAAAAGTAAGTATATTTCCTACTTAAATATTTCCCCTTTTAAAAATTGGAATCCAATTTTGAATCTTGCAAACCCTTGAATCATATATCCACCTGTGATACTGTGAAGACGTTATCCTAACTCAACATCTTTGTGTATTGTAAAATATTATTTTTACTGTAAAATATTTTCTTTCTGTCTTTGAAGTCACTCAAAGATACAAAAGATGTTTCTGTGAACAAAGCCTCTTCTATGTTTGAAAGCCTTGCTGCCCTCTTTCAGCATAAGACACTGTAATTTTTCTTTCTGCTTCACAGTTGGTGATACAGAAATGAGATTAGAAACAGTGGTAAAATGTAGACTTGAGCTGAAAATTTAAACTTTGTTTCACATGTCAACAGAAGTCCTACTGTACAGTTTTAAACAACTCTTTTAACTTCATCGTGCCCCAGTTCACCAGAGGTATACTGGCAATACTGGCAATACTATTGGTATACATCACATCTTTTCTCTGCTAATTTTCTAAATAAAATTGATCTGCTTCTAACAAAATCCATACATTTCTCACTTAAATATATCATTGCATATAAACAACAATATTAATGAGATGAGGGATTTGTAAGAGGGAATATTATATTTGTGAAGATTCATTACTGAGATCTTTAGTTGAAAGAACTGCATGGTAAAGATGCACAACTCACATGCAGTATCATATGTAAAATCTCAAGGAAGGACAGCTTCTATCTTTTTTTTTTTTTCTTTTTTTTCCCTTCTTCATGTAATTACACTATAAATTAATAAATAAATAAATCTGTAAATACAGAATACCTTTCTGAAAATGGAATAGGGTCTTCCATGAGATTCCTGCTTCTTAGGGACGGGCAAACACAGAGCATTTAAATAAAGTGACATACGTATATGGTAAAGTAACTCTATTTAACTGTAAGAGTATGCTCTTATTTAGGAAAGGTTATGTGCATGTTTTGACCAGAGTGATGGCTTTTTAAGAGCAAGAGAAGTGTTCCAAAAGGAATTCTATTCTTCATGTAAGACTGTTTCAAAGAAGGCAGACAAGACTAAAAATCAAATAACAGTTTGATATAATATAGAAATAACTTACTATTATTAATATAATCTCTCTCTCTCTCTCTCTCTCTTTCTCTCTCTTTCTATCTCTCTATAGCTTACTATTGAGAAATCCAGAACTTTAAAACCTATTTACTTGTGTTGATTGTATTCATGCATTTTATCTCCTTCTGGTTGCCAGACACTGTTTAAAGAGAAATTCTCTTAGAATTCTGCCTTATACGTCTGCAGTATCTAACACGTAACTTTGAGATGCATGCCTGCAAAGTCTAAATGCTACAACAGATAGAAATAGATATTATCTAATTCTTTCCCAGGTGATATATCAGGATAGCTTCATTTAAAAGACATACAAAAAACAGATAATTCTTCTACTTTCTTTATGTAGTAGATGTCAGCATCACTGCATCTCCACTAATCTACTTTCTCTGAAAACACAGGTACTTTTATTATTTTTTTATAATACATTCTGTTTATTCTTCATTAACTATTAATTTAGAAGTTAAATATAAACTAAGAAATATATTTTATATTTGTAAGGGAGTCTAAGAGAGAGAGAAAAAAATCTCTTTTTGGTTTTAATGAGAAATCAATACTGAGTGAGGAGCTAGATTTTCAGCGATGGCATTAACTTTCCATAGATGCTATTAAGAACTGTTTTTTTCTTTTTTGAGATTGTGAGGGTTTACACCACACATCGTATACAATTTGAAAGAAATATGTTATTCCAATATTCAACTGAAATAATGGTCTTCTGAGTAATAATTTTAGAGCTTTTTGTTTTGTTTTGTTTTTCTTTTTTCCCAAAATATAATTTACATTTAAATACAAGGAAAAAAATGTCTACTCTAAGAAAATGAATCTGACTCAGAACATGACCAGCTCAATGTTATTTAAACTTCCAGTTGTATTGGTGGCGAATGGATTGGATGGAGCAGTGTATCAGAGCAATGATAAAAAGAAGAATGTAGAAGAGAAAATTTAATAAGGATAATGTAAAAAATTATGAGATGAAATCAAAGGAAAATATAATCTAGAAGAAAAGTAGGTGAAGATCTACTGTTAACCTCAGAAAATACTGTTTGCAAACTGATGCTGAATTGTGATTCTCATTTCCACATTGCTCTTTTCTATAAGTATTGTTGTAGATTCAAATAAACAGATTTATTATACATAATTATTTTGTCTGGAGGAAAGTATTTTGTGGAACATAGAGACAAGGACAGTGAAAAGGCAGGGCTAGCTACAAGCTATGTTATTAAAATAATTTTATTTCACTTGCCTTATTCATACTCTCATTAAATAGTTTAACATATGTACTAGGATAATGTCACTTCTATGATTCTCATTCATATCATTTTATAAAATTTCTCAGGAAAGATGAATAGATTCACTAATTACCTTTATAGAACTAAATTATTTTTCTAAGCTTTCTGTTTGCAGATACATATCACTTGGATGTGATTGCAGTTGCAGCACCAAACACTTCAAATATATGAGCAGGATTCATTTAGTTAAATAAAAAGTAACTAGAGATTTATTTGTGAAACTTCTCAACATTAATGCCTTTTACACATCCTCTTTCTTCTCATTCACTTTCATTGGTGTTGGTGGGCTTGCTCATATTGATGCTACTCATTTAATTAATGCAGCTACTGCAAAACTTGTTTTAAAATTTGCAAACGTAAGGTACTGCATAGATGTTATTTCTGTTAAATGAGTCTTATAAAACTTTAAACTCAATAAACGGATCTAATAAGCTTCATTGGACAACATTTTTGTATGTCCAATATTTTTTAGTGTTTTATTAGGAATTTTATGTCAAAGTTTTTCAATTATTTTTCTTCTACATTTCTTGGATGGACTGTATTAAAATGATATATTTTTGTCATATTGTCATATTTTCCTGCCTACTTCAGAGCTGAGATAAATATCTGCACTTTTTTTTTTTTTTTTTTTTTGGGGGGGGGGGGTGTGGGTGGGGGGGGGGGGGATAACATTTTCTGAATGTCTTTTAGCAAATATTTACAGCTGATGTCTATGAAACACACCATTGCTGCCAGCTCTTATATATGATAAATGGATATTGCAGTGTTGAACACTTACTTAAAAGCACTACACTTAGGAGACAATATACTTTGCTCTCACTAAGAGCAGTGCTACTAAACTTCCTAGCTTATTAATTTCCAGATATAGTTTCTGTGATTTATTTTTATTAGTGAGATGAAGTTTGAAGAATCAAAAATGGAGGATTGCAACAGAATGACTTGGAGTGAATTCAGGACAATTTGAGTCTTGGACAACTCTTTGAGAAAATGGTATTCATGATCAATAATGCATCAATATAGGTTGGATAAGAACTGAAAAACACCAGTAATCATATGTTGCTTTACATTTTTTGTTTGTATGTTTGTTTCTGGAAAGCCAAACTACTCTAACTAAACTGCAAGACTAATCTTGACTATACTGAAAATGTTTGGAGTAAAATATACCAAACAGTAAACACAATTGATTTTATCCCCTTACCTGTCCACTCAACTAACTACTCCTTGTCTTAAAAAATTAAAAAAAGAAATATTTTGGGGTCTGCCTTCATTGATCAGTAAATATAACTGTAATAAAGCTAAATAAGAAACCTGGTAAATTGTGTCAGTAGGAACTGCATTTTTTATCCTGTTGAGTTTTGCTGTCTGCAGAAGATTCATTCCTGCTTGAGTAATACGAGCAGACTATGAGGGCTGATTGCTTCTCTGGACAAAGAGTGTTTGTTGCTTGGACACACTGTAAAATGGGGTGCATAGGAATGTCAGAATTTTTTTGGAACCTGAATTCTTTCCATTATTATTGTGCCTTAAAGTACAAAATGATTACTTGGACTGTAAGATTCTCAACTCAAGAATTTTGAGAATTTCAGTGTGCACTAATTATTACTTAAGAATGATTGCTACTGGAATTTATACGCATTATTCCAAATCATGTAATTACCTGAAAGAGTTATTTGAACAAATAATGGCACTTTTTTCCCCCTAATCACTGACTGTAGCCAAAGTGGGGAGAAAAGATCTAATTCCATTATATTTCTTATATTTCTTTTTTTTTCTTAAAATAAATAAATAATTTTTAAAAAATAGTGAACATATACCATTCTTTGAAAAGCAAAGGTACTGCATGCATCTTTTCTAAATGAGTCTTACTTTTATCTTAATCTTATTTAAGATATTTATCTTATTTATATTTGTATTTAAGATATATTTATCTTAATCTTAATTATGAGCATATAAATTTGATGTTCATGATGTAGGGAATTTATTCAGGGCTTTCCTGTGTTTATAAGTGATTGTACTAATAGATATTTTTATGTTTAAAATTTTATAAAAGGTTTTCAAGCTAAAGGTGCATGGTTGGAAAAATATAAATGGACATATAAAAGAGAGGCTATCCTTTTCTAAATAACCTCAAAAAATTTCTGATTATAACTGTGTGGGAAAGGATTTACTGAAACCCATTACATTTCAAGATTAAATAGAAGAGACATTCCTCACCTAACTGAGATAAATAGAACAAAATTTGTCTGTATTCAAAACTGCCAAGTATCTACCAATAGGAGCACACCATAGATACAGAGTAAATTTCTTGACCAATGATTTTTGAGTTGTCTTTTCCTTTATATATATATACATACATATATATATATATATATATATATATATATTTAACCCAGGGATTACTTCAAAATATTTACTAATAAATATAAGAGAATATTTCTAGAAAGAAGTTCTGCATTTGCTCATCACAACAAAAAAAATCCTGTTTTATGCTGTTTGATACTGGTTAGTATCACACAGTGAGAAATGGAGTTCTGAGGCACTGCTAACAAAAGCATTGGAGTTACAATGAAGACCACAAAGATCTGGTAGCAAAATAGGTTTGAGTAACCTGCCGCTTCATGGACATAATATATTTCTTCCGCTATCTATTCAGTTTGGGCTTATTGATTCCAGTGTCCTCATGATCATTCTTTATAATGCTGGCACTACAGTAGCTTTATGAACCCCTTATTGAAGAAGTTTGTGTCAGTTTGGGCAACTATTTAGCTGTCAGGGTCTAGTGAACATCTATATAGCATATTCTCTTAGATTCTTGTAAAGTGGAATGATGAGATTTTTTCAGGGGAAAGTGCTCCTAGGATATAAAGAAAGTTATGATCTGTAATTAAATCATATCCTTGTAGCTGATGAAATTCCTTTGCGATTATTTAGACCTAGCTGATTTATTTGGTTTTTGGTTTTTTTTTTGTTTTGTTTTGTTTTTGTTTTTTTGAGTATTTACCTGACTCTGTTAATTTCATAACTATGTACCATATGGAAAGCAGAGATTTTAGAATTTAGAAAATAATTAAAAATACAGGTCTGCCTGGGGATTTTTAAATTCATAGAAGATGCATAATGGCAAATTTAGGACAGAAACAGTCAGCTCATTTCATAAGCAAAATACAAATCCATTCAGATCTGAAAACTTTTCTCTAGGAAAAGAAAAGCAGAAGAAACGAAAGCAGGGGAGCTTCCCCATATGCTATTCCACTAATTTCCCTTTGTTACTCTTCCTTTCTAATTCAACACTAGAAAGTTCTTCAGACTTCATATGTCCTTGGGGATTAAGTGTGGATCTTACAGATTTTGTCATTGGACAGTGGGGATAAATGACTTGCAAGATTAGCATGACTAGAAAAATGAACATCTGTTTGTAAAATGAACAGCTGGTTGGATGAGTTCTACAGTAAGTAATCTGCTACTAAGCACTTTTCCTCAGAAGTAAGTTTCATTGCAGTCAGTATATTCCCTGACTTATTGTTCTTTGGAGACTTAGCAATTTTAGCTAGAATTAAAAAAAGAAAGAGAAAAAAAAAAAAAAAAAAAAAAGCAGGGATGTCCTTTTCACAAACCCAGTTTCCCACCTTAGATATCAAATATAACCTCATGCGTTGTTTATTTAGCACTGTTGATATTCTTCTTATTTTCAGAAATGTCATGAATTCTTCATCCTGTGAATGCTGATAACTTTTTGTTATTGAATAACAAAATAATAAACAATATTTGGGTAAGATATATATTTGTCCTCAGGTGAAGTCTTGTTCCATATATGTGTTAGCCTCTGAATTACCCCATCAAGAAAAGTTATTATTTCACCAACTTTCGGAAGCCTCTGGTGAAAAGGAAATTTTGTTGCAAACAGGAAGAGTGGAGTTACTACATAATTATTATATTTATTTATTTATTTGTTTGTTTATTTGAATTATAACTTGAAATTTGGTAATAAATTGAAGTTTAGAATTGAAGAATAAATCTATATGCCACATTCTACTGTCTATTAAAAACCAGCTAGTTACTTAAAAATTTCAAGAAACTTTGGTGGTTTATTTCCTATTACGTCAGTATATTTGGTATGCTCATAGCTCTGAGTGGAGGTAAGAATGGACATTTAAATTTGTATTTATTAAAGAGAATTTCAGTATATCGTTCCAGAAAGTGATAACTTGTACTGCAGATTTGACTTGAAATTTTATTTTGAGGAAAAAGAACAAAGCATCCACAAGGAGATATTTTGTGGTCAGCACTAGGTTTGTTTGCCAGCCAACACATGGACATTTGGTGTTAACTCTCACTTTGTAGGGAATTGTATTTAGTTTCTTGTTTTAAGCCTAGAATGGGTCTCCTTTTATCTGTGTCCCACTTGCCAGCTACTGCAAGTTGTGTTCCACTTTTTTTTTTTTCTTTTTTTCTTTTTTTTTTTTTTTTCTTTTAGTAATTTAAAATGTCAGCAAGGCACATGACCAAAAAACCCCTCACGTCCGTAATAAATGGATTTACCAATTAGAAATGTGTTTTCAATGTCCAATAATAGGGTATGAAATCATACGTCATAAAAGGTAAATTGTTTACTAGCAGCAAATTTTTTCAGGACTCCTAGAGAATGGATATATACATACAGCATCAGATGACTTACATCTTAGTGATACTAATGCAGCATGAGTTCATCTATGTAGATAGTCCTCTGCTTTGTTGTTTCTTGGTATTTGTAACACTTACTTCATTAATTATTAGTACTCTTGTATTATCTTTCTAATACAGTTTTCACTCCAACTTTGCATAACATAGTTTGCTGAACACGGTTTTCCATATTTTTATGGGAAAGGAAACACAAAGCAACAAACAAACAATCAAAAAATTCAAAAAATCTCCCTAGCAGCATCAACAAAATAAGGCCCAAGGTGACTTTGGCAGAGCATTCAAGCATAACCAGTCCTGGTTTTGATTGAGTGATTGACTATTTTTAGGATAAAAGGAGACATATGTTGACAGTAATACTTCATGGAGTGGAAGTCAAAGGATGCTAAGCTGACAGAAGGCCTTTATAATGTCAGTATTTGTATAGCTCTTCCTTTTGTTCACTTCTTTACATTTCTTTTAATCATACTATTAAGATTTTACGTACCTCACCTTCAACTATAGCGCTACAAGTTTTATTTTTATTCTATTTATTAATTTTCTTTTCAGATCTCTGTAAATACATTGATTCCATCTCACACGAATGTGAACAGAAAATCCTGTGCTGTATTATATGAAAGTAAAGACTTCATCATTTTCTCAGTCAGATTATCAAAAAATATTTTTCTGTATATTTCTTATATAGGATGTAGGAAAGCAAATACGTCTTTGAACAAGTGGTACGGAGTTTTACTTAGCTGATTCTACTCAGATAAGAGATTACATAAATACAATACATCATAAATACTTATAAAACAGCATAACACTACAGCATGAAAGGGAGAATTGGGTTAACATTTTCTTGTAACTTATCCTATTTCAGTGTAGAAGTGGATATTGCCATTTTCCAAGAGAAGCAACTGTCTGTTTCACTTCTAAATATCCCATTACTATAATCACAGTTGTTATGTAAATCCATCAGGTAACGCAGAAACGAGAAAAAACTTTAAAAACAACAACAACAACAACAACAACAAAAATACCTTTTGAAAAGAAGCCTGAAAAAGTACCACAAGTTTTAGACAAATAGATTTCTCTCTACACACCAGCTACTGTTTCCCTACAAATTTAGCATGAATCTTTATTTGAAATCATTAATTTTCAGTGTGATTGGCTTCTTTAAAAATATGGAAAAAAGTGTACCAAATTTTTCTCTTCTTTAAAATGAAATAAATCACATGGTTCTGAGATGATTCTGTAAAGAGTTTTAAAGATATTTTCAGATAGTCCCTTTGAAAATTATATTTATAGTACACATCTGCCTATATTCATGAAGGATAAAGGAGTTTGTTTCTTAATCAGTGGTTTTCTTTTTTATTTAATTTCTATAGATGTTCTTTGCTGACTCGTTTATGAAGTCTTTTGGCATAATGAGTTGAACATAAGCTCAGGCAGAATTACATAAAGATTAATATATTTGTAAAAGACTTTTAACAAAATTGGAAGCCTCTTCTGAAGGTAGAGAGCAGAACAGATAAGTATGGCTTTTGTAATCTCCAAGCTGCTTACACCAGGTTTTCCTCATTTTTTTAATTCTTGACCAAAGGTATACTGCATTAAAGTAAACTTTATTATAGCATTCTCTTTTGATAGAGCAGAACTAAACTTTTAAAAGCACGTTCCTTTTTTTTTTTTTTTTTTTTTTTTTAAAACCTCCTGTCTTTACATAAGGTTTTTGTTTGTTTGTTTGTTTCTGTTTTTGTTTTTTATCTTTCTTTTATTCACTGTGTAACAGATGAAAGCTCCTCTTTTCCTTTTCCCGGTATTGCTTATGATGTTCATTTATTTTATGAACTGAAGAAGAATTTGTCATATTTGGCTGTTTGTTTTTTTTGTTGTTGTTGTTTCATGGAAAATTACATTGCATAATTAATAGCTTTACATCCCTTTAATTGGTAAAGTTATAAGTTATCACAAACTTTATCTTTGTCCTGTGTTTATTAGCATTTTCTAATCCCAGTGTGAATGAATGAAGCTTCATTCTCAATGAAGTATGAACATAGGCTCATGCAACAACAGGGACCAGAAAAGAGTCAACTCTGAAACTAATGTTCTTGTCTGTAAAACTGAAAATATTAAAAGTAATATTCTCTATGGCACAGTTTAAGATTTATTTTCATGAAGAAGAAAGTATCTTTTTACAAATGGAATACAGAAATATATTCAGACCAAAATATTCATGTCAGATGGTAGGGCCCTGAGGCTGTCTTGCAACCTGTGTATCTCTTCGGAAGAATTAACATCTGTTTCAAGTACAACTGCTAACACTGAAGAAACCTATTCAAATCATAAGGGATTTTGAGAGCATCCAAATAGGAAAGTTGCACTGTTTATGCCTATTCAAGAACATAGACATCGCTACTGGATGAATAAAATATAATACCAAATAATCACAAATACACAGGAATTCCACATGAATTTTTTTTCATTTAAATTTAATGAGAATTAGAAAGACCTCCTAAATGACAGGTCTTAAAGTATTACTGTAGATTTTTTATCAAACTTAAGCAGTAATGGCTAAATTAACATAAAGTAGTTGAAGCAGTAAAATGAAAATAAGCAAAAGATTTGATATTCTGCAATCATTTAAATAATTATTATGATAGAGCACTGAATGAAAAGGATCTCTGTGTGAAAAAGATAATGTTGTAATACTTGATATTCAGTCCAAATCTTACCTCTTTTTCTATTTTTTATGGAGTTACTGAGCATTTTTATCAATATGAATATTTCTCTGAATACTGTAAATAGTCACTTTGGCTATTTCTGGAGAGCATATTTCTTGTGCCAAGTTGGAAAGTAATTTGCACTTTCTGTGATCAATTATACAATTTTAAATAAATTAACACTAAAACAAAACAAAACAAAAACAAACCAAAACAAAACATAATTGCAGAAGAAACAAGGTACAAGAATTATCTTCCTTTAACAAAAGAAAACTGATAAATCCCTGCAAAAATTATTTTTATTCATGATAAGCGGTAGGTACTGCACTATTCTAAAGAGTAGCAAAGGATAGTCAACCAACAGGAACATTGCTATGAAGTGGTTGCTAAACAGCAAGTGACAGAAAATCTAAACTTTTGATTAAATTTTTTAAATCACCTCCAGGAAGAGAATAAATGAGGCTGATTAAAGACTGGAAACCAGAACTAAGAAATGTGATTATAAATCTCAGTCAAAGGACTCAGCATTGAAATATCTTGTCTGAGAGCCTGGTTCATCAAGCATTAAAACTTTGTGAAAGTTTGCTGTTATCATTAAAGTGTTTCCATAGTACAAATAGATTGCATCTCAAGATAGTTTGCAAATTTCAAAGAAAGTGAAAATATATTTGAATTAGAATAAGCCTAATGAAGGCCTAGTAACAAAGTAATTGTGAGTTGACATTGATTTCTATTAATTGTTCACATTAGAGGCACTACTACGAACCGTATGCAACTTCATTCTATTTCCCTCCAAAATACCTGAGTATTGTGGGAAGAAGTAATCTTCAAAACTTCATCAAGAAACTCAGTGTAAACAGAGTCAATATCCATTAAAACTTAGTTTTGCAAACACAGGATGGCAAGCTGAGTCTTGATGAACTGATTTTCAAGTTTTAAAATACAGTTCAGCATTGTTTGGACATGCTGACACTATTCAAGGCGTCCTTGTATAGAAACTCAGATTAGAATGTTATGTAACATAGCTTGAATGCAAAACAACACATTTGTGTTCTGGTTTTGTTTCATTCTGTCCATGGATAGTACATAGATGAGTTTGGTGTCAATCCCATTGCTAATAATATTTCTCATCCTCCTTGCCTATTCTGGATTTCTTAGAGGAGAAGCAAGGCAGCCCAAGTAGTGTCTCGTATCTATCAGAATATTGTCAATACATTTCTGATTTATCTCATTCCCTCCTTGCCCTCCTGTCTTAGTTTGTTTTGTTTTCCATGCATCTGATGACTACTTGATAAGTGCATGTTATAAAATAAATAAAAAGAAATACAAACTGAACACACAGGATCAGTACCATTTCAAAAAATTTATCATGATTAACATAAAGACTTATTTCTAACAGCTAATAAAGGTTTACATGCCTAAAATCATTTCCTTTACTACAGCATGTTTAAAAGCATATTTTTCTCACAAGAAATGTTTTACAAAACATCAACATCAGTTACAGAATCAGTAATGGGTAAATTTACGCAATCAAATAACATAATTTTCAGCAAGAAGAAAGAAGAAGAAACTAAGGGTTTCCCAATAGAATTCAAATAAACTTTTTAGAATGATTTTTTTTATTTATTTTTTTTTTTTTCCCTCCAGAATTATTTCCCAACCATAAGATTCATTAGCCTTGAAAAGTACATACATAAAACCTGGGCTGTGTTGATTAAGTCACTGAATTACTTAAGATATCTTTGAGAGGCAATCTTTGAAATAAGTTACTGCAGTTTCTATAGCAATACCCAGCATTTTGCTTTTATATGAAAAAATAACTGGATTATTTTACTCATGAAAAGACTTTCAATTTGTAAAGCATGATCAGCTACATTTTATAAAACATGGAATAGCTGGGATTTCTTATTCCAAGAATAGCAGGGGTTTTTGCATTATCTAGCAATTTCTATTAAATTTCTACTTGGATCTAAGAAAAAATTTGTGAATGGGATGATAGACAGGATAAGCAAGGAACTAACATTTCCGCAGTTCATATCTGCTTGTCAATTTCTGCTGGTAGAAACCATGAAAATTTATGTGGTTTTCTCTATTTTTGGACTTAGGGAAAGTATGTTGTTTCAGACAAACCTTAAATGTTAATTTTTTCATCATATATCTACCACAAAAGAGGGAACATCTAATGTTGGGCAAGTGAGTTTAGTGATCATAGGTGCATTTGTTTTCTTCCACTTTATTAAAGGTACATAGCAGTAGAGTATTACTTATGTGATCTTATTGATACATTAGTGTACAGAAAAAAAAATTAAATCAGATTATCTTGATAATGTTTTCCTACAGTTCCTCTGATTTGGTATAGCTCATAAGAAAAAGCTTTTTCACCTTTGAGACGGCTGCTTTCAAGCCATAGTCTGGTTTGTACTTGTAGTTCTGTCAGCATGCTGTAGATTCCAGACAAAAAAATTAAAATTTCTCTCTAAACATCTAAACTCTTATAGAAAGTGTATTTACACAACAGGAATAGTAAAAAACAAAAAAAATGCACTTATGTGAAGTGTGCTTCAGAAAAAATTCAACTTTACATTTTTATTTATCCTTTTTGTTTCTGCTCAAAGTTCAATTGCATGAATGTCAAAGATCTGATATTTTGTACTGTTGTGAAGCTTTGTTGAACTCTGCTGTGGAAATCTGATTATTGATAAATCAAGTATCCTTATACAATACTATTTATTTTACTTGAAAGAAAGTGACATATGTTTACATCATTTTCTAAATCACACTTTCCACTACATTAAATGAATAGTGTGTCTTCTAGAGAGATCCAGAAAAAAACAAATGTTTCTTCATATACCAATCCTTCATATCCATATACACACCAGTGATACATAGGCATTGGTATAGTGAAGCATGTATTTTATTAGCACTTTGCTATAAACTAATATTTTAAAGCTACATAGTAGTGAGCAGTAGTAAGCAGTCCAGCTGATGCTTCAGGTAAGATTAAAATCTGAGAAGAAAGAACACTACATGAGTTTCCCAACAGAAAATCTTGTAATCAGTTTTGATGTATATTATTTTAAAGACGACTATAATAGCTTCTCTTTTCTCACAGCGCTTCTGTTGCAAATATAATATAGCCTTTGGTTTTATTCTAAGGCTATGCTGCTGGCAAACTGTCTTTCTAGATGCCATTTTCTCAACATGTATCTATAGCACACTTTGTTTTACTGTAAAATACTAAATAGTCTTCTATGTAGTTCCTTAAAGGCAAGTTCCCAAGTTTATCTTTCCCTTATGTAAATAACATTTATGTACTTCTCCAGCATATCTCATCTTATACTCTGATAAGTGAAGGTGAAAGGAAAAGAGCAAAGTTATTCTAAAAATGAAATTCAATTGGTTGGATTAATTTAATTCCATTTAATTTAAGGGAGATATCTATTAAAATTACCCAGTGTACTTTACTACAAGTTCTGCCAAATTTTAAATACTTCCTTTCCTATGGAAAAGTATGATGCTATTTATGTGTTATAAAAATAAATATTTATTTGAAACCTATTTTTTCCCCTCTGTTTTCCTAATTCTTTCAGGTTATTGAAGTTTGGGCTTATGGAATTGGGACCATTATCAGTTTTCTCAGAGACATTTCCTCTACGACTCTTAGAAATCTATGAAAACTCCTTTGATGGGGTCTATAGAGGCCTTTTCATTTCTCTCTCTCTCTCTCTCTCTCTCTCTCTCTCTCTATATATATATATATATATTCACCACCAAATAGACATGCTTGTTGCCATGGAGAAAAGGAAGTGAGCAAAAGGTCAGAGAAAGAAATATGAAGGCTTTCGGATTTAAAATATGGGAACACTTGATATCAAGGAGCAAAAGGTCTGAGTTGCAGAAGTCAGAGAACTGTGGCTAAGAATACATCCAAAATCTTTCCATAGCAAAATAAATTACTCCGAACACTTAAAAAAAAAAGGGAAAAAAAAAAAAAAAAAAGAAAACAACAAAGCAAAGCAAAACAAAAACAAACAAACAAACAAACAAACAAACAAAACCCAACAGTTTATTCAGGACTAGTGCAATCTTTATGTTTTTTGAAGAATGTGACATTTTTTCTCTTAGGTATATGACAACATTTCTTCGAATGATTATTTCCGAGCTAAAGAGAGTAATTTTTTTCCCAATATTTGCTGGTTAGAACTCAGTTTGTCTTTCAACATGAAGAAATTTTTAAGAAAAGAAGATCAGGGATTACATATTAGTAAACCTCAGTACAAATGAAATTATAAAACAAATGTTATAATTAAGAATGCCTCGCTTTGTTGATTCTATTGATCTGCAGCTGGGTCCTTCTATTAAAAATAAATAAATCAGAATTTAATAAATCATTTAGCTATAATACAGATTTGTAAACAGAAACTAGACTTTCAAAGCCTTGGAACATAGGATCCTTCATAAGAGAAACATGTACTAAAGCTACATTACCACAGGGCAGAAAGGTATGAGTTGCAAGAGAGTAAAAAATAAGTCGAGGATTATAGCTTTGGGCTCTTAACGTAGTTGCATTGAAATACACTTACTTAAAATCATAAAAATTAGTCCTTATTTTAGATCAGAGGAACTTTGATCAGCTTTAAATGTATTTTATTTTTCTTTTTATTGTTTTCTGGAAATCCTCAATTTCCAAAGAAAGATTGTTGATAGCTGAAAAAGACACATCGATGTGTGAGGGCACATTTCTTAACAAATGCAAGAATGTGAGATAGCACAGACAGCAGATAGAAGAGACTTATTTTCAGAAGAATGCATTATTCACATTTAACAGCAAACTGTTGTAAACCAGAGTCATTTATCTTTATGTATCCTCCAGAGGTATCAAATTTTAGTTTACTTGTTCTTTTTCTCATGTATTTTCCCTTTCTATCTGCATGCAGTGAACAGTTTTACAGACAGAAGACTGCACTAAATAAATAAATAGCTTCACCAGAAGTCCCTTTACCTTCAAAAGTAGCAATTTTCTCTATGGTGAGATAACAAAATAAGTTGTAGTGATTTGATTTGACATTAAATGAAATTTCCAAGTGAATTTAAATGATGTAGGAGCCCATTTCTTCTTAAGCTCTTTGTCAGTTCTAGATTTTTAACAACTGACTCCTTCTTCAAGATCAAGCCATTTCTTTTACTTCATAGATTTTTGAATATGTATATATGTATATATTGTCTAAAAGCAAGCATTATGATCATCTAGTCTAACTTTCCGCATAGCACAGGCCATAAAATTTTACTCACAGATTTAATCTTTTCATGTAAACTTTTGGTAATGATCTAAAACTGCACATAGACTGTATGATCACATCAGATTTTCTTTCTTCTCTTTTAAGACTGAAAGTGAAGAAACATATAGGCATATCAGAACAAGACTCTAGATACATCAGTCTGTATGTAAGTTGTTTGTGAACTTAAATTTCTGTTTGCCTTTTGGTTGATCACTTTCTTGTTCATGAGCCTATGTTCAAAACAAAGAGGTGCTATTATGCCAGTGTTATCTACAGTTTAATATTAGATGTAAAGATAGCATTCCCTCTAAAAAACAGACCTTACTTTTTCTTCCTTCTACAACAAGGCATGGACTAACATAAAAACAGCTGTGCATCATCTGACCAATGCTTAAGTATGACATTCACAAGCATTTGTTTATCATTCCCATTTTCCCCAGTTAAGTAACCAATGTTTCATGTAAATTTATATGAATATTGAAATAAATACAAATACCCTGCAGAATATAACAATCAAACAAACAAAAGAAAACAAAACACAAATGCAGAAGAACAAAGCCATAGTAACTCTGGAAAAATTCTTTACACATGTGGACTGGAATTATGGCAAAATAAAAGGGAGTTTTGGTAGCCTGAAGAGTGGAACAGGCCTACAGTCATACATTGTGACAAGTAGAATTGGGAGAGAAAAGTTTTCTGAGGGATGCCAGTTAATGGCCATAGAAGATGAGAACCATGTTTATTTCTGGAAGTAACAATATCCCCACAGCATAGCTTTAAACAGTTAAAATATGAACTGGTCTTTGAAATGACATTTAGTAAGTATAATTCACAATATTTTGGGGAAAAAAAAAAAAAAAAAAAGAAGTTAGGCATTTTACTTACTTACGTTTTTGTTCTGAAGAAAATAACAAGAGATTGTAAGATTACTGAATACTCTTATATTGTCTTTGATATTTTATATGAAATGTTTCCAGACTTGTTAGACTGTTAGACAGAAAATGCTAGGGTACTTTTTTTTTTTTTTTTTTTTTTTTAATCCCTTGGATTACATACATGGACAATGAGCATTTTCATTGAAAAATAAAACTAGTGAGAACTACTGAGACCATTTTTGGTGTGTTGACAGTACTTACAACATTCATTTTATTGTGCTGCATCTTTCAAATTGAGGATTTATTTTGCAACAAACTGGCTCTTAGTAATTTGTATTCTTAATTTATTATTCTCTTGTGCTTGTGCCAACATTTGTACTAAACTATGAAAAATGTGCCTGTTTTGTGAAAACAATGTATTTTTCACTGAATAGAAAAGCTACATTCACAGAAATTGGTGATTAAATCAAAATAAGACAAGTGGTTTAGAAAAGGATGAGATTAAAACTTTTGTAGCCCAGCTGTGTTATACTATTTGGGGAAATAATGCATTTGTAATCAGAAAGCAGGTGCAGAAAATGAAATCTAAGTGAAGCACTTCAAGTTGTCAGCAAAGGCATAAAAAACATTTCATGGGCAGGCTGACAGGATGTTGGAGTTTTGTTAAAGAACGTCTGTTCAAGACCACTAAAAGCTTTTTTAATATAAAGAGGCTCTTCTCTCAATGATTAGACAATTAATGAAAGGCATGCATGCTTGAACTACTGGAGAAAGGCATCTCACTGGTATCTTCCTTGTCCTTCTAAACCATTTTACTTTTTTCCAGAAACAGCCTTTGCCCTAATAAATATAGAGGGTTCACCATAAATCTGAAGGAAAAAGAAACATAGAGGGGTAGTGAATGAAAAAAAAAATTAATAAATTTTACCTCTCACTGTCTTTGTCTCTTCCAGTTTATTCCTGATGGACCTGGAATATAAAATCCAGGTGAATATAAAATCAATCCAGGACTTCTGCACATTTGAATGGATATCTGGAATTTCTTGGTAGGTAATGTATTGCTCTTGGGATGCTTCAAGAGGATATTCAAATCTGATATACACAAGGCTATGTAACTAAAAAATTTTAGCTTATAAATGAAAGAATGGTGTAGATTTCTCATAGGGTAAAATAAAAATATTTTAATATTTAACTTATTGGTATTTTTATATCTTAAATATCTCTGATTTCTATTTATTTATCATTTAAAAATATTGCTTTATGAGAACATGGGTAAATATTGATTTCAAATCTAACAGTTATATTGCAAATGTTTATATAGAGAAAAAAAATCAGTAAAATTATCTGCCTCAGGTAAAGGGCTATTTAGTTTGGTTATCATTTACTTATGCTGTAAAACAAAATTTTACAATGATGGGTTAGATGATTTGAAATATTTTTTAATAATTGTTTTATTTTAAGTTTAGAGTGTTTTGGGGGTTTTTTGTTTTTGTTTTTGTTGTTTTTTTTTTCCATTTTCTTGATTCTCGGTAGGACATAATTATATATATATGTATATATATATGCTTACTATCTCATGAGCTTTGTCTTTTTTAACATCTTTTAAAATTAAAGTGAGAACTTTTTATGTTCACAGTTGGTGTTGTTTTTTGTTTTGTTTTCTATTTTTTGTTTTTGATTTTTACTTTGGATTGGTAGGCATAGATAGATATTTCTGTTATTTAACACCTTTTACTTAGCATAAGATAAAAAGCATAGTATAAGACAAGTCTTATAGGATAAGATAAAAAGTCTGTGAAAGATAACTAAAAAACAAACAAACAAAAAAACATTTAATGTGTCTGTTATTATAGGTAATTATTGAGAGACTTTTTGAAAAAGACTCCACACTGTTTAGCTGTTTTAAGGTCTGATAATATGCCCAGTAGTGATAAATTACAGCAGATGGACAGCTGCATAGTTGTCACTGGTTACCTAGATTTACTGTGATGGGGGAAGCCACCCCGTAGGGACCCCCGGCCCGGAAAGGAAGGGAAAAAGGAACGGGAAAAAACAAACAAACAAACAAACAAAAAAAAAAAGAGGCAGCAATCTAAGGAGGAAAACTTATTTTACTAAATATGATATTGGAATACAAGATAACACAATAATGTGAGCTTCCGGTGGTGCAGTGGTAGGAATGCCACTTGCAACACCAGAGGCGCAGGTTCAAATCCCCCTGTGGCTCAAGTGGCAGAAGTGCCGCTCTGCTACACAGGAGGCTCAGATCCTGGGGGTTGAACTCAATGATCTCTAAGGTCCCTTCCAACCTGCACAAGACTGTGATACTGTGATACAATATAATACAATATGAGTGAGGCTAATAGATCAAACAAAACAGAGAGAGAGTCCCCGAAAACTGAGAGGCCTACTGTAACTCTAGGCGAAATGGCTGGAAGGCTCCCACACGCTCCCCCCTGGCTGCCAGGATTCAAGAGAGAGAAGTCCAGCTTGGGAGTGAGATTATATAGTGTCCCGGTGTCGTGATTTATCCCTGACCATGATCTGGGACATGCATTCTTCTTCCGTGAACTGCACATTCGGTAAAATTATCCATGCTTTATGTGATGTTATAATGTGGAACACTGATAGCAAAATGACAAAATTACAAAACCATGACAATAGTATACAATAATGTTCTGCCTTCTTGATGCTTGTGGAGGCCACAAAACTTCCTTCACTGTAAAGTCAGCTCTGGAACTACTTATGGAGTGTAGTTACTATTGTTAGAGATATCCGATGTGAAGGCTCAGTTAGTACAAAGTATAAACAATATTAGTCATTCTACATCCTGTGCAATAAATAGCTTACATTGCATCTGTTTTTATTCTGTCCTTTATAAATAATGAAAAATTTAAGCACATTTAACGAACATTTCTATACTGGACAATGTCTGGGTTTGCTGTAGCCTACTAACATAATTTTATTTCCTTCAGGTTTTTCTGTATCATTACACATTATTTTCTTCCCATGTTCCAAAGATACTGATAATATTGTAATAAATTACAGACTCTATTCAATTTTAGTGTGTTGCCATTATTTTATGAAGAATTTATTTGAACATATCTTCTTTGTTTCATCTTAGGTAGAGTAATACATAAACCACTCTCACTTTTTCCACAAGGACAGATCTACTATTTCTATTTATCTAGTTTTCCTTGGCAATGCTATTTGTACACGCCCATCACAAAGGAAGAAAATTTACTTTTGTTAAAATTCAGTGTTCTGTTATCAGTGATTCAGGAGCTGCTACTGATGTTGCAGGTCATGCAGAAGAAAGAAATATTTATGCAGCAAGCAAAAAAAAAAAAAATTACAATTTTTTTTTTTTTCTAAAACTATCATGTCAGAAGTCTGATTTATGTAGGCATGGCATAACATACTAATGATGCTGTCTTCTGAAAAAAGTCTATACTTAAAAGTCTACCTCAAAAAATGTTATTTTTTTTATGATCCTTGCAATATAAAGTTAAAATAGAGGAAAAATACATTTATTCTTAAAAATAATATATATATAATAATAAAAATAATATATATATATTGCTTTTCAAGACAATTGGTCTTTTTAGTATCACAATTACCAAATAAGCCAAATGATTCAAGGGACTGAACATCTTCTGTACAAGGACAGGAAGAGAGAGCTGGGCCTATTCAGCCATGACAAAGCTCTGAGGAGACTTGATAGTAGTCTTTTAGTATATAAAGTTAGCTTCTTACAAGCAAGGGGATAGAGTCTTCAGCAAAGTCTGTTGTGATAGCACAAGAGGAAATGGTCTCAAACTAAAAGAGTGAAGACTTAGACTGGATATAAGAAAATAAATAAATAAATAAATAAATAAATAAATAAAGGATAGTTATGACACTGGAACAAGTTGCCCAGAGAGGTGGTGGATACCTTGTCCCTGGGGACACTGGAAGTCAGGCTGGACAGAGCTCTGAGCAACATGATGCAGACTTAGGTCTCCCTGTTCATTTCAGAGGAGCTGAAATAGATTACCTTTAACTGGCCCTTCCAACTCAAAAGATTCTGTGATTCTATGATGATATCTCCAAACTCAAAATATGATATAATATTGAATAAATCTAATTTAATTACTAATTAATAAACCCAGTGATATTTCTATGAAGTTAAAGCAATAATTATACAGTTTATTAAACATGCTAGCAAATCATTCTGACTTAATAGTAGAGAACTATTAATTTAGCATTTTCATGGCAAGTAATTGATATGAAAACTGAAGACATAAATTTATAGTTTCTTTGTTGTGCTTCATATTCATTTCCTGCATTTGTCCAACACATTGCAGCTGTCCCATATTTCCAAAAGAATATTTCATGATCTATTTCATATTGTGAATTCTACTAGATGGAAATGAGTACAAGTTTCATGATTTTTTATTTTTATTTTTGTGTGTGTGTGTGGAGAAAGTTTCACAATTCTCCAATGTTATATAGGTAATGCTTGCTTGAGAGTTGCTAGTTTGACCATGGTAATGTGTTTACTTTTACTTATTTAACAGAAGTATACTTTTGAT
The DNA here is from genome assembly GCF_054131305.1 of Coturnix japonica. Classification (NCBI taxonomy): domain Eukaryota; kingdom Metazoa; phylum Chordata; class Aves; order Galliformes; family Phasianidae; genus Coturnix; species Coturnix japonica. The sequence continues at coordinate 51,259,266 of NC_140664.1, forward strand.
TTCATGGTATTCTTGAACCATTTCTTTCAACAACAGCTCAAGAAAATTAAGCTTTATGTTTCATTAGGACTGTCTGCATATTGATCAAGAATAGCTGAATAAATACTTAGATGTGATCAGGAAGAAATATTGATAGTTTGTTGCCAGATATATACCAGATAGTTTTAACGGTTTAATAATAACTCTTAAAACATCAAGCACAACATTCATTTTCTATAAATTTTCAGTGGCACAATCTATAGTAGTTCAAACACCATAATAACACAATCATGTGGTAATTTTTAATACAAATTAAACTCACTGTTTTGCCTCAGATTTGCCAAGGATATTGGCTTTGAAAATGAAAAACCTTTAACATCTATGAGCTTTATTAAAACTCTCTAGTTTTGCCTAGTTTTGTAGGCTGACCCCAGCTGATAGCTAAGTCCTCACTAAGCTTCTTGCTCATTCTCCCCTCAGCAGGACAAGGGGAGGCAATTGAAAGACCTGAAGCTGAAAATGCTATATAGTATGAAGCATCACTTTGCCAAATTAGGATAAATTCTCCCCTCCTAGCCCCAGTTTCCTCATTGTAAGGACATCATAAACGGTAGGGAAAGAACTATTCAGCGATACCGACAAGACAGTTCTATTATCAAAACAGTTTTGGTCACATATCCAAAACAAAGCACTAGAAGGACTGATATGAAGAAATTAAACTCCATTTCAGCAACCCATTCACTACTTTACTTCTTATTTTGCATAATACAATTTTTTAGATTACATTGTGTCACGGGTTACTTAGATTTACCTATGCCCGTGACAGGGGAAGCCACCCCGTGGGCCTCCCCCCCGGGGCCCGGAAAGGAGGGGGAAAAGGGGAGTGGGATAAAACAGTGACAATCTAAGGAGGAAAAACTTATTTTACTAAATATGATATCGAAATACAAGATAACACAATATAATATAATTGAGGCTAACAAATCGAACGAAACAGAGAGAGAGAGTCCCCGAAAACCGAGAGGCCTACTGTGAACTTTAGGCGACACGGCTGGAACGCTTCCCACTCTCTGAGAAGTTCGAGAGAAGAAGAAGGGCACTCCAGCCTGGGAATGAGATTATATAGCGTCTTAGTCCCGTGACTTATCATTAACCCTGTTGTTCTCTGGGATATGTAGTCTTCTTCTGTGGAATGCACATTCAATAGAAGTATCCATACTTTACATGATATTATGATGTGGAATACTGATAGCAAAATTACAAAATTACAAAACCATGACACATTGACAGCAAATTACTAATTTCTTACAGACTTAGTTCTTGAAATAAAAGTATACCACACATCTAATATTGTGGACTTTTCATCAGTCCAGTAGATACTGTAGGCTTAAAAAATCTAATAAATAAATAAAATAAAATTCCCACCCCTATATCACTTAAGAAAACAAATGCTAGTCAGAAGAGGAGCTTGCCTTTTAAATTGTTTTCCTTAATGAAGATTTATGGCAATAAAGGAAAAACTTCTTAGAGCTTATTTAACATTTAAGCCTTTCTGAAAATTGTTAATGTGGTTAGCACATTAGAAAATTGTTAATGTGTGTTATTCAGGAACATCAGACATTACAGAGCTGGGTTGTATGTCCTTGGGAAAGGAAATTAATGGACATAAAAGATTCTCTGTCTCAGTCTATGTATTTATAATATGTACATTGTTCTTGTCATTGCTTTAAGTAATAATTAATATTAAACAGTAGTGAAATTACAATTTGCAGAACCAGCATTCTGGGACTTTACGTAGTCATGAATAAAGCCAGGACCTTCTTTCTCTGTCAGGAGTATTGAGCTGCATGTTGGATAGGTGATGTGCTTTTATAGGTCAGACATTGCTGCAAATCAAAACTGGCACATGGTCTGAAGCTACTACATTGCCAGTTCTAACATCCTGTATCGTGATATGAAGATCACTTAAAAGTATCAAATTCACTAATTGTGAGAATGTGTGAATATATTACTTCATCATAAGAACAGGAGCAACAGCCATTATGAACTCACTGGGAAAAAGATGACAGTGATTCTCAAGTGCTGCTGTAAGATTTTTCACTGCTTCACTTCTGCTGGGCTGCTGTTTTCTTTGATTGTCTCCAAATCAATCATACCTATCTATCCAACATGGATGAAGTAGTCAGGACTGAAAGTCAGCACCATTGCTTATGTGACCTCTCTCAAATCCCAGAAAACTGGAACCATACAGTGTAGCTGGTTTTTAGGATAGGAATCAGCTGTGATAAGTGGTCGCACTGAAAGGAGGGAAGTGGCTTCTTCCATTCATAGATCACCCTCAGACCCTGATTGCCAGGTGTACGGCAGTAGCTAGACTTGCAGTCCAGTGCTCTGCCTTCTCTCCCACAACCCTATTCCATTTTTACCCTACCTCAGTGTCTGTTTAGACATAAATAAATAAAGGAAACAACAAAGCAAACTGATTTTGATAAGCTTTAGATTTTGTTACTTTCCTATTTCTCACTAGGAAACTGCTGTTCCCCTCAACCTTCTACACTAAATATAAATGTCTTCAAAGTACTAATAAATTGTAGCATCAGCAGAGCAAATATAATTCAGCAAGCTTCCTAGTTTCCTCTCACTAGGGGAAATAACTGCTGTAAATTGGGTGAAATTCTATGTTCAAGAACATACAGGGAACACTGACCTCTGTAACATATGGGTATAAATGACTGATCATCCCTGGAAACTGAAACTAAAAACTATATTTGATCTCCTTTATATTCCTTTTTGCTGGACATTGCTCTGATATACAGAAATCACTCTGATGGTTTTTACAAACAATGTGATTTCTGTGCTTTGTTTACACTTGCATTTTCTCTGCAGGCATTTTTAATTGTATGCACTTCATTTCTTCACTTCTAGTTATCACTGCCAGTTGGGATATGCAGCTCATCAACAATGTAAACATATACTTTCTTTTGCAACAATTACGTTCTTTTCATTAGTAACATATTTATCAGTTATACTACATTTTGGAAATTTAATTATTCTACCTGTTAAATCATCAAATTCCCAACACTTAGATTTACTTTATTAATTTGCAGATGTCAGCCGCTGAGGTTCCTATAAAGAGAAGGTGATATCGCCAGTTACCTACTTTAATGCATTGAAATACTCTAGACAGCTTTGAAAGATGGAATAGCATGGAAGAGATGGAATATACTTTTTTATTCCAATTTAAATATTTTGCAAATGTCCAGTGGCTGTAGGTCTGCTGATCTGTTTATTAAATAAGGTTTCTCAGTAGCTCCAGGCCACAAAGAAAATCTGAAAGTTTTTAATTTCTTCTTCCACTATTGTCTGTTTTCTTTAGTAGTTAGAAATACCCTAGCTCAGTTTTAACCCAATCTTTAATTTCAATCAGAAGTTAGGCTAAATTATTTACATTTGTAAGTTCAACATGAGTCACTTTATAGAATTTTGTGATGTAAAATGATTATTCCTTCTGGAGGTGTAGGATCAAAAGAAAATGTTCATTTTTGCTTATAAAAGATTGATTTCTATTGTTCGTGGTTTCACAAAAAAAAAAAAAAAGGTCTTGAAAATCTGAATTCTTAGATTCCAGTGAGGGATGGAAATAAAAACCCAAAATGTTACTTGTAAATCTATTCATTCTTTCTTTTGTTAATAATTAATTCAAGTTAGATACACTTGCAGTAAGTAATGCATAATACACCTTGCTCAAAAATATGTGGTACTGCTTTATGTGAAGTTTTGCTTAGAAGAATATGAAAGATTTTATGAGACCTCTTTCCTGTAAGAGAAAGATACAGTTATTCTCTTTAACTTTTCAGATTAGAAAAAGAAATGCTTAACTAAATCTAACTCAATTACACCAATAATCAAGTTTGCAAAACAATGATGTTAACAGTGTCTTATTAAGATTATTATTTAGCTTCCTTTTAAAATCCTAAGTCATATCCATATGACACACAGTGAAAGCACTCACAATTCTTATGTCATTTACAATTATGGCACAATTATTTACAATTATGGATTAAAAGAAAATTAGATTTTGTGAGGAATCTGTGAGTCAATAAATTTTGAAAAATTGTTCTGTGTTGCTATATGGCATGTTCTGGTTTTATAGTGAGGAGAGTTCTCAAATTTCCTGGCAAGTATCTGAAATAAATATATTATTGAAAATTAATTATTAAATATATTTCTGCTTTTCTTAATAGCCCTTGCTTAGTGATTGACAAGACAAGAGCACTACTAAAGGTAGAATCTTGCAATAAGTGAGGCTGTCAGTATCCTAAATGAAAACAAGTACTGCAGTGGTTTGACTTTTAGGCAGATTATAGGTATGGTTATCTTTGTTATCTGTATACAGCATGGATTAAACAATAAATCTTTTAAGAAATGATTAATTCTTATGGATTAATTGATGTATTTCTTTAGTCCTAGGAGATGCAGTAAAAAAGTTGGCGTTATCATCTGAGTAATTCTTAACATCAGTTTTAATGTGAGCTAGGAGGTGCTTGTCATTTGTCACAGTATGAGAAATGCCACATTTTATTCCTGTTTAAGATTGGCTGCTTAATATTTGTCAGTAATGTAATATACATTTTGAGTAATACCTCCTGATTATTCAAAAAGTAAACCAAAATAAACCACACTTGTCTTGAGAGCTGAAGAAATATCTTTTTACAATGGAGGAAAAAAGATTCTGACTGCCAGACTTTCTTGTCTTTAATTAAACTTCTGAGTTTAATTAAGCATTTGTTGTAAGATGACTGGCAGTTTCAGAAAATGCAATAAATGTGATTCTGTGCCAACAGTCCTGAAAAACATAGTAAAAAAGCCTGAGGCTCTATTATCTCCCGTGTCTGTGACTGAGTGATGGAAGTGAAGATATCAGGAAATTATCAAGCTGGGAAGATGCATTAAATCCTAATCAGTTGTAAATAAACTGTTTGGGAGGCAGCCTACAGTACTCTAAATCAGTTGCACGTGAAGTCTCCGCTCACTAATGGAACAGACCACAGTGTTGCAAACAGCAGCTGGAGCTACTAGTAAAGCATCATCACAAAGTCTAAGAAAGGCCAACAGGGACTCTTCATCACTAGTAAAAGCATAAGAAGAAAGAGTAGCATGGCAACAGCAACAGGGAGGTAGCACTGGGGATGACAGGTCAGAGCGACAGATAATCAATCCCATCAGGTGGGTGGACCACAGAAAGAAGCATTCACTAGCTGTCTGCCACCTCGTCTAATTGAAGGCAAGGCTGGGATGAAATGCAAGCCATACAAATTCTTGTTTGTTCAACAGTTGCACACGTACTGTTCTACTGTAGGGTCTACTGATGGATCCCACATGAGTGTAATCAAGAAGGGCATGACTGGCCTCACACATCCTGTCAACGTTAGCAGTCCTCTTTGAGACTATAGTTCTTCAGTTACGTATTCTGTGCTAAACATGTTCTTGTTTCCTAGGTTCTCATACTCTCCTTTGCTTCTTGAAATTCTGCAGCAATCGTTTTTTTTTTTTGTTTGTTTGTTTGTTTTCCTGTACAGATGAATCTTGCCTTCCTCTGTTATTTACCCCTCTACTCTTATTCTTTTAGCCTTTTACATTCTTAACAATTTCAGTCATTCATTAGTCAGGGTTTTTTGTTTGTTATTTTTCTTATTTTACGTTTGTCTCAATGTCTTCAAAAGTCATATATTTTTAACTCTCCCTTTCATATACATTTGCTGTCTTACTATAGGTCTGTGAAAGTGATCAAATATAGCAGAAAGGTTGGAAATGGAAATGGAACTGCTCAACTGTCTCAGTTTAACTCACTGGATAAGTAAGGTTATTACAAAACCCGTGACTTTGTTTTCTTCCACTCTGGAATTAATACATGTATGTGTCAATGAAAGTGAATGTTTTAAACTTATGGTGTGACTAAGCACGTACTACTTCTCTAAACACTGAGGATAAAATATATACAGTACCTGTTGAGAGAAATGTGTCTACAGTACATAAGTAACTAAATCAGATCTAGATAGATTTGGACTAAAAGAAAGAAGAGAGATGTTTTTAAGAAGTAGAGGAAAAAGAAAAAGGGAAAAATCCATGTATCATCACCACCTTAAATGGACAGTACAGCCTGTTTCTTTTATCTGCACTGGTTAGAAGTGATATACTCTAAAACAAGAAAAGGAAACTCACTCATACACAAATATTTAGTGGACTAAACCACCATAATGAATGAACAGTCCTTATGGTAAAGATGTCAGATATTCAGAGACAAATTCAAAAGCAGAATTCAAGTGTATTTATTCTGAAAATATAATTGCACAAGTCAGACTCATTCATTTTAAATGCTCAAAACTGTCATACTTAGTCAAAACAACTGGAATTTGAAGGGCTAAATAATTAAATAAACATGAACCTTGGAACAAACAGGGGAAGAAATATTGGAATGTATGTTGCTAAATAACAAGTAAATAGAGAAAAGATACAGCACATTTCACAGACCATTCCTGAGAGAGAATAATAACAGTTTTTTTATTGTAAATTTTTTCTTAGATTCCAATTAGAGTCTTATGATACTGCTGATTATTTAAAAGGCCAGTTAGGAAAGCTCTGAAGGCTAGGCTTTTCATAAGAACAGTGTTGCTTGTGTCCCGAAAGCTCTGAATTAGTCCTTTGTGCATATCTTTCACAGCTTCTTATTCTAATTGTGATTCCTTATGCAGCTGGATAGTTTTCAGCAGAGTTAGAGATTTCAGCAAGGAGAATAATACCAATGGAGTACTTACTTTCTGGTTCTGTATGTCAGCTGCTCTGTGTACTCTACACACAGAGAAGGTGTCAGTGTGGGTGGTTAGGTAAGATCCTTATAGGTAAGATCTCATCTTCTGGTTATTGCAAACGACAACTCTATTATCTTTCCAATAAGATGCAGACAAAAGTGAATTATTTTCATATTAAATGGCTCCTAGAACCTCTAAGAAAAATGGCTGAGAAGTTGAAAAAATTATGGGTTAGGGAAGCAAGGAGGAGCCTATAAAAGCATGAACACTACTGTTCCATTCTTTCAGATGTTGCTAATAGCATGAACAAAATTTGGATTGGATTTGAAACAAAACTGTCTTTACCACATCTTTAATTCAGTAATAAGACTTAGCAGTAAATCACTTCTGCTGTATGGTTCCATCCTTGGGCATCTCTGTTACATCTCTGTTCTTTCTTTCTTTCTTTCTTCTTTTTTTTTTTTTTTTTTTTTTTTTTTTGCATTCCTATCATTTTTAGCCCTGAAGAAAAGAAAAAGATCAAGAAAAATGTTAACAGAATTTCAGCTTCAACAAATAAGCAAAGAAATGACAAATACCTTATGACATCTAAGATCTTCATCTTTTTAAGAACACAGTAGTTATACTTCAGGCATATGAAGAGCTGGCATGAAATTTGACATTTGGAAATCCACCTAAGACAGGGTGTATTTTGTTTCAGAAAATAAGTAGGGGAAAAGCAATAACAGCAAACAGACTTCTGATTTACACAAAAGTTTTGAAGGTTTTTTTCTTGTTGTTTGTTTTGTTTTTATTGTTTATCCACAGAATGCAAAGGAAAGGAGTATTATATTGTTAATTAACCCTAGGTTAAAACCTAGCAAAACTATCTCATTCTTAAACATACGTTAAAGAATGTTCTTTATTTGTAACTAACAAATTTTTCCCTTGAATCTTATTAACATTTGTGGTCTATGGTGAATATGAAGTGTTAGGATGCAACAGCCGGATATGCTGTCAGATGACAAACAATCAAAACTCTTTTCAGAGTAAATCTTTCAAAACTATTCTAGTAGCTGAATTATGGAAACAAATGGTTTTTGGTTTTTTTTGTTTTGTTATTTTTTTTCTAGTATATATATATGGTGGGAAGAAGATATTCATGAGTAGAAAAATTCTGAAGGCTTGCATGAAGGATAATATTAATGACGTTTCTTGATGCATGTGGTTGTTCATCTCACTTTAAGCTGAATTTTATAATGCTAATAATACATACAGATGTACTCATTCTTCCAAGAGCATTAGTTATTGAAATTGGACATTACTTTAACAAATATGGAAGTAGGAAAAGTAAAAGTATTATGTTAATCAGTAAGTCCCAAATTGCTGAATGTTTCAGCTAATCATGTTATTCACACTATTCATCCACTATTAGCATGTTACAGCATTCAATTTTTGAAAATAAATATATGACAGATATACGCTAAATGTGTATTTGAAGACTGTGAATATAATAAGACCTGACCCACTCTGTTTCTGTATGAACAGACTTTAGAAGCACAAGGAAGACTGTAGGTACACTCTTTCAGCACATAAAACTGGCAGAAAAAAATAGAATAACTGATTTGTTTTCAGTGGCAATATTAGTTTTGAATTCAAAAAATAAACTAAAAGATTGTTAAACCCAGTATCAGCAGTTCTGCATCTCTCCTCATGAGAATAATGGACTGAATATGAGTACCCCACAAAACTGAGAAAATGGGCAAGATTTAGAATATTAAAGATCTATTCCTTAAGCCAACTAGACATTCCAAAACTATTGTGAAAATAACCCCCCTACATGTTAAGTATAGCAAGACACTTTTTACACCATCTGCATGTACATACTGCTATGCTGTATTTCCCCACAGTAAATGGTCAAAACCTTAATGAAAATACTATCTGTTTGTGGCAAAATTTGCTAAAAGGCAAACTTCTGACTCAACTCTGAGCAACAAAGCTGATGATAAAGTTATAATGCCTGCAGTAACTTCAAGAATTTCCATTCATATCTGTATGAATCACTGAATCTAAAAGCTGATATAAAAATAACTTTCATTCTTTTTAATTATGAAAATAAATATACCCCTTCTGTATTAAATAAATAAATAAATAACCATAGATCTTTAACTTTAAATAGATAAGTGCATGAATCATACCTCTTTTTCCAATGTCCTATGAAGAATTAGAAAGGTTATCAAGCAAGACTGACAGCTCCTGAGAAGTTCAGAGTAGAGTTAAAGAGAATATTCATGCATTTTTTTTAAATTAATATTCGTTGCATGGAGTGAATTGGTAAAAAATTATGAATCTGTCTATATGGGTATGAGTTGGTCTGACAGTTTAGTAAACTGCAGTGTAATGTGAGGAGTTAGTAGCAAAGACATTTAAATTAGCAGAATGTTATATTGTAATGAATAGAACTCATTTCCCCTTGTGTTAAAATGTATGCCTTCATATATAAAATAGTTCTACAGCATTTTTATTATTTACATCATATTATTTTTGAAAACTGAATGTTTCTCTTTCTTATGGGATCTCAGAAGTGAATAAGGGAAATCTGTAGTTCATGCTGTAGATAAGTTAAATTTTGACTCACATATCTTGCACTAAAATGAAGGAGCAACCAGTAGTTCAAATATTGTATCTAATTATATGAAAACATTATATGTTACTATGTATAGATAACTTCAAAACAGTCTGCATATTGTAATGACTTTTCTCTCCACGTGCATTTTAACTGCAAAACACTGCAAAATCTTTTTTGAATTAACTGATTAAAACAAAACAAAACAAAGCAAAATGAAAAAATAAATAAAATCCTAAGACGTATCATAGCAAAAGGCTGGTAATCAGTTCCAGGACAGTTGTTGTAGTTTTGAGTTATAGTCTGTCAGTGGTTTGTGGGCTGGCTCAGCCTGATTCCGTGATGAGTGTGGAGGGATTTCTCAGAATCCGCACCTCCAGAGACAGGAAAACAGGGGACTCCAAATTATTTGGAAAAACAAAACAAAACAAAACAAAACAAAACAAAAACAAAAACAGGAACAATGTGATGAGAAATTAACTAATTTACTAAATGGAGTATCAAAAAAACAAGATAAGACAGTATAGTACAGTAGAATTAGAATTAGAATTAGAATTAACAAAATCAGATATAATGAATAAGAGATTGTCTGAAAAAAGAAGGACTTACACTAATGCTGAGATATAGACACAACAGTCAAGTTGAGCAGCGTCCTTCAGGGAGAATAGACAAAGGAAAACAAGAGAGTGTCATATGACTCGCCAATGCCTTATATGCTTTCCCCCCTGTGCAGGAATGATATCGGCACAGTGAACGGTCTTCTGGGGAATGTAGTTTCTTCTCTTTGGTACGCGGAACTGGGGCACTAACACTATAATTCCCAGTGCACTACATGATGTTATGATATGGTATACCAATGACCATAAAACCATGACAAGTCAATTATGCTTTTTTTTTTTTTTTTTTAAAAAAATGTATCTGACGGGTTTCTAGGAACAGAGTGTCCCTAAGGAAGCTTAATTACATAAACACAGATTTTAAACAAGGAGATTTAGAAATGAAGGAGTGAATAGGAAAAAAAGAAACAGTCTGAGACAAGCATTCAAAAAAGTCAGGAAATAAAAAAGTAAAGTAGTGAGTTATCAACCATGAAGGCTAATTCTGGTGTATTAGCCATGGTTACTGGTTTGCTGACCCTGAATGCAGAGAAAAATTGAGAAATCTAAACACATTTTTGTGGTTGCTTGAGTTCTCATGATGATAACATAAAGGAAGTTGATACTGGCATAATCAATTGTCCTTAACAGGAGGAAAGTAACTGCTTGTTGTAAATAAATGCTGGGAGATAGTTTAAAGTCTTTAACTCGATGCCATCTGTGGGCTTTGACTGGATTAGGGGCAATATCACCTGCAGCTATTTCTGTAGGAAGATTGCTTTCAGAAGCAGAGTTCTGGCAGAGGCTGCCAGAATCATCAGCACTCATCAGCCATGGGATATTGGAAGAGCTGTAGTTGATTTAGCTTATTTAGAAGTTTTTTTTACTAGAATAAAATTTTCAGATTGGTCATCTGCCCCAACTTCCTTTCTGATAGGAAAAACAGCTGAAAATAGTTCTTCAGCAGGGAGATTGAATAGAAATATAAACCAACACAAGTTTAAACACATCATAAGCCTATTTCTTTGTTATTACTACTATCATTATTACTACTAAGACTATTAGAATATTGTTGGCATCATTTTTTCCTGTTTAAGATATTATTTCACTTTTATTTTTAAGGAGCTTCAAATAGTGAAATGAATTAGGTAGGTTACTAGATAACCAAAGCAAGGTAATGAATAGACAGGATACATAATTAAAGGTTAAGGATTACTTGAGCAATGGCTAAACAAAGTGCTAAATTTTTAAAAGTGTGAATATTGTGTTTTTTTGGATCTCTGTCATGAAACTGAGAAAACACTGAATTGAATCTGAAGTGAAATTTCAGAAAGTTATGGCAGCAACAGCCTTCTTCTTTTATACCTGAATTCTGTCAAAGCACATTTTCCCTTTGTTGATCTTTCATAGAATGAGACGATAATTCTCTTTTAATGCTCCTGTTTCATCTTGTCCTGAATTGGTGGAAAGGATGAGCATATTGGAAACGGTTTGTAAAAAGAGGCAGCTGGCTTTTCATTCTTACTGGCTGAAGTTTGTGTCAATACCTTTTTTTTTGTGATTTTATAGCAGCCATATGATATGATGTCAAGGTCACACAGTTTCCGGAAAAGGAAACGGATTTAATGTTCATTAAAATTACTTCATAGGATTTATTTTTGAGGCTTATTGTTTACCTCAAGGAGAGTATTTTTCACCTGTCATTTCCTTGCAATCAAATTCTTTGAGTATGTCCACCAGCTTACTTAATAAAAATCTGAAAGGGTTTTTCAGAAGAGTGCAGAGGAAGGGAAATAATTTTCAAACTTACAATTCTTTACAACAATTTCAAAATAATGTAGTAATTTATACTTTACCTATTTTGTATATTTTCTGTCCAGTTCCTTTGTTAATTTTGAATTCTTAAAAGCTTGCTTTTATGATCAGTATCTGTGATCGTTACTTCATGCAGTGTAAACCACATACTTTCCTCATTTATTTTATTCATATACTCAGGAACACTGCACTGATAAGAAAATCTTGGTTCAAGTAAGATGGATTTATGCAGCATAGATGTCTCAATACCTTGAAAAGAGAAAATAGAGACTGAGAATCATAATCGTAGGAATAAATTGGCATCTGCTGCTGCAGAGCTGGTAGGTAGCTCCCTTTTATTTCTGACACTTGGCTAGACCTTGGAATAAAAAATAATGAGCACCTTTTCAGTTAAATGTTTGAAGGAGAGCTTAAAGAGGAAGTGAGAACTGTGAATGTGAGGCTTTCTAGAACAATCAAAATGAAATGAAAAAAATCACTCAAATCCTAAACAAAGGAATAAAAAAACCACAACAGAATGTTGAAGGATTAAAAATATTTATATATAAACACCATGCATACACCTTACCAGCACTTTCTTAAATGGGGAAAAAAAAAAAAAAAAAAAAAAGTTGTTTGTGTTGTTACTTTGATACAGTAGATGTGCTCCAAAAGGTTTTGTAGGGTCCAAAATGTCCCTGTGTATAGCTCAGTATCTTGTTCCTATGTAAAGACTATTCCTGTAAATACACACTTTTCCCATAAGCAAAAGCATTTAGGAGAAAGTCAGTTATATCAATTTCATCCAATCAAAAATACTCACATAAAGCATTCCAAATTCGTGGAAATGTGTAAGTTAGGCAATGCTCTGTACCTCTTCATGGAAATCACCCCCATTGTTGGCTCCCACGTGTGAAGGTATCATGGTGAATATTCCTTCTTATTTCCAGACTCCTCATCAGTACCTTAGGTTGTATGAACATGAATAAAAATTTTACTATTATCAAACCAAGAGTGAGGCAGTGCAATGTTGTGAGATTCTGCACCTCACTCTTGCTAAATATGATTCTCATTAGAAGCTGGTGAATGAGCAGCCCTGCATATGACTATCAAATTATTCATTTAAACTCAAGGATTGGTTTCATCAATTCAGAAATGCTTCCTTTTTACTCAGAAATGTTTGTTATTTCAGTAAAAGTACCAATTCTTGTTCTTTCTATTTATTTATTTATTTATTTTTTAACAATCCAGGTTTATTTTTGCATGTGAACTTGCTTTTAATATATTTAAGGGCTTTAGAAAATGTCATTTGGTTTATAAATATCTGTCTCTTAATTCTGTTCACTTTGTTTGGTGTTCCCTGCTGTCTTTGGCAAAAGCTCTTCAATATTCCCAGAGCAGCACTGACATTGTCAGTAATACTGGTACAAAGCACCAACAAGGAAATAAAAATAACATGATCTTCCCTGTGTTTTAATTCAGTAGGAAATCAGAGAGATAGTAGCAGGTTGGGATGCAAAATGGAAGAAGACAATGTGGCTCAGGGGGAAAATATTTTCCACTTTAATTGGTAGGCTTTGAGATTGAAAAGATTAAGACTGTTAGACACCAAACAACTGAAACCAGTGGGAGTTAAGGGCAATCAGCATCTACTTGTGCTATTCACGACCTCTTAAATTCTGACCACAGAACAGAACTGATGCTTTGGGATGGTCATGCTTCAGGATAAGGCAGTACTACAGATAGTCATAGAGGGAAGTAGCTGTACCTTCACCTTCTATATTTACTAAAGTAGTCACTAATTTACTACTAATAATTTACATTTCTCAGTAGTATATACTAAAATTTGCTTGAATTACTTTTCATGATATTTGCATGTGGGAATCATATTATGTTTCTACATTAAGCCCTCCATTGATCAGGAATGTAGCTGTATTTAAAATAAGTTGTGTATTACAATTAATACAAAAATCTCAGATGTTATTTCACACACAAATTTTGTGAAAGCATGTTGTTCTCTGTTATTTTAATCTTCATTCTTTGTAAATTTTTGCTTTTCCATTTTATTATATAATGAAGATTTAAATTACAATCAAACTGAAATCCACTCATACAGCCCTGAGATTACAGTTGGTCTTTAATCCAAACCTGTATTGTTACAGACTCTATAAAAGATTCTGTGAAGACTCTTAACTGTTGTATCTTGAAATATACTTTAAAAATGAAAAAGTGCAATTCACTGGATTATCTTTTCAGTGAATGCTTGAAAATAATCCCATCTTTTCAGAAGACTTTTTTGAGTGCAGCTATATTTCCCTAGATCCTCTCCACCAAATACTAAAGATATTAAATAAATACATAAAAAAATTTCTGCTAAAGATTTTACTAAAAAAAGAAATAAAGTATGAATTATGGATATGTACTGGCTTTCAAGAGTTCACCAGAGATGACTGTGGTTGCCTCCTCACAAGAATGCCCGAGGCACAACTCCTGCATATTTTTCAAGGTCCCTACAGAAAGCCTGTGTTTTTGCTGTTTGCTCTAAAGTGTTCAATAATAATGGAAGAATAGAAAATAATAAAACTGAACATTACAGGTATTTTAGAGTACTCCCTTTGGTGGACAGAGAAACATATTGTACCGTTAACATCTAAAATAAAGGAAAAAACCCTTAAAACACGGAGATATTTTATAGGTAGTTACAGTTGAGAGACAAGGAATTCTTACAATAACTTTTGAAGAGTAACTATTTTTAGTTATATTGATTTTGTAGGTAAAATAGAATATTTCAGGATTTGAAAAGAAAATCCATTGATAGATTCTTTGTCCTCAGTAAGTATACTAACTAAATGACCTATGCCGTATTTAACACTTGAATATTTTCTAGCAGTGCTTTTAATTTTTACATAATTCATCTGGAAACTTCCCACTGGACTGAGATTTCCATTTGCTTTGTTACAGTTTAAATTTCACCGTACTGAATACTGTTATTTGGATGATGTCATTTTGGACGTTGTTGAGGGACATGGTTTAGTGAGAAATACTGGTGATAGGTGGATGGTTGGACTGGGTAATTCTGTGGGTCTTTTTCAACCTTGGTGATTCAATGATTATTTGCAGCTTTGAAAAGCTAGGTTCATTTTTGAAGTTGGAAATTTGATATGGTTCTCCCCGTGTATTTGTCTTACATATTCTTCCCTCTTGTTCATTTAGACTATATGATCCTTAGATCTCAGAATGACTCATAATAATTAATGACTTTTTATTGATAAGTTCTTTATTATTATTATCACTTGATATTTTCTTCATTTTAAATTCAGGATATATGAAGAAATAAAAATTCAATCATTAATAATTTTGAATCTTAGAATTATAATTGCTCTTTACTGTTTAATTTTCATGAAGAATTCTTGTTCTCTTACTAATGAAATTTAGTGTTTCATGTTTTTGCAGGCATAGATGTTACATTAGTCATTATATTTTTAAAACTCACCTTGTGGATTTTGCTTTAACACAGAAAATAAAATGCCTGTGGTACAGGTGGAATTCTTTCACATCATATTGCTTTTATCACTGGATAACTTCTCTTGTACAAATTGTTAATGTTTTTTCTTTTCAGAGCTCATGTTGCCTTCAGGCTGTACAGCAATACAGCTAATGGAGGCATCAACTTCCAGAATGAATATGGACTGACCATATTACATTCACAAGAACAATGAGAAGCTGAGAAACAAAATAGTCAAGAGAAAAAGAACACTCAATTTGTAACTGAATTTCCTGAAACTTTGTCAGCTTTCCTCTTCCTTAAAAAAAAAAAAAAAAGAAGAAGAAGAAAAAAGAAAAAGAAAAAAAGAAAAAAAAAGTACAAGATATAGTAATTGTACAATCCTATATCATTACAATACTATTTAACACAGTAATATTCTCTCTTGAATTAGATAATGCATGTTAAAACATTTGAGAATATCTGGAAATGTAGAGACAGTTGTAGAGGAGATCACTGTAGTCATAAATCTCAGTTCATGATGACTTAAAACCCTGTATCATACAGAACAAAAGCCAGTATTTTATGTATTCTGTACATAAGTATAACAAGCAAAAAAAAAAAAAAAAAAAAAGCTTTAGCACTCTTTAGAAAGAGAAAAGAGATAGCTGATCTAAGATAATTCTACCATCTACATATCTACATGATTACATGATTAGTTGGACTAGCAGAATCTCTCATTTCATTTCTTGAATGGTTGTTTGCGAGAAAATCAGATAGTTAAATAGACAATATTTTCTGTGCACTCATGATGGTTCCAATGGGAATGAGGTCTGTTCCCGGTGCTAAAGAACAGGAATTAATAGTAATTGTTGCACATACAAATTTATAAAGATATCAAAAATTGGATCAATTTTATTTATGTTTATCTTGAAATTCTGGCATTTATGAGTTAATCAGATTTTCAAATTTTCCAAATAGTAGCAATTTGACTTTTTATTTCATATCTTACTGTTAAAATGGACTTTTTCTGTTTAGTTAATCCAGCTCTCTCTTGACATTAATGTCCCAAAATCCAATTTTCTTCATCTTAATTATAGCTGTTAGTTTCACACTGGTGGGCTATTTTATAGACTATCTCCAGTAGGATCAAACTAAGATCTCAAACCTGTAGGTAATATTCCAGCTGTGATATTTTGATTTATGTATGCTATAACTGTAACTCTGCTGACTACACATTTAGCAATTACCTATTCAGTTTTTCCACAGCCCTTGTCTGTGAGACTAATTGCATTTAATTATGTGTAAAACTTCATGTTTGTTCCTATTAATAACATCTTATTTTCCTAGCCTCTTCTTCATATTTGCCAAGATCATCTAAAAATACAATTCTATTCTACTCTTGATGATCAGGGGGCTGGAGCACCTCCCCTATGAGGACATGCTGAGGGAGTTGGGTTTGTTCAGCCTAGAGAAGAGAAGGCAGCGGGGTGACCTCATTGCAGCCTTTCAATACCTGAAGGGAACTTACTCCCAGGAGGAGAGTAAACTCTTTGAAAGGGCTGACAATAGCAGGACACGGGGAAATGGTTTTAAGTTAAAGGAGGGAAGATTTAGGTTGGATGTTAGGGGGAAGTTCTTCACTAGGAGAGTGGTTAGGCCCTGGAACAGGCTGCCCAGGGAGGCTGTGGATGCCCTGTCCTTGGAAGTGTTCAAGACCAGGTTGGACAGGGCCCTGGGCAACCTGATCTAGTAAAGGTGTATGTTTGGTGGCCCTGCCAGGCAGGGGGGTTGGAACTACATGATCCTTGAGGTCCCTTCCAACCTGGGTTATTCTGTGATTCTGTGATACTCTCTGATATTTTTTGCAGTTATGTCAGAATTTAACTTAATTTGTAATTAAGTTACAGTTACAGCACCAGTCTTACAGAATCCTATTTGAAATATATTTGATAGTTCAAGAGAGTGCTACTGTCTGGTAACTACTTAGGCCACATATGTTTTCACCTGATAATAACCAAATTTTCCCAGGTTTATCAAGTAAAGCTCATGCAAGACACTGACAGAAGTTTGCTGTAATGAAGATATCTAACACTTTTAGTCACGAAGTCTAGTACCCTGTCATAGAAAGAAATTAATTTGATATGATCTACTCTTGAAAAAATATCATGTTGAGCAATACTCTTCTTGCTATCTACTAGGTATCATCATAGTATCATAGTATCATAGTCTTGTGTGGGTTGGAAGGGACCTTAGAGGTCATCGAGTCCAACCCCCAGGATTCAAGCCTCCTGTGTAGCAGAGCGGCACTTCTGTCACTTGCGCCACAGGGGGGATTCGAACCGAGGGCCTCCGGTGTTGCAATGCGGCATTCCTACCACTTGTGCCACCAGGGCACACATTTAGGTATTTAGGATAAGATTTTAGGCTTTGTGTTGGATTATTCCTCCAGGACTGAAGTTTACCTGTTGGGTTAACATTTACTTTTCCTACTCTTCATAGTTATTAAGAATACTTAGCTTTTTTTTTTCTTTTTTTCTTTTTCTTTTTTTTTCAGTTCTCCAGAATTTCTTCATTAATTAGATAAAACTGCTGACATTTTTAGGGTTTTTGTTTGTTTGTTTGTTTGTTTGTTTGTTTTTTAAAGCTTAAAATGCAGAATAAATGCATAAAATGTTATAATTTAAAAGCTAAAATTCCTTAAGTGTGTAATAATTAAAAAGTTAATATTCCTTTATTGAGGATGTTACTGATTTTTTCAATGATATTGAATAGGTAAACTTATCAAATTACTTTCCTTTCCGACATCCCTAGATGATGTTTTGCACTTTTTTTTTTTCTCCTTTACCTTGCACACAAGTTCCTTTGTTTCTTATGATTTTATTTTTATGATGTTTCTATGCACTTTATTTAGGTCGTTTCACTTCAAATTTATTTATTTGTTTTCTTGACTTCTTATTGTGTAATTAATTATGCATTTCTGAAAGAAAAGCAAATTTAAAAATATATATATAAATTGCCAATAAATCTTGCTGATGAATAATTTCTTTTTCTGTAGCTGCCAAAAATATCTGAATATGTATATGACTGTTAGAGAATGATTACTAGAGAGGAAAAGGGAAATGTCATATTCCTTAAGACCCTGTTTGTGCAAAGGCCTCTATGATAACCTGCTCTCATAGCTGCACGTTTGCTGAAGTACCAATAAGCTTAATTTTATAGTAATGACACTCTTTCACTATCAGGCATCTGTTGACAAACACAATCTTGAATGATATCCCATGCTGCATTGCATCTTGGACCATGCTTTCACATATATTATTTACAATGGTGGGAAATCCAATCCTGAAAGTAACTTTGAAACAACTCTACACCAAATGCAGTCACACTCTTTTTATGTGTGTTAATATAGAGAGTGTAAAACAAATTTAAATCATAGACCTACTTTACTTCTAAATGAATAACAGGCAGGAACCAGCAGACTGTGTAGCCTGGCATGAAACTGAAATTAAATGTTCTTGCTGCAGGAATTATTTGTCCAGTGCTAGGTGACCATTAACAACTGCTATTGCTGTTGCTAGGAGCTGTCAAAAGAAATGTCACTCTTCACAGCAAGTGATGAAATTTGACATATGGCATCAAAGCATCATTAAAACTACACCTCCTGCAGAGGAAGTTATGTTTTTCAGGAGACTTTCAAGCTGAAAATATTATTCTAAGAATGCAAAAAATGCCATATTTTCTTTATTTCTTAGTTATTAAAAACAGTAAAAATAAGAAAATTGTAGAAAAAAAAAAGAATATGAGGAAACATCAAAACTTTTGGTATCTCAACATGTTATGGAGGAAAACAAATAAACAAACAAAAAACATCAACAACAAAACCAACACAAAACAAACCACCATGATCTAAAATTAATAAATACAGCTCATGATGAATCATTCCCATTATCCTCATAGCTGGAGTGGTTCAGTATTTTTTTTCTCAAGGACTAAGTTCTCTGTTCTCTAGCTAGTGCTTTAATTAAGATTCTCCATTAGTTTTGATATCATTTTAAAGTTTTGGTTTGATCACAGCCTGAAAGTTTCTGACATTAAAGAAAATGCCTGTCCAGTCTGCCACAGACATGAACCCATATATGAGAATAATCCTGGTGATTTCAATACTTCATTTTCTTTGTGGTCACTGAATTTACACTTTAGAAGAGCTTTGCTCCAAGATAATGAGACATACTTTTGTAATTATAGTTGTCATTTTATTCCTGAATTAAAATGGATTCTTCATATCTTTTTCTGTGCACTTCCCGTAGCACTTACTCTCGTTTTCAACAAGTAATTAAATGCATAAGGCCTTGTTTATTACCTGTGAGATTTTCCTCTGAGTTATTGCTAGAAATCAATATAAATTAAGAAGAATCAAATTAAAATTTTAATCCTGCTGTGGTAAGGATTTTTCAAATTTTGTAATGTGCATTTAGTGGGAAGTCGGACAAGAAAGACAAGAATAAAAGCTTTTTCTAAAAAAAAAAAAAAAAAAAAAAAGGAAAAACAAAAAAAAATAAATGAAGAGTCAGTAATTCTCTGTATTTTATAGTGATAGACAAAAACAAAAAATCACTCTTGCTCTCTTATGCTGATAATTATGACTTCAGTGAAAGTTGACCTGCAAAATTCTGCTTTCTAGCAAAAGAAACAAAATGGATTTTTTTTTTACTATGGATCTCTTACAAATGCTATATTTCACATAGACACATCAAAGAAGATGAAAGGGAGGTCCAGATTCTTGAATTGATTCAGAGTCCTTTTTCAAGTCAGTTTTTATGCTGGAAGAATAAGGGATGTCTACTCAAGGTTTTCCATTCTGTAGTTAAAATGTACTTTTTTCCTACAGAGAAACAGAGGAAATGATAAAGGAACCTATTATTGTGTTCTGAAGTGGTACTTGCTTTCTCTATGCATGTATTACTGTCCAAGAAGTATTTCTTTCAAAGTTTAATGTCATTGTCTTCTAACATTTTAGATAATGTCTTAAACAATTCACCTATTTAAAAATAAAATAAAATAAAATAAAGAATATATTTAAAAATATTCTGCTTTTCAGGAGATCAGAGAATAAGAAACAAGGTTTCTTAAATCTGAACAAGTTTATCAAAAAGACAATTCAATAAAAAGAATTCCAAAGGGGACAGAAATGATTTTGTTACAGTTGTAAAATAAGGAAGCTTTGACTTTATCTTTCCCTTTTGTAAACTGCAGGGATGTGTCTACAGAAATTGATTTGTTAATCATACTCTTGAGCTAATTTACAATGAAGATGTGAACATAAGACAACATGAATTTCAGTGACGTGACTAGAACAGGAATTTTGTATCTGGCAGAAGACCAGAAAATCACTTTTATATAGCTTGAGAGAATCACAGAATCATAGAATGGATTAGGATGGAAGGGACCTTAAAGATCATCTGCTTCTAACTCCCTTGTGAGAATGCACTGTCTGGGTTTAAATCTAGATACTAGGAAATGGAATGTTTAAAGAATTCATGAAACACAAAGTGCTGCATATATTTTACAGCATATCCTTCAGACAGCACTGTTTCAAGCTGAAAATCAGCTACAGTCCAATAAATAAATAATCCTGCATCATTACGTTGCGATTGATAAAGGATTTTCACTTTCTGGTTTGACTAAATCAAGGATACATCATGAAATAATTGACTGGATTTAGAATTACACTGCTACAGATACAACATAACTCAGGCAAAGGAGGAAGAATTTATAAATCCTTTGCTCAGCAGTGCAAAGAGTTAAACAGCAGCCAGGCTGGTTTGACTATCCACTGTCATTTTTGACAGTGCTGCCATGAGAGAAGTATTGAAAGAGAAGATTTGGCTTGAATTGTTTTGGAAAAACTGAAAGTATTCAGACAGTCTATACCTTAACAGCACTCTGCCTTGATTTTGCAATATATCACAAAGAAAAGATTCACTAAAGAATGCCCACTCATTGCTTTTAATATCAACTGTTTCTTTGAGATTTGCATCCCTACAGAGGAAAACCTCATACTTCAAGAGATATTCTTCCTTCTGCATTCAGATGAAGACTAATCTGAGTTAAAATTCTGAAAATTACTTTCTAATTCCTTACTAAATACTACAAGTAAATAGTATTTACTAAAAGACAAAATCTATGAAAGAAATATCATGAGATATCTTAATTTGCAGATAATCTTGCATTTCCATCTGAATGGGATAACATTACTGATGGAAAATGCTCTTAGTGCTGTATGTCGTGGGTTTTCCAGAATTCCTAGTCTGAATTCCTGAACTTTTGTAAAGGAATATCTAAAGTAGGGACAAAGATATCAATACACCTTTCTGGAGAGTAACTGATGTGCATCATAATATAGTAGGCAAGATAGATCCGTTAATGCTCTTAGGGAGCTACAGAACTTGAAACTAGTTAAAAAATTTTCACAAAACATATCCTTTTTGGTAAGCCACAAATTAGATTTATTTCCTGTTATTTTTTATTATTTTTCTTTTTAAACTTGTAGAAAAAGGATGACTTAGTTTTATCCAGATAGTAAAGTTTTAGTGAAGTTTTGAGTCATTATTTTTTTTCATGATAATTTTTTGTTCCTGAACTGATGATAAACTATCTAATTGAGAGTTTAACAGTGAAACCTGATTTTATGCATTCATAAATCTCTCTACTAAGGTTACCGAGATAAAGACAAATTGAAAAGACTATAGAATCACAGAATCATTAGAGTTGGAAGGGAACTTTAAAGGCCATCTAGTCCACCTCTCCTTCAATGAACAGAGACATCCACAGCTACAAGTCTACACATTCAGATTCTTCATCAGAGAAAGCAATGAAATTGTGATAAAGATATGATAATATTCAAAACTTAGTTTTCTAAAAAGGCATCCAGTATCACCAGGTGTTTTTTTGTTTTTTGTTTGTTTGTTTGTTTGTTTGTTGTTTTTTTATCTTTCCTTTGATTTATTACTTTAAACTGCCAGTTCAGCCTACTCTTACTCTTTCTGTTGCTCTAGAGACTATTAATCTACATTTTGCACAATCAATAGGTTATATTTGTAGATATGTTTGTGTTATAATGAAATATTTTAATTCATTTGAATCTTACCATTTAAAAGGGCAATGTGTCATATTTTCTAACGAGTATAAACTTAGGTATTCCTTTTTTGTTGCTTTTGATCATTTTTAAGCTGCTAGTTTCAATTGCATCTCAAACTCATTTACTGTTATCCAGGAGGGATAAATGCAGGAAATGGTGTGTAAAATTCTGAAATGAGTAGTAGCCTTTTATTCTACACACATAGGTATTAATTTCACTTCAATGTAAGTTGGATAGTTTGTCTCTAGTAGTAAATTAAGTACACTTCACTGATATACGTTCTTACATTATGGCTATTGGCAGCATACCAGAGTTTATGGGCTGGTTTGGACCAGTTCCATGACCCGTGGGGTGGAGGGATACCGAAAAATCCGTGCCTCTGGAAAAAGGAAACAGGGAATCCCAAAATAATTAAAAACAGCGGCAACGATCTGAGGGGAAACAAACTAATGTACTAAATATAGTATTGGAATCCAAGATAACACACTATAATACAAAATAATTAGAAGTGAAGCTAATAAATCAAATATAATGAGAGTGAGACTGTCCAAAAAGCTGAAGGCCTTATGAAGGCATACTGAAGGGATGCGTGCAGTCAGGACGGGCAGCAGCGAGGAGAGGCGAAGAGCGATGAAGAGAAAAAGCCCAATCAGGTGACCTTGCCAGGAGTTCTGTCTCCTCTCTGACTGCAAAGCCCCCTGGGGAATGTAGTTCTCTTCTGGACAGGTACCTGGAACTGGATCATTAACACTTTAACTCCCAGTGCAGTACATGATGTATGATGTGGAATACGAGTAACCAAAAATCATAAAACTATGACACAGAATTCAGTACTTTTCATCACACATTTTGTTTTATAAGAGTCTCATTAAACTTGGCTTATACCCACCTGTATTATGGTATCTTTACTCCTTTCTCATCAAATATCTACAATAAAGTCACAGAAAATATATATATATATATATATATATATAAATGCATCTGTAATAAAGACTTTTCTTTTTGAGCTCCTCCCTAGTATGGATAGAATGGATAGATCTATCTACTTTATAGACTATCTTCCTTAAAAGTTTCTGTTTAGCCATTTCATATTCCTTCTATTTTACATTACTAATCTGCACTAAAAAAAGGAAAAAGTAGTCAGCAAAAAAAGAGTGAAGGAATTGGTGACTAGTTTCAGGTATGTTTTCTGAGTGATCTCTTGAAAAGGGCTCTAAAACACGGATTAGAGAATATGATAACTTTCTGTCTCTTGAGAATTCTATTCACTAGAGAAAAATTCAGATGATCTTCCCAATGGTTTATAAAGTCAGTAAAGAGGAGTACAGAAACAAACTTCTTTGTTCTCCTTTGCTGCTTTTGTTTATAGAATCATACTAAAGGCTATGTTTATTATGACAATACAGTGTAACTATGGAGTCTTAATAACATTAATCAAATATTCACTACATCCCTTTATATTCTCATTACAATAGCAAATACCTCCAAATGCAGCCATCAAAAGTATACAATTGAATTTTTGGTAGCAAATTTTAAGTGTATCAGCATAAGTAAAAACTAATTCTCCATACCTGCGATGTATTATGCAAATTGCTACTGATAGATATTTCTCGATGTTTAATATGCAGTGGTTTGCTTGTATTGAAATATAAATATTTTTAATTCCAGGAAATATTTAATCCAGCAAGATTTCACTATATAAAATATTTTTTTTTTTTCACGTTTTTGATCTTTCACTTTCCAGTAACATCTTCAAAGTACTTACAATATATAAATATATATTTCAAAGCATTTCTGTACTTATTGGGAAAAAAGCAGCAAAATATTTCTTTTCATGCAGCTTAAAAAAAAATAAAAATCACCAACTACAATGTTTCATTAGGACATTAGCGGATAGCGCAAACCTAAATTCCATTCCTTATTGCCATTTGGGGAGATGACATGCAAATGTATTTTCAAATGACTGTGATACAAGACAAATTAATTGAATCATGCCAGCAAGAATAACAGTTTCTATCCTTCAAAATTTTTAACTGGTTATTTCAGAAGCACAAGGGGATTATATTTGCAACTTTATCTGCTTCAAAAGAGTTTCTCCATCTGGCTACAATTTCATTAAAGGTTTCAAATATTGCAGTACATATTAATATACTAACATGAAATATAAGTGACACAAAAGCTGGTAGAAAAATTCATACAATTTGGCTATTTCATTGTTATCAACATTTAAGATACTCTACTTCACAAACAAACAAACAAAAAAGAACATTGTTTCAGCTGTAAAGTAAAACTTTTCCTGTTTTGAGATCATCATTCAAAGATGTGTCCAGTAAGTGTGCTATGAAAACTGTTACTTAATTTATGTTGAAATCATGCTTCATCATTTCCCTAACATTTCTTATGACAATTATTACATCAGGTTTCAAGTAACAGTGAATAAAAAACAGCAGCGAATATGCTAAAGTGGCAGAAGGACCATTGTAAACCCTTCCTGGCTGTTGTTATTTCATCACTGTCACTGGAAACTATAATAGGAGGGAAAATACCAGTGTTCCAGTAATTAATGACTATTGAACTTTGATATTTGACTTGATTTATCTGGTATGTTTTCTTAAAGGATAAGAGGATCAAAAATGAGACCTTCCTGTCAAGAGCAAAAAATTCACTTCAGTTGTGAAAATAAAAAGGAATATTCTTCTTTTTTTTTTTTCTTTTTTCTTTTTTTCATTTTAAGCTAACACTTATCCTAGCTAAGACTGTTTTGCCTCCCAAGTACATTTAGATTTATACGCAAAGATGAAACAAGGCTTGATATTCAACTTGTTTCTACATACTTTGGATAAAAAATACATTACCCTGAACTAGAGATATTTCTCTATGTACTGAAAAGACAAAAGTGGAACATAAAATTATCTCAGAGTATTGAATATTTATTCATACTACAGAAGATCTGATAACACTGAATTAAACCAATTGATTAGTTGTACTATTCTCTATAGCATCCTGTGCAAGTTTCTAGCTATTTGGTAAGACATTATTATACTTCTCTAAAAATACCAATGCATTCTAATCATTCTACATGTTAATTCCTGTAAAACAAGTTTTGAAGTACTGTTCAAATTAAGATGACAATTGGGATATCTTGGAAACAAAACAAAACAGAAAAAAACAAAAACAAAACAAACAAAACAAAACAAAACAAAAAAAACCCAACACCATCAACAGCAAAAACAGAAGAAATAAAACCATGCTGGACTGCTCAATGGTACAATTAAAACATCCAGCTATTTAAATTGCATTCATAGAAAACAGGAAGATTCTACTATGGGTCTTTAAAGCTGTACAACTACATATGGAACATTTATTGTGTTCATACTTTTCTCTAAGGCACCACAAAGTGGCCAGCTTCCTCAAATTTTTATCTGTCAAATACCATGCTTGAATGACTTTTAACTTTATCCAAGTACTGTTATGTCATCCTGATCTAATCTGAGATATGAGAGTGTCCATTTTTGCCTTTAGGAAATTTTTCTTGTTTAAAATAGAATTCCATTAAGAAAAAAGAGCCGGGGCAGTGGAGTAAAGCAAGTTATTTGCCAGTGAAGTATACTGTAGTAAATAAGACAGAGTTTAAAATTTAGCAGCAGTGAGGCTTTCATGTCTTACTAGGTTCTGAATGGAGGTAAGAACATCAAAAAAATGAAGTGAAAGAGTAAAAGAACATTTTATTTGTTTTGCTTCTTTCTTTCTTTACATCTTTTAGTGTTGGAATAAAGAGAAAAAGAGAGTCATAGAGTGGTCTAGGCTGTAAGGGACACAAAAAAATCACTTTGCTGTGACCCACATGACATGAGCCTAACTTTTGAGTCTGTCAGGGTTCCTCTGGATGGCATCTCTTCCCTCCAGCGTGTCAAATACAGCACTCAGCTTGGTATAAACTGCAAACCTGCTGAGGATGCACTCAGTCTCACTATCCATTTTGCTAACAAAGATGCTGAATAATAATAGTCCTGATACAGACCTTTGATGAACACCACTCATCACTGGTTTCCAATTAGATGGACTAGCTAACCAATTTAGGGTGACCATACAACCAATTCCTTATCTGCTGAGTGGTCCATCCATCCAAACCATGTCTCTCCGATTTGGAGACAAGAGTGTTGTACAGGACTTCATCTTCAATATCCACTTCTCAACAAATAGCTTCTGTCAGCCCAAGTTCTCCATATTCTCAAGAAGTTTTTCTGGTAAAGATAAGTTCAGAATGTTCCCCTAGTGCAAAGATAAAAAAACTACATGTAAGTAGTAAAGTAAAAATACTATTAGAAATTCAGTGAGATCAGAACTCTATTAGGGTAAAAAGGCTAAAATTAGATGTTTTGTGGGCACTGAAGCTGAAACAACCTCTTTACCAAAGTGTGGCTTATTTCTATATTTTTCCTTGCAGATTAAAGACACGTACAGAAAATCTATAACTGAGTTCAAAACACAGAAATAAAGTTGATTTTTCTTTTTCTTTACAAACTGAATATTAGCTATTTGGAGGAAAATAATAACAATAATATCAATTATTTTTTTAACGGAGGTTATAAAAGTTATTATCTAAAAACAGGAACTTGTTCCATAGCATTTATTAAAATGCAGCATCAGTTATAAACAAGACTGTTTAAAGAGAAGGTCAGACATAGCGTAAGGGAAAAAACAAACAAAGAAACAAACAAATAACAACAAAAAGCATATTAATATGTACAAAAATAAATGTGAATTACAGGCAAGATTACTATGTTAATCTTATACATTTTTAAAATATGAAACAAAAAAATCTTTAAGGAACAGAGTTTGAAGATTTTGATTACTTGAATTCTGTAAATTGATTGATTTAGTTAAGGCTTTCTAAAGAATATTCAGTACTCTTTTCTTTCAAGAAAATAAGTCTATAAACCCTAACACCTGCAAAATCATTGTTCCTGGACTTTCTCTTTACATTTCCTACCCATGTATAAAACTATAGGCATAGAAATGGAAATGAAAATTATAAGTGAAAATGTAGAATGAGGACAAAACAGAAGTGATGTAAGATGCCTTCCACCAAAGGGTTTGATGTAGGCTTATTTCACACACTTACCAAATTACCCACCTTCTGTTCTACAGCACCGTCTCTTGGTGTTTTTGTTTGTTTGTTTGTTTTGTACCTGTAATGTGTTGCTTTTCTTTTTTTTAACATGCCATGTTCATCACTGCCATGGCCTTGAAACACCCAATGGCAGTGCCCACATCTGTCTATTTCTGGGGCATTCCTATCCTGTCCATGGCCCAGGCTTATATATCAACCACACGGCAGTAAACTTGATCCCAGTAAGGCTGCAGCAAGACTAGGCTCCTTAAGCCCTTCCTGTAAGGCCATAGGCCCTACTCCACATGCTCAATTTTGGTTTCATAACTCTTCTTGTCTCCTCATAGGGAGTCTTTTCTGCTCACTGGTGCTACAGGGATATGCTCTTCTATTGCTCCCAGACACCCATTTATTTATTTATTTATTTATTTTCCTCCAATGAAAGACAGTAAGGTTTTCCCTTTCAAAGGCAAAACAAACAAAAGAAAACAAAATAAAAACCTAAAACTCATCTCAAACAGACTGTGCTGAAATACCAACAGAGCACTACTTAGAGTTAAAAAAATGAAAGTCATGTATGCAGATTACATAAATGTGTAACAACTAAACTACACCACTTAGCCCTATCTTGCACTGAAACAGGCTCCTATTAATTCAATCACTTTTCTGGCTCTTTGCAGAATCAAAGGGTGCTTCCATGGTTTGATTTGTCATCTCCTGTTTAGTATCTTTCATGGAATCCTAATCAGTTCTGCCATGCAATTTCTGTTGGCTGGAAATCTGTCCGCAGATTTGCAGTCATTTGCTAGAAATGCTTATAACAGCATCTTGTATTTCCATTAGTTAACTCATTATAGACTAATGCATTTAGATAACTACAGCAAAAAAACAAAGACAAAAACAAAACAAACAAAAAAACCAAAACCAAAAACAAAACAAACAAACAAACAAAAAAAAAAAACAAGCAAACAACAACAACAAAGAACCATATATTACTATTAGCACATTCTAACATTTTCATTAAAGAATTATGACGTGGTTGAGGTTAGAATGGACCTCCATGGGTCATCTGGTCCTCCAAGTTCAATGAGGGTCACCTGGAGCTGGTTGCTCAGGATCAAGTCCAGGCAGCTTTTGAATATCTCCAGCCAGAGAGTCCCAACATTTCTGGGCAGCATGTACATGCTCAGTCACCTGCACAGTAAATAGTTTCCTCATATTCCCACTGAGCCCCTAGTATTTCACCTTGTGTCCACTGCCTCTTGTCACTAGTCATGATTGACAAGGACGTGGCTCCAACCTCATTTTACCCTCCCTTCAGGAACTTTAATAAGTTAATAACATTCCTCTGAGCCTTCTCATCTAAAAGCTAAACACTTAACTCTCAGCCTTCACTCACAAGAGGGGTGTTCTACTCCAGTCATTATTGCTGTGTTCCTTTACTGGGGTCTCTCCAGTATGTTCATGCCTGTCTTGGACTGAGAAGCCCAAAAGTGACCTCGTCAGCATTTAGTAGAAGGATAGCTTCCATTCATCTGCAGGCAACGCTTTTTCCAATGAAAAATAGGGTACCAGAGGACATTGTTTTGCAGTAAGGGAACGTTGTTTGGCTCCTGTTCAATTTAATGTCCACCAGGACAACCAGACCCTTTTCTACAAATTTATTTTTTTCTATCTAGGAGGTTCAAGACATGTAATGATATTTACACAGGTTAGTTCCTCTCTTCTTGTGGAACTGCATTAATGTCCTCTCAGCATACTTCTCTAGTCTAAAAGATAGCAGGATCCTCTGGTATATTACTTGCTAATTTCAGGTATTTGTCATCAGTAAATTTGCTCTGTCACAAAAAAAAAAAAAAAAAAAAAAAAAACAAAAAAAAAAAACAAAAAGAAGCAGAGATCAGTGTCTTTGGGGAAAAAAGTAAAAACAATAACAACAACATCAAAAAAAAAGGGGGGGGGGGGACAATCAATGAGTTTAGAGCATTACTGTTTTTTTAGCACTAAAGCTAATCTTAATTTTATGATGATCACTTACTTTAAGGATTGGTGGTGTAATAAATTTTCATATTCATAACCATCAATCCCGTGACTTCTTATTTTATTTATTGTATTCAAGAGGACCAAAATATCAATCTTTTCAAAGAAAACAAACAATCATCTCTTAAGTAAACCCGTAGCAGCTATGGTTTCTGTTACAGGATACAGAAAATAGACTTTGATAAGAGGCTTGGTACAACAACAACAAAACAGGAAAAAAAAAAAAATGCAGGTTGCTGAACAAGCCAATCTAAACAAGCAGATAAATAATACATAAAATTTAGACAATAAATAAGACAGGAGAAAAAAATCTTTCAGCTTTCATGTTCATATTATCTACTTTTATTCTAATTTGAAGATTTGTGAATGCAACATAAAAATCTGACAGATTAATTCTCCCAGAGATAATAATGGCATTGATGTTTTCATTAAGATGTATCTTTTCTTGGTAGTCACATGCCTTTGCCCTTCCTGGTGTTTCAAGATTTCTTCCTTACTCCTGCTGGCTTTATTACAATAAAATTCAATAGTAGAAATTCTAAATTCATTTTTATTTTTATTTTTTTAAATTGTTTTCTCACATATCATGGAATCCCACTTCATTCTATTTATTGAAGCTGTTGTCGACATGTTTACTAGCTGCACATAAGGGAGATAAATAACAACATATGAACATTTCAGTAAATCCAAAACAGCTTTTGCATTTAACAATGCCTGAAGTTCACTTGTATGCATGTTTTCAAATTAATTTACATAACTCTTCTGTAATATAACAAAACTCTGAAACTCTCATCCAACTTTGAGTCCTGTGTCCTTCACCTATAACCTCTTCTTTAATAATGATTGCTGGGCCTAACACTAACCCTGCTCCACATATAGTACATATAGTATATTACTTGGTCCCAAATAATACACAGAATAAAATTATTTGAGTTCTCATGATGCTTACATTTAGTTGTTTATGAGTTAATTTCCTGGAGTTCCTGGTGCATGTGTATGTTTGTGTAAGTTTGTGTCTGTCTGTCTGCCTTGCATTTGGCATCATCAGTGGCAATAACTATAATGTGTGAGTAGGAAGATGAAGGAATTCTGATTTCTTCATATTTGTATTTCTCCCAGTCTTCTCATATATACAAGCATATACATAAAAACTCAAAAGAGAAGACCGCTTGCTTTCTGAATCCAATATTTTTCTAGTTTGCATAAAGTTAAAATGCCAGCTGATCTATCTTCTCTTATTCCTTCCCCACTGAGCTGAAACAAATACTCATCTTAGACCAAAACACACAATACTGAGTTTCTGACTGAACAAGTATCATCTGATCAATTACAATTCCAGTAGGTACTCTAACTTGTGACTGCTGACTGACTCTGCTGAATACTTTCTAAACAATTATTTGTAACATTTTTGTATTCATTCCGCTGAAATTTATGGCATGACTTTTAAAGTTTTGTTTTAAAAATGCATTTTCTTCTAGCATACAGATATCATAACAAGTCTTGTTAATAGGAGAAGGATATCCCCTAGGACAATTCACCTGAAACTGTATTTTCAATCAAAAAAATAAGGCCCCAGGAAAATCAATGAAGGATTTGTCAATGATTTTTATAGATCCAGAATTTTGCACCTATATTTTTGTGTCCAGATCTGTAAATATGAAACTATGGACTTTTGTTGGACATCAAAATAAATTCAAGTGTCTTCCATGGAGGAGGTCTTGTTCTCAGGAAAATCAAAATCCATAAGGACGTCATTTGTAAAAATAAATGGGTATATGGCCAGCTACTGATTTTTCTAGATACATCAAAAATTTCCAGACACATCTGAGATACTAAATTTGAAACGTTATCAAAACTAAGACAGACAGAAATTTGTTTCATTTCAAATGTGATACCTTGAAGGAAAATTGGTTAAAATGATCAAACAAAGAAAGAAGACACAGAGACCATTTTGCTATAATCATTATTGCTATGGACAAAAGGAGAACTGGAAAAAATGTATGTCTATTCTTACTTTAAACTTTTTCTACTTTTTTTTTTCTTTTTTTTTTTTTTTTTTTTTCTTTTTCCTTATACTACAAATGGGTAACTATTTTACCTTTTCTTATTTCTCTAGTTAAGTCCAAGATACTCATTGTCATGCATTCTGTCAATCAAATTAATATGATCATAAGAAAAAAATGCTTATGCTTAAAACAAACAAACAAACTAAAACACATTTTCAATTTATTTTCAGTTCATAATGTCATGGTTCAGTTAGATTTCCAGTTGCTCATTGATACAAGCCCTGTGTTATTTAAAGACAGAAAAATAGAAAAGAGAAAAATGGAAACAAACCAATAAAAGGATAAAAGTGGAAACAAGTAAAGAAATACAGCTTTCAAGCTTCATTGTTTGTCTTCCCAAAGAGATGCAATTCCGCCCTTCATTTGTTTCTGTTTGAGTCACCTTTAAGATCACTGTCATCATGTGGTACAACTTTGAAAAGCATCTTTTTAAGAAACAAATCTACTTGTGTTCACAACACATATTGACTGTATTTCATTTCCATTATTCTGTATTACAAAGGATATTTCTTCTGAAAAATTCATTCTTTCTGAAAAATTAATATACTCCTGCTTCTTTCTGTTGCCTGAAATAATAACCCTTCCTTCGTGACATCACTCTTCATTGTTGTGCTGTGATTGATGCCACAGTCAGAAATTCTGACTTCAGGTTGGAATAAGCAGTAGCAACAAAAGGAGTAATAAAGAACAAAAAGACTTTGTATTTTCAGCACCTTAGAATACTGTCAGTAAAAAATATGGAAACCAGATCTTGAGCTGAACCAGGATA
This sequence comes from Coturnix japonica, assembly GCF_054131305.1. Classification (NCBI taxonomy): domain Eukaryota; kingdom Metazoa; phylum Chordata; class Aves; order Galliformes; family Phasianidae; genus Coturnix; species Coturnix japonica. The sequence goes on from NC_140664.1 coordinate 51,291,662, forward strand.
ACCTTAAGAAATTACAGGAAATCCTATGTGTGATTTTAGTGCACATCTGTAATGTAAAATTATAATGTAATACAGTTGCTACCCAAGATGTTACTAAGGGCTATTGATTTATGAAATTAATGCCCTAAATGTAATATTCCTTATGTTGCTCCAATTATTTAATATTTGTATCTTAGTCACAACATAGAAATTTCAATGCAAAAGAAGACTGCTGGAGTGAATATAAACCTCAGTTAAGATATGCAAAAAAATAATGTACAAATGATACCCATTTTTTCCTCATTATTAAATATTAGAAATTTAATCTTTTAATATTGCCAAGTCTCACCTTTATAACGCTGCTAGAGAAATAGGATATAGCAGATAGCTTGTTCTGAGATGCATAGCGGGGTACTATGAGGGATGGAATGAGAAGACAGTCCCGGAAAACAGTGCAGTCCAATAAGATGGATAGAAACTGAAGTGTTATACTATGAAAAACTTACCTTTTGTGCTCAGCTTAGTGTGATTATTTAACAAAGATAATTTCGAAACCTCTATTCTTAAAGCATTCATACTTACATGTATATATATATAGATAAACTTCTTTACGGTTTTCACATATTTACATTGAATAATCATAAGTTATATAACAAATATATTGTTACTGTGTTTATATGCTAGATATAGTATACATATATTATAAATGCATAATAAACATAGACATATATAATTGTTGAAGTATATCTATAAGCTTTCTGACATACTGAATTTTTCTGGATTCTTCATATAATTTGAATTTGCTTCACAGAATTCTATTCTATTCTATTCTACTCTATTCTATTCTATTCTATTCTCTGAAAAAAAAATCTTATATGTAACTGTATCAATCTTCTAGAAACTTAAAATAAGGGAATGTGAATAAATGAAATGATAAGGATTGTGAGAACAATAAGAAACATAATCGGGGGGGGGGGGGGAGGGGAAGTGATATTTTATTTCCCAGTGGAAAATCTTGCTTATATTTTGCAAAACGATTGATTGATCTAGCAAAAACTAAAAATCCAAGCATACGTAGGAAGTTGTATCTATGAAAAAAAATAGGTAGTCTTTTGTAGTAGAAGTTTTATGATCTCTCCTTTCTAAATTACATAGTACTTAAACTGTTAGTGGTCAGGAAATCATGAATATATAAACAGGGAAGAACAATTTTACATCCTGCACACACATTTTTGTAAAACGAATGTATTTATGAAGAATCAACTGTTAGAGCAATAAAGGATCAGAGACAATAAAGACAAATAGAAGATATTCTTAAGACCATATGATTATTAAGCCAATGTATTTTCATATGCAAGCAGAAAACTCACAGAATTAAAGTGAAAAAGCTCTGACTTCTTACAAGCTAAAACATACATATTTCTTGTTGCTTTCTCTTAATCTCTGTAAACTTTCTCATAAAATAAAAAGAGAAACAGAACAGTTAAGATGTAAATTTTAAAACAATCACAAACATTACAGATATTCTCATCTCAATTAGATCCTGAATTACTTTACTGGTAGTAAATGATGTGTGTCTTCTTTACGTGAGATGGAAAGGAGATTACATTAGAGGCTAAGAATATCAAGTAATTATTCAAAATAACTATATTTGAAACAGTAAAATTCAGGTATGTAGTACCTTGTCTCAAATTGCTTTCCCCTGTGGGATGGAAAAATGCCCACAAAATCTTACTTTCATCTTCTACCATTTCACCTCTTCTACATGGTTTGTTTTAAGCAAAGACACAGTGAGCAACAAAATTAATGTTATCTGAAATTACATTTACTTCTATTTGGAACATAAAATTATTATTTTTTTTTCATTATTTAAGAGTACAAGGCATAGTCATACAACAAATTCAGGTGTTAACTTTGATAAGACCTTTTGATAGTATGTAGATGTCTTTTACTAAGGCTTCATCAGTGACTGTGAAGATTTAGTGTATGATCTTTTATGGAGAAAAACAACAGTTTTCAAAAATGGTCATGAGGCTAGAGAAAAAATAAATATCTTTTTTTCTTTTTTTTTTTTTGAAAAGTATTATCATTTATCCAGCAAACTGCATCTGAAAAAAGAATTTAATTAGTAAATGGCATTCCTTTGCACTCGCTAGCACTTTGAAAAGGAATATATGACTTGTACTATTATACATAAATATTAATTACTTAATATTTTAGTATTGTCACTGGAAACATAACAATTCAAATATTTAACTTATTTAAAGTAAGGCTGAGAAAAAAAAAAATCATGTTTTCTAATGGAATGACAACATTTGACATTTGGCATTTTCTTTTGATCATTTTCCGGGCCATTTAAGCACTGTGACTATATCTCTGAGGTACAAGGGTAGCTCAGCATATCTACAGTTCTACAGAGCAATAATAAATGTGGAAAGTAGTGGCATTAGTTCTGACTGAAAATGAAGCAGACTATTCCAACTGAGTACCTTGAGAGTGATTTCTGAAATTATGACCTTGGAATTGAAGAAAAGGGTAGAACAACTTTGGCCAAGTAATTAGGTTTTAAACAACTCACTACTGTGCTGTAAACTAGTTAACTGTGATGTGTTTGGCTTTATGCTTACAGCGGAAGATAATGGTTTAAAGGGTAGGTCTGTGAGTTCTATATATACAATAAATATATATATTACATTTCTGATGGTGACTACTTGTTTTCTGCGCTGCACTGAAAGTAAACCCAGTGCATACCTAGGATTCATGGAGTGTAAAGAAAAATTCAACAAATATAAGTCCCTCTTGGATATGAATGAATGCATAAGATTTCATTGAACTTGTTAGGAAATTATATGTATATTAACACAAATTTCTGGCCTGAATTTGAGCAGATAGGTCAGTTTTCTAAAGAATAAAGAAAGGAAGTTGCTATTTCCATATGGCATGAAAACAGTGACTTGCAATGAGAAAGACATTACTCAGTGGATCAGTACAGCCTTTTTCCTCTTGTTATTTTTGGGGAGAGTATAAGCGACATATCTCTGAACTTTTCTCTGCTTTACAGGAAAGTGAATTAAAACTTCTGCTTTAATGGTAAAAAAAACTGACGGATACAGAATGTCCAGAAAAGGCATTATTGACTTGAAAATTAGTCTTTTTGTAGAATGTACTATCTGAATTTTTCTTTTATTTTAAAGAAAAAAACAAATAAACAAAAAAGGCTGGTATAGTTGTTTACCACTTGAAATTATGTGTTCTCTGTGTATATATATATGTGTGTGTGTGTTTATAAATATATATATATATGTATACTATGTATACGTATATATTTTCTCTTTGGTTTCCTTATTAATATCATTTGAGATTAGGTGAGAATGGAGAATAAACTGTCTTGCACAAACCATAGTACCTCTATCAAATAAGAATTAATGTATGAATTATGTGCTTATGTTGGTGTTGAAACTTGTAGAAAATCATAGAAATCACAAACAACTTATTAAACACTGAGAAATTAAGTACTCCTTCATGGCTGTAACTGAGTACAATTGCTCCTGTTACTTATATCCTACCCCGTGGCCAATACTGATCTCACTGTATATCCACTGAAGTCTGTTTTCTGTCATAAAGTCACTAGACTTACCCTCCCTAATAGACAAGATAAAGAAAGGTAAAGCAAATCAGTACACTTTCACAACATACAGTAACTGAAATTCAAGAATGAAGCACTTGTTCAAGTTTTTTGTTTTTTGTTTTTTTTTCTTTCTTTTTTTCCCCCGATACGATAAACAATGATTATGATTCATAATAATTCATGTATATAGGAAAGAAAGTTGGATGGGCTACTAATTTATCTAATCTAACAATTACATAACAAGAGAGAAAAGGAAGTCACTTGGAAACAGCAACCTAATATTTATTTAATCGATTGCTTCTGTTTTACAGCTTTCAAGTCATTGTAGGCAAGTTGAAATTTTAAGTTTTGAAAATGGAGTTTCAGATAAAAATAAAAAAAAAATACAGGAAATAAAACACTATCTATTTGCCAACTGCGATGATATAGGTGTCTCCTCAGAAACTATAGAAATGTACTGGAGCAATATAAATTGCAATTTTAAATTTTTAATTATTTATTTTTTTTATTTTGCTGGAGGGTATTCTTGTATACATGATCTACATTACCTCCTATTACCACTGCAGCCTATATATTTTATTTTCTTGACAGAATGTCAGTAAATTTGTCTTTTGTGTTTAACTTAAAATAAAATTAATGCCTACATCTACTCTGTTCATTTGTTAGTTGGCTTTGATTTAACATACCCACTACATCTCCACATACAACATGAAAATGTAACTAGTTCTAATAAATTTTAACTATCACCTTCAGTGGGCTAGACAGCTATACTAGACTAAAATTTATAATAATGTCATCAGAAAATATAAACCATATGGAACAGAAAAACTTGTTTTAATTATGTCCACATTTACTATATTCAGTGGCAAATATTGGTTACATTAATAAAGATTAGTCAAAAAGTTAGTATTACTAACTTTTAATACTTTCTAAAGATCTGTGAATAAAGTCTCCTATATCCATATTCCGTAATATCTTCTTTTTATCTCCTCTCTTCAGTTTCTTTCGTATCCCATTCTAGTCTATTTTTTCTTTTGTTCTTTTGATTTAGATGCTTCTGCCTGTTTATGTGTTCTTGTCTCTATCCCAAAGGTAATTATTTAAAAAAGGACATCATTAAAAATAAATTTTATGTCTAAGATTGGCATAATTCATGCCAACAATGTCTTCTTTTTCTCCTCTTGAAAACAATTATTTTTATCTTAGATTCTTGTCCCTTCAAATCCTAAACATTTTGGAATAGAGCCCATCTTTTGCAAGATTCCAGATGGAGACACTAAAGAAATACAAATAATTGCAAAGCATCACCATATGTCTGATCTCCAGTAGCTGGGAGATCTGTAACAAGGGAGTGCTCCTTGCCACCTCTTCTATCCTGTGGGCACATCTGCAAAGCATTTCTGGATTCTGCACTTCTTCTTCCCATGCCAGCAGGACTGGAAGGGAAGATTCAATAAGCTCTGAAGCACAGTTGAGGAAGGAAAGCATCAAATGCACTTGCAGGTTTCCAAAACAAAGTTCATCTCTGTATTATTGCATTTTTATCAGCAATGTCTATGAGATATTGACAGTAGCCCTATCTCATTTTGTTCAGAACTGAAATGCTGTGAAAACAAGGTTAAAGTTTTGACTCTTTCAAGATATTTGTGGAGTCTAATTATTAGTAAAGAATATGTTGATTCCTGATATTCTTGATTCCTGCCTTCAGAATGCTGAAGATATTATAATCTTGTGCTTATTAGGTTTTAGGAGTCTTATAAATAAGTAAATACAGTATTTATGCTTAACTATTTGGAAAAAAACAAACAAACAAACAAACAAAAAAACCCAACAGACTACACGCAGAAAAACTAGAGAACTGAAATAATGTGTTTTTTTCCTTCTCTGAAGAGGTAAACAGGAAATCTTTTGTAACAGCCGCAGTAGAAATTGTCACGTCATAGACTATAGCTTTCACATGTGAAAGTTCTACAATAAAATTAGTACTATATCAAAGACTAATAAATATCTTCCCAATATGAAATGTTCTTTGGTAAATATGAAGTATTTAATGTATATAAATAATATATTTGAGGTATATACTATTTTTTTTTAAAAATAGTAAAAAAAAATAAAATCAAAAACCAAAAAACAACTATCTGTGGATATTTGAGGTTCCAGTTGCAAATAAAATTATTTAAATTTTATCTCTAATATTTATCTATGATAGCAATAAACCCTGAACATTATTTATAAATGGAAGCATAATACATGATAATGAACAAAAATATTACATATTTATGAAGAATAATTTAACCTGAGAAATACTATCTAATAGGCACAGCTTTGAAAAATATCTTGTAACTGGACTATCACTATAGAGATTCAGAAGTAAAAGCTTAGCTTAGGTTTGTTATTAGCTTTTCAACATGAATGCAGTTTATGAAATCACAACAGCTTTTTATTATTAAATCAAACAAACAAAAAAGAAAAAAAAAACAGCAGAGTACAAGAACAAATTAGCAGAAAGTAGATTCTCAAGTTGATACATAGGTTTTTATTTTATTGAATACTGGATACCATTAATTAAATTGTCGTGTTTTTATTTTTTTGTTTGTTAGTTTGTTTGTTTTATATATTTATTCCTCAGGAGCCCTTCAGATTTCACTAGGAAGCTATTATTAGAAGTAGAGCCCTTGAGGTTTGAATTCAGATATTAAAAATCAAAAACTAGATAGCTTACCTGAGGAACAAATCTTGCTCTTTCCTGACAGTTTTAAACATAATCCTCTAAATCACATTTTTCCTTTTCCAAAGCTATCTACCACTTATTATTTATCCTTTTAGAGAAAGACTGATTTATTTTTTCATTTTAACATGGGAAGTGAAAGTTATATATGAAGTGATATTATCTAAAACAGAAAGGTGTGACTTAAGAAAATAAATCTTCAGGAAAATTAAGGAAGCATAATTAGAAGCTCTGGTAATCAAAGTCTCACAGGACATTTGTTGCTATTTGCATTATTTGTATTTTTGTGGAAATCTGATTTTTTTTTTTATTTTTTATCTGTTATTTGGAGACACTTAGAAGAAGTCCCAGTGCCTATGTTTACAAATCTGAAAGTGTTGTGCCTAGCAGAAGTTATTTCTGGGTTCTTTTTGTAGTCAATGCAAAGATCTAGGTTTCACTACTGTGTGATTTCCTCCACATCTTCATGTATGTGTGTCTTTGAGACACAACATAAGATTATTTAATAACAGTGCACTACTAAAATAAAAACCTGAGCACCTCATTTGGATCATTCATTTTCTTCACTCAGTTTATGCTATCTTTTCATCTAACTCTCCTGTCAGCTGCTGCAATGAACTAATTCACAAGAAAATACATCTAGAGGACACAGATAATTTTGTCCTGGAGTCATTTGCAATTATTTAGAAACTTGTGGCAATATGTGTATGCACTTACATATGATTTGTTACAGGTTACTCAATAAACAGAAGTGAATGAGAAACCATGACCCTGTGTTAATTTTTAGCTTGTCTAAGAAGATAGAGACAGCAAGAATGTAAAATATATAAGGAATTATGTTCAACAAAATAATTTTATCAGATTTCTAAAGAGATATATGCTTTCACTATCTAACAGTATTCTATAGCTATGGTCAATGGTCAGTGAGAGAGGTCCCAGAGAGCTGGAGGCTTGTCAGTGTGATGCCCATCTACAAGAAGGATCATAAGAATGAGCCAGGGAACTACAGGTGCATCAAAGTGCCAAGAAGGGTAATGGAGCAGATAATCTTGAGAGATATCACATGACATGTGTGGATAACCTGGGCATCAGACCCAGGCAGCATGGGTGAAAGGTAGATCCTGCCTGACCAACCTGACCTCATTTTATGATTGAATGACCTGCCTGGTGGATGAAGGAAGTGTTGAAGACACAGTCTACCTAGACTTCAACAAACAAGGCTGTGTCACCTGGGAAGAATACAGGGATGCTATCCGGACTTGCAGACGTGGGATCAGGGAAGCCAAGGCACAGGCAGAACTGAACTTGGTGAGGGACGTGAAAAACAATAAGAAAATCTTCTACAGGTACATTGGCCAGAAGAGACAGGCCAAAACGGGTGTACCTACTTTGGTAAATTTAAAAAGAGATTTGGCTTCAACAGATGAAGAGAAAGCTGAGGTGCTGAATGAGTTCTTCACCTCGGTCTCCACTGGTGAAGATTCTAGTCTTTTTCATGTCCCTAAGCCCTACATCCCCAAACCTCTATGTGGGGACCAAGGAGGTAAATCCCTCCCCACTGTAAGGGTAGAGCAAGTCTGAGAGTACCTCCTTAGACTGAATGAGTATAAGTCTATGGGGCCAGATGGCGTGCATCCCAGGGTCCTGAAGGAGCTGGCTGAGGTGGTTGCTGAGGCGCTCTCCATCATACTTAAGAAGACGTGGCTGTCAGGTGAGGTCCCGGATGATTGGAGGAAGGGTCACGTCACTCCCATATACAAGAAGGGGAGCAGGGAGGACACGGGGAACTACAGGCCAGTGAGTCTCACCTCCGTGCCTGGGAAGATTATGGAACAGATCCTCCTGGACAACATGCTCGAAAAAGAATGAGCAAGCGATCTGAGACAGCCAGCACGGCTTCACCCCGGGAAGGTCATGCTTAACTAATCTTGTGGCGTTCTATGATGGAGTGATGGCATTGGTGGACAAAGGGAAGGTGACCAATGTCATTTACTTGGACCTGAGCAAGGCCTTTGCCATGGTTCCCCATCACATCCTCATCTCCAAATTGGAGGGAAGTGGATTTGATGGGTGGACAACTCGATGGATAAGCAATTGGTTGAAAGGCCAGATTGACAGAGGGTGGTGGTCAATGGCACTAGGTCCAGGTGGAGGCCGGTAAGGAGCGGTGTCACCCAAGGGTCTGTCTTGGGACCGGTGCTCTTTAACATCTTTATTAATGACATTGATGAGGGAATTGAGTGAACCCTCAGCAAACCTGGAGGTTTTGGAAAGGGTCCAGAGGAGAGCCACAAAGATGATCAGGGGGCTGGAGCACCTCCCCTATGAGGACATGCTGAGGGAGTTGGGTTTGTTCAGCCTAGAGAAGAGAAGGTTGCAGGGTGACCTCATTGCAGCCTTTCAATACCTGAAGGGAACTTACACCCAGGAGGAGAGTAAACTCTTCAAAAGGGCTGACAATAGCAGGACACAGGGAAATGGTTTTAAGTTAAAGGAGGGAAGATTTAGGTTGGATATTAGGGGGAAGTTCTTTACTAGGAGAGTGGTTAGGCCTGGAACAGGCTGCCCAAGGAGGTTGTGGATTCCCTGTCCTTGGAGGTGTTCAAGACCAGGTTGGACAGGGCCCTGGGCAATCTGATCTAGTAAAGGTGTATGTTTGGTGGCCCTGCTAGGCAGGGGGGTTGGAACTACATGATCCTTGAGGTCCCTTCCAACCTGGGTTATTCTGTGATTCTGTGTACATTGGTCTATTTATTATAACTTTCCTCGAATTAAACTTTTATTCTGAAGTTCCTTGGTTTGTCACTACTATAATCAGTTTTAAGTGTGTAAATGTAGTTTTAAGAATTTAACTGTGTTAGTTCAAATATCCAGGATGGTAGGTATTATGAACTAGAAACTAGCCAAGAAAAATAGTCAGAAATGCTTAAGAAATGATTTCACAGAACATACGCAACATTTTGTAGAATTTTCATAGGTCCTCAAAAATCATTATTTCTCTCTCCCCTTAAATAGACACAAATAAAATATAGCTGCAATTTTCAAAGTGAAAGTTGAAATACACTTTTGTAAATAATTCTCTTTAGATAAGTAAATGCAACAGAATGACTGCTGCAAAATCATTTTTCCCTTGCCACTAGCTGGCCTATCATTAATGCTAGTATTTCATGGCTCTTAAGATCTATTAACAGAGTATCAAAATAATACTACTTTGAAGATGCATTTCCCAGCTGTAAGGCCAAATGCTAATAAAGAATGTATTCAGATCTTAAAATTTTGACATTTTGATTATCTGAACAATATAAAAATATTGGTAGAATGCATAGACCTATTTTCATGTGACTATTAATTGTTTAATACTTTTTTATATTATTACATTTGTTCCATTATACACTTCAGTGGTATTTAGAAAGTTGCTGAATCATATAGATTATATTTTTTCTTACATATTATATGAGGCATTTGAAGTTAATAGTGTCATGCATTAATCATTTTCGCAGTGCAAGGTTTTATTCAGCCAATTCTTGATGAAGTTTTACATCTTCATGAAGTTTTCTACGGTAATGTATTATTATAGGACATTATTTTTAAAAATATTGACATCACTCAATGTGAATCTACCAAAAATGCATTATTGATTAATATTTGGAGAATCATTTAAAACAACATATTTATTTAACAAATATAGCTGATTTTCTGTCTATGGAATAACTTGCAACAAATAAGTAATCAAATCCAGAATGTATTTAGAACCATTCAAATGATCTATCTTTAGGCTTTGCTTTTTAATTTGTTTGGGTTTTTAGTACGGTCTTCTGCAACTTGAATGTTCATGGATGATTTTTATGAACTTCTAAAATACTAACTTAATGTGCACTCATTTCCAAAGCTTATCATAGTTTTTGTTTCTTTTTGTTTGATTGTTTATTTGTTTGTTTATACATTTTTCTAGATGAACAGAGAATGAGTTTTGCCAGACTAGTAAAGCTCTTGAAACACATTTATTTTCTAAAATCCCGATTTTGCAAATATTCACCAGCATCTCTGAAATATATTTTGTATTAATGCTCTTGCCAGTAAAATTCAGTCCTTCAAAACAATATGGCCTTCCCCTTGGCATTTGACATGTAGATGGGAAGATGAAAAGAGTATGATGAAACTAAAGATCAAAGAGTTAATGCAAGGATCAAAACCCAAGAAATTTTCAATCTGTATCAGAAAGGGGACAACTGAGAAAAAGTTAGCAAGTCTGTCAGAGAAGTGATGGGGGAAAGGAAACAATTAAGGAAGGTAAATATATCAATAAGAACTCAAATTTATTTATTAGTCTACCACTTACTCTATATAAATAGTTGCTCACACATTATCTCTTTTCTCATAATAAATACTATCTGTGAATTAAAATGCAAGTTGATAAATATAACTTTAAATCTTGGTGTTAAAAATATTCATATTAAAATCAGCTGTTGTTCTTAAGGAGTGAAGTAATTGTTGGCACTGTGTCTTAAAACACTGTTAAAGATAATCCAGGCAGTTATGTATTATTGAGAACAACTTACAAACTTGTTGAAATAACTTGAAATTATCTTTGTTAAAAATGAAATTATAAGCAAATGTAGAAAATCATAATGCTGCTATCTGCCATTTTCACTTTGATAAGAGAAATACTATAATTCAGTATTTTCTTACCATTCTTTGCAAGCTAACAAGCTGCTTTTCTGGGATTTACCCTGATTAATGGTGTTACTACTTAGTGCAGAGAAACAGTTTGACATCTACATTATACAAGCAGAAAACAAAATAAAATATAGTAAAATAAAATAACAGAAAAATGACAATACATAAATAACATAAAAAAAAAAAAAAAGACCCAAAGGAAAACACAAAACAAGATATAATAGATACCTTTGTGACCTCTCAAGTTAGATCCCTTGTGTATGATAGTTCAGACTATATTGTAGGAGGCAATAAGATATACACTTTGCAAGTCCTAAGAAAATGCCCTAAATACTAAAGCCAGAAAATATTTTCTTTAATCTCTAAGTAAGAAGTTTTACTTTGTATACAAAGCTGAAGATTTTAGAAGTTTGAGGGAATCTTACTTTGGAATGTATTATTCCTCTTGGAAGAAGGCAGAAGGCTCTAATGTTAACTACAGTGGTATGAAACTGAGTCTTCTGGGAAATAATATATACAGATACCAGGCTTCTGATGTAAAAGAGTTAACTCACAACACACTCAAAAAAAGGGAAGTACACCTGACATTATTCCACATGAAAATTTAACATTTTTCTCATCCCTCAAGGCATTTATAAATTCTTATGTTGAAGTTTGTTGATTCTTCTAGGAAGATAAAAATGTTAAATTTAAGTAAGCATATCTTTTCAAGATCTACTTTTCAGATGGTGGTACAGTCCCATGGGATTCCTGTCAGACAAATAGCAGTTTATTCTCCAATTACAATAAATTTAGTAGAAGGCAGTGACTATCCTGCTGTGGGGCAGCACTGTTAGATGTTAGAATTCCAGTTTCTGCTGATGATAAATTGTAATTTTCTATTGTTTTCACATCACCAGTATGGTTTGTCGTGTTAATCCTGTTCTCAAAAAATATGAATTTGATATTTCACTGGAGTCTGAATCTGTCCTGATATTCTATATTCTCAGAACAAATAAGTGACTCTTAGTTCACAAGATTAAACTGGAAACGTTTAAAATGTTATAACCTTAGCAATTATTAAAATTAGTGGGGGAAAAAAATCCTTTAGTAAAAAACAAGTGGTGGATGTAATAATCAATGTTAATGTTGCAGCAATTTCACATCCTATCTGCATTAATAGAAGTAAAGCCTAGGAGAAAAACACGCCTGGGAAAAAGCAATCTTTTATGTGCCTTTTATTGTGTTGCTTCAGACATACATTTTTCTAGCATCTATTAGTGCTATCCCCTATTACATTGGAATACAGTTTTCATTAATCAGATAAATACTTTTTTTTCCCCAAATTTAACTAACACTTATGACATAACTACATTTATATTATTATCATTACTTAATCCTGAACTGTACTGATAACCAATACAAAGTCTATCAAATAGTTAAAATATTCTTTTTAACAAAAATATCAAGCCTTTATTTTCTTTTATTTTAATCAGCAAAATCTAATAGTAGCACTCATCTTGAAAGATAAAGCAAAACACAGGGTCTCTTTTTTTTTTTTTTTTTTTTTTTTTAAATGCCTTCTGTGCACTAGCTATCAGCTAACCCCAAAGGTTATCTTTTGTACAAGGATTAGTAACCATCCTTTGTTTTGATCTTTTTTTGTTCAACCAGTTCTCCTTATTTAATGCTAATATTGATCTACGATCATCACTGAGCAACACATTTAAAGTTCTGGGGTAAAATCTCCTTCTGACTGGGTCATTTTTTATTTTTTTTTTTTAAAGTATCTACAAAAGATAGAGCACACAGTAGCAGAAAGGAAAGGAGAAAACTGAAAACTTTTAATGGGTATCCAGACCTTCTATTGAGAGGTTGGACAGGTCATCTACCTTAACGAGAGAGAGAGGAAGTATTCAGTTCTTTTAAATTGACACTGGTAAGGACAAAATGTGAAATAGTTTTATTAAAGGAAAAGACTTGAAATTCTAAAACTAGTGTAATTAAAAACAAGACTGTGATACATGGATAGTAGTTAAACACAGTGCAATTGGTATTATACTGCATATCACAAGTTCACCGGTCACAGTTAGATACGTGATGTTATTTTGTATAGCTGAATTATGAGAGTATTCTGGTAAATACTATGCTTGTAGTAGCTTATCTCATTATACTTCACTACTCAAATGGTGTTTCGAGACTCATATTTAAAAACTGGAAAGAAATTTTGGCCCTGAAGAAAAATTTGGAGGTTTGGTTTTGGAAATGGTGGCTTTATATACTGGCTTCCTCAAACCTGAGTACTTCTTGGCTTTTCAAGTATTATACCCAAATCAGCAACTACATTAAGGACAGTTACTGGAGCAGTTTCTTCTTTTTCATCAAGGAGATTGCAACATGAAGAAAAGTGTTTGTACTGAGTCCTAGGTAACTGTAAGAGGCCATGCTTTTTACTATTGCCTCAAAATTTGCTGAGGATGGACAAATCCAAGCAAGTCCTGGGCAAGGGTTGAGAAATTCTTTGTCTGAGGGACACAGATGGACAAGGCCAGGGACAACAAGAGAGAGATCAGCTGCAGATGAATGGCCATGAAGTGGTTTATCGTGTGGGCTTATCTCAAGGAAGATGGCCATTTCAGAGGGTGCTGCACATGACTCAGTCAAGTACCCAGGAATGTCACATAGGCAGGAGAAAGGAGGAGAAAAAGAGGGATCCAGGTGGTGACTATCCCCTTTCCCATCCCCATCACCCTAATTTTCGTTAGTCGCCACTCTCCCTTTCCCATCTTCTCAGCTGATTATTATTTGTAATAAACTGGTCGGAACAACATTTGAACTATTGTTTCTTAATCTCACACCGGGTATAATATATCAAAAGAACCTTGCCTCCCTCCTATAAATTGGAGCGAGACAGTAACATAGTTACCCAAGGACACTATCTTTAGGAAAATAAAATGCTTCCTTTGGGCACATAAGTATGATCCACATGGAGTCACTCAAATGGTACTCAGAAATGAAAGCTGCTAATAAATATATGTAAAGGATTACAGGAATCTTTAATGATTATATTGTCATATGTCTTTAGATCATTCAAATGGATTTATTTCCAATTTTTTGGCAAAAATCTTTTTCAGCAACAATTCACACAGGAATGATATTGAAGTAAAATACACTTATGTTAATCACAGAGTTCTCCTTCATTCTTTCCTGGAATTTAATACAGTGAAAATTCTTCTGTGCAAGGACTCAGGCAGGCAGTATAGGCTTCTAGATTGAGAATCCTTATAGTAATGATGAAATGATCTTGAAAGGTTCTGAAATAGGAAACTTACAGAATATCTGAAAAGCCATAGTAAAACATTATTTACATGGCCATATTACAGACTATGACATACAAGTGAGCTTTATTCAATTACTTTTTGGTGCTCAGTGCCCAGAAAGTTTTTTCATATGTACACTACTACTTGAAACTCTGGTGTCCTCACCTACTAACAAGTACAGTACAACTAAAATTAGACAGAGAAAGGCAGGAGGGTGAAAAAGCTATAAATGTTTCTGTAGAACAAGATATTAGATTAGAAATCTTTAACACAGAGAAGTAGCTGATCATGATGTATAAAATTATAAAAACCATGAATAAGCAAGTTAGGGAGCAATTATGCACTATTTTTGTTAAACAAGAACAAGAGACGCTCCAAATGAAATTATAAAGAAAATTTTCAGCAAACAAAGGGAAGTGCTTTTTCACACAGCATGTAATTAAATTACAGAACGCATAGCCACAGGATATTGTGAAGGCCAAAGATATAAATGGATTCAAAAAGTGATTATAAGTATGAAAGGAAGTCCATCAAAGACCATTAATAAGAGAAAAGGTGATAGCCCAAGTGAGTCAGAAAACACTTCCACACTGCAACAACAGAAGATAAAATTCTGTATTTAGCTTGTTCATATACTGCACTTTTTCCTAAGTGTCTGCTACTGATATCTGTCAAGGAGAGGAAGAAGGAATAGTTACTTCTTCCTGAATGGGTAGATTTTATTGAATCTTTCTACTTGGTAGTACTTTGGAGGACAAAGCAGAAATATCGGGTCATCTCTGATAAGATAAACATGCCCTCTTTTCTCTTTGGAGGAGGGTTCCATCAGGCCTCTGTCAGATTCAGAACTCTGAGTCTTTGAAGTACACTTATTTGAACCTAAGCTCACTGTAGTTCATCAGTCTTTCAGCTCCTTTCAACACTTTGAGTCAACCCAGCAGAACCAATAAGCATTATCTCAACTAAAATACCTACTTAAAGAATAGATAGAATTGCCTTTGTTATTTGAAAGAAATACACTTTTTTACAAATTAGCTCTTAGTGTCAACACACTTACGTTCTGATTTTTTATAAAATGCACATAAAATCTAGAATAAAGTCTTTTTTTCTTTTTTCTTTTATTTTTTTCTTCTTATTTTCATTATTTTTCTTCTTTTTTCTCCTTTTTTTCTTCCTTTTTCTTCTTCTTCTTTTCTTCTATTTTCTTCTCCTCCTTTTCCCTTCTGTTACTTTCCCTTCACTTGATATCATGTCTTGGTAATTGATGAAGATATTGAAGAGTATCTGACCCCTGAGTGACACCACCCATCACTGATTTCCATCTGGACACTGAGCCATTGACAACTACTCTCCGGATATAATCTCACAACCTGTTCATCATCTATTGAACAGTCTACCCATCAAATCCGTATCTTTCCAATTTGGTGAGAAAGATGGCATGGGGGACCGTGTCAAAGGCTTTACTGAAGTCGAGATTGATGGCATCATGGCTATTGCCAACTGATGCAGTGACACCATCACAGAAGGCCTCTAGGTTGGTTAGGAATGATTTTCCTTTAGTGAAGTCAAGGGAAGTATCACCTCTCTGTCTTCCATGTGCCTTAGCATAGCTAAGAAAAAGACTTGAAATTATTCAGAATTATGATCACTCCTGCTGACAGTCTATCATTCTGCTCTGTTAAGTAAGTATCATCACTTAAAATTAGCAGTGGAATACAAAACCATAAATTAGACTACTTATCAAGTCTACAAAGTGGTGCCATCACTTCTCTGTTCATATCTTTGTGCAGATTCATTTGACATTTGGTCTCTTCTTCCTAAAACATTTTTTATCTGTGTAAAAATTGGGATCTACATGAAATACAGTGAGCAGCTTCATGGATAAGAGCTAGAATTTGACAAAGACAGACTCTGCAATCTATAACTTGCTATTTCTCCACTACACTCCTTAAGAAGTTTCAGGATAAATAAGGTAAGCAGAATAAGCTTACAGAAAACACAAATAATTGTTTGTTTGGTATACTTTATTTTATTTAATTATGCATTTTTATTTATTATTTTATGTATTTTAACTGGGACTGTGAACTCTGGAGCATTTTCAAACCACTAGAGATTTTTCAAAAATTAAGATTTTAAATCTATCTGTATATGTATGTACAGGAATTTAGGTAAGTGAATAGTGTTATTTGGTGGATTAGGAATATACAAATACATAAATACATATACACAGAAGTACAGATTCTCACAATAGTGAAAGCTCCTTTAAAGTTTCATAAGAGTGAAGACATTTCTGTTTGTTTGTTTGTTTTTTACAAGCATATACCTTCATAAACTGTAGAAGGATTATTTACTTTTACATTATTAATTAAGAATGCTTAAATTCTGCCATGTGATTTCCAGAGCAACACAAAATAATCAGTGCCTGTTTTTTGACACCAGCTTGCACATTATTTTAAGATAAAATTGTAGAATTAAAAGTAGTGATGCTTTTGTTATTTCCAGAGGCAACAGAATAATGGAACCAATTTAGATGCATTGTACAGAAAACCAAGCACCTTTGATTAACACTGGATAGGATATTTCAGGTTGCCTTGATTCAGTGACCTACCTGAAAGCTTGACATATTCTTCTCTGTCCCTATTTAGACTTATTCAAAGTAAAACTATGATTTCATCTTTATGTTCCATATAACTACCTCATGTTTTTCTCCTTATAATGAAGAGATGCAAAGTTTAGTTTGACAAACAAGGAGTCAGTATGTCTAAATACAGTACTGCTACAAATTTTGTGCAGTGATATTGAAACATCATTTGAAGAGCCATAATCACAATACCTGTTACAATACCTATTTTCATTTACCATCTAGAGTAAAACTACCCTGGTGCTTCTCTTAATGTACTGAAGAAAATATTTAAATCAACTGCATAAGCCTAATCTTAAACATCCAAGATGCTCTTTGATAATGACTTTCTGATCTATGATCAAACATGAACATGCACAGACTCTGAAGGTCTTCCTGGGGATATAGGAAATAGTCAAAAGCCTGCATTGCATTCAACAAGCAAGAATTGGGTTGTCATCTGAAACAAATGCTATTGGCCCTGAATAATTAACCAAAGCCATTTTAGTACATAACCAAATATAAATGCAGACTGCAATGAGCCATTTAAGCAAATGTGCTTTAAGAGAAAGTACTTGTATTGTCACAGAAAACATGTCGAGGTCCAATATTCACCAGAAAAGCACTTTTAACAAGATTATTTAGTTAAGTGTTGCAAAAAGAAATACAGGAAAACCATAAAGACTATAGAAATGACAGAGATTGAGAGGAGGAAATTTCATTAGAAACTGAAGAAACAAAATGAAAAAATTGAAAAAGTAGGCTGGAAAAAAAAGGGATTCTCCCCCCCCCCCCCCCCCCCCCGTATTCTGTATTATTTTGAAATAATAATGCTCAGTTCCCAGAGATAATCTTCCCTAGAAGGAAGTATAAATGAGACACTATTATCATCATCAATGGATATAATTAGAAAAAGAAAATAGTAATAATAAAAAAATAGGGTCTTTCAATGTGTAAGATGTACTTGTATGCATGGTTTTCTAAATGTGCATACATGTCATTTGAATTTCAAAATATCATTGTGGAGTTCATTTTTAATTGCTTTAATAAATAGCCTTTGGAAAAGATGTTTGTCATGTCCTATAGAAAGAAAGCTTCCTGTCCCACAGCTCAGACAACCACTGTCTTTTTCTCAGTCTTGTTCTACAAAATTCTATGTAAAAATCAGTGTTCTGCATGTTCACTTGAGAAATCACTTTGCACAACTTGCACCTTTGTCAAGTTTCTCACTTTAATTCTCTCAGAAACTGAACTTATAAGGTAACATGACTAATCATGGCTCAGTTGTGTTGAAGTCTGAGTGTTGTCTCCTCTGTATCTGGAAAAAAAAAGTGTCCTTATGGAGGGAAATTGGACATCTTCCCCATGATTGTAAGGGGTAGTGATAAGACAAACTTTTGATATTAATTAAATCTTAAATTACAATTTACTTCCATGATTAAATTAGTGGAAAAAGAGGCAAAGAAAAAAATCAAGCCAAGGAAGTCCTGAAACGAGGAAATCTAGATTTGGCTCTACTCAACAAAGTAAGAAGTATTCTGTTTAAATGTGCCTTTAGAAAATGAATATATTTAATCATGTAAAAACTGCACGATATGCATCTCATATACTTTGTAACTCTCACACATCTTAACACTTATCTACAGCTATCACATATCTTTCATATGTCACTAATTTCTTGGAAGAAAGAACACTGACTCTTGTAGAAAGTACAATTGATTAGGTTAGGCATTTTCATTATTATCATAATTAGCCATAATAATAATTAATAATGTTACTTTAACAAATGTTTGAACTATTATCTGAAAAATTACTGTGATAATCACATAAATATTTCCTGCAAGTCCTCCCACTGCCCCCTCCCCCAAGCAGCATGAAAGGCTAACAAGAAAGATGATTTACTGTGTATCAGTATCTTGGCATTTCCTGTATTAACACCCCTTTTTCACAATTGACAACATTTGAATAGTATTTCAGTTTCAGAATGTTTTTACAGAAGTTATGTATTTAGAAGGAAAGAAGAGATGGAATTGGAGGAAGGATTTTTTTTTTTTTCTTTTTCTCATAGTCTCCTATGTAAACTGTCTTCATCTATCTTAACCACAGTCATTTAATTAACTTCTTGATTTCTTCAAGTAACATTCACTGCCAATATGCACATGTATCAATTCCAAAATGATAAATTAATACAAGCTATGTGAAGACTATATCTTTTCAAAGTTGCAAATACAATTTGAAAACATATATTAGATGATGCCTGGATATTTTTAACTTTGAAAACTACTTTCAATGAATACGTAATACTTGTGTGCGGAAAAAGATTTTCTCCATCACTTTCTTGCAGGGAAAACTCTAATCTATTTGTTTATTTATTTTTTTAAGTTTCCACGTAGGAAACCACAAGAAGCCACTTAGAGAAGCAAAATTTTATACTCTGCATAATCTGGCCCCCAATCAATTACTTGAAATATCAAAATCTTAGTGATAAAAATTTTATAAATAATGTCTGCATTATTAGATATATTTGAGCATTGAGATCTCAAGCTATTATATGTACTGTGTTATTTATTTATTTATTTATTTATTTATTTTGGGGCAGGGAGGGTGAAAATAAGGGAGGAAACACTTGTCAGTGGTGAAGATTTTTAGGTTGTGTTTCTGTTGTGCTGCTTTTAAACTCCAGGTAGAAACTCAGCTGCCTTTGTAACTAGTAGTTGATTAAATGGTCTTAAAACTACAATATATTTAGAAACTTCAATAAATAAAACGTTAGCCTGTCATACTGCTCAGCTTCTCTTAAGATTGAAACTAGCTTTAATGACACTAAAATACAATAAAATTGCAGCTTTTGAATGGATAAGAAAAATGCTTTAGATTATCATTTTCAATATGCTACAAAGTAAATGATACAAAAATGCATATCTTTAATAACGAGTAATTAATGTGATATTGCTGTATTCTCGGGAAGATTTTCTTTTATATCTGTTTGCAAAATTGCTTTTAGATATTGTTGACAGAAAAAGGCAACATTATGTTGTATGAAATGCAAACGACTGTAGTTCTTTTATAGTCTGTTTAATAGTCTGTTTAAGGTGACCAGATGAAAAGGTATATTTACAATATAAATGGTTAGTACAAGGGATATAAGCTGTGCAAATCTTTAAAAGACTGTCATGGCATTCTGTTGCTTACAAGGTGTACTTTGGGTGCCTGCATCTGAACATATTTAACGACTGTGAAAAGTTACAGATGATGTGTTTTTACCCAATCATAAGCTACCCATATTATGCTTTAGAAGATAAAGAGTGTACAAATAAAAGAACAACAACAGTAAATATATATATATATATATATTGGTCCCTAAATCCATTAATGTTAATTAATAATCAGTATTTGAAAGACATTTTCAATAACTGTTTATCTGGGATAAATCTATTATGCAAATTCAGTCACTCATATGATTTTTAGTACCCTTACTGGCCTTACTTTGTCTAATAACATCCCAACTTGGTGAGATACATTTAAATAAAAAAATTAATATGTAATATAAGCTATACTGTCAGAAGGTTTTATCATAATCTCACCTACTGTTTCTTAACCTCATAATAGGAGAAGTGTTGATTGGCTGTACAAAGTTGTCTAGGGTCATATCAGCTGTCATTATGCACTCATTTCTGTAATCTTTGAAGAAGTGGGTTTCCCATACATCCTTTGCTGTGTCAGCTGCCTGGCAGCAGATAGAATACTCTAAAATACTCTTGGATACTTCTGAATGTTAAAAATGATGCTGGAAACTTGATTTTTAGGGTCTGCATCAAGACTGATAAGGACAAAAAAAAAAAAAGTATTTAGTTTTTTAGTCACACATGTTCTTTATATTTTATGTGTGCAATTTGCCTGTGGATACTGATGGGAAATAAATATCAAAGTACAGTTGTCAAAATTCTTCACTTGAATATAGAGATTGACTAATTTATCCATCTCTTCTAGGATCTGTAGAATCTCTTCTGTGGCCGTTTTTAAAAGTCTGTAATTTAGTGGATTATATTTCTGAAATTTGTTCTGTGAGCACCAAGCAAAGACCAAGTGCAAAGACCAAAGGTTCGCCATAGAAAATTATTGTGTTTTTCAACACGGAAATCCATAATTGTCTATATAGAATCACTCACATTCTCAACATGAAGAATAATATGAAATATTTTTAACTGAAATTACTTTTCTTATTGTTTGAAGAAGGAAAGTATTTCTTTTTATGAAGTCTTGGAGTATGTTTGATGGAGTGAGAACTTCATTCCAGCAAAGATCGCGCAGTGCTTCTGGAGTGGAGAAAATTGCAAGTATTCCTCGAAACAAAACAAAGCAAAACAAAATAAAACAAAACAAGTCAAAACAAACAACCTCAAAACATTTTCTTTGCAAATAAGAAAGGTATGAAATATCTAGAGTTGTAAGTCAAGAATAAAATATGTGTGTACAACACAATCCTCATGTGAATTGTAGAAGTGGTGAAATATATCAGTGCAATGAGAAAGAAAAAAATAAATCATGATACTTTTTTTGTACATAATTTACTTCTTGGACCCTACAGACATTTCATTCTAACAGGGAGGAAATTTAGGCTTTAATTCTGCCTTAGTGTACTGGATGAATATATTGATCTACATTAACCATCAAATGCCCTATTTGGAAATCATTCAGCTCAGTCTGTAGCAGGACAGCAAATATACAACATGAATCATTATTACTAAGCTACAAGTAGTTACAGACCCTGAGCTACATAAATAAATAAATAAATAAAGGGGTCCTGTTGGATGTAGAGTAGGAGCTGTAAATGGTGAAGCTAACCACAGATTAATGCTTTTATATATTGTTTTACACATCTGATAGTTAAATCTTGTTTTCACTTAATTAAATTTTGTTTTGTTGGTACAATAATTATTCTCAATAGCATAATACTGTATTTTATAGGTTGCAGAAAAGATAGCTGTAATGTGATATTTGCACAAAGGATAGCACATCTTTTTTGCTGTTGCTTTAATTACTATATTGAAATTTGACTAATAATGAATATTACCACCTGGCTTTTTAGTGAAGGAAAAAAATATTTAAATCCCCTCCCCTCCAAATACTGGCAAACAAGCATCCATTAACTTGAATAAATTATATTTGTGGTATATATTCTTAAGAAATTTACTTCCTAGATGAATATGAGTTAAGTTAGGTCCTAAATGAGTTTTTCAAATGCTCAAAGAATTGTTCAGATGCATCTTCTTTATGAATTATTTTAAAACAGCATTACAAAGGCATCAGCTACATAGCTTGTAAAGGCTTATAAACTAGCTTCAACTTTCATATCTCTTCAGACTTTCTTGTAAAGTCTTTCTTGAGGAAAAAAAAAAAAAAAAGCATTTCCTTCAATGTTTTAAGATATATTTTCAGAATAAAATTTGGTGGTTCATACTTTTCATTGGTTTCCTTTACTGTACCTGTTTAGTCACAGAACAAGTGATTCAATTGAAAATATATTTTAACATTATGCACTATCCATACCTCCAGCATCTGAAGAACATTGTAGTCTCTGGCCACTGTTCCTGGCTTTCTATCTTTGTTCTGAGGAAGAGTCTTGCCTCTCTGAAGTGCCTAAGCAATAAATAGGACAGGAACTAGCAGACAAATGTTTACAGTCACATTTAAATTACATTATAGCTTACATTTGTAACTGTTCATTTATATTAACTCCTTCTCTTATTAAACTTTTATAATGTAGTGGTTCCTAGAGACCATCAGACACTGTCAAATGTATAGAATACCACTCCTTTTCTTTAAGAGTGGGTGTAATAAGTAGATAGAACAAGCATTTTGAGCAAGGGCACGTGTTGGACCATGGTAATGAAGTCAGAGGCACTCAATTCAGAACCAGTTACAGTCCTATCCTCCATCCTGACATGTTCCCTATACATACAATGTGCACCAGTTACTTTTCGCTGTACGAAGATTATGTGTGTGTCCTCATGTGCACTGTAACAAAGATAAGTTTTGGGAGATAATGATGTTGTAGTGGCAGCTCTGCAGAGAATTCAAAAATCTGTATGCCTTTGGAAAAGTGCCTAGAGCGAAAAGATTTTCTTCTTGTAGAATGTGATTAACCTGCTCTACTTTATTATTAATACTATGCCAAATACGAAACCAGTATATATTTTCATCTTCTCATTCATCACATTAAATTGCATATAACAGAAAATAAATAAATTACATGCACATAAACAGATTTTTCAAGGGCAAATAGATTATCAAAGTACCCAAGAAGCAGAATATATATTTATATATATATACATAAAATTTAATATATGCATAAAATTTTAAAAAAATAAAATAAAAATGTCATTACAGAAAGTTAATATGTAGCTTTGCTCAGATGGTATTGACATTTTACCAGTGTGGAACCTTGAACAGTTTCCTATTAGACAAAATTATTTATTCTTTCTCTTGAAAGATCAGAGAAAAAAATGAAACCCTCTCACTCCAATAAAAACCATTAGTTTGTTGGGAAAATTCCAGGCCAAGGCTACTTTACCTTTGCCGCAACAGAAGCTTCATGCTGAGACTAGAGGCACCTGATTGACCCATCATCCCTGCTGGAAGCCTCTATTCCTCTGCTAACCTTGCCTTTTGCAACCTCAAAATAAGTGCTGATATTTTGCAATTCATAACACAAAGGAAAAAGAAAAATGAAAATGGAATATATGATTAGAAATATAATTTTCAGTTACCTCTCTCTCCTGAATGTCTTGACTCATAGTACAAGCAGTGTCAAAGCAGCTATGTTTAGCTGAAGACCTTTTTTCTTTGTAAAATAGACTAATGAGAACCTGGATTTAAGCCATTTTTTCCCCTTCTTCAGTGGCTTGCAAAATGAAAAGAATTCTGTACTGCATATGAATACTTGTCCTCCAAAAGCCCACAGGGAATTTAATTAATATATTGCCAAGGTCTTCATCAGATGTGACATAGCTTCATTATGACTAATGGAAAATTAGTGAATTTACATAAGTTGAATATCAATTTAAATTTAAAAATGATTGCAAAAAGTGCTGGAATTTTGCTCTGTTAAGGAATTAGGAAAATGTATAACCTAGTGTATGTACCTAATGAAATGTAGAAAAGATATTTTAAAAAAGCCATTAAGTGGATTATGTAGAGTTCTTCCTAATTTTCATGCACACACAAATGTCTTCAACTCCTTAAGAATTGCTTTTATTATAAAAGATCTATACTGTACTTGCATAGATTGTGATATGCATATTTATCTTTACAAAGAATCATGCAAAGAATGTTACTGCTTCATACAAGCAAGTCGGTTCTAGATCATGAGCATACATGCAGAAATTTGATGTTATTTCTCAAAAAATAAATATTTCTGAGTGACCATTACTCCAATTTTTTTTTTTAAAGATGTGCTCTTACTCTGAGAATAAGTGCGTTTTGGTAAAGGTAAAGATAGCAAAACACAATAGCTCTAAAATAGCCACCCACGTAGGGAGGAACAGCTATTTATTTATGTAAAAGCAAACAAACAAAAAACTTTCCTTATAGTCAACCTCTGTATGCTATCCAAATGTCTTGAGACCATCCAGAAGATTTGCAAAACTCCAGCCTAACACAAAAGTAATATCTTATTCTCACCTAAACTGTTTCGATGAATTCCAGTGTTTCTTCTTTCAGTGAAGAACTGCCCTCAAATATTAGGGACAAACAAACTGATAACATTTTCTGAGGTGCTGCTCACAGTGTTTAAAATTCAAACCAAATTTTTATAGGAGGCTATTTAATATATTTAAAACAACAATAGCTTAGATCAAAGCAGTAGTAGTGTAGTGTGCCCTGGTGGCACAGTGGTAGGAATGCCACGTTGCAACACTGGAGGTCCGGGTTCGAATCCCCCCTGTGGTGCAAGTGGTAGAAGTGCCGCTCTGCTACACAGAAGGCTTGAATCCCAGGGGTTGGACTCGATGATCTCTAAGGTCCCTTCCAACCTGCACGAGACTATGAGACTATGATTACTAATCCTCTTTTGAAATAATAAATAAAATAAAATAAAATAAAATAAAATAAAATAATAAAATAAAAATAAAATAAAATAAAATAAAATAAAATAAAATAAAATAAAATAAAATAAAATAAAATAAAATAAAATAAAATAAAATAAAATAAAATAAAATAAAATAAAAAATCTATTGGAAAAAAAAACATAGCTTTTAGGTGCTAATAAATTTTGATAGAGTCTGATTAACATCAATGTTTTTGGGACACATATTGTCCTTGCTCTTCTCCTATTTTTCATTTCCATGCTATGTTTTCCTTTTTGAAGGAAAACAAACAAGCAATACCAGATTAATATTTCCCTTCCTTTCTTGTTATACCTATTATTCTGAATAACATTTTCGCAAAGAGGCTATTTGCGAAATTTTGCGAAAAGAACTATAGTAGAAATGCTATTGCTAAATATAATTCTGCTAAGGGCTTTTAATACTAAAATTGTGTGAAATAATAGATTGGACTGAAAACCAAAAGACAAATACCTTATTCTGTGTGAAAACAGTTCAGATATATTTGGTAAATTTGGTGTTCAGTCAAAGCTCAGGATTCTTTCATTATTCATCTTATTTTCCTCTAATGTACCAATCTGATACTTTTTTTTTGTTCAAGCTAGAAGTAGCTTTCTGAACATCAGTCTATTTTAGTTTGCAAAAACTTACATTTATCTGCTGGGAAATTTCATTAGGAATTGTTTATTCTCTCATCCTTCACTACTAATTGTATCTACAAAGGGAAATCTTTAAGTTACTAGTTATCTCTTTCACTAAAAATTACATTTTAAAACATACCTCCTTTTTCTGAAATGTTGACATTGTTTAAAACAAACAAACAAACAAAAAGAACCACTGATATTTATTTCAAGGCTGCTTCAGCTATAGTTTTATATATCACTATATATCTTGGTAAAAGCTCTATTCATCATTGCTATTCCTTGAATTATTCTGGAGCAATAGGTCTAGCACAGGTTATTAAAAGACACAAAATATTGTATTTGACTTTCTGAGTACAAGTTAGACCCTTAATTAAGGGATGTTGCAGTAGTTATCTATCTTACTGCTCTGAGACAACCCTTTGTTATTTTGTATGTTCTGATTAATTTCTTTCTACTCTAAGGAATTCTTTGCTGCATCACAATTTCCAGAGGACATTTAAGTTTCACTTACATTCAGCTTTACAACTTCCCCATCTCTGGTGTTGTACTCTTAACCTCTTGATATCTCAGAAAATATTAAACTTCAGTATACAACATAATGCCATTCCAGGGGACATGCTGCGAGTCTTCCTTAGGTTTAGTAGGCAAAGCAGGACTCAGGGCAGCAATCTACCTGAGGCAGCTGTTTTTTCACTTGACTGACTGATTTTGGCAGGCAGAATGGTTTGAAACATCATTCAGAGACAGCATCAGTAGCCCATTCTGGAGATATCAGTTACTCTTATCTTGCCAAAAGGACCAAGTTGCCTTTTTTCAGCTCTCAGCTTACCTCCTGTTCCCCAGGATATTCTCATTCCTTTGATTTTCTGTCCTCTTTCATAGGAGCAAGAGTCTGAACTTCGACATCATATTGTATTCTACTGACTCTCCAAATTACATTTTACATTAATGTTCTATAAGCCCTGGGCTCTAGGTAGTTGATTCTGAGTTATGTCTAGTAGATCATGCCATAATGATCTGTGGAAACTAAACCTCAATACCTTTAGACAGTTTTTAATATTATCTTCTCCTTCTTCAAATAGAGGAGTCTATTTTTCTGTCACACACTGAAAACATAGTCTTCACTCTAATCTTAACTTCAAACCAAATGTTCATATTTCTATGCTCTCCTCCATGACCATATGCTGCAATATTCTTTTTCTGCTACCCCAGAAAGAATTACAAAGTTAAAACAAATACGTTAATGTGTGTTTTCTTTAGTTGATCGAATATCTGAAAAACTCAGACGCTATTAATTTCTGTGAGCTATGTGATATAGCATTTTACTTTACTCCTTTTGGTTTTCTTTGCCTGAAGATTTTTTTTTTCCCCCTCAAAATATGGATTTGAGGATTAAGTGTTTACTGTTTTCTGTGACCTCGTGTAACAGAAAGTGTCAAAACTGATGTGACAAAATTGTCTCTCCAAACCCCAATGTAGCTTCTAAATATTTTATATATCCTGGTCAGGAAGCACAAAGCAGTGTAAAGTACTTGCATTTGATGGCTGTGAATTATAAAATAGCTCCTAGTTTTCCTGAAACCCTATCTGAGATCTAAAAATGCTTATCAAAGTTTGCCTTGTAAAAAAATCTACTTTACCTATACAATGAGAGAGTTTTAGACAGATGGTCACTTAGAATCTACTGTTTCCCTGGGGACAAGAAGGACAAAAATAAACAGAAAAAAAACATTTTGACAAGTTTTTTGTCTCTGTATATATATATTATTTTATTCAATGAACTTTGAATCAAAAGTGCTAAATAACTGAAAGGAGAGCTACAACTACAGAATTATAATTTATTTTAATACCTTATTAAGCTGATATTCAATGTACTCGTTGTAACAAGATGATAAATAGATACTTTGCAATAAAGTGTTGTGGTTTTGTGATTTTTGCTGATGGTATTCCACATCAAAACTTCATGTAAAACAGTGGGAGTTGAAGAGTAAGTTAGTGTTCTGGTTTTCAGATCATTGCCATTGTTTTT
The DNA here is from genome assembly GCF_054131305.1 of Coturnix japonica. Taxonomy (NCBI): domain Eukaryota; kingdom Metazoa; phylum Chordata; class Aves; order Galliformes; family Phasianidae; genus Coturnix; species Coturnix japonica. The sequence continues at coordinate 51,319,371 of NC_140664.1, forward strand.
TTTAGACCAAGCTGCTATCTCCCTACCCTCTACCCCTTTCCCAGAGCACGTGGCTCCCTAAGTGAGGGAATGAAAAACACATTACCATGAAGAAAGGCAGAGAAAATTCCACTGGTTCCTTAAGATCCTCATTTTCAATTCCCAGCAATAGGCTACGCACTGTTAGGCACAGATGAGGTGAGGGGTGTGACAGAGGCTATGGCTTTACTTGGCTTCCGTGTCTAGGAACAATTCTTGTTGACAACAAGAGGATAGCTAATGGACCTGCACACTGTTCTCCGGTCTTTTCCAACTCCTTTTCTTCAGCAGGCTATACTTGGGCCATACTCCACAGGTTGCCACAACATCAAGTTGCAGTGTTCGACCACAGCATTCATATATGATCCTCTTTTATAAAATCAGTCATGAATTCTTACATATTTAGTGATATTCTTTTTATGTCTCATGAAAATCAGCAACCAAATAAACATAGGATATAAATTAGGCTACTTAACCAAAATATTCTCCCCTATAACAGCATTAAATCACAGATGCCATTTCTAATCAGCAGTAGTTTAAAAAAAAAAAAAAAAAGAAAAGAAAAAAAGAAAAAAAAAAAGGCATAGAATATATTCTCCAATTACTCTTTAAAGTTAGAAATGGGATTCCCAGGACAATGATGTAGAGTAAGAAGGAAATGAACTTGGGAATAATAATAATACCCCAAGCAAATGAAATAGCTATGTAACAAGAATCAAGAACAATCCTGTGAAAAAGTACATTTTCACTCCAGCCATAGCTAAAGCTTCATAAAATAAGAAGTTTCTACTTGTTTCACTAGATTAATATTTCCCTCAAAAATCACAGAATCACATAGATAACTATAAGATGTAAAAGGGACCTCTGAATATCACCTAGTCTAAACCTCTGCAAAAGCAGGTTCTCTATCATAGGCTGAAGAGGAAAAGATCCAGGTGGTTTTTTAATATCTCTAGAGAAGGAGACTTCACATCTTCTCTGGGCATCTTAATCCAATGTCTGTCAATCTCAAAGTAAAATCATTTCTTCTTGTGCTCAAGTGGAACTTCTATGTTCCAATCTGTGCCAACTGCCCCTTGTCCTGTCACCAGGCACAATCAAAAAGAGCCATCCACTTGACACCTATTCATTAGATATGTCTTAGAATTTATAAGATCTACTTTCCATTCTCTTTTCTCCACTATAAACAGTCCTAGGTCTCTCAGGTTTTCCTTATAGGGAAGAAGATGCTTCAGGCTGTAATCATCCTCATCGCCCTCCACTGGACTCTTTCTAGAAGTCCCTGGTCTTGATGTAAATGGCTGTGGGATGGTTTGGCCTGGTTGCCTGGTTCCAGGATTAAATGTAGTGGGGGAACCCACCAACCCATGCCCTGAGAGGGGGGAGAGGGGGGAATTAAAAAAAGAAGTTAGGGAGAACAGCTTAAAAACACAGTGGCACTGAGCTAAGGGAGAAAATTAATTTACTAAATATGATACTGGGATGCAAGATGAGACAATATAATACAATACAATTGGAATAGAAGCTAATAAATCAAATAAAAGAAAGAGTGCGTCCAAAACTGAAGGTCTTGCTCAAATGAACTAAAAGTGAACTTTGGTAGAGACCTGTGGCATACCTTCACAGAGGATTTTATGATTGTTGCCAGAATCGAACCTTTTCTTCTTCATTTGCTCTCTGCCTTCTTACTTCTAGTGAAATAATGGTGGGAAAAACAAAACAAAACAAAAAACAACAAAAATTAAAAAAAGAAAAACAAACAACAACAAAAATGTCAATATTTAGATGAATTTTGTAATTTTTTCTCCATCTACATACACATACTTCCTGGATATAGAAGTGAAACATTAATGTTATTTTGATTATTCTGTAAAACTAATTCCAGCTATAATTTTTTATCTTCTATATGTAAATATTTGCATTTTACACTGTATGAAATGGAACTAAAGATTACTGAATACTAACTTAAAATTAACACAATACATTAATACCAGGTGATTAATGCATTAATTAGTGTATGATGTTATTATTTTGTTCTAAATTACTTAAATATGAATCTATAACATCAAAAATAAGCCATTAAATCCATAAATAGGTTTGACATCATTTCCTTTGTGAATTACTACACTCTCCCTAATGGCACCATAAGGTTTGGAAAAAATATATTTCTAGCAAAATTACGTTTAATGCAGAAATAATCGAAGTCTTTCTCAAACTACAAACTAATGAGGTAACAACATGAGCCAGAGTCTACATTTCAACACGCCAGTGTTTTTTCATCCTACAGAATGGGTGAAGCATCCAAAACCAGTCTCTCTTTAATGAACAAACAAATGTTATGTCTCTTGATGACCCTTTGAAAGACAGCTGAGAGTAACAGCCATCCTTAGTTATGCAAATTCTAAGGAGTCCATTTATACATCAGACTGATGCATACAGTGAAGTATGATCTTGCTTTTTATCATTTCCCTTTTCACTCCACTATTAACAACCGCCTTAGTAAGAACTAACATATGCCAATAAATTGTTGTCACTTCCAGTTAGTTAAAATAAATATCTGTCACTGACTTTGGCTTTTCTGTTCTGTCTCCACTGTTTATCTGTATTAATAATTCTAAGCCTTTCAGCAGTATGATTTTTTCTATTTTTTTTATATATATTTTTTCTAAGTTACTGAAGTTTCCATTACCATCTAAACTTTATACTGATTTTGACATATATGTATATATTGTATATGACGGTTCTCACTAAACCATGCCCCTCAAAAAGAAGTTCAAACCTTCCTTAAACACCCTTAGGGTCGGTGACTCCACCGCCTCCCTGGGCAGCTCATTCCATTGTCTGCCCACTCACTCAAATAATTATTTCCTAACATCCAATCTGAATCTCTTCTGGCACAGCTTGAAGCCATTCCCTCTAGTACTATTGCTAGTTACATGCGAGTAGAGGCTGGCTTCCACCTCACCACAACCTCTCTTCAAGTAGCTGTAGAGAGCAATAAGATCACCCCTGAGCATCTTTTTACTGAAACTAAAGAATCCCAGCTCCCTAAGCCACTCCGCACAAGCCGTGTGCTCCAGACCCCTCATCAGCTTTTTTGCCTGACTGAACATTCCTCAATGTCTTTCTTGCAGTGAGGTGCCAAAACTGGTCACAGTACTGGAGTTATGGCCCCAGTAGGGCTGCGTACAGAGAGATGACCATCTCCCTGCTTCTGCTGGCAACAAAGTTTTTGATGCAAGATTGATCTTCATGGCCACCAGGGCACACTTCTGGATAATGTTCTGCCAACCATCTACAAATATCCCCTGGTCCGTTTTCTCTACACAATGTTCCAGCCGCTCCGCTGGATTGTTGTGACCAAAGTGCAAGAACCAGCACTTGGTTTTGTTGAACTTCATCCCACTGGCTTCAGCCCAGCTATCCAGCCTGTCCAGATTCCTCTGTAGGGCCTTCCTTCCCCTAGTCAGATTGATGTTTCCAGCCAGCTTGGTGTCATCTGCTAACTTACTGAGAGTGCAGTCCCTCATCCAGGTCATCGGTAATGATATTGAACAGGATAGGCTTCAATGCTGAGCCCTGGAGAACAGCACTCATGGATGGTTGCCAATTGGATTTAATTTCATTCACCACCACTCTCTAGGCTTGATTATTCAGCCAGTTCCTGACCCAGCAAAGAATGTATCTGTCCAAGCCATGGGCTGCCAACTTCTCCAGAAAGCCAGTGCTTGAAAGAGTAACGCAATCTGAATAAATATTCATTTTTTGGCTTTTCTACTGAAACTGTCAACATAACTGACTAACCATAATAGTTATGATTATAAATGAACAGATGTTTCTATTAGCAATTGGACTGATAGTGTATTTTTTTTTTTTTTTTTTTTTTTTTTAAGAGGTATCACCACCATTGTGAGTAACATAAAGCACTTAACTGCCTAAACAGAATCTATTCCAATGACTTACAAGGTAGGGGAAAGACCCGTATTTTATTACCATGTTTGAAATGTCTAATTCTGCTCCCACTATATGTTTTGGTACAAAGGATATAAAAGAAGTTTATTATTTGTGTATGAAATCTTTAACAAAAGCTGCATCTCTAAAAGGGCTTTTACAACTTTAAGTTATGCAATCTGAAAGTTAATTAACATTAGACAGTTAAATTTGTGGGTGAGTTTTTCTCTAAAATCAAGCTGCTCAATTCAAAGGAGCTAAGATGTGGAGTATAAAATAGACAAGTAAGGAAGTGAAAAAACAGCCACAATACAGAGAGGCATATCCATGAGTTTATGTATGTAATACTCTTTCTATTGCATTCTGCATACTTTTAGTTAATAATTATTTACTTTTTGTCAAGTCACATGTTGCTCTTTGATGCCTGCTGAAATATCCTGAAACTTGTGCTGCCAAAAGTTCCAAAGATACTTCAGAGCAGATTATACTATTTTTCAGAAGTAGTGCTCTTTCTCTTCCATTTAGAAACAAAAGAAGAAAAAAAAATCAGAGAGAAAAAATGTACAGAGGTGGTATCTGAAGGAAAATGGATGGCCTGAAACTTAAGGTTCTAAGGAGTTATTAAGGTTTAGCATCATTCAAGCTTTTATGATAAGAAAAATAGAAATATCAATAAGGAGAATAAGATTAACTTCATCTGCCAGTTTATTATCTGGACTCTTATTGCATTCAAAGGAAAGAGAAATCCTTGCTATCTCCCTAGGATAGGATGATTCAATATTTTCAGCATCTCTGTCAGCCCAGTCACTACAGAGGAATTCTCTATCACAGGCATATATTTGGTATAAAGTTTAGTACATTCATAGTTACCACAGAAATTATTTATCATCTTGCCTACTTGGCAGAAAAAAAAAGTGAAAGGATTCATGATGTATTTAGTTTAACCACAGTACATTTTCAGGGAGGAGTAGCAATATGTTGAGCACTGAAAAATCATGTTTTTTCTTGCAAAATAAACTAGAAATATTATGAAAAGTTTCAATGTCTTTAACATTTGCCTTTCAGATTACTTGTAAATTCCATATTTGTGTATGCATTTGACAACAATAAAAAAAGAGGGAAGTATGTATAAGTAGAAGGAATATACTAACACCTGCTGATAGTCAAACACCTGTAAGAAGTAGAAGATGATACAGTTATTGCCTACCCTTTAGAAACCACAGTAGAATAGAATTTCTTGTGTTGGAAGGGACCCACAAAGATCCTAGAGTAAAACTCTTCTCTCCACACATGGCAGACTCTCATAGTGATGCCTACTCTATTTGCTTGTCCCTTAATCCTTACCCAGAGGCTCTCAGACCTGTTCTCACCATCTGGAATTCCATACAGTCCAGTCCCTACTTCACACACAGTGGTACACCTTGTCTGCCCTGCTGAAGAGCTTAGAACCATCCATCATAACACAGCAGTCAAAATGCTTTTCTCAATAGTTTTTGCCTATGCCAATGATGTTGTACCTCTGGGACAAAACCTAGGCTTCTAGTTCCTTTTTCTTGTTCCTCACACTGCATACACTGGTGTAGAAACATTTCAAATGTACCTAACTGTACCCAGCACCTCATGGAACAGACTGCAAGATCTCTCTAGCATTTCGTCCCAACTCATAGCTTGTCTCTGCTGAACGTGGTTTAATTGCCTTTCCCCTCTGAATCTAGTTTAAAGCTATATCAAACAGCCCTGTTACATCATGCACAAAAATAGTTTTCCTTCTCTGAGAAAGCTGTATTCCATAAAGTGACAGGTGTTGTGTTCACCAGCCCATGAAAAAGAAACCCAAAACTCTGTCATGGCAACACCAGCCTCAGAGCCATGTATTGATCAGCTTACATTGCCTCTTCCTTTTAATATTGTTCCCTACTGATGGAAGGATAGATGATACCCTCAATCCCTGATACATTAACTAATCAATTAGTTAAGAGTCAAAGAGTTAAGGCTCTCAAGTTTCCATTTGATTCTTCTCAGGCTTCGTTTTGGCACTGTATTGCTGCTGACATGATAGACAGGGTGGGGATTCACCCATCAGTCTAAGTGAAAACATGCTTCCATTTCTCTGTTGCTTAGGTCCCCTCCTTCTGCCTCATGGCAGAAGACAGATGATCCTTTGTATTTTGTGCTGCAGCTGGCTGACACATCTGTCTCAGTGGTGGTAGAATACAGCTTCATCAGTTGATCTTCTCCTCTAACTTGCTGATGTTCCTCAGTCTTTCACCTGGGTGCAACTCCCAAAGGTGCAACTCACTGTTGCTATCAGACGGCTGAATGACTCAAAGCTTGGGCACAGCCTTAGACCTGGACAATTGTATGCTCCCATGGGAACTCTGTGTGGATAGCCATGTCAGTTCCTATGGCTGAAGAAGCAACAGAAGACATCGCTTTTAGCCAAGTCCATACTGTTAGCAAAGCTGTTAGTAGTGACAGAATGACAGTGCCCTACATGCACACCCTTTTGCACATACTGCCTCATATCTCCCTGCCTAACATATGTCCCTGTTTGCCCATCATGGACACTGGTCATTTCCATTGCAGCTGTTCCCTAGGCCACCTCGATATCTGTGGACAGTGGTCATCTGTACATGCTTCATCAGCTCCCTTCTGAGCAGTGACAGCTCCTGGAAGGACTTTGCCTTCTTCCCTGCAGCCTCCCCAGCTCAGGAAAGATGCTTGTGCACAAAGATCTCCTGCATTTCTTCAGAGCAGGCCTGCCCTGTAGCTGATTGCCTCAGAGTGATGTATTATGACTAGATAATATACAAGGAAGGCTGTTTTCTTGCTTTGTTAAGAACAAATCCACACTGGAAAAGATTAACAATAATAGTGTGGGGAAGTGGTTTAAGGCTTGATCAAAACTACTTTCTCAAATACATCCATAAGAAAGTGAAAAGTCATGGAAAAGGTCAAACAGTATTGGTATCAAGTTTAAAATGAGATTTTATAAGAAGTTAGCTGCAAATTGATTGGCATGTTTTAGGGAGCTGAGGAAAGTAACTTGCAAACAAATGGAGAGGAAATATCAATTGTAACAAAATTGTTCATGTAAAGGAACAAAAAATATTCAAGCATCTTTAGCTTGCATGTAACAAATAATATAAAACTAGTTTTATGGAATTATTTAAGTAACTTATTTCATCTCTGTTGTACAAAGAATGAGAGAAATAATGAAAGATATGCCACATATTTTCATTACACTACTGCCACAAAAGAGGGCATCTGTAATATTCTGCAATAAAAACATTCACATAGAAATGTAGACAAATTAGATAGACAGACAGATAGGTGCATAGATAGCAGCCTCTTTACAGCTTTTTTTCTCCTAGGAGGGTCTGATAGTAAAAAAATTATTTGGAGCTGGTAACAAAAATTTGTAAACCAGTGCTGATCTGGTATTTTCTATTAAAAAACTAAACAGAAGCATCCAACATAAAAAAGATCTTGAAGCAGGTAACCAATATCCATATAAACTTCTAACAGAACAATAACCAAATATTATGCAGATTACCAATAACCAATATATTTTTTAATTTTCTGTATGTCCGATTTCCTGTTGTGGTTTAAGCTGGCAGGCAGATGAAGACCATACAGACATAGTCACTCCCTCCCCAAATCCCAGAGGAAAAAAAAACCAAAAAACAAGTAGTACTTGTGGGCTGAGATAAAAATGTACTGAAACAGAAAATGAGAAGAAAATTAATAATGATTATGTATTTACATATTTATATATATATATATGCTTGAATAATAAGTAATGCACAAAACAACTGCTCACCACCCACCAAACAGTAACTAGACAGTCCCTGAGCAGTGGCTTCCCCCCCCAGCAAATGTACCTCAAGTTTTTTTTTAACATGATGCCGTATGCTATGGTCTATCCCTTTGGCCAGTTTATGTCAGTTCTGTCCCCTGCTAATTCCCAAAGCCCTCTCACTGGCAGAGCAGCATGAGAAGCTGAAAATCTGAAACATCTTTGGCACTATACAGCATTACTCAGCAGCAACTGAAACATTAGTTTGTTATCAACATTGTTTTCTCCTACAGTAAAAATATAGCATCATGCCAGACACTATGAAGAAAACCAACTCTTCTCCAGCTGAAAACAAGACACCTGTGTACAGTTTATTTCAGCTTGAGGATCAAGCCTGATCAAAGTATACATGCCTTTGCAGTTCTTGTCACTCTGGCTGAGTTTGGCAAGCAGGGCAAAGGGTGAGCTGAGCTCCTCTTATAACAGGAATTTCACTCTACAAAATCTAATTTAGGAATGACCATTATCCACTAAACCTTAGATGTCTTTAATTTCCATTGAATAGAACCACAGTATTGAGAATGATCAAAGAGTGAAAGACTTGCAAGTTTATAAAGCCCTCTAATGCTCTCATAGTAAATAGTAGGATATAGAATACTAGTTGGATCATTTCCTTGCAATTTAAGGATTAAATGAGTACTGAGGATAAAGTTGTGTCTTTATTTTGACTGTACTGTGGATTAAAACAAGGAAAATTTTCACAGAAAATTTTTAGGATCATTCTTTTCCTTTTAGGAATGACTTTACACTGTGTATGCAGTCATAGATTACTGATTATGTCTGATGGAGTAGGATCCACCACCATAAACCGAACTGTACATGACCCTCTGTTATTCATAACTGAGTAATATGTCATCAAGACCTAATCCATTTTAGTACTATTAGTTATTTAAAACAGTCTTAGAAATTGAGATTATTAATTAAGAAATTAAAATTATCTGGAACTTGTTACATAATGGTTACAGTAGCTATTTTACTGGCACATGGAAATCTATGTGGAATGGAGAACCTTCTGTAGATGGACAATTGCTGCTACCCAAAAATACATCACTGCTTTTTCGGTGTGGTTGCAAGGTTTAAATATACCTATGGATGCACTCTTTTGCAAATGTATATAAATTCTAATACGTATTAGTAGCTTTTAAGCTACTAATAGCTTAATGATGATTTTTGTTGTTCCCATTCTGTCCTACTTATCTCCCGAAGCACACTAGGAATGCAGAAGAAAACCCAATATATTTTTTGGCTTTTCCATATAATAGATTTTTAAATAGTGTTTCTATATGTTCTGACAAAATGCAAAATAAAATATTTTTAAAGCCTCTTAAGGTATTAAAAATGTTCATTCAATTGTTTGCTTAATCTAAAAATAAATATTGAGTGTTAGTTTTTTATGTTTAATATGTTTTTAATTCTTCCAAGCCATCATATTTACTGCATCATGTGGTAAAACAGAGATTTATGTTTACTTTCATCACCACAGAAAAGATGGATCAATAAAAGTAATAAATCTTTAAGTGCTTCTTAACCTTATGTAATCTTTATAGGTTGAAAGATAATCAATAATCATGACAGAAAAACTGCATATGATTCATCTTTCAGATCAACTTGTTTTTTTTATGACACAATGACAATAGATGAGAATGTATACCACCAATTTTCTTATAAAAAATGCTTGGACATAAGGTACTATTTGTAAGAATTACTTTTGTAGGCATAATTAACACTAGCTGGGTCTTCCATATTTGCCACACTTCATGTGCAACCAGTTTGCACTATACAGTTTCACAGTCCTTACTCTCTAATGCAAAATACTTTTGAGTACAAATTTAGCAGCAGTTTTACCTTTATTCTGACAGCATTCTCTATTTCCAATATATTAATGAGTGAATGCCACTGAGAGTTTCTCTTATCTAACATAATCAATTGTTGTTGAATAATTCAATAGGCTGAATTTTATTTTAAATAAGCAATTTTTAGTTTCTCATATTTCACTGTTCAAAAGTGTCAAAATGTTCTTGCTGAATCAGTGTTCTCAGTCAACCTCTGAGAGTGAAGATGTTTGTTGTTGTGATGACATCCTTTGCAGTATCACTTCATGAAACATAATGAGTTAAGCAGTCAGAAATTTAGATTTATCCATACAAATATAATTTCAGAATGAAGTCTCTGATTCAGGATTTTTATTTTAATCACTTTTTTCCCCCCACAAATGAAAATTATTTATATAATTATTCATCATTATTATTATTACTTATACAGAACTGTTATTGACATTTGTACATAAAAAATCACTTGTGGTTCTCACTTGTGAAGCAAAATGTGCTGTGTCTACTTAAAGGTCCTTTTGCCTGAAGGTATTGCAGTTTTGGCCCAATACAGCTGATACTGATACTCCATGTAACGAAAACATTCTGCCACCATGATTAGTGAGATGCTCAACAGCTAAATTGTAGCTTAATTTAAACTGGAACAGCTAGTCTCATTGGATATGGAAACACTTACAAATTGTGCTTGAACTAGTGAGAAGGAAAACTGATACAGAAATCTGATTTGCAAAAAACTTTGGTTCAGAATGGGACTGCCAGGTCTCTCTGAACGTGCTGCAAAATAATTATGTACTGTAAAGTTTAAAATGCAATTACTTACAATTTTTTTTTTAATTTATTTTTAATACAGTGCATGAGAAAACAGTTTTCCATTGCAGATTTTGAATCTTAGAAATGTTTCATTAAATTAAAATAATGATTAGTTTAATGTGCAAAGAAATATATACTTAATAAGTTTCCTGTTTTTCTCCTCTGTCATGGTAGAGTTCATATTTTATGTACAATAAGTTACAGAGAGAATGAACTATAGTAAATCAGTACCTTAACATATGCAGCTAATTCCAGATAATAATTTTACACGTATTTGTTTAGTGTTTAATAATACATGCCATGAACCGAATAGATTAGACTGGATCCTGTAAAAAGACATTGTCATTGGATTACATATTCTGCCATACATTATTTTATTATTAACTTACAATCGAGTATTAGTGCATTTAAGGAAGAAGAGAAAAAGGAAATTGAAGCACTAAATGAAAAATCTTCTGAGAAATACAAGCTTATCAAAGATTATGTTCAAATTCATGTATTTGTATTAGCTGATCTCAAATATAATAAACATCAGTGTGTTTTAAAATATGTGACAGCAATAACTAAATAATAATCATAGAAACATTAAGGTGGGAAAAGACCACAATGATCATCCTGTTCATGCTCAACCCATCCCCAACATGCCCACTGACTGTGTTCTTGAGTACTATATCTATCTATCTATAGTACCACTGCAGATGCTATACTGACATTTTCTGAAACTTGATTTTTTTTTTCCATGTGTGAGATATCTGTAGAAGTTATGTTTCTATCCAAAATAGAAGAAAATGTAAGGCTATTCAGAAATAAAACATTTCTGGCCAGAGAACATTCAGCTAAACAATATTGGAGAAGAGGTGAATGTGAATGAGTAGAATGAGACAGAAACGATTCATACAGTCTGAAAAATCTTTCCATGAAATTGTGAAAGACGAGTTTTGAAATAAGTTGCTGCCTGTAATTGAAGTAGACAGTTTGCACTCAGAAATGCACAGAAATATCCTACATTTGGCTTGCCTCTTATGTGAAAGAAGAAAATTAATGTAAACTTGGAGTCTGGCATTTTTGCAGGCTTCTACCTGTGTTGGTTGTACATGGCATGTGTTGGTAAATACTGTACTTCCTTCCAGTTAGTCACTTAGTTGCTATTCTAAAACACATGATAGTATGTATTTTCTTGGATCAAAGACTTGATGTAAGCACAGGACAAAAGTTTTCATCTAACCCATTCACCTGACCAAAGAAACATATAGATGATCAAATTTTATTATTATTTTAAACTTTATATTATCAGAAACACTGTAGATCTTCAGTTCCATTTCTGAAGCAGGATCAGGAAAGCTCTGCTCTAGATCAAAAGACAGCTTCAATGTGATAATACAGCTGGTGATGATGATGATGATGACTATTATTATTCAGTTTTATTAAGTATACTTTGTTTCTTAAGAAGGTGGGAGTTCTGGGGGGGGGAGAAGAATATTGGGAGTGAAGCCAGCTCCTTAGCAGTTCCTCATACATTGACTCTTTCTATCTCTCTATAAAAACATCAGTTTATCTCTCTGATATTTCAGTCTTGTGTAGGTAGCAATCAAACAAGAAAACTGTTTTTTGTTGTTGCTGGTTCCTCATTTTAATTATTTTTCTTTATTGGCAGTGATGACATATAAGGTTAAAAGTAAAGAGAAACACAAACTCAAGACAAACTAAAACAAAGTTACTTTTCAGATATTTTTCAGCATTAAAAAGTAAAGAACACTTAATTGTAGATTTGTAATTCATCACACTATTTTGCCAACCAATGACTGCTTAATGAAAAAGGATTTTTTTTTACTTGATTCATATCAATGACAAATTATGAAATTCAATGAATGTTTTATAGTCAATGAAATTATATAAATGAGATTAAATTTTTTCATTCATGCACATACTTTAACAGAGGATATTTATTTTGATCACTGTCATGAACTAATCTAAAATAATAATGAAGCATTACAATATCCAGATATTTCAAATAGTACTTGCGATAAATCATCTTGTTTCTGTACATCATTTAGTATTTCCAGTGTAGTACACATTTCACTCATTTAACTTGGGGAAAATAACTAACTAACTAACTAACTAAATAAAAAATAAAAAATGAGTATGAAGGAAGTAAAATCCTTCAGAAAGAAAAGGAAGTAAAATCCTATTCAGAAAGAAAACATTAAAAGTAGTTTGGCTTTTGCTTTTGTTGCACATGAAGGCATTGATTAATTACAATACCAACAGCTAGCAGCATTTTTTCATTTTATTTCACAACCTGTGGCACTGCCAATGCAGTAATTACTAAATCTTGCATTGTCTGTGCTATTCAGAGCATAAAATAATATAGAATATCATTCATTATACTAATATTGCAATTATTACACTGAAATCAAAACACAAAACAGATAAAAATAAAGTCTTCTAAATTGCTTAAAATTATGATTTCTGATTTAAATGAATGATTGAACAGAATGATTCACTTACTTGTCCATGAAACTCCTAAAGAACTGTATTATGAGTTAGAATAGCAGTTTTCGGAAGAACTTATTCAGTTTTTGGGGATCATTACTCATTCAAATAGTGATCAGCCCCAATTTATCACCTGAATCTGAATGGTATTATACGTTGTATCAAGGGGAGTGCTGGTTACTTAAATGACTTTTTTACAGTGAAGTACTTTAAAATCATTATATTCTTTAAATCCTAATTTTTCAAGATAAAAGTAAAAACTACTGTTATAAATCAACAAGAATAAATTATCCACAGTGGTGAACTATCTAAAGATTCTCTGATCACACTGAATAAAATATGAGATAGTGGTGTAAAGTTTAATTGTCCATTTTCCTAAATTTCCCTCTTTCAGCAGCAGCCACTGGGGGAACAATTCACTTTTCTACTTTGTTGAATGTTCAGGTAAAGAATTTTCTGTGCTCTTTTAATTACTTGTAGAGATGCAAAAAGATCCACTGAGGAACAATAAGGAATGATGACTGATGCATGGAATATTGAAAAGTGTTCAACTTGGTAGAACAAAGTAGAATAAAAAATAATAATTTAAAAAAAAAAACCAAAAACCAAAAACCAAACAACAAAAAACAAATGGTTAGTAAAATGGAAAACAGAAGGAAAAAAAAAAGAAAAAAAAAAAAAAAAAAGAAAGATAACTATAGATTTTAAAGGCAATTAATTCATGGTTTCAGCTAAGAAGACATGCATGAAATCTACTTTTAGCTCTGCGGAGGAATCTGAAGTCTCAAGGGTATTTCAGTGTATGGCACTTACTTAATAGATTATTGATTTTCATAGAAAAAAAAAGTGATAGTGCATCTTTTGTGTATAGCTGAGGTACAAAATTCATATGTCTAGTATTTTTGATTCCTTTTTAATTTTTTTTTTTTCCTCTTTCAGTTTTATCAATTTTTACTGTACTTTTTTAGTATGGCAAGATAATCCTTATTTCTATTTCAAACTCCAACTCTCCTAACATAAATGTGAGGGAGTAAAATTTACCTCAGACTCCTCTTTCATTGGCTTTCTATTTCAAGACAGCTGAAGAGCAAAGTAAGAGAAACTGAGAGAAACAAACGTGCATGTGAACATACGTATATGGCAGTCACAGATACAATAAGAACAGGAAAGTGCTAAGGTTCTTGCCTCATACAGTCCTTAATGAAATATAATAGACTGAAAATTTTTGAAGCAAGGGCATAGAATCAGACAATCTGATAGAATTTTTAATAATATTGATCTGTGGCATTTTTTTCTGCTTTTTATCCATAGAAATATAGATCCATTTATGTTCTTGTTATCCAATAGTCCCCCAGTTTGCACTATATTTTTATGGATATTCCTTTGTTGGAAGTTTCATCCAAGCTAAAAAGAGTGCCCAAATCATGGGCTGACAGCTTCTCCTGGAGACTACTGTGAAAGTCAAAGATTTGCTTAAATCTAAGTAGGCTAACTTCATAGGATTTCCCTTGCCCACTAGACAGGACACCTGCTCATGGAAGGAGGTCAGGTTATTCACACAGGATCTGCTTTTCATAAGCCCATACTGGCTAGACCTGACCCCCTGATTATCCCTCACATCCTGTATGGTTACACTAAAGATCTGCTCCATGACATTTCCAGATACTGATTTTAGTCTGACAGGCTTGTTGTTCCCCAGATCCTCCTTCCAACCTGTACTTTACATAAGCACCCCATTATCAAATCTGCAGTCAGTTGGGACCTCCCCTGTTGACTAGTACATCTGACAAATGATGGAAAGTGGCTTGGCAGCTATATTCCAGTTTGTGGTATTTGTACCTTTTTATGTTGCTGGACACCATGTGAAAGAGCCTGGATTCATGCAATTGACTATCACCTGTTACATGTTTAAAATAATTGATTAGATCACCAAATGGTGGTCATGGTTTTGTAATTTTTGCTATTGTTATTCCACATCAGGATATCATGTGGAGCACAGAGAAGAACTATACATACCAGAGAAAGAGAACCTCATGGTCAGAGAGGAAAATACAACAAAGTGATGCACACTCTCTCTCACTGACTGGTGTGGGTGTGCTTCCAAGCCGTGCACCTTCAATTTCAAAGTAGGCTTCTTGGTCTTCGGAAAAGTCTCTCTTTTTTCACTTGATTTGTTAGCTTCAATTTTAATTAGATTGTATTATATTGTGTAATCTGGCATTCTGATATCATAGTTAATAAAATAAGTTTTCCTCCCTAGATCGTTGCCACTGCTGTTTGTTTCCTTGAGCCCAGCTCCCATCTCCCTACCCCTTTCCCTTTTTCCCTTCCCATTTCTGGGGTCAGGGGGCCCATGGGCCTACTGCCCCCCTCATCTATCTCCTCTTTATGGACATAGATTGATCTAAATAACTCCAGGACAATCTCTAATATGACATTCCTGAACAAACAAACAAACAAAAAGTCTGTTCCTCTTCTTTATTGTAAGTTTTTGAGTCTGAAAAGAATCAATAAGTATTAAGGGTATCATTATATTTTAATGGAAACCAAAACAGATTTTCCAGATTTTAACTCTTTTTTTCTTTAGATCTTTCAAATCTCAAGGGGATACAAGCTAATTAAAACTGCAACTAGTTTTCAAAAGAATATATTACATTTAACAATGTTCCAAAATAATATTTCTTTTCCTTTATACATTTATAAAACATACAATATAGATACAATTCTTTCTCTCAGTTTAAATTTAACAGTGTAGATCAGGTCAAGGATAAGGCTACAGCCTCAGTAAGTTATTCCACTCGATTTCTGAAGAACAAGACAATAAAATTAAATGGTTTAATAATAAATATACTTCTAAAGATTCATTAAGAATTAGCTAATAAACCTTTCACTCCCGTTGATATAAAGGTATTTAAATTCAGGTCTGTTAAATTAAGCTGTTGCTTTAGTAATGCTGAATAATGATTGTTATTTTCATCACTTGTTTTGAGTAACCACAATGATATTATAAATAAATTTAGTTTAAAAAAATTAAAAATATGTAATAATAATATTATTACCAAAATATCTTTTGAGACTTAAAAAACTGAAAGATCTCTTGATGCCTTTAAGTGGTAAGTTTAGAAGATTTTCTAAACAACTGAAAAATATTTTCAGGAAAACTTGAAGTGTATGTTATTCATTAAACATGATGTGCACTATATACATTACCATAAATTATATGGTAAGATGACTAGTCCTGTATATAATACATATTACAGTCTGCAATGGCTTAGATAATTTTATTAAACAATCTTAAACTGAAAAAACAGGATCCTTGGTGAAACATTCAAAAGAGTCTAAAACATTTTCTAATTTGAATGAATTTTAAATTTACTATTAAAGACTGTTAAAACTACTAACAATAGAACTAGGTTTAAAAATAACAATACTTTATGCCATTGCCTGGTTGCTAATACCTCCCTGCAATACCATCCCCCCTAGACTGAAAATGTGTGAGGTGAGAAAAGTATTCTCACATCAATTACTGATATTCAAGATTTTAACTCCCAATGCATGCATTGAGAAGTAGGAAGAATTAGGTAAACAGTTATATACAGATCAAGAGACTATAACATTAAACACTTTCAATATTGTTTTCAAAAGACAGTGGATAAACCTATCCAAATGAAATTATTCTTTCTCTCAATTTTCTACTTTTTTATACATATGATAATAATCAGTAAGTATAAAAAAAATTGTCTATAGGTTATAAAGCAAAAGTTAGAGACTGTGAACAACAGAGAATTCTGTTTATAAGTTTTAAAGCAAACTAAGGAAACTGCCTAAAAATATGCAACCCAAAGAGTAAACTTGTTGTACGTAAAAAACCTGAACTTTTTTTAATGCGTGTGTCAGGTTTTATGGTACTGATGCTGGTTTTTATGCTCAGACATCATAAATTCAGAGAATATTTATTTCATGTACCACTTTCTTGATTATATTTCTCTAGTCACTGGCAGAAAATTGACAAACCGAAATTAAAAAGAGCACGGGATTTCTTATAAATATATTTGGAGACTGAGGAGTACAGGCTTCAGTAAACTGTTATAGCATGAAATTTAATGTCATTTTCTGCCTTAGAAATATGTATAGTGAACCATGTTCACTATACATATTCTTAAATCATTCTATATTTAAGTGCCTGTCAATAGTGCATTCACTAAAACAGCTGACATTTTTCACGTTTTTCAGTGCATTCTTCTTTTGATTCCCTCTCCAGCAGGAGAGATTTTTTGCATTTCTTTTCAACGTATTTCTTTAAAAAGTGACCCCGAAACAGAATGTAGTTCTATGAGCAGAGGTGTATTTCATTCTTATATTTCCTCCCAGGAAAGATCTATGTTTCACAAAAATATTTTGTGTCTTTTGATACTCATTATTCACTGGTTCTTCCCTAAAATAAACAGCCATGATTAAACCAATGAAAAATCATTTGTAATATTTGTCAACTACCTGCACTGGAAGAGTACTTAATGAAGGAGTTCAAAGTGATAATTATAAAATCCACTAAAAGTAACATTTTAAAAATGCAATTATTATCTTGGAGGTCTAATTTTGAAAAACGACCAGTTAGAGATTGCTCAAAATCTAGGCCTTGTTATATTGTGTTTAAAAAAT
This sequence comes from Coturnix japonica, assembly GCF_054131305.1. NCBI lineage: Eukaryota > Metazoa > Chordata > Aves > Galliformes > Phasianidae > Coturnix > Coturnix japonica. The sequence goes on from NC_140664.1 coordinate 51,336,990, forward strand.
AAAATTACAAGATCTAATGGTTACTGGTGATATTTAATGGCAAAAGCAATTTGCTATGTATTTTAAAAGGTAATTTACACTCTGTTTGGGTCTCTTTTTGTTCTTAGAAAAATCAAAATATCAGGTCCTAAATTTTCTTCTACCAGACAACAATTGATTAAGTATTTGGTGATCTTTCATTTAATTGGTGAATTTTGAATGTTTCCATTGTTTAATTTATGAATAACTTCTGTGCAATTTTTCATAAAGAGAGAACCCTTTTTTACTTCATTACTCCATTACTGAGTATTGAAATGCTTAAAAGAAAATAATTGAAAAGCTGAAATGATTCTTCACAGCAATTAAGTGTGTTTAAGTAAAACATCTTTTTGATCTCCTTGGATATGAATTCCTGAAGTTAAAGTATCTGTCTGATAACATCACCCATGCCTAGGTCTAGAAGCCAGTGAGTTCAGAAGTATAAGTTCAGTTCAGAACACAGCAATGTATGTTCCCAACAAGTAAATTGCAACATCTCTCCGTTGCTTATATCTAAATGAAGACTTTTATAGAGTAAAATTGTTTAATTTTTCATACATAATTACTGACAACAGCATACATCTCATCCATCATAGTAAGCTATGACCGTATGTGATTAACTTAATATAGTGTTAATGCAATATGGGAGAGGAAGCACTCATTCATCATATTGTATTTCAGCAATAATATAGTAGTATTGTGTTTGACTGATATAATAAAGTTCTTAACAGAAGGTGATAAAGCTATTATCAGAAAACTGTCCTTAATACCTGGAATATTTAAAGGCCATTTCTATTTTGCATGTAAATCTTCCACTCACTAAGATGCAATAAGAAAATTCCTCAGAGACTGAATAAACACTTGAGTATGTGACATTATGCATGTGCTACTACTGGATTTGCAAAAGTGAAGCACAGCTTCTACATAGTAATCTAGGCTGTGAGTTAAATAGCTTATTTTTCCTCTGAACAGTAGGGTCTAATAGAATGGATATATACAATGCATAAAAAGTCATTCTAAGTCCTTATTTGTTTGTTTGTTTGTTTATGTGTATGTAATTAAGACCCATTTTTTCTTGCTCTCGCAGAAATAAAGGAAGATTTTTCTCCTCTTTGCTTAATATATACTGGATAAGGCATACCAAGTTAATCAAATATCTTTACAAGATCTGTAGCTTCTTTCTTGAAAGGAGCAGCCTACATGGGTGTCTGCACATTATTTGTGTTTGTCATATGAACTTGAATTAAACAAATGAGCTTTTTATTCATAAGACAAATACCAAATGATTACCTTCATTATCAAAATACTTTGAGAAGGTGAAACTTCAAATTATTTCTCATTCAGGTAGATACTGATCATACTCTCCATTTTTAAACTGTTTAGTGCCCAGGCTCCCTATACATTTCAGTATAGAGTGCTATTACTGTTGTCAAGGAAAAAAAAAAAATAATAATAGTAATAAGTAAAAAATAAATAAATAAATAAAAATCTTGCAGTATTTTAAAGCCTCAAGTCCAATTTTCTAAGTAATTCAATAATTACACCAACTTTTTATTTATTTTCTTCTCTCTCTAGCTCCACGCCCCTCTCTTCAATTCCATAGAAATGTGGCAAATCTGGAAATAAGGTTATTTCTGTCTTTACAAAATTCTTATAATCTATTTATTCCCAGTTTTATCACACACAGAATTAAAACAAAATATATTGTACCCGAGCTAAATTTCTGGCATAAAAAGTAGACTTTCTAGGTATTCAATGAATCTGTCTAAAAGTTAAACTTTTGTTATTGAACTTGTAAGTAATTCAGAGAAAGTGCATATTTTTCACTTTGACAGAGGATGTTTTTTGATAGTTTTGACCATAAAATTAGAAAAATTGATAAATTTTCTAGACAAAAACATTCATCAGAATCCTTTTCCTCTTTTCTTCATTCATTGGTAATGCTGAAATAGCTGGAATATCAAATGTGTTTACATTGTTCATATTATATGAGATGTGTTTATGAAAGATGTTTGGCATATTCATTTGGAAATGCCTTACCTACACACAGCACAGATTAATTTCTATGACTGTAGAAGTACGTTTTGCAAATTTTTACATTGTGAACATTTTTAATGTTAATATGAAAAATTATGTGTGCAAAATATTTTAATGTAATTTATGCGTGAACAAAGATATTCCAAAGTATTTAATCTAACATCCTGATCTTGAATGTCTTCAAGGTTGGCAGCATGTGTATGCACTTCCTTGTGTGTGCATTCATGCAAACATTTTACTTTTCAAGATTTTTTGCTCTTCTCAGGATGAGGCCTAAGATGAAAACTCAGTATCCTTAGCTTTGATTCATGAATACATTTAAGTTCAGACAGGAAAAGGGGCATAAGCATGCACCTAATCTTGAGGAAATATCTCACTCTTCCCTGAACAGATCAGGTATTTTAGTCCACATTCAAATATATGTAAATCTACAGTATCCAGGCCAGGATGAAATGTAAGGGCTATATTTAAGCAGTGGGAAAAAAGAAGCAAATGTAAGGGAAAAATATATATATATATAGAATTCCATAGAAACAGGCTTCCAGACATTTACATGTAATGTAATACAACTGAGAATAAAATGTCAAGGGAAAATATATTGCCAGTCCAACTGGTATGATGTTGGTTTGTTGAGGTACAGTAAAATGGGGGAAAAACAAAACAAAAAATAAAAAAAAAAAACACAACAACAACGACAGTTAATTGCAAGACATTATTGGTTTGTTTGTTTCCTTTTTACTTTTTAAAAGATTACACCAGTCAGAGCTGGACACTGGGGAAGGATGCATTTTGTACATTTATTTTCCAGCTGAGTGAGATTAACGGTTACGTTCATGGATAGTGAAATTTCATCAAAAGTAAAGACTTTTTCTTTACAAAACATCATTACAATAATATTAACATGGCCTTCTTTTCACCTGTGTGTATCTCACCTTTTAGATGGTTCATAAAGAAGTTAAATAGACCATAGAAAAATAGATTGATTCAAGAACACTTCTTCTATACTAAAAATCAAGATTCTCTGTGCAATTTTTTTCCTTCAATGCTCTTCATAATCATAAAAAATTATTTACTAATTGTTTTGATTATTTATTTATTTGTATTATTTATGTGTCCAACCATGTTAAAATAGCCTAACAGTCACACAGTGTGACATTCTTTTTAAAAGCACAAACTTCACTGAAATTGTCCTGTGTTCACTGACCTGGATTCATTTCACAATTCACAACTTGTAGCTTCTTTACATGCATGCACTGTGTCTAGTGACAAACAAATGCTAGTTCAGATGCTATTTTTCTTTCCGTACATCTTAATTATCTCTAATCTTCTAATACAGCATTCTGCAACAGCTGTAGAGGTACCTCTGCAATTAATCATCCTCTCTTATTTCACTTCTTTTGTTGCTACTGGAACTCAGAGTCCAAATACTGTATTTTTTGGACATCTGAAGAAGATTTAATATGTTTTAGAATAGTCCTAGAATAAACATGATGGCTTCAAGTATTACTGACTCACGGACTAGTCATAGCTTCCATGGATAACTTCACAGCTTAGATAGAATATCACTATTTTTCTGCTTTTGAGTAGAAGAGGAAATCTGAAAACACTGCCCCTTCCCCAGACTCAGAATATTACTAATATCAACTCATCTACATCATAATAAGAAACATCTAAGCATTGTTAATTGTTTATGAAATATTATTGCACAGAGGAGTAATGAGATCTATATACATGTTATCTAAACATGAACTAGAACAAGTAAATAATTTATTTTACTATTAGACATAAACATACAATCTCCAGACTAAATTGTTTCATGTTCGAGTTTCTTAGATCTATTTTATTTTATTTTATTTTATTTTATTTTATTTTATTTTATTTTATTTTATTTTATTTTATTTTATTTTATTTTATTTTATTTTATTTTATTTTTAAATGAGTCTACCAGCCTTTTTCTCTGTTGCCCTCTCATTTTTCACCTTCACAATTTGTTCTCTACCTTGAACAAGATTTCTCTTACAGATCTTGATTAAGGGATATTTCTCACCTCAGTGTCTGATCAAAAAGCATATTGAAGTCAAATGTAATAATCTTTGGAGAGATTCCAGGCAGGTTTAAAGATTAGTACAGGTTTAAAGATTAGTACAAATGAATGTTTATTCCCAGCCCCCATCCAATAAGGCATATATTAGGGAAAAAATAAAAAAATAAAAAAATAAAAAAATCCCGGATTGAGTTGAGCTAGCAAAACCAATTTGCCTAAAACCATGGTGCTCATTATTTATTTATTTGTTTGTATTTGGAAAGTCAAAATGCTCTTTTCTTGTTTCATAAACAAAACTAAGACAGAACTTCTACTTTTAATACACTGATAATTTAATAGGAATAATAAAAAAGACAAAATGAATTTTAAAACTAAATAAATAAAAAATGTTTTCCTGGAAATAGACTTGTTTTGATTTCTAGATAAAATTTACTGTTAGTGTATCTGCAGTCTAGTATACATTTGTGGAGCAATGTAGTAGGATTAATATGCACCAAATCCTGTATAATCTTCAAACTCACCTTTTAATATTACTTTCATCCCTGACTGCATCCACTGGATATTTCTCCTGTTTTCACTGCTCCCCTGTTATCCTGCTGTATCTTTGTTTTTGTTTGAGGTTCTTATTAGTTACAATAAGTTATGCATATGAATGTTCTACTTTACTTTCTTTTGATGTTTATTAACAAAAGTCTGGGTCTCTTTCTATTGCATTAGATTCACATACCTGTGAAAGAACACCTATCAAAATTTACTGAGTATATTACTGTATGTATAATACTGGTACAACATTATAGAAGCTGATTTTATTCTTACAAACAAATAGTCTTCTTCAAGGAACCCAAAGCACAATCTCTGAATGGTTTCAACTTGAGCCAGGAGAGATTCAGATTGACTCTTAGGAAATACTTCTCTGAGAGAGTGGTCTGTTGCTGGAATGGGCTGCCCAGGGTGGTGGTGGAGTCACACAATCTGGAAGTGTTCAGATGTTCTAGTGAGGGATGTCATTTAGTGGGAAATACTGGTGATAGGTGGATAGTTGAATTGGATGATCTTAGAGGTCTTTTCCAACCACGGTGATTCTATGATTCTGTTATCTCCCTAAATCCTATCTTATGTGTAATCTCATCTTTCTACTCAGTTCTACTCAGTTGAAGGTGAGATAAACCTCCAAGGAAATTTTTCTTGTCAAAACCAATTTGTTGTTTGTTTGTTTTTAAGGAATTTTAAAATTCTTCCCATAGTGTTCTTGATCAAGATAGATTTCTAGGAATAAATCTAACACTTTTATGTTATTTCTTTTAATTCAATTTTATGCAATATTTGCTATTACCTGTCTTCTGTTGACCTTCAAATCACTCTGAAGTAAGAAGACAAGGCGTATCTGGATCTTTTTTTTTCTAATTAAAGACAACAAAATCCAACTTACAATATGCTGTAACATACTATCATTTCAATCATTATTTAATATGCCATTGAAATTTCTTTTTATGAAATGAAGAAATAGATTTTGCAATATCTTTTAATTCCATATTTCAAAATACTTAACAACACATCCTTGGTATGACCTTCTCATAGATGGAGAATTGCCCCAAATTAGCAATAGACTAGGGGAGGGGTGTGGAGTGCAAGCCTTAAGAGGAGTAGTTGAGGGAGCAGAGGCTGCCCAGTTTGAAGGAGGCTCAGTTGTGACGTTATTTCTCCCTACAGCTACCTGAAGGGAGGTTATGGTGTGATGGGAATCAGCCTCTTCTCCCACGTAACTATCAATAGGACTAGAGGGAATGGCCTCAAATTGTGCTAGGGGAGATTCAGGTTGGACATTAGGAAATACTTCTTCACTGAGGGAGTGGACAGGTTCTGGAACGGGCTGTCTGTACTGAGGTACATAATTTAGTGAGAAATACTGGTTAGAGGTAGATGGTGATAGGACTGGATGATCTTAGGGACCTTTTCCAACCTTGCTGATTCTATTATTCTATTTTTTACGTAAGACTTCAATGAAAGAACAATAATCCTGAAGTGATTTGAAAAGAAGCAAAAATCTTACAGAATGGTCACTACCCATACCAGCGTCATGAAAACTAAAAAACAAAACAAAACAAAACAAAACACAACACAATTAATAGCTTTAGTTTCATTAACATCCTTCTTATGAGACCTTAAGACTTTTTATTCATTTAAGCAATCAAGTAACTTTTAATTTAGTAGAGCTTCAGTAGAGTATATTGCCAAGACCTCTGAACAGTTAATGCTACTTCTTATCCTTCGTCATTTTCTTTTATGAGCTAAGGGATTGTACATTTAAATTCCTCTAATCCCCATAATATCTTGGCCATTATTACAAATCCTAGCTTTTCAGACACCTTCTAATTTCTTATGAATCTCACGGGTACAGAAGGAATCTTGTTAAGCAAAAACAAAAGCACCACACTTTGATTTCATTTGTAATTCAGAACTTTAAGAACCAGAATATAGAGATTATTAGCTGTAAATTCAGTCTGCATGCTCTAGTTTTAGGCCTAATTTTTTGCAGATATATGCTGTATGCTAATCCCCATAATAAGTCACAACAGGTAGCAGAATATTACTTATTAAACAAACACTTCTTCCTGGTGAACATGTTAATGACATAATAAATTATTTTACAACACAGCAGTTAGTGTTATAAGCAACGTTCTTTATTATATCTTTGTACTTACAATACAGAATGCTCAGTAGTATTCATTTAGTAATTTTATCCTAATATTACTATTTCATATATTTTCCCCACTAACCTCATTAACTGATCTGAAATTACTCTAAAGGAAAACCACACTACATCTACAGCAGGCACAACTCTATGTGAGCACAGAGACCTGCGTAGCAGTTTTCTCTGTAAGTTAGATGAAACTTGTATTCTTTTTGCAATACAGAAAATCAATGGAAATGCAGTGGGGAAAAAAAAAAAAAAAAAAAAAAAAGTTTTTTACCTTAATAGAAATACAGTAACTATCTTGGTTTTATGTTTTATGTGTGGACTAATTTTCTGAACACTATTAAGGAAAGAAATATGACTTGATTTCTCATTAGCAAAGTTCACCATGTTTAATTTTGAGCTTTTAAACAGCTTTTTCATACTTCCATTTTCTTTGTTAATGATTGAAGTCTTCAGATTTTTTTTCATTTTTTTTTTTTTCACATACATCTGAGAATTGAATCCTATTGCTTTGCCTTGACCATTTGAATAAACCTTGACCATTTGATTGCCTTTATAAATTTGATGCATTTCCAAAGAAACCACTTGAAGTGCTGGGTAAAAGGAGAGCAGCATTTCAAATCCCCTCAGGTTACATCTGTAGTAAAAGCAAGCAGACCTTTTATGCCACATTCACATTTACCCAAGTCTTTAAATAGTTATGCAAAATATCATAATTATGGATATTTTTTCCTGCTCTAAAAAAGCTTGATGTATATCTACTATCTATAACATTGCCACCACAGTGAATCCTCTGGCACTACTGTCTGATGAAAGGTTAGAAGGGACCAGTAGCACCAGTGACAAACCCAAGTAACCTGGGAGAAAATATCTAGGAGTTGAACACGGTGATGCTTTTACACAGGTAATTCATTCACTTATTTGTTTGTAACAAAACTGTGGTTTAACCTGACAGGCAGCACAGCACAGCACCACACAGATGTTTACTCACCTTAGCGCCCACAACTGGATGGGAAGAAAATCAGAGAAAGGTAGAATTCATAGATTGAGATACAGACAGTTTAATGGGACAGAAAGGAAGAGAAAATAATAATGGCATTGAGATACAGAAAGGTCAATTACAGCAGAATAAATAGAATAAAGCAATAGGATACAGGTAAGATAAGTTGTGGGGTTTATTTATTTATTTTTTTCCCCAGACTCTCTGCAAATGGAAAGAGTTGAGAAAAGAGATTTTAGAGTCTAACTACATTACTTTATACTATAACCTATCCTTGCACTGCAAACTTTGTTCCAGTTCATAATACAAAGTGTTACAGCTCCTCATACATATTAAGCTAACCATTTCCTGTAGTTAGTTCTGTTGAATATCATAGTAATTCCCTCTATATTTACTCAGTAAGCCATGAATATTAAATGCACTAAATCTTCATACATGATATATTTTTTTCAAAAAAAGTCCTCCAAATCTATTGCTCTTCTGGTATATCTGGTATACCTGGTATATCTTCTGATTTATCTTTTCTTGAACCGCCTTTTTCATGTATGTCGTAATCTTTTGTGCCTTGGTTTACATTACCTTCACTTTTGTTGTTACTTCCCCTATGTAATATTATGTTACATATATTAAGCCCATTGAGAATTATCTGTTTTATTTTATTTTTTTCCATGAAACAATTTGCATTATAAATGAAAGATATGAGATGAGGCTACAAGATCCATTTTTTGATATGTTCCTTCATCTATTAATTTCATTACGTGTTCCTAAACATTTCTTCAAAATTCATCTTAAAGCTTTTTACACCTTTGATATCTAGTTTTTCATACAATGTGAGAACAGCATAACGTTATCTACAACAGGAAAAATATAAGATTTGCCTATTCTGATTTAATAGACTATTTTAAAATCGTTGCTATTATACTTGAAATTTCCTGTGACAGCTGTCTTCCTATTTAGTAAAGGAGATTATCCTTCATTTCCCTACCTCTGCTGTTCTCATTTCCTGACCTGAACACACTAATGTCCTTGAGCTTTTGTTTTGTCTTAGGTGTAATGATCCAAATTCTACAGACTATTTTAAGTTATGTCAATTCAGCTTTCAATTTTATACATATACTTTTGTGCCTAGAGGTAAATCCTAGTATATATAGTAGAACAAATTCTGGTATGTAGTTATTCATCTGGATAAGTTGTAGTTTTTACTAACTTGCAGCTTAAAACTGCAAATAAAATTATTTATAAGGTACATATGAATATTAAAGAAATGAATGATGCATGTACAAAATTAAAGTAATAAGTCTGTAATTTCATAAGAATTATATTTTTTTCTGTTAATTCTTCACTGATGTCTACCATATGATAATCATTTTCTTCTGTTACCATAGCAGACAGGTGCTGAGTCAGTCAGATGAGGTAGACCATCACAAGCCAAACCATTCACAAGTTCTTGTGTCAGAACTGTCACTTACTCTCTGATATAACTTCAAGAGCAAAGGTTTATGTAAAATAATCCTATATAAATGTAGGATGTGTTGATTATGCTTTCAATTAGGGTTTTGATTTTTTTTTTTTCTTTTTAACAAAACAGCAGCCTGTTCAGAAAGCATCTTCCTAAGATTAAAACGCATTAAATGTTTTAGAACATCCTAATGAATTTTCCTCTGAGTGGAAATTAAACACGTAAAACAAAATCTACCTTTTGCAGAGAATAATATCATGTGCTTTTTGATTATTACATTTGTGAAGTACTTGTAAAAATCATAGTAAATGTGAATAAGAAGGAGCCTTTACTAGAGCAGAAATTATGCTAAATTTTCCCATCAGCAGTATTCCTTGTGTTTTAGTTTAAACTAAAAACTGGATCGAATGATTACAGCACTGTCTGTAAAGGTAGTTGCTGGCTTCTTAAGGAGTATATTGCTCAGTGGCTGCTGATTATATATGAATTTATTTCACTACTCTTGTTTTACCTGGTTTTATTTGCTCCTGTTTCTTTATTTGTGTTCCTAATTAACAGATGTTTAGTACAGAATACTGTTTGGTCAGACTTTACAATATCTGTATTTTCCAGTTGCTGTATCTAGTAATGAGAACAAAATAACTTGTTATAAAGTAATGGTGAGTATTTGAGGTAAGATAAGCAAACTTCACAGAAGCAGTGGTCCTTGCTACAAGGATTCTTTGTTTCAGCAGGGAAAAAAAGGAAGGAAGGGAAAGGGAAAGGGAAAGGGAAAGGGAAAGGGAAAGGGAAAGGGAAAGGGAAAGGGAAAGAGAGGGAAAGGGAAAGGGAAAGGGAAAGGGAAAGGGAAAGGGAAAGGGAAAGGGAAAGGGAAAGGGAAAGGGAAAGGGAAAGGGAAAGGGAAAGGGAAAGGGAAAGGGAAAGGGAAAGGGAAAGGGAAAGGGAAAGGGAAAGTTTTCTGGTACAAGTCTAGTGCCATCCAACTGAAATGTTTATTGGGAAAATTTCCTGGAGTTATTAGAAAAAATTAAGATGATTTCAAGTGGGACTGTGGCTGTAACAATCTTTTTCAAGAAGGATTTGTGGAACATTGGAAAGATTTGATTAAACTAAGCAAAGATTTAAAGACAGAAAAATAAATAATAAATAAAAATTGCTTACAGATTTTAAAATATCTTAAATTTCATGTTACTTATCTCAAAAACCATCTTTGCCTCACAGAAGAGATCACTAATCCAGAGAATGAAATGCAATTAAAAAAACATTACTGTTCGTAATAGTCAGTAGGTGATAACTTGTCTATTGTACAAATATTCCACCTGTTCAAAACCATAGAATCATAGAACCATTTGAGTTGGATTAAACCCTTAAAGGCGAGCTAGTCCACCTCCTCTGCAGTGAACAGGGACACCTACAGCTCAATCAGGTTGCTCAGAGCCACATCTACTCTGACCTTGTTTATCTCCAGTGATGGAACATTCACCACCTCTCTGTGCAATCTGTTCCAGTGCCTCACCGTCCTTACAGTAAAAATCTTCTTTATGTCTATATCTATATAGAGAGATAAATATATAGGAGGAGAGTCTATATCTCTCCTCCTTTAGTTTGAAATAATTTCCGCTTGTCATATCACAACAGACCATGCCCTGTTCAGTCCCTTGGATAATTTTGGTTGCCCTCCTCTGGACACACTCCAACATATCCATGTCTCTCCTGCACTGAGAACTCTGCATCTGTTCTCCAGGTTTTACCAATGCAGAATAGAGGGACACAGTCACCTCTCTTGACCTGCTGGCCACCCTTCTTTGGAAGTGGCCCAGGATAAGGCTGGCTTTCTGGGCTGCAAAGCACATCGATAACTCCTGTCCAGCTTGCTTTCACCAGATCCCCTTTGGCAAGGCTGTGCAACATTCATACATTCCCAGCTTGTGTTGGCAGAGAAGGTTGCTATGAGCCAGTTTGTACTGACCTTGCACATTGATCTATGGAACCTCATGAGGTTCTCCTGAGCCCACTGCTCAAGCTTGTTCAGGTCTCTCTGACTGGTATTCCATCCTTCAGGCATGTTGATTGTACCACATAGCTTGGTGTAATCTGTAACTTGCTGAGGGTGCACATGATCCAACTGTCAAGGTCACTGATGAAGATGTTAAAGAGCACCAGCTCCAGTACTGAACTCTGAGGGACACCACCTCTCACTGATCTCTTTTTGGACACTGAGTCATTAATGATAGCTTCCAGGAGGACCTGCTCCATTATCTTTCCCCAGCACTGTGGTGAGGCTGACAGGTCAGTTGTTCCCTTGGTTATCCTTTCTACCCTTCTCAAAAATGGGAGTGACATTGCCTTTTTTTCCAGTCACCATTCACCATACTTATGACTAACAAAATCCCCTGTGGCTTAGGACTTACAGTTATTTTACAAGCTTTTTTTTTTTTTTTTTTTTTTCCCCCATAAATAGTGAACTGTTTTATTTGTTAAAGTAGAATTCAGATTTAGTTTTTAATCATATGCAAGCAAATACTGAGTGTACTCTGTGGGAAAATATCAAGTTTGGAACCTGAACTTGTACATCATATAATATTTCTGTCAGGACTTCCTTCAAGTAAAATTCTACCTTCAGTCAATATTTACCAAACTCTTCCCATATACTCTCATGCCAGGTGACAAAAGCCATCTACCTGACAACAAAAGATCTATTTATTGGACTATTTTCATTATATTTTAGCAAAAAAAGATCAGTTTGTCAGATTCTTGAGATCAAGTTGTGATTTACAGCTTTTGTTTGTTTTTTTTCTTCCTTTTTTCTCCCTTTAATAAATCCTTAATTGAATAAACATGCTGTCACAGAGAACCATCATCAGGCTAGATACTATAAGAAAGGTACTATAAGAAATATATCTGGTACGTAAGGTTGTTATTTGATGTGGGTGGATTGACTCAGTTTTCTAGTAGGATTCACAACTGTGTCCTAAATAACAAAATAATTTTCCTGAAAAGTGGATTTACTTTCTAAAATGCTTGGCATGTAAAACAGTTCCACAGTTATAGTATCAAACTGGGAGTTGAGCAATAGGGTACCTGATTTTAGACAACTTCATTCTGATTAGCAAAATAAAGAAGCAGCTTCTGAGAGCAACCGAAGTCAATAAGAGATCTGCTGTGAACATAAAAATTACAAACAGTAAAAAATGCTGATAAAATCAAGTACCTTCAATTTGTCATAGAAAAGTGAGTATGCCTATTAATTGGAAACTGTAAGTGCTACACCCTACTTCTTAAAAAAACAGTATCATTAGTATTATTAGACATTTAATGATCTATAGCAGTATATTCAATGAACCATATGTATGAAAGCACAAAGAAAAGTTTTAAAAGGTCTGACTCCTAATGGTTGCATTTCTCCATTTATTTTTAATGTCATACAAACAACAATTTGCCATATAGCAAATGTTAATGCCATATAGCAAATGTTAATCACTATGGAAAACTCAGAAGTGACAAAGATATTTAAGCAATGGTGGGTATTTGAGGTAAGATAAGCAAACTTCACAGAAGTAGTGGTCCTACTAAGATTCTTTGTTTCAGCAAATTAAAAAAGGAAGGGTGAGGGTGAGGGTGAGGGTGAGGGTGAGGGTGGGGAGGGGAGGGGAAGGGGAGGGGAAAGGGAGGGGAAGGGGAGGGGAAGGGGAGGGGAAGGGGAGGGGAGGGGAAAGGGAGGGGAAGGGGAGGAGAAGGGGAAGGGGAAGGGGAAGGGGAAGGGGAAGGGGAAGGGGAAGGGGAAGGGGAAGGGGAAGGGGAAGGGGAAGGGAAGGGAAGGGAAAAAGAAGTCTAAAACATTAAATTTAAAGCAGGTGCTTAGTGGGTCATTGAACTTCACAGCTGGACACGCCCACCTGCTGGCATCCCAGTGATGGCAGTGAAAAATGACTATTTGTCAGAATCAATCACTTTTTTCCTCCACATAGTGAACAAGAAATTCCTACAAGAGAGAAAGAAGATTCAAGACAAAAACACTGTAATTGCATGTCAACCATTTCATTGTAAAATGCCAGGTTGTATTCTGAAAACAAGCAAATTTTGACATAAATTATGTTAACATTATGTCAGTGAATGCTGTTTGGCACTCTTGTTATTTCTGATTCACACTTGAACTAGCTACATGTTTTATTTTTCTTTTTTCATCAATTTAAGCTATTTTCTTTCTTGATTAGTTAATTATTTTAGAAATAGGTTACACAAAAGGTGTAAAATCTTAACCAGTTTGCCTTTCTGATTAACTAGAGAGAGAAAAATATTTATTGAATATAAGATAGGACTGTCATTCTAGAAATTCATGAGCTATTGAACATTCATGACACAATTCTCCTTCTAAATCTTTCCTTTTCTTCTGTTGCTCAATATTATCGGATAGTAAAAACTATCCCTAAAGTTACATATCATACATAATGCATAAATAAAATGAATGTCTTATAAAGTCACTGTAGTTTTCATAGTTACAATCACTGCTTTATTTGCTTTAGTGCTGCCATTCGTAACTTATGTAGCCACTGTAATTTACAGAATACAGCTACATTTCTAACTATCAATCTTTTCTGTTGTTTTTTGGTTTTTTTTTCCTTTTGCTGCTTTCTCATTTTATAAGATGTTTCCCTGATAATGCTGTGGCTGAATTTCAGGGTGAATCTTTTTTAGATTCCATTCAAATTACATTACATTTTACTTTTTTTTTTTCTCCTTTTTTTTTTTTTTCCATGAATTTAATCTACCACATGGTAAATGCTTCTTTATAACCTTATAAAATTTAGTGAGATCTTAGAGATCATTTTTTCTTTGAAATTTTTAATTTAATAAAAAATCATACTTTCCAGTTGTCCTCACTAATCACTTGTATTTCCAGACATTATTAAAGCATCTACATTTTACATTGGAAAGAGAAATCCAATTAATCATAGGCTTTGAAATATTTCCTTAGAGATAAATATAGCATCTGAGATCACTTTTAGTATTATCCATTGTCACAGTTACCCCCATCTTGAGATCCCTCCATAGAAAAAATGAGCTGCCATAGAAAGAATGAGCTACCAAACAGCTATGAACTTGCCATGTGTATTAGTATTTATTATTGCTATTTGAAGTATATAAAATATATGTATGTTGTAGATGAAAAGTTCTGATATCCCTAATAAATCCCTGGTGACTGGGGGGAAAAAAAAAAAAAAAGAAGAAAAAAAAAAAGCAACATCACATCCTTTTTCAACAAGGGTAAAAAGGATGACCCTACTGACCTGTTGGTCTCACCACTGTGCTGGGAAAGATCATGGAGCAGATCTTTCTGGAAACTATGCTAAGGCACGCAAAAGACAAGGAGGCAATATGCGAGAACCAGCATGGCTTCACCAAAGGCAAATCCTTCTTTTCCAGCCAAATGGCCTTTTATGATGGTGTAACTGCATCAATGGACCAGGGAAGAGCCACTGATGTCAAGAATCTGGACTTCAGTAAGGTCTTTGACATGGTACCCCACAACATCCTTCTCTCCACATTGGAAATACATGGATTTGATGGGTGGACTGTTCAATGGGTGAATGTCTGCAGGATCAAATCCAGAGTGGTGGTCAATGGCTCAATGTTTTGCATGGAGATCATAGACAAGAGGTATCCACCAGGTGTCAATGCTGGACTCTTTAATATCTTGATCAGTGACACTGACAGTGGGGTCAAGTGAACCCTTAGAAAATTTGCTAATGATACCAAATTGTGAGATTCTATTGCCATGTCTGAAGGACAGGATGCCATTCAGAGAGAATTAGACAGGCTCAAGCAGTGGGCTCATGAGACTCTTATGAGGATCGACAAGTCCACATGCAAAGTCTTGCACCTGGGTCAAGCTTATATGTGTAATTGTCAAGTGAAGGTTAATTCAATGACATCTTCTGTTTAAATAAAAAAAGCATAAAAAAGAAATATATTTTTTATTTCTATTTTATTTTTATTATTATTTTTAAAGGAAAAATACATGACAAACAGAATGACAGATGTTTGTTCAGCTTACTTTAAATGATCTCATAAATTTAAGAGATAAGCATGATGTCTGAAGAAATGTGAGTCATCTCCGTTAGCTTAAGATGATAAGAGCTGAGGGAGATAATTTTATGCCTTGGGTTACAAGTGATAACAACTGAATCTCAGGAGGGTACATCTTTTCAAACTACAATTCTGATGCAGTGGTTGTGATATGGGTACAATATAAACTGCATTACCAGCTGACGGATATCTATAGGGACATCATGCCACAGAATTACTAATATGAAAACAGACAAAAATAAATAAATAAATAAATAAATAAATAAATAAATAAATAAATAAATAAATTCAAGAGCAAGAATCACAAATGACTCAATGAACCCCTTCTTCCTTGCACTCCACTGACTTCACAGGTTTTCCTTTCTGAAATAGGGGACACCACAATACCTAATGACCTGGATAAATAGACATAAAGGAGATAGGTTTGCTCTAACTTAGCAGAGGAATAATCTATAAAGAGTAAGAGTCACCCAAAATGAATGCATTGTTCTAGTCTTTCTGACGTGGACATGGAGCACCTACTGGAAAGTTACAAGTGAGGCTGGTCAGTGCAATGAACACTCTTGGTGCCCTCAGTCTTAAGAGTTGGCTGTCAATTAGCATAGATCATAAATAGAATTTTCTTTCTGATTTCCCTAAAAAAGCACTAATAATACTATTCCTTCAGTCAAGATTTAGTTTGTACTACTGTGACATATAATTTCATTTTATTAAAATCTGTGGAATGGGAGCCCAAATAGGTATACCAATGCTTTTCCATTAACTTAAGACTGCCCTGGAAAAGGAGAGTCATGAAATCATAAGTGCTCATGGATGACACGTATATACATATGCATATTTATACACACTTACAAAAATATTCCTAAGGCCATTTGCTTCCAAAATAGAAGCTATTGAGATATCTACCCACTGTTTCAGCCACATGTAACAAAAGGCAATTGTCTTAATTTCAGCTGGAATTGTTTTTTTGTATGTGTGTTTTAGTTTTGTTTCATTTTTTGTGGTATGATACTATGTTTTGATTCTAGGAGAAAAACAATGTTGATAACACATTGATATTTATAGTTACTGCTAAGCAATGCTGTATTTATTAAATATTTTTATCTAAACCCATTAGTTTTTGTTGTTGTTGTTGTTTTGTTTTCTATTTCTCTCCCCCTTTCCACTGGGATGAGGGGGGAGCGAGTGAACAACTGAGTGGTGTTAAGCTACCTGTTGGGTTAAACCATGGTAGGAATGCAAGATAGGACACCAGTCAGTTTTCTCCTGATTTTTTATTAGGTTTCTGAGTAATGTTACTACAGATGTTTGTGTGAACCAATACAGAGAACAAGTAATGACTTTTCAGCTTACTGCAGGTTAAAGGAAATTAGTCTGGAAAGCATATTTACCTAAAACTCCTATAATTTTTGTTGATAGATAAATTGCATAGGTGTGATTTTTTTTTAGTTTTGTATTTAATGTGTATTTTGTCTTGATTCACTGACAAATATACAACTTCTAGAATTTCCAGAAATTGGATGTCCATGCTTGATTCATCATGAGTGGCTTATAATTAACTTTCATTGTCAAAACCTGTTAGACTCATGACCATCTTCATGAACAAAATATTAAACTTGACATATGTAAAACAAAATTAATCCTTAAAGTGATTTGTGTAAGCCTTGCATAGGGCCAAATACCCAACAAGTTTAAGTTAGCATAAAGCTGTGGAAGGGATGAAAATTTACACCAGCCAGGAATCCAACCCAGATAGCCTGACAACACTGCTGTGAAAATATTATTCTACTTTACTATTGTAATCTGTGTAATGAACACTTGTAAGCTTCTCTATGGTAAGCATGAGAAAAATACTTCCTTTAATTAAAATGTAAGTGCAATCTCTTTACTATTGCAAATGCACTTATTTTTTCACCAAATTAGACTATCTTAAACAAAATCATACTTGCATTCAGTGACTCATTTTAATGTAAAGCCTACAGATTTCAGTCTTCTAACTCCAAGAAAAATCCTACTTTGTAACTGAAGCCACTCATTTTTGTAGCTGTACATGCCCCCAGCTCAGTTCCTCATTCATTCATCCTGAAGATGGTTAAGATGGTTCTTTTCCCTTCCTTTTTCCTTCCCTTTCTCTTCCCCTTCCCTTTCTCTCTCTCTTTTTTTTTTTTTTTTTTTCCGTTTCTCTTCCTTTCCTTTCTTTTTCTTTTACACTTTTCAGCCAGGAAAACAATAGCATGAAACTTCAGAAATCTCTCCCAGATTTGTTAAGCAGTGTATGGGATGCATGGAAGATATTATGTGTCCTGATTAAAATAAATAAATAAAATAAAATAAAATAATAAAATACAATGAGATATTTTTTCTAAAATAAGTTTGTCTCACCAGACTATAGCCCAGTGAAATGAAGAAACTGGAAAATATACCAAATGAAATTTGGAGAGTGAAGCTGCTAATTTCAAATTTTATCCTTTGACAACATATGATGCTAGAGAGACGGATCAGCTTGTAATCTTTATTTGAAGTATTGATACTGAATATAATGTCACTTATGAAATGGCTTCTTTGGTGCCATGAAAAAATCAACTAAATCTCTTGATTTGTAAGAAGTACTAAGAATTACATTAAAGCAATTTTCTTTAACATATGTCAACATATCTGGTACAGCTGTGGGTGACAGCTAGGCAGGGGGGTTGGAACTACATGATCCTTGAGGTCACTTCCAACCCAGGCCATCCTGTGATTCTGTGACACCCTGGCACTGATTGGTAAAAAACAAAAAAAAAAAAAAAAAAAAAGGGACTTATAAAATTAATGGAAGATGATGCAATTGCTGTTGGCAGCTCATGTTTGATGAAATAACTGCATCACATTTAAAAGGAAAAAAAAAACAAAAACGCGCAAAAGCTTTAAAAATCAATAATGTCATACAACTTCATAAAAACTGTAAATTTCATAAAGTCCAAGGGACTGAATCATCAACTCCAGGAGTTCCTTGTAAGTATGAATGCTGATTCTGGGGACACCATTTACTTTTCTGAAGGAAGGTGGCTAAGTTTTGGTAAAATGCCAAAAAGATTTTGCAATTTGTGAAATGAAATTAAGATATATATGGAACCAAAAGGAGTAATTGTGTCAGAAATTTAAGGTTAGAAACAGCTCACACATTAGCTATTTCTTAAGAATTTTATCACTCATATACATGAGTTAAATATGCATCTGCAAGGTGGAAGTCACCTAATCTGTGCTGTTTCAAACCTTAGTAATATTCAAAAGGAAATTTAAATTATGGTCAGCTCAAAGTATAGAAACAGTTTTATGCATTTTGCTACAACAAATAAACACAGTCCTGTGAATGGTAAAAAATATGTAGCTTTGCTTTCCATTTTCATAAAATAATTTGAAAATAGGTTTCAGGATTGAAAGAAACAAAACGAAACAAAATAATGATTTTCAGTATATTTGTGACTCCATTTTCAAAAATATCAGGCACCCGTGGTTTTAGGTTTTGTGTTTATTCAAATACAATTTATAAATATAGTGATTAATTAATTTGATTTTCCTTGTTTATTCCTACATTAACACACTAATCACCAGACAACATGTAAGTATATTTCCAGAATATAAAATAAATAAATAAATAACTAGAAGATATCTGTGAAGTAAATAAGCTTTTTCCAATAATAATTGAGAATAATCACTTTTCACACAACATCTTTGTTTAATATATATTTTCAAGAGGTCATGTTTTCCCACAGCTGTGAATCAGGAAGGTAGCTTAGTACATTTTTCTCCTGCATTTTATGTATATTTGTACACTTTATACAGCTATGTAAACTAAGAGTTAACTTCTGTAACCTCCCCTTTCTCTGTATTTATCTCACTGAAGCAGCTGTGATAGTTGCATTCACCCTACAAGTGAAATGGCAGGCAGACTCCTCTGAGATGGGTTTACCACTCTGCAAGCAGCTGCTAGGGGAGCACAAAGACACAGTGCACTCTATAAATCTTTTCCCACACTCTCAGAAGATTTTTTGTGTGATAGCCTCTTTTCCAGCTGGCTTGAGGCCTGAAAGTCCCAAGGCAGTCCCAGTAACTATGCTTGTGGACTGATAGACTTATTCATTGGACTATTAGCAGAAGCATGAATTTCTTTAACCAAGTGTTAGAAATGATAATAAATCTAACTCAGGCTGCATCTGACAGTGATTTGTAAAACCACTCATTTTGAATACACTATGGTAAACTGATTTTGATGAAATAAGGAGGAATGAGAAATAAAATCATCTTTACTTAAGGAAATATATTTTTCTCTAAATTTTGTCCTTTTGCTAGACAAAAAAGTTATTCAATATTAAACACACATATATACATATACATAAATAAATTTACATCTTACAAGAACAGACTAAGATTTCTGTCTGTTGGTTTTACTTTAAAAGAGAGAATAATTGTGTATAATAGAGCTAAATAAGTCATCTTCATTCTGGAAAGATAACTACTCAATTTCTAAGGCTGAATCAGAATATCAACTATGCACTCCAGAGGGGTGTTGTCTACTTCTTTTCATCTTCCACAGATGAATCTTGCTTCTGGTGGTTGATTCATGACTCAAGGGAATCTAAAATGCTACTATAATATAAAAGATATCTACAATGGAAATACAGTTATAGATTATTGCACAGAATTGTGATACTCTTTAGAGGGTTTTATAGAACAGTATTTTCAAATTCCATATTTTCTCCCACAGTAAAAAAGGAAACTTATGAGAAGAATTTAAGTTGACTTATAAACTAATCAATCATATTTGGAAAGTTTGTGTATGGCCTATTTTGTATTTTCCTCCTTTAACTTTATGCTTCTGAGAGACAGAGCTTCAGAATATTTGAATAGCTGAGATGGGAGTGGAAAGATATAAACCAGAATTAAAAGACTAGAAAAAAAAATTCAGATCAAATTTCAATTTCAGATTTAATTTTCTGTCTCAGCAGGGGCTAGCACAATACACCTCAGAGCAAGACAAAAGAAACCTGTGCTAAACAGTATGTAGTAATCTGCTCCTGCCTTTAGTTTCCTTTCAGTATCAAAGATGAGATATAAGACAGAAAGAAAATTTAGACCTCTTCACTGATTTTAAATCTGTAGATTGTCTCATTTTCTAATATTTATAGTAAGAATTCTTACAATTTCATACAAATTTGAAGTTCCTATTTTCTTTGTTTCACTTAATTTCTTTTTTTTTTTTATGCTTTTTTAAATTCCTATTTTTGTGTGTGTGTGTTATTTGGGCCTTTCATGTAGTTATATTGCACTTATGTCATCATAAAAGAGAATAGATGATCTGTTTGCTTTTCACAGATTTGTATATTCTTATTATGTTGGCCCACAACATCAGAGGTGAGTGTTCATGGTATGACAGTAGAGACTGAACTGTCCCACCAAAATCTGGTTACACTATGTTGCCATAAGGCAGAGGGCAGCAGAAGGGCAGAATAACAAAAGTATCTGCCTTAGAAGTGCAGATGAAGCAAAGATGTAGAACTGAATTCCTCTGTGCAGAAAAAAAAAAAAAAATGCACCTTTTGATATTCACTGATGTTCGCTGTAAGAAGTGCAGTGAGGAATGTCTGCTATAAGTTTCCCAAGAAATGACAGGAATTTTGTGAAATATTCATTAAGCAGATAACTAGCAGTGTTGCTTCTTGGGGGATGGTAATGGGTTTTATGAAGTATAACATTTAATTCATGATCTGGATTATGGGACAAATTTCATTCTCAACAAATCTGTTGAGTGCTGAATAGTTCAGTTTTGGTCTAGCATTCAGATAGGCTTCCTGAAGCTGGAAAAATTAGGTGAAACTCAGTGGTGATGATTTCAAAGTTCTGCATCAGGTGTTGAAGGCTGGGCAATACCTGGCTAAGTAGCAATTTGGCAGGAAAGGACAAGGGGAGAAGTGAAACATGTGCCAGTAGTGTATCATTGCAGCAGTGAAGGCAAACTACATACTGGGTTGCATTACTAGAAGTGTACAAAATAGTCTGAAATGAGGAATTAATCCCCTCTATTTGTCATCACACACTTAAGATGCTGAGAACACATCATTAAGATGCTGAGAACTAAGAAAAAAATAACATATTAGAAAGGAGTGAGAGAGCTTGACAGCTTTGTATCCTGAGAGGAGGATGGGTTAAGGAGAAACTTCTTTCCTGGGTAACAGCTGGATACAGAGAAGATATTCTCACATGGTGTGAGAATGTGAGGCAATGGACGTCTTTTGCAAATAGGGAAATTCTGACTTGACATGAAGAAAAAATTATTTACCCATAAGGAAAGTCAAACACTGCACAAGTACCCAGAGCAGCTCTGAAAATACTAACATTATAGATATTCATGACTGATCTGGGAATAGCCTTTACCTTAGCCCTGCTCAAAGCAGATATTTTGATCACCCAATCTCTGAAGTAGTTTCCAACACAAATTAGCCGTCAATTATATATAATAAAAGCTAAGAAAAAGTTGAAATCAAAGAAAAGAAAAACAAAACAAAACAAAACCAAAAAAGCATTGTTTGAATCTGTCATACTTTAAAGAAATGATAGGAGATCTTATTTATTCTTTTCTCCCTACAGGATTAGAACTATCTGTAAACAAACTCCCTGTCACTGGATCTTATACAACTCCTTGTTTATAGTTCTTAACTATCTATCAGCAGCTCTTCAAATTTAATTAGTCTCCTTGTTATCCTCATGAAATCAAGTTGCATCCTTCACAAAATAATTTTATCATTCCAAACAATATTTTCCCATATTCTGAAATTCTAATATGCAGGAAGTTTACATTCTAGTAAGACTGAGGTGCAAAGTGTAAGTCACTTGGTTTTACTGTCTCACCAGATAATTTCTGGCATCTGACTTAAGAGATTCTGCATGTACCCAAAGGGCAAACATTTTAAACTAGATGTCTATTGTGGTTGGAATAAGTACTCTTAAGGAATGTGTGTTCCTTGCGCACAAAAGGATAATGAATAACTAAAAATAAATTAAAAAGTAAATATCTGAGTTCTACGTCGATACAAATAGGTGAAATAATTGCTGTGCTTTCTTCCTACCTGTTTCTCAGTCACAAGTGGAATCTTGTGGGTCTAAAGCAACACAGAAACAAGGTAAGATTATGGACATGCACTGTGTAGAGTATTTCAGTTATAAACTATGGCCCAACTTGTAAGTAATAGATTTCCCTAAGCATTAGCATGTGTTTGCAGAAGTGAAGGGGGTCTCTTAATGTGTCTTAATAGGCACTGTGTGACTCTGTCATTGTAATAGCTTAGATACAGTTTTTGCACAACGAAGGAGTAACTGATAAGATTAAAATGATACTTACAATGTTTTTATGTGAAAAAGGGTAGTCAAATACAATGCACATTGTGATGTCTGGTGCCTAATTCAAATACCAGTTTCAGTACAAATTCTTCTTTCAGTTTCAGAAATTTAATTGCCCTGTGTCAAGCTGGTATCAAGGGCAGGGAACTTATCAGCTAGTTTAATGTGTCCAGGTAGCATTGTGCAGCTTGAGTCTCAAAAACCGAATAAATGCATTAATTTGACACAATTCCAGAGTCAGAACAAATAGTTTCAGACAGCTCCTCATACTGAGACCTTTTAACAAATTCTAGGCCTATTGTCTATTTGGTTTCTACCCAACCAAGAATCTGCACAGTCACTTCACTAACATACAGTGCAAAAACGCTCCTACAAAAATAACAATATAAAAGTAAAAATTAGAAAAAAGTAATAATAAAAAACCCACCCCTCAAACCATGCCTGGACATAAATGGCTTGATTTCTACAGTTATTTTACTCCTCAGAATGGGCACATGGAGACAGAATTGTGATGAACTCTTTCCATACTTTGTTTTAGAATTTTCTGTTCCTTATAATTTTTTTTCTAAGTAAAATGGGTTCCTGCCAGATTTTAATACTGTGATCAGAATGAGCAGCAAATTCCTCTGTGAAAAGTATGAATGAGTGGCTTCAGGTATATCAACTAGATGAAGTTTTGCAGGAATTCACTTTATTTTCAGGACAAGTCTGAAGGACTTCATAGTAACTGGTTGCCTTGATGTGATTACACATTTATTGCTTTGTCCAGATTGCTCTTAGTTTTGTTTGTTTATGCAAACAAGTCCTATTATTTGTACATTAGATTTTATTTCACTAGTACAGAACATCACTAGCCCATATGAAAGACACATCCACATGAAGCTCTTGCTGAGAAACATCATTTAAGCATAAGATCTATTTACACATT
The DNA here is from genome assembly GCF_054131305.1 of Coturnix japonica. Classification (NCBI taxonomy): domain Eukaryota; kingdom Metazoa; phylum Chordata; class Aves; order Galliformes; family Phasianidae; genus Coturnix; species Coturnix japonica. The sequence goes on from NC_140664.1 coordinate 51,360,638, forward strand.
TGTGAATAACATATATACCAAATCTTAATATGTTGATGTGGAGATGGGCATTGTATAGAATGCATATACAAACTAAAATAACAAGAAATTACATTAAACAAAACAAAACAAAACAAAGCATTATTTTTGAAGTCTTTGCATATGCCTGATAAAGAACAAGACTTTTATTGTTGCTTATTTTTTCTCACTAGAAATACTGATATTTTCACATATGACTTTGTGAAATCACATCAGCCCACTATATTGACTGTATCTACTATTGATGCATCTTTCCTTTTTTTTTTTTTTTTACTCTGAGAATGACTTTTATATCATTTTATAGTGATAGGAGAGGGAGGAATGAATTTAAACTAGAAAAGGGAGAGTGAAGTTAGATGCTAGACAGAAACTCTTTACTCAGAGGAAGGTGAGGCACTAGCACAGATGCCCAGAGAAGTTGTGTAGCTCCATTTTTGCAGGTGCTCAAGGCCAGGTTGGATGGGGCCCTGGGCTGCTGAGCTGGTGGGAGGCAGCCCTGCCTGTGGGCAACTGGGCTTTGAGGTCCCTTCAGCCTTAAGACGTTCTATGACTCTTGCAGCATGAATGCAGAATATGCCTATTACAAATAAGCTAATCAACTAGAGAAAACAGTTTGAGATGCTTTCTGTGTTGTGTTCTCTAAACTCATCAGTGTTAGCAATGACAGATGGACAGAAGCACAAATAAGTGGGAATAAGAGATGTAATATAACATTTCAAAGAGTAATAATACTAAGAAATACACTAGAAATATAGTCTGGATATAAGCAAAAATATATATAAAGACATAGGATATTCACCTCCAGTAGGTTTTTGGCACATTTTAGCAAAAGATGAGAGGAGGCACCTCGGTAAATGTACTACTGAAGAAGAAAAAATAGCTTGCCGGAAGAATTCATTAAGTCCTTTCTATCACTGAATTTCACATTCCTGAACATGAAGATCTATCAGGATATTTTCTGCAAATCACAGAAACAATAGGCTACAAGAAATTAACATTTCTCAGACTTACTTTTGACACATCCTTTCCAAGCTGGTGAAAGAAACTGTGGGAGATGAAGCGCAACTTGACAGTTACATCGCAACTGTCAAGATCTAACCAGAAAACAGAAGAATACACTAATGGCTGTGAACTGCACTCCTCAATGCAGCCTCAGCCAGTCTCTGCTGATAACAGCAGTTGCCCCTTGGTGATGACACTATGTTTAATTTACTGAGCATCAACCACATGCAATAGGTTATCAACATCACCTGCAATACTGGAATCAAAACATCTAGGCTGAAACAGACAGATTTATATCCTTTCTTTATAAATAACAGCCAAAACAGCTATAAACAGTTGTCAACATGAATCTTATTCATCTGTCCAACAGTTAGTACTTTTCATGCCAATGAATATCTAAATGGGCAGGTAGTGTTCCTATGAAGTATTTAAAAGAATTTTAAAATGTTGTCATTCTGACACTTTAGGTCAGAATATGCCTATTATTTACACCGTATGCTTTAGTGCTTGTGCATGTGTGTCTATTTGAAAGATAAAAGATAAAAGATAAATACACACTTTTTTTTTTTTTTTTTTTAAATCTCACTCAGCTTTCCATAAGTGTGTTTTTATCAAATAGATTATTAACTGTTCCCTAGCTCAGTTTGGGGGCCAGTTTAACCTTAATGAAAAATTTTTACAGCTAAATAGCACTTCCAGGAAAACTGAGATTTAGAGAAGAAATGTTTATGAACCAATTAACTAATGTCTCCTGCCACAACTAGTCTCAGTTATTATTTACATCACTTCCCTGTGGAATTTTGGATGATAACGCTTCCCTTGTTGTGGCAGTTCCTGCATACAGACCCTCTTCAATGAGATGGAAAGATGTTGGAAAGCATTATTCTTGTCATTCACATGTGAAAGAAATGGACAGGAAGAAGACCAAAGACTCCAGTTATCTCTATCAAGAGACCAATTCTCTCAACACTGAAATCAGTATGAATATAAGTAGGAGGATAGAAGAGCATTGAGGCTCATTTTGAATGTGGAAATCTGGACGTTTACATTTGAAGTTTTTTTATTTTTTTTCTTTTTTCTTCCCCCCCCCCAAAAAAAAAACAGTTTCAACAAACAATTCATCACAATAACTTTTGAGCAGTGCAAGGAAATCAAGGTACACCTAATCCACTTTCTCTCCTTCACCTGATTATTCAGGCAGGGAGGATGTGATCAGAGCTGCACATGCACAACCTTGAAAAACCTGATAGTTCTGTGTTCTAAGCCCACAGAACTATCTAAGTATCTAAGTCCTAGATACTGAGCTACACAGGGGCTTGAATTCAATCAGTGTGGCAAAAACAAATATCTCTTTTCTGAAGTGACTCTGGTGATAACAAACTCTTTGTTGTGGCAGTTCTGTAATGTTCATGCACTGTTAGACTACAGTCTACAATGCTCAGACCACTGAAGAAATTAAGGATTATTTATTTATTTAATTATTTGAGTGTATGTATGCAGTGTGTAAATCAGTAAGTTTATTATTAAACAGGTTTGAATGGGGCTCTGTCCATGTGTGGATGTATACATGCAGGCAGGCTCAGTTGTGTAAACAGTTAAAGGTTAAGCATGAACACTAAGATCTGAAAAACTTTTGAATGTAGTGCAATCTAGGCAAGGAGGATCTTTCCGCCTATGTGGTGCAAAGATGTATAAAACAAAGTTTAGGGACACAAGGGAGGTTATTTTAATTTCAAAGTGTTTTTGAGAGGTTTACGGGCTATGAACAAAAAAGTAGAAAATTGTGCTTTACTGTCTCTGCACAAGCATGGTGCATCTAACTTAATGGCACATTTTGGGAGAAAAAAAAATATATGTAGAATTTCAAAGTGGTTGCAGAAGGGGAAAATCGAGAAAACAGTACTATATTCTTCAGGCAAGATTTTTTACTAGTGTAATGACTATAAAATAAGTCTTTAGCATGATTGCTCAGAAACCTTTTAATGAGCTTACAGGAGTGCTTCCTTCCAAACTGTACAGAAAGAGTGCAACTGTACAGAGTGCAAACTCAAACAGTTTCCTTCCAAACTGTACAAGAGTGCAAACTGAACTTTGTCAACACAATAAAATGCAAAAAAATGCAACTCTGATGAAAAAGGTGACAGCAAAACGTATGTCCTATAAAAGGTTAATCAAAGTTATTTCAAAAACACAATTCATTACAAATTCATAAAGGCAGGAAAATGATATGGATGACTTACTTCATTCACGTGGAGCATGACTGGTACTGGAATTGTAGGATAGCTGGAACAGAAATTGATTCACAGCATTATCTACTACCATAGCAGAGAAAGAGTGAGCATTACCTTTACATAGTATTGTCAGTAGAGATACATTTGTGCAACCGCAAGTGCATGGCTAAATGATTTTGTGCTCTTTCTTGCTTGGAAACATATTGTACTCTTTCATATTGTACAAATATAACATTTTCTCACATGGGCTTCTATGAAATTTTCTGTACATCTAACTGAAAATTTTGCAGTGCTATTACTTTTAAATAAATATTAAGATAAAATACAGTGGGGTCCTGGTTCAGGTGGTTAGAGAGCTCAACTGATGCTGTTTTGTCAGGGATGACCATTTAAATGCTAAAATCTAATCTGCTGCATGTCTTAGAAACTGTGTAGATGAAAAATGTAGGAACAATCCTGTTTTCTCTAATAATATGAAGAAAAGATGATTCAATACTTCAATACTGCCGACTGGTTTTGCAAGCCTTTTATAAAGAGTGGAGTAATAACCTATAGTTGTTCCCCTGCTCTTCCAAGTTTGGCAGTAGATAATCAATCAGCCAGATGAGAGAAACCCAGGAGCAGAGGAGAGGCCTTGCTACTTGTTATTAAATGCATCTTCACAGCTTAAAGGAGAAGCTATGGGGTAACATATATGATGCAGGTGTCAAAGTGGTATGACTAATGCCCAGAGCACTGGACAGTTTTGAAGAAAGGTGGAGTACTCTGAAAGAGGATGTGATAAAATCACCAGATGATGGCATACAAGGATGTAAGATGTCACCACTATAAGTGAGAAGCAACGCTACTAGGGATGTTGGAGCAATGACTTGTGGTAGGATAAAAGTCTACATGTGATATAAATTGAAAAATAATATCAGGGGAAAAAAAAAAAAAAGTGAAATGCTAATGTTGACATTGCAGATGACTACAACTGCAAATGCGTTACATTATCACACATTCCTTAATTGTCCTCCTTGGAAACTATTCTCAGTCTGGAGGGAATATGCAGGAGTTTCAAATTATCATAGAAATCTATTTTCTACTAACTTCATAGTTACCTTCTGCCAAATAGATTTCTCACTATTACTGCACACTTTGACAAGTGAGAATGTTGTCATTTTCAAAAGTGCTGATGTGAGCCCTCCTACATTTCCTGGAACCTGTGTGTGAACTGCTTGTCTTGCATCTATCAAATTGACTTATTTCCTGCCAAGGTAGTGAATATATATATATATATATAATTAAATATTAATAAAAATAAATAAATAAAAGTGGGTAAAAATATTGTTTAGCAGTCCTATGGAAATATTCTCAATTTCCTTTTTTTTTTTTTTTTTTTCCCCCTCAGTATTTATTGAGTGAAAAAGTGGAATATATGTATATTCTTTTCTTTAGATAAGAAATCTCTCAGCTCCAGTGTTTATTAAGCTGCTTAGCAGACTGGTATTGAAGGTAATCAGCTGGTATGTGGGAGCTTTTTCTGTAACTTTCTGACCAAGACAGAATAAGGATCTAAATATTTTTTCCCTTCACACCCCAAAGTATTATTATGTGGACAAATGAAAATAATATTGAAAAATGATATGTCTCTTATAAGATCTATTAAGATAGACTTTTAAGACATTTGAAACTTTTAAAAAAAAAAAAAAAAGCAGTGACTTGTACCTTCAAATTCTCTCCCTTGAAAAAAAACTGTAGGGTCAAAAAAAAAAAAAAAAAAAAGCCTTGTGTGAAATGTTATTAAGTTAAATAATAATTTCTGATATATTTTTAAAAATACTACCAGCAACTACATTTCTGAGAGGATTGCATAGGACTGGCGAGAGATGTTTAACGTGATATTATCTGCTAGAAGCTGTACACCAGAATAGTTCTCAGTACTATAAATTTTGAAAAATAATATTTTAAAGTATATTGCTACAATTCAGTATAATCCTTGATTTATTCAATTTTTCAAGAAAATATCTGTAAAAGAATTGGACAGTAAAATAACTCAGATGGTATAGCAGTACATGGATGAGCCTGGTAATACAACATGCAGGATGTTGCTTGCGTTGGACTTTGATGTTTGGCACTTCATTGATATTGCATACCACATACAGTAATCCTATTAAATATCAGTCAAAATTATTATTTTTTTTCTTTTTCTTTTTTTTTACTTTTTGTGAAATCTACAAATGTGCAAACACTGGAATAGGAGAGTAAATGGTGAAGTAGTCTGAGAACTGGCTTACTGGTAGAGTCAGAAAGCTGTCACCAGTGTCGCAGAGTCTGATTGGAGGCCTGTTCCCCAGGGGTCAGTGCTGAGTCCAATCTTGTTTAACATCTTCCTCAGAAACCTGGATGAAGAGATGGAGTCCATCCTCAGCAAGATTGCTGATGTTACAAAGCTGAGAGGATTGGCTGACACACCTGAAGCTGTGCTACCATACAACAGGCTATGGACAGATGAGAAAGTTGGTAAGGGAGGAATAAGTTGAGATTTAACAAGAACAAGTGTAGAATCTTACAACTCGGGAGGAATAATCACATGCAGCAGTAAAGGTTAGCACTTGACCTGTTGGAGAGAAGTTCTGCAGAGAAGAACCTTGGGATCCTGGTGGTCAAATTGGCCATGAGCCAGCAGTGTGCCCTGTTGGCCAAGAAGGCCAATGGTATCCTGGGGTGCATTAAAATGAACATGGCCTGCAGGTCAAGGGAAGTGAACCTCTCTCTCTGCTTTGGCGTAGTGAGGCCACAGCTGGAGTAACGTGTCCTGTTCTGGGCTCCCAAGTTAAAAAAATAAAAAAAAAAATATTATAAAAAGAAATAAAAAAAGAAAAGAAAAAGAAAAAATAGTGATCTTAGAAAGGGAGTCCAGAGGAAGGCCACAAAGATGACAAAGGACCTAGAGCATCTCCCATATAAGAAAAGGCTGAGTAACCTGGGTCTTGAATAGAATGCTTGGGGAAAAGAAGACTGAGAGAGGATCTGATAAACATTTATAAATACCTAAAGGGGAGTGAGAGGCAAATGGATGAGGCCAGGCACTTCTCAGTGATGTGTAGCAATAGGACGAAGAGTAATGGCCAAAAATTTGAATACAGGATCTTCTGAACTCACATGGGTAAGAACTTCTTTACGATAAGGGTGATGGAGCAGAGTAACAGGCTGCCCAGAGAGACTGTGGAGTCTCTTCCTAGAGAGATATTTGGGACCTGGCTGGATGCCTACCTGTACAACCTACTGTAGAGTACCTGCTTTGACAGCAGAGTTGAACACGATGATCTCTTGAAGTTCCTTCCAATTCCTATGTATCTGTGATTTGCCACATGCAAGTTCTTGTGTAGCCCCAAAACTCTGCCATACTGAAAGAACTGAACTGCCATTCTTTCTCTCAAAGGATTTTAAATCTGACTACTACTGTGGTGTAAGAAATAGAGTAATGAAAAACGGCATGAGTAAGATTTCATACTCTTACCCATTTTTTCCCTCTTTTACACATATTTTCATTCTAAAATTGCCTCATGTTTTAACTGTGAGCATCATTTGGCAGAAAAAATTCTTGCAGCTGAGCACTCTTGTGTATTGCCACACATGCTGTATGATTTCCTGGATGTTGTTAAGCAGCAGTCTTGCCATGGCAGATGCTCTAGCTCTGTTTATACCACAATATCAGATGCAGTTATTCTCTCTTCAAGCTAACTCTAGGCATAAGGAGTTGTTGACCTCTTTGATGACTGCTGGCATTTGCAAGCAATCCATTCTGTTTTAATACCTTATGTTTTCCTCAGGCATTTGCTTCAAAAGACATTTAGACATCTGCTTGAAGCTCTGGTAGATTTCCAGTTTTCAAGTCCATATGCCTAGACAGCCACAATACTAAAGCTCAAATCAATAGGAGTTGGATGAATTTTGAGAATCCCACTAGGAATCTTTTAAGATAGTTAGATTTCTAAAACAAAATTTAGATCCCATGTCCGAAAAGGCTGACCTATATCTGACAGATTAAAGGAGATCAAGTATCTTATGACCTTAATTCCAACAAATTTTCATTTAGGACTGGCTATTTCAATCTATGATATGACTATGTATGCCCAACTACTGTCCTGAAAGCTTGCTTTGAGAATCAATACTCACAGAAGAAAAAAGTCATCACAATGGCATTGGTGCACATGTGTATGGAATTGCAACATGCTTAATTGCCAGTATGCATTACATGAAGGTGAAATAATCATTCTCAAAATTTAAAAGGAGAGCAAAAATTAATTAAGGCAAAAAGTCTGTATAAGAAGACTAATGGGCCTGATAATAAAGGCCAATGTGCATTTAATGATTGAGGGAAATAGGTTGTTTTGTCAATATGTAAGCTCTAATTTACACTGTTAATTTTTTAACACTGCGGGCTGTGATTTACATAGCTACCTTTTAATAAGATTTTGCCCGATCCTGAAATAGATTCCTATCAGATCAATCCACAGAATTTATATTTCTATCAGTACTTACAATAGAACAAATAAACTAGTAGAAGCTCTATTTAATAACTGGCAAAGAAATAAGGATAAAATACTTAATATCTGTTTCTCCCAAGCAAGGGGTATAAATCCACAAGCAAGTCAGTGTTTGATTTTAGTTGAGAAGTGCCGCATAGCCACTCTGGTTAATAGCAGTACAAAAATTTAAAAAACAACAACAAACCATTAAATGTAATCAGGACAATTTGCCCAATTTGTCTGACAACATCCTCTTTCTGCAGATGCATGTAAAAGTCCTTTAACCAAAGAATAGTGATGTGGAATGTAGAAGACAAGTTCCTTGCCATTTTCAGCATTCAGTAAAAGTCAGTTTGTCTGAAGATCTTGAGTTCTCAGTTTTATAAACACTTTATCTCTGACTTATTGTTGCAACAGATAAAGAAAATAAATAAAAAAATAAAAATCTTATTTCCTTCTTTTATTATACTAATCATTCCAATGATTGTATTTATATTAAACGTATAAGCATCACTGAAACTATTTTGAATGAGTATCTTCTCTGAAATTCCCTACCAAGTCTCTAAATAATCATTACCCTTTATGAACAATTTATGTTCTAAATAAGAACAGATTTTTGTATTCCTCTAGCACATTCATAGTAATGATGCATTTTTTAATGTCTTCTAGCTCTGTGAATTGCATTTGCTAAAATGAAAATAAATGAACATCACTGAGAAAAAAATACTAAGTCAACATTGTCTTATCAGAATTAAAATATTTTAAAAATAAGACATCATTTATGCAAACTGTCAGCATTTTTTTATGACTAGATTTGAAAACCAGCCTTAGCATTTGGTTATAAAGTTATGTTTCTGTGTGTTATCATGGAATACATTTCTTAGGTTTTCTGATAGTAAGCACTGCATATGAATTATTTTTTCCTTGAACAGCAATCTGTTCCTACAAAAATATGACACTGTCATAGAGAGGTTTACAGTCAGTTATAATCCCACCATGTTCAAATCAACACTTGTTGTGAAATTTCAACAAAGTGCCTGACTTTATTTTGTTTGTTTCCTAAAAATCACATAACACAATAGTATTTCAGATTTGTTTCTACGCTGATATTGGCCTTTCAAGAAGTGTAGACAGAAATTATTTTCATGTGCAAAAAGAGCAAATGAGAGTGAAAAATTTAAATTACGTGTCAGTACAAACAATGATGTGTAAAGAATGTAAAGTGATTAAAAACAAACAAACACGTGCTCAAGATCTCCAAATGATTTTCAGAATTAAAGGTAGCTACTGATAAGAAAGTGATAGAACAGTATTACAAAATAAAAAGCTCAAACTAATCTATTTGGAGAGCAAAGTGCAGTCAGAATTTTATCTCTAAAATATAAATATTCAAAATGTGCTTCACAGTGTAACTCATAAATACTTTTCTAAAATACACCAATATTTTTAACATTTCTGACAAAACATCCAGTAAAATTAGGAGCAGCTTTGTTATCACAAGTTCTGACCCTCATGAAAGTCCTCCACTACTCAATAAGACATGGAGGAGCAACACAACAATGCATATGCAATTCAGTTTTTCTGGACTACGTTGGTGATAACTTCCTGCTCCGAGTAATACAGAAGCCAGAGGAGAGGTTCTTTGCTGGACCTTTTTGTCCACTAGTGTGAAGGAGCTGGTGAGGAATGTACTGTTCAATGCAACTTTGCCAGTGGTGACTGTGAAAATGGTAGTATTCAAGATTCTCAAAGCAGCATAGAATGCACAGAAAGTCTGTAAGCAGACTTTGGCATCTTCAAGGATCTCTTTGGTAGAGCACTGTGTGACAAAGCCCTAGAAGGAAGAAAGCTCGCTGATATTCAAGGATACTCCCCCCCACCTCCACCCAAGGTCATGAGCAATACACCAAGCCAAGAGGAAATCAGACAAAAATGACAAAAGGTCTCCATGGACAAATAAGACAAATCTATACCTTTTCAATTTGGAGTGAGAGATGCCATAGAGTACCTGTGTCAGAGGCCAGATTGCTGATAACAGTGGCTCATCCCTCTTCCACTGATGAAGTTATGCCTTCACAGAAGGACACTAATTTGCACATGCAGGACCTACTCTTGGTGAAGCAATGCTGTTTATCCCATATCACCTTCTCTTCCACATCCCTTAGCATAGCTTCCAGGAGTAGAGCAGGATACTCCTGACAGAATGGTGGTTCCCTAGGCCATGAAAACGCCTTTTTTTCTAGTCAACAGGGACTTCCCTTGACTGAAATGTCTTTGTCAGTGTCATTGAGAGTGACTTGGAATTGCATAGGTTGAAATTCATTAAAATGCTTTTTTATAGTTCCAGTATTACAAAAAAAATATTACATTAACATGTCTGAAAATCTCTCTCTTATATCAGTGCAATCTTAAATGAACATTTTCTAGAAAATTTTCCAACTTAGTCTAATAAATGCATTAGATTTTGTATGAGCTCTGCATAATCTCTACATTTGTTTACAAACATTTCATTTTTGGTACACAACATGCTGTCAGTTTTGAGTAAAATTCAAACAGTTCTCAAAGTGATGGCACTTAAGATGGCACTGTTATCTGAGTAAAATCACCTGTGACAGTGAAATGCAAGTACTATCCACTCGAGTGAAACTACTTTGTAAGGCTGCCAGAATGCCTGTTACCTGCAAAAACAACAGACAGCTTGCTCTTTCTATTTTTCATGGGACTAAAAAGTTTACTCTGAGTACAGCTGAGTTCTGAAAAAGCACTACTCAAAATAATGAAACTGAAAAGGCATCAAATGTTATTACTCCTATTTATTTCCAAATTAAAATAAACAAAAAAATTTACCAGGAAAAACAAGACCAAAGTATATTCTGAAATTTTTACTTTTCTCATTTTTGAATATTATTCCATTGAACTTTTAGCAGCAAATACTACAGTGTGGATGTATACTGATATTAGGAATAAACAGAAATGGAAAAGAGGTCGTGCATAACTATGATACAGATAACCTTTACAATTCTGAATCCTGTCATATTTCTGTGGTTTTTACTATGGTATATATTAAAAATATTGAAATAGAGAAAACCACAGAATTCTATGCATTCAGTGCTTCCCAATCACTGGTCTAAAAGTTTTAAAGGAGGACTAAAGATTAAAAGAAAGGAGAAAATCATTCATAACCAAACCTACACATATGTATTTCCTTATGTGCAACCAGTTACCTAACCAGCAAATACAGGGGGAAATCAAGCTAGTAAAAAAGCACACAAAGTAATTCTATGCTTTAGGCTGTTCAATATGATAGCTAAACCTGTATTTGAAAAATAAAATGATTTCGGAAACTAAGCTAGAAATATACCACATGGTAAGCATTAAAAACTACTTGGCACTCTAAAAGTAAATAACTAAGTAAATATAGCTATAGAATTCAAAATTACAGAGGAAACGCTGCTCTAATACACTCTTCTGACCCTCATACTCCTCCAGCTGTACTCCCACAATTCAAGAAATATAGTATCCCGTTCCAAGTTCTGTTTCTTTCATTCCTTTGCCCTTTTGAGTAATTATGTTATAATGTTTTCTGTCAGGAGTGAAATGGATTTATACAGAAAATAAATTCCTGAGTGAAAATTAAAAGTTATAATACATAGGAAAAAAAATTAACAAAAAACAAACAAACAAACAAACAAAAAACACCACATGGACTACAAGGGCATTTAAAACATAATTCGGTAGAATCATTTTATTGTTTTAGTAGCTTAACCTTTTGTGCAGGATTGTACAAGAAAAATATTTGGATCCTGCTTAGAATTTTTTTGAGTAAGTAATCCAAAATAAATGTGTAACAGTACAACATGATGGAAAGCGCAGCAATAGCAGCATGGTAGCAATAGCTGTAGCCTAAGCTACAGCAAGTAATGATATGCTCAAACACAGCAGCTGTATACACAAAAGCAACAAAAAAAAAAATCTGCTTACCCTTGGAAGGCCTCAGGTACACAGGGATCTCTAGCAAGAGATCTCTAGCACCTCACAGACATTTCTTAAATGAGGTCTGGGAAGGGGGTGAATCGTGGATCCACCCCTTCTGGTTGCTCAGGAACATTACATGCACTTGATCTCTGGGTTGGCCTTGTCTGAAAACCAGGTACTCAGTCACTGTTTTAAGCCATGAATTAGCATTTCAACTGCATAAGATCTCTCTAATTTCAGAAGTGCTTAATGACAAAGGAAGTTAACTGGAACATTATTTTTTATATTATTCTTTTGAGGATGTAGCAGCATAAATTCAGTAATTGAAAAACAACAACTATGAAAAATACAAATCAAATCCTCAGTTTATTTCCTTCTATTTTTGACACTTGTTTACCTTTAAAGGTCAGGTGAGATCTGGGTTAGAGAAAGTTTTGCCTTTTTTAAACTCTTATGATTATACTGTGCAGGTCTTGAAAAGTAGTTTTCCATAGGAAAAGACTCAATTTGAGTAAACTTTTCCAATGTTTTTCTTTACTGTCTTAGAGTTAGGTCTTAATCTCTGCTTAATTCTATTATAATCCTTAGGTACCTGCGGTATCCCTTGCAGATCAGAAAGGTAAATCAAATCACTGGAGTGGCTTGACATTTTATATAGGTAGCTAATTTGAATTCCTTCTCATTCCAGGCCTACCAGGTTAATAGTAGCAAACTTTCATGCTTGGAGAGATTTTCTTTTTCAGAGTGCTCAAATCAGAAGGGAAAATTGCTTACCACAGCTCTTGTAGTGAAAGCACTTTTCTGTGTTCAGAATGCAGCTGACACACATCTTCCAGTTTGGTTTTGTCATTGATGAGTCACAGTTATCTTGGCTCCTGGGGACTCAGCAACTCAGTCAGTTCATTGTTAAAAATCTGACACAACATACAACTGATCAGTGAATATCTTGCTCATGTTTTTAATAATTTCTCAGCTCTGAGTCTGCCTTTATAACAGTTTAATACTACTTCCATAACTATAAATGGACACCATAAATACAATTATTTTGGAAAATATGCAGGATAATTCAAAAAAATTACATCCACTCTTATGGTTTTAAAATTATTCTCATGACTATCATTCTGTGACCTTAACTTACAAAAACCTTATTGTATTGGTACCATGCACTTGTTTAAAGTGATTACACTGATTGCAGCATGATTTAATCTCCACAGTCAATTATCAGAAAAGGTGCTGTTGTTCATGTGAAAGCTCTTTTACAAAGAATGTGGAAATAGCTCTGTGACATTAAGAAATCAAGTAGGAATGCAGAGATGGACAAACCAGAGTCATACCTGAGCTGCAAATGTGTGAGCTGCACAAGGATCTTCAAGAAACAAAGTCCACGCTATTATTCATTGATAAGTTTTCTCATGTGTCTGAATATCAGTACAGAAGCCAGTAGTTTTGGCAAGGACGATGAAGGCAATATTAAACTGTTCTAGAATTAATTACCTGTAGTTTGTTTCACTGTCTACTTACTAGATCAGCAGTTTATGAAGTCCCACTGCCACTTGGTAGCATATTGAAATCTGAAAGTGTAATGTATAATGACTGAAAAAACAAATACATCATTGGTGCCTCATTATCAGAACAAGGACTAGTTTTCCATCTGACATCTGAACACCTACTCTGTGTATTTGGCTCTACAATGTTACCACAACTCCTGTCTTGGGAAATCAGAAATAGAGGAGTAGGAAATACTACAGAAGATATTTTTGGGGTGAAGCAAGAATTGGAAGCTCTGCAGCAGAGGATGAACTGAAACTGCAGCAGACCACATCCAGTAGACAGGCAAGTCTGTGAGGGTGAGGAAGTGCCAAGGCAATATCAGGAAGAAAGGAATCAAGAACAGTATGCACAAAGTTACAGCTTGAATGTAAAATGACTAATGACTAGTACTACTCTGAGCACCCTCATTAGTATGCCAATGACAGATATAGGAAAAATATTATATGAGAGCAATTTTTTTTTCTGGTATTATTTTTTTCTCACTAAAAATAAACCTCATTTCATTCCTTACTGAAGAAAACAAATAGAATCTGAAAGATATCCCAGTCATAAAATGCTTCCCATCAAATGTTTTATTTTTCACTCCACATCTTCCTGTACATAAATGTACACATACACTGTGTCCTTGATATTCCCAGGGACTGAAACAAGATTTATTAGCCTCTCTCTCCCTGGATAATTCTGTTCCTTATTGAAGGTGGATTCAACATTTGATTTTCTCCATTGGCCATGATTCTTTCCAATTCCCACTGCCTTTCAACAGTAATTGAGAGAGGCTCTGCAAAAACATTGTTTAGTCTCTGTAGATAGTCCCATGGAGGTGCATTATTTTGGATCTCTATAGTAAGGACAGACTTAATTGTCATCCACTGGTCACACCCCTCCTCCCCGAATCCTGCCTCTGATCACAAACAACTAGAAGACCTTGTTAGCAAAAGCTCAGGCAAGGAAGGCAATGAGTACTTCAGCCTTAGCTGTGACTACTGGCACTAAAATTGCCTTCCTCACTCCACAAAGAACTTATTTTCTTTACACATTTTTTTGAACTAACATGGAGAACTAGCTCTTCTTGTTGCTTTAAGTACCTGGTGCCTCAGTTCCAGCTGAGCTTTTATATTCCTAATACCATCACTACATGAGTGAACAATGCATCTACACTCCTCTCTCGTAACCTGTCTTGACTTCCACCACCTACATACTGCTCTTTTGTTCAGTCATGTTGTCAGTACTTAGAAGCTCTGAAATTTCTTCTGATCTTTGTGATACCCAGCAAAGGATCATTGGGAATGTTGATAATCATATGTAGGAAATTTTAACTCACCCAACTGATGGTGAGGGTGAGGATCCCTAACTATGGAATGCTCCTTCTCAAGAAGCAAACTTCATCAAGGAAGCACTCCCCTTCCAGAAGCTAGCTCTTAAATGAGCCCAGGGAGGGGTAGACCCTGGGTCTACCCCTTCCTGTCATGTGGGAAACACAGGTGAATTGCTTGCACCTATGCTTCCCGTGCCAGCCACTCTTTTCACCAGGTTCTTAATGATCAGTTCAGGTCATGACGTAACAGCTCCCTTACACCTGCTGTTTAGTCAAACTGAAATGTCTACTTCTTTCATTCTTGTAAATACATCTGGAAGTACAATTACCAACAACTCATCTTCAAAAAGTGGAACATTTAATACTTAGCAAAAAAATATCACCACCTGTTCCTGAACCATCCAATGCTCTGCAATATGAGAAAAACAATATCTCAGTTGTAGGTCTTTTATCTACTGGGACTGAATATAAAGGAGGCTTGCTGATGGTAGCGATCTACTGTGGGTAGAACTATTAAGGAGGAATGACCTACACTGGCTGACTTACCTTCTGATATTTCCAAGATATTTAATATGTTGCATTAATAAAACATTAAAATCTTGTTCCCTTTATCTTCCCTTCTTTCCCTCAGCTTTAAGGACAATTAATTATACAATGGGAATTAAATTCAAATTTCATGTCTTGGTTAACTGAAACTACAGAAAGTTATCATTGCCTGTTAAACTTTATAGCACTTTTCTGTAAGAAATCACTTTAAATGAAATGGCAATTAAATGTATAGTAAAATGTTAGGATAAAATGTATTTTATGATGGCAATCAGAATAAAGCTGATGCTACAGTATTTTGAAGACCCTAAGTGAATTAATAACACAACCTCAATGAAATTCTTCCGAAATTCTTCAGAATTGTTCTTATCTTTCTAAGAGCATCCATCTGAGGTAATTACATGGTTTTATTATTATTATTATTATTTTTAAAGCTGACAGGCAGACATATAGACTGAAATAAATACAGTAAAACCTACAAATGCAATGCACGTACAATTTCTGATGGATTTCCTACCAATGATACTCAGCAGGATACATTGCCACACACTGAAAGACCATTTCATAGCAGTATTTTATGCTTTATGAAATTATTAGCTTACAGTATGCAAGCTAATAAAATCTTTTGAAAGATTAGCATGGTAACGTTTAAAGTTTAAACATCCCACACAGTTGTGTCATACTGATGTACAAATAAAAAGTGCAAAGGAAATAAAAACATTAGCAAGGAACAGCAAAGTCAAGTCATTTACTATTTAATATGAATGCTGCAGCATTAAATGCTTAGCAGTATTTGCTAGCAAGCTACCCACACTGCTGATGACTGTGGCCATGTTACCATGCAATGGCATGTGTAGCAGCAAGCAGCATCGTAATTGTTGGGTTCCAGGGCTGCCACAGTATGTTTAGTCTTAAATTTATTGTTTTTCTTCTTGTTGGGACAACTCTTATTCATGTGAACCAGGTCAGCTACAACAACCTCAATGAAACACAGAAATGCTTTCTTTATGTAAGTGACCTCTGGTTCCTGTTTTCTTTCCTGTTTCTGTTTCAGAAGCTAAGCATATAACATACTTTGCCATAAATTCATATATGGTGCTATGTAAACAATCTCTACAATGCAGCTGTGGACACCTCCGGAGTTCGAATCCCCCCTGTGGTGCAAGTGGTAGAAGTGCCGCTCTGCTACACAGAGGCTCGAATCCCAGGGGCTGGACTCGATGATCTCTAAGGTCCCTTCCAACCCGCACGAAACTATGAAACTATGAAACTATGAAACTAGTTGGCATGGGGATGCTAGAAGTCTGACAAATATTATTTTCATTTGTTATGTGGATTTTATTTCCATTACTCTTATTATTAGAGGAAAGTAATGGACTTACTGTCTAAGGAATTCTTAGAATGATATTTGTTAGCTTTTCGTCAGAAGTATCTTCTTTCAGTGAAAGTCAATTCACAATTGCTTAGTGAAAAGTAAGTTGCTAAGAAGCTACTTGAAGTTTCTTAATCCCTAGAAATATTATTTTAATCTTACTCTTTTAAAAAATCAGTAAATTTTCCACATCTTGAGGAAATTTATCTTCCCAAATAGAGTAGATTAAGGGGGAAGAATATATATAAAATAAATAAAAAGTGTGAAAAGATTCTGAAGAGTCTGTGAAAGGACTTCCTTTCAGAAGGCTGTCTTGCTGGTGGACTGGAGTGTGACAGAAGACAGCTCATGTAAAATGTTTTCACATGTGGTTGTTATTTAATTTGAAATTGTTATTTTTAGTGTTGATGTTGGTGTAGTGCAGTTGCAAGGTCATAGCTTGAAACAATGGATTAGCTAAGTGAGTGCATGGGTGCCTGGAGTCAGGGGCGTCTGGGTATGGAGTCACCCCCTCTGTCTAGGTTATACTATACTTTCCATGCAATCTGAGTCTGCCCGGGTCCTTCTTTTCCCTGTCTCTTCTCTCCTGTGGCGGGATGGTATGAACGGGGGAAATTCAAATTCTTTGGCTCATCCCTTTCTCCAGATTGTTACTGGGAGGGGTGAGTTAATTTCTTTTTGATATCTTTCCCTACAGCACCTATTTCTCAAATAAAGGCTCTGTCATTGTCTTTGTTAGTTCTACAGTTGGTCACTGAAAACTCAACGCTGAATAAAATGTACTATACATTGATACTATGAAAATTTTGTGTCAAAAATTGTTGGAAGTTTTAAAAATCTTAGATACAAAATCTTTTTGGTTTAATTCCCCTATTAGAAAAAATGAAGATAATAACTTTAACCATACAGAGGTGTTTTGAATACAAGTTTTGGAAAGGAATAAGAACACTGAAGTTGAAATATTAGAGAAAATGTCACTAATATAGTGGGGGGAAAAAAGGAAAAAAAAAAAAAAAGAGAGAGAGAGAGAAAAACAACAGCTATTCCACTTAACCTGCTTTGCTGCTTTGTGATGGTTTATATGAAGTCTAGATGGGAAAATAAAATAAACATGGGAAAATAAACAAACAAACTAAACATAAAGATAATAAGTATGAATTCTGAATAACAGCTCTTCTGTTATACAGTGTGAAATATACTATGGAAATAGACTATAATAAAATATTAATAATGCAGTAAAGTACATGAAAATATGCTGAATTCTTCCTGTCTTTCAAGCTCTTATTTAGAACATTCTAAAAGATTCAATTACATTATTTTGAAATCACTATTAGAAGTTAATAAAGATATGTTGCAATTGTGTACTATGCAAAAATTTGAGAGTATTGTTTTAATAGGTGGTCTATTGTCTCAAGTAATTAATAGTATTATTAATCCAGTATTATGAAGACCTTGCTACAAGTGACTACAATAAAAATAGAGTTCAGTTATAAAAGAATAATGCATAGATAAGTATTAGAGCAAGACACCCATTACTACTGAACTTATTCTCACTATCTTGGTTATTCTCATATCCAAAGGACAGTTCAGTGCTCAGTCAGGAATAATTTATTCAGTCAGATACTAGCTTAATATGCAGTGAGTTAATTTTTTTTATGGGCTTTTAGTAAGCATTTGACTAAAGCAATGGAGCAAATCAAAGTGCTAATGTGTGACAAGTCAAAACTCCGAAACTGCAAAATTGAGAAAGTAGTACAGATAAAGTTCTTGAAACACTAATTTGTCATCAGTATTAATGATGTCCCACGTGTAGTAGCCACAAAATCCAGAAATAATCGCTATCGAAACATTCTAAATCTAGTAAAGTTGTTACTCCTAAATATGCATACGAATGGTTTATCACAATATCAAAAAGTGGTTAAGATTGGAATTCAATCCAGCTAAAGCAGAAGAGAAAACCCTTGAATGAATGTTTCATTAATCTTCACTTCTAAACACCAAAGACAGTTTATATCGAACTTAACATGGAATCACAAATGCTTGGTTTATATTTCCCTGGTTTTCAACTTAGTTATCATAACAATGACAATGCTTTATTAAAATAAATGTGGGTTATTTGTATGCATACATGTGTTATTTTCACATTCACAGTGAATTCAAGACAAAATTGAACATATCAAATGAAGGCTTTTTTTTTTTTTCTTTGAAAACAGAAATCTTAACTCAGAGTTGTGTGAACGTATTAAAGAAAATTCTCTGGAAGCCTGAAAGACAACATAGTTCAAAACCAAATTCACATTATCTAATTTTCATATTTATCTTCAAACATTAAATTCTGTTTATCTTCTTTGCCCTTTCTGTTTTGGATCTACTGTATTAAACACAAATGAAAATGATACTTCAGGAAACTTCATCTCAGCTTTTATAATTACATTAATTAAGCCTTTCTCTACTGAAATGTTTCATTTAGCACATGCTGCTTTATGTTGCATAATGTTCATGGATCTCTGTTACCCTGCCATCAATGAACATTCTCAAGAATAAATTAATTTTGGTACTTAGGAAGAACAAAGTTTTTCCTTTCCCTGTTTGTTCTTGGAAAAACAAAACAAAACAAAACAAAACCTTATATTGTAGGCATCATACTGTTCTAAAAGAAGAAATATAGTGCTCTTTAAAATAATGATAAGCAGGATGAAAGTATTGACACAACCAATCTGTGTGGCAGACATACAAACGTGCTTGTGTACCTAATTTAAGGTCTTGGTGATAACTGCTGTGAAAGGGATAGCCAAATGAATTTTAAAAGGTGATATATGCAGTGTATCGCCTGACCTGTATTTCTAATTCATCTAATGCTAATTCTGGCCTAATCACCACTAACCTGTGAAGCTGGAAAAGGAGGACAGGTGACAAGTAGACAGATATACAATCACAGAATAATAGAATCACAGAATTATAGGGATTGGAAGGGATCTCTGGAGGTTATCTGGTCCAACCCACTGCTAAAGCAGGCTCCCTAGAGTACATAGCACAGGAAGGCATCCAGACAGGTTTTGAATATCTCCAGAGAATGAGAATCCACAACCTCTCTGGGCAGCCTATTCTAGAGCTCTGCCACTCTCATAGTAAAGAAGTTCCTCCTTATGATCCAATGAAACTTCCTGTGTTTAAGTTTGAGCCTGCAGCTGCTTGTTCTGTTACTGGACAGCATCAAAAAGAGCCTGGCCTCTAACTCTTGCTGCCTTCCTTTAGATTTATAAGTGTTGATAAAATCTCCCCTCAGTTTTCTCTTCTCCAGGCTAAACTTTCCCAGGTCTCTCAGACTTTCCTCATAAGGGAGATCCTTCAGGCCACTTATCAGCCCTTCATTGGATGCTGTCTAGAAGTTTTATGTATTTCTTGAACTGCAGAGTCCAGAACTGGACACAGTACTCCAGACATGGCTTCAGCAGAACAGAGCAGAGGGGAAAGATTACCTCCCTCCATCAGTTGGCCACATTTTTTTTAATGCTCCCTTATTTATCACCTTCCTTTGGTCTACCTATTGTCTGCCATGATACCTACGTCCTTTTCTGCAAAGCTTCTTTGAATCTGGTCAGTCCCTAACCTATACTGTAATTCCTCCTCAGGTATAGACACTTGCCTTTGTAGAACCTAAATTGGATACATATTTCCCAAAGACTTCCGAGAGATGGTGCTATAAAATACTGGCCAAGATGAGACAGTAACCATTTAAAGGCTTTCAGTGCAAAATAATGTTGCGTGTTCTTTCTTTTCTCCTCAAAAACATAATTGTTTTTGATATGTCCTATAGTACAGAATGAACAAGGTTCTTTGGATTCAGAAAATTTATTTATTTGTAGAAATTGACTTCTACTTGATGGCATTTGACTATCTATCTTTCTCTTCTCTGAGAAAGTGGTATCTTCTGTACCAAAATGGCTTGCCTACTCTATCCTTGTTTTCCTGTCTTGTACTGAAATACATCTCCTTTCCCTCTTCACAAGTACATCACATTTCACATTGTCACATGGACAACTTAAACATTCTCAATGCAACACTGACACACCAAGGAGGTGGACTTGGAATCAGAGAAGCAACTGTTGTCTAATTTGTTCCTTACAGATAATTACTCAAAAAGCTATTACATGTAATTCCTTAACCACTGGGAAACTGGTAAGCCTGGCCAACAAAATGGCAGAACAGAAAGGAAAAGTAAAGAAAATTTACATGTTGGTTTAGGCGGTGGTTTTGGTGACCTTTGTTGTCCTTGTTGTTGTTTTATTGTTTATTTGCGTGTGTTCTATAATTTCACAATCCTGATCCTTCAACTGAGTTTTTATTTTGAAGAAGTTTCAGTGTAAGGAAGCAGTATTTGGGTTAATGCTTTATTAACAATTTAAATTAAAGAATTAGGAAAGCTCCATTATACACTAGATCAAAAATTTTCTGAAAAGATATAACCACATTAGCATTTTCAGAAGAACAACACAGTTAGACAAACTATAAAGTACATATTTTATAATAAGGCTGATTTTAGAACTAATTCTGGAAACCCCAGAACTTCTGGTGATTTAGATACTAAACAAAGTGGTCTCATCAGGGTTCATAAGACTTTCCAGTAAGTCTTCCTGTGACTTCATATCCACAGTCATCCAGATTCAGATTCAGCTCAACACAGTATTTATAGTCAAAACATATACCTCAGTGCTGGTTCCCAGATCTGATGACAGTACTCATCCAGTCAATTTGGAAATGATTTTGTCAGGATATATTGTGTGTTACAGTGCCTTGAATTCTTTTTTCCATCTGCTTTAGTATTCTCAGGAAAGGCCTTTTGCCTGTATCTCCCCAAACAACGATATTTTTATTTTTATTTTTATTTTTATTTTTATTTTTATTTTTATTTTTATTTTTATTTTTATTTTTATTTTTATTTTTATTTTTATTTTTATTTTTATTTTTTTTATTTTTATTTTTTTTATTTTTATTTTTTTTTAAATTGGGTACTGGGAACATCTCAATAGGACATTAGACAACTATTTGTATTTGCAGGCACACAGCTCTATTTTAAATCTGATGTGCAAAACAAAACACAAAACACACCAATGTCTTAAAAAAACAGCTACTGAGGAAAACAATAATATCATGACTTGATTTACACTAATAATGTTCTCTTGAGATAATAAACGGCATGGGGAAGTAATATATGAATTTCCATGGAGATAATGAGAGGATAAACAAGCAGATCTAAGCTTTTTAGACAAAAGGATTGAGTAATAAAACGTGGGATACATTTCAACTGACAAACATGACAGTAAAACACTCAATTTATCCCATTTCTTTTAGGAGTTAAAAGATACTAATATATAAACAGAAAATAAAATCTAATATCTTCCTATCTGTTCAAAGCTCACACCTAATTAAAAGCCCAATGGGAGTTTTGATCTGTTATCACAGTATAAATAAGAGCTGTAAAGATCACAGATACTTCTTTCATTTATTTCACCTGTAACAAAGGGAGTTAGATATAAAGAGCACAGATAAAAAGAACAAATAGATTAATTGGTGGCAATAAATTAATATGGATATTATGAGTGGAAATCATAAGGTATCTCACTGTGAAAGAAATAAACATTGTAATAAACAATGCCATTTTCATTTTTCTCAGTCAAAAGCTGCCAATTTACAGGTTAAGGTATTTTTCAGCTTTAAAATTCACCTTTTCAGTAGTTCAAATCTCCTTAAGACGTATACAATGTAGAATTTATGTCTCTGGCCTATGAGCTTGCTGAGGTTTACAGAAAATTCTGATTTACAATTTAACATTGAAATTTTGTGGTTTGTTTGTGAGTCAAGTACACCCTTGTTCCAATGACAATGACAGAATTCTTTTTCAATCTCAAAATACATGTGTTTATTAATCTTTGTCTTCGGCAACACTGAAAATATTGATGGTTTTTACAGCCCAAGACCTGAAAATTCAAATTGTCAGATTATTCAGGTTATCAAACTTTGCAGTCTTGGAAAAGTAGTGGTCATTCCCTTTTCTGTCCCTGAAAGTAAACCTTTGTTGATGTTGTTCTAATATTACTTTTCCAAACTGGCTTGGGGATGTGAATTTTCCATAGATCTGAGAATGATCTAGATACAGGATATCAGCCTCTGGGAAATCAAAATTAATTTGAAGATTCTAAATTTCTAAGGCTTAGTTAAATGACTACTCTCAATGATATTTGAACCAAAGAGAAGAAAGAGAGTGGGTCATTATAAGCCGTGATATCTGAAACTAACCTAGATTGTCATTTGAAACTGGTTTTATTGCAGAGGGAATTTGTATAAATTAATAAATTTGAATAATCTTCACCTGAAGTCTTTGGTTTTGATCCTAATTTAAAAAGCTGTAAAGAGATTTAAGTCACAATCATTAATAACATTTTATAATTATTATTAGAACGAGTACCTTATTTATTTATTTATTTATTTATTTATTTATTTATTTATTTGGTTAGGGAATGGATGACTGAACATAGCCACCTTAACATCCAACTTAACTGAGAACTGTATGCCTGATAACTTGTCAGATGCTGCAATGTATTTCATGCAGCTTTTCAGTAAATCAAGGATGTTTGTGTGTAGAACATCAGTGAGTTCATTTTATTTAAAGTTAGAGTTAGTGGGAGTAGTGTTGATACAGGAAAGGGAGGCTTATGTTTTATATGCTCCTCAGCAATGTGTCTTATCCAAACAATAATGCATCATTGGCAAGTTTACAATTTCCAGTAGGGTACTGCAGCTTTAAAAAATATGTTGCTCTGTTCAGCTCCTGCCTTGCTCTCTTTTCCCGCTGAATTAGAAGAGAGAAGATAACGTATTGTCTTTCAGGAAAGAACATTAAGGTCCTCGGGAAAAAGTTGGCAACAATGAAGTCAGGATGTGATAAGTTTTCATTAACCTTTTTTTTTTTTTTTTTTTTTCCTAATCCAGAAAAACTTATGTATTTTAATATGATATCTGATCCAATGAACTGTATAACTGAAGACAAACGTTCAGGGTTACTCTGCAGTTAGGTGCTTTAATCTCTGTCACTGATGATCAGAGGTATCCATAATTTATATCAGTCAAGCTGCAGACATCAGTGAACACATAAAAATTATGTTTGAGAGAAGTACATTTTACTGAACTTTCACAAATATCTTCCTTCTCTACACATTCCCCAGTGAATGTGGTTTCATATCAGTTATCATTTACTTATCTACTTTTCTGATATTCTAAAGAGAATGAGGAGGAAGGGATTTAGAGAACAATTAAAGCTCTCACCCTTGTCTGTTTACCATTCCAGCGGCAGTACCTTGTTCTTCCATATTTGAAGTGGACTTGTTATCCAGCAGTTCTATGTTCTACAATTTCAGATCAGTCCCAAGAAAACCCTGGCTCACATGGTATTGATTTTATCTCATTTGTAAAAAGCTTCATACTGCCTGAGGTTTGGAACTGATATTTGCATTACCATGCCTAAAGAACGTGCTTTATTTGGTAACTGTGACTTAAAACTGCTAAGCTTATTGAGCTTTGTGAGGGTTTGAACTTCATGGAGAGCTACTTGGTGGCTTGGACCTGGGTTATATTGCACTGCTGCATATTTTACAGTTGAACTACTGAAAAAAACAAGATCTGACCTTTGTATGTTTTAGATAAGTCATCTTAACTCATGATGTTACTGCATTTTTGATGTTAGACCGTCGTGAGACAGTTTAGTTTTACCCTACTGATGATGTGTCATTGCGCTAGTAATCCTTACCTTGCATCCTTACCTTTAAAATAGTCAGGGATTTAAGTCACTTTGTAGAAAGTATTTATTTAAAAGAATAACAATCACAGTCAAGGATATTTTTCTTGTGTGTATCTGCTTTTAATTTCTTTTACAGCTTTCCAGTGAAATATCTATTTTTCTATAGGTATAAAATCCTTTCAGGTTTTCAATCTATTATTTGGATCATATCAAACCGCCATTCCAAGAAAAAGTGGATGAAGCTGTGAGATGCTAAATAAATGATGAAAAATGCTTAAGTAAAGCAGTGAAATCAGGTTTGGGCTGAGAAATTATTGTGAACAGCAAACACTACTCTTCCTGGAATACGTCTCTAAGGAATGTCAACAGCCAGGTTTCTCTCTGGTTGGTGAAAAAGTCATTTATTTCTTTAGAGAGATTATAATTCCTCCAGCATTGTTTGTCCCTTCTACTGTTTTTGTACCTACTAATCTAATATCTCACACAGTTCCCTGATGTAGTCAAATCTCAGTAGAACGATCCCTTGCTTTTTCTTTCCTTCAGAAGCAATTCTTCTATGAGATGTATTTCCTTTATCTCGTTTCACTTTTCTTTTTAGATTAGTATTTCTCTCTTGTCAATTCAATATTTTCTGTATTACGATACAATTCCAAAATAACTTTATACTCACCTGCCATGCCCACTTCTTTCTAATTGTACTCTGTGCTCCCTCATGTCACTGCAATTAATTTGTTTTTAGGAGCTGTAAATAGGACATTATTCAGAAGCACGGAAAGACCAATTGTGGGTCAAGAAGATATTTAGTATTGCTTATTATTTCACCTATTATTATCTCTTCACTTCTGAAGGAAGAGTAATTTATATCCTTTGTTTTTAATCATGGTTCAGTTATCTCTTATTTTAATTAATCACTCAGGAGTATACTTAGTCCCTAAAAAGAGCACACACAGCACTCACCAATGAAGTTAAAATGACAGAAAAAAAAATGATTCAATTACTATCATAGATCATCAACAAAGTTTTCTTTTGTTAAATCTCTGGTGTTAGGTTTGCACTACTATGTCAAAATTAATGCAGTGCCAGTGGAAAAGTATTTATATGTACAAACATTTCATAGAATCACAGAATCATAGAATACATAGAATGGAAAGGTCCAACTCCCCTGCAATGAACATCCACAGTTAGATCAGGTTTCCCAGGGCCCAATTCAGGTTCACCTTGAATGTTTCCAGGAACTGGACATCCACTGCCTTGCTGGGCAACATGTTCCAGTGCCTCACCACCTACACTGTAGGTGTACCTACAGTGTACTACCTTATATCCAATCTGAATCTACCCTCTTCAAGCATGAAACCTCTTTCCCTCACTCAGTCACCACAGACCCTGCTAAAAAATCTGTCTGCATCTTTCCTGTAGCTCCCCTCTAGATATTAAAAGGTTACTGTCTGGTCACACTGGAGCCTTCTCTTCTTCAGACTGAACAGCCCCAGCTCTTTTAATCTGTCCTTGTAAGGTAACCTTGTCTGTCCTTGTAAGGTAACCTTGTAAGGTTTCATCCCTTGAGTCATTTTTTTGTGGCCCTCCTCTGGACACACTCCAGCAGGTCTATCTCTCTCCTGTACTCAGGACTCTTAAAAATGGGTGTGATATCTCCCTTTTTCCAGTCACCAAGGACTTCACCTGTTTTCCTCAGTTTTTCAAATATCACCAAGAGTGGCTTGATGACTACATCAGCTAATTCCCTCTGAACTCTGGTATGAATCTCATTGGGATACATAGACTTCTGGATTTTCAAGTTCCTCAAGTGGTCATGAACCTGATCTTCCCTTACAGTGGGAGGGACGTTGCTTTTCCAGTCCCCTCCTACAAGACAAACATTTGAGGACTGTGTGGTGAACAGTTACCACAGGAGACTAAGCCTTCTCCATGTCTGTTGTCACCAGCTTGCCTGTGTCACTCACCTGGGGGGAGGAATAATGGTTGGGGGGGAGGATGGGGGAGGAGGCTCTGCCCTCCTGATCTTTTTTCTTCTGGTTGTAGTACCTGTAGAAGCTTTTTTTGCTCTTCTTGGCATCCTTTGCCACATTTAGTTTTCCTGACCCCAACTCTACACCACCTAGCAGCTTCCTTGCACTCTTTCCACAGTCACTGTCTCTGTTTCCACTGTCTGTGCATCTTCTTCTTGCTCTTCAGTGCTAAAGCATATGCTAAAGCAGTACTGATCAGTTCCTTATGTATGTGGGCTATTTTGTTCCACACAGGTTGCTCTGAAAGTAATAACTCCTAATTATACACATGGAAAATACAATAAAGACAAAGAGCACAATAACACTATTTGATAGAAAAAAATCTCAGCTACAGAACACTATTTTTCAACAAAGTCACCACCAATAACTATGCATTTTAACCTGCACTGAAAGCAAACTGAAGAAAAATGTGTTCTATTTAGAATTACCTTTAATCTACTTGTAGCAACAGCTGACTTAGTATACAAGTTGTTTGAATAAATTGCTGAACTTACACATCTTCTGCTAAAACTACTGAGAGAGAGATGGTGAAAATTTCTGCTTTAATGGAAGCTGAATTAGATTGTTCTTAAGAGCATTTCAGCACTCACTGGACTCTTAAACAGTCCTCTGGTGACAGAATACAGGAGAGAAAAAGAAGTAAAGTCTTCATCTGCCCTGTCAGTGTGAACTGTAGGACACACTAGGGATGTGTGCATGGGTAGAACTCAGATCAGAAACTTGCAGTTACTACAGCAAGACAGTTAAGGGCTTCACAGTTTTATCAGCACTGAAGAACAGAACTCTTCTTTGTTCTGAAACTGAAGAATAATTCATAAAATGTCCATCTTATCTGAACTGATTTGAGCTTTATCCACATTTTGATTCTTACAATTAAAAAAAAATAAAAAATATTCCTGATTTTTTTTTTCTCCTCTCTGTTCTTGTGTTTCCTGTGAAGAATATTTGCCCTATGAAACCTATCAAATGGATTTATAAGCATACTTTAAAAAATATGAAGTTTTCATATACCTGTTCATAAAATTTGACTTTTGCTTGCTTTGTCTTCAAGCACAAAGTTTTAAAAACTGAATATTTATAAAAAACCTATGATTATAAAAGAAAAAAAAATTGCTCTCAAATATTTGATCTTTTTTGATTATTTCATTTTCAGATTCTTCTCTACTTATCAATGATTACAAATTGTTTTCAACATTTCTTCTCAGCTGCAAGGCTATACTGAGAGTGCTTTAACTCAGGCTATAATACCACATGAGAAAAATATTTCTGAGAATTCATTACTCAGTTACTTTTTAGTGTCCCTGTTTTTCTGTTTGAAAGAATGAAATTTGCAGCAATGCACTGGTTTTGATTTTAACTTGGGACACAAGGAAAATACAAAATAATAAATTTATTTAAAATATTAAAACTATGATTTAACAGTAACACATATTGATAGCAATGTATGATTGAATTCTTCAGATTTTTCAGTTTTTGTTTTTGTCTTTTTGGTTTGTTTCAGGTCTCTGTTATGAAACAGCAGGAATATTATGACCTAGAAAATTAATAATAATAATAATTAAAACAAAACAAACAGACAAATAACAACAACAACAACAAAAACACAGCACAGTAATATCGGTACAAAACTCCCTACTTCCAGACTGAAGATCTCCCGTTACATATGTAATTGTACACAAGTATTTTATTGCATGGTGGGTCTGATGAAATTAATGCTTTGAATAAAATAAGAAAAGCATTCTTATTATTTTTTTCATGTGTTTGTAAATATTGTCATATGTTGAATGTTGATCAGCTGCAATAGACAGAAAGCTAAAATTAGACACCAGTCCAGTCTATGCAACTGGTAACTCCTCTGGCATCTCACCAACTGCCCTGACAGCCACCTTTGTCAATAATGGAGATCAAGGCAGCGTTTGTTGAAAATTTTGGACAGCTATAATTCCTAAGATAATAAAGCACTGACATCTTCATTTGTATTTAAATATGTAAAAGTCAATTATAAAGCTAGTTAACCTTTTCCTGTGTTGAAAGATGCTTGGTTTTGTTGCTGAGGCCTGTCTTCTAAAAATTTTGATGTGAAAAAAAACAAAGTCTACACTGTCTTTTCATAATCTTTACAGGAGATCCATTATCATTTAGAAATATCCTGTATTCATAGAATTCGCGTAAATTGCTCCTAATGTTTAATGACGCTTGCAATAAAATCCAATGGTCTAATACTGCTTGTTGACTTTCAGGAGGGGCAAGCTAGGCAATACCCAAAACAAACCCTGGTAAAGAGTATCAAAGTGGCCATTAGGTGCTCAGCATCTGGAAAGCCCAGATACTATGCTCCTTCTGGATATTTTCTTTGACACACCGTTCTTGACCTCTGCAGCAATTTATGTCAGACCTACCTACCTACCTCACTTTGATGCTTCCTGATGTTCAGTTTTTGGAACACAACATAATTATAAGTTCCCTGTTAATACTACTCATGGTGCCATGAAGGACTGTACTTCTATTTTTGTGCTACTCCACTATTTTAAACTATTCGCCAGTCAGCACTGGGGAACACAAGCTAAACTTAGATCACTGATTGAATAGAGCCCCATCTCCCCTTTTCATTCACATTGTGTGTGTTTTGGAGAAAATATGTCAAACATCTGTACTGAGCTATGCTGAATTATGCCATACTTCCCTCCAGAACCAAGAACATGGGTCAGTATTTCCAGCATTCAGCTTCATATTTTATTACAGTCTTAAGCAACACTTATTGCATCCTCAAGTGCAGGAGGCAGAATGAGTAAAGGAGGGAAGAAAAAAAAAAAAAAAAAAAAAAAAAGTTCAGAATTCTTTAAATCATAAAGCAAATACATGTGGTATGACCTTTTATTTTTTTCAGACACAGAAACACTTTAATGTTGAAGAGTCACTGTTAATTATATATACTTACTTTTTTTTTTTCTGCACTGGTTTTGTCACTTGCACATGTAATACTCCAATAAAGAATCAACTATATTGTATATCCACATATTTAAACTCAGAAAAATGATCTAAAAATCTATTAAGCACCAAACTTGGCCACAAGGAAAAAATAATTTAATGAAATCCTGGTGGGAAGGTTCAGCCTCTACTGCTAGTAGCCAACATCCATCTCTGACACTGCAAGAAAACATATCAAAATAGACGATGTTATTTTCAGAGCATACCACATACTTTTTCCTTGTAATGTCAATTTTGAATGCTAGCATTACTGTTATATAAGTAGGTGTATAAATAAAGTAGTAGTAATAATTTCTGATCAGACTATAGTGATTAGTATACTTTAAACAGGATTATGATAATATTACTATTATAAAAATTGCAAAATCTTTGTATTTGAGTGTTGACACTGAAAAAGCATTTGAAAGGAAATAACTAGAAATGTAGGGGAAAAAAAAAGAAAAGAAAAGAAAAGAAAAGAAAAGAAAAGAAAAGAAAAGAAAAGAAAAGAAAAGAAAAGAAAAGAAAAGAAAAGAAAAGAAAAGAAAAGAAAAGAAAAGAAAAGAAAAGAAAAGAAAAGAAAAAAAAGAAAAGAAAAGAGAAGAAAAGAGAAGAAAAGAAAAGAAAAGAAAAGAAAAGAAAAGAAAAGAAAAGAAAAGAAAAGAAAAGAAAAGAAAAGAAAAGAAAAGAAAAGAAAAGAAAAGAAAAGAAAAGAAAAGAAAAGAAAAGAAAAAGAAAGCAATATATTTCTGTAAGTATTTGTAGGTTCAGTATTAAAAAGAAAAATCAATGATGATTGTGGTTTTGCTCCCTCCAAATCGTACTGTTAAGAGCTATCAAAAATAAGAAAAGAATATTTTCAACACACAAATTCCAAAGCTACAGACGATCGATACTGATTAGATTTACAGTTTAACTTCAGTTTTTATTGTTTTCATCTGAGCATTTTCTCCTGCATTATAACTGCACAGATCTGTACAATAGGAATTGTTTTAATCTCATTTACTGACAGTCTGACTACCACCATGCAATGCAATTTAGCTCTCACAAAGCCCAATATTTCTTCTCTCCCTCATTTATAGCAAAACTCACTTGGTTTCAGGGGAATGATATTGTACAGTAGTAATTCAGTACTGGTAGGTCTTAGGATGTGAATTTTCTGATCAATTCCTGTTTATAGGCATGATAATTTACATCCTCTTAGATCTTTCATGCTTCAGTGGGCAATAAAATTATAAAATGTATGCTAATGTTGCCTACATGCATTTTTGTCAAGTCTTCTAGGAACTGTGTTTGTGAGGAATTTCAACCTACACAGTAAAAACGCCCACAGATGAGTAGGATTGGAGAAGCCTATCCTGTCCTAGTAGAGTATATATGACACCTGTGGCAGGAATAGGCAAGTGGCAAAAGGGCAAGTAATACATATACTGTAACAACATCACACATCACTTGCACCTGAGGGTCACAGAATGCTGAAAGACCATGATTAGCTGCAATTTCTAAGTAGCTGACTCTTGCTAAAATGATCTAGTGTTTCTTGCTGAGAGACAAACAAATCTCACAAGACATCAAAATCCTGATATGCTAGTCCTTGCAATTAAGAATAAAAATCTCTTACATATTTCATTCCTCATCACCTGCCTTAGTAAATAAATGAATATAAAAATAAAGGTAAATAAATAAATATACTTACTATATAATATATATATATAAATTTATTCACATTGCATCCAGACTAATCCAACTCTAGGGCTCTGAGATGATGAAGTTCTTTTTTAAATGACTACAAAATTGTCTCTCAGAGTTTTGTAAGCATCATGGGACTTGAGCTTATTATAAAGATACATCACATCATAATCTAAAGAGGAAAAACAATAATGAAATTCAAAACATTCTAGTGATTGATAGGAGATTAGTTCTGAAAAGTTTGTTTTGAAATTAAGTTACTTAACAGTCACTAAGTTTGTGCATGAGGACGTAGTATTTTGACTGCTTAACTAAGATTAGCTAAATTACCCAGCAACAGACATGGTTTAATTTATAACTTTTCAGGTATTTCTAGGACATCCTTTGCCTAGGATGATCTCTTGAGCTTAGTGGCAACATACCTTTAAGCAAGTGTGTAATTACTACTACTTATTATATTTTTTTTTCTTTCTGTTTACTTTTAATATAAGATTATTAACAAATATAGATATACCACATAATCCTAAATTGCGGCGAGGCCAGTAATTTCAACACTTGTTCCACCATGTTGTCCATTCCTTATCTGCAGCCTCAACTTCTGGTCCTTAGTACATCCACAGCATGTGTGACACCAGACATTTCATAAAAGCTGTCTCATGTCACTGAGGGCATATCACTGTCTTATATCTTAGAGGACACTAATTGCCATGTAAGAGCTCTGAGTGTGCAGGAAACAATCTTTGAAGCTGTGCTGCCATGTGAATGCTGGTCTTTACTTACAGCAAAACCTTACCTCGTCTCTCCTCCTTCAGACAGTTTCAGCCACATGCAAGTAAATACACTATAGGAATGTATGCATTTTCCAAAGAAAAGATCAAAATCGTTTGAAATCTAAATCACTTATATTTGCCATAGGTCTGCTCTATGGGGAGTAAGTATGACAGAACTGTGAATTGTTCCTGTTTCATTTTCCTAATATGTCCTTCCTATCCCCAGAAAAAGAAAATCCAAAATATAATGATCTTGATTGTTTTGTTTGTTTTGTTATTTGGGGAGAGGGTTGTTTGCCTGTTTTATTTAATTTAGATTATTTAAGTTTTGTTTTTATGTCTTTAAATAATTTTCGCTGTGCTCAGTAGCAGTATTGCTTCTGGTTTATTTTCTTGCCCATGCCCTGTTCCTGCTTTTGGACATGTGTGAAGTAGAGGAAGTGTCAGGTCAGCTGGAGCTGCTGCATAGACATCTGCTGGATTCTGTCCTGGGATTGCATTTCTCACTTTCCCAAAGCAAAGCCATCTGTGCCTCACATAACTGAAACAGCGAGTTTTATATTATTTCAAAGAACTACCTTAATATCATACTCTTGTTCCTACAAACAGTTTCTTTTGTGACATTTCATCTCCTCATGTCAGTACAGTACAGTACAGAACTAATGTGTGTTATTTAATGCATGGGAACCATTAAGAAAGATTAAGCTATAAATATAAATATGTATTTACAATGCATGAATGCTAGATGCTAAATCAGGCACCAAAATTTTTAGCCCTTATCATTTTATATAGATTTTGAAATATTATGTAACAAATTAGGACAAGTAAAGGTAATTTAATTCATGTATTTTTATAAAATTTCTTCCACTGAGTGCTGTGGTGCAACTAAAAATATTAATTAGAAGAAATACCTCTAGGTACTGATTGGTACTGACCACCATGTCAGTGATGAGAATGAGCTCTTTTACGAGATCCCCAGATATTTATATGCTACTAACTTATTCAAAAGAAGTTAATTGAGAAGGAAGTAAGAGAAACCAAGAGAGAAGAGTGCAAAAGTAATATTAAAATAAAATACAATTTAACATCACGGTGAAAATTAGCTGTGTCCTTAGAATCTCCACAAAAA
The DNA here is from genome assembly GCF_054131305.1 of Coturnix japonica. Classification (NCBI taxonomy): domain Eukaryota; kingdom Metazoa; phylum Chordata; class Aves; order Galliformes; family Phasianidae; genus Coturnix; species Coturnix japonica. Next base: position 51,393,539 of record NC_140664.1, read on the forward strand.
TCTTATATGTTTGGCACCAATTCAAAAACAATGAATATTTTAGGGTCTTTTAAATAAATATTCATTTTCTCTTGAAACGTATTTATACCAAGTTAACTGATTATATGATGGATATTTATCTTAATCAATTTTTTTTGTCATCCTTGTAGCATTTCCTGACAGAAATACTGTGCATAAATGAGTAGTGTGAATAAAAGCCAATTTTCCTTATCGCACCTGATACAAAAAATAATGTACCTACAAATGCCTTCTTCCCATATATTTGTAAATGGTTATGAAATCCACCTTTTAACATACATAGAAATTGGTTACTGTAAATGAAAACAAGCAAACAAACAAACAACAGCAACATAGTCCCAAAAATATACATACAAATTATGTTAAATGTAATCCACCAGAAATACCATAGCTCTGCTGGAGCTGTAGGGCTTTGTTCATGTTTTTAACTCACTGAAGAAGACAGTTGTTTCCCTGAATCGCCATTTTTATACCACATTGTAACTCTGATCCCAAACCTCCATTGACACATTGACAGGAGTCATAACCAGGTTTATCCACCCAAAATGCCTTAATCTAACTGCAGGCAATGAGAATTTCATTTTTATTATTTTAATTGCCATTTATCAATGTGCACATTTTTACTTAAATAATCTAAATTTCCATCTTGGAATTATTATTATTATTTTTATTATTATTATTATTATTTTTTAAATTTTATTTAATCAGTTTTTTAGTCTTGGTAGGGGACTCAAAAATGTTATGCTTGGTAAATGATCACTTCAAGACACTGAATTTTCTTTGCATTCTTACTGGTCATTTACTAAAATTTTATAGTAATATTTCTTAGTTTAATGATGGTTTTAATAGTGATTTTTCAATCTGGACTCAGCTAGATAAGTTTATCCCTTCAGATTAACTCCTAATTACTTCACTAATAGAATTCCAGTTGCACTGTCTATGGATCCACCATATAAATTAAACTATTCAGAGCCTGTGAAAAACAAAACAAAAACAACAACAAAACTACACCACTCTTAGTTATTAATGTGTTCATTTCTATGTCGTTTATTTCTGTTCATTATGAATGATTTATGTGATTCATTAGATTGTGGTAATTATCATTTTAGACTCATAACTGTTATTTATGCAAGCTTTGCTGCTATTGATGAACACACAGCTATTTACAAGTCAGATGTGATAAGCTGTAAATAAAGGATAATGAAGCCACTTAAATTATCTTTAAAGGATGGTGAAATGCCATGTGTTTTATTTCTAGATACACCATAGCTTGATATTAAGGAACAATTTCATTGTTTCTTAAGATGTAGAAATCTATGGTGAAAAAAAAAGAAAAAGAAACAAAACAAAACAAAACAAAACAAAAACAAACAAAAAAGAACAGCCGTGCAAATATTACAATGTAATTATTATAGAGTGCCCAGTGTAATAAATCAGAACAGGAAAATGTGAAACAGTGTGATATAGAACTAATCAGTGACCTGATCATCTCCTCAATCTTACTGACATTTATTCAGTCCTTTTTCCTCTTCTTCAGGTTAGCCATTCCAACCAAGGCCACTAGCCTGAACCTAAGCCTTAGGTCCAGGCAAAGAAGCCGTAGAATTTCAGTAATTTCTCTAGTTCCAAATATTTAATCTCCACAGTGGCAAGCCAGTATGAAACTCCTTTTTCTGTGCTTCTATGCCTTTACCACATCTTCTGAATAACAAAAACTGTTTTTTTGTTCTGTTTTGTTTTCTCATTGAAGTACCTAATTCTATCCTATTCCTTTTTCAGTTCTTATGGTTTGAGTTTTCTCCACTGCCCTTTGTTTATTTCAATTGTTGGTTATTAGTTTTAAACAAATACACACACAAATCATTCCATCACATGTTTGTATTTGTTAATGAGTAAATTTGAGAACTAGATAAAACTCTGACCAGACAGGAAACAAGTTTTGTATTCCTTTATCTGCTCATAATATATTGATAAAAACTTATGATGAAATAGAAAGTATAGTTCAGTTTTGGAATCAGTAAAATGGAATTTTTGTGTCCTTTTTTTACTATAAACTTTAAAGCTATGACAGGTTTTGAGGAGGAAAAAGATTTTCTCTTAAAATCCACCTTAAGAAACTAGAGGGATTTTAATAAGATTGTTGAGTAGAAAAATTCTATCAGAATTTCAAATTGTTGGGCTTTTTGTTGTTTTTGTTTGTTTGTTTTTCCTTTAGCATCAGGCTAAAATAAAATAGCCACCATAGCTTAATGCTGGGAAAAGGTATATATTTATAGCAAAGTAAGTAGTGGAGATACTTTTTCAATTGATGTGAATCAAACTAATCAGTAGGGAATTTAAACTCTTATAAAGGCAATTTGCAAAAAGTTTACAGCTCTGGCAGCAGGGGAGAGAAAAAGCTATTTTTTTTGTTTTCCATTTAATTGTCTTGAATTACAGTCTGAACACAGATGACATTTATTATTTTGCAGACTGAAAATATGTAATATTTATAATTATTGTTTATTTTTAAGCATTCAGTTGACTTGAAGTACAACACCTGAGAGACCAGGGAATCAGATAATAATATAAAACATTCTAATAACATAGTCTTGGAGCATGTTGAAAGCAATTGTGAAAAGATCTTTTATGATGCCGGCAGTCTCAAATGTAGCAGATATAGTGCCTCGTACCATGCAGGCATACCCTTGTACGTTCTTAATTTTCTCCCTAATGTTGCCTTGCCTTGTAGAGGGCCTACAGTTTTGGACCTGAGAAGTGCACTGAAGCTACCATAGTCTCGCTAGTCATGCTGTGTCAGGTGAACAGCAATTACTCCAGAGGTTGTTCTGATTCATTCACAGTGAATGAGATCTAAGCAAAAGTGCACTGCTTCACATCTTTGGTGGATCAGCGAAGTTGGTAGGCATCTACTTATGTATCTATATTTTAATATACTTGTCAGCATGACGGTGACTGTCAGGGTACATGTATACAACAAAACACAGGGCTATACAGAAGGTCAGCATTGTCTCGGAGGTTATATTAAGACCCACGTTCTGCATAACAAGCCTTCCCCGAGGCAAAAAAGTGCTGCACTCTGCTCCTCTGTTTACACACGGTTTGACACGCCATAGTTGTTCTTTTCCTCGCCTTTGTCCTGGCTAAGTATACTGTAGCTAAGGAAAAACTGTGTTGTGGTTGTGTAGCCAACACAATTTGCATCACCAACAATAGTAGCACTTAAGAGATGGTTCAGAAGGCTTCCTTTGTAAACAATTGGAATAAAACAGGACACTACTCCCTGAATGTATACTGTACATATTATACCAAACAAGGGAGATAAAGCCACGATTATTGGATCAGTGTGCTCTAAAAATTAAACAGTGGAATTTCTCTTAACAAGAGCAAGTGCAGAGTCTTACACCTAGGGAGGAATAACGGTATGCCCCAGTACCAGTTGGAGGTTGACCTTCTGGAGAGGAGCCCTGCAGAGAGGGACCTGGGGATCCTGGTGGACAACAGGTTGGCCATGAGTGTGAATTGTGCCTTTGTTGCCAATAATGCAAATGGTATCCTGAAGTGCAGTAAAAAGAACATGACGAGCAGGTTAAGCGAGGTGATCCTGCCACTCTACAACACCTGGAGTACTGTGTCCAGTTCTGGGCTCCTCAGTTTCAAAAAGACAGGGATCCCCCAGAGAGAGCCCAGTGGAGGGCCTCAAAGATTATAAAAGACCTGGAACACCTCTGTTATGAGAAAAGGCTCAGTGTCCTGGCTATGTCCAACCTTGAGAAAAGAAGATTCAGAGGGGATCTGATCAATGTCTATAGATATCTAAGGTGTGGGAGGTAAAGGGACAAGGCCAGACTTTTTCAGCAATGCATCATGACAGAACAAGGAGAAATGGCCACAAACTGTAGCACAGGAAGTTCTGAACAAATGTGCACAAGAACTTCTTCACAATGAGGATGACAGAGCACTGGAACAGGCTGCCCAGAGAGGCTGTGGAGTCTCCCTCTCTGGAGACATTCAAGATAAGCCTAGACTCCTACCTGTGCAGCCTGGTCTAGGAAACCTGCTTTGGCAGGGGAGTTGGATTAGGTGATCTCGAGAGGACCCTTCCAGCCAAAATTCAAATTCTGTGATAAAACAGGGTTTTAGTTGTTTCCGAGTAGTGCCTGCTTCCCAGGCTGGGAATGATTACAAGATTGGGAAGAGACATCTGACCCAAACTGACCATACACTGTTGTGCTCATCAGTAAAATCTGAGGGAAAGGAGGAAGAGGGGAAGAGGGGCAGGTATTTGTGCCTGTAGCATCTGTGTCCCCCAATAACTGCTACGTATGATGAACCTTACTTTCTTGGAAGTGACTGGATATCTGCCTGCCAGTAGAGAAATTCCTTATTTTTCTTTCCTTGCAGTTTTGCTATACCAATAAACTGTCTTTATTTTAATCCATAATTTTTCTCACTTTTGCTTCTTCCCCAGACCACTGGAGGGGAGTGTGTGAATAACTGTGTGGTGATCAGCTGCATGCTGGAGTTAAAACACAATATACATATCTATCCATATATGCATTCCTAAATGTATATTAAGTAATAGTGAACTAATTCATATTGCGGTGGCCCACAAATCACTTTTTAAGTCTTCCTCAGTGACTGAATGGGAAAAAAATAAGCAAGACTTACATAGTATGATTTGCATAAGGGTTCTCTTTTCTTGATATCAATCTTCCTTTCTTGAAAAAGCAACAGAGTGCATTTATAGCAGTCTGAAGAAACAGAAGGTGTGAAGTTAAAATTTTAAATAAGGCAACAGAGCATGGATGATTTTTTTGATTAATTGGATTGTATTTGATTACTAAGAGCTTTATTTTTAATTAAACACGTTATAAACTAATTGGGAAAGTTTGGCTGTAATCAAACATGAAAATCACAGAAAAAAAATGTCATTCTTTCTCTCTTGATGAAATTATTAAAAAAAAAAAATCTGTCAATTTTTAATGTTTGAGATTTATCTCCTCCTTGAAATACTTAGTAGAAATATACACAAAGAAAACCCATTTAGAATGATGAAAATAATAGAAGTTAAGGATTTTCTGGTTAAGCAAGAAATTCAATAGATTTTTTTTATTATTATTATTTTTATTTTGGTCTTACTAGCTAATCTTATTCAAGGAGATTGGGAAACTTTTTTAAAATGAAGGATTAATTAATTTGGCAAATGAGATCATGCACATTTTGGGAGCAGAAAAAAGTAGAAGCCAACCCTAACAGATTATACTTTTTTAGTTTACTTCACATATGAAATTGTAACTTTTTTATTTACCAAATGTGAATTTTGCTTTAATACTATTTTACTTACAACAAAGAGTTTTGTTGCACAAATAAAAAAAATAAAATAATACATTTGGTCAACTGTAGAGGAAAAACAACTTACTTTTTATTACATATTTATACACTGAATAGTTCGTATTATTATTTTTCATAATATTAGCTCCATTAAACACTCAAAATTCTCCATGAAATATTTATATTTGAAGAATTTTTTTTTTTGTAATTTGATAGAAACAACTCAGTCATATTAAGAATAAAAGAAACATTGAATGAAAAAATATGCTACATCTGCTGTATTTATAGATTATTCATATATGTATTTTTAAACAGTTTTTGTATGTTCTTTGAAACAGACTGAAAGAGAAAAGCTCTAAGACAAACTAACTGAATTTAAATACATTTGAAAAATATCAGTTATCTCAAATGTAACAAATATGCACTAGATTTTTTAAATAATTAAGAATCTCTGAAATCAAAACATATATTACTACCTGCATTTCGTAAATGAAGACTATCAGCTATGATTGAAGACTTTTGTTAGACTGAAATAACACAAGACTGAAGAAGATGTAGCTCAGAGAATATAGCTTTCATTGTCCATTTTCCAATTAAAATGTGGGAGTTACAAGAGACAGATAGAGAAAGTTGACCAGGAAGATGGTTAGACTAGGGAAGAAGGAAGAGGAGGAGAGTAGTATTTCTCTTGGATTATGGCCAAGAAAGCATACCTTCAGGGAATAGAAGAAACAAGATTTCAACCAGTGAAAAGGACAACAGTGATATTTGTACCTAGGCACATATTCTTGCAGGCAGGTGTAACTGTGTCCTGCTCAGAGAAGTTTGGAATTCAATTAACCTATATTTTGAAACCTGTGGAAGACCTTTTTTTTTTTTTTTTTTTTTTTTTTTTTGTATGGCAATATATCTGACTCAGCAACAATACTGAGGGGCAGGAAGCATAAACTCAGGTTCATTAGTCTATGTTTCCACACTTCTACACTGTAATGTGGCTTACTGTTGGCCTAGAGTACAGGTAGAATTAATTTACCTTACTGGAAAAGACTTTGTAAGCACAGTCCGTAAAGCCAGTTGTTAAAGTTACTTTATGACTCACAAAATTAGGATGTGTATTTGTGATAGTTTTGAAAGGGCTACAGAACTTGCCAGTTTCCCATGACCATTGTCTGAACTTTATATATATATCTATTCCTTCTTACAAAGAAAGGTTGAGGGAACTGGGCTTGTTTAGCTTGGAGAAGAGAAGGCTCCAGGGAGACCTGATTGTGGCCTTCCAGTGTTTGAAGGGAGCACATAAGCAGGAGGGGGAACATCTGGATATCACAGGGGATAGTGACAGGACAAGGGGGAAAGATTTTAAACTTAGGCGGGAGATTTACATTAGATAGTTTTTCATACAGAGGGTGGTGATGCACTGGAACAGGTTGCCCAAGGTGGTTGTTGATGCCTCATCCCTGAAAGCATTCAAGGCCAGGCAGGATATGGCTCTGGGCAGTCTCATCTAGTTTTTGGTGACCCTGCACATAACAGAGGGGTTGAAACTAGATAAAGTCCTTTTCAAACCGGGCTATTCCATAATTCCATGATTCTCTGATTCAATGATTCTAAGATTCTGTGATTCTATATTTCTGCCCAAGTAGCCCAACTACATTTCAAGTGGATTATAACTACTGTGATTAATTTCACACTGACATGACTTCAAATCATATCACAGAACTGATACATAAAATTCCGCAACAGAGGCACAAACTCATGGCAGGTAGAAAGGAATTAACCACTGGAGACATTGCCTTCTTCAATTTTCAGTATTTTACTCTTGAAAAGGCAACTACATAAACAAGGTGGATGAGGCCTGTGACTACTGAAAAATCATGATACTGTCTATTTTTTTCAAAATCTGTAAAATTAAACAAATGAAAAATTGATTTCTGTCAAATTGTTTATTCATACTGAAAAGTCAGGAACACACATGAAAAATGTAATTCTATGACTTGCAATAGTCTTTAGCCATACAGTCTGAAGACACTGCACAGTGCATTTGTGAACATATTTGTTCATACATTAAACCCTATTAATCTGCAGAAATTAAGTATGGAATATTTCAGCCTACCAAGAATGTTGATAAAGGTGCCTGTATATCAAAGGATAATCAGCTAGCATAATTTAATAGATTTTAAATGAAGGAAATTACTTGTACACGTTTGGAAATTCCAATTGCTTAGTCAAATTTTAACACTGATGGTTAATTTTTAATCATGTTTTATTTTCTAAGCTTAAAGGATTTCATTCTATGTATGGTGTCTAATAGGAAGTTTTGCTGCCTCTAAGAGCTAACTCTTTGTTCTTACATACTTCTTATTTGAAATAACTGTGTCTCCCTTCTGAAATTTTAGTCTACTTATATGATGTGGTTTTCATATAATCTATAGCTTAAAAACATTTCACCTTTATGATGAAGTTGTTAGGATAATCAGGTTATTTTTCTTCTAACAATTCATACTAAGAGGTATGAATTAATTTTGAGGCATTTCTATCTCTTTACTAGTGTGAACCCTTCATACTCTTCCCATTCTGAAGGTCCAAATAATAACTAAGTGCCAGCAATTTTTTTTTTTTTTTTTTTTTTTGGTGAAATGGTTATTAGGTACTTATACAGCAACCCCACTTATATGTATTTTATTGCTTCCACTTTTTCACTTTCTTTAACTTCAGTGGTCTCCTGATTGATTTTATGACCTGCAGTCATACTAAAACTAGTGAGCTGAATTTAGTCTTTGACCTTGTGTTGTGTTCTGCCTTTCTGCTATTGTAGAACTGTTAGGTGCATGAAAACCGTGAGGGATCATTTATTTTTTGCTTAATTAATTCAGTTACAGATACCTTGAGCAAATAATTTCCAGGTCACATTTTTCAATCACAATTTTTGTTTGGTCCTACTCAAGAATCAAATAAATAAATAAATAAATAAATAAATAACCCAAACCAAAGCAAAAAAAAAACAACAAAAAACAAAAAACAACAAAAAAAACCCAAATAAAACAAAAAACCAGATAAACAACAAAGCAAACAGATCTTGAACTCTTGAATTCTTGCGTCCTGTAACAGCCAATGATCATTACTTCAGAGTCTGGCATAGAGGTATAAAAAAGCCCTGAATGGGGCTTCAATTTGCATAAATATAGCACAATAACAAGAAAACCTGGAAGCATCAAATTAGTGATCATATTTAGAAAATCAGTCTTGTGCTTTGTTGTTCATTAAGCTTCTTTGGAATTTACTCTGGGGAGTGAGATTTTTCAGGAATACATTCAGATATGAGAGACTATTTTGTAATCTTGTTAAACTCAATTGAAATTAAGGTCTGTCATTTAGTAAAAGTTTATATCTCCCACGTGGATAAAATAAATGCCTTCCAGTCAAGTTTTTATACCTTCATGTCAGGAATGAAGACTTACACAGCTGCCATTTCTGTTAGTAGTATCACTTTGATAATTCCAGGATTCTCAATAGTTCAAGGTTGTACTTACCTTCCTTGACAAATACCTGAGGAATTTATTCATTGTTAACTTATTTACTGAGAGCTCTTCTTTAAATAACTCTTTTTTTCAGTACCACTCCACTCTTCCCCCCAGCCCTGAAGCAGCAGACTTTTTTTAAAAGACTCATCTTCAAAAACACATACAAGGAACAATTAGATACCAGTTTCATCTTACTACAGCCAGCTTGGTGTAATGGAATTAAACTGCCTGTATAGCATTAGAATTATATATTCATATATAAGTTCACATATATATGAAAACTATATTTTGTATGGAACCATAGGTACAGATACACTCATATATACATACAAAATTCTGTGCTTCGGAGGACTAGTTCCTTGTAATCTTTTTTGGCAACTGCAGAAGTTGACTGTGTTTTTCTTAGCTTTGCATCATATATGAATAAACTCTTTTTTTTCTTCTCTTAATCAAGTACATGACTTCTACTTTATTGTAAAAAGAAAAGATTTTGAATAAAATCATGTGATGTGATGTAGTGCATTTTTTTATAACCACATACGAAGTCAGAAACAAACCTGTTTAATAATTTTTTGTGGGTGTTTCTTTTTTGTTTTTGCTTTCTGTTTGGTTTTAATCATTTTTAACACTCCTTCAGTTTCTGAGTTGAATAGGAGCTCAGAAATAATTTTATAAACTCAGGCAACTTCCTGACCTTTACAAAGTGAGGTATCATATAAAGCAACTGGTCTGAAGAACAGGCAAGAAAATTGCAAATAAATAGACAAATCTTCTTAGAGGTACATCTGCTAAAAAGACTGTCAGATCTATCTTACTTTTTAGAAAACATTGCTGGTTTTCTGTTGTTGTTGTTTTGTTTTTTAGAAAGGCATAAACATCTTCCTCAGAAGGGTCAAACTTTGATCCAAAGACTTTCTGTGTTTTATAACCATGAAATCCTCATTTTTCTTGAAATGGAGGCAACAAATTGTCTTTTTATTGTTAAATATTAAAAGTCTCACCTTAAAAAGTTTTCAGACTGTAGGGAAAATTTGGTAGAATTTGAAAAATATTTATCTTTAGAGAAATTGCTCAAATAACATTCCTTTTCAGTGTTGACACCAACCTTATGTAGTCCTGAATGTCTCATAAAATTGTCATAATCCAAATTGATATTAATAAAAACAGCTATTGCAGGAATGTTTCAAACTGAGAACACACTGTGATGCATATACCCATTTTCCCTTTGTATTTAAAAACCATTGAAAACTGACCATTTTTCCTGTGTACATAAAATGAGCAACAAGAAACAGCTAAGCTGAATGACTGAGCTCCCTTTCAGAATGAACATCGCCGTTAGTGATCATTTCAGCTGTTTCTATGGTTACAGATAATTTCAGTGTCTAGGAGGGATACCTTCAGTGTATATTTTTCTTGAACCAAGAACACAAAGTCTGTAAGCATGAACTATCAGACTCCCATTGTGTAACAGATCTCATTATCAGTGATTTCATAATTAATGTTAAAAAGCAATTATAAACTTTTCAACTACTGTTACATTGCAGGAGAAAAGTTTGTGAAGAAGTAAACATTCCAGCTCTTGCAGTCAAGTGAATGATTTTTAAAGTTTGAAAAAATCAATTCAAGATAATGACCGGATTATGGCTTCTACATGATAAATAACCATATAATATTTGTTATTACATTAAATCTCAAATGGATCAGAATTTCAGTAGTACTGTTTATGAAAGTTTATTTCTGGGTAAATTCATGTTCAGTTTAAACTTTGCTTTATGCATGATATTAATGAAATCAAAGTTACCCCTTCTTATAAATATTCTTCTTGCTTCAAAAAAACAAAGAACAAAACCAACAACAATAAAAAGCTTTATACATTCACAACAACAACAAATAAATTAGTAAAACTTCACATGATCTATTATGAATATAGTACTCAACATGAGGACTACGGTGCAGACATACAGTGGGGAAAAAAAACAAAGAAGAAACAAAAACAAAAAAAAACCCAAAACTTAATAGTTAGTGAATAAAAGCAAAGTTTTTCTTAACAGCATTTTATCTTTCACATTAACAGCCTCTAAACAAAGATGATATAGCATCTACCAGTACAAATATGCAAAGGTGTCTGTCTTTATGGTCTACTGCAAGAATAATGGTCATGTCCTTCTGGATATGTATTAGTAGGAACAGGTAATAGATTTAACAACACCAGAACATATACGTTGTGTTTAATGTGGTATAGCAAAAATAACATTCAAATAGAGAGAATTTCTGACAGAGTGCTGTCAAATGTTGAAGCTAGCATCTCTGGGATGGTAGATTCTGATGCTTAAACTGTAGAGGCTAAAGAAATACTAATGGATTTCATCCAGTAAGAAAATGTAGAACTAACAGAAAATAGCATTCTGAGAAGGCATACTGTACCTAAAAAGGAATGGCCAGAGGACTCTTATGAAGTGTGTTTTAAGTTGTAGTGTAGCAGGAAACACAGGAGTTAGCATATCTTGTATCCCTAACGGGAGAGACAAACACTCAAACAAGGTTGAATATTCTCACTACAATATTGTTTTTCTCTTTGGAGAAGAAGCAGAAAGTAAATAGCTAGGTGCCTAAATTTCAGAAGGGCAAAGCATGAATTACATACAAATGTTAAGCAGTTGACATTGCATCAGTACCTTATTTCAGCATAAAATTTATATGGATTTTTTTATAATCCTTTATAATCTTCTGCTATTTGTTTGTTTGTTTGTTATTCTTAACATTTTTCAATGTCTTACAGCAGCTTGTGTAGGGACAGTAATACTTAAGTAGTGCAAAGTATTCAAAAAAATTATAATGAACATAAACATAAATATTCAATCCAGCTGGTCAGAACAAGCTCTGGGAACTCTCATTGTAAAAAGTTATTGTTACAGAAACTGGTTTTCCTAAATCCAGCAGGCAGATTCCAACAGTATAGCCAGGCCATAGTACAAGACTGAGAAATCTAGGTTTCCCACATTAAAAGATGATTGCATATTTATTCAACTCTAGTCAGAATAGGTAAACAATATATATAGGTTTTCAGAGAGAGAGACCTTGCTGCACAGAACTGGTGTGAAAGAAGGAAGAAACATTATCACAGAATTGCAGTGCATAGCTGAAATTGTGAGGGACTTCTGGAGACCATCCAGTCCAACTCTATGCTCAAGCAGGGCTACCCAAAGAAGGTTGCCAGGCCCATGCTCAGGTTGTTTTTGTAGATCTCCGAGAAGGGAGACTTCACAACCTCACTGGGCAACCTTTGCCAGTGTTCAGTCATTCACACAGTAAAGAAAGAATTCCTGAGGTTATGTCAAGACCTATTTTGTTCCAGTTTGTACTAATTGCCTCTTTTCCTCTCACTGGGCAGCACAGAATTAATCATTTCAGTGACTACTGGTAGTTTAATGGGGAATTCTAAAATCTACTCTCCATTCTAGTATATTAGTAGCCAAGCTACACACAGAGTTATGCAAACAGTATTAACGAGTTTATAGGTACACACTAAAAGCAATGATCATTAAGGTGAATGATCTGCATGAAAAAATAATGTGCTGGAAAATAATTTATTTATTTTTTAGTTCAATTTTACCTGGCTAAGTAATCAATCACAAATATTAGTACTATCATAGAATCATAAAATTACTCAGGTTGGAAAAGACCTTAAAGATTATCGAGTCCAACCACAACATAACCATACTGCCCTAACTCTAACAACCTGCTGCTAAAATATTATTTTAAACAAGTTTGTAATTAAATAACCATTCAGTATAAAACACGACTACTTACTCTCATGACTGTAGTGATTACTATGGTTTCAAGACCTGATTTTTTTCCCCGAAGATCCTCCATACTATAATTTTTACTGTCTTTTAATGTTTCTTGTCTTCTCTGTGTCAGGAATGCTGATAGGGAAAAAATAAGAACCTTATAACTAGACACCCTGAAGAATGGAAAAAAATATTCTCTATGTTACTGAGTCTAAGAGATACATGACCTGGTACTCCAGTCTGACTTTTTTTAATAAAATCTTTTGGTATTGTGTAGCTCTTGAAGGTGAGGCAGTGAACTAAGTGAGCTTTATTCTGACTGTCTGTGACAGTTTTTACACTCTTGGAACAGAGATTTTTTAATTTTTTTTTTTATTATTATTATTTTTTCTCTGTAAAGGGTAGATATATTGGTACTTTCCAGTTGTCCACATATATTAGATATATGCATACCTACATTGTGACATATCTTCATTGATAGGGGACCTACATAATTAACATTAGGAGTAATGGGAAGGGCTTCATTTACATTAAGAGTAGTTTTAGCCCTAGCACTGCATTACTGCAAAGGGAACCATGCCTGTATTTATTTCAGAAGCACTGTCCTAGCTTTTGCAGAAAGTGCACTAAGAAATTTAACAAAGGCTTCATCCAAGCTCCAGATTAGACAGCATAATCCATGAGATGATCAGAGTCATAATGCTGTGATTAGAATATCTTTTTATCAACTACATGCAGAGCAAATTTGAGTAAAGCTTCCAGGTTCCCCCCACAAGAGGAGAAAGAAATATGTAAAAAAAAAAAAAAAAGGATGTGAATAACTAATTATACGTATAAATAGAAAATAGAAATAGACTGCTTTGGAAGGACAGCCACAAGAAAAAAAGTAATCAGCAAAAATATAACAGAATTAACTGATGTGAAATACTACCGACATTGTTTTCCTTTCCAAGGCTTCTCTATTCAGTGATAGCATGGCATCCTTACAGAATCCACATACACAAACCATACTCCTGAAATTTTGGGGACATTTCTTTCAAACCACAAAGGCATGTTGAAAATAGTAGCAAGATTCACTAATATTCTTTTCAGGGCTTTGATATCTGGGTTATTTCCAGCCAGTCTTGCCAGTACTTATTGTCTCTGTGGTAAGAATATCAGGTTAAGGAAATCACCTTTATTTGTGTTATCAATGTAAGAATTGTTGGAATTGATCTCTATTAGTTTCTTACAAAGACTCCCAGAGTTCCCTTAGTTTGGTTTGGTCCTGTTTATTATTGGTGATCATTCTTATCTTGCCTGTGGATAATTAATTTGTCAGTGATGCACTCATTTTGAATTATCTTTCCAAAGAGACAAGCATGTCAGTGAATTCAATCTGACAGCAAACAGCTAGCCAGTCCATAAAACAGTCAAGTCTATTTTAGTCTATTTTATAAATTGAAGAGATAGTCTAGAAATACTGACGAGCCCCTTTGTACACTTGCCATCGACTCTTTCTGAATTGTGCCACCTGTTCTTTTTAGGAGAATGATCAATTAACTGAGCAATGTACGATTAGTGGCTTGCCTTGCCATGGTACTGTAAAAGTTCTTGCAGAGAGTGCTCTTAGCCTCCGTCATTTGTGGGATCAGCAAATCAAGCAGAGCAACCTTCTGTTTTGTTACACTCATGTAATACTTGGGGGTTTAATCAAGCTACCATGGGGTTGTGATAGAATATTTTGTGCAAAAAGGTTTTTTCTTCTTCTAACCTCGTGTTCTTATTGTGTCTTTCCTTCCCCATCCCTCTCCATCCCAGATTACTTTATAACTGTTCCTTGGGAGGCTGAATTCTGTTCACTTTTAAAACAAACATATATGTGTGGGTGTGTGTGTATAATTTATATATATATATTTATCATATTGTCTTTAATCAGAAGATACCCCAATAGGGAAAAATTTGCTTGATGCTTAACGGTTTAAATAAAATTGAAATTATTATAATATGACATATTAGGTAACCTTGAGGATGACTTTGGAATCACAGAGTCAAAAAATGTCTGAGGTTAGAAGTTTTCTCTGAATATCATGTGGTCCATCCCCCTGCTCAAAAAAGATAATTTAGAATATGTTGTCAAGGACCATATCCAGATAGTTTCTGAATATCTCCAAGGAGGAGGTTCCAGCACATTTCTGGGCAATTGTGCCACTACTCCATCACTTGCATAGTAAAGAAGGGCATCAGAAGATATCTCTTGTGTTCCAGTTTGTTCCCTTTGTCCTGGTTTTAGCTGAAACAGAGTTGATTTTCTTAGTAGTGTCTGGTATGATGCTATATTTTGGCTTTAGGAGAAAAAACAATGTTCATAACACTCCAATGTTTCAGTTGATGCTGAGCAGTACTGCTGTCACGGAGTTATCTAGATCAATCTGTGTCCATGACGGGGGGGACAGTAGGCCTGTGGGCCTCCTGGCCCCCAACAAATGGAAAGGGAGAAAGGGAAAGGCGTAGGCAGATGGGAGCTGGGCTCAAGGAAGCAAACAGAGAAGTGGCAACAATCTAAGGATGAAAACTTATTATACTAACTATGATATTGGAATACAAGATAACACAATGTAATATAATCTAAATGGAATTGAGGATAATAAATCAAGTAAAATAAGAGAGGCAGAGAGGCTCCCGAAGACCGAGAAGCCTACTTTGAAATTGAAGACACCACAGCTTGGAGCACACATACACCTGCTGCCTGGAGTGAGAGAGAGAGAGCGTCACTTCTGTGATGTATTTCCTTCTCTGACTGTGAGGTCCTCTGGGACGTGTAGTTCTTCTTCTCTGTGCTCCACATGATGTCCTGATGTGGAATATCAATAACAAAAATTACAAAACCATGACAACTACATCGAGCCAAGGACATTTCAGTTTTTCAGATTCTTGTATATCACCACCAGCAAGGAGGCTGGGGGGTTAGGGAGCTGGGGGCACAATTAGTTGAAAGGAGACAGAATCAGGAATGCTGATGTAAATTAATCAAAATGATATTATATGATATACAAAATCATGTGGAAAAAAAAATAAATGTAAAACTGAAGGATGTTATCTGACATGGCTGTCTCTACTTGGAGAGTGGATAGGTATTGTTCATTGTCTGGTAAGCAATTGTGCTTTGCATCATTTGTTTTGGGGTTATATATAAATACATGTATATATATAATATATATAATATGTAGGAAATTATCATTAATTCTCTCCTAAAAGTTCTTATCTAAAGCTATAAGTTCTACTGTTTGTTTGTTTGTTTGTTTGTTTTTTACCCCAAGTTCTCTCGTCTGTTCTTCTGGGAGGGAAAGTAGGCATGATTGAAAAGAAGTATGATGTCTGACTCTTTTCCAAGTTAAACCACAATACCCATTGTTTCATGTCCTATCACCAGACATCACTGAAAAGAGCCTGGTTCTGTTTTCTTTGCAACCTCACCTTTATAGTTCATACACATTGATAATAACCCTCCTGAGCCTCCCCTTCTTCAGACCAAACAGCCTAAGCTCTCTCAGCTTCTTCTCATTAAAATAAATAAATAAATAAATAGATAAATAAATAAATGAATAAAATAAAATAAATAAATAAAAAATAAGATGCTCTTAATCAACTTAATCAATTTTGTAGTCCTTCATTAGACATTCTCCAGCACTGTTGTCTTCTCCTGGGGAGCCCAGAACTGGACAGAGTGGTCTAGGTGTGGCCTTACAAGTGCTGAGTAAAGAATACTAGAACATACTGCATTGAATTTGCATAAGCAACCCTAGAACTATATTACGAAAATGTAGAACATTTTTCTCTGTTCCATGTACTTTCTTTTTGAGAAAAGCAGATATATGGAAACAGTCATAAAATTTGGATTCTTACACTGCTTAAATAAAGCATGATCAATGATGAGTAAATGTGAGCAATAAACTGAAATGTGCATGATATTAAATTTGCTAATGATTCACAAAGGAATTTCCCATTAATGGTTTGGTAATTAGATATTAAGCATTTGGAAACCAATGCCATCACTGTCACCATTTATTCTTAAAATTTCCTATTGCCTACAGTAAAACCTACATTATACTATTCCACTCAATTTTTCAGTTAAAGACTTAGGAAACTGTGGTTACTGTTTCAGAAAAGAAAAAAAAAAAAACACAAAACAACCATCTGTGCAAGACTGTTCATTTTCCTCCATAGGCATGCTTGCTTTTAAAATATAATTTGAAAAAAAAAGATTGGGGATAATTCATATTTATTAAAATATTAATTTCTGCCATCCCCCACTCCCACCATCTCTTTTGCTGCATAGTCAAAAGGCTGTGCTTGTTGTAAAGGTGACCTATGGACAGGTCAAATATGAAACATATCTTTCTTGTCAAAAGACTAGACCGTATTTAATGAGGAGTACTTGTATTGAGACAGACCAAATGTTGTTTCATTATAGCTATAAAACATGATAATTTTATATTGCCAGTGGACCAATTAAAATATGGTCAGTAAAAACCTATGAGCTAGAAATTTTAAAAATAACATCTTGTTAGTGTACATATCTTATTCCTGTGTAGGTTCTGCTTCAGGGTTTTACTGATGTCAATACTGCTGACAAAAAACTGTAAAACCACAAGCTGTGCTCTATTCTGCCTTGTGCATCATCAACAAAATTGACAGTTAACACTGATTTTAAAATCTGTATTGCTGATGTTGAAAGATACATAAGAACAAATATTCAATTGCAAGACAACTTTTAGTCCTGTGCTGGAAACAAAAGGGAGCTGAAGAAAACATAAAACACAATCAAATAATAGAAACCACCATTGGATAATTTCTTGAAAATAGTATTGATCTTTTGCTGCCTCAACTTTTTCAAAGATCTTCCTTGTCTGTTAGCTTCCTATAAGACAGTCTGATTAATATAATGAGCTGGGGAAGCAATTAACCTGCTTTTTCCATTGGCCATATTTCTTTTCCTAGCGCAGAGATGTGCCACAAACCATTTATAAAGCTCAAGGCCAGAGCAGTATGGCATTAAGCTTTCATGCTAACTGTCCTAGTTCATGTACATTCTTCTGCAGCTAGTTCAAAATGGGACTGTTCAGTCTGGGGAAGAGAAGGCTCAGATGGATAAGAAATCTACACCTGATAGTACCTGATGCAGAGATAAAGACAAGAGAATCAGATTCTCTTCAGAGATATAGATTAAGAAGATAAGAAGTAATGGACACAGACTAAAGCATATAAATAGCAATCTGAATATAAGGAAAGTTTTTCGTTATTGATTTTATATTGGGGTAGTTCAACACTGGAACAGGTTACCTGGAGAAATTGTGGATTTTCTGGCCATGGAGATATTTAAAATCTAACCAGATGCAGACCTTGACAACATGCTGCAACTTCCTCTACTTGGACTTGGACAAGGTTATCTCTGAATGTTCTTCAGACCCCAGCACTTCTGTGATTATGTTTCTTAGTGGTTTTATTTTCCAGACAGTCCACTAATAGACATGACATTTCTTATTTAAGTCATTTTTTTCTACTGCTTTTCTACTTTTATTTTAAGAATGAAATTATTACAGGTGTATAGAATATTGTAACAAATTTTGCTAAGTTCTGAATCTATTTTATTCTGTCAGCACTTTTGAAACGAACAAGGTTATTTCTGTAAAGTACATTCCCTACAGCTGTGCAGCGCTTCACAAGTTCTCATTTCTATTTACAAAAGAGTTTGATTAAATTGATACAATAATGCTTTAAAGTCACCTAGAGTCAAGATTCTTCTGTTTGATCCAGAGTAGTACAAAGCAATAAAGCTGACAGTTGCTCATCTGCAATATGTCAGAAATTCTTCTGAAAGCTTACTATCAGAGCATACAAGAGATTCACAAGAGAGGAAAATTAAAGTATTTGAGATTTGCAGAGAAATTTGAAACATTTGTATTTATATATATATATGTATATATATCTTACTTATCTATACATCTTACTTATTATCTATGTTAAAAATTCATTTGATACTTCAATTTATTATCTTTGTTGAATTTATCCAAAGTAATTCTACTAAATAATATTCAATATTACTGATTGCAAATTTCATTTGTGTTTTGGTGGAAAATGTTCTTAGGAAATAATATGAATGGCTTGTGAAATTACTGTTTGATTTCACAAATTGAATATTTACAGCAAGAATAATGACAACAATAATAGCATTAACTCAAACACCACAGAAATAACAATTTATTTTCTGTTGAGATCTTCATGAGTTGATGAGATCTTCTGATAGAAAAAATATTCACCTCTGACAAACTGTTTAACTTCTGCGACAGAAGTTTAAGTAGTGACCTATTCAAAGATTGTGGAGGGTTTTGGAACATAAGTGCCTGGAGGAAAAAGAGATAGATGAACAGGTCTTGTTCATAAACAGCTATATTAAGAAATAGCTCCTTTTTTTTTAAGGAACAAGAACTAATTGTTAAGTTTGTGGTTCTATCAAAAGTCATTTGTTTTATGTGTAGACAGATGTATATTAAGATGGAGATATAAGTACTATATAAACTATATATAGTATAGTAACTACATAACTGTAAATTTCTATATGAGAAACATAGAATTTGGGGGGATCACGTAACCAGACTGGAATTACAGTATCACAGAATCACAGGCTCGGGAAGAAACCTATAGAAATGACCTAGTCCAGCCCTCTGCTAAAGCAGGCTCCCTAGAGTATTTTACACAGAAGCATTCAGTTAGGTTTTGAGTATCTCAGGGAATAAGACTCCACAGCCTCTCTGGGCAGCCTGTTGCAGTACTCTGTCACCTCTCAAAGTAAAGAAGTTCTCGTGTTCAGTTGAAACTTCCTGTGTTTGAGTTTATGACTGTTGCTTCTTGCTTTGTCACTGGCCATCACTGAAAAGAGCCTGATCCCATCCTCTTGACACATGATCTTTAGATATTTGTGTTGCAAAGATTCCCTCTCAGTCTTCTCTGGGCTAACGTGCCACAGGTCTCTCAGCCTCCCCTCACAAAGGTGATGCTTCAGGCTCCTAATCATCTTTGTAGCTCTCCATTGAACTCTTTTCAGTAGTTCCCTGTCTTTCTTGAACTGGAGAGGCCATATGTGGAAACAGTACTTCATATGTGACCTCAGCAAGGCAGAGTAGAGAAGGAGGATCACCTCCCTCCACCAGCGGGCACACTTTCATTAATGCATCCCAGTTTGTCACTGACCTTCATTGTCAATCTGTTGTCCACCAGAATACGTAGGTCCATTCAGGACAGCATTTCAGTTATGCAAATTGTTCCATCACATCTCCATGGCTGTATTGAGATGACCCTGAAACTTCACACGTCTGTAGTTCTTCCTGTTTATCCCCCACTCTGTCCGTGTTGGTATACAGGCACAGAGAAGAAAAGGGAACAGGGAATGCATGTTTCCTTAAAAGGATGCAAGAGAATCCTCCAGAACTATACATACTCTAGTTGGCTTTCTTGCTTATGTTGTGGCAGGCAGCTGAGTAACATTTTTCACATTTCTGGTTGGGCTGGACTATTCCATCGGTTGCAATGGTATGAGCATTGACATTTTGTCCTCTTCCCTACCGAGTACTTCATGTTAAAGCCCACCTCACAAAGTTAGCCAGCCTGTTGACAAAGATTACCTTGCTTTATTAAGACAGGTGGATCCCATTCCTAAGAGGCTGTAATATTTAGAAAATAACTTATTGTAATAAAAATCAAAACTCTTACACTACAACCAGCCACATAATCAGGAGTTGATATTCATTACATATCTATTTTGAAATGTTCTCTTTCCTCCAACTTTGAGGCATAATTAAGGAAAAGCATGATTGGCAGATCAGTGATTCTTTTCTCCCACTTTCATGACCTGTCAACATGAGCCTCTTAAATGTGGATTACTGGATAGTCATCATTTTCTGAAGACCAGAGGTGAGTGAGGTAAAGAATCCTTAATGAAAATTAAATTTTCATGTTTTATTTTCCCTATATTTCTTCTTCTTCTTTTCCTTCTAGTTATCTTATTTTTATTTATTTACTTTGTTTTCTCAAACCAGAATAAATGTTATTAGAATTTCATCTGCTTTCAAAATTCTTGGATATTCCATTTATCAACATTAGCACTTTGAGGCTGATTCAATAAGGAAATTCTTCTGAGAAAATATTCTGCCAAAATGTAGTATACATAGAAGTATAAATATCATTTATATAATTAATAATATATTAATTCTATATCACAGTATCGCAGTATCACAGTATCGTAGTATTACAGTATCACAGTATCACAGTCTCGTGCAGGTTGGAAGGGACCTTAGAGATCATTGAGTCCAACCCCTGGGAGCCCCTGTGTAGCAGAGCAGCACTTCTACCACTTGTGCCACAGGGGGGATTTGAACCTGGGCGTACCGGTGTTGCAACGTGGCATTCCTATCACTGTGCCACCGGGGCACACACAACATAAATAATATATGAAATATTGGAACATTCACATTATATAAATATAAATATGAAATAAATATTTCGTTATAAATAAAATACACTTGCTATAAAATATAATAAAAATAAAGAAGTCCAAAGAATTGGTTTTTGTTTGTTTGTTTAATCTAGGATGGTTTAAGTACAGTTTCTAGTGAAATACTAGAAAATTCTAGAAAAAAAAAAATCTGTTAGATCTTAGCCACTTATGAGTAAATGTTATTGAGTTACAAGAAACTACATTGAAAATTTCACTAATAGTATATACCTTTACAAGTAGAGTAGTAGAAATTGTCAGATCCTCCCTTTCCCTTTCATGGGTTATTTGATATTTCTTCAAACACCACTTCAATAATAGAAAACTGCAAAACTTTAATTTAGTAGGAAAAAAAACAAAGGAAAGTATCTGGCACTCTTTTGCTCTCTTAGAGTCAAACACTGGTGTTACTTTGTATTCAAATCAACATTAAAAAATATTAATTAAAAAATATGTGTATAAAGTAAACGTAATTAGTTTAAATTTAGGAGTATTCACAATTATTTTGACCATCTTAAAGGTTGTTTTTTTGGTTATTATTTTTCAATTTTTGTTCATAAACTGCTTTAAGTCAGTCCCAATGATTTTTCTACATGTGGAGAAAACATAAAAGGATAATAATAATTAATATGAAAAGAATATAATAAGAAATATTTTCAGAGTTATAAAATCCAAACCACCAAATACTTAAGAATTTTTCTGTAGATGGAACATAGGTAGAAAAACTGACTTCATTCCACAGTTTTCATGAAATACCATCAATAATACAATTAAGGAAAGACTGAAATAAAAAATCAAACCCATTTTACCACATCAAACAGTTCAGGGGAAAAAAAAAAAAAAAAAAGAAAAAAAAAGTGCTATTTAACCCAAGAATACACTTGAAAACAAGTGACATAATCAGTTTTACTGCTACTTTACTGAAATTGAACAATTGAATTTTGGAAACAAAACCCATCTCATTTGGAAACCATCTTAATTTTTAGGATTCTTAACATTTCCCTAGAGTTCTTTGAATCTTTTGAAAAATGCAACCACACATAATCTGATTTTAAAGCTAGACATTATAAAGCATATGCTATGTTTTAAAAGTTAAACAGATAGGCAGTCCATTGGGATGTTAACAGACATCGTCTTCAGAACAGCCAAAGCAGTTGCAAATAGTCTGTCAATCACAGCTGCCTAATAAATGTACCATAACTTATCCTAATGCACAGACTGAGGAAGAAACTGTGCATTAGAAAAATATCCAGAATCTGAAAGCATCCTCCTTCTCTAGCAGCACTGTAATTTAATAATACTAGTGAAGCACTGACACCTAACAAGATCAAGTCAAAAAGAATAAGTAAAAGTAAAACTTTTAAAAGCAGTCTTCAGAGACCTGGGATCATGTCCAAATGAAGAAAATAGAAGGTATGTAATATGTGGCAAACTAAAAATTTCCATGAAGATGGCTTGAAGTAAACCTTCAGGTACAACTGGCAAAATACATAAATATTAATAAATATTTATTTAAAACATCAGGAGTAAAAAGTCTAATAGGGACTGCAGATCCAATAGATCAGGGTGTAAATGTAGCAATTAAAGAAAATAAAGTCACAGCATAAAGATAAAGTATTCACTTTACGTCTTTGATCACCTCGGAAAACATAAAGGTTTTCCCATCAGAATCCCCATCAATTTCTTTCTTGGATAGCTAATGCATTCAGGAATACTGTTAGCCCTCTTAGCAGCAATGGCACATTGCTAACTCATGTTCAGTTTGGTGTTGGACTCCAGAGGACTCGCAGACCTTTTTCTACAAAGCTGCATTCTACCTGGGTGGTCCACAGCATGTCCAGGTGCTTGTTGTGTGTGTGTGGGGGGGGGGGGGGGGGGAGGTAGTGGGGGGCAGTGCTCACTCCTTGTTAACAAACATGTTAACTGGACCTAGTATTGATCCCTGTGATACTCTGCTCATTACTGGCCTCTAGATGAGAAGAAAATTTGATTACTGAAAATGAAATGTTTAAGTAGTATCAACACTCATGAGAAACAGCAACATTTCATACTAAACTAGCCACTGGACTGGAAGAACAAATACAGTTTAGCTTGATGCCGAACATATGTGTGGTTTAAATAATGTTTTGATAAGCTACTTGCTTTGATCTAAGTGAACATTAGAAGTCCCTGAGATGAGGTACAACAAAATTCTCATGTTATTTAAGCCATGCTCAGATCTAAAATGTAGTAATTATGCTTTTTATCAAGCTACAGACCTTTACATGTAAACTAGCCCAACAAGGAGAAGCAAAAATATTCTTACAGAAACTCCAAGCCCAGAAAAACAAGGAAATTTTCTTTAAAAGCCATAAATATTTTCCAGTAAACTCATCATAATTACTAATAACTACTCCTACAAATAACGAGGGAATATGTGATAGATATCTTTTAAGGCTTGGTCCAGTTGAAAGTAAAGGAAAGAGAAAGACAATCATTAACATTAATATACCTAGTTTACTTCTCTTTTTCACTATCCAAAGCTACTGAAATGTCACTTGTTAACAATTATTTAAAATAATGATGATAAAAACAAATATTAAATGGTGCAATTGACAATGAAAATGAACTCAGATTTTTCAAAGGTGGATTACAAAGCTTAGTTAGTTTATATAGTTATACAGATATAGTTTATCTGTGACTTAGTGTTTTGGAGCCCTCAGGCCTGGACTGGCCATGGATATATGCTGGTTTGATTGGGGTTTCTCTGTACTTCATACTATGAATAAAACAGACAAGTACAGATGTGAGAAAATAAAGTGATGGAAAGATTTTATCAAGCAAGTTCTGATCCTGTTACTATTATTATTATTTATTTTTAATGGACTGGTATTGCTTTTCTAATTATAATGCAGTTATCTCTAGTTATCCCTTATCTGTAATTTTAATGTGGAGTTCTTTAAACATCAGTTGTTCCTTAACTGGGTAATCTTTCAGTTACCTGCAAAGATGGGCACATTCTTCATACGGTCCAGGATACAGAAGACACTTACTTCAAACAATTTTCAAAATAGCATTTCCAAGGAATTGCTCTCTTACATAAAAATGAGATTCTCTTCCTATATATTTAAATTTCATAGTAGTCTCTGGAGAATATTTTAAGGTGTCATTAACAAAAATGATTTGGATAACTGTCATTCACCTCAAACAACAGCACTTAAAATACCATATTAGAAATGACTTAGCAACCTCATACTTTCCTAAATTCAAGATATGCTAGTCTTCATTTTTTCTTTTATCTAACACTGAAGGAATTATCCTGAAGACTGCAAGGACCCCAGGTATCAGAACCTAGTTGCAAGCTCAAAAAAGTATCAAATTCTCAAGTGAAGAATGTACAACTTTATCAGCATCTACTGCCCAGGTCACTTTCTAGACTTACATTCAAAATCTAAACAAAATACTAATAGGCTTCATTCATAAATATGTAACAAAAACTGGTAGAATTCTAAAAATGGGGCAAAGATCAGAACCATAGCTACAGAGCTATAACAGCAGTGTGATAAATCCTTACATATACCATAGAAATACCCTTCATCTTAGATAAATCAGTTCTTAGAATAGGAGTCTATGAGGTTTTGAATATATTAAGAGATCTGAACACAGGACACACAATTCACTGAAATCCAAAATGTTGCAAAAATTAGAGTTTTGGTAACTTGGAGTCAAGTGGAAGAAACTCACTCTCCATAATTTTCTTTTGCTGAAGTTTGGTAATTTTCAGCCTAAAAACTGTGAGGTGTTAATAGTTATGCTAGTGTTTTCTCCTAGAAAAGAGCAATATTAAATATATATATAAGAAACACTCATGATAATAAGTGTTTTGATTAGGATGGAAAGAAATGTAAAAATGTCTTAGAAGAAATTGGATCCTGAAAAAAAAGTATGTAAAAAATTTTAACAGAATAATCAAAACAATTGACACAGTTCTTTCAATTCCTTCCGGATTTATAAACAAGGGAAATTTTCTTGAGCCTTTAAATAGAATAAAGCTCAATCAGCCTGAAAACTGTTTGTGGTCTTACATATTTTTGTGATACTAACTACAAAAAGTAACTACAGTTTTGTAAATGTGTATATTACAAAATTACAAGGTAAAATTATACATAGATCTGTATGTGCACAGAAATTTCTAAGCTTCAGATAATTCAGTAGCTGAAATGCTGCCTTACAGTGACAAACACTAGTATTAATTTGATCGGTAACTGATCTGAAAGGAGGTGATGCTTTAAAATTGTCCTAATCTCTTCAGAAGCAAAATGTAAATCACTGTTATTCACTGATAAATTTTTCACAGTAATAATCTGGAGAGTTTGGTGGTGAGGAACCTTATTAGTTCAGCAAGGGCAAGTGTAGGGATCTACACCTGGGAAGAAATAATTACATGCATTAACACAGGCTAGGGGCTGACCACCTGGATAGATATTTGGCAGAGAAAGACCTGCCCTGATGGGCAACATGTTGACCACGAGTCAACAGTGTGCCCTTGTGGCCAAGAAGGCCAGTGGTAACCTCGGCTGCATTAAAAAAGATCAGGTCGAGAGAGGTGATCTTCCTCTTCTACCCTGTCCTGGAGAGGTCAAATCTGGAGTACTGTGTCCAGTTCTGGGCTCCCCAGTTCAAGACTGGACTTCAGTGGGGAGTCACAAAGATTATTACAGACCTGGAGTATCTCTCTTATGAGGAAAGATTGAGAATCCTGGGAGAGTTTAACCTGGAGAAGACTGAGAGGGGATCTTAACAATTCTTATAAATATTAATACCTACAAATAAAAAATAAATAAAAAAATGACAAAGGCCAGTTCTTTTCAGTGGTGACCAGCAATAGGACAAGGGGCAACAGACACAAAAGAAGTTTCATCTGAACATGAGGAAAAGCTTCTTTACTTTAAACATGCTGCCTAGAGAGATTGTAGATTCTCCTTCTTAATAAATATTCAGAACCTACCTGGATACTTTCCTGCGCATCGTCCTGTATGGAACCTGCCTTAGAAGGGGGCAGAGACAGTCTCTAGAAACAGACTAGAAAGTCTCCAGAGGTCCCTTCAAACCCCTACAGTTCTCTGATTCTGTGATTCTGTAACCCAAGGAATTTGAGAATGTAGTCTTTTACAGTACATATCTACTTTTCCTGTTTGAGGCACATAATGTAAATTGCTAACAACTTAAAATCTCAGTATCTAATACAAACAGAATGAAATAACTGAATATTCTGATTGAAAGAGGTATACTACCTCATAATGAATTTCATAACAACAATAGAAATAACATTTTTATTCTGGAAGATGCCTAACAGTCTTGATTCAACAGTGAGTTGATCATGTTAATGCTTGTCGAATTTGATCTACCACTGTGGTTTATCCATTCCAAAGACTATGAATACTAATGCAGTCATGTTTTTTTTATTATTATTATTACTTTTTGTTGTTGTTGTTTGTTTGTTTTTAATGTAGCACTCATTGTGGTTAGAATGAGCTCACAAATTTCAGTGGTATAGCACAAAAAAAGGCAGGAGAATTTCCTTCTGAAATATGTATGTATACTAGGGAATATACTGGGACATCACTTGGCTCAGGAAGATAATTAGCAATTAGAGCTACCAAATTCTTATTTTTAAAGAAAGGTTTCTCTTTTTTACGACAATGCCTCTCCTTTCTCTCCTTTTAAAAATTTTTATTCTTCTTACAGACATTTGGGAAAAATGGTTTTAAACAAGAAGAGGGGAGATTTTGATTACTAGTCGGGGGAAAATTTTCACTGTAATGAGGCTCTGGAACAGGTTGCCCAGAGAAGCTGTGGATGCCTCATTCCAGGAGATGTCCAAAGCCAGTCTGGATGGGGTGCTTGGCAAAACGATCTAGTGCTTGATTTAGTGGCTGAAAACCCTGCTCAGTGACGAAGGGGTTGGAATTAGATGATATTTGAATCGTCTTTCAATCCAAGTGATTGTGATTTTTTGATTTCTATGATACAGAGTTTGTGGAGAACTTCATAGATATCCAAAAGTCATCTGGACTTGGTCTTGAATTTGTTCTAGATGCTAGTGCATGAGCAGGGATGTTGGACCAGATAGCCTCCAACCTCACATTACATTGGTAACTGGATTAGAAATTGTAACCTCATGCTTTATGATTACTTTTTTTGTCTTTAAAAAGAGACAATTAAACATCTTATCACAAATCCCACTGCAGCTACAACATTCACCAAACTGTAAATCATGAATTAGTCAGTATTGATCCATCTGACCCGTATCTTGGTTAATTACAGGAATTACGTGCATTAGAAGTAGAGCAGAGTGTAGAGCCGTGTGCAAACCTCCCTTTACTGGAAATCCTCTCCAGCAATAATAAAAAGCCTAAAAACAGAAAATGGCTTTATTCACTAAGTGAAGGCCTCCTGTGCTAATACAGGACAGCTGAGACCCTGGTTCAGATTTTCGTTGTAGAAATGTAAAACAAGGGATTGTAGTGGAATATCCTGATCAGATTAGCTTTTAGGGAAAAAGCCTAGGGAAGAAAAATTATGTCTCCTTGCTGCAGTACAGAGCTCTTTATTATTTAAGCCTCTTCTGAGCATTCTTCACTTCTCTGATTCCCTGATGAATGCAACAGCGAGAGCACCAGATGAAAGTAATTTCTCTGACAGAGACAGCTTGTATGTAAAAATACTTTGCTTCTTGAAAATGATTAAGTGACAGAATGAACAAAGGGATAACTTGAAAATTGTTTATCAATATTTCTCCAACAGAGACAGCTTGTATTTATAAATATTTAGTATCTCAGGTGAAATACAAGCAGAAATGGAAAACAATTTAATGCTTGTACATGCAGTATTTCACAATAAGTAATTACCATTATAATCAATTACATGACTGAAATATTCTGTGTTTTCAATAGAGCATTAGTAAATGAGTTTTGAAATGTGATTTGCTGAATTTGTTAATGGAAAGCATTTATTTCATTATTTCAATTTGGATAAATGTAATACCATTCCTTCAAATCTTGAAACACTTCAGTTCTTTTCAAATTAGAAACATATATGTATCAGTTATTTAGATGAATGAAATATTTACAGTGTGTTAACTGGAAATTTATAGTATTAATGTGAAATAAACTTGCAAAACAAGCTTTCTAGAAGGACTGCTGGCTGTACCTTTCAGGTCCAGAAATCTAAACAATCTTCACAGCTATTTTATTCCATTTGAGCTTTAACATCCACCCATTTAAGCTGTCTCAAATAAGAAAACTGTCAGGTCTTCCATTCAAGACATTTCCAGTAAGAAGACACTTAGCAAATGAACAAATGCTGAAATAAAAGCTTCTGGATGACTGGTTCTATCCAGTTAAAGCGAAACACAGTAAAGTGAAACTTTGGAACTCAGAATGAAGAGAATTACTTATGCAGGCCAGTCCATAGTAGGGATCTATCAACACAAAGTCACCCTTATTTTGCTCTTTCAAGAAAGAGAAATTCCAAAAGAGAATTAGTGGTTCTGGATGTTTGTGCAAACAGAAACAATATAATGCACATAAGATATCTGGCAATTTTGGTTAAATTTCTGTGAGTGATCTTAAAATAAGTGGTACTTTCTTGTTTTAAATAAATCATCCAAATCTCAGAGCAGCAGCAATGTTCTACAAATACATCTGAGACGTTCAGTTTTCTTTGTGTGGTACATGAACTGAGAGTATACACAGACTGATAAATGAGCTTGTATATCACAGCTCTGCACAAACTCATGAGCTGAGACCCAGATTCACTCCAAATACTGTGCAGACCTTTTTGTCAGTGAAACAGTATAATAAGAATGCATCAAGGATAGTTCACAGACAGAATGAGAATGTTCCTTGGATGTCAAATTGTTTGGGACACAGATTATCATTAGAAATGTTTTAGACATTTCACCTGTATTGCCACATTTCCACAGAATAACTTACACATGTCTGAAGTCATACACAGGCACAAATTCAAATCAGAATTTACAAAAATAAATGAAGTGCACAATTTTCATCACAAAATGGATGAAAAAGAGTAAAGTACTATGAAGGACCGAACTGTTTTTCTTATTTGTCTCAAAGCTTGCTTCGTGAACGATAAGACTCTGACTGGCAACTGATAACTATCCAGGAGAGTGAATGATGGGTGTCATCGTTACACAGCACCTCTGCTCATGATTGCAAGCAGGACAGGCAGCCTTTCTCAGGGGTGCGGCTTGGAGGAGCTGACCACTGCGAAAGGTGATAATGCTTGTGCCTGGCAACAAAGGCACCACTCCCTTCTGGCTTATTTGTTGGGCCAGGTATGTCACACCAAACTAAGGAGAAAAACAACCTCACAGAAATGGAGGATAAAAGGCCCTCACTAAACTGGGGACTTTGGAGACAAACTCCCAAAGACACCTTTGACGGAGAATTCCCTGAGGGGAAAACTTTGTCGGAAGAACCCCGGGACCGGCTTGCTGCGAAGCTCCCTGGCTGTCTCCCATCCCCTGCGGTGATCAGACGAGTTCCTGAGATCCACGGACCTACTGTGTACCTCGCTGGACCCACGGTGGTGACTATATCTCTTTTGCTATCTGCAAAGACTCCTTGCTTATATTTCCTACTTTCCCTATCGCCTACCTTCCCTTCCCCATCTCCCTAAAAACGGCTAGGACTTTAATAAACTGGTTGGACCAACATTTGAACCGTTGCTTCTTAATCTCACGCCGGGTATATACACAAAAGAACCTTGCCTCCCTCCTGTAAATTGGAGTGAGACAAGTACTTAACAGTTACATTTGGTTTCTTTATTGGTTGAATTATAGCAGACAGTGTTTCTTGCACCTAAATACTCACTGAAGCTTAAAACAAAATGCTTTAGTGTGCATGCAAAAGACTACAAAAAATCTTCTTAGAATAAAAACCAACTTGTTTTCTTCAGAGAACAGATGGCTGCTCCTTTTCGGTATAGTTCAAAGAATCCACTTTGTATGAAATAACTCAGCCCTAAATGGAAGGAGAGAAAAATCTATCATAGACTCCATGGCCCAGAGCCTGCTATGCAGAGTACACTAGGAAGCAGATATTGGTCTGGATGTGGTTAGCAGGGAGAGTGAATTCGGACTGAAATCCTTCAAAAGTTCTTGAGTGAATGAAATGCCTTGCCTTTTCTCCTTTGTAGTTCAATGAAAGATTATTTTCCAAACAGAACAAAAAGAGGAGAAAAAATAAGTCTTGATCAAAATATTAATCAAAGTAGCAGGAAAAATGATACAATTCACCTTTTATCACAGGACATATCACACATAATCAACAGGGAAAGACTAATTTGTAGAGAAAAAGAGCCTTATTTTTTATTTTTTTTTCAATATTGAATATTTTAAAAATCGGCAATTTAAATATTAATTGATCCTAAATGAGAGAAGATGCTGTAGTGTAGCCCACAGCTGTAAATCAGTATTCCTAGGATTCCAAGACTATGTCAATAAATACTTAAAAAATAATAGTAATCGATATCTTACAAGGTCCAGAATCTATTTCATCCATCTGCAAAGTCTTCATATACATGATTACTCCTATTCCATCCCATTACATGCAGAATGGATCAACTTCTAGGGAGGGATTGAAGGAGATTTACCTGATTGGCATTTTGACCCTTCATCTAGAGCAGAGAATAATCATATTCTATCCTATGCTCTCTTGTTTTTTGAAATATTTGAGTAATTGTGGCACACTTGGGTCTTTCTGTGGATCTAAGCTTGCATCCCAGGAAAATATTTTAGTGATGCCAACTATTCATTTCAAAGACTGAGTGTTAAACTAAAATATTCTGATAGAAGACTGAGTTTCCATTTGACAAACAAATACATCAGTTATCTTTGCCAAATAAGACTTCTAGGCTAACTCCAGATATACAGCATAAAGGTCTGTGCAGAGATTGAAAAACATTAAAATGAAAGCAGAGGAAAAAGAATAAAAATCAGTATTTCAGCATTGATCATGACATGGAATTCATACAAAAACCTAACAAGAGCTTAACAAAATATTATTCAATTGATTAAAGACATCATAGCAAAATTTGCATCAAATAAATTAATCATTACAACAGAGCTGGGGGAAAAAAATCCAGAAAAAAAGGCACCACATTGCAAGACTTCTGGATAAAATAATCTACTCATTTTCATTTACGAAAAAAAGATAAAACAATCAAAAAGTGTTGCCCCTAAAATAAATAAATAAATAAAATTAGGGGAATATTTCCAACACTACCAAAATGTAAGATTGTTATTTCCTTCATAAGAAAATTTCTGCAAGTCTTACAAAGATAACTGCTTTATCAAAACCATTTTGTATGTAGGTCACTCTGAAATTAATGCCTCCTATTTATTTCCATGGCAACTGCAACAGATACAAAGTGCACAATAAAATTGTTTGATATATCAAATTCTCAGCTACAAAACACAACTTTTTAACACAGTTATCATCATTAGCTGTGCATTTTCACCAGCAAAGAACAAGAGCCTGCATTCTGAGCCCATAAAAAATCTGCACCAGCAGAGGTGTTCTACCATCGCTGTAGTCACTGCCAAAATGTATCATCCACTGCCTCACTGTGCTCACATACTGTTGGGTCTCCTTATATGCTCAGAAAGTGTTGATAAATATCAGTGGGTGCCATTTTTTTCCCAGTGGCAACAAAATGTAATGGAAAACCAATGGGAAGGCTCTACCTTTTCTGACACAGCACAGACATTTGCCTCTGACATCATAGGCCAACACATTAAAATAGAAGACATTGCGTTCAGAGAAATCTTTGTACTATTTTACATTGTATATACTATTGAAGTGCTGCAATGATATCTCCATCACCATACACAGAGATAGCTGAGGAAGTCCTTGCTTGTCTTGCCTGAATCTAGAATTTTCAAAAGTGATAAATTAAATTATACATTGGATAAATTCTTTTCCCAGCAATTTTCTAAGATTATCTGATGACATTTTGTTAGAGGATTTTACTTTGTATTTACAGTTGTTTTTGAACAGAAACTAGTCTTGAAAGTTCATCACAATCCAGCCTAAAAATGAGGAAACAAACAAAGTCTTTAACAAGGTTTGATAGGCTTTAGGCTTTTATTTTTTACTTTGACCGCTAATATAAACTGATAAAATCTCACAAATGTAAGTGTGTATGCACTGACTTTCATAATAAAATGTACACTAAATAACACTTGTTCTCATACACTATTACACCTATGTAAAAATCTTTTTGAGAAAAGGGAAAGGGAGGAGAGATTTTTTGATTCCTTATTTTTTTTACTAGAATACATAGAAACAGACATTCTTATGCCATTAATTTTTTAACCATCTTATACTGCATATTTATTTATGGTTAATCTTTGTTCATATAATATTACCTACTTTATCAGTTTTTTGTTTGCTTGCTTGTTTGGTTGGGTGGTTTTTTATGATGAAACTCTTAATATAACTTTGAACAAGTTTTTGGAAGTGGATAAATCTTACTTCAAACAACAAAGTTACTGAAGTCAACTCCAGTATATATATATACTTTTTTCTGCTGGTGAAGAATATTCACATGTATTAAATGCCTGGAAATAGTGTTGTTCTTCTATTTAATCTTAGTAAAAAAATAGCTGTGTTTTTTGTTTGTTTGTTTGTTTGGGTTTTTTTTTTGTTTGTTTTTTTTTGTTTTGTTTTTTTCCAAAATAAAAAAATAAACTTTGGTCAAGGCCAAAACTGTTTGGTCCAGTAATCAAGTTTTGCAGTATTTTTCTGAGGTCTCTGAAGATTTATCTTTCTTTTTATTCTGTCACAGTTTTCTTCTGTATTTCCAGGAGCTTCCTGGAATTCACACAGCAAATTACAAAGCCACTGGTATGCCAGCCATTAGCAGGAGAAGAAAAGATGTCACAAAAGGTTGCTTTGGAAGAAGTGGGCACAGATTCTTTATCTCTATTTCTTTTAAACTAATGATCTCAGAATGTATTCTGGAAAAATAAATAAATAAATAAATAATTTTAAAAAATTACTTCAAATTCCCCAAACTTGTGTGTGAGAGAAAATGCTCTGCCATCTTACAAAATACGTCAACATCACCTTACAGCTATTGAGGTACATGTGCAGATAAGTGAAAAAATTCACTTCAAAAGGTTAATAAACATAGAATACATATCAACAAGTTTGAAAAAGCCATCATAACCAGTTTTAAGCTTATTTGTACAGTCTTTGAATAACATGGAAATGTATAAAATAGGACATTAATTAAAAATAAAAAATGAAAATAAAAACAAAAATCGATGCAATAAACAAGCATAGGTTTGTAAGCTGTCCTACTTCTTTCCAGTACTGCATTTACATCAAAAGTACACTTTAACTTGTAGTAAAGATTAATTTATTTAATAAGATCTAATTAACTGAAGTACAACTGGAACAAATTTGCTGATTCAGGAAGCCTGAAATGTTTTATTTTATCTGCTTTGAGATCAGTGAGCTCCTGACAGTCCTGGACAGGATTTAGTGTAGAGGAAGCAAATCTTGACAGCAGTGAGTTCCTGCTTCTCACAGAAGTACCACAAGTACTCACCTGCAGACGGCTCCCTCTCTCAGAGGGAATAGATGGCCATTAGCCTCAGTACTCAGGACACATTTGCTTGAGAAGCCAGGGCTCAGACAGACTGTTTCAGCACTTCTTGAAAAGAGAAACGGAAGCAAAACTTTCTGTTAAGCTCCAAAGAAGGGAACATCAAAAACCCAAGTCCACAAAATCTGGATGCAGTCTGGACAGGAATAGCTTCTGAGTTCACAGGCTAACACTAAGACCATGTCTACCGCACCTAATATATCCAACAAACTCAGTCACAGTGCTGTTTCCTATCTGACCCACTTCATTTTTATTGAGATCTGTAGCATGACTGTAAATGTGGGAACAGCAAGAACCAGACACCATTCACAGCTCACAAGAGGATGAAGTACTATGTTCCACTTTCCACACAGTATTTTAACAACAAACTTTGAAGCATCAAACATTGTCCCTACTCCATTCTTTATGTCTTTTAAAAACAGGCTCAGTTTCACTCTGTGAAAATATCTTTGTGGCACCATACAGTTTACATATTATTTCAAATACAGTGGACCAGAAAGAAGGACATAAAAAAGAGCATGGCCAGCAGTTTGAGGGGTGTGATCCTCCCCCTCTACTCAGCTCTGGTGAGGCCACACTTAGAATACTGTGTCCAGTTCTGGTCTCTCCAGTTAAAAATACAAACAAACAAACAAACAAACAAACAAAAACAAAACAAAAACACAGGGATCTTTTGGAAGGAGTCCAGTGGAGGGACACAAAGATGATGAAGGGCCTAGATCATCTCCCATATGAGGAAAGGCTGAGTAACCTCAGACTGTTTAGCCTGGTGAAAAGAAGACTGAAAGAGGATTTGATAAATGTTCGTTAATATCTAAAGGGTGATGGGAAGCAAACGGATGAGGACAGGCTCTTCTTGGTGGCTCGTAGCAATAGGACAAGGAATAATGGCCTATATCTAGAATGCAGTAAGTTCCATACAAACATGTGGAAAAACTTCTTTACCAGTAAGGGTGAGAGGGCACTGGAAGAGACTGTCCAGAACTGTTGTGGAATCTTCTTCTACAGAGATATTTAGGAGCTGGTTGGTTTCCTACCTGTGTGAACTGTCATAGGGTACCTGCTTTGGCAGAGGGGTTGGATTCAATGATCCCTTGAGATCCCTTCCAACTCCTGAAATTCTTGATTCTATGATTCTGTGATATCACAGATTTAGAGAGTCAGCATCCAGGCTACAGAGTTATGACATTTAAATTACATAAGGATATTATATATATTAATAATATTGTGATTTTAAAGTCATAGTACATGTAAGAGTACACGTTTTGATGTTTAGTGGATACTCTGTTGTTACATACTGGTAAGTATGCTGAAATACATATTTGTACACGCATGCAAATACACAGCAAGAAAGGGAATTTGCATGTATGATGACTCAATTATCTCCTGGGTTACATTGGCTGAGAAGGACATCTAGAGGACTGTCCTGAGGAGTTTGTACTTGTGAGAAAAGTAATTCTGGATACTTTTCATAAAAATAATTTACAGTTCTGGAAGTTGTTTGTCCAGCTTGTTCTATTGTACTGAAAAATGCTCTGAATTTATTCTAAAGTAACACACTGTATACAAAAATATGTACAAGTATGCAGTACCTATCATGAGTCCAAGTGGGAGTAATATTTTTCCCCAGACAAAGTTCTAAGACAAACTACTTTTAAAGGATGAAAGAAAGTGATAAAAGCTGTAGCTGGAGATGTGACTCACAGACAGAAAGCATTTCCATTTGAAAGAAGCAGGCAATGTAATCTTTCAAAACTGCAGGCTGAAACAAGCAGATGCCAGCCGGTCCTAAACTCCAGCGATGACCTCAGGTTCACTGGTGGAATGACACAAAAACTGAGTCATCATCTCTGCAAGGTTATCTAAGTTCTGCATTCAAACTGAGGAATGCTGCAGCAGCCAATAAATCAGGTTAAGAGCAGTGATGGCACAATTTACATTTTAGTTTCTCCCACAAACTCTTGTGATCCATCTTATCTATCTAGTACTTATAATCTGTATCTTCTGTTTTCAGAAGTTCAATGTTTATCTCAGCATGAAACCTGTTCAGGGTGAATGGATCATCATGAAAGTAGAAAACAAAAGGACTGTGGTGTCCACCAAGACACCAATTTAAATTAAAACAATAGTCTCAAACAGTTCAGCACACTCTGCCTTCTGAAACATCCTTAAGGAATCCAGTGAAGTGAATTTATTCTGCCTAACTAGAAAGAGTTAGTAAGGAAATGAAATGTTTTCAAGCAGAGCATCCTTATCTTTCAAAGAAAAAAATCTTAGTTATATTTCCTATTTCAGGTCAGTAGTTTTCCCTCAGAAACAAGTTTTCAGATTTTATTTTTTTTTTTCTCAGTCAAACTCTGAAAATTGTTGGATTTTTTAAAATGAACCCGAAGCAAACTTCAACAAGAATGCCCACAACAAAAAACAAACAAGCAAACAAACAAAACGAACATACCCACATCCTGACAAATTAGAATTCTCACACTCATCCAGATGAAACCAGGAAACAATAGTGTAGAACCAAAGAAACCGAGAAAAGCACTGTACTGCAACAGTTTATGGATATCTGAGTAGTACTCTAACTGATGCTTCTGACAATATTTTCTGTATTTATGCAGGATTGCATTTATTTTCTATTTATTCTAATACAAATAATGTTTCTTCAGTCATACAATCAAATTCATAAGGGAATAGAGAACTGCATCTTGTAATCTCCCCAGCAGCATTGCTAAATGCATTTTCCTCTTTCACTAAATGACAGTTTCCTCGTTTACTGATAAATAAAAGTATAATTAAGTCTTCCTTAAAAGTTACTTTTTCATGTAAGGAAAAGGGCATGAGCTTCTCATTATCGTCAATGAAGAAAGCTCATAAACAGAACATTAAGCTCAATCTAATAAAACAGGAAAATCTCAGTTTTTGAAAATGTAAAAAAAAAAAAAAAAAAAAAATAATAAATCCACACCAAGATATCTACAGAAGATGAAGTACTGTGATTAACTCTATTTGTTTCAATAAGTGGAGATTATACTGTGACCTTTAATTCAGCTGCCTTGGTTTCTCCATTTTTAATCATTATGCAAGATTTGGTAGGAATTGTTGCTGACACTCTGCTCCTCAGGGGGCAATTAGGAGAGAAGTGAATTCACTAGAAAGTCATCAGATCTCTTCATTTTATTACCTAAAATGACAGAAAAAAGACCAGCTTCACTGGACTGTCATAATACTCGTCGATAGCTGGATCAGACAGAATCTAGATGACTCAATGCACCACAAAATTGCCAAAACCTGTCTGAATTAAACACTGAAGAAAAAGTATGCTAATGATGTAAAATACATTCTACTATGCTGCAATTAAAAGTTTCTCTGCACAGAAATGTTTGCTGTTCTCATTCTGAAGGATTATTCTGATACATTAAGCAGTAGTGAATTCCCTTTAACATGCCCTGAAACTGAGCATTTTCTCTGTTTCTCTACCTGAAATATTAATAATATTGAGAGCTGGCACACAAGTGCATGCTAAGGACTTTTGTGTTTTCAAGCCTTGCATTTAATTTTTTTGCAATCGTATCTCATGCAGGCAAACACATTCACCTTCTATTGCAAAGACCTCTGACTGTCACTGCTTTTCATAGTGGGTTAGTTTTGTCTATGTCATTCTGAACCTGGTTAAAAGCACAACTCTAAATTCTAAATAAAGTACTTGAGATTAACAATTCCAGAAACTCTTGTAGAATATGATAACCAAAATGTACTTCCTTGTACTTCCTATTCAAAATAAGAAAAAAAGCATGTCTCCAGGATTTTGAAATATCAGTAAATATAAAAAGGTTTGATCTGGAAAAAGAGGTAAATTGCATGTTATGGACAGAGTTACAAAAATAGGAAAATGAAAATACACTGTGCTTAATTTAGAGCACATTGTCTTGGAGAAGTGTATAAATCTGGCTCCCCAAAATCTCAATGAGGCTGAATTACTGCTGTGATTCAGATGCATACTTATTATTGCAGTAGAAGGAGAGAAAAAAGAAAATAATCCTGTGACCTTTCCAATTTCCTCTCAAAGGGAAAAATAAAAATAAATAAATAAAAATAAAAATCTGTCAATTAGAGCTTCTCAGGTATTTTCTGAGCAAGTAATTTGTTTGGTAAAAACTGGAAAACTATGAAGCCACATGGAATTTGATGAAGCAAGACAACAAGATCATTCTAAGGTGCCCAAATAAGCACATTTTAAAGTAAAAAAGAGAGGGTTAATGTGTAATTAAGGAAATGCAAGCATATGTTAGCAGAGAAAGAGAAAACACTTTAAAAAAGTGAAATGCACTTTATGAAGACTTGGAAAGTCTTTCTTTTATAGTGATCTACTTCCTGTGCCCATCTCCTCTGATTTTTGGAAATGTAAGATTTCTTTTTCATCTGTTCTTGTGAAAAAGGGCTCTGAAAGAAGGGAAATTTGCTTTTATTTTTGCTTCTATATACCTGAAACTTTCTATGGAGCTAAACAAGGATCATGCTGGAACTGAAACATGATCAAACAATTAGAAATTCAGTCAAAGTAAGACTCTTTGAAACAGTTCTGGTATATGATGTTTTGTTTGCTAAAAAACTATTTATTATTTTCAGAATATCTAAGTACATTCCGTTATGTTTGGTTTATTACTTGACTTACAATGTTACAACAAGTGGATTTTTTTTAATATATATATATTTTTTTATTGGAGCAGTGTAAGTAGTAAAACCAATCTTGCACTTAAAAAAAAAAAAAAAAAAAAAGTGGGAAATATTCATCTAAACTTATATTTATATCAAACTCTGTGTGTCCACTGGGAGAAAAACGTAGTCTATGAGGAGTTTGTTTGCATTGCTGGTCGCATTTTTTCTCTCACAGCATACATACGCTTCAGCCATTTTGACATGTAAATTAAAATGTAAATTTTCAGTGATTGGTGATGATATAAAATATCATGCACTTACAAATTCAAAAGATGTCACAAAGCACTGCCATGTGGTTAGATGCTGTGCACAGTAGTGGAAATGATAACATATATTTCCATAGCCTCTAGCTATACAAAGCAAGAAATATCTTAACGACCTTATGAGATTGCCTGGCTGGTGCAGTGGTAGCAATGCCACCTTGCAACACCGGAGGCCTGGGTTCGAATCCCCCCCTGTGGCGCAAGTGGTAGAAGTGCCTCTCTGCTACACAGGAGGCTTGAATCCCGGGGGTTGGAGTCGATGATCTCTAAGGTCCCTTCCAACCCTCATGAGACTGTGATACTCTGTGATAATGTGATTTAGACCCGTGTTTTAGGACTACATGATTCTGTTAATCAATCAGCTGAAGTCGGAGGAGAAAATTAATTTGAAATAAAAAGAAATGGTAATATCTGGTAATCCCCATCTTACAAAATCTCCTCAACACTCACTTGCACAAAGACCTGCACATATTTCTAGAGCAATAAGCAGATTTTTAATGGCCATCTAGTATACATTTCAATATAAGTAAATGTTAGTTTATATTCTGTAAAATAAACAGTTTTGATTTGAATACTAGCATACACAGGAATACTCACCAATGAGGTCACAATAATCAAACTAGAAGAATAACATATGGCTAGTAAATATTGCAGGACAACTTCTATTCCCAAGTATACGATAGCAAATACAGACAGCCACAAATATATCTGTCTCACGGTAGTATAAATAAAATATTATACTTTTGCTAGGCCAGTCATGTCACAGAAATGTTTTACTCTGACCAATACTATCTTAACCCTTGATATACCATGTCTTGTAATGATATAAAATAGATGAACATACGAAGCTTATGAATGCAGAAGCAATAATATCAATGTGATGTCAGGCATCGTGAAGTCAGTGGATATCTAACACTAACTCTTCCTGATGCCATTGTTCTCAATGTATGTCTATTGTAAAGTTCAGATTAAGAAAGTTGTTCTTATTCAAAGTAGAATTGGTTTTGTTGGTTTTCAGAAAGATTGAACAAGGTAATTTAATCTATAAGTTATGCATTTTCACAGAGCTAAAAGAAAAAAATATGTTCAAGGGAAGTAAGTTGCCAAACTATTCTGAAGCATCATAGAACTGCTGTTCTCTACTTCTTCAAATTTATTAACAGAAGCCATAAGAAAGCTTCTTGTAAAGATAATCTCTCATTGAATCATAGTGTCAAGAAATAAATTACCTTAATGATAATAAAAAATAAATAATTCAAAAGTAACTTTTAGATACTTTTTTTTTTTTTTTTTTTCCCCCTTCACTTGTCCATTTTAATCTCAGGGTGAAAAATCAGTTCTAAGACTTGGAGGTTAGAGTAGGGTGAAAGGTAATCTGAGCCTTGAATATCCTCTGAGCACAGATGTACTAGAGGAAGGGAAGGAACTGATCTCCTTTATTAAATCTTTGCATGTTTGTTTGTTTGTTTGTTTTTAAGGAAGAATGTGTTCTCATTTGCATCCCTGCATGAAATAATTGAGGTCTCAGTACAGTTACATACACATCTTTACTACTAGATTAGCAATTAGTTATAGTTTTCCCCACACAGTTGAAAAACCCCAAGATGCACTCTTCTTCTACTGCCCACTACTGTAAAAAATAATGTATCTACTTTGTTTATTGTTTTAATTGTGCATTAAAATTTTAATCATACTTTCCATTCTCAGCATGGCTCTATTCATTCCATTAAAAAGTCAGTCACTCTATAATTTAGTCAGAAAAGGTGAGGCAAATATTACACTTTATTTCAACAAAACCACTGATTTCTTCCACAGGGTGCTTATCAGGCCAAGTTCGATATAAATAAAGGGACATTTTGCAGTATTGCTTATGAATATTTTTGTATAGTGAAATGAATAATTAACTCTTCCTAAAAGAAAAACAGAAAAATCTATAATCAAGGATTCACTCATTCTATTAAGATATTGTCCTAATAAAATGGCTATAGGAGAACATCCAATTACATATTATGAATGTGCTCCAAATATTCTGTTTAATCATCAAACTGCAAAGATTTCTATCAAGCCATCTTGAGGCAATCTACATTTACACCTAATTGAAGTTCCGTAATGATCAATTTAAATTATAAATCTCTTCTTTTCCCCCTTAATTTGAAGACTTATCATTTTGATGGTAGCAACTGTATTATTATTATTATTATTATTATTATTATTATTATTATTATTATTATTATTATTATTATTATTATTTTGTAAATCACAATAAAATAAAACAGCTTTTGCTAGGCACGGTCCTCTAATGAGGATGCAGAGATGTCATTAAC
This sequence comes from Coturnix japonica, assembly GCF_054131305.1. Taxonomy (NCBI): domain Eukaryota; kingdom Metazoa; phylum Chordata; class Aves; order Galliformes; family Phasianidae; genus Coturnix; species Coturnix japonica. The sequence continues at coordinate 51,434,714 of NC_140664.1, forward strand.
AAAGAAGCTTAAATATCAGATAAGACATTCTAGTATGAGAAGAAAAGTAATACATAATCATATAATTATGATTATATGATTAATTCCATAATGTATTCTGGAAATACACTAAATGCCATTTTAAAAGAATTTATTCCTTTCCTGACATTTTCATGAGTTGACTCAGCCATTCAAATCTAATTTGTCCGAGCACATTTTTTACATATATATTTTAGAAAATGTTTCACTCCGGACACTGTTAAATAATAAATGCAATTTATAATACATTGCAAGAGTGCTAAGTCATAGTAAGTTTACACAGAAATACACTGCATAAAATGTGTTCAAAATTTGCAAGCAATTGTTGTATTGCAAATGAAAATGCATAATATAAAACACAGCTGCATTTAAACAATTACAGAATTTCTTTTTATTTTTGTGCTTAATAATTTTCTCTGAATTGAATGTAAAAAACATAATATTAAAAATAAAATGTTTTGACAAGGCACATGTTTGATTGCTTTCTTTACACACAACACCTTTTCTTTTTTTTTTTTTTTTAAAAAAAAAAAAATGTAGCCACTCACACACTTTTAAGGAAAACTGAAATATGTTTATTGTAATATGTACTGATCAATGCTTTGAAACATATTTTATATTGTATGGTTTGAAGTTGGTGTGAGACGTTCTCTTGAAAAAATTAAACAGTATAGAAAATCAGTCATAAGTGCTAAAGAATTGGATGAAATGAACCAGCTATTAAAGCTAGGTAAATGACACATACACATGCATGATCAAATTCATTTGTGTTCAGATCATTTTGATGCTTTTCCTTTAAATGGAGTTGCTTTATTTAATGCAGACATTCTTTGAATTTATTCAGCACCTTAGTCAGGATGATCTGTTTCAAATACATGACAGCTGTAATTTCAAACTCCGAAAGAGTCTGAATAGGAAACAGACCACATGGTTCTTCGACAAAAGGAAGATATAAATATAGATCCATTGTTTGGTCTAAATAATTCTTGACTTTACTCTCACTCAAAATGATTGTTGCTTTCAAATTGCTGGCATTGTTTTTTTCTTGTGGGAAATGCATATTCTGTATAATGTTTGTGAGAATCCTCTGTCTCACCACACAGTTCTTCCAAATGATCTCTTCCTATTTTACTTTTCTAAATCCCCTCCAAAATTTCAGCAAACTGATAAAATGACCTAACATTCAGCATAATTCCAATCATTTTTACAACCCTGAAAAGAAAATAAATCTTATATTACCTAATCTTTTAGTGAAAAAAAAATAGCTAGAAAATAGACATTATTAACTATGCTGTATGTTTCAAAATATTGCAAAGTTTATTAAAAAGTGTTACAAATAACTTAAAATTATTTGACATATTGGAAAGCTTATGTAGAAACATGAAGACAAAAAAAAAAAAAAAAAAAAAAGTATAGGAAGTATTAGTATATCTCTGCCACTACCTATTATAAATGTAACTTAACAGCAGTCATTCAAATATTAATCAGCTACCTGTACTAATCTTATTGTACTACCTGTAAAAATCTTATTGTCCAAACATACAGGAAAGTAAGGAGGTACTGGTACTTTTCAAAGTCTCTTCACTCTTGACACCCTAGACAGGCTACTTCCTTGTTTTCCAATGATATGCCAGAATTCACTCAACACAAGCATATTCTCTGTACCATAACCTCTTCTCTAGCAATGACTGTAGCTGGTTTCCGTATAGCTTCTTTTGGTATTCTCTCACCAATTTCCCCTCTTCCTCCATGTTCTGGTGATTCTCCATACTTATCTTCTTCATGTACACATTTCTTAATTTGTCTCAATACCTGTTCAGTACTGCAACTGAGAATCTGACATTGAGATAATACCCACCCATCACTGATTCCACCCAGAATTTCTGCTTCAGTGCCTATCTATCTTCTCTCTTTTTCTTTGTAGACAAAAGTCATGCCTGGTTCCCAACATTTTTCTACCAAGGAACTATCTTAGGTTTGACTCCATTGCACTGACCTCATTTGTTCACATCCTATGCCAGAAATTCATGTTTGAGGGAGAATGGAAGGTAGAAGTTGAATATCATGTGCTCCAATGAAAGGAGGGCATCCTGATGCTGCACTGACTTTTTAACAAAATCAGCACAGATGAAAGTTCCTTGTTCACTGAGGACATAGTTTTACTTTCTTAAGACTTTTACTTTCTTAAGACATCATAAATCTTTGGTATGATTTCTAGCTGGATGATACATTCACCTTCCTTCATTTTCCTTATCAGTACTAACCAGGCTTGTCTGACTTTCTATTCCCTCTCCTCACATCCATTAAATAAAATCCACCACTACTGATTTACCTCCTTTAATTTCTCATTCACACAACTATGACTTCTCTTTCAGCCCACTCTCTCTTTCATGCTGGAAATATTAGTGCTCAGGTTGAAGTTATATATCATTGTTGTGGTTAAATTAAATCAAGAATGAAGCTGTTAGTAATGAGATGAATCTTTCTGCGTTGCATGTACCCTTCAGCTAAGTATATTTACTTAGAATCAGCTCAGTAGGAAAGACTACAGCAACTATAGCAAGACATCCATAGTACACAATCGATCTCAGTAATTGTCTTACACAGCTGTGAATTATGCTCCAAATTATTTTCCTTGAGCAGAAAAGCATCATAACTTATTTTTCACAGTTGTCTGAAATTTCTGAGTAAGGGTCATATTTCTGTAAAACTTTCACTCTAAAATAGTAAATGGTTCCCCTGTTGTTTTTTGTTTGTTTGTTTGTTTGTTTGCTGTTTTTTTTTTGTTTGTTTGTTTGGTAATGCCCTTTTCATTTTTTATATATTATATCATTATCAGTCTAGCAAGAGAGTAATGACACAATCTGAAAGAACAAGGAGCTGTTGTCTGAAATTTCTGAGTAAGGGCCATATTTCTGTAAAACAAATTCTAAAATAGCAAATTGTTTTGTTTGTTTGTTTGTTTGTTTGTTGGTAATGCTTTTTCTTTTTTTATATATTATGTCATGATCTGTAGCCAGTCTAGCAAGAGAGTACTGATGCAATCTGAAGGAACAAGGAGCTGTGAGAAGGCAAGCCTATCACTGCCCTGCTTAGGCATGAAACTGTAACCATTTTTGAGGAGCACAAGTATTGTTCTTATCATAGTCTCAAAACACCAACTGATAAGGGTCTTCATCTTTCCCTACCCTATAATCATGGGAACACTCAGTCACTGACCAATGTAAACAATATTGTCTGCAACCTTTGTCATAAGTAGGAGCTACCTTAGTTATCAAACCAAAAGTTTTCAGTTATAACACAGTGAAGATGATAAATATTATAGACTTTCATCTCCCTTTTCCAAAGTATGAGGTTGTGACAGTGCACTTGCTACAAGCTGGTGACCAAGACCTCTCTGGTTTCACACTGACAATTCATTCAGACTTCTGTCTCCTCAGACTTGGGAATCTCCCATATTCCAGCCTCTCCACCCCAGGATTATTTGTGCATTTAACAAAAAAATGCATGGAGAAAGGAAAACTCTTCAATCCAAACTTGAATCTTTTCAGCTGAAAACAGACAGAATTACAACTTTTTTTTTTATTATTATTATTTTTTATTTTTATTTTTTCTCATTTCAACACTTACTTTAATAAAATTCAGAACTGCAGAATGCACATCTTCATCAATGTGAGGACCATGACAGCCAGAGAATGTGTGGAGCCAGCTCTCTTCTTGGCTGGATTCATCTCACCTAACAAATATCACAGTACAAATATCAATTGCCTGTCTAGATTTCTTTATAACCAGGACTGGGAACCAAGCATTTCCAGAGCACAGTTAATTAAATATAGTTGTCTGGGTGAGGAAAAGATGAAATGTGCAATGCCTTTTACCAGAACCTGTCTCTTTCCAGATATGATTATAAAGAGCATCTGACTACTATTCACTGAATTAAGAGCATCATCTGAAATGTAAGCATCTAACCATGGTCCACACACTGTACACAGAAAGGAAGCTTCAATCTTCCCTCACAGATTTCCTTCTCAAAGAGAAAATTCTAGCTTAAAGAGATTATTCTTTTTCCTTTTAATTTTTTTTTTCTTTTCCTGTTTGAGACTCCATGCCACAGATGATTTGCTGAAGGAAAAAATTTTTTTCTCTCTTTTTTTTTTTTTTTCCATTATTTATTTATTTTGGATGGACAAAATCTTTCAGCATATGGTATATTTTACCTTTGAAAACAAGAGAAAATATCACAACCAGAATGAAAGTTTACTCAGCTTTATAACACAGTTTCTCTCTCCTCAAACACATTTCAATTTTAAATTATGTGTTTACACTGAATTATTCGGATTCAGTAGCAGAAGTCAACAACCTACTGAAATATTAGTGCCAAAGCGACTCCTTCTTGGTCAGAGTTGAAATTATTACTGCTGATAAAAGGAAGTTAGAAGGAAGCAAAGGAAACTGAATTTTATAGATGCTGTAAAAATTTTAAGCTTAGAACTTAATTTTATGGCTTCAGAAAATTTGCTCTTAATGTCACTCCTTCCTCCCCTCTCCCCCAGTTGTTCACTGCAGCATGAAAATACCACCAATGTCTTCTTTGGTTATAGAACATAGAAAACAGAATAGAATGCTGCATCCTACTACCTCGTGGTTAAAATCTACTCACATCAAGAAACTCAAGTAAATTTACCTCTTTCTTACATCTTCAACATTGATTAAAATTAGCTCACAACAGGTTCCTGATCTAGTTACCTCTTGTTCTTGATCAATTTTTGCATCAAATTTCTGATGTATATCAGAAGAAATGTTGTCTTTTTTTATCCCACTGATCAGGTGTCATATTATACTATATATACATAATATATAGTATTATATATATATATATATGATGATCTCTAAGGTTCCTTCCAACCCGCACGAGACTATGATACTATTATGATGATGATACAGGATATAAAACTCAGCTGAAAAAAAATCTGGAACAGGGTGGGAAAAAATATCACAATTCTGTTCCTCCAGCACCCAGTAGAACTAATGCAACTATCTACCCAGATGGAGGTGTGCCAGGAGCTACTCTGTCAGGTGGAGGATTGTAGCAAACACACCAGTAGGAGTTATATTCAGGTAAATGAGCTTCTCTGCCTGGCGGCCAAGTTTCAGGAAGAACTGAAGATAATAAGAAATCAGGAGAGAAGGGAGGGGGGAAGGGCGAACTCATGCAGATTCGTGCAGTATGGAAGTAGGGTGGCTTCAGATCCCCCCTTCCTCTCCAGGAACTCACATACTCATGTAGCTAACCCATCAGTTCAAGCTGTGACCCTGGAATTCCACTACAATCACCAAGGTCAAATCAACCAACCCACTGTAACAAGTGCAGCATCAAGACCAGTGCTGTAAAGAAAATCATAGGCAAAACCCTTATGAAAGGAACAGAAACTCCCATCCATAGACTGGATCCTCTTCAGAGAGAAACTTCCTGTCTCCTTGGAACTCAGATTTCTGGATCACTTGCCCTCTTATGGGATATTTCAACTTCTCAGATACAAAGTGGAAGTTCCATACTGTCATTGAAAGCAAGTCTGAGAAATTCCTAAAACATGTTGAAGACAATTTCCTTATACAAGTATTTAGTTTGCCAACTAGAAAAGGTGCTCTGCTGATCCCATTTTTTTTTTTTATTATTTTATTTTATTTTTTTGAGAATGAAGAAGATATTGTAAGAGATGCAATGTTAAATGGCTGTCTTAGCCACAGTGATCAAGAAACAACAGAGTCTGGAATGTCTTTCTGGAACTTCCAGATGAGGGGACATGGGTAATGAGTGCCAGTCTCTTCTCCCTGCTGACCACAGATAGGACATGTTGGAATGACAAAAACTGCACCAGAGGTTCAGAGTAAATACTATAAAAATGTCTTCACCATGGCAGTGGATAAATACTGGTATTCCCAGCAAGGTGATTGATGCATCATGTCTGTCAACATTCAAGAGGAATTTGATCAATGCCCTCAATAGTGTAATTTAACATTTGTTTAGATTTGTGGCAGCCAGGTGGTTAGATGTGATAATATTTGAACGGTCATTTTAACTGAACTGCACTGCTAATAAAAATATGAGGCTATACATGATATTCTAAAAAGTAAATCTGTCCTCTTATAGTTTCTTTAAATATGAAAGAGAATTTCTAACACAGTTTCTCAAGTAAGTAGCCTAAAACTTTAACTGAAAGAAATACATACATATGCACACAGAATAAGTTAATAGAGTCTTAAAAGATCAGTTAAAGAAAAAGAAAGGGAACAAAAGCTCATTAGGGTCATTTCAATATCTTGACTTCATTGAAGGGGTTAGGAATAAGTAATAAGAATTCCTATAGAGAAAGAAATGCAGAACTGTGCATAGACCAGGAAGCAGAAAATGGAAAATAAATAAAGGAAAGAAGAGAATCAGGTCAAAGAAAAAACTTTACTGTCAAAATGAGAAAGAGTGAAAAACAGTTCATATAGCAAATAATAATTGCATAAGTATTTAGTTGCTGCATAAACACTTCATCTTTTTGATTTATTTGCAAGTTTATCAGCATGATTAACATTACATAAGGCACAGTGGAATATCCTACTATGTGCACTGCAATTGTAAGAAAAATACAGCCTTAGATATGACTGGCATGAAATTTATTTTTTTTTTTTTTATTTTTAAACAGAAAGCAGAAGAGGGATCCCCAAAATCTCTTCTAGTCCTGTGGAGAGCTGAGCAAGTGATACTTCTTTGCCCACTTAAATTAGCAGTTAAATCAAATACGCACAGATATATATACTCATGGATTGGACGGGAAAAAAAAGAAAAGAAAAAAAAAAGAAAAAAGAAAAAAAGAAAAAGAAAAGAGAAATAGAAGATGTAAGAGAAGAAAAGAAAAATATGGAACAGAGAGCTATAAACAGTTGGATGTAGAAGGTTGCAATTGCTTCCCTCCTCATCCCAGCACTCAAAGTTCAAGACCTGAGGGTAAGAAACTTAAAAAAAAAGAGGGAGGGTTAGGTGTTGTATTCAGCAGAAAACTCAATGCCTGGAAATTATAAAATGTCAAAATTTTAGTTTCAGATCTGTTCTTTGAAACCAGTTCATGATAACTTAAAATTATTATTATTATTATTATTAGTAGTAGTAGTAGTAGTAGTAGTAGTAATAATAATAATAATAATACACTGTGTCGCCAAAATGGTGTTTTTCTTTAAATAAACAAAATCTAAAACAAAATAAATACAGACAAACTACAAAACTAGAAGAAAAATTAGAATCTATGTTCTTGGAGCATCATATTTTGAGAAGTTTCATTCTAGATTTGAACAAGTTTCAGGTGAAAAAATAGGCAGAAGAAATGGATAACTCATTTATGTGAGATTCCACAATAAATAAATACAGATTTATTTATTTTTTTTTTAAAAATGAAAGTGCAGTGCTGACAAACAGTCAGGACAAGGAGTCCATTCAGCTCACTGCAGTTACAGCTACAGAGCTTTATTTTCTTAGGAAGTACTTGCATCTTACACAATCAAACCTAAGTGAAGAAAAAGAAAAATGATTTTGAAGTACACATTTGGTATCAGAAATAAAAGGATGCATCCAAATACACAACAACCAAACAAAATGTCCCAAGGGAACATGGAATTAATTAATTCTCTCTGAAATGAGAGGGAAAACTTTCTGTAGGAAAAAATATAGATGCTGATGTAATTACTCATGTGCAGTATTATTTCACTGAAGTGACACTAAACCTTCAACAAGTATAAGAGAAAGAGAATCAGTGGACTGCTTAGGTAAAGCAACATGGTTGTAAATAATTACAAGACAGCATGGCTACATGTACATGGCTAATTTGTTACACAACTCTGTCAGCCTGTCTTTATAGGAGAATTTCTTCAGCCTTTTCATCATCCTCATGTCCTTCTTCTGCATTTGCTCTAACAGGTCCATGTCCTTCATATGCTGGAGGCTAAATAGCTAAATTCAGTAATCTAGGTGGGGTCTCATGAATATGAACGAGAGGTAGAATCACCTCCCTTAGACTGCTTCTTTTGACCACATCAGAGTTCTTATGAGGAAGCTTAGAATACGACTGGCTTTCTGGGCTGCAAGTATGCACTGACCGCTCATGTTGAGTTTTCATCAACCAACATCCCCCAGCAATTCTTCTTAGGACTTCTACCAATCCATTCTCTGCACAGTCTGTATTTGTATTTAGGATAGACCTTTGCCTCATCTCAGCTGCAGGACTGTACAATTGGACTTGCTGAACTTCATGAAGTTCATGCGCCCAATTCTCAAGGCAGCTGTTAATGTCCCAAGGTCCCTCTGTATGATATCTGTTCCCTACAGAATGCTGACTGCACCATCTATCTTGGTGCGGTCTTCTGCAGTTCCTAAACTTATCTGCACAGGCCCAAAATGTCCCTAAGTATGAAAGACATTTTAAAGGAAATATTACTGACCCTTCATTTCCAGCAATTATTTGGCTTGAAAGAGGTCACTGGTTTATTTCTCTTACACTAATGACCAATAAATAAATAAATAAATAAAAATAAGTAAAAATTATCCAAAGATATCAGGTAATCATAACTTTTAAATACATTCCGTGTATGTATGCTTCCCCACCCCTCCCCCGCCCACCCCCTCCTCAAATTTTCATTCATTCAAATACTTCAGGAATGACCATACTTAAAAATTACTCTTAAGGATTATTTACAATATACACGTTAAAAACATGAATATACTGTAAATATAATGTGCCGGAATACAATTCCTCAATTCCTTTACTGTGAATAAGAATTTCTATGTCTATACACAAAGTGTTCAGTGCTAATATTAGGGGAAGTTTTGAATAGGTTTAAATATTTTAAAATCAATATAATTATTTGAGCTCAGGTTCAGCAAATATGACAATTTTTGTTGTATAGCTAAAACTAACTGAACTTAAGTTTGTCTATGGTGGAAGCAAACATGACCAAAAAAAATAAAAAAATAAAAAAAATTTTTTTTAAATGGAGTGGTTCTGTCTGTGATGAGGGAGTGAAAGGTTAAACAAAGCAGGAAATGTTCACTATAGCCCTATTATCAAACAGACTTCAAAAGAAAGGATGCTTTGTTGTTGTTCAGACTATACTTATGTTCATAAACATATGTATTAAACATCTGCTTTCTATTTCTATTAAACATCAGTCCTTAAAATATCTTATAAAACTCTTACGGCTCTTATAGGGCCATGAGAACAAGGCTTAAATGTTATTAAAACCACATCAAAGTTAAAATTATTTATCCTGTCAGCCATAATTTTATTACTATTACTATTATTTAATATTATGATATCAGAAAATACTCCTTTATTAAAACATACTTTGTTAGTTTGGAGATTTCAGGGTTTAGCTGAATGGTGCTGTCTTTATTGAAAAATTAGACTCTTGATTCTGTATTTGCAGCCTGTTTGTAAAGAGCAACTTAATTTGAATTCCCACTTCAAATTTTCATACATTTATTTTTAAACAACTACTGTGGTTTCTCAAAGCAGTTTATTTTTCCCACAAATTGTTGCTACATATTTACAGTGACTCAATTGTGATTTAATAGTCAATAAACTCTCTTAATTTGTTATTAAGCTTTAAAATGAATTTGAAGCTCTGCAATTCCTTTGTTCATGTTCATTTCTACTAGACATTCAGTATGCTTGTAATAAATAAATGCTTCCAATAAAACCAATAAAAAGAAACAACAACAGCAACAAAAAACACACAAAAAACCTGAAGAAATTGAAAAAATACAAGAGATGAAAACAAATTCACAAATACTAAAACAAGACTGAGTCGTGTTATAGTATGCTTATGCAACCGTTCACTTTACAGATATAGTGTTTTTCCCATTTTCTTCAAATTTGCTGTGAACATTTTATACAGAAGTATTTATGCGAAGTTATATATATTTATGCAAAGAGAATGAAGCCAAAATTGATTGTATAATTGAACTAATTTGAAAAGAGGTTATGAGAGTATTCCTTCACAGAACAAGTGGTAGTTTTCCTGACATTGTTGAGCAAGAAAAGCAAAAGATATAATACAATAAAACTTCTGAATACTAATAGATTTAATGAACATTGTGAAATTGAGCGATTTACATTAGGAACTGACTTTAAATAAAAAATGGTGCCATCTGGTGAAATAGGATCTGCTGTCCCACCAATCACCCCAATATCTCAATGTCAGAGTAACACACTAGCACATAAAGATGGAGATGGAAATTTAAAAGGTATTACATCCAGAATTGATTTAGAGAACTAAGAGTACCTTTAAATATAACACACGATATGTTTTGGTGACAACTTTAACATTTCAGTATGGGAAATCCACATCTTGTTCAGTCAGCATTTTGTAATAATTCTCAGTCCTACAAATCAGCACATATTGAAATCTTGAAGTCTGGAGATAGTGAAAAGATGGCAAAAACGGTATTATGCCTTCAAGAAAAGAAGCATATCAAGGAACTACTTTGACCTCATCAGAGCTTAATTCTCAGTTAATTTTAATTAAGCAAAGAATAAGCCTTTGCATTGCATGTGTAACTGGAGTTATGAAACTGCCTCATGGTTTATCTGATGGAACAGTCTTACTCACTGATACTGCAAGTCATGAGATTAAGCTAAAAGAAAAAAAAAAAAATCAAATCAAAATGTTAATGATTGCATCTGGAATAAAGCTGATCTTCCTGCACTAATTTTGGCAAATGGTGAGGACATACTGCTCCCAGGCCTTTATAATAGTTCTGCATATTTGCCATTTCTTGAGCATTCTAAGAATAAAATCTATACATCTATAAAGCACTCTTATAAAGCTTATATTCTTTGTACTTAATGATGGTTATCTGAAAAAGAAACAAACAAGCAAAAACAAAAAAAAAACAAACACACACACACACAAAAAAAAAAACACAAGCAAACAACAAGCTAAGAACATAAGGAAGAGTGCCTACAGGAAATTCTGTAAAAGATACATATTCATATCAGCAGAAATGCTTTTGACTGTTAATTTTTACAGTTTTTATTCAGTATTTTAGTATTAGATCTTATTTGCCACCAATAAATAAATGATTAGGATTTCATCTGTAAGTAATAAAAGATAAATTTGGAGATGTAACAAAATTTAGTGCTTTTAAAGTTTTTTATAGAGGTGAGTATTCTATGTGTAATATTTAGTTCTTTCAAGTATCACCAAATTTTCTCTCGGGGCTATTTCTTTTACTCCCTTTGCCTGGATCTGAGCATCCCAGATCCTTACAGCAGTTTTCCAACAAAAATACTCTTACTTCTCCTATAAAAGCTCTGAAACATCTCTTTAGGTCACATAAAATCAGCCAGTGCTCCTGTTTGTAGTAAACAACTGTTCATTTCTACAATCTCATTTTGTGAGACCATAGTGGAAGAAGGTCAGAGACAACTCCATAGACCTCTGGGACCTAGTGAGAATCAGAAAATTTGCATAAGACACATGTATGAGGGAGAGAAAAGCATGAATTAGTGACAGTTGGCTTCCACCAAGTAATAAAATATTATTTTCAGGGTTGGGTCAACACAGGCCTCTATCAGGGAAATTACGTGTTCACCAATGCTGACACAGCTCTCTTTTATTAGATTCTTTGTCACTACGTTTTGTCAAGGAAATAGAATAAGAAAGAAAAAATATATACAAAGAAATAAAAAGTAACCTTATCCTCTAACAATTCCTGTACATTACATTTGCTACACTTCAGTCGGTTTTCCAAACAGTTTTAAGCGAAGACCTGTCTTCTTTCTTGAGCAGAGTGTTTAAGCAGTTGCTGATCTTCAAATCAATCTTGTGAACGGATAAGAAATCCTTGTAGAATTAGGTACATTAATGAAGACAGACTTTGCAGTAGTTCTTCTGTACATTTATTTCAGAGAAGTAATTACTTTGGAAATGTTACAAACCAACCGTAACTACTAGCACTGTGTCTACCTGTTAGACCTCCAGCAAATAAAGTATACTCACCAATGCATCTCCTAATCTTAATTTACCTGTCTCTGTCAATTTAAACTCATAACTGGTTATTTGGGTTCTCAACTGTTAGCTATTACAAAACACTTATTTTGAACTTTTTTTTCTTACCCAGGAGTGGTGGAGAAAAACAGCAAAAGTACCATTTTTAACAATTTATCATAGAGGTATTCCCAAGAATCATGAACTATAATACTATATATATAGTATATATATATATAATAAAACTATAATAGTTTTAAATGTTTTTCTGGTTTAGTTCTACACAAGATTTAGATGAATGTATACTAAATAAGAGACATTTCAATGGTAAGAGAATCATCAACATGAAAACTTAAGGAAAAGGTGAACAACTATTTTCTCTCTCTGTCTCAGGGTAAGTACATTATAATCTTCTAGTGAAGTGCTGAAGACAGAATTATGACTATCTAGCATACTAGGTATTATGAAATTTTAATTTTCTAACTAGACGTCTGCTTTTCTCCTTATGCCACAGAAGTTTGTTTACCACAGGCCATTTTCTCAGGCGCATAATTATTTTGACTGTAAATATAGTAGCAGTCATTTATTATGAGGCATAGAAGCTGTTTAGAGATGTGACAGCTGTGGCATCATTTTACATTTTTCTAAATCACTTAAGTCTACTGTTATACAACGAGGTACTTTACCTTTACTGAAAATATAAATTACATCCCAAAATGGATTATCTGTCTAAAACCTCAAAAATTTTACTTGAAAGTATGATGTGTGCATGAATTGAGAATTTAATGACCTCTACTATATTTCTTAAAAAATCCCAATTGAAGGGAAAGAAAAGACTCCAGTAGTCAAAAGCATAAAATATGCTTTGCATAGCTCCCACCACAAGATCTATAAAACACTGCAAAAAACATCTGTTTATACAGCTGACAAGTGTGCTTTTTTAGTGTGCTTTGTGTCACAAAATGCAGTCTACAGAGATAATCTGAAAGTTGAGAAAAAAGTCAAAATTTACATCGCTGGGCATTTTTACCAGCAAAAAATTCCTAATCAATTTCAGTGTCAGATACAATCTCATTCTTCTTGCAGTAATGGTACATATAGGCTTGTATTCCTTCTTCTTTAGGCTTATTCACAAAATAATAATTCTCTTCAGAGAAAATTTAAAGGTTTTTTTTGTATCACCTGTAGAATTTTTTGGGTGTAAAAGAAGGGCATTTGGTATCAAACAAAATTGTTTTAATTGTTTTGTTTTGCTATGGAGGGTATCAAAATTTTCTAAGGAGCATCCACTTCCACAGGAAATGAATCACTCTTTAATGGTTTTCTACAGCATATTTCCAATCTGCGTGAATACACCAAGTTACAAACTTGTCTATCTGATTTTAATAAAAAGGAAATTAAGAAGCTGTGTATATGTATATGTATATGTGTGGTATGAAAAATACTCTCTTGAAATATTTAGACACTGTAATAAGCAGAACAGTCTTTGGAGAAATATTCAGACTGGACTGGCATCTCCTAGGGAATGTATGGAAGTTTTTAAGAGTGCTTAAAAATAAGTCCCTAAATTCCATGCAGACTACTTCAGTGGGATTGAGAACAATGTTTCATGATTTCTTGTTTGCTGTAATGACAATTATGGTCCATAATCCCTGAATATTTGCATTTAGCTCATGTACTTACATAAAGGTATAGATTTATATACTGTTTAATACTGATATAATACCCAGCTGTCGAACTAGGAGTACTGAGGAATTCCAAGTGAGACTGGGGAAAACAAATAAATAAATAAATAAAATCTAAATTTATCCTCAATTTGGAGGAGTTCTATGACATCCAAGAATTGCATGGATGATATTCTTACACTGATCATTAAAAACAGATCAGAGAGATTATATATGGCTAAGGAGGAGCAAATATTGTGCTAGATTAATGGTATTATCATGAAAAAGAAACAAAAGGAAAAAGAAAGAAGGAAGGAAGGAAGGAAGGAAGGAAGGAAGGAAGGAAGGAAGGAAGGAAGGAAGGAAGGAAGGAAGGAAGGAAGGAAGGAAGGAAGGAAGGAAGGAAGGAAGGAAGGAAGGAAGGAAGGAAGGAAGGAAGGAAGGAAGGAAGGAAGGAAGGAAGGAAGGAAGGAAGGAAGGAAGGAAGGAAGGAAGGAAGGAAGGAAGGAAGGAAGGAAGGAAGGAAGGAAGGAAGGAAGGAAGGAAGGAAGGAAGGAAGGAAGGAAGGAAGGAAGGAAGGAAGGAAGGAAGGAAGGAAGGAAGGAAGGAAGGAAGGAAGGAAGGAAGGAAGGAAGGAAGGAAGGAAGGAAGGAAGGAAGGAAGGAAGGAAGGAAGGAAGGAAGGAAGGAAGGAAGGAAGGAAGGAAGGAAGGAAGAAAGAAAGAAAGAAAGAAAGAAAGAAAGAAAGAAAGAAAGAAAGAAAGAAAGAAAGAAAGAAAGAAAGAAAGAAAGAAAGAAAGAAAGAAAGAAAGAAAGAAAGAAAGAAAGAAAGAAAGAAAGAAAGAAAGAAAGAAAGAAAGAAAAGAAAGACCATCTGAAATAAAACATAAATGCTCACTGCACTGTTTTGCCCCGAGGTATATTCATCCATCATTTTCAACCTCTGTTTTTCACAGACTATATTTCAGTGAGCTCTCTGACTGGCATCAGTATGGGCTTTCTGACATTCATAAGACCAGGTTTACAGAGAGATAGAGTGGAAACCTTTTTCTACAATGCTTGTTTCCAAGAAAGTCATTTCACAGAATGAAGACCTCGCCATTTTTCAGCAATAAACTCCTTTTGCTGAAATTGGAAGAACTGCTTAATCTAATATTCCTGCTATTTTATTGCAAAGTTGAGAAGTTAAAAAGGCAGGAATAAAAAAAAAAAACATTCCCAAGAAAACAGGTCAAAGCCGCAGCTGCGGTATACAATTGCATCATATGAAATTTAAGCATATATATCAGGTGTCCTTGTAAAGACTGTTCTAGAGGCTGAAGCACAATGAATAAAACCAGAAACCTACAGTGTTTACAGCACTGATGGATGTAACCTGAAAATTAAGAAGTTGAAAAGCTGTGCGCTGCGTGTGTATTCTTTGTAAAAATTTGTTGATCAAACATTAGCATCATGACTAACACAAAGAAATGCATTTGTGACAACCAGTTGCATTTTCATTTCTTCTGCTGTTGAGGAATATACAGACATCCATAAATAAAAAGTTTTTTTGTTCTTGTTTTGTTTTGTTTTGTTTTGTTGTATTCATTCACTAATAATCATCAGTCTGGGTACAATTTCCCACTATTTTTAAAAAGTTAATTAATTTAATTTTTCCTATGAAGTAAGATATTCTGCCATTTTTTAATAAGTGCAGTTCTAGACACAAGACAAACATATCTGTATTTTTATTTCAATCATTCTTTAACATTATTTGGTGGGAATATTGATTTGTTTTAAAGATACTTAAGAGAAATAAATTAAAGTTTTTACAAGCATTTCTTGTAGACATCAGTATGTAGATTTAAAGCAAAAAGTGAACATTAATTTTTTAACAAAAAAGGTAGAAAAAACAACCAACCAATCAAACAACCAACCAAATAAAAACAGGAATGCAAGCAACATATTTATTTTCTCTTATTAATTATACACTTCATTTCCTGAATAAAGAGGAAAATGAAAAAAAAAGGAAAAAAAAAAGAAAAAAAAAGAAAAAACAACAACAACAATAAAAACCACAACACATCACTTTTTCATGGAGTAGACAAGGAGATACCAAATCATTGGCTCCTCCATGGGAAGCACAAATAATTCCAAACACTGACCCATGTATTGATTATTTATATTAAAAAAAAAAAAAAAAAAAAAAAAAAAAAGAAGAAGAAAACTTTATAATTATTGATAAAGTTAATTTCTCTTTCTAGAAAATTCAATATTAAGTTCTAACAAAAGTAACACTGAACTCATGAGTATACTGAATTCTGAAATTACATATTTAAGCAAATAAGAATTGATCCTAAAATGGGACTACAAGTTCCCCAGGGCAGAAACTAAAATGGTTTTAGGAGTATTCTGGAGATTCAAAGGTAAGCAAAAATAGAAACAGTTAAGGGGATATTTTGTTTGCTTGTTTGTTTCTTTGTTTGTTTGTTTATCTTTATTTTTATTTATCACTAAGAAAGAAAACCTTTCAGCTCATCTTAATTCAATGAGATTGAATTAATTCAACGTGATTAAAAGTTGTACTAGAAATTTCATCAGACCTTCTGATAGCAGACGCAATTAAATTTATCTATACGATGCAAAATACCAGAACAATCCTTCAGAGCAGTAAATATTTATTTTTTATTTCTATTAGTTTTTTGTTCCAGAAGCCACAGCATCTTTTCCCTGCATCTACGACAGATGTGACTGCTAGTTGCAGACATCCTGTCCAGAGCAGGTAACAGTTGCAGGCTTCACTATAACAACACATGCACTTCATCTACACCAACTGAGTGATCAGTTTCTATGTTGCCTCAGTCTTTTTCTATTGTCTCTTATCAAGAGCAAACAAGAGATGGAAGTAAAACAAAAAAAATACTTCTTACTAAAAAATACTTGAGATATCTGTGATAAACTTATTTATATCTTCTTAGCATGGTGTTGAAATATTTATTCTCGCAACACAATGATTGAAGTTGAATGGCTCTGCATTGGATCTGTAGCACTTTCCATCATAAGCCAATGAAACAAATATTGTCTAGCTATCCATTTTTCCTCAGAATATTGAATGGAAACAGTTCTCAAGTCATAGTTTCCTCAACTTAAAAAAAAAAAAAAAAAAAAAAAAGAAATAAAGAAAAAAGAAAAAAAAAGGCAGAGAGAGCAAATATAACCTCATTAAATAAGGCAGCAAATCTAAGTGCTATACAAGACTATTAAACACACTAGATTGATCCATAATATTAAGAAACATATTTCACAACTGTTGAACAGTTCAGAGCTTTTAACAAGTAATAGGCATACTACACTGGAAAATAGTTGCTGTTCTCCATCAGTATATCATTGTCAATGGCTCTGCTGTCTCAAAAGAAGCACTTATCTCATACACTTTATTGCTTGATAGCTTGCTGATTGCTTTTACAAAGCAATAAATTGGTGGCCTGATTCAGCAGTGACATTAGGTTATGTTCATTTTCTGTGATTGATGCATTGAATTAGAACTCTTACATTCCCTTCTGTTTGGAAATATGAAATTCCAAACAGGCAGACCTGATGTCTCAAATAAAATGACACAACAGATGTCAGACCACTGAGATTTATACATTTAAATATCTAACTGGCTTTCTTCTTTATTAAAGTCCCCATAATTTATTTTTGAAGGCCTTGTCTTTCAATTAAAAGAATCTGACTAAATAAGGAGAGGAGAAAAAATAAAAATAAAATATGAGGGTAGAAAATCTACTCTATAAATTCCACAGTAGTAGAAATGCATGTAAAGGTGAGTAACAAGAGCTTATAAATTTTTTAGATCTCAATTAAATTAACTGAATTATTTAAGCATTTTTTCTGCATGTTTTATGGTATAAAGGAATTTCATTATTTTTCACTAGCTAAAATACTCATCTATCAACCATAGTAACCTTTTTCTTATGCATCATTTTGAAATGATAGATGAAACAGAAGGGGAAAAAAAAAAAATAAAAAAAATGAGAGAGACAAATAAAAGAGGAAGGATGACTGCTAAATGCCTTTCATCATTTCTTCATGATAAAAAATAGGGAAATAATATTAAAAATGTTAAAATAATATTAAAGATGGAACTAAAATTCCTCCAAATCCAAGAATCCCAACTGAGTTTTCTGCTGTCATGTTCATTTTATTGCTTCTGATTTAAACAATATTTTAAAAGGCAACAACAACGAGCAGCAGATCTGCCTGACAACCAGACAAATAAAAGTAAAAACAAACTAAACCAACCTACTCATCATCATGTCGGTTTGGAAGCAGTCTGAGAAACAGGACTTAGGGAACAATTCCAGAATAGCTGTTATTATATATATGTCACCTAACTAACTTTGTGACAGATGCTGTTCCTTGGCACCTGCACTTCTGACTATATCAAGCCAACAGCTGGAAGAAGAGAAAGATGAAAGCTCTACTTTGTCAAATCTGATGGTATTTCAAATGGATAATTCATGTGTGTATTGTGTCTGTTTTGTAGATATGTACAAATTATCAACTCTACCTCCAGTGGGATCTTTGAATCTGACTGTAACTTGGGCATGATTCAAACACCTCTGTTTCCTCATCAGTAAATGAGGGAAGATATTAACTTCTGGCCTTCTTGATGCTGAAGCTGTGCACATTCATTCCTCGTCTTTTATACTGAACATTTAAAATTAAATTAATAAATTAATAAATTAAATAGCATTTAATTGATAAATATTCATAGTAAAAGACAAATCATAATGGTCTGATATTATTACCACAGAAATGATCATGAGCTACAGAACATTGATTTCTGTGTTGTGCTGAGAAGGCAGTGGGTAAGAATTACAAATGAGCTGGACCTTCCTGTAAAAACACTTGACTTAATTTTGTTTTGTCTGGTTTGGTAGTTTTGATTTTGTAATTGCTCCCATTCCATTTGTAAATCCTGATTCAAGTGTAAGTACTTCCTTGCTTGGAAGGAAGGAAGGAAGGAAGGAAGGAAGGAAGGAAGGAAGGAAGGAAGGAAGGAAGGAAGGAAGGAAGGAAGGAAGGAAGGAAGGAAGGAAGGAAGGAAGGAAGGAAGGAAGGAAGGAAGGAAGGAAGGAAGGAAGGAAGGAAGGAAGGAAGGAAGGAAGGAAGGAAGGAAGGAAGGAAGGAAGGAAGGAAGGAAGGAAGGAAGGAAGGAAGGAAGGAAGGAAGGAAGGAAGGGTGAGACTGACATTTGAATTTCCATAGGGAAACTGATCAAATTCAAGTAGTGCTTTATTATTACTAATTGTTTTTACTATGAACAAAAGACACAATAAGACAATAAAAAGCTAGTATTCACTGTAAATAAATTGTTTACCATGACTCAAGTTGTTCACAAAACAGCTGTTCCATGTGTAACCTTCTCATGCCTTTCTTAAGATTTTAGATTTTGCAGTTCAATTCCTGCAGCCATTGGCTTATGGCTGTTGGCTTACAACTGTTAGCATTTCCACATAAGATTTCTGATTGACTGATGCTTTTTTTACACAGACTGCACAATTTCTAGTCTTTAATAATATTGTAGGACTTCCATTTGAAATAAAATGCATGAAATACTGTACAGTGTTTGCAAAAGTAATGGAAAATGCTAGCACTGATGATGAATAGAAATTGGCTGAACAAACCACATATGGAAATTTTACTTAAGAAAAAGAAAAAAGGAAAAAAAAGGAATGGAAAGGGAAGGGAAGGGAAGGGAAGGGAAGGGAAGGGAAGGGAAGGGAAGGGAAGGGAAGGGAAGGGAAGGGAAGGGAAGGGAAGGGAAGGGAAGGGAAGGGAAGGGAAGGGAAGGGAAGGGAAGGGAAGGGAAGGGAAGGGAAGGGAAGGGAAGGGAAGGGAAGGGAAGGGAAGGGAAGGGAAGGGAAGGGAAGGGAAGGGAAGGGAAGGGAAGGGAAGGGAAGGGAAGGGAAGGGAAGGGAAGGGAAGGGAAGGGAAGGGAAGGGAAGGGAAGGGAAGGGAAGGGAAGGGAAGGGAAGGGAAGGGAAGGGAAGGGAAGGGAAGGGAAGGAAAGGAAAGGAAAGGAAAGGAAAGGAAAGGAAAGGAAAGGAAAGGAAAGGAAAGGAAAGGAAAGGAAAGGAAAGGAAAGGAAAGGAAAGGAAAGGAAAGGAAAGGAAAGGAAAGGAAAGGAAAGGAAAGGAAAGGAAAGGAAAGGAGAGGAAAGGAAAGGAAAGGAAAGGAAAAAAAAAAAAAAAGCCAGTGACTACGATGACATAAGGCATATATCCTGGAACTACAATGACATAACACATATATCCCATAAACAGAAAAGTAATTTTGTTGTTGTTGTTCTTGTTCTGTTTTGTTGTTGTTGTTCTTGTTGTTGTTGCTGTTATTTTAATGAGCAATCAGATTATATGTCCCTCTTGCAGGAAATGAAGTTGAAACATGCTTCTCATTTAGACTTGAAATCAGTAATACTAACAGATAAAGTGCAACCAGTTATGCTACATAGTAAAAAAGTGAGGCTCCCAAAAAGTTCAGTTTACAATGTTTTCTGAGAAGCTGAGATCACATATTATCATATTATCCTTGCAGTGTCTTTTTCAAAAGTGCCCTTTTTTTTTTTTTTTTTTTTCATTTCAAATATCTAATAATTGTTGGTGATTACAATTCTCTCAAAAACAGTTAAGTATAGTTCGTGTCAGATATAAAATTTTATACATTTTCACTCATTATTTCTTAAATCTGACCTGGAGAGACATCTAGGGGTGAGAGGTTTATTCTGTATTTGGTGTCCCTGAAGAGATTGACAATAAAGACTAGAGAGTCAGCTGCTCAGGCCAGCCTGATATCATCCCTTCTCCACTCAAAGCCTCAGAATTACATGCACCTTTCACCACTTTTTTTTAACAAATCACCATGCTTGGTCTCTATTCAAGAAATCATTCCTACAAAAAGACTTAATACTTGAAGTAGCATGGAGGCATTGATGAGATAACCACATAAACTTAATTTCAATTTTTTTTTTATATTCTTCCCATTTTTATATTCTTGATTTATAGTGGGTTTTTGCATGAATTCCCATATCACATTCCTAGATTCTTAGCACAAGACAGCACCCTGCACACTGAATAAACTGATTTACGGCTTTTCAGTGTGTATGGCTAGAATCAGTGGGCTTAAGACAGATCAAACTCCACATTCTGAGTTTCCCAGTATTATACATCTTTTTACATTATTTGTTGTCCAGCAAAAATATCAATAAATCATCTTTACTCGTTCAGTTTTGTTAACTCTGCTGTCATGGCTTTGTAATTTTTGCTATTGGTATTCCACATCATGACATCATGTGGAGCACAGAGAAGAACTACACATCCCAGAGGACGTCACGGTCAGAGAAGAAAATATATCACAGAAGTGACGCTCTCTCTCTCACTGCCTGGCAGCAGCTGTGGGTGTGCTTCCAAGCTGTGAGTCTTCAAAGTAGGCTTCTCGATCTTCAGAAATCTCTCTCTTATTTTATTTGATTTATTAGCCTCAATTTCAATTAGATTGAATTGTATTGTGTTATCTTGCATTCCAGTATCATAATTAATAAAATAAGATTTCCTTCTTAGATCATTGCTGCTGCTCTGTTTGTTTCCTTGAGCCCAGCTCCCATCTCCCTTCCCCTTTCCCTTTTTCCCTTTCCATTTTTAGGGGCCTAGGGGGCCCACAGGCCTACTGCCCCCCAGTCACATACATAGGTTGATCCAGATAGCACTGTGACACCTGTGTTTAATTTTGAAAGTCTGAGGAAGTAACTCAATTGTAAATCCACATGCTATTTTTTAAATTTTTTTATTTTTATTTTTTGGTTGGTTGTTTTTTAGTTGTTTTTTTTTTTTTAATTTTTTTTGTTTGTTGTTGTTGTTGTTGTTGTTGTTGTTTTAGCAATGAAGTACATCATTATTTTGAACTGCAAATACAACGTCAATATATAGGGGTTTCCCCACTCCTCTAATAGACAGAGACTGCCAATTAGCAGGGAGAACTGAGCAGTGAGTAAGCTATTTCAAATTCTTACCATTCCCTATGCAACCAAGTAGGCTGGAAATGGTGGGCAGGACAGCAAATCTTTCATCTGACCATAACTGGAAACTTGCATTTATATTTCGTTTGGAGTCAAAGGAATAAATTAGAATAGAGGCCACTTTAATGCTTAGCTCAGTAATTCACAAAACTAGAAAGTGAACATGAGGACAGTTATCTTCATAATGGAGGTCTTTTCTCAGGAAGAAAGGAAGGAAGGATGGGAAGACGGAAGAAAGGGGGGAAAGGGGAAATGGAGAAAGGAAGGGAGTGGGGGAGGGAAGAAAGATAAAAAAGAAAAAAGTAGGCTTCCACTGCTGCCCTCGCACATTGTAGATCAGGAAAAGAAGGAAAATGTGACGCAGAAACCATATCCTTCTACTCTCTGCAGGCAAGAGAGCAAGGCTGCTCTTCAGAGTCTTCCACAAAGTGTTTGATCCTAGTTCTGTCCCTTTTCTCTACATTTCTTACTTTTTTCTGTGTCACACTCAGCCCTCATTCTAGTGAGAGAAAATCTTAAATTTCCTTTATGCTTCTGCCTGTGATCCTGTGACTCAGATATACTGAACTGTCCCTGCTTTGAGAACAGAAAGAAAAATGTTTCTCACACTTCCCATCACAGGTAATAAGTCTTATTCCTATACCAACAAATATATACATATTCAAAGTATTCATATGTCAAATGTCATTATCTTAGTGAGATACATTAATATATTTAATAATAAATGACTAACATCAGATAAAAATCATTCTTAAGATTAGAATTATTTTCTGGAGAACTCTCTGCAACTTCATGAGAAGTTCATGCACAACTGGAGTATCAAGAATGATCAATACAGACTAGAAAGCATAGCTCTTTTATTTATTCATTTATTTATTTAACACAGACTTTTTTAATGAGAAGTCAGCTTGGCTTCAAAAGACCTCTGATTCTGTATTCCTCCATTTCTCCTACAGACTGTACATTGTGGGGAGGAACCGGCTGTGACTTGATAAACACACAGTAGCAAGACATTTCTTTCCTCAAAAGCTGTTAGTAAACATATTTATCATGTAGACTAATGTAAAGATCTGTAATTTTCATAGGACATGTATTTAGCAAATAAGGTCCACAGTCAGTACATATGCACTGTCTTATTTGATATGTCCTCTCTGGGTCATTTGAATCTAAATGATACATAAGGGGAAAAAAAAAAAAAGGGGGGGGGGGGGGGGGGGGGGGAAGAGAGAAAAAAAAGCCTGATAGATAGATTGAGATAAGACCTTAAGGACTTCAAGAAAGATCCTGCACTGGAAGAATATAGTAAGTAGGGACTGGGAAAAAAAATAGAATGCCACCTTTTGTTTTAATATGCCTAACCCAACAAATCTGATTTCTCTGTATTTCAAATGTTTCCTTGTTCTCTAATAAAACAGAGCTGTAATAGTTGGAAAACTTTTGGTGGTTTTCAGCACTCCCACTTTAAGGAAAAGGTACAGATGGATCCACTTCAATAATCAGGCCAAGTTGGGACGTCACCACTTGTTAGTAAGAAAGTGTGTGATAGCTGCGTTGAAACTGCCGCTCAGAAATGAAGAGTGGTATCTCTCTGTGATACTTGTACAGCTTGCCTATCAGTATGAGAAGCTCATCATCTTTAAAATATTATTTACAACTTGAAATTACATAAAAATTTATTATGATTTTCCTCCTGTTTCTTACAACTAAGAAAA
This sequence comes from Coturnix japonica, assembly GCF_054131305.1. Lineage (NCBI taxonomy): Eukaryota > Metazoa > Chordata > Aves > Galliformes > Phasianidae > Coturnix > Coturnix japonica. Next base: position 51,458,193 of record NC_140664.1, read on the forward strand.
TGAGAAATCCAAATCATGCACAGTCTGTAGTATAGAAAAAAGTTAATTCAACTACATATCTTTTTCTGTAAACCCTAGTTTTTCTCTTATTTAAGGTAAATTTCAACAATTATTATTTGGAATTTAGCTTTGCTGATTTATGTTAGCTAATCAGGTCAGGGGATATTAATGACCTTCAAATCAATGTCTGGAGAATGAGGGCTTACTTCTGAAAACTGCTGGCAGACAGGTGGGCCATTGAGAATTTTTCTTTTTAAAATTTAACACCTTGCCTACATGTGTGTTACATCTTTATTGCATAGCTCATTTATGTGTCTGTAGTTTGACAGGTCTGCTATATTTATGCTGAGTATACTTGATTAGAAATACTTGTACTGTCCTTCAAAGAGAGCTGTGAATTTATGGATAAATACCATGGACAATAATCTTCTAGGAAGGTCCAAGACACTTAAATGAATAATACAGTACTAAAACTAATGCTTCCCTTGGCAATGTTAATTCAACTAACATTATTAATTGTGCTTTCAGAGAAAATGCCTACTGGCAGAATCACAAGTGATAGGCAACAGAGTTTGTCATGCAGGTATCCTGACTCTTCAATAAATTAAAGTCCTTTTATTTATTCAAAATTTGTATCATGGCTGGGCAGAACAGAACATTAAAGTATTGTGTTATTTGGACAATATTTTCCTGCTCTTTCCCCATAATTGTATAATAATTTGATATTGTGATATCAATTTTTATGTAAGTTACAGTCAGGATATGCACAGATTTAGAAACCAGATGGTTTATATCTGTTAATATTTTGATAGATGTAATCTACCTGGACTTCTGCAAAGCCTATGACATGGTCTCTCACCACATCCTTCTCCAGACTGGAGAGGTATGAATTTGAAGGATGGACTGTTTCGTGGATTAAGAACTGGTTGTCTGGTAGCTGCTAAAGAGTTGTGATCATTGGTTCTATGTCTGGGTGGAGGCTGGTCACAAGAGGTGTCCCCTAAGGCTTGGTCTTGTGACTGGTGCTCTTCAACATCTTCTTCGTTGATACAGATGATGGAACTGAGTGCAGCCTCAGCAAGTTTGGAGATGACACCAAGATGAAAGGTGCAGTCAACACACTGGAGGGAAGGGAAGCCAGCCAGAGGGACCTGTGCAGGCTGGAGAAGTGAGACCATGCGAACCTAATGAGGTGATACCTGGGACTGCCCCAGCCAAAGCAAGGTATTGCACTTTGGCTGGGGCAATCCCAGCTATTTATACAGAATGGGGAAAGAAACCCTTGAGAGTAGCCCTGTGGAGAAGGACTTAGGGGTCCTGGTAGACAAGGAGTTGCACATTAGCTATAACTGTATGTTAGCAGCCCAGAAGGCAAACTATGTTCTGGGCTGCTTTGTAAAAGTGGTCAGCAGGGGGAGAGAGGTGACTGTTTCCTTCTACTTGGCACTTAAGAGGTCCCGTCTGGAGTACTGCGTCCAGGCCTGGGGCCCCCAGTACTAGAAAGATGCAGAGCTCTTGGAATGAGTCCAGAGGAGGGCCACTAAGATTTGTTTATTTTTGTTTTCCATAGAAAATGTAATTCAAGCTTCTAAAGAAAGTTAGGAGACAGAAAATATTTGCTGTAGAGACTAGTTTCAGAGCAAGTAAGACTGCACTGGGCAAGGGTTCTGGAGTGACCCTTGCTGACCAAAGGCTGACCAAAAAGCTCTTTTTGAGGATTTTTTTTTAAAGCTAGTGGTAGTGCTGTGCCTATTCTGGGGTGCTAGCAGCTTGTGGGTAGGCTCCTGAGTCAGCAGGGGTGGAGTTAGCACTTCAGCCTCTCAGTTTAAACTCTCTATGAAGGATATGTCATCATCTGCCCTTGACATTCACACCTGATAATAAGATTTAAATAGTCTTGGGGAGCTAGCTGGTGCTTTTCTAAAACATAACAGTAGAGAAGTTACTACAAGAGCAAGTTTCCATTCATGGGATGCCAACAGTGAACGTCTTTACTAAGACTGATGAAAGCAAGAAGTTTTAATTCCATGATGATGCGATAGTCATTCAAATTCTCTTTAGAGAGTCAGTTTCTCAATATGGATTCATGGTAATTGCAGGCAAATGTCAACTTAGTATGTTTAACTGAAGTTAAACACTGCTAGGGGAAAAAAAGAATACAAAACTCTGTTTGGCTCAGGAAGAACATTCAGTATAGCTAATTGTCATATTCTTCAGAAATCTCGTTTTACAGTGAAGTGACAAAAGATTGGCTGTTTTTTGAGGGCTTCCTAAAGGTTTTATAACTTGGTACTTAAAATCTTTTACCTAGGCTGAGGCATCAGATCATTTGTCAGTTATATGTTTTGTTAATGACTTGAAGTGGTAGGGGAGATCTAGTTACTCCTCCAAGAACAGGAATGCTAGCCCATTTGAGTCATATTTTAAAACAATGTTCTTCTCCAACCAAGAAATTCTTGTAGCCATCAAAGAAGCCAAATTAAAAAAATGGAATGGAGATGTCACCCTTCAATATTAAGCAGGATATGCAGAGATGTCAATCCTTGAGCCTCAACAATATTTCATAAGCAAACTGTATATATTCACAAAACAGGAACTGACAGTTTCACAGAGGTTTAAGAGTAAAACTGAACTGAACTTTTTCATATTTTAGACATTTATTTAGAAGTGCCTCCTATGTAAGGAAACTTGTCTACTGTCAAATATTCACAGTGAGTAAAAGAAGCATAATCTTTTATTTTTATATGTAAGTCAATGAAAAACTTGAAGATTATTTTTTAATTGTCTCAAGGAAACACAATTTTAGCTTAGCTGTGCTGCAGGCAGCAAGATCTCTAGAAACAGGATCAGTTTCTGTTGTCAATACTGGCCTTTGAAAACTATCTTCTGATGTTATTAGATGTGACTGCTGACAGAACATATATCAGCCTGTTCCAAAGTCAAACAACAAGGAAGAGAGAAAAAAAACCTAACTGGGCAGATGATCATGACATGTGGCCTTAGTGTTCCTTTGTCTTGGAATCTTTGTTTGGGTGATTTGGATAAAACTCTGCACCAGACAGAAAATTATAGATTTTAGAGTCTGGGCCTCAGATATGAAAATCAAGAAATGGCATAAGAGAAGTAAAGTGAAGAGGAAAAAAAAACTTGTTCCTTTTTTTTCCGTGTTACCAAAATAGCAATACAATAAACCAACCAGTAGTCATGACCGTATACATTTTGATTAAAGTAAACCATTATAAAACACTGTGAATATTCATGTAAAAAATAATATCAGGATATCAAAGTTAATATTTCTCGAGATAAATGTTTGAATCATAGAAAGACTTAAGTTGGAAGGGACAAAATAACAGAATTACAGAGGTTGGGAGGGAGGTCAAGAGATCATCGAGTCCTACTCCCTGCTAGAGCAGGTACCCTACACAGATAGGTGTCCAGACAGGTCTTGAGTATCTCCATAGAAGAGGACTCCTCAACCTCTCTGGGCAACCTGTTCCAGTGCTCTGTCACCTTTATCGCAAGAAAGTTCTTTCACACGTTTGTATGGAATTTCCTATGTTCAAGTTTCAGGTCATTGCTCCTTGTTCTATTGCCCCATCCATTTGCATCCTACCCCCCTTTAGATATTTAGAATCATTTATCAGATCTCCCCTCAGTCTTCTTTTTCCCAAGCTGAACATTACCAGATTGCTCCTTTTTTTCCTTACATGTAAGGGTATGGAGATGCTCCATACCTTTGATCTTCTTTGTGGCCCTTTGCTGGACTGCTTCCAGGAGATACTCATCTTTTTTTGAATTGGGGAGCCCAAAACTGGACAAAGTGTTTTAAATATGGCCTCACAGGGTGGAGTAGAGGGAGATCACCTCTTCAAACACCCAGGTCCTTAACTGCAGAGCACCTCCCCAGCAGGTCATCTCCTACCTGTACTGATAAATGCAGTTATTTCTTCCCAGATGGAAAAATCTACATTTGTTCTTATCTAAACCCCTTCAGGTTTCTCCCTTCCCAACTCTCCAGTCTGTCCAGGTCTTGCTGAATGGTAACACAGCGTTGTGTCAGCCACTCCTTCCAGCTTTGTATTATAAGCAGACTTGCTGAGGGTAGACTCTATCATAACTTTATTCAGGTTAGTAATTAAGATGAAGATCCCCAGCATTAACCCTTGGGTTATACTACTTTTTGCAGGTCTGTAACAAGAGTGTGCTACTGGTGACAACCCTCTGAGCTCTGCCAGCCAGACAATTCTCAATCTACCTCATCATCCACTCATCCATCCCACACTTTCATAACCAGGATGTTGTGAGGGATGGTGTCAAATGCCTAGCTGAAGTCAAGATAGGTAGCATCCACTTCTCTATCCCCACCTACCCAATCCTATGACATCACAGGAGCTTACCAGCTTGGTTAATCATGATTTCTTCCTGGTCAATCTATGTTGATCACTCATGATGTTCTTCTTTTCCAATTGCCCAGAGACAATATCCAGAACAAGTTTTTCTATCACCTTTCCAGGTACAGAAGTGTGGCTGACTGGCTTGTAGTTTCCCAGATCCTCCTTCTTGCCCTTTCTGAAGACTGGAGTGTCATTAGCTATTCTCCAAACATCAGGTACCTTTCTCATTCACCAAGACTTTATGAAGATGATAGAGAACAGTTCAGCAATCACCTCTGCCAGCTCCTTCAGCAGACATAGATTCATCTCATCAGGGCCCATGGATTTTTGTGCATGGATTTTAGCTAGATGCATTCTGACCAGATCCTCTGCAATCAAAAGGAAATATTTCTTTCCCCAGACTCTCCCTCTTACCCCCAGGGTCTGGGATTCCTGAGCACTGAAACTTCAGCAAAGAAGGTATTCAGCATCTCTGCATTGTGAATTGCTGTGTGACAAAGCAAAAAAATAATGGACACCTATTGAACGTAGTATAAATATCTTCCACATTGACATGAACTAAAATAAGCTCAACAAAGTTGTTTAAAGCAAATGTTATTACAGATACATTATTTACAGCTATCATCAACTGAATGGATCTCTTTTTAATGTACCAGCCTTTCTAAGCAACTTTATAAGCAAGTAAATACATCCTTGAAGATTTTATTTATTTCTATATTTGTAAATATATATATATATATATATATAACTACGTATCCTTAAAAACATTTCTAGTGCTTAGGCACCTTGGGACTCTCTTTATTAGATATTACTTTTCTTCCTAGATGGAGAACTAAAATAGCTCTGGATTATTCCCTAATGAATAGAGATCTTTTTTAAGAAATAATGTTACAGTCTAGAAGAGCATTAACTAAACTTCCCCCCCACTCCAGCAAACACACATATCTGGGACACAACAGACCCTCAACTATCATTTCTACAAAGTTATTTGGTCAGCATAAGTTGAATTAATATTTGCATTCTATTTAGCTAAATCATTTATGTGTTGAAATAATTAAATAATTAATGGTGACATTGTACCAGTTCCTACTAAACAATAATTACTGAAACTGACACAAAATAGTTGATTTGTAGGTAAATTCAATCTTTAAATGGATCTTATTACTGGAAAGGAATCTTGATTCATGAGTGTAGTTTAATGCAAAGCAATTTTATGTCGTGTTAAATTACTATAAAAACATAAAAAAAGAAATGAAGGCATGTTGTGCCCAAAATTAATCAAAACTATCTTGAAAGCTTCTTGATTTGCAACCTAAAATACAAGTTGACAAACATAAAAAATTAATATAAAACACAAAGCTAAGGCAATGTTACATTTGACAAGTAAGTGCTGATAGAATGCATTTTACAGAGAATTAAAGCTGTAGATAAAAAATAAGAGTACTTAAATATTTTATAAGATCTCTTTACTGGTTAAAGTTCCTCTACACATACACAAATTTACATTTGATTTTTTCTCAGTAACAGTTCCAGTACTTGAAAACCAGTTTGCAGTTATCAGAAATGCCTGTTGGTGATACATAGACATCTTTCAGATCTAGAAATTTTCACTTCAGTTTTAAGTTGCTTCACTCTCATTTTCAGATCAGACATTTCAATCACAGTTGGACGGTCCATCCTTTGAAGTAATATATAGTATTATTTCCTCATGTCTCATACTTTGACAACAAGAAGTATCTTAATGAAGCTTGTGGAAAAATTAACACGTACATATTTAAAATGTACTATAAATTTTCAGAGAATTTTTGTTGTAAAAATGTTCAATATTACACCAAGACATTCTCAATAAAAGTTTTTTTTTGTTTGGTTGGTTGTTTTTTTTTTGGCTGTCATGTCATTTTTTGGGGGCTGAGAACAGTGACTTCTAGAAATATTCTCTGTACCCAGGGATGACCACAGTTATGCTCACTTTAGTACATTATGGCAGAACCAGTGAAACTTTCAAGCAATGTAAAAACATAGGGATCAGGAGCTGAGGTCACCAATTAGGCCTGGACCTAGGCCTTCTTTTCAGACCTGCTGAACATACTGATTTCCAAAGAAAAGAAAGCCAGTAACAGGGTAAAAGCTGAGGAGCATTTCAGCAAGATCCTAGCTTGGATAACAAGGGAATTTCTGGATACTGAAGTTTCTGTGACACCTATCTGAGTGGAGCATCACATCAGTCTTGAGTCTTGTATTAGACTAGGGCACAACACACAAGCTAGGGATGGAGGACACAGGAAAAGCCTGAGCTCTGACAGCATGCATACTCTTTCAGTCCTCTGACTGTAAGTTAAGCAGCTCAGGAGGCTTCCCTGAAATGGGGTATCTGGATGATCCTTTTAGATTCGAGGAAATCCATAATACACATTTTCCAATCATTTTAGCAACTGATTTTTTCTTTTGAGGTAAGATTAAAATAAATAAGTAAATAAATTAGTATTTCATTTTAAATTAGAATGAAAAATATTTTTCATAAATGGATATTTTCTCTGGAACAGAAAATTCAGTACTATTCACAACAGAAAATGTGAGAAAAAAAAGAAAACATGAACAAAAATCAGCCTTTGCCTACCTGTCACGTGTTACTTAGATTTACCTATGTCCGTGACAGGGGAAGCCACCCTGTAGGGCCCCCCGGGGCCTGGAAAGGAGGGGGAAAAGGGGAATGGGATAAAAAACAGCGGCAATCTAAGGAGGAAAAGATCTTGATATACAAGATAACACAATATAATATAATTAAGGCTAACAAATCGAACAGAGAGAGAGAGTCCCCGAAAACCGAGAGACCTACTGTGAACTCTAGGTGACATGGCTGGAACACTTCCCACTCTCTGAGAAGTTCTAGAGAAGAAGAAGAACACTCCAGCCTGGGAACAAGATTATATAGCGTCCTGGTCCCGTGACTTATCACTGGCCGTGTTGTTCTCTGGGATATGTAGTCTTCTTCTGTGGACTGCACATTCAATAGAAGTATCCATGCTTTACATGATGCTGTGATGTGGAATACAGATAGCAAAATTACAAAATTACAAAACCATGACACTGCCTTAGCAGACACTTGTTAATTTCTTATCTCTCTTTTTCCCAGAAGGGTCAAATTCTGTGAGGTAACTACTGATGTTTTTACATTACTCAAATACAGTCATGATCAGTAGCATAGCAAAGCCCACAAGAAACTTAATTCAACCTCTTATTATAACAGGATTTACAGGAAAGAAAGCATGTAGTTAGTTAGTTAACGATGATTCAAAAAAAAAAAAAAAGTTTATTAGATGATTGTATATTGAAAGTACTTATTCAGGCAATATCCCTATTGCCCCTATTATTGGTATATCATTCTATCATTCATATTTTCATCATTATTTAGTTTCTTATTGCTTTGTAAGCTTAACAGATGCCTTTATACAACTTAATCATGACAGACCATTGTAACTAAGGTCTATCTACACTACTTCAATCAGTATGAAACTGGGAATTCTCTTTTTAAATATTGGTACTATATTCTCCTGATGAGAAAAAGTTCAGATTCCCACTTAAACTCTACAGCTGAAGTTTGTATACATTTACCTTAAATACATGGAAAGAGAAACAGCCTGATTTTATGTGGTACCCATTAACATGTACCATTCTAAAGAATATTTCACAATGCATTTTACTTTCTCTGAAAAGATTAAAAATAAAGTCCGAAGAAAGCAGTATCATATGAAAGCAAATCTTGAATGAGGAACTAATTGTGAAAGAAGGGCAGCTCAATTTGCAGTGAATAAGATGATTTTGTTCTTCCACAAATTTGTTTCCTCAGAAAAGTAATGCAAGATTTATTTTTGCAGGTTTTGTAACAGAATAATAATAGTATCACTCCAGATCACTTAGGATTGTGTAACATAGAAGAACAGGGGAGACAAAAGACCTCTAGAACACAATCCTAATTAATTTTTATTATAAATTTTAACCATCTTCTACAAAATTAGCTTTCAATTAACTATGCCCATATCTAGAAAATTGAACCACAGCACAATTGGACCTCTTCACTGAAAAGGAAGCTTCATTTTCTCTTCTTCTTTCATGATCATTTATGTATGACTATATGAACAGTCATGCATTCCTTTCAAATGAACTAACATCTTGAAGAAATAGCAGTAAAAATAGTAAATATTTTTAACAGATAATTCATTTAATTTTAAAGTACTCTACAAATGCTTCTAATAAGTGAGAACACAAGTCATTGTATGTGTGCAGTCTCCTGTCTGGCTAGCTTAAAGCAAATTGTATACTTGACCTTTACTTCAAAGGAATGTTAAAGGGCTGCACAGAGCTGCTGCACTCCAGAAGATTTAAACAATTAGTAATAGCTCTCTTCCAGTTACAGGGTTCATTCAGTGTATTGACTATACTTACAGAGTTAAAATTTGAAACACTAAATTTATGGATTACAAACTTGCAAATTAAAGGACTGCTTCTCACAGATTAAGCTGTTAACATTTACAGCATACTTGAGGACCCTAGTAACACCTGCTGCGGTTATAACTCCACCAGCCTGGGCTCCCCCCTGTAGTGGCCATGCTACCAGTGCTGCTGCAAGCTGCCGGTGGACAGAGATGAACAGTATGAACCAACTTGCCTGTATACTTGCAGGCTCATACAACTGTATGTTCACGTGCTTGATTACTTCTAATGTTGCTGCCAGTATGCTGTAGCTGAAATTAGTTGATAACATTCAGAAACCGAAAGCCAGGACTAATATACATCTTTTCAGGTGACTGATCTCTTGATCAACTTCCTCCACGAAAGTGTAGGTGCTGCAAGAGTTCTTGTATATTTTGGGTTTCCAAAAGACAGAACAAACTTCATGTTCTGAAGGCAGATATTTTTTAAGCCTAAACCCATTAAATCTGGAAATGCCTAGCTACAATATTTTTTTCAGCTTTCTTTAACATCTTCAACTATAAACTATTATCATAATACATATAGACAGAGATGTATACATACACAATTAAGTAGAAGATAATTTGATATAATATTGTTTCTAGACTATAAAATACTGTTTTTATTTTATTTTATTTTATTTTATTTTATTTTATTTTATTTTATTTTATTTTATTTTATTTTATTTTATTTTATTTTAATTTTTGTTTGTTTTAAAAGTGATATTGGAATACCCTCATTGTCTTTCTCTGTTGTAGAACGTCACAGCAAGAGATTATAGTGAATGGAGTCAAATCAGCAAGAGCAGTTTTTCTGAGAAGATATCTGGGAATGACAGGTAGAAATGAAAATGCCTGCTTTGTAAGTGAAATGTGACATTTATGCACAGTGATATTGTTCAGTTTTCACTCACTGTACCTATTCAGTCAGAGAACAGAACCTTAAATAGTTAGCCATATCTGTCAATCACATGTCATCAACAATAGAAGAAATACAGAAAGAAAAAAAAGAAGAAAAAAAAAAAAGAAAAAAAAAAAGGGAACACTTCACAGACTCTCAAGCATACAAATTACTCAGTGAATCCTCAACTGTGAGGCTTACAAAAAACCTTTTCACAAAATACTTTTGTAAAAGAAATGGAGGTAAATTAATCTGTTAAATTTTCAATGCTAAAAAATAATGCAACTTAAGAATTCTAGTACCTTGACAAGTAAAAATCACCCTTCTGAATTAAATTTGTGCTAAAAGGCATCTTAAAGAAGAAAGACCTTAGATTTTGAAAGGCAATAGGCCATACTTCTGAATAAAGCAGGACAAATTTATCTCTGGTGTCATCCTGAGTTGCACTTGGGATTAATTTACTCTGTTATTTATGTTAGACAGCATTAGAATGAATATATCAGCTCTTTAAACCTGAAGTGTCACTCTCATGACATACTCATGCCTAGCACTGAGTCTTGCTTAAATCAAGAGTGATGTGTTAAGTTTACTAGTGGATCTTTAAACAACAGTCACTTGAAAAAGAATTTGTCTCACAGAAACTTTTTTACCAGCAATATTTTGAAGCTTCACTTGCATGCATCCAGATCGGTGTATATAAACACCACTATTTCTCCTAACACTGGAAAGAGCTTAAGGATCACAAAAGTAAAGGTACATGAGTAGGTTTTCCATCTGATTACATAAATACATAGTACACATTTAAACCAGAGGATGATTAAAACCCATGGTCAAAGTTTAAAATGAGTTATGAATACTTTCCTCTTGCATCAGACAGATTCAGAATTTACCTGCTGAGATCCATAGGCTGTCTGGAAAAATGATGCAGGATGCCTATAAGAATAACAGTTATTTATTCTATAACATATATATTAGAATTGTTCTCCATGTTAACAATAAGCAGATAACAGATTTCTGTTCTCTCTTGAGCAGTATCTCTCATGTTCGCTATTGCCACCTACTAGCACCCAGTTAAGCTCACATGTTTTTCTCTAGCACAAAAGATGTTAGTAAACGTATTCCCTGGTGGTCATGAACAGTAAGCACTATTAGTAAATTACCAGTTTTAATGATGGTTTGAAAAATATTTTTCTTTCTGCTGTCTGTTCAGCTGGAACACACAGGGCCTGGAATTATTGAGCTCTTTGTTGTTGTTGTTGTTTTTAATTAAAATTTTTGAAAAACAAATATTATGTCTCACACAAAGATCAAAAGGATATCTCACGAGAACTCTAAGACTGTTTTATGACCTTTGAAGGGAAAAAAAGAGGCTGTTTACTACAAAGCTATGTATTAGATTTCCTCATTTACTCAAAATAAAAATACTATTAAAAATGAAAGCATGTATATCTCAATAGTCTCCAAAAGTCTTACTGATGTGCTCTAAGAAAATTAAACTTTATAATCTAGAAAAACAAAAAGACTTTAGAATTATATAAAAGTGTGAGGATTTTTTTTTTTTTTTTTTTTTTTTTTTGTGGGGAGTGATGAGTAGCAAAGGAGTATTAGGGTAAGTTGTACGTGTAAATGAGAGATGACAATAAATTCCACCTCAAAGTACGAAACACAGTAGGAAGAGGAAATGCCAGAATTATGTCCAATCCATCTCTCTTTGAAAGAAAACATGCAAGGGAAATTTATGTGGAAAGCTTCCCTATCCCTCCCTGTCTGGTCCGGGCATAAAGAACCTTTTGTTCTTCAAATTGCTAATCTGCTAATGTTTTTAAGGAAACTACACAAGTGAAACCACTCTTAAGCAGCTTTTTTGTTTCCTGATGTTTGACTGCAAAAAAAATTTATTATTACAACAACAGTCCCTGTTTAATACTCTCCCTATCTGTAATTATTGTGTCAATAATGTCTTGATTATAATCATTACCACATAAGAAATTAGATGTATTCTAAAGCCTACTGCAAAGAGAAAATCTGTGGCTGTAACAATAAGGATATAATTATTAATTCCAAGTCAAAACAGAAGATTCATCGACTAAAATCAAATGTTGCAAAATAGTAAGTTAAAACAAAGAGAGATGAGGTCTCCAAGCTTGTCCTGAGTGTGTTCTTTAGGGGTCACTATGACTGAGGAGATTCAAACTGGGCCTCCTTCACACACTGGCTGAATATCAGCCATCATCTATTTGTGAGTTTTCTTGTCTAAAAATAATAAAGTTTTAGCTGCATCTTGTAAAGGTTTTTTAAAAGTGAAGTGCACGCTTCAGTAAATTACTTCAGTTTTTATTCCGACCAAAAATACCAGCTGCACTAAATAGCAGTATAACACATTTCAAAGACATTTAAACAACTTAAGATTCAAAGCTCCTCTGTTTAAGGGTCACAAAGAGCCCAAATTAGTGCACAAATGTCTGTGGGCCATTTGCTTTGAAATTTATGATCTCTATGCCCTTATGCAGATGTATTTACAACAAACTATTTTGAGTTTCTCCACACTAAAACCAATGTCCTGCATCTGCTGGTGACATGCTCCAAATAAATAAGGGATATTTTGTGTATTCCTCTGTGGGATACCCTGTGCCATAGATAACTACCTATAAATCTATAGGAATTATTGTACCACTGAAGGCTTTATGATCGTTAATGGCTTTACGATCTCTCGCCTCCAACTGAAGCAGTAGTTAGACCAATTACCAAGTGACACCAAGGTGGTAGCGTGGTAAAATGGCGATTTATTGAAGCACACACGACCTTATATAACCTTTGTCCACTTCGTCTACGCCTACTGTATTACACGTAGCAAGATTCTTCCAGAATATGGGGAAGGGCCTGTCACGTCACAGCCCGATAACATCCCCGTATTTCGCCTAATACAACATTTCCCCCTCCCCATGCTTAAAAGGCTTAACCCGTTACAATACGCACCAAACCAACTCTCCATCTTCAGCTGCTGTTTCTTCTCCTTCTTCCTCCTCACCTTCTTTGCCTTCTTCTGATTCTTCCTTAGCACCTTCCTCCTCTTCTTCAGCCTCTTCACCTCCTGCTTCTCGTGCAACGACTTACTATGATCACTCAAGTTAAAACAACACATCCCATCAAAGTCTTTACAACCATGACCCTGTGCGAGAAGCAAGAAATCAATTGCTGCTCTGTTTTGAAGCATAGCATGTCTAATACTGTCAGTGTCTTCAAGTAGCTCACTCAGCAGTGTAGAAGTCATGTTAGCTTGTTTCACGGACCTTGTTTCACAAGGATTACAGTGTCATTCCCTAAATCTCTGCGTGTGATGTTAATAGCTGTTAGTGCATAGAATTCTCTGCATGGATCTTGTATGGGATTATATGATCTTACGTATCCCTGAAACTCAGAGGAGTTCCCCCATATAGGAATCCCAATTAAACATGTTTGAAATGGCGAGGTGGTTGATTGCAGGCTAAGACAGAAATCCGTCCTGCCTGTTTGTTTCGCCCAAGTAACCCACAGATTCCCAGGTTGTTGGATCAAGTGAACACCCCCCACCGGCGACCAACATAAAGACAAAAGACATAGCAGCATCAAAATGGTGTCTCTCGTTGGCAGCAGGGGTTGTTTCTCTGGGTCCTTTGGGTTCTTGAGTCTCAAGAATTTCTTCGGTATCCAGGTGAAAGATCTTCTTCTGCGCTCCACCAGTTCAGGATTCCTTGGGCGGCCGATCAAGAGGTCCTGGAAGAGGATACTCAGCTCTTGTTATTTCCCTGACATTTTCTTTTTCACCACCAACCTCTGGCTTAATTTTTCTCGATGGCACCCAACGTATGTCTCCTGTGCCTTTGCATTTTACTGCTGCGTACCCCCTTCCCCAGACTAGTATGGACCATCCCGACTCCCAGGACCCATTATCCACCTTGATCTTTACTGGCGGGCCTTCTTCAATGATTCTTGGCCGCCAATGTTTCTGGGTGGGGGTCCTGGAATTTTCTCCTCGCTCAAAGTGATTTAGTGCATACAGTGCGCGGGCCAAGATTTCCCCTTGTTGTGATACTGGGATCTTTCCCGAATAGCCTTCCCCCTCCCCAAGGACACGAATCTTTTCCTTGAGGAGGCGGTTAGCCCTTTCGACGATAGCTTGGCCCTGCGAATTTCCCGGAATGCCTGTGGTGTGTGTGATATTCCAGCGAGCTAACCAATCTTTGGACGAACGCGAAATAAAGCAAGAACCATTGTCTGTTTTTATGTGGCGCGGCATTCCCAAAACTGCTATAGCCGTGGCCCAATGGTGTTGTGCTGCTGTAGAACTGACACGACCATGTTGTGTGGCTACAATGACGGTAGAGGACGTGTCAATAGTCACAGCCAGCCACTGTCGTGGGGCCATCCGTGGTTCCATTGTGAAGTCTGTTTGCCAGACGTCTAATGGAGCGAGACCACGAGGATTAACCCCCGCTCCTAAAGCTGGCGCAGAATTACAGTGAGGGCAGGTTTGCACTACCTCCCTAGCGACTGTAATCGGGATAGAACAGGCTCGAGCCAGTGCCTTGGCCCCTATGTGAAGTGCTGAATGAAGATCACGAGCTTCCTGCAAAGTGCACACCTGGTTCCCTGCTATCCGATCAGCCATGTCGTTTCCTGCTGTAAAGAAACCTGGCACCTCAGAGTGGCTACGAACATGAAGGATGGCAACGGGTGCAACCCTGATAGCTAAAGCATCCTCTAACAGGGCTGCAGCTGCTGTACTCGGTTGCCCTTCCTTTCCCATCCGTAGCAGCATTTTTGCCACGAACACAGAATCCGTGACAGCATTGCAAGGCTTCGTGGGCCAAAGATGTAGTGCCACTGCCATAGCCCTAGCCTCGAGCATCTGAACACTTGCTGTCTTGTCTGTTATCATCTTGTAACTCCAGCCACCCTCAACTGTTTGCCACACAGCCACCCCCTGGCCCGTTGATGACGAAGCATCAGTGAAGACTGTAGGACCGTTCACAGGGGTGTCCAGGACCCTGTGTCGCAATGATATCTGGAGGGGTTTTGCCAGTTCAAAAATTGGCAGTGAGTCTGAATAGCAAAACTTTCCGCTGAAGTCATAAACAGCCAATGACACCTCATCTGGCAGAGGTTGCACATTTCGAAAAGCTCCTGGTAAATAGATGACTTCCAAGTCCTTCCCGAAAGCTCTGATCGCAGTGAGGCGAGCCTTTCGCAGCAAATATGACAGCTGTTCTAGCCATGTGGTAAATGCTCTCACCGGCTGAGCAGAAAATAACCATGACAGTGGGCGTGGCCGAGAGTTCAAAGCATGCCCAATCACTGCAGCTGAACCATGCTGGCACCTAGTGACCGCAGCCTCCAACGGGCAATCAGGTTCCCACCTGGCAAGGGCATTGGTGGAGCAGGCTGACAGTATCTCCTGCCAGGCTGACTCCATCTCTGGATTCCAATGCCTCTCCTCTTGTGGGACTGATCCCTTCAGTTGATCATAGAAAGGTTTCATGAGGCGCGGAGGGATGCCAATGGCATTCCTCACCCATTGCAGTGCCCCCACCAACTTCTGCACATCCCATAAGTTTGTAATTTGAGGCTTAATCTCCAGCCCCTCCGGGATTACTGTGGAAGATCCAAATTTATAGCCCAGGAATTCAATCCCTGGTTCTCTCTGGATCTTTTCCTGAGAGATCACAAACCCTGCAGAGATGAGGGTGCGGACGATCTGCCCCTCCAACGTTTTCAACTGAGCATCATCAGGTGCAACAAGCAGCAAATCATCCATGTAATGGGCGATTTGGCATCCTGGCAGTGCCTTTCTCACTGGTTCTATGACTCTGCTGACCACAAGTTGACAGATCGTAGGTGAACAGACCATACCTTGCGGAAGAACCTTCCACTGGTACCTCTGAGCTGGCTCTCGATTATTTACAACCGGAACTGTGAATGCAAAGGCTTCCCTATCCTGTTTAGCCAATGGGATAGAGAAGAAACAATCCTTTAGATCAATGACCATCAGAGGCCATCCCTGTGGGACTGCTGACAACAAAGGTCCCCCTTGCTGGACAGGACCAAAGGGGATGATCTGTGAATTGACTGCTCGGAGATCGTGGAGCAGCCGAAACGATCCAGAGGCCTTCTGAATGACAAAGATGGGCGTGTTCCAATTGCTAAGCGATGACTCTATATGGCCTAGTGCAAGTTCTCTGGAAACAAGCTGTATGAGCGCTGCCAATTTTTTAGCAGGAATGGGCCACTGATCCACCCAAACAGGAGATGTATCCTGTTTCCAACGCAGCGGAATCGCATGCTGCAGCGCCAAGTGGTGGACAGTGGCCCTTAGGATAAATTTGTCAGCCGTAACCCAATGAGAAGAAGAAGATCTCTGCCTAGCAGAGATCCCCTGATCGGAGCTATATTGGGGGTGATGAAAACAGTTTTTTCTATTGAGCCATCTCGATTGATGATCGAAATTCCCACTTCCGCATCCGACACAGAGGTGGTCATTTCACCCCCCACCCCTATCAGGACCTTTGATGTTGCAACCTTTGGCCACTGGAATGGCCAATCGCGCTCTGCAATAACAGTAACATCTGCACCAGAGTCCAACAAAGCTATAAGGTACACCGTCCTAGGACCTAGTGTAGGCACTCCAGGGTCCAACGTCATCATGACCCTCACCAATGGCCTATCACCTAGATCCATGGTCAGCGCCACCGTGTGGTCAACACGCTTGGCCCATTTTAATGAAGCGGGAAGGGGCCCTGGGCCGCTGGCACCCTCCCGTTCCAGTTTCCCTGCGGCAAAACCTCAAATTTTCGACAGTGACACGCAACATGTCCAACCCCATTGCACAACTGACAACGTTTTCCTTGCGGCTTGCTCTGCCCAGCTTTCTTGGGGCATTGTGCTTTAAAATGACCATGCTGCCCACACTTGAAACACGGACCTTTTCCCTTCTCATCCCCGGTGCGAGCTGCCATCATCACTGCAGATTTAATCGCAGAGCTGACTTCGGCAGCCATTCCCTGCACGGCAGTTGCCAAGCCATCATTATTGGAGGGAGTATTTTTCTGATGATCTAGCACATATTTGATAATCTCCCCTGGGGTGTTCAAAGTTCCAGGAGCTGCCCTAATTATCTGCTGAACGTCCGGGAGCGACTTTTGCTTGAGACAGTCTATCACAACCAAAGGCTGGACTCCCTTCGGGAGGT
Organism: Coturnix japonica; assembly: GCF_054131305.1. Lineage (NCBI taxonomy): Eukaryota > Metazoa > Chordata > Aves > Galliformes > Phasianidae > Coturnix > Coturnix japonica. The sequence goes on from NC_140664.1 coordinate 51,475,182, forward strand.
CAGACCCTTCAATGGCACGAATCAAGCGATTTGCAAAATCAGAAAATGACTCAGAAGGCTCCTGTTTGATGTCGGACCACGGGAGCACAGGCTCCGCAACTTTAGCCACTGTCCGCAGCGCCTGAAGGGCTGCCTTTGTAAGCGCAGCTAACTCCCCCGCTCTCAGCCCTCTTGCTTGACCCTCCGGGGACCCCACCATACCATCTGCTAGTCCCTGAAGGCGCAAGAGAGTAGTTCTTTCAACCCTAGCTCCACGGCCCTGACCTGTATGCGCATTAGCTGGATGATTGTTATCACGAGCTGCCTCAGCGACAACAGCCTGAAGCAATCTATTCCATTCATCATACCACAGCGTGTACTGCACGGGCTCAAGAATCACTCTCATGAGACTGACCACATCGTACGGCAGGAGACTTGAGGCCATGAGAGCCTCAATTGCTGACATAGTTACCGGAGAACGCAAGCCCTTGTTCTTAACTAACTCTGCAAGGCGAGTAATCGCCTTGGAATCCAGAGGGGTCCAAGCCGGACCGTCCTGTTTCACTATTATCGGGAGGGCAAAAGCTGTTGTTTCCGGGTCGGCTGTCTGGAGGTCCTCCCTTGTCTGGGCCCAATCAGTGAAAGTGGGTGGGCTCCACGGTACGGGTGCCGTGGGGCCACATCCCCCTTGGGCGGCCCCCTGGGCGGCCCACGCAGGACCACATCCCCCTTGGGTGGCACCTTGGGCGGCTTGGCCAGCCCCTTGGGCGGGCCACATGAAATCATCACACCCACATTCACCTTCACTATCACATGGGTTGGCACAATCCCCCCCTTTCTGGGCATACGCACAGCAACAGGCGGGACCCGACAACGAAGAAGTACCACCCCTCCTTACACTTTTCCTTGGTGACAACACACCTCCCCCTTTCAGCTCTGGTGGGACCACACCTCCTCCTTTCAGCTCTGGTGGCACCACCATGCCTCCCCCCTTTCTCTCTCCCTTGTCCTTGTTCTTATCAGGTACAGTAGCAACATCGCATTCCTCGAGGGGCTTCCCTCCCCCTTCATCCCTGTAGGCGTCCAATGAAGGATACGAGGAGTTAGGATAGGGGGGCGGAGGCGGGGTGTCCTCCTGTTCAGGGCTGCCTTCTGGAATGTCCGTCTTAGGCGAAGGAACAGGTGTGTTCGGGGGAGCCGGCGCCATCTTGCCTTGCACTGAATCTGTAAGAGAGTCAAGACTCCCCCCCCGGCCTCCCCCCGTCTCCAAGCCCAGAATTTCTCTAGCACGTTGGTTTGCTAGCTTCTCCTCCCGTGCTGCTTTCAGCGCCTCCAAGATAAGTCCCCATACTTTGAATTCTGATACTTTTCGAGTGGCCAGCGACCTTTGAGATAGTGCGGCCGTAATTCCATCCCATCTGCCAGGATTGTATAAATCAGACGGGTTTGTTAAAAGCCCTTCCTTTTCCAGCAGTGAAAGAACTGCTGTTACCTCCTTTTTGGAAGGAGCCTGTTTCCCACAGTGAAGTTTGCAAGCGTGAAGAATTACCTTGATAACGGCTTCCATGTCGCCCCGGCCGAACGTAGTTCTCCTGGCCGCTCCCTGGCGCTTCCCCGAAGGTTCCTGGGGGTCCCCGAGATTCCGAGATTCCGGGATTCCGAGCTCGCTCTCCCACCTGTCGAAGAGTGATGGCCACTCCTCTTCGACCCTGGGCTTCCACTACTCCGCGACGAGAGGATTCGCTACCGCAGTGGGATCCTGCTGCCGTTTAGCAGACAACTACCTTGCTCCAAAAGTCCCTAATCACGCCTAATCGTGACGAATCACGTCGGCGGTCACCATTTGAAGGCTTTATGATCGTTAATGGCTTTACGATCTCTCGCCTCCAACTGAAGCAGTAGTTAGACCAATTACCAAGTGACACCAAGGTGGTAGCGTGGTAAAATGGCGATTTATTGAAGCACACACGACCTTATATAACCTTTGTCCACTTCGTCTACGCCTACTGTATTACACGTAGCAAGATTCTTCCAGAATATGGGGAAGGGCCTGTCACGTCACAGCCCGATAACATCCCCGTATTTCGCCTAATACAACAACCACCCACAGGTTTGTTTTCCCAGTCATAAGCTTGAATCGTGATCTTCTGTTGAGTCAGCATATAGAACCCCATGGAGCCACTTCATCTCACAACAATCTTTTGTAATAATAATGGCCTCCACTTTTAGTTCACTGAGACAACTCTTTTTTATTTATTTTTATTTATTATTTATTTTATTTTAGATTCTTTTCTAGATAAAAGATCAGGTCAGATTAGTTGCTATTACAATTATTACGTATCTTATGCTTTTCCCACAGCTCAGCACAATCAGTTAAAAAGAAAATAATGTATATATGGTATAGTGTCAAAAAACACCATCTGGCTGCACATTCACGTGCAAAGTGCAGTGACTTTATATCCCATTAACAATTGTGCTTTATGACCTGCCAGTCAGCCAGCTTTTAATCCACTGATTATGTGCCAGGTTGATTTGGAATGGTTTGGTTTCCATAAACAAAATATATTGTAGCACAAAATCAATAGTTTGTGTAGGACTACTACGTCAATATTACTTTTGTCAACAAGAATAACTACCTGAAAAAGCAGCACCAATGTACTGAGATTGATAGAATTTATTTTTTGTAAATCCTTGATAGTTAGCATTCTTAATTCTAGGCTCTTTAGTACAAATTTAACATCAAACATTATTTTCTTCTCTACTGATGTGAACGAATGGTAACGACTTAGATTATAGAACTTGTCTTTTTGAAATACTGGTTACTTTCTTGTTGTATTTCATTTGAACTTTTACAATAAAATGCACTAATCTTAAGCACTAGATATTCTGTGAAATAATTTTAAATTATGATGTACTTCCTGATCCTTATTATTACAAAAATTTATTTTTATCCAAGTAAAGACAAAAATTTTTTTCAGAGACTTTTGTTTTTCAACATAACTATTAGAGATATCACTTTTTTTTTATAAAAATGGACAACACTGTTTTAATACTTCTTGTTTATGAGGTCTGTTCTGAAAGTAATGTCTCCTATTTTATGACATTAGGCCATTAAGTCAGATGCATATGGTGGCGGTATGGAAGTAGAGAGTGAATCTTCTCAGCAACATTCCAACTTGTTGTTGCCGTGCAACAGATGGCAGCAGAGGGGCAATATGACAAAATGGCGTCTGACATGGAAGTGAATAGGGTGTCAAACCAACGAGTGACATTGAATTATTCCCTGTGGGAATGATTGCACCCATTCATCATGTTGATGTCATTTGTTGACACCTGATGAATATTAACAGGGATCAAACAGTAAATCTGAGCACTGCCAGGTGGTTCATGGTATGTTTCTGTAGTGGCAACAGTGGGTCACTTCCACTGGTGCAGATTTTTCCAATCACAGTATGTAAGCTCTAGTTCACCACTGATGAAAATGCATGATTAGTGGTGGTGACTATGTTGAAAAAATAGCGTTTTGTAGCTGAGATTTTGCTTTATCATTTTGATTGTGCTCTTTGTATCTATACAAAGAAGGTTTATTTCCATGGAAATAAACCATAGGCATTAGTTTTTAAGCAAGTTATGTATGATACTCCTCTACTAGAGGAGACACAAAAGATCTGCAGATGTAGAATCACTGCACTTCTGTCTTGTGTCAGTCTACTCCAATATAAAGCAAGCTTGATAAACGTAATCACTGGAATAATCTTTCTATTATTTAATATTACAAATATTGTTCCCATGCACAAGCCTTTACTTATGTTCAGATATAACATGCTTTGGAGCGCACTTACAAACTAGTATACCAAGATTCATTTATTTATATGGAAAAAGTTTAATTTCTTTGAATCCTTTAATTTACAGTTTAATTCTATTGCCAAAATAAGTGCTGTCACTGAGCAACAGCATATCTTAAGTAGCAGAAAGATATTGTAAGATACATTTTCCTGCAAATGTTCTTTCACTGAAATAACATAAGATGTTTATTGCAACCCTTATTTTTAATAGTTAATGGGTTTTATGGATGCTGTGTGTAATGCCTCCTATAAAACTAATCTTAGATTTGCATACACAATAGTATAATAAAATCTGGACTGCTAATCCATAGTGATTTTCTAATGATAATAATTTCAACATTAACAATTTTTACTGCATAAAAAAATTTCCATGGCACCTAACAATAACTTCAAAATACTAATTGAGGAGGTGCAATGATGTTGATTTACAGTAAAACAAAACAAAACAGACAACAAACATTTTTTCTTGGGGAAAAAAAAGAGGAGAGGAGAGGAGAGGAGAGGAGAGGAGAGGAGAGGAGAGGAGAGGAGAGGAGAGGAGAGGAGAGGAGAGGAGAGGAGAGGAGAGGAGAGGAGAGGAGAGGAGAGGAGAGGAGAGGAGAGGAGAGGAGAGGAGAGGAGAGGAGAGGAGAGGAGAGGAGAGGAGAGGAGAGGAGAGGAGAGGAGAGGAGAAGGTAAATGTAGATCTTATAGAAAAGCAAAATGCTATGTTGTATGTAGTAAAAAAAATATTTTTTTTTCAAAAAAGAAAAATACCTTTCAGAGTTTTTTTTTTGTTTTTTTTTTTTGTACTGTATAATTTTTGTACATAGACAAATGACATGTGAGAAAGGAATAACTTGCAACTTTGTCTACTGTACATGTATTTATGCAAATGTAAATATTCTGAAAAGACTGTTTCTCTAAGTAGTTTGACATTATTTTATTATGTAAGTTAAATGAGGTTAATAATTGTCAACAACAGATAATGCCAGGTTACAACAATTATATTACTTCACATTATATTAAAATACAATACATTTTCCATTTTTGTGTATTGCTTCAAATAAACATGTCAACAATTTATTAAATTGCAGACTGCAATTTTGGGAGACCATAGCTTTATTAAGGACAAGTTTTACTGGAAAAGGGCAATTTAACTATCAAACTCACTGTTATTATATCACATAACCTAAATCTCTTTTAGGACTTCTTGATGATTCCATAATTAAAAGCTTGTTAGTAACACTGTTCTCCTGTTTTTTTTATCATAACTCACACAGCGTGGTTAGCTACTATAGACATATTTCTTCCACTTACTGTGGTCATGTGGTCAACCTGAAAACAGCACAAAACTTCTCTTTGCATAGTTTAGCAACACTGGACAGATGAGATTTTATTTTACAATCTGGGTTACTATAGTATAGGCTATAGTATAGAACTTCAAAACCCACCTTCCACTCACAAAGAAACTGTATGAAAAGGCTTCTGGCAGGAAAAAAATAAAAATAAAAATTGAACAATTGAACATCGTGTAACACTTTTCTAACAGTAAACATACTGTTAGAACATGCATGATCCACATAGCTGCAGTTGGTTTGACTTTAAGTAATGTAAACTCAGATTTTGAGTTGATCCCAATCACAGCAGCTACCTGTTCTCTCCTTCACCCTTCCATTGTAAACAGCCCAAACACTCCTGTCATATCAGCAATTGCTTCACTGCCAGTGGAAAGATACTCTCTTTCAATTTGTGTCTCCCCATTGCTACAGCTCTTCCCCAACTCAATATTCTTGCATTTGCTACTTTCTGACTTCTCAATGGAATTATGTGGCATTCTCATAGGAATTCTCAGATTTTTTCAGTCTTTTGTTTGCTTTACTTCAAAGCAAATCATCGGTTATCAATAGTTCACTTTCTCTGAGAAGTCTGTTATTTCTTCCAAGTTTGCTGTAATAGCCCTGATTTTACACACTTCTACCACCAACTACTTTTTAAAGTAGAAACTAGATAGATATAGATTAGATATCTGAGTCGATATCTGAGATTAAAAGACAAGTAACAAAAATGGTGGGTAATTTATCACCAAATAACTTGCTAAGGCTATTGGTTCTTTCTAGCACTAAAACTTTTAAAATTAAGAATGGAAGGTGATTAATTTGGGGGGAGGTTTTTTTGTTTGTATTTTTATTTTTATTTTTTGTTTTGTTTTGAGGGCTACGTTCTGTTTTAAATAATGATAACTTCTACAGCCTGCATTAACCCAAAGTCAGACGTCCTGTTTCAGTGAAAAGCCTGTTTGCTGTAACTACAAAGACAGTTTTCACGACATGTATAAAGGGTATTGTACCACCTCAGCCTGCAGATAGCCATGGTAAAAAGTACATGGAAAATTATTTATGTTAATGTCTTGCTGCAACATATGATAACAAACCTGTAAATAATTTCAGAAATGCAGTACACATTCTGGCAGTAATATATTCTCATGTCTCTTTTCCAGCAGTAGTTCTTGCCTTAGTGAGGTACAAGCAGGTTGATGCTTATGCACTCTGTGACTAGGTAGGGTTACTGAAGCGAAAGAATACACAAAACCAGGCAGAGAGACAGCTGGTACTCCTGCTGCTCCAGCCCCAGTTTTCAGTACAGGGATGATCCTGCTTTGCTGATGCAAAAAAAAAAAAAAAAAAATCCCACATACAGCTTTGGTGGAAGCAACTTAATGCTCATGAAGACCAGACCATGATGCAAGTCCAAAGCAGAACTCAGAATCACACCTTTGTTATTTTTGAACTCATCTTTCTGAATTTGTGAAAATATGCTCTCCACTTACATTTGATCAACTATTAGTAAATATTCTCATGTATTTACCTTTCACAGCTGATAATAAATTTAATAGTAAATATAATTAATACTGGTTTAGCTTGCTGTTTCACAACCTAACACAAATGTGAATTTCTTTTTAAAAAGTTCGAAAAATAAAATATTGTATAACTGAAAAGGGATGAGGGAGTTGGAATCTCATTACAGATTAGACACCGGTTCCTAAGTAACTAAAAAAATGTTTTTTTTTTTTTTTTAAATACAGAAAAATAATCTGACACTTAAATATTTTCAGGGGGAAAAAAAGAAGCTTAGCTACATGTTCAAAGAATTTTTCCTCCCAAATGACTTCCAGTCTTACTTTGTGTTTTTGCCCCTGTAAATGCATTTTGTAGTAAAATAATTTAGTTCAACTTTATGCTGACATTATCATTTATTTGACACTTAGATCTTCAGCTTTAAAAAGGTGAACAAAATACTTCTGATAAAAAGTCAAGAATTACGTGAAAGCTAAAATATAAAATTAAAAAAAAATAAAACAAAACAAAACAAAAAAACCCCCGAAACATTAAAGTTCTTAGAACATTATCTTCCTTTTCTTATCTAGCATCACATCCTTCCTTTTTGCTCTTTCACTCATCAGGATCTATATTTATTATCTGTTGCTATCTGGCTTAGATCACAAGATCCTTAGGGCAAGGACCTCATCTTCTTACATGTCTGTAATGTGCCATGAATACCTCTAGCACTAAACAAATAAGAAGCTCTGCAGACTCAGTTTAGTATCCATTTCAATTTGTGGTGAAGGCTTACCATCTCTTCAAAGTGTGAGGCTCATTTCTTTCTCTTAATGGTCGGTGCTGGACAAGCATAAAGATAAATCCATACTTTTCTGACCTCTGATGCAGCAAACTTACTCATTAGAGTTTCTCCTGACTGTGACCCCAGGCTAGCTTAGTCAAATCCAAATCTTGGCAGTTTACATTTTCTTGCAGTCAAAATTCACTACACAGATTTCTTTAGATAGCCCTCTTGGTTCTTTATGGTCATCTGGTACTAACAGAGTTTCAAGTTTGAATAACAAGAAGATCTCCTTCCAGCAATCTCTGATAGCCCATAAAGAATCTGGAAAGCACTCTTCAGAGGATAAAATGAAAATTGTCAGTTTAAGTCACTGACTAAAATGACTGGGAGTTATTTCCATAGGGAGATTAAAAACAAAACAAAAAGCAAACTAAATGAAAAAGAGCCAATATAAATAATGATAACAGTAATAAACTGTTTTCCAAATAATTTAGAAAATGCTTCACTTATTAGGCATCAACTTTCCTGTTTCTAGGAAATATGTAAAACAAGTAGCAGAAAAGAGCATTGAGCTGTTTCCCTTACTTGGAAAACAACTCTCACTATATGAGACAGTCATTTTGATCAACACATTCTCTTATTTCAATAAAAACAGAATATCAAGCATGCTGAGTAACCATGATATCTTCAAGCAAAACAAATTACTTCTCACTAGAATACCACGAACCCCTTGACATTTGGATGTGTGACAGGATGGTGGCAGGGAGGGGAGAAGGGGGATTTCAGTTTCTCTAGCTAAAATTGACTGTGTCACATTGGAGTTGGTTTGATGTGGCAGCCTTTTCAAGCTTCTACAAAAGAGGCTGTACTACCTCGGTTATCACAGTGATGCATGTAGGATGTTTTCACCCACAAGGTCTAGATTTACATCTATTACAGCCATAGTCCAAAGCTGAGGGCTGATGAAAACTTCAGTTCCAGTCTGCTCCTTACTTTTCATGCTGAGTGGAGTGTTGCAATCTTTTCTCAAGCAGTATTCACTGGAAATATAGTGGAATTTATGATTTTTTCTGTTTGGAACCCAGTGTTTAGCATCTTTTACCCCTTCTCCACACCTGAACAAGTAGACTTTCAGAAGGCATTAGGAAGGATAAGGCCAAGTGACCTGACTGTTGTTAAAATTTTCTGGGTACAGTCTTACTCATGCTCAAATGTTTGGTAACTATATATATCCCTCCACATGCAGACCTGGTGGAAATTGGAACAGATTTGAACACAAAAACCTCAAGTATGTGATGGAAAATTCTTATCTGGTAGATATAAAGCTTTTCTCCTTCACTCGAGTGAATCATCATTGCAGTTTACCCTTAAAAATTTCCACATGCTAACATTACTGCGATTCTGTGATTAAAGGTTTTTTTGTTGGTTTTTTGTTTTGTTTTGGTTTGGTTTTTTGTTTGTTTGTTTTGTTGTTGTAGTTTTGTTTTGTTTTTTGCTAAAGCTGAGGTTAAACTATTTGCAAGTATTTAAGAAATATCACAAAAACCATAGCGGCTATTTGGTAATGTACTCTTCACAGACTCAGTAACAGAAAACTTTTATATATGTCTGTGTCTGTGGATTTTAAGAGGTAAAACAAAATCCCCTATCACACAATCAATAAAGTGAAAAGTATGCATAAATTATTCAGAGAATTAATGAATACATTCCTGTCTGTCACTGCTGAGGAATGGGGAAATAGGAGACCCTTTTAAATCCACAGGTCTCCTGAGGAAAGTGTGCTCAATAAGTTACTAAGTTACAGCAATTTATTATTTTGGAAACTATGAAATGGCAATATTAAATTATTCAATCAATACTTTCAGCTTAGTTTATGTTGTGAATGGATTGATTAGATAAGAATTCAGTGATCTATTTATCACATTGCTTGCCACTTGATGACAGCTGTCGTCACCAGCACATTATTTTCCTTTTGCTTTAAGAGTAATAATTAATTATTGAAATAATTATTGAAATGAATCAAAAGCAGTCAATATATGAATGTTTAACAAGAAATTTAAAAAAGAGATAGGTATGGATTTGTTAATGACATCCTGTTATTTTATTAAGGCACTGTGGGGTATCATTCAGAAAAAGAGCAACTGCAATATGGGACCCTGCAAATAATCAATAGAGATCAACACCTTTTTATTGAAAACACTTGAAATAGAAAATGTTATTTTCCAGATGTTGAAAAAACAAAACGTGTCTCCTAGAAATACTGGTGATGGGGATGGTTGGACTGGATGATCTTGGTGATGCTTTCCAATTTTGGTGATTCTATAATTCTGTCATCTATATAGCTTAATCTTACTTCATTGTAGTACTTTGATTTGGCATGATGCCTACAGGAAAAGTGATTTCAGTTGCAAATGTTTTTAGATCACAACAGGTGATTTATTACAGTAAATAAAACAAAGAACATCTGAAGTATTCAGATTATTCCTCCAGATGAACTGAAGGGAATATTAATAGGAGCATCTTACCATTTGGTAATTTGGTATAAAGCAAAGATCAAAGTGACATAAGTCAAACTTTACTACCATCTCAGTATTCAGAATTTAAAGTACAGGAGGTTCTAAACAAAGTCCTGGAGGAAAAAAAAAAAAAAAGTAGTCCAAACATTCAGGATTATTCAGATCTAGATTACTTGTCTGAAAAGTAGTAAATTTATTCGTAAGAGACTGCTACTAGCCACAGAAGCTACATTTTCAACTAATGCATAATATATGCTACAGGAATCTAGGCAGCTATTCTGAGTATGAGAGAACCCAACAAGCACCCAACTTCCCACTCAACTAGAAAAGAGCAAAGAGAGAGGATGTATGAATAATTTAAAAGAAAATGCTTGTGGGTTAAGCAGTTAGATTATTTTTTATAATAAAGCTGAAGTTTGTAATCATATTAAAATGATTTAAAAATGTATAAAACATCAACATTGAATTACCACATTATTTCTAACTACTTCTGCTTCCTTGTTTTCAGCCAAAATTGCTCCAACACATTAACTTGTGGCTTTTTATATTACTTTTTAAAGAAAGAAATCAATAAAATGGTAGCTAAAAAGGCAAATTCTCCAGGCAGCTATATAAAGTACTTCCCCATTTCAATGATCATTTATATTGCGTCATAGAAAATTTGGCTCATAAATGCTTTGTTGTATTATTTATATGGAGACAGCTTTCTTGTCTCACAAACTCAAGCATTGGTAATTAAGTACAGAGGGAAACATAGAAACCTAAAGGAACTGAAACAAAGCACTCAAAAGTGTTGAACAAAGAGTACATTCTGAATTAAAATATGTTACTTTGGAGTTCCTGCAGTGGCACAACCTCCTAGCAAATGCTTTAGACTTCTTAAGTCTGCAACCAAAACTCAACTGCAAACATTCACAGTAGTGACATAAGGATTATTAAAAGTAGAAATTTATGTATAAGCAGAACTTTTAATAACTAGTGTGCTGTCTGTAAGAAGTTTCCAAGAGGAAATCAGCACCTCTTTGTATGTGTCTATAGTGATCTTTTCATGCTGTAAACCAAAAATATCTGGGACAGTTACCTGTCACCATGAGTTAATTAGAAATTGAATAAATACAATCCAATGGGTCTGCAGTTTTGACAGAGTATTTTGCAAGAAGTATCATGAAGTAAGTGTAAATTTACAGCTTTTGTTAAAAATGGAATGAGTACCACTGATTCCAAGGTGGAATATTACCTTTTTCCTCCAAAGTGAAATTAGTTTCCTCTACATCACCCAGCATAACAAATGGGAAAAAACAATATCACAGTATGCACTCATGTTTACTAATTTTTGTGTATGTGCAACTGAAATTTATCTGGCTTCTCTTTACTCATAGGTTAATAAGGCTGTAAGATAGATTCTGACATCAAATAATTAGCTTCCTAGTATCCAAAAGCTCAACAACCATTATCCCAGTATAGAATTTTCCCGTTAGTCTAGTGAAAAATAAACTTAAAACAGAATGCAGATTACAGTTTAGTTAGAAAAGAGTATAAAAAGAAAACTTAATGAATAAAAGGGCTGAAATATGGATTTGATCATTTTACTGTTTCAGTAGTTCACTGAAGTGCAGTCATAGGTTTCATCTGCACAGCAACAGAGAATCGTTCCTCTGTACTTTAATCCATCTAAGTTTTCCTGAAAAGCTGTAGGTACACAAACTTCAAACTGTAGTTCGTCTCACTTTTGGCTCTTCAAATACAATCTAAGAACTAATATGCCTTAAATTATCATATTAAAAACATGGATTTATACACAATGCATAAGAAAACGTTTGTCTTGTTAGTTGAATTCTGGGAAGGAAAATTCTATAAAATGAATACATAGCACTGATTACTGCTTTCACCATTTTCTTTTTCTCCACAGAAGCTGTCCTCAACTTCCTAGCAGTAGGAAGCAGCTATAGCATGCTGTCACAGTTCCTTGGCATTAGCACTGCATGAAGGGCTTGGGAGTAGAGGTCAATGAAGTGCAGCTGCTCTGTGGTGCCAGACTTCATCTTCTACAGTGGGAGTGAGGAGCCTTGAAGTAGAAACCAGGTGGACTGAGAGAGTAACGCTGCCAAAGGAGGCATTCTCACACATTTGTTTTCCCATTGCATCCTGCATCCTCTTCTGTGCTTGTTTGTTTTGAAAAGGCTGTTCCAAAGTTGCTGCAACAATCAGATGACTCCTCAGCTGCAAATTGTGAGCAGCTCTGTTATCTGAGCTGAGAATGAAGAAAACGAAATTGCAAGGTTTTTTTTGTTGTTTCCCCCCTCACCCCCTGCCCCCATGTTACTTATGACATCTACCTCAGTTTGCTTTCCTTTCAAAAACACACCTCACATTTATATGTGCTACCTACATACAAAAAGCTCTTAACTAAGCAATCATGTCCTTGGTGTTATGTCAATATGCGAGTACGAAGTTGCAGATCATTTTCAAAATTGCTATTTTTTATTGTTTCCATCTTTAAACAACTTCTTGTAAAATGGCCTGTTATTCTCTGAACAATCACTAAACTCCAAAACACCAACACCTTGTTTAAGAACAAGAACCCAGTGGTTTCCATGAAATTCTATTTCTATCTATCTGGAGTATTAGAACCATCTTTTTGTCATAAACCATCTAGACTCTTTACTTTCCAAAATTTTGAAGAAATTTTTACTTAAAAGGTCACAATTTCATTGTTGGTTTTTTTTGTTTGTTTTTGTTTTTTTTCCTTCACATTTCTTAAAAAATATATGGATTGATCCGGTTTAAGTGTCACTTTTGTTATCTAGGACTAGTACTTTATGTCATGCAGATATAGAACGTATGAACACCTTTTGGAAAGACATGCTTTTCTCTGATTATAAATGTTTCTCAAGTCCTTATGTAATAGAGAAAGATTTACTGATCATGATTCTTCTATTAATGAGATGCACTAATTAGTGACTTGTACATGTGAGAAGTTGAAAAGGAGCTGGAGGAACAGAAAAGATGTACTGAGTTCTGATAATTTTTTTCTTTTCAAATTTGTTTTCATGTTTTATCTTTCTTTGCAATAGCACAAAGAGTTTCCTAACTTGATGGTGCTTAGGATAATTAGTACAGATTACCAGAATGATTACTGTCATTTGGATAGCAAGACAACTGGCAAAGTAGAAGTAGCTAGATTAAATAAATTAATAAGTAAATAAAAAATCAAATCCTGTTGCACAAACACCTCAACAGTTTCTTCTCGCTCACCTCCAGCCTGACCATTAATTGTTTTGTCTCTCAGACTCACTGAAGCATGCAACTAAAAGACTACTATTGTTAGAATAATGAGAAAGTCAGTCTCATAAGTTTAAAATGATTAAAGACTGGCCTTTCTGCTTGTTTTTCAACTCTTCAGTTGTTCGGTGGTACTATGTCAGAGTTTTATCTTCACTATCTTTTGGTGAAACCTGGACAGGGTTTTGAGATATGTGCAATGAAATATATGTTGTGGAACTTCACATGATGCCAGTTTGCAAACTGCTCATTTCAGTATTCACTACCATGATACTAGCCAATTAAATATCTTGACTGCTCCCTAGATCCCAGGGGGAAAGGCCCCGTAAAAATTAACATTTTTTTTTTTCAATGACCTATTTTTTATCTTATTTGTCACCATCCCTGAACATGAGGATTACACCAACATTTTGTAGAATATGCTAATATATTTCTTTTACTATTCATCTAATACACTTAAAATGCCATTCTGTTTATTGCTCACAATTGTTTATTGAATGTTAAATTTTTAATTGTAAAATTCCTTCAGAAATAGACTTAGTGTATTTCTGTCTACTTCCTAGACTTTCATACATATGCAGATCAATGGGATATATAAACCTGCACTCGTTTCGTTCTTCAGTGATCAGAAAATATTAAAAAACAACATTAGTTGCCATGTCTCTTCAGTCAGCCAAGATGGAAGCATCAGCTGAGAAGTAATACCTGTAAAATTTTCATTGTTATGAAAATATCTTGTCATAATATCGCATGACATGGAGTATTTGAACATACCCTGTTAACAGAAATTAAAGGGATCCTCTAGAGATTTGAAGTGCATGCTTCTAGAAAGCTGTTATATTATGGTCGATGTGGCCACACAAAACTCACTCTCTGAAGTAGGCCTGAAAACATAAACCTTATTCCCCAAAGTATAAAGCAACAGCAGTAGTAGCAATAGCATTCAGTGTATAGCTGTCAAGCCAAGTTTTGTTACACTTATTAAGTTTTTCAGCTCCATAAATACAAGTGAAAATACAGTGTACCAATAACAAAGAGATTATTTGACTAAACACAGAGTTTACCATCCTAAGTTTTTATTGACTCATTATGTAGTTTTCTATGGTGCAATGAAGAAATTATATTCTTGCACTGAAATTTCTACATTACACATCTAAAAACACAAAAGAGTGCCAAAATAATGACAATTTCAGACACTGTTTTTCAGAGTATGAATGTTCTTATAGAATATTGTTTAATTAAATAATTAACTATACCTTACCACTTCAAGCTTGAGACAGGAATTTAACCTCTGACAAAAATATTTTATCAAGTCACTAATTTTCCTGACTTTTCTAACTGTAAAACTGAATGGTCTCATTAGTTCAAAGTAAAGTTCAAAATTAGTTCTCATTAGTATAAGAAAAAGATAAAACCTACTCAATCCCCTTCCTTTTCACCTCAGGGAATCCCATACTAATATAATATCAAACTTGAGATCCATGTAGCGAACCTAAGGAAATAATTTTCCTGTAAAGATATGCCAGGAGTTACCAGTCTCCAGAGATATCAACAGGGAATAGCAACAATCATGGCAATATTAAAGCAGGGAAAAACAGAGACAAAAGAGTAGCTCTTGGATTGTAAACCATTCCTCAAAACTATTTCATCTGTCTATTATTAACTTTTCTTTGATAACTTGATTCATCACTTTTCACCTTCTCTTAAGTCCTCAAAAGATCTTGTATCTTCAGTTCTATTGAGGGAAAACCTGATGCAAACATTTGCTCCACTTCACAACTGAAACATATAAATGGTCTTATCAGACTTCTCTGGTCCTCTCAGAACCTTTGCACTCAGCTTCCTTTGCCCAAAACCAAATGAGTGACAAATCTGTGCACCTGCAAGCTACTTGATAGTATGTTTCATGTTTCCTAAATATTTTAAAGAGTCTAAAACTCAGATTAATTCTTTGCATGAAAGGAAGCTAAAAGGAACATCTTACTGCAATGAATGGAAGCCATAGCAGTGAGCTAGCTTGTTACAGAATATTTTTTAATTTGGCTTCAAATATGTTCAAAGCAAGTGATGAATTCAAGTACAGTCTGCTAATGAGCTAATGAACTATTTCTCCTTCTGGCACTGTTTAGGAATAAAAAACAAAAACAAATAAACAAACTGGCTAAAAAAAATGTCTATAAATGGAATGGATTTTAAGTACACCTCCCTTTGATTATACCATCTCCCCTGACATGACAAGAGTTTAGCAGGAGATCTCAGGCTTTCTTAGGGAAACAGAAAGGAGGCACTTACCCCATATGACCATAACTTACATTTTTGACTCCTCATTACCTTCTTAGCCTTGTTTTTATTATCAGCTTCCATACTTTATGGCATGTGGTAGCTTCATGCCCTCAAGGCCGCAAAACCCTTTAAGACATACATGAAAATGAACATGGACATTCGTCTTCATAAATTATGCATAGTCTACTCTGACTCACCTATTAAAAAAAAAAAAAAAAAAAAAAAAAAGTCGTGAAAGATATTTGACTTGAATATATAGAAAGTATATATTTCCACAAAAAAAGCATTTAGTTTACTGTATTTAAGTTTGGAGTGCTCATTGTTTTCACGGACTCACTTTCACTGCTGGTTTGCCTTTGTTGTATTACTGCTTTCTTCTTTTCCAACATTTTGCTATCGTCCACTAAGTCAAGAGGATAAAGCTAGTTTCTTTGAACTAATATTAGTACCATCCTAGGGTACTGGCTGACAAGAGATACTCTGACAGACACAGTCTCTGAAATCCACAAAGAACCAGAACTTGCTCTCTGTTGTGCACTGTACACAGTCACCACAGGAATAGGAAAGCAAGAACAACCACTGTCTCATAACTTGCCTCTTGTGACCAAGACCAGAGTAAGACTATTTCATCAAACATCCCAGATGATCTATGAGCTCAGAACGTAAATAAATAAATAAATAAATAAATAAGCAAAATCTACAGCAAACAACAAAAACCATAATTTCTCATAAATTTACTGAGTGTCTTCCTCACTTGATGGCACGATATCTTCCCAAGACAGCAAAATTACTCACAGTAGCAAATACTTCACAATAGTAACAAGTTTGATCCAGAATAAGTAAACAAGCTTCCCAAACATACTTACAAAATTTTAAAGATACGTAATGTAAGTTGTAGAGCTACTCTGATTACCCTGAGAATTGCAGGAGATAAACAGAACAAAAATCTACAATTGTAACCAATCACATGTAAATATTTTATGCATCCAGAGAAGGAATAGTGAATACCAATACTTCTTTTTCCTTATTTATCTACCTCCTTGCTCTGTAAAACCCTGTTCAAAGTCTTGGTTAAGTCACTGGCTATCTACATTCCAGATATCCTAAGATTTTCCAGATATTAAATATTAAACATGAGTGAAACAACATGAACTGTCATAATGATATCATAGTGATTAAAGTGAAAATAAAGAAATAAAAAAATATATCATAGTATCATATTCTCGTGCGGGTTGGAAGGGACCTTAGAGGTCATCGAGTCCAACCCCCGGGATTCGAGTCTCCTGTGTAGCAGAGCGGCACTTCTACCACTTGCGCCACAGGGGGGATTCGAACTCCGGGCCCCAGTGTTGCAAGGAGGCATTCCTACCACGGCGCCACCGGGGCAGTGGTAGGAGTATAAAAAGATATTTGCGCTACTTTTTCTGTTTAACTGAACTGAGCATTCAGTGGTGAAAAATCAGCAAAAAATATATAAAAATACATTTGGCAACAACTAAAATCTTTATAAGATTCTAAGAATCAGTAATTGTGCTGTGATTTCTTGACCTATATTTTCTTTTAGAAGAGCTGCAAGCAAGAATACATACATACTCTAAATGAAGGAGCAGAAATTAGCATTACTGCTGAACAACATGAAGAATATGAGCATGCAATCTGTACTATTGTGATGAAGTAGATAAAAAAGAATAAGATTCTGCAAGGATCAACAAAACTGCTGCATGAATTTCTATTCTTTAAAGTCTTTTCCAACTTTTCTTCAAACATACGCTTATTGAACATCTAAAAGCTGTCTAAAGAGGAATGCACATATTGCATGAAAGGAAAATGGAAAATAGTTCTAGGATGGTAGCTGCATTTTCAGTTATGATTGGAAGAGTTTTCTAAGCTAAGTCTGCTGGAATAAACGTTTAAGGAATTAGATGAAATTATAACCAGACATTTAACTAAAAATAAATCTAATTTAAAGGTTTAAATTAATCTCTGTACAGATATAAATTATTATAGTAGGTCTCTTTTTGAGAAGATAAATATATATTTACTAACCACAGCATATGCCTTAGATGAATCAGAAAAGAAGTCCAGATGGGTGTTTCTGTGAAAATACAATAATCAAAAGCCAGGAAAGGCAGTATTTCAGTACACTACAGCTGAACAGATATATTGTTAGAAATATGGGGAACTTTTGTGATCTCAAACTTGAACCATCTTTAGTTATGCTGTAGACTTGATTAATTGACTATATTTAAACTGATAATCATCACTTCTTATCAGAAGAAAAAGTGTGAATTTTTTAATTGATGTCATGGTACCTCTTTGGAATTAGTTGAAAGTGTATTGGTTCTTCCAAGGCTATTTCTCTCTATTCCTTATTTATGCCCTCTGACATCGATGAGAAAGGAAAGGAAACACATCCTGCAACCTCATTTTGAATTCTGCAGCATCTATAACTTCTGTAGCAAAGTATCATTAGCAGTAGACCAGGTAAAAAAAAATTCCTCTGTAATACTGTATGATCAGTATCCCACCCTTGTCACACAGGAGGTGTTAGGACCAGTCCGGACAATAACACTGCATAAGTGGTATAAGGGCCATGTACGAGATTAATTGGAGTCAAACTAATTGAACCCTCAATATTAAGTTATTACTGATTGACAAAATCCCTCTTTATAGGAATTTTGGAAAGTTCTCAAAATTCTCAGAGGCAGCATCAACTCTGTTTCATCCATTTTGTGTGAGTGAAATGTTCAAAGTCTCTCCTGTATTGTTTCTTCTGCAGAATTGGTCACATTATACATAAACATTTGTAAGCAGTCAGCATAAAGTTTTATTGCAGAAATGGTAACAGAAGATAGCCCCAGTATGTGGCTAGGATAAACAGTATTGATGAATTACACAGATTATTATGTGGTCACTTATATGTCATATGGTGTGTCACATTGGCAGCTAGCATATAAGAACCAGAGAAATAGTTCTTGGAACATCACTTGATTTACCCAAAGATGCTACTGCAAGGATACTCACATTAGAAAGATGTCACTAATGACCAATAACAGACCATTCCTTTCTGGAGATTTGCATTTCTGTGAAATTCTTATGCTACAAAATGCCAATAGTATTTCTTTTAGGTGCTCTGTTTTGATTGTCTGTGCACCCTAAGGACACAGTCAATTTAACAAGT
This sequence comes from Coturnix japonica, assembly GCF_054131305.1. Taxonomy (NCBI): domain Eukaryota; kingdom Metazoa; phylum Chordata; class Aves; order Galliformes; family Phasianidae; genus Coturnix; species Coturnix japonica. The sequence goes on from NC_140664.1 coordinate 51,493,871, forward strand.
GATAGGTTTGTATCCATACAGCTAGATATTCAGCGAATAATACAGTACAGATACATAGTCAAACATTAATTATATAGATCTTTCATAGCCTCTGAACAAGAGAGCAAAAAGAATGTGATTTGCAACACCGGGTAGTTAAAACCTCAACTTGGCACCAGATCAAGATGTTTTAAATGGGAGTAAAGGACAAGTTATTCCCTAAGGAACAAAATCAGCTTAAAAAGAGACAGCTCATTTGTTACTAAAGTCACCCCAAGAGCTCTAAGTGACAATGGACAAATGATGACAAAATGAAGGACTGATTTCAACACTTATTACTTACAATATGGATTTAATGTTACACATAGTTGGCTGAATAAAACACCAATATTTCTGATACTTGTTGCTCAGTGTGAACAAATAACCTGTGCAACAGATATATGGTGCTTGCCTGTACAACAAAGTACTGTATCAAATGATAAATCTCAGACAAACAAGATGTAGACGCAGTAGATCTAAGAAGGAAGAACAAAAAGAAAAGTAAAAGATTATAAAAGAAAATACTGTGACTCCTTTTGGCACACTTAAAAGAGTGACATGTAATATGCACACTGGTTGGCATTGAGGGTAAAAATGTTTGATTTTTTTTTTTTTCTCAAATTAAAATCTAAATGATATCTTGAGAATTATTCTTACTACTCAATTTGATCTTGAAAATATTTACTGAAGAATTCTTAAATTTTTGTAATTCCAAGATAATTATAAAATCCTAGCTAATATTCATTGTTTGTTTTTTTCTTTATTTATTTTATATTTGTTAATATAATGAAGTAAATTTACTGGGGTAACATTATCCAGTGCATTTAATTAGAAGTATTCTGCAAGAAATTATCTTCAGAGATTCATAAATAAATAGATAAATAAATAGATAAAGAATGTTCAGTATATTGTAAAAAAAGTATTAGAAATAAAAATAGCAGGTAAACAGGGAAGAAAATGGAAATAACACTGAAGAGAACTGAAAGAAGGGTGCCAAGATGTAGAAGACAAAAATAAAAAATAAAAAATTTCTTGGGTTATGTGGTTTAAGTTTTGCAGAGAAAGGGAAAAACATACAAAAATTAAAAAAAAAAAAAAAAAAAAAAGTAATCTTAGAACTAGGTCAAAACTAAGTAATGCAATATGACAAACAAAGTTTATTGTATAAAAATGCCTTTCTACTCAGAGCAATAAAAATCATTCATTTATCCTTTTAAGACTTCAAGTTCTTAAAATGAAAAGTGATATATATACCTTTGAGGACATAGCTTATCTTTCACACTATTAAATATAAATTGCTTTCCAGAGAATGCAATGTTCTGCAGTCAGATTAATGATTATTACATGCTGAATTTCAGTTCAGATAAAATAATTAGACTCAATGTTTAACCCTAATTGTGCAGGTGCTAAGTCACTTATCAGCTGAGAATCATCTTATCAGATGAATAATCTTGCCAGATGAAGATAATTTTGGAGGAAAAAGAAAGGTAAATTTAAATTACTTATTTGAAAAGAGATTTTAAAATAGCAAAGCCAAATCATGTGAAATCAAACCGTATCCCAAAAAAGTATCCTCTTTCCTAAGAAATCCCATAAAGTCAGTGAAATGACTTGTTTTTTTTAAAAAAAATTTTTTATTTTTTTTTATTTATTTATTTTTTTTAGGTCTACGATTTCTGTTTTATAAGTCTAAATAATTTTGAACATATTATCACTCTGTGAAGTACTGAAGGCACCTTACCTGAGAATTGCTTTTAATTTTATATTTAAACTTTAGAATTGGGTAAGTGAATGTACAAATTGAAAAAAAGAAAAAAAAAAAAAAAAAAAGAAAGGGGGCTACATATTTCTCTGTGATGATATTTCTCTGTGATGCCCTATGGTTTGGTGTCTGTCAGTTTGAATAGATTTTTGTGAAGATTCTTTTAACAGTAGCAGTTTGGTATATTCAATCTAGATTAAAAAGCATGCATTTCATACAAAACAAGACATAAATCCCAGACACTTAAAATAAAAAAATAAAAAAATAAAAATTAAAAAAAAAAAAAAAGAAAGAATAAGATAATTTGAGATGAAACATTATGCGTTTTCATCCTATTCAGTTCAAGAGCAGGCAGGCACCTTTCAATACAGAAGCTTAATATCACTAACTCAAAGTCAGAATGAAAGTTTGTGGCAAGGGGAGAAATTAATCTGTGGTCCAGTGTAGCATCATAGCTGTTTCTACATAATCATCTGATAACCAAATATGTTTTTTCAGAAACAAAATCTTGGGCTCCATCAAATATAAAACTGCCACTTTGCAGGTTGTAGAAGCCATAAAGTCACATACATGCTGTTTATGTCTTCTTTTATTATATTAGCCTAATTGGTCTCCTTCCATCAAGGCCCCTGGTGCCTTCTGTGATTTCCCTTCTGGGTTGCAATGACATTATTAATTGCTTATTCATGTTTCAGTGACAATATGTCCACACTGAATGGAGTTGTCTGAGGGGCAAATTGTGTTAATCAAAGTTCATTAACCCTAGTGAATAGGATCTTGAGTCAGCTACAACACTGAAGGGAATCTGTTTGGAACTTTTCCTCGTGATATATTCCCTAAATATTTAAGGAATACTGGAATGCATCTATAATAATAATAATAAAAAGGTTTGTACTTGCTCTCCTGGCCCATTGTATCCTTTCTGGCAGATACTTGCTTCCAGGCTTGGTTTTATGTATCTGTTATGTTTTGACCTGAGCTAAACAGTGCTGTATCCGCTATTGTCCTTCTAACAGTCCCTTCCATCAGCTCTGAGACTGGCTGCTCCTTGATACATGGTGCTGCCTGCCAGTTCCTCTTCTTAAACTGAGTTTGTAGCTCGATGCTTTGAATTTCTTTTTTTGCTACACTTCAAAGTTTCTTCAGCTTGTTCAGCTGCTCAACAGAGATTCATAAAATCATTAAATCATCATATTAGGATGATTTAATGAAATCCTTTTACTTAAGTGTGTAAGCTTTTTCTTTTGCTTTTTTTTTAATATCAATGTAAAAAAAATATAAGTTTTTCTTACAGTAATAATTTATAATACCTTATACTTTCACAGTATCCTCTGTGACTCATCAACAATAAATATATAAAACATGAGGAGAATTGGCAATAGAAAAACTTTTATATAGGAATATAAATAAATTACAAGAGGGAGAAAGGGAGAGGAGTGAATAGTCTGCTGACATTCAACTAAACTTTAATCATTCTTTTTCCAAAGAGGTAATTGCTATTTACAGGAGTTCTAGGTCATGACTCCATCTTGCACCCAACTTAGAAGAAGTATCTGAACAATATAGCACACTGTGAGACCTGGACTGTGAATGAACACATCTTCAGGCTTCCTAAAGTGCACTGCATCATTAAAAATGAATCAAAGCCTGTAAAAGTTGACATATTGTAGCTGTTTTCCTCACTCCATCTGCTTTAATTTGACACATTTTCAGAGAAAAGTCACCATTCACTTCATATCTAAACCTGTCAAATACTTTTCCTTCAATTTATACCTGAGAAGTCAAGATTCTTTGCATGGCTTTCCAAAAAATCTGTGGACAGTCATTGTATATAATAATTATATGATGAAAAAATAGACTATAATAGAATAAACATTAGAAAGTTTAAATCGAAGGGGAAAAAAAAATCACTATTCAAAGCATTCAAACTCAGTGTTAAATAGGAAATGAAAAGTAATTTGTACTTAATATTCTAAATAGAAATCTAAAGTTAATAACATTAGCAGAGAAATAAGGCTTTGTAAAGTCTTACAGTAACACAAATGGCAGATATCTGAAAATCAAACATCACTTCATTCTCTTGTCCAGTAAGCATTTCTGTAATAGATAAAGAATGCCAAGTAGCATGGGTACATGATTCTACCACCTGAGGGAAAGAAGAGTAACAACCATTGACAAGTAGCTGCAATCAGGCATACAGTATGTCAGTATGGCAATAAGGTGACAGCTGTTTAGGAATAGATGCATCTCAGACTTTGATCAGCAAATCCATCATGAGCCTAATAGACAAAATTTGTCAGGAAAAATTAGTGTCTAACCAGGTATCAAAATGGCTTATTTTCATGTTCCAACAGCCAGCTTTCAACAACTCATGATAGTGCTCCACTTATAGAGAATTTTAAGAACACTGGAAGGATTTTTTCCTACCTCAGCCTGTCTTCCTTCTTTCTTCCCTTCCTTCCTTCTTTTCTTTCCAATTTAAAAATATAGATTATGAATAACATTTAGAGAAACAACCTAAAGGAAGATAGCATCAAAGCAAAAAAAAACCTACCTCCAGAGAACCATGTTTAAAGTAAATTCCTAAATAAACAACTACTGTTTATAAGAAAAAGTACTAGGTCATATTAAATAAGAGAAGGAGCAGTTCTGAGAGGGAGGATTTGATCACGTTGGTTGATGGAAGACTCAGCATGATCAGGCAACATGCACTTGCAGCCTAGAAGGGCAACGTATGCTGGGTTGCATCAAGAGAATCTTGGGCAGCAGGTCAAGGGAAGTGATTCTGGCCATCTACTCTGCTCTCATGAGAATCCATCTGAAGTACTGCATCTGGTTATGGAGCCCACAGCACAAGACGGACAAGAGGAGGACTGCAAAAATAATCAAAATGCTGGAGCACCTCCTCTGCAGGGACAGGCTGAGAGATCTGGGGCTCTTCAGCCTTGAGAAGAGAAGGCTCCAGGTGGACCTTACAGCAGCCTTTTAATACCTGAAGGAGACCTACAAGACAGTTGGGGAGGGACTTTTTTAAAGGCCATGTAGCATCAGCAAAAGGGGAAATGGCTTTACATTGGAAGAGGGTAGATTTAGACTACACAGTGGAGAGAAATTCTTTACCTTGAAGGTGGAAAGCCACTGGAACAAGTTGCCCAGAGAGGCCTGTGGATGCCCCCTCCCTGGAGGTGTCCAAGACCAGTCTGGATGGGCTTTGAACAACCCGGTCTACTGGGAGATATCCCTGCCTATAGCATTTGGGTTGGAATGATCTTAAAAGTCCCTTCCAATCCAAACCATTCAATGATTTATGTTTTCATGAAACATACATGGAATTTTCTGTTCAACCCATAACACCGTTGTTTCTGAATAAAAAGAAATCTTAAAGAAACATTTGATCAACAAATTAATTTTAATGTTAACCTCAGCTTCTGTGAAATATATTATTCCTGTGTGATTTTGACTTTGGTGAAAGTTCAATCTCAATCAGAGACACAACTCCCCTTTTACTTGATATTTTCATTGTTTTAATAAATTAAGTTATCACTCAGTCAAATTTGCAGAGCAGAATGCAGCTATACGCATAGCAAGGGCCAAATCCCACAGTGCTATGTGAAACCCAAATGCTCTCTTCAGTCTGCATTCACTGTGGAGAAGAGTTAATTAGAGCTATAAATTTTCATGGATCTCACTGTGCAGGAAAGCTGCAGGTTTCTAACCATACTGCAGGTCTCCATTACTATACCCCAAAACTACAAATGCTATGAATGCACTGATTGTTATGGCTACCTTTCATTTGCAACCACTTATAACAAGGAGGACTGATTTGTGAAGGACTCTGTCACCATATAAAACAGTATTATAGCATGAAATAAGCTGATCTGGTAGAGAAGTAGTAGGTGCCTAGCTCTATTAAGAGACAGACACAGGTAGATTCTTTCTTTGACACCTGGTAGGCATAATGTTACCAACCAGGACTTCCAGGGTTGAGCAACTTATGTACGAAGAACCTGACTCTTAAAACACATTTTTTGAAAAACAGAGAAAGTAGTCATGGGAGGTACAAATCTGTAACAAGTACTGAACAGTAAATTTGCTTTATAGGGTTGTACTAGAACTTAGGCTACAGAATATGTAATTATATCAGACTGGTTGCCACAACACAGTTTTATTGCAGCCAGTAGAATTATCTTGGTCCCAATAGGCATGATCAGAATTAAGACCTGCTTAACGTTAAAATTCATGCCAACATAACTCCAACTAGCACTTTTTTCTCACCCAGCAATATACTGATGTTCTGCATGGACTCCATCCAGTAGTAGAAAACAATAAATATGCATCCTAGATAGATTAAGATATTCTTTTTTTCCCCAAATCTATCACTTGAAATTGCCTGTGAGAAAATTAAAGACTTGACAGAAAAAAATGCAACTAAGCTTTCTCAGATGTATTTGCATGTGCTCTGAATGAACAATAGGATACAGTGATAGTGCCCATCAGTGATAGGAAAGTCAGATATTCATTAAAATTTCAACAAATCTAACTCAAAGTGTTTAGAAAAACAAAGCAAAGTACAACCATTAAAACCATTCCTTTTTGAATTTTAAGACTATGTTAATTTAAATAAACAAACAAACATTTGGAGGGAAATTACATATATTTTTAAGGTAACAGAATTGATTATGTGAATTTTATGCAGAACATTCAGCACGTACCAAGAATTTTTAAAATAAATTATGATTTCAATATAAATGATACAGAAATTGCATCCACTCTTACTTTGTAAAGACAATTTTGTCATAACTAACATTGATTTCAAAATATTTTAAAATAAAATCTAGATAATTAATCTTCTGTGACTGTAAGTGTTCAATTAAATTTAACCACAAAAAAACACCCATCTTATATACATTATTTAATAATATTACTGTTACACATTTTGCACACTCATCCTCATTGACTTCTTAAAAATCCCTATGTCATTCAAAGTTTAAAAATTAATATAACACCAAAGCAGATAGAAATACCTCAGCAAACACTTCAGCCACCTTTAACATCACAGAGTTAAAACAATGTATTTTGTACTTTAAATATGCCAGTACAGTTGATAATTCTATTATTTCTACACCTGAAGTTTAAATTTCTCTGTACAAAACATAGCAGATTCTTGAAAACAAGATGAATTATTCAGAGTTCATAATGAACTCAAAACCACAAATCATCTTTCAGTGCTTTCAGTCTCTCAGTGTGATGGCTAAGTAGCTTGCTGTAGGTGTTAATTAATGGCAGCATTAATTGTTAATTAGCAAATGTTAAAATGGTAGCCTGAATAGATTCAGGCTTTTCTTAGGTATGAAGTGACTAGCATATATTTTAGATAACTTGATACTATCAGCTAGTCTCTTGTGTATAATCAAAATATAGTCATGGCCACTGTTCTAATTTGACTTAGTTTGGGCAGGTTTTCACTTATTCCTCTGATGGGAAAACATAAGTTTCAGACAACCCTTTTCAGTACTCTAGTTCTTGTTCTTTTCAGATCATTGAAGAAATCACAGAAGAAAATTTTCTATACCAAGAATTGTCTTCATTTTAATCAGCCAAGTATAGTAAACAGGCTACATAGCTGTCATGGTTTTATGATTTTTGGTTATCAGAATTCCACATCATGTAGTGCCTGGAAGTTAAAGAGTTAATGCTCCAGTTCTGTGGATAGTGGATACCTCCACAGAAGAGAAGAACTACATACTACATAGCCCAGAGGAATTTGCAATATTCTGTTTCCATCTTCTGTTCACAGGGAAAAATTAAACTGTTCACATATCAGGAGACACACGCTCTTTTCCCTTCCACTGATTTCAGCAGCATGTGAGCTCCCCAGATCATAACACCTTCAGCTTTAGAGTAAGGCCTCTGGTTTTTGGACCCACTCTCTCATTTTATTTGATTTATTAATTTCAACTCCAATTATATTGCATTATAATGTATTATATTGTGTTTTCTTGCATTTCAATATCTTATTAAGTAAATTAGATTGTTTCTCCTCCGATCGTTGCCACTGTTTTGTTTTTAGGCCCATCTCCATACCATTTCCCCTTTCCCAGGGTGTGGGTCCATGCCCCACTAGTCATAGAACCAGGATGAATCAGCCAGTAAACCTCTGACAATTGTGAGACTTCATTTTCACAGTACTCTTTGGTGATACACAATCCTGAAAAGGGAAGATATAATGGCAAAAGAAATTAAATAAATAATAATAATAAAAGACAGCATGATGTCTTTACAAATAATAAATATATAATTACATATTATTCAAACAAATTCTACAATTTTAACAGGCAGAGATAAATTAAATGTCATCAAACTTAATTCAGTATATGCCATTATGATTTCTTAAAAGGGATGCTTGGTTATGAAACACAGGAAAGTTCAGTAAAAAAAAAATTGGTATTCAGATAAATGCTAAAATTTCATCTTTTCAGCAACAAGACTAGCATTCATTTCACAGCAATTTAATCCTTAGAAATTGCAAGGATGAACACACTTTACCTTAGAAATAATCACCAACCTTTACTTATGTTTCAGACTTGAAGATTTTACAGAGAATCATAAATATTTCATGCAAGTATTGTTCTATGGTACCCATCTGGAAGAAGAGCATTTTCTCTTCAGTTGATTAAAACTTTATTGACCTTACTGTCTGTCAGGTTCTGCTAAGGGGATTTTTACCAAGCAAATTTTTAATATTGTGCTTGCCAAAATGCATCAACAGATTCTGTAAAGGGTAATCGTAAAACCATGGGGAACATTTAATATTACAGCTAAGACCATGGCATTTACATTTTAACTTTTGCTTACTTTCAGATTTTCTGCAGTTACAGTGGGAAAATGAAATGCAGACAACAAACACCCTTGCAAAAAACAGCGAAATGTCATACGGCTGATAATTAAGGGATGTCAAGGCCTGACTGACAGTATATCCAGGGTGCATTTCCTTATTAATAACTAATATTTTGCTTCTAAATTTCTCCAAGTTAAAAAATAAAAATAAAAATAAAATAAAATAAATCTCTTTAGTATTTCACTTTATTTGTTTGTTTTATTCTTTCTCTGACAGACAAATAATTATTTTTGGACAGAGTAATCTGGAAAAGGTTTTCGGACAACCTGAGCCCTGAGGTCAGTGAGAACTTCTGAGAAGGAGTGTAAGGACCTTTCTTTGTCAGGAAGCATAAAGATTTGACCACTAGGTTGCTCTGCAGGCAAGAGAGCATCTTCTCCCTGTATATTCTGATACCCCTATAAAGAGAGGGCAGTAAAAGTCACTTCTAAGTAGAGGCAGGATAGAACACAGCGGAACACAAAAGATGCTACTTTAGAGTAAAAAATACACCTATTGATATATAAATGAGACCATATATAGTTGCATTTTGTTGTTGTTTTATTGTAGATTGATGGCTTCCAGTAAATTTTAGTTAAACTGCAGGGGAAAAGAAGTCTTTGCTGAGCTGTCCTTCCTGGTTAACTTGAAAAGGACTTTTATTCCCCACCATCATCAACATTACCAACTTCTAGCATTTCTTTTCTTCAAAGGCTCATTTATCTTTATTTACACCTCTGTCAGTGATACTTTTCTACTAAGTGCTACCAAATACAATGCCTTAACAATTTCCAGACACAAAATAAGAGTAATCTACCAGAGAGAGAGAGAGAGGAAGAGGAAATGCAATATTACCCAACATGATAGGTGATCCTCATGTTTCCACGCAGTCATACCAATTACTACAAGACTGTGAAAACCATCCAGAAGTAGTTCTAATTTAACTCAAGATTAGATGTTCGTTTAACTTTTCGGATAGTTACTTCAATGTATTGATAACAGCACTCAGCCTACGTATTTTAAATGTTGTTTGGGTAAGCATTCGTACTCATCCTTGCAGCCACAGCAGCAAAGGTATTTTACACATGGAAGTTAAATTTCTGAACTAACAGAAAGAAAGAAAAATTTAACATCTAGTTAACTTCACGTCATTTAAAGAAAAAGAAAAAAAACTTTGTTTTTTGGTTTTGTTGTGGGTTTTTTTGGGGGGTTGTTTTTGTTTCTTTTGTTTTTGTTTTGTTTTTGTTTTTGTTTTTCAGTCTGTACCATCACGTTTTCTTTGCTCACAGCTGCTGCATTTACAGTCAGTATAAGGTTTGCCCTTTTTCCCAAACTTCTCTGCTTGGCAAGTGGTGAACTACAGTGAACTAGTGTGGACAATGTAGTGTTTTCACAGTGAAATAGATGGAAAAACTTTCATTAGTTTACTATAATGTGTCATGCTCATCAGTAAAAGCTGAAGTAAAAAAACAAGTAGGGGAAAACATTCAGAGTGATATTGTTTGTCTTCCCAATAAACCCTTATATGTGATGATCCCTGCTTTCTTGGGAGTTGCTGAGCATCTTCCTGCCACTGGGAAGAAGGGAATTAATACTTTGCTTTGCTTTGCTCATACTCACAGTTTTAGATTTACCCAGTAAATCATCTTTATCTCAACCCATGAATTCTCATACATTTTCCTTCCCAGTTCTCTCCTCTATCCCAGCTGAGGACTGCGAACAAGCAACTCTGAGGTGCTGAGCTGCCTGACAAGATTAAAGCTCAACATTTAGCAACACCACCTGTCCTATGGAAGGCCAAAAATATATCACATAAGGTTTCTCTTAAAAAATAACTTGCAGTGATTTGTTACCACATCTGTTAAGAAAAATAGGTCATGGGTATGTAAATAAGAAATTAAAGCAATAAAACAGTCAACACTGCATCCATAATTTCTGACCCAAATAAGACGACCTCTAGAGCTGATAAATCTGCTAGTGGATAACAGAGATCAGCTGTGGGAAAATATATATATATATATGGATGGATAGATAGATAGATAGATAGATAGATAGATAGATAGATAGATAGATAGATAGATAGATAGATAAGCTTAGGAACAACCCACAGACTAATTCAGAGTGACAAGTAAATGTCACAAAAATATTTACATGCAGATGTGATACAATATCTAGCATAAATGATCTATGTTATTTTGTACAGTAACAATGATTACTTCTGCTCTTACACTGTATTTACACCACTGTTCTCTTGTTTTCCTTAATATCACTCTGCAACTCCAATGACACAGCAAGCACTGGCACACCTGCAGCATGCATGGATATACCCCAAACTGAGATAATTTAAATCAGAAAATTACAGAGTACACTATTATGGGAGATTAGGTTTGAGCACAAATATTTGCAACTTACATCAAAATTAAGGTGATCTTCCTGGACCCTGTGCTGATTCCTCCATATTCAACTTCAGAATATTTCTCAAATTCCTCAAGGAGATGGTGGGACCTGCAAATCAAAGCTATGAATTAGATGCTTTTTATTGTTTTATTTAAACAACTTCTGACCATAAGCAGAGCTTTACAATGGCTTAACTTTCACAGACTTCACACTATTAGATATGTGACTATTTGTGTCATGATATAACATTAACAGCGCACTTTATCAACATCCCTTGGAATACATTTAATCTAATTCAAACACATAAACCATTAATTTTGCAATATATCCGTATTCCAGCCATACTGAACTTTAATTTCAGCTCTTTGCTTTTTCTTAACACAGCTACCTGAGAACCACAGTATTAGAAAGAGGACCCACATTTGCTAGGTATGAAGAGCGTGTACTTAAAGTGCAAACCAGACAGAAATACAAGGAAAGAGTGACAGAGTATTGGTAGCATGACAGGTGACAGACTCAAGCAAAATAGCAGCCTAAGAACCAATGCTGGATCACTCATTTTTAAGATTTTTAAAAAACAGATTTTATGTAAAGCTTAGTACTGGAAGCACTATAGTAATAATAATCTTACAGACTTCCTGCCATATGTAAAACAGATAAGCCTGAAATACCAAATTTTGATATCTTGAACCTAACTTCAGTTCTCAGAATTATCCAGGCTGGAAGGACCTCAGAAGGACCTTTTTGGCTGCTAAAATGCACAGTCAGCTCTGAATTCACACCAGGCTTTTATGGTCTTATTTGGTTAGCTGTCAAATAGCATACACACAGACACTGTACTTACAACCTATTTTATCAGTCTGTTCCAATGCTTGACTGATCCTGATTTTCCTCCTTTTTCTCATTCAAATACTGTTAGAAAATCATTTGTTTTAATTTTTGACTATTGCCTCTCTTCCTTCTACAGCACACCTCTGTAAAGAGCCAAGTTCTGCATTCTAGGTAATCTCTGAGTTATACCAAGTGCAAAGTAAAAGGGAAAAATAATTTCATTTGACATATTAACTGTGCTCTTGATCCTATGGCCCAGAGTGCCGTGGTTCCAGGGCATATGGCTGACTTACATTCAACATGTTGCTCTCCAGTACCCCCATCAGAGCTGCTCCCCAGCCTGTCAGTCAGCTCCCTCTGTATAACTAGAAGAGATTACTCCTCCCCAGTTGCAGAATTTACATTCACTCTTGTTGGTTTTCTTTAAGTTCTCAATGATCCATTAATGTAGACAATCTAGAGTCCTAAGAATGGATGCTCTGCCCTTGAGCATTATCTGTTGCATTTCTCAGTTTGCTGTCACTCACAATTAAAAGAGGTGTGTTTTCTGTCTTCTCCACACCACGGATAAAGATACTAAACAGGGTAAGCCCCAAGACAGAAATGATACGTGGCAGAAGCAGTTAGAAACAACCTGATTTAACTTTGACATTAGCCTTGCAATGAGAAAGAAAATGAATCAGGACTCCAGAAATCCTCCTAATGTTAATGATTCTATGATTCTAAAACAGAAGAAAATGAGTAAGTATTGAATTACATATTAAGTATGAGACTGCGTGTGTGTGTGGGGTTGGGGGGAAGAAGGAAAAAGTAAGAAAAAAATAACAAATTTCTTCTTTCTCTAGTATGAATGGCACACATAAGATGAGAAGAGATAAAGTTGGGCTGTATGAGAACAAGTAAAATAATCAAATCTCACCCCCAAGAAAAGGCACAATCAAGAAATATATTAAATTTGAAGAGATGTTGCATTCTGTAGTTGATAAATACATACTTCTTATTGGAAAAGTTTTAACATATGTATATTTTTATATGTTTGTGTTATCAATTACAGATCCACTTTCTAATAAGACATGAAACAGCAACACACTGACAGTCATTATAGTGATTTTAAATTGATGTCCCTGACCAAAGCTTTTCTTAAAATACAGAAGAAAGAATCCATATAGGTTGCTTGCTACTACTATTCAGGTGATGCCTCAGCAAGCATTACCTCTCCACATTTCATTCACTCCCAGTGTGCAGTGCTGATTTACACCTGGTTTGTTCTGGGTTCATATTACAAAAATAATGCAGAAAAACAATATGATGAAAAACTCAACACCAGTAACAGAAATCTTCAGTGTAAAAGAAAAAAAAAAAAAAAAAAGTATGCATTAGTACATAGACTGCTCCAAAAATAATGCTTTCTATTTATTTCCACAGAAATTACAACAAAGAACACAACACTGTTTGATAGAACAAATTCTCAGTTCCAAAGCACTATTTTTCAACACAGTCACCTCCATTAACTGATTTGTTCAGATGAGCTGATTGAGACACTCTTCGTTTTGTGGTGTGACAGCTGTGCATGGCCACCTGGAACGTAGCTTGTCTTTCATATCACTGTCACCTCTACCAAAATGCACCACACATCACTGTGCTTACATCCACTTTTGGTCTCCATAAATGTTCAGCAAGTTTCAGTGAATGTTACAGGGTGATATTCTTTCCACATGGAGGAATTCAGCGACACCCCCTTCCTTCATACACACTCATATCAGATTCTGTTTTGTTAGACTGTCCCTCTGCTGTCATCCGTCACATGGCAAAAAATTGTAACAGACTACTGATGGGAAGGTTCAACCTCTACTGCCATATCACCAGCACCTACTTGAGGCTTCATGGGCCAGTGTAAAAAACGGGAAGCCTTACTTTCAAAGCTACCATCCCAACATGAAATTATAAGAATGTGTTCAACTGATTTATCTTCTTTCTTATTCCACAGCTTGCAAGGGAATTTTATTAAAATATTAACACAGGACAAAAATACAATGTTAAGATGTACATTTAATTTTGTTTTTGTTTTTTTTTTTTTTTTCAATTTTAAATTTTAAATGAAAGTATATATGAAAAAAAGTATGAAGTATGGAAAACTGTACAATGTATGAAACTACTGTGAGTTTCTCATCTGAGTTCTAACTCAAATTCTTACAAGATGGATCTGCATTTATTGGAACAATTTACACCTGTCCTGAACCTGCTGAAGTTACATGCCCTCCAAACCTGTGCAAAGGTCATAGAGATATGGAGATACAATGCCTGGTACCAGAGAAAAAAAAGGAAACCTTAAGTTCTGGACAAATAAATAATATGATAACGAAAAAATAACATTGTAAAATCTCCCAGAGTAAATATCTTACTATTTTTAGCAAACTGTAAATAAAATGTTGGCAGAATAATGACAGGGAAACTTCACCAGTATTAAAAAATTATGTAATAATATTAAAAATATTATGTGTATAGAACGTATACATATATATATATATACAGACAGACACAAATCCTTCTTCAAATTCCTTCCAGCTTGCCCATTACAGATGAAAACATCTGTTACTTTTCAGTTTCAATTTAAGAAGGGGGAAAAAAAAAAAAAAAAAATTACTTTTGGTTCCAAGATGTTCAATAGCTTTTAAAGATTAAATTGCAATGATAAATGATGATAATGATTTATATTCTCGATTATAACTATTTATGCTAATCATGTTGCTTAAAAGTTGGGAGAGAGACAGCTCAATTGACGTACGAGACAGTGATATATCCCACCTGCCTAGTTTCTTATGTTTGAAATGTTCTTATTTAACAGAATTACAAATATTTCTTAGCAGTTTTCCAGATGGAAGTTTACAGTATGTGAATACTGACAGCTTGGTCAAGACAAGTGCAGATAGACAGACAGAGCTCTTTCATATTCCCATAAGCATTTTCATTATGTAGAAATAACATGAAGGGTAAGATGCAGGTATCTAAAACATGTACATCTAATACAGCTTTTGTGGGCCAGTGACAGCAGATGCAACATGGAATGGATTGCCTAGGAAGGCCATCCAGATTCTAGATGACATCAAAGGTGATTCTATTATTTCTGTGTCATAGGAGATATTCAGAACCCTTCATTATTTAGGAACATATCTAACTTTTGTTTGTTTGTTACTTTAATACAAACATGATACTGGAGTGTAATTGTCTTTCAGCTAAGATTACATATGTTCAGTGGCTGTTAAATTTTTTCCCCATAACTGTAGAGTTCATATTTCTCTCAGCTGATCTATCTAGTTTCTTTATTCTAAGAAGCCGGTTTTGTCATCTTTGGACTCATGGTGGGAACTTTCTATTTCCTTTGTTCTTTGAAACTGTCATCTACTCCTAAATGGAAAATTCAGTGTTCTTCTCAGTCCTGTCACATGATAAAGCATCCATGTAAAGCCTCAGCTTAGAGTAAATGAAAAGAGCAACACAGCAGAATCATATCTAGTCATGGTTTTCTGAGTCCAGGAAGATCTGAATATCCCTTGCCACTTGCATATAATTTTCATAGCACTACTCTGTATATACAGTGTTCACTGGTACATATTCAGTGCTACAATAAAATCATTATGGTATTTCCGCATACTAGGAATTTCTGTTTTTACTTTTGCTGTTTGTACAACTATTACCAAGTAATCCTATTTGTTCACTTGCCATTTCCTCTTTTTCAGAGAAACTGAGAGAGACAGACCAGAGTAATAATTAACAAGGAAAGTTTTAAACACAAAAACACAGATATGATTTTTACAGCAGATTCACAGTCCACTGTTGTCTGTGGACATCATAAAAGTGTTTTATCCTTTTTTGAGCTCAGTGGTTAGTTTCTGTTAAAAGGCTGGATTCAGGTTGAATTCTACCCTGAAAATTGATTTAACCAAGAGTTGCACTACCTTGTGTTGTGGGATATGGATTTGGGTGATTAAGTCTTAACATGAGTAAAACTGTATTGGGTCAGACAAAGGCCCACCTACTGACATATCCTGTCTTGGAGAAAATACATCTCAGGGAAAAAAATAAGAAAAAAGAAAAGGGCAGACATTCTGTGATACATTACTTTTACATTTCCTCTGAGATAACAACGGTGTGAAACTTACTTCAGGTTTTTTTCTTTGTGTTTGTCAGCATTTAATGAATATTTCTTACATATATCTCAGTAATAGATTTTTTTAAGTCACCTAAACTTTCATCATCCAGATTATCCACAATTAAATTACACCTCACGTGGAAAAAAATATAGGCGCATTTTTTATTCTTTGACTTCTGTCTGCTTGAAATTTCATTCACCACTGCCTTGTTTCTGTATTGTAAGAAATAATTAACAGTCACTCTCCTATTCATCCTTTGCCTTGACAGTTATTATCTATCTCTTATTCAGTTCAAAACACCTAAAAGTATTTCACTTTTTCTTATGTGGAAACTATTTCATGCTATTTATCATACTTGTTGACCTTTTCTGTACCTTTTCCATTTCTAATAGTTTATTATTATAATCAGAACTGCAAGTGGTATTTAAAATGTGAAGAAAACATGGATTTATGCAGAGGCATGATGATATTTTCCTGCATTGCTCTCAATTCTTTTCCTGATTCTCAAGACACTATTTACTTTTCTGAACACCACTAAACATTGTGCTGATGTTTTCAAGCAGCAAGCATATAATGATTTCAAGATCTCTTTCCTGAATAGTAATAACTAATTTAAAGACCTTCACTGTATATATAGAGATGGATTGTTTTTCCCAACCAGCATTACTTTGCATTTGTGAAAAGTGAATCTCACTTGTCTTTTCATCACCAGTCAGTTTCACAAAACACAACTGGTGCTCTTCATTCAGAATTCTTACTTAATATTCTGAATAAATTTAGCACTATCAGCAGACGTTGTCACTTCACTCCCCATTTTCAGATCTATCGCAAACATTATGTCCCAGCACAAACCTGCATAGAAATCTACCATTCATTTTCAACTACTGTGAAAATGATTTGAAAATATCTTCTGGACCTCTCCAGTCATCCCACCCCAGCAACAATTCCAGTTCAGTTATGGGATCCACAAGTGAATAAACCAGTTTTCTTCTTTTGAAAGAAAGATGACAATGGGCTTGCAAAGAGGAACATTCTGCTTGGATTCAAACTACATGGATTCAAATCACGCTGTTATCAGCCAAGTGCTTACTTCAGCAGCACAGCTGGTGTTGGTTCTCATGTTCCCTTAGTTACTGACCGCTGGAAAAAGCCTGTCATTTGGGCAGTCTGCACAAGGGATGTAGCCTGCATGTCACTCAAGTCACAAGAAAAAAAAAAAAAAAAAAAAACAAAAAACAAAAAACTAACTTTGTATTATAGTAGATAATCTTATCTAGTTTCTCTATAAAAATACCCCAAAGATCAAAATGGTCTTCCACAAATAGTTCAAGAACATCAGCATGGTGCTGCCAAATACCAGCATAAGACTGAAGAGAATTTGACTCAAGCTAATACCTGCATACAGAGAAGTATGCAGCACAAACCACAATGTTGATGCCGCTTGTCAAAAATGTCCTATCTGTATTAAACTCCACCACACATTAGTTTGAAAACTTGCAACAAGCAAGGATGTGTTTTTCACAAAGCCTGTCATCTGAAGTTCAAGGAAACCAAGAACAAAGGTTCAATAGAGGAGAAGTAGGGCTATTGTCCAAGAAACTCAGCTCCAGAGGCATAATTTCTGTCTGTCCTGCTGCTACCTTGAGAAGACATCAGATGTATTATTGTGTGGAACTAGTACAGGAGAATAACTTTAAATGGGGCAAGTGTCTTTACTTACTTCATTTGTCTGTTAGTAGTGAAAGATAAATGAAGAAAAACACAGCCTGCCTAAGCTTAGAAGGTACACAGAGCAAGCGGTAGTTGGTATATAGTTAAGTATACTAGAATTACAGTAGCATATTAAAGTGTACATAACATTTTTTTTTTCAGTGGTCCAAAGGCAACAACCTGCCCTCCGATGCCATTATAAGCCATGTGAAGCCTATTCCTTTAGTGATTACTCTTTTAGATCTAGGGCACTAAGTAAATGTGATCAAGTGCAATCAATGATGGTGTACTTTTTCATCTCTCTTCCAATTATTTTTGTTTCAATTCCATTCACACAAGGTAAAGGCCTGGTAAATGTAACAGCTTATCATTAGTGTCACTGCTGAGAAAAGAAAGAAGAAAATCTCATTGCTAGTCTGTGATATAACACTGCATTAAAATCAGTCTCTGATTACTGTGGCCAATTTTTCCCACAGTATGAACCCTGCTATTTTCTTATAGGCAGTTTGCATTGCCATCAGCTAGGTGTCACTGGTTTTCCTCTAGATGTTTTGTAACTTTAATTTCACACATTAGTCTATTGTCATAGGAAATTGAAAATGGCCTAAGACAACAGAGAAATACTAAAATCAGGGAAAAAAAAAAAAAAAAAAGAAAAAAAAAAAAGAAATCTCTTTTCAAATATCAAAGTATCTATATAAAAACTTCCTTAAATGTATTCCTTTACATTTAGGAAAAAAAACTAAGAAAAATCACAAGCACCATTCAAAGGGTAGTCTATACCAAAAACATTAATTAGATGTTTTCTTAGGTAACAAGAGATATTTCATGAGATATCAGGAAGGAAGGGTGAAAATCAAGTTTCTAACTGCATCTTTCTACCTATAGCCTGAAGTAGTTTGATTTGTGAGGGGAAGTGTGTTGTACTTCTGCAATGTATGACCTGCACTTAATTTAAGAAGCGGTAGCTGTTGCTGTGGACATTAGGTGTACCTTATCTGTTTCCATTGCAGCTCTTTTGAGTCCTTTTATATTTTGAGCATTAAATTTTAAATCTAGGAGCTGTGTTAAAATTGTGAAGACATGAAGATATTTTAAATAAAGAGGTGACGCAGAAGACTGTGTATAGGTTATCCACAGTGTCTAGTAAAACCACGTAAATATCCTGGGATTGGATTTTTCACCCCACGATATTTTCAACTGATACTTTCATTAATCAAAATCTGCTGATGAACTATATCTTCACCTTACACACATATACCCACCTACATATTCTTACACAGTTAGCAATAGAAATAAATAAATATCTGTAAATAAATACAGCATTTCAAGTTCCCATGCTCTTTTGGAGGCAGCTAAAGAAAATTAGGCATTTTTTTAGCACATCTCCATGTGACATTTTGGTTTTAAAAACTCCTGGTATCAAATTTGTTTGGAAATTATTTGAGCATCCTACCATCAGTACTTTTTTGATATGGACACAGTTATGTCTGATCTAAGAATCATAACAGGCTCTACATCTGGAAAACAAGAATAATTTTATGCAAGTGAAAGTAAGTAAAAGATTAATTGCACTGTTAGTGGTCTTAGGTACCCTGCATTCAAATGAACCTTTGCATATGAGGGACTGACAACCAATTCACCTGCAAAAATCCTAGTAAGCTGCAGTGCCAAAACTCTGTCCACAGGAGGATGATAACCCCTCTAATCTACCTGCTGCTAGTCTCAGACCCCTTGACACTGATTCAAACTATCAGAAACAAATGTCACTGTCAGTCAGGGAAGCTAAGGAAAGAGGAGAGGCAAAAGGAGCAAAGTATACAGCAAATAAGGTCCATCAGAAGCAGAGGGAAATCAGCATAAAAATGGCTCTGTGCAACTCAGGCTATTTTTTCAGCTTTTCAGCAAAATATCTGTGGAAAACAAGCAGTGAAACAATCAAGTACTTATTTATTTATTTTTAACCAGGAGGAATATATTAAGACCGTAAGGAAGAAGATATACAGATTTCCTCTCTTTTATCAAACATCTCATTTAAATTCTAAAGCAAAGCACAGCAAACTTTCATTAAAATTCAATTGTTGCCAGGAATTTCAGTGACAGAACTGTGACAGCTAAAGACTATGTTAGTGAGGTGGTCCAAACGATACTGAAGATTCTCATTCTCAGAAACACCCAGTTTGATCAGATTTTGTTTATTTCCCCATTGCACTGAATGCTGTGAAAGTAGGTTTGTAATTAGGCAGCCCAAATTTTCAAGCTAAGGTTCCCTCTACATTCAAATCAACCCAGTACAGAAGCCACAGTAGGCACAAAACGAGCCACAGGACTTCTCCCATAGCTATAATATCATGGACTTAGTGTTGGTGAAAAAAATGGTGAGAACTAAGAAAAGAACAAATACAAAGGAATAGACATAGCAGAACTGAGACCTTCCATAGCCCTCATTCTCATTTGCTTCTTACTCCATAGATATTACCTGTCTCTGTGTCTGTCTGGTTTCTTTCTCTATTCTCGAGGGAGTCAGATTCATGCTACCAATTAGGCTCATTAGGATATCCTGCAAGGCTCTGCCATTGCCCAATTAAACTGCTTGCTTGATTGCAGACAGAAGTGCAGGTGACTCTTTGTGTCTGAAGTTTTGGCAAAGATTGTAAAATAATTTCATTATATATAGCAGAGGGAGTGTTAACCACTTAGGTACTAGGTATGACACTGGTTCAGGAAGCAGACTTCCTTCAAGAAGCAATTCTTAATTTTAGCTGGGGTTATTTATTCCCATACCTAGTACCGTATAGAAAAATTAATCACAACCTCTTTATACTATCACTTATTATGCAAACAAAATAATAAATAAACAAGTAAGGAATGAAAGCACATCTAACTCACTTTCTTCCCTTGAAATCCAGCTGAGCACATCAGAAACAGATTTGTGCATTGCTAATAATCCATGCATTATTCTAATCACATTATCTAATGAAAGCCAGATTTAATCCAAAATTGAGTTTAGAATGAAATAAATACAGACAACCATAAGTAACAAGCCTACTGAAGTTGAAGTAAAAAAAAAAAAAAAATAGCCAATAAAATGTGTACTGAAATTGGTATAACACTTTCTGAAAAACAGATGTCAAAAGCACTATAGAATGCATTCAAAAGGGAATACATTTTGTCATCATTGTCAGGGAAAAAGAAAAAAATTATACTAATACTGCTGGAAATTGTCATTAGAATTTAAAGTGGAAAATTTCATTGCCACGGGTTCCAATTACAGTGGAGGTTTTGAATGGAAAAGGTTTGAAAAAGCATACTATGAATGACAGGTTTGAGAATACCTGTTCTTAAACATTCTGTGCCTTCGTCATTTCTTCCTGTTCAGTGCAAAATTCATAACATCAAAGAGAATGAACATGGAAGACATGATTAGACAAAATCACTGTGCTTAACTTGCAGAAATATCCGTTTTGAATTCCATTTTTTTTTTCTACTTTGCAAGTAGAAATTTTCTCTGTTACTTAAAAATGGAAAAGATTATATTAATTTTAAGTAAATAAAGCTTATCAGACATAATATTTATGTTTAGACCTGTTTCTAGGCTTGGATTAAATTTGTTTCTATTCCTTTCATTCTCTCACTTCATCAAATCTGTTGAAAATAACAAAAAATATGACTGAAAATAAATAAAATAGCAAAAATTAATATAAATTAAATAAAATGTTTTTAGTTCAGAATCACATTGTGACATTTATTTTGTATACACTTTAGATGTGAACCAAGTTTTACTCAAGTCTGTAGAGGTGAAAACTTCAAAGAATTGAAGGATTATCTACACATTACTTTATAGATATGACCAGTGCCAAATTAATGTTTGGCTTCTTACTTAAATTGGAATTTCATAAAAATCCAATTGTAAAACACATCAATAAATCTAAGAAATCCAGCCTGTCCCACAGTAAAAGCAAAACTGAAAAATGACACACCAGATTTGGAGTTGATCTTTGCCAGTATTCGATAGTTATGACATGAGATTTTACCAACATGCTCAAACCCCAGCTCTCACGCACTAATCTACTGACAGAAGATCTTTATAAGAAAACATAGCTGCTAGTCAGTTTGATATGTCAAGGGAAAAATTTTCATTCAGCAGGCACTGGCACAGCTGCCCAGAGAAGCCATGGTGTCCCATTCCTAGAGGTGCTCAAGGCCAGGTTGGATGGGGCCCTGGGCAGCCTGAGATGGTGAGGGGCAGCCCTGCCCATGACAGGGGGCTTTGAACTATATGATCTTTATAGTCCCATTCAACCCAAGTCAGTCTTCATTTCTATGAAAATCATTGCTTTTACCATATATTTCTTTATTTATCACTGGCATAATTTCTACAGGACAAGGAATAGTAGTGTAGATACTATCAGTATACTACAAGAATCATAACTCTTTCTATGTAACTGGAAATTTATAGCTGTCTTTTCTTCTGTGACAAACAGTGAAGTTTAGACTGAGTCCTCTGAGGATGAGGAGGAATGAAGATAAGAAATATAGAGTTCAGATTATTTTTAGGGCTTTTTTTTTTTTTTTTTTTTTTTTTCCTGCCAGAGGTCTTCACAATGATTTAGACTTTAAGAATTTTCCTTAAACATCCCATCTAGTCTTTGTTTTGCATGTATTTATTTATTCCCTGTGCTCAATCAAAAGGGTTTTTCTATTTCCTGTGTGCATACCCTAGGAATAGGGCTTCATCAAAAACACTGAAACACTTCTGTCAAAACACTGATGAGAAGAAATCATATTCCTTAACATATTCCTTAGGAGTAATTATTAATGTTTGAAGAATGTAGAAAATATTTACATAGTTGAGAAATCTAAAATATAATTCTGTTTCAGAGGGAGTAACACAATTTTAAATGTAACAAATATGCTTTTATCATCAAAGATTATTTGAGCATTGTTTCTTAGTCTATCTGCATTGGTGGCAGCATAACAGTTATTTTGCCTTTTGAATTAATTTATTTCTGCTCTTTGCAGAGGGACTCCATATGCAGCTGGTAGGCAGCACTGAAATACCTATTTCTAGAGGCTGGCTGGAGTGATGAACAAACTAATATGCTTAGATGAACATAGCCATAAAGTATAGCAAAATCATACCTACTGATTTTGATGGGTTTTATGGCCTAAAGCCCCAAACCAGTCATCTTTAAGACAGCTTCCCACAAATGTGTACGGAAACTTGATACTAGGCTTCCAGGCTTGGCACTTTTTGTGTAATTTGATATGTCAAGGATAACACTCATGGAAACCTTGTGTAAAAGGCAATGCTTATAGGCAAAAGTCCATACTATAAGGCTGTATTTAATCATTAAATTAATGTTGAATAAATAGCTGTAACAGACATTCAAATTAGAACAAACAAGCTTTGTTAAAATTGGTCTAATGCAACCTGTTCATCTGGGCTGTTGGCCATCCTGTCTTGTGAGTGGATAGGCAGGTGAGCTATGTAATCTCTCTGGCTACAGCTTCTACTGCCCTCCCCTCCAGGAAAGCTAATTTGCAGGATCAACATAACAGTGATTGATGCCAGTCATCTCGGTATTTGATATACTGTCTGGTATTTTGGAAGATTTCACAAACATTACAACGTTAAAAATGTTGATGACCTCCCTGATGCTGTTTACAACAGATCCAGAGAAGCAGATGTTAGCAATGCCACATATCATGACTTATGTCTACTGATGTCTTGATGTCAGATATTTTCTGTCTGAAATATTTCAGTGCAATGTCTTTACCTTCTCACCAATAGAGCACCTGATTCCAAAAAATGCTGAGTTCCTTCAATTTCTCAAATTCAATTTCAGTCAAGTTCAGAAAATACGAAGTATCTCTAGAATAGCTGGGTTCAACTGTACGCAGCAGTTCACTGTCCAGAACAACAAACACTGACAGACACTATTCATCTGATTAGAAGATTCTCACCTGATAGCACAGTTTAGTAGGCATTCTGACCATGTAAAGAAAGTTTTTCAATATTTATTTAGCATAGGAGACCCAGTAAACAAACAAAATAGACTATTCAACCAATAGAAGTTCATGCAAAAGGCATAAATTACGTGCTGCGTGTTTGGAAATGAAATAGATATCTACACTGTGTTTTCAAGAGCAGTTAACAGACAGTAGGAGGTATACATGAGTTTTAGCATTAAAAGTCCTATTGTGCTCATTTTGAAAAAGACTTTTCATCTGGCAGAGATGTTGTGTTAGCTAATAATTGCAGCACCAAAATAAGTTGTTTGATTAAAAAGTCAAGCTCAGAAGCAAATAGAGCTCAGTCTGTGGTCTCCTTCACAGAGTTTCAGCACTGAATGAATTTATCAAAATACTTCTTCTGAAACAGCAAGTATGGACATAATAGCATCTTCTGTGGGCAAAGAGGTTTTTAAAAAGTATTTTCCTACAGTGAAGGTGATATTCTGTTGTAAAACAGGAAAAGATACTAGGACTTACCTTTATTATGTGTTAGGAAATCTATGTATATTTTACTCAATGACTGTTTAAATTTCACATGTATACAACCAGGATTTAAAGTCTTCATACCGACTGTGCTATGTAGGTTACTCCAAAAGTAATGTCTCCTATTTATTTCCATAGAAACTACAACAGACACAAAGATCACCATAGCATTATTTGATTGAGCAGATTCTCATCTAAAAATCACTCTTTTTCAGCATAGGCATAGCAATGTATTTTCACCAGTGATGAAGAAGAGCCTGCATGTTGTACTTGTAACAATCTGCACCAGCAGAAGTGACCCACTGTTGCTGTCATCGCTGCTGAAATGCACCACCTCAATGTGTTCATTGTTTAGTCACCATAAATATTCAGGAAGTGTTGATGAATGTCAATAGGTACAATTTTTTCCACATGGAAGAATTCAACAACACCCATTTGCTACATATGCGTTTCCACATCAGACACTATTTTGTCAGACTGCCCCTCTGCTGCCATCTGTCGCATAGCAACAAAAATGTAATAGAATATTGGTGAGGAGGCACAACTACTGCCATTCAACCAACATGCACTTTATCATGCATAAAATATGAGTCATTACTCACATCCAGTGAGACAAAACAGCATAGTCAGGCAATGGATGATGTGTTTCAGCAGTGATGACAATGACAGTGTGTCACCTCTTCTACTGTAGAATTTACAGGCTTTATTTTCATCACTGTTGAAAATGCATAGCTAATGGTGGGGATTGATGAAAAATAATGATTTTTAGCTGTTAATTTGATCTATCAAATGTTGCTATGATGCTCTGTGTTGTAGCTTCCATGGAAATAAACAAAGGGCATGCTTTTGCAGCTGCTTATGTAGTAACTAATGGGTTCTGTTTCTAAAAGAATTTAGTGTAGATCATTTTAGGAAAGACTTGTTCATTGTGAGTCTTCTGGTTTAAAATAACCAATAAGCTTAAAATAACTGATACTTTACTATTCATTCTCTTCTCACATCTCCTCTCTTCTTCTCTCTTTTCCCTGCATTATTCCAAAGAGCTTTTATTTTATTTTATTTTATTTTATTTTATTTTATTTTATTTTATTTTATTTTATTTATTTGTTTGTTTGTTTGTTTGTTTTCTCTTTGGTTTGTCTGGGTTTTACTTCATGGTCTATTTACTGAACAGTTCATTCTGTCCAACAAAGTAGAACTAAACTATCCTTTTTCATTCTGTCCTAATAATCTGCTTGTCCAAAATTGTGGAAAAGGTATCTCCTGTGACTTGTTTTTCAGCCTACAGAAAAAGACTTGGGAAACATGAAAATCATCTTAGAACAAAATATACTTTTTAATTTTCTTGAATCTGTTCCAGGGGTTCCAATTGCAGAGAAGGAGAAAGGAATGTGTTTCCTTCTGATGGTGAGATTTTTTTTGTTTCACTTGCAACAGGAAATGAGAGTGCAAACATCAGTGTTCAAGAGGATAATGCAGCCTGATTTGAACAGTGAAACTGGGTAGAACATACCTAGAACAGCAGAAGCTTTTTGAAACTTGGACATAGTCATTGGAGTTGATACTTAAGAACACTTGTGGAGAATTATGTGGCATCTAAGTCACTCAGATTGCAAGAATATATTGAAGCTAGTAGAATGGCACAATGAAAAGACTAATAAAATAGATTTCTGATGTGGGAAATCATAATAGAGATGATAAACACAAACAATATTGGAATAAGATCCTGTAGAAAATGCAATAATGACATTACTAGTTTTCTCTAATATTGATCTCTTCCTGTGGTCTTCTCTGCAGATTTACTCCATTGAAAGTACTTAAGACGTGGAATATTTTATAGTGGTTGGGCACTCACTTGGAAATTACTTTTGCAAATGAGATAGCTATTAATGAAGTACATTTGAAATTAGAGCTATACAAATAAGTTTCCCTGCAGTTTTGTCTCTAAGGTAATCAGCAGAAAGGAAAAGGTGATAAAATATTTTGGTGTGGGATCATCACTAATATTAATGCCAGAGGCTGAACTTGCAAACCACCTCTATAAGGGCATGCTAGAGGGATGGAAAACAGCAGTAGCTAATCGCAGAATAAGAGCAGGAAAGAGAAAAAAGTATCAAGTGATGTCTGAAAAAGAGGGTAAATTGCCTGAGCAAACAGGTTCATATTTCTATTCTGTGCTTGGCTGGTGCAGCCTTGCCTTGAGATCCATGTGTAGTTTTGGGCAAATAAGAAGGATGTAAAGCTTCTAGACAACATCCAAAGGAGGACAATAAAATTGACAAAATGTCCAGAGGACAAGACATGGGGAGCAGCTGACATCACTTGGTTGGTTCAGCCTAGAGCAGAGGAGGCTGAGGGGGGCCTCATGGTGACCTATAGCCCCACATGAGGGAAGCAGAGGGACTGTGCTGATATCTCTCCTCTGGTGACAGCAACATAACCTAAGAGAACAGCATGAAGCTGCATCAGGAGAGGGTAAGGTTAGGTGTTAGGAAACTGTTCTTCACCAGAGGGTGCTTGGGCTCTGGAACAGGATTGCCAGGGCACTGGTCATGGCCCCAAGCTGCCAGAGTTCAAGGAGAATTTGGATGAAGCACTCAGACATCTAGTTTGATTTTGGGTAGTCCTCTGTGGAGCCAGGAGTTGGACTCAACAGTCCTTGAGGGGCCCTTCCAACTCAGGATATTCAAAAATTATATGAAATTTGTGAGGATATGCATGCAAATATAAAACTTAGAGACCAAGCAGTACTAGCTCTTTTGCTGAACAACAAGTTCTCCATTTGGAAATGTACCGACTTGAGACCGAAGTCACAGTTAAATGGACGCTGTAAAAAAAGGTTGTTGTTTTGTTGTTTGTTTTTTTTTTTTTAAAAAGCTTGAGAAATGGAGGCTAATAGAAGAGCATCCAGGTCCTGGGTTATAAATGTGTCCAGCAGGACAACTGAACATGTTCTTTTTTAAACAGTGTGCTCGTGTTTTTACAAAAGTTTGTTTAGTGTGTCATAAGTAGAGCTGGTCCAAATAACTCAATTGATATGAGGTTTCAAACAGTTTTTACCTTGAAGCATTATTCTCTTATCTCTTTTATAGTTGTTTCCAGCACTAATGGAATATATTTAGTGGTTTGCTTCTTTTTGGTAAGATAGATCTACCTTGTGCCTATGTTACTAGAATGGATAATATAAAGCACACAACCCAAGAAAAGCAAGCCACTCATACATTCTCACTGCTTAGCATAATTGCTTCTAGATATTATAGAAGGAAAGTGAAAGGGAGCATGGAGCCAGTGGGAGGTCAGAATTGAAGGTGAAAAAAATATAAGATCAAAATGTGAGTTTCCAATCAAATAAAGGCTTTTGGAAGAATTATACAGACTTGGACTAGCATACCATACTAATCTGTGCAGTACATATAGAGCTGTTTAAGGGAAACCTGTATATGAGCCAACATATACCATAGTCTTTATGGAACATTTTCACAGCTTTGTATTTGGAATATTTCAATAGAAATACATATTCTAGGCACATTTAAGAAAGCTAAACTCTGAAATATTTAATTCTAGACCCAAATATGTTTTTGAATTCAGGTGTCATATTAAGAAAACAGTATTTACACTGAATTGTTCTAGTAATTTCTAACAGTATAAGTTGAATCTTATACATGAGAATATTCAAACTGTTTTCTCCAGACAATTTGTTCAACTGTTTCTTTTCTTTGTGGATATCAGGCACTCAGACTTAAAATCCATTGTCTGCGTCTTTCAAGACAGTTTATGGAGACAGGAGGCAGTCCTGTCCACCTGAGAATGAAAGTAGAGTCACTAGCAGATGAATAGGGCTTCTGGGAAATAACTGACACCAGAACTAAACTTCTATCAAAAGCAGCTGATCCTTCTCAGCGCCAATTCAAGCTGGAGTCTGTGGAGCCTTTGGGAAAACAAGCCCTTGGAAAAGATAGTGCTCACCTTTTGACATCTGATTTCTGCCCATGTGTACTCTCAGACAGAGATTTAAATGTGAGAATATATGCTTCTCAAATGCATTTTATGCTCATTTCATTGCTGCAAGTGCAGACAACAATATGTGCTGGCAAATACATGACTCCTCACAGGACTGCAAAGCAGCAGCAGGAGTACTTCTGTAAAAGCTGACGTGACTGCTGTGAGGAATCTGAGTATTGTAGCTTCATGGCACGAATCCTCAAAAATGTAAGCATGATAGATGCCTTTTAGTAGTGCATATAATATCTCTGAAGGTATACCTACCTGCACACAAACTTACAGAGAAAAGTGTGGACAAGCTATCACCTCCAATTTGTCCATGTAAAAAGTAAATATGAATATATTCTCAGAAAGCAAGACTTGTTTACTATGGTGGCTTGAGCTAGCCAAATAATTTGATGCAGAGTTCTTTGCCTGGCTCTATTACCAGCTCTCCCCTGTAGGCTTATGCACCCGTCTCTGAAGGAAGCAAGCTGCATACTGCTAACGAGGCTCATCAACATTCCTGCCAACATTGCTGCTTCCAGCCTCACCAATCCTTATTAACAGAGCTCTAAGGCAGGTTGGCTCCTCAGCTAGATCATTCATGGGGTCACTTTTCCATACCAAAGCACCATAATAAAGTCTCAAATTGGAAAAACATCTTTTAAGTGTACTCTACAGCCTTTATTTAAATGCCTTTTAATGTAAATTCACTGCTCATAAAAGTGAAGGAATGACTGTTCTGGCAGCCTCTGGGCATCATTTGGGAAGATGAAGTGCAGGTTTATCTGCATAACAGCAACTGCAGTATCTCTGGCTATGGCCCTGTAACCCCAGCACAGTCTCTTCATCAGAATTAGCCCAGCCCAAGTCCTGCAGCTGTTTTATAACCATGGGCAATGTCCATCAAAGTGAGGGAGACCAAACTGAATTTTCTATTCATGAACTGATTACAGTTTAGATTTACTGTGTCTCCCATGAGCTGCCACTTGCAGTGATTTACACTGTCCAATGAGTCATAACACTGCTAGTGGAAAGAACTGGAGATATATTAGGATGTAATGATGACACAGCACCTGAGAAGTATGAGGAAGGCTTTAGTCAAATTCATGATTCCTGATCACTGATGGTGCCTGTAGCGCTAGAGAGAGAGCATGCGTACTGATGACTCTGTACTTTAACATTATGGCCTCTTCCTTGCCAAATGCTGGGTCAGTTTTACAAAAAAATAAATTAACCTTCCATCTTCCCTAACGATTTGGCTGCGTCCCACCTGTTCATTTCAGAGCAATGAATTAATGGGAAGCATCTCCACTAAAGAAGGACAAACATACTTCATTAAAAAAAAAGTCAGAAGTTGTCTCAAAATTAAAAATGTGCCTAGATAACCCCAAAAGACAGGGACAAATCAAGTGATGGAGCAGAATACTCTGCAGAATCACACCCAAATACCTCAGTGGATCATTGCACTGGAGAAACACCAACCAACATACAAGTTGCCATTCATTAAGCAATAATAACTTCTAATAAGAATATTGAGATTCTAAGTACCTGTATTAATATGTAGCTCTTTACTAATTTTATGTAGGTATTAACTAAAAGTGAGAAAATAACATCTAGATATAATGAAAATCAAAGATGAACGGCTTTAGTTATCAACAAACAAAAAACTTACAGAGAATGTATGAGTATAAAAATTGTGCTAGAAGTGTGTGCTCAATGTCATGCTCAAATACACAAGGCTCTTGAAGCTTCAGAGGACTCACAGTGCCCCCATGTGAGAGTGTGCTTGAAGGGTTAACTTTTATGCAACAGATACATCTGGACACAAGTCTGCCCTCAGCAGGCAGTAGCTGAGAGATCCCATGTCTTGTCCCTGCTTTCCACAAAAACAGGCTTAGATAACTTCTGTTCCAGTGATTAAATCTTGACATCTGTCCTGTATAATCAGTTTAATCGTACTGCAGAAGATTCAGCTTTAGTTTAATGGAAAAAGCTTTCAAATGATAGATGGCAAGGAATGAAAAACAAGGGCAAGAAAGGTGAAGTGCTGTCATTTAATCAATATGTAAATGCTACCTTCCTTATTGTTTAATGTTACCTTGGCTTCTTTACTTATTTATTTATTTCTAAATCAGATTTGTTCATTATTCCAGTACTACTTAGAACATGCACCTTTATCTATGCCTATTAGACCAACATCTAAACTGTTTCTATCTCAAGTACATCAGTAACATGCTTGAAGGTGTTCATGTAATCACATCTTTCGCAGGCTTTGTCCCAGTCAGTGTAGCAGACAACTTAGCAGCTCTCAATTTTTCATTCAAAAATACTATTTATTTTGCTTTTTCAACATAGATGAAGCTAAAAAAAATAATATGCATTTTCTGTAAGAGAGATCTGAGGCAAGAAAGGAGAGTGAAATTATACTGTTTAAGAGGGAATAGTTCAGTTAAGGTAGAGAACTAGAATAAATAAATAAATAAATAAATAAATATTCCGATATTATAATTATCAAAACTATTTCCTCAGCACACCTTATTTTAGAAAAAAATAGTTAAGTTGCAAGGGACATTCAAAGATCATCTTGTCCAACTGAATTATTATTGTTACTAGTAACAACAGACTTTATGCTTGCATTCAATATTTTCAAATTTAAAGAAACAACAACTAAAAAGAAAGACTTCAGCACTTTTGTTGAAATCTCATGCATGACCTTGTCAAGGAAGTCGTAAGACTTTAATAGCTGAGCATAATATTCTGCCTGCGATCCAAGAATGCACTTTAAATTTTCAGATTCAATAGTACCTAAACAAATGCTGTAGTTATTTTGAGAACAAATGGACTTTTGCTACAGATTAAATGAATGCCTACACATGGCTTTGGAAGTGTCTTGACCTTTTATTAATAAATATGCTCTAGCTGCAAAATACTTTCCTTCTCAGGTTGACAATCCTCTTCATGCACATGCCTAATGACAAAGACATTTACAAATACAAGATCTCAGTTACCAGTGTTCCTTTGAGCAGCACATCACTGAATGCAGCCTTTCCATCTACACATTCTTTGTAGAAGAGCCTTCTCCTTCTACTCATTGATGGGGGGATATGAAGCTCCCTCAATGTCTGCTGTACCCCATCAGCTGTCTCACACAGGACAAACAGTATCTATGCATGTCATCACTGAAAATATTCTGGGCCTGTAAAGATGATAGTAATATTTTGATGTCATTTGAACATTGATTGTTCAAATGATCACTGATTACAGAAAATATCGAAGTTTAATATTGTTGTAATGATGTATTTTAGCAAAATTATTAAGAAAATGCTATTGGAATCCCCAGTACAGGAAGGACGTGGAGTTCTTAGAATGAGTCCAGAGGAGGGCCACTAAGACGATCAGAGAGCTGGGGCACCTCTCCTATGAAGAAAGATTGAGGAAATTTGGCTTGTTTAGCTTGGAGAATAGAAGGCTCCAGGGAGACCTCATTGTGGCCTTCTAATACTTGAAGGGAGCTTATAAACAGGAATGGCTGTCTATGAGGGTGGATCACGATAGGACAAGGGGGAATGGTCTTAAACTGAGACAAGGGAGGTTTAGGTTAGATATTAGGAGGAAGTTTTTCACACAGAGGGTGGTGATTCACTGGAACAGGTTACCCAAGGAGGTTGTGGATGCCTCATCCCTGGAGGCATTCAAAGCCAGGCTGGATGTGGCTCTAGGCAGCCTCCTCTGGTAGTTGGCGACCCTGCACTTAGCAGAGGGGTTGAAACTAGGTGATCATTGCGGTCCTTTTCAACCCAGGCCATTCTATGATTCCACAATAATGGAAGAGTGTACTATTTGTGACTGCATAACACGTTTAAATAATTCTTTGCTAGGGTAGTTGTACTAAAATAGTGAATAAATAATTAACTTCAGACATTTGTCAGTGCCAAAAATTATAATCACACTAAATTTTTAGCTATTCTCTTTACAACACTGTAGCACAACAGCAATAATTAAAGAAATACAATTTTCTATCTCTAGATTCAGATCTCATACAGAACTACTTTATAGCTGTTATTTATTTTTCTTTATTTACTCAGGAAATAGAACTACAAACTTACTCAGGAAATAGAACTACAAACACTTCTCACTGTTTATTAGTCAGTTTTCTTGCTTGGTTGAGCAATGTCAATTTGCCAGCTTGTCACAGTGAGTCATTGGCTCAGCCAGGTTATAAGACAGGATTCTTATTTCTCATTCTTTGTTCTAGCCTGTAAATTACAAGGCTCTTTGCTGTTCAGAAAAAAAAAATCAAGGCCACGGACTTTGCTATGTCATACAAATGATACAGTGGTTAAAGCCAAGGCTGGAAGTCACTAAACTTGTGGATGGTTTCTGTCTGGAGGTATCTGACTCATCCAGTTACAAATCAAGTGCTGAACCAACTGCATGTGAAGATCCAGTATGGGTATACATATGCAAATCATTTTCCCAGTCACTTTTAAAACACCAATACAAGAATTTCATAAAACACTCAGACGTATTAGAGTTTCTGAATGTATCTGCAAACAGGTTGGGAAGACATGGGTCTGTTGCACTTAGGCAATTCAGTCATCAGTGTTCCATAACAAGAATATTTTTCTTTATTTTGGTGCAAGAATGAAATGACCGTGACATTGTCTTTCTTCCAAAAATGCTGAAATGTACAATTCTCTACTTCCTGTCACACACTTAGCTCTTCAAAAAAAGTCAACTGATTCAATTTTCTGCCATTCCAGTTTTTCAGTTTTTCTGACAATACCTTCAAAACCTGTAACAGAAGAAGAGGGGTATAGGGAATATATACTTTTCTTTTTTCTCCTGAAGACACAGTACTACAGTAAGGATGGGAATGATTGCTACCATTCTGTAATGGATATTGGATGTAAATGTTTTCATAAGTAATATGTATAAGTGTATGTATCTATAAATATATATAAAAGCACGTGGAGAATGGATGCTATATAAAATCAGTTTTATAGCTCTTTTTTTGTTGTTTGTTTGTTTGTTTGTTTTGGTTTTTTTGTTTGTTTTTTTTTTTTTGTGAGACATTCTACTTATAAAAGCAGGAAAAAATATGAAGCAATAATAGAATGCCTTTAAATATAACCTGAAAAAAATATACAGCTAAAACTGTTTGTCTATGTCTTTGTCCTATCAATCCAAAAAAAGAGCATAAACTAAGGCAAAAAATGGCATAAGAAAATACAGAGTAAATGAAAACAAGCCCTTTGTTGGGGAACTTTTGTTTTGATATTAGTTAAAATAGATATTTTCTGGTAATGTGTTGACACTAAACATTCTTTAAAGCTTATGTAAAATAAAAAGCTGCAGGATGGAGATTTATCTTGATAATCCCTTTCAGAAAATTTTGTTTTCCTCGATGAATAAACACAAGAGAATTCATAGTACTATGGTGCTATTCATTTAGTGCTTTCATGAAATCAATGTTTTATGCAGTGGTTAATTATATATTGTAAAAAATGCATGTGTTCGCATCAGAGCAAAGGCTGAACTTTGCATGTTGTTTGTATGCAAACATGAGCAAAATAAAAAGAAAACACAAAAGGCACAATATCTCAAAGTTACGAGATTCCACATAATTATAAACAGGATAAGGTAACTGAAAGCAAAAGACAAAATAGCAGTGCAGGCTTTGTGTGTGTGTGTGTGTGAGAGAGAGAGAGAGAGAGAGAGAGAGAGAGAGACAAAGGATATATATATATTTATATATTACATATATATTTACACATATATGTAATAATTGTATATAATATATATATATTACACATATATAATATATAATTTTATATATAATATTTTTATATGTAATTTTAGGAAAGCAGAGAAAAAAGGTAGAGAATTCCAAAGCATTTCCATCTAATTCACCTAAATTAAAAGCACGTGGTTTCTTGATCCTAATTTCACAGGATAAGGATTTTCATATTTTCTGTACTTCAAAATAATTGAAATAAAACCAAATAAAAATGAACACAGCACTATCAAATGGAACAGCTATGCTAAAGGGTACAACTGATCATCCATAATCTCAATAGTAAGGACTTTTCTAAATTACTCTGCTTTTTAAGATAGTAAATACCTAGATTGCCTATTTTTGTCAGGGCAGAAATTACAGAAAATACCAATTGCTTTATTTCATGATGTGTATATATTTTTTATTTATTTTTGTTAAAGAACACAATACCAAAGGTCTTGCAATATTTTCACTGGGTAAGACTTAGCAGGGCTTCTTTGTCTTACAAAGTAAACCAATTCAAAAACTGGTAAGTATTGTATAAGTATTTTTGTGTTTAGGATAGATAAAAGATTGAAACCAAAAGTATGACTGTTAATTACAATGAATCTCATTCTGATATGTTTCCATTTCACATATGTAGCAAAGAGGATATCTAAAAAGTATAACAAAAACATACTTGATTAATTTGTTTACAGTCAAGCAGTGAAGCATACACTTTGACTAGGTACACTGCAGAGGACACAGAGCAATCGGAATGACATATTAGCTGTTTATGAATGGTTCCAACAAATAAAAATCTGTTTGGCAGAAGTGTGTATTATCATTATTATATATACATGCATTTGCATATGCATTTAAATACATAAATAGCTTTTGAGGAAAAACAACTAAATGTTGCTTTTTACAGAAAAATAACTCTTCATCTTGTCATTCTCAAAGCATTGCTAGGAAGGCATAGGAACAGACATCATGCACTATCTTGGAAAACAAGAAGTTTT
The DNA here is from genome assembly GCF_054131305.1 of Coturnix japonica. NCBI lineage: Eukaryota > Metazoa > Chordata > Aves > Galliformes > Phasianidae > Coturnix > Coturnix japonica. The sequence continues at coordinate 51,528,885 of NC_140664.1, forward strand.
GTATGAGCAAGATTCAACCAAAGGATTCCTTCCATTAGACAGGAAAAAACACCACATATTCCTCAAATTATTATTTTCTATATGTATTATTCATATATTTCTAAGATTTTCTACTCCAAAAATGAATGAGTGGACTGTTTCCAAAGTTAAATAAGAATTTTCATTCTTTTCAGAGAACAAAATAATAGGACAAATAGGGAAGATCTCTCTTGAACTGGGGAGCCAGAACTGGACACAGTACTCTAGATGTGGCCTCATCTGTGCAGAGTAGAGGGGGAAGATCACCTCCTTTGACCCACTCACCATATTTTTTTTAATTCACCCCAGGATATCTGTGGTCTTCTCGGCCACAAGGGCACACTGCTGGCTCATAGCCAACCTATTGTCCACCAGAACACCCAAGTCCTTCTCCACAGAGCTCCTCTCCAGCAGGTCACCCTCTGACCTGTACCAGCTCTACATTTGCATCATCAGACTTGCTGAGTGATGACTCTATCCCTTCATCCAAGTTCCTGATGACAATCATTGCTCTAGTTTGAAGTAAGTGTTCAGCAACCTCTGAATATCAATCTGAGTAGATTCTAGAAGGAAAAAGACTTTCTGTAGCTTCTCATTTAAAGAGAGGATGTCACATCAGCATTAACAGCTGGTGTTGAGTGCATAATGGTTTGTAACATTACAATTACAGAGTCAAAGCTGAGAAATGACTGCATCATAATGAATTTAGAGTTCAGGAAACAATGACTTCACATGACACAGTTTCTGTTTCCAGGATACATCTCATTTTGAATGTAGCCATAACGAGATACGTACATGAATATAATAGCAAAGATGCTAACTTAAATCTGAAGGTCAGTTTCTACACAAATGGTTCTGAACAAATGGTTCTGAATTATTTTATTGATGACTTTATTCATAGAATAATAGCATGGCCTAATTCTTTTAATGCAAACGCAGAAGCTGCTAAGTAAAGTTCAGTCAAAACAAGTCTTCCTTACCTGCTCTGTCAGGGCTACAGCAGAAAAGAGAGCCTTTCTGTTTTTATTGTCGATCATCTTAGCAGCATGAGGTTCTTGTCTGAGTTTTCTTTACTGTATCAAAAAAGAAAAAAAAAATGCTAGCAAACAAGAGCTGGAAGGAAAAAAGAACTCTTTCAGATAACCTCAGTCCTTTCTGACTTGTCTCTAGAAGACAGGATGCTTACTGAAGTCAGGAAAAGCTTATATAAGCTTCAGCTATGAAAATGAAATTTCTTCATTTTATTCAGTTATTTAATAAAGCAGGGTAAAAGGCAGATTCATTTTCAAAGAATACATGCATTAAATAGAAAGTTCATTAAAGTTTGCAACCAGTATAAATCCCAGAAGTGCTCTTTGGATTTGACCCCTCCAGATGTCGTTTTGTCAAAGAAATATTTTTAAAACAGCACTTTCATGCACTCACAATGTCAGAAGCCATAATTCTTTAGTCATTTGGCATTAAGATAGAATTATCAGTAAAGTTCATATACTTCATAAAGTTAATATCCCCAACAGACATTTTAACACAGCTGTTGTGCATGTAATTCAATTGTAATTGTAGTGATTGAAAGATAATAGTGTAAAATTAGTGTACCTCCCCACAAAACTGATGGAAACTTCAAATTCAGCTTACTGCACATATGTCTCCTCACTGCATTGCAGCACTTTTAGAATCTAAGCAAATAATCACACAGTGACAAAGGTGTTTTTAACCTGGAAATAGTAAAGTGGGAATTCAAATTAGTCTAATACACCAGAATAAAGTAATATCATCCAAAGTACTCCTGTCTGTACACTTCGTAGCACTCTATCTTCATATATTATTGAACTACAAAATAATGATGTCATATGCTAAATAAAACACAACTGTCATTTAAGAATACAGTTTTAGTTTTTGATTAGTTCATATATACAAAGAAAGCTCTTAGCTGAGAAATTGTTATAGCATATTTCCTTTCTGTAAGTTTTGTTTCTTAGATCTTTATAGCAAGCTAATAAACCACTACAATGCAATATCTACAAACTACAACCGCCTGAAAAGGGATTTATCTCTGTATTTTATTAACTTCCATCTGTTCAATAGTGCCATTGTTACTATGCTCTCTTAAAAAATATATATACTGTTAAGATGTTAAATTAAATCAATTTCAGTATTCTATGTAGTTTGAATAAATTCAAAACAATAATTTTGAATAACTCACTTGTTACAAACTAGCCATCTGAAATCTACTGAAAACTAAGCTGTCAATGCCATGTCTCGGTCTCCAATCTTGTAATCCTCTTTGAGAGTGACCTGATTCTCCTTTTTGAAGCAGACTATGAAGGTCCTCTTCATTTGTGCACTGGCCTGCCCATTCAAAGCAGACTGCAGAACTGAGGTCCTTCTTGTAAGTATTTGTTGCTTAACTGCTGTTTAGTTGCTTACCAAGACTGACAGCTACCTGTAGTATACCATTCCTTGCAGAGACAAAATATCTCTTACTACTGGATTAAACAGATTTATTAGTAGAAGCCTTGCTGCAGATGAGATTGTATGGTAGACATCTCATTCCAGATTTTGAGCATGTAGCTTATTTTTGAATGCTGGAAGGTGAGCTGACACTATAAATCAACTAAACTTAGCTCTTTAAAGACTGATTAAAAGGCAAGTAACCCTACTGCTACTCATTAACCATAAGATAAAAGGGCAGGAACAGTGAGGAGAAGAAATCAGACTATCACAAAGCAAGGGAGCACTCAAGTTGTTATAGTCAAGGTAACGTTCAAGCAGGACATACTGGCCTGACCATAGCTTCACCACCTGACAATAAGCAGCTTGATGAACAGTAGTTATTTTCATCTTTGAAAAACTTACTGTTGTAATACTGGTTACAATTAAAATTTATGGGGACATTTGTGTCGATATACTGATTTGTTCAGGCTTTCATGTATTTCACCCTTTACAGAAGTAATGTAAGGTTTTTTTTGCAGGGTTTTGTGATAAAATGTGCTCCTAAAGCAAGGAGCAGGGGAGGTTATATACACCTCCATTTACTCTTTATTCTTCAAGACTCAAGGATAATAAGCGTTTAGCTGAGATGCATATTCATCTTACAAAACATTTGCTCATTGTAAAAACTGTGTCATTTTTAACTGTTTGAATTTTACAGGGAAGGAAAAAATATCTAGGGTACTTTTTTTTTTTTTTTTAAACTCACTTCACTATTTACGAAGTCTCAGTAAGACATCTGTCAGAGTTATGCAAGCATATAAAGTTGAAAACAGTAGTGCAGATAAAAGTCTATTCTATTGACAAATAATGAAATTCTTTTCAAAGCAAGCACAAAGCTTGATGTGTTCCATCTCTTTCTCCCAGCTTATATTTTTCACACACGACTGTCATTTTTTCACTCTTAAGATTCTAGGGAACTCTCTGGGCTTAGACTTTAATATTAGTAATCATATTAATCTTTTAAACTTTCACAGGCCTTAAGCACAAAAACAGCATATGGCTGTGCAACAAAGAACCTCTGGAGATTTTCTATTCCTCCAAAAGCACATAAAATCTTGTGTTGCATTCATTCTTATTCATTGCTTGCCTGACCATATTTTAACCCTGCAAGTATCAAGATATCAGTCCAATTCATTATGTTTTATTTCGTACCATCTGCACCTTAAGGATTGTATTCATCGAAAATTAAAATCTCCTTCCACAAGGGCAGTGCCTGGGTGTCATCATGGTAACAGATCTATCAAGACAGTGAATAACAAGATAAGTGACTGCATCCTTCACAAGTCTGTAAGGCCAATAAGCTGCAACTGGCACATATTACTGAATATCTGGACAGGATTACGAATTCTGATACCCAGGATGAAAAAAATACAATAACAGCCAATGATATCTTAGAGACTAATAACCTACTCTTGCAATTTGTTAGACAAAAGAGAAGCCATGTTTATATAAGGTGGTTAAAGAGTGACACTATTGAATACAGAATCTCATTTAAAAATTCTATCAAGAATATTAAGGGTGCATATTTAAACATTTATTTCATTAAAAGCCAGTGCTATATCAATTTTTAAAAATAAACTTAAATTTTATAGATGTATGTTGCATACAAAAGACATTAAAAGAACATTAACATTGCAAAATCAAACATTTAAAAGTTAGGGAATGAAAGGCTTAATTAGCCCTCTTGTGCATAGGCACTCTGATGGTTTTTCCTCAAAAATGCTCTGTATCAGAGCCATCAAGAACTATAAAAATCTAGTTTCTCTTGGTTGCAGCTTAAGGGCTGAACTATTAGTGACTATCTCTTTTTTCTCTACCGCCTTATTCACACCTTCTTCACAATAGATTTGGTCCCGCAGGAAAAAAAAAAAAAAAAAGTCTATGGTTAAGTACAGATAAAGACATGCTCTCCTACAATAGAGATACTTTAGTAGCTAGAAAATGGATAAGCTCAGTAGGATAATACAGAAGGATCATGTAAAAAAGCTGGCAGCCTGTGGCTTGGACAGATACACTCTTGGCTGGGAAAGGAACTGGCTGGAGGGCTGGGCCCAAAGAGTGGTGGTAAATGGAGCTAAATCCAAAGGGGTACCAGGCATGCGTGGTGTTCTTCAAGGGTCAGTGCTGGGGCCTGCCCCCTTCAATATCTTTCTTGATGACCTGTATGAGGGCATCGAGCGCACACTCGGTAGGTTCACAGATAACACCAAGTTAGCTGGATGTGTTGATCTGCCTGGGGGTAGCAAGGCCTTACAGTGGGATCGGGGCAGCATGAATTGCTGGGCTGAAGCCAACAGGTTGAGGTTCAGCAAGACAAAGTGCCAGGTCCTGCACTTTGTCCACAGCAACACCATGCAGTCCTACAGGCTTGGGGCAGAGTGGCTGGAAGACTGTGTAAAGGTTTCCTTTCCCAGGACCTAGGGGTACTGATCAATGCTTGGCTGACCATGAACCAGCAGTGTGCCAAGGTGGCCAAGAAGGCCAACGGCATCCTGGCTTGCACCAAAAACAGTGCTGCCAGCAGGAATGGGGAAGCGATTATCCCCCTGTACTCAGCTCTGGATTGGCCACAAGTACTGTGTCCAGTACTGAAGCCCTGGAGCATGTTCAAAGAAGGACAACAAAACTCATGAGGGGTCTGGAACACAGGCCTTATGAGGAGCAGCTGAGGGAGCTGGGATTGTTCAGTCTGGAGAAGAGGAGGCTCAGGGGAGACTTTATTGCTCCCTATAACTACCTGAAGGTTAGGTTAGGGAGATTGTAGTGAGCTGGGAGTCAGCCTCTTCTCATGTGTAACTGGTGATAGGACTAGAGGGAATGGCTTCAAGCGGAGCCAGGGGAGAGTTAGGCTGGATGTTAGAAAATACTACTTTTCAAAAACAGTGGTCAGGCAGTGGAATGAGCTGCCCAGAGAGGTGGTGCTGTCACCAGCCCTGGAGATGTTCAAGTAATATTTGGACTTTGTTTTGAAGAACACGGTTTGATGAGAACTACTGGTGATAGGTGGATGGCTGGAGTGGATGATCTTGTAGGTCTTTTCCAACCTTGGTGATTCAGTGACTGCTCTCATGCTTGAGATGATAACCAAGATCTTGTATGTCTGAGTGAGTATGTCTGAGTGAGTATGTCTGAGTGAGTATGTCTGAGTGAGTATGTCTGAGTGAGTATGTCTGAGTGAGTATGTCTGAGTGAGTATGTCTGAGTGAGTATATGAATCTTGAAGAATCACTAAGCTCAGATATTCATGGAATTTTTAAAGAACAGGTAACATTCTGCTAATTAAAACTACTCCAGGATACATTTTGCTTTCTCTTTATGTTCTTATCTCTGTGCACTAGCATGTCTTCTAAAGAAATAATGATACCAAAAAAAAATTAAAAAAAAAAAATGGAACAATGACAAGAGAAGAATGAAGCTAAATAATAATCTAGTGTTTGTATATAGTCCTTTAGACAGATCTGCCAGCTACTACTACAGTAAGCTACTGGAGACATAATGATTCAAATATCACTCAAAAATTGTGGAACAGTCATCATAAGTTGTAAACACAATTTTATATAACAAAATTATTTTAAAGTAAAATAAAGATATTTTACAGTACAACAAATTAGCATATTGAAGTAATAATTCTTCTGGGAAAAATAAAATCAAAGTGTAAAGTCCTTATTTAAAGTATCGTATATAAGAATTTATGTAAGTTTCAAAACATAGCCCAAGTAGGAATGAAATGAAAACACCAAAATGCTTAACAGATACTTATTGCTTTGCTTCTTTTGTTGGCATGAATTTTTAAAAAATCACCCACATACGATTTCATTTGCTTTGTGCTTCACCTTCTACATCACAGACTTTGTCAAAGACCAAAAGACCAGACAAAATAACAAAAGGTTTGTACCTCTTTTCATAAATAACTGCTACCAGATATCTAAACAAAGTCACAATTCATCCTGTTCACAGTCATTTCAGCCTTCAGCAGATGTGTGCTTTGAACAAATTTATTGGCCTTATGAATAAAGATTAGCACTCTTCTGTTCATCTCTGCTGGAGTGAATATTATTCTACAGTAAATAGACATCAAATTCAACTGTGGGGATATCTAAAATAAAACCATCCAACCCCACTGGTTCCATTTTCCAAACACCACAGGGAAAGGACTTGCACTTAACATGAATGAAAACCTTTACAAATGTGCATCCTTGTCCCTCTTCTTAAGCTAAAGTTCATTTCTAACTTTTATAAGAGAAGGAACATAAAAGTGAAAGATAAGTAAAACCAGCTAGATCATAAATAATAATAATAATAATAATAATAATAATATAATCATGTATGGTTAGGCCATGAATCTGAAGGGTGAGAGAAGGGCCTCACAGCAAGGGAGAGAAAGAAACTGGGACAGGGGACTGAGAAGATAGTTTGTGTAAAAGTTGCTGGAAGAATGGGGAGTGCAGACACTGGGACTGAAATAACAAGGGGGATGAAGGCCATGAAGATAGGGGTGGAACAGCCCAAGAACAGCGAGGTAATTAGCTGTCCACAGGGCAAGCTGGAACCAGTTGGGGGGGTGCCCCTCCCACAGGGTCTAAAGTTTACAGTGAGGAAGATGAGCCTTCATCCCACAACCACCCCCACACAGGGGTGTCACTACGCACACACAAGGGGAGAGGGACTGCATGCTAATGGAAGTCTCAGGAATGTAATGAATATGTATCCAAATTCCTGCAAACTACTGATTATGTATTAGTTCAGCTTATATCTGCAGCATGCTTTCTCCTAACGGTGTGCAAGTGAGGTGGAGCTATCCTCCTTGCATCAGGACGTATGCATATCATTCATTAAACATACCTGCTTTATAACTACTTTGTTGTTATGGAGTTTGATTCCGCAAGTCAAATCTGTTATCTTAAATATTACTAACACTTAAACTAAGAGCTATGCATTAGGATTGGGAGGAAGCGATAACAGTCAGAAGATTTGTAACAACTAGACTAAATTTCTTAGCCAGTCAAAATAATGATTTTAAAGGCAAATAAGTCAAGGAAAAATAATGAAACATAGGAATATTAAATTTTAGCTACTGCTGGATAGCACCTAACTTCAGTAAGGGTAGCTTTGCAAACAGCTTATCTCCTAGTTCCTGTCATTTAAGCATTATGCCTATCAATATGTCAGAGAGTAAAATAAAAATTAAGTAAAACTCAATGACACTAGGTGGAAAAAAAAGCAAAACTATACATAAAGTGACAGCATATGCCTACCAAAATCTGCATTTTTTTTATACTTATTATTTTTTCATATCTCCTTATAATAATGAATTTTAACAATTTCAAAATAAAATGTATTTTACCCCCAAGACCTTTAAATAAATAATAACAATGGTAGTAAAAGGAATAATATACTAAATTATTTATATATAGAGTTAACTGATCTAGAAAATAAATGAGGGAATCACGCATAATCATTTACTACACTCATAGGGTCTATAGTCATTTATGATCTTATTATATTGCTAGGACAGAGAATGAGTATAACTGATAAGTTTCTTAATTAATCTTCATGTTACCTGCTAGCTGTTATTTAACTTCATGGATTTAAACAAAAAGTCATCTAGCACAATTGAATTGTGATTAACAATAACTTAAACTGAAAATATATCCTTCATCCATTGAAGATCGATGAATTTACTTGTTTGGATAACCACCAAGCTAACAAAAGGGTGGCTGTTTTTGTCAGTGGAGGGAGAGAGGAAGGGGAGCCTGGGATCAAGGTGGTTGACCAGTAATAGCTACTGCCTGACACACAGCTGCAACAGTATGACAACTAGCTTCTCTGAAATATGAGTGCAAAGCAGCCAAAATCCACAGCAGTTAATTATTCCATGTCTTAATTCCACTAAAAGCTTTCTCAGGCTATATGGAAAAAACAAATCCAAGTTGCACAGAACTGCCCACGAGTTTCCTTACTTTGTTTTTTGTTGTTGTTGTTGTTTTTGTGTTTGGTTTTTTTTAATCTGAAAATTATCCTATGCCAACCTAAAGAATTCCTAGTACCAAAGCCACTTTGTGCCTACAGAAGTTAGAAGTAGCTTCTATACTGAACTGCAGTGTTGAGGATAGACATTTCTGATGCTATACACGAAAACAAAGCATCCTGTCTCATCCAGACCACACCACAGTTTGCTTACAAGAGCTAAATTTAAGTGTTCAAGGAAAAGACAAGGTTTAAATAAGACCACTCTGAATTTATTTTTTTTTAAGTCTCTGATTAATTATCAGAGGTGAATAAATATTCAAAAAAAAGTCTGTTCTGATTTGTAGTGTATGCTAAACATAGGCACTTAAAACAACTCCCTCCCTACCCCCCCCCAAAGATTTATACACCAAGAAAGGTATCAGTACAATATGTACCAATGCTTACTTCATATGCACCTAGCATTCCTATAGCCATCCTGTGTTATCTTTCAGTCATTTACTTCAGATTAACTAAACACATTTTACTTATATTTCTGTGTGACATTAAGTCTTCTTTTCCCTTATGACATTATCAAGTAGCCTTTTTTTTAATGAGGATCTGTTTATTTGATCAGAGAAAATATCTTCTGGAGATGGCTTCCCTGATTGATTCAAGTGTCTGCACAGGAATAGTCAATTATAAGATAGGCTCAAATGCCCAATTGGTATCGCAGTGGTTGTCCTGGATAAGCAGGGCAAACCGGTGTAACACAAAGAACAACTGCATTATCCATCTTATACACTGACATTTAAACATGAGAATTTGCCTATCAAAATGAATCACTTTAAAAACCACTTTTTGCTGCCCTCAGAAATGTACTGGCATTTGGGATGTGCTAAACTATAACTGGAACCTGCTTATTCCTTAAAAGAGGCAAGTACTAAAGCTACATAAGGGATACCATCAAGCATCTTAAAATTAATAAACAGATAATACCTACTAAATAAACAATGGCAAAGAAAAGTTGAGAAAGTTAGAAAATAGTAGATGTGAGAAGCAGTATCAAAACAACTCCACTAACAAAATGAGATGGTCAACTGGCTAAACTGCTCATTTGGGAATTATGTATGACTGACTCAGCTCTAACAATGTAGTTTACATTGCCACTGACTACTACCGAAATTGTGCTGTGATCTGCATATGACTCCCAGCTGATATAGTATAAATTTACATCTGGCATGTGTTCTCATTGCTGGAGAACTCCCAGAACTGAGAACCCAAGGTCATTACAAAAAGCAGCATATATTTTCTTATGTGAAACATGTCTCTTTTCAGTACTGATTGTTGTACTTATTCAAAGTAGCTGACTCAAATAGAGATTCCCATTTTCATTTCACTTAGTCATTTATGGCACTGGTAGTTATAATAAGCTGTTTTACTTTTTGTCTTGCTCATTTTTCCCCCCTCTAGTTAATTTTATAGATTGCTCTGTACAAGAGCCAATATACTTGCTAAATGAGTATCTATTTATATGCACCTATCCCTGCATGATTATATGGGGCCACATAACGACATTCCATTGTTCTGTGTCAATTTCTTGTTTTTCCTTATACTTGAAAAGTAGCTTTGATTTCTCATTTTCCTAAACCACACTGGACAGCAATAAAGACTTGAAAACAAAGCCTTACTAAACTCAAAAATAGGAAGGAAACAGAATAAGACCTTCCCGACACAAAAAGGAAGAAAGCTTTTAACATTATCTAACAATGGTTAGTTTTAAACTGGAGAAATATAAAAAGAACAACAAGAACACTAAAATCAAATTTAAAAATAAAAATATAGGAGACTTTAATGACTGATGTTGTTTTACCTCATTTGTTTGTTTCGTATCAGTTGAGTGTGAGGGGATTTCTTACCAAAGCAACTATCAAAACACTGGAAAACCCCAAGTATTTGTTAATATGCTGGTAGAAGACATGCTTAGTTTATTGTGCCTGAAGTTTAATTGAGAAAAGTTCTCAAGAGTTTTTCACCAAAGTCATAAGCACCTGATCTGTAAAAAGCCTTCCTGAAAGGGAGGAAGACTCTGATTTAGGACCCTCCATGAAGTCTACAGTGACCTTGGAACTGCAGGTGTTTAGAGAGCATCTAGGCAGACTTCTGATTCTTGCTTTTCTAACTACACAAATCTCTACAAAAAGCAGAAAGAAGTTATGCTTACTGATCAGTGTTACCTCCAGACATTTCAAATACTGTACCGGAAAGAAGAAAAACAAAACAATGAGTTCTGGCTTAGCTCCATAATGCTAAGCCTTTGTTCACCAAATGGGGAGAATTAAGAAAAAACAAAAAACAACAACAAAAAAAAAAAACAACAATTAAGATTCTGCACAGTTTGACCACTGAGGAATGAACTGAAGACAAATATTAATTTTATATACCTGTATATGTCAATTGGAGAAATCCTTGAAAAGCATGAGTATCAAGCAGCAAGAAGAATGACTTGAAATTACATAAGGCAACAAATACAATAAAAGGAAGACTCCCAAACAACATCCAATTTCCTAGTATTCAAACATACTCAATTGTGATGTAGTCTTCCAAAGCAGGGGGAAAAAAGCCTCACTACTCATGTAGATAAACCCTGTGTTATCTTACTGTAGTAAGATAGAAAATTACTACACTAGAAATTAAACTATTCAGAAAAAAAAAATAAAAAAAAACACACATTATGAAGCTGGCACTAAATAAACGTTTGAAAACTGTCTGAAAAAACTACTAGAGCACACATGACTAGGAATAACATTCTTCTAGAGAGATTCCAGAGGACGGTCACAAAGATGATTAGGGGCCTGATGCATCATCCTTATGAGGAAAGGCTGAGAGATCTGGGACTGTTCAGCATGGAGATTATTATTTTCAGTTGTCTGTGGCAACAGGATAAAGAGGAATGAGGAAAAATCCTGAAACACAGGAAGTTCCATACAAACATGCAAGAGAAATATTATGAGGGTGACAGAGCAGTCTCTTCCAACCCCTAAGATTTATGGCTGTCTTATCATGCTTACATCCAGGTACATTCCTAATGCAGAATTACTTACATAATATTATCTTCCACTGAAACAGACTACGTATCACGGACGGAGATTCAAGATTCGCAAAAGCCAATCAGTAGAGCTAACTGAAGGAGAGATTTTATACATCTTGTAACCTATAGTATCAAGGGAAAATCTCAAAGTTGCCACAGTGACAACAAAAATAAATAGCTAAATATCTGTCTTAAACTCATAGTGTTCTTTTGTAGGAAAGGAAAAAATAAATAAAAACATCTGGAAAATAGGTTGACTTAAGCGGGTGAACACCTATGTAATGAATATCTTATCCAAGATAACACAGTATAAACCAAACAGTCTGAACATAAGGCGATGAACAGCAGCTAAACACTAGCAAATATTAAAACAATGGTAGCAGTCACACTTCACCTGTCTTGTATGCTAACAGTCTTATACAAGAACAATACTTGATGAAAGCAATAAATAAGACAAGATAAGCAAAAAATACATCTTGTGAAAAGTTCCCTCTAGCGTTAGCAGCTCTCGAAGGTAAAGGTCTGCCTTCTAACCTTGCTACAACTTCTTTCATATATGTTTACTTAATGTTTACTACCATTGGAGTTTCAAACTGAAATGAAACCTCTTCAGAACCACTATCAGCATGAGCTACTTTCAGTAAACCATTTTCTCATTTAACCACAATGAGGTCTCTGACCATAAGGGCCCCTGAGGCAAGAAGCAGTTCTGGTTTTGAAAAAACACTGGTGCTGTGGACTGTTGACTTAGTTTCAGGACGAGGGAAACATGATAGGAATTTGAAACTAAGATTACATGACCTCTGTACCTATATTTCCTTCTTATCCCCATTCCACACACCCTACCCCATCTATTCCTCAATTAAAAAAAAAAAAAAACCAAACAAATAAGAATAAACAACTCTTGGGTTCAATAGTTATATAACTGGTATCAAATACTTTGGATAAATGAAGCAGGCTTCAATAATTTCTGCTGTGTAGAGAAATATTTTGTATAAAATGACCAAAACACTGTGATGGGTAAAGCACATAAATACACAGAAGCAGAAAGTACATAGTTTTACCAATTTAACTGGCCTTGGGGCTAGTACAGAGTAACAGATTTTTGCTAAGAACTTCCTCGTTGTTCCAAATGTATTTACGTGTAAAATTAGTATTCTGTGTTATTTCTTCAGTTGGTACCTGCTTTCTTCACAATGAATGACAAGTAAGATTTTATGAACTCAGCTATTCTATATTTCGTATTAGCATACATGGAAATAAACAAAGTGCATTTACAAATGTAAGAGGTTAAAAGCAACATAACTCCTGAAAAATCCTTGCTTATCTGTTGACTCACTACTAAGTTTTAATCTGATTGACCTACAGCATATAATCAGACAGCTTCCATTAGGACAAATTTAAGATCCTATCCGTTTCATCTAGAACCTAAAGTCTTTGCAATCATTTTAACCTCATTATTACGAGATGAAAGATGACTTGTCTAATATAATTCCTGTCAAAACCATCCCAGATCAGAGATCTAATATGAGCTCTGAGCAAAGTTATCACATCGTAAACGTTAACCCCCCAAAAAAAGAAAAATGTCTAATCTGACCTTTTTCATCTCTTGTATTTCTTCTACAAATACTTTTTTTTTTTTTTTTTTTTTCATATTTAAACTGGTTTCTTTTGCTGTGGCTATCAAGAAAAACTTCTCAATTTAAACTTAAATTGAGTACAGCAGCACTAATTATAAAGAATAAAATATTGGTAATACATTAAAGCCTTAGTAAGCTCTTTGCTTCACATTGACATCACAGTTTTCATATTTGGACCTGTCTGCTCATTGACTGTTTATTGCTCCTCTCCATTTTGACTTTGATAATGGAATTAATTTCAGAATTGTTAACCAAAATTTATATTTAATAAACAGATAACACCTCTTAAATAAACAAACTGAAACAGAACCCAATAAGAGGACATTTTAATATGTTTTCCAACCTTAGCACATAGGAAACTAGCAGTAGACTACTCACAAGCTTTCACACTTTTAACACAAGCTTCAAATTAGATGAAGAAAGTTTTGTTTGTTTTTTTTTAAGAAAAAAATAAATCAAGTAGTTTCTCTGCCCATATCATCAATCAAAACTACAATAATGTAGTTAGAAAAATGGACCATCATTTCTCATTGAAGTCTCTCACTTTTAGCACTATCCATAGTTTATGCAAATATACAGGTGCTGTACAAGAGAGAATACAAACAGAAGTTGTTCCTATTTATTGTCAGACAAGGCTGGTCTCTCATATAGCTAAAGCTAGATAGTGAAAGGAAGAATGCGGAATTCAGACAAACCCAAAAACACAATTATTTTTGGAGTAGCGGAATAATTTTTACCAGACAAAGCTGAATAACTGTCTTTAAAATCTGAAATCATATCTGAAGAACATTTGCTTGTGCTGCAGAAAACTCAAACCTATTCCTACTGCCAAGTCCATTATTGCAACCTTCCTACACTTCACAGAACACATAATCTCACATTCTAAAGAAGCATTTCTTTAACACAAACATCAGTGCATAATTTGTGTTTACCTAACATGTGCATTCAGTCAAGAACGGAAACTATGCCTCTGCTCCTGCACCAATTACAATTTAATATTAACTTCTGAGATTCCTACATCTAACAATATTAAAAAAAATAAAAATTAAAAAAAAATTGATACATTACATCTATTACTTACTGGCATAAGGCTGAAGAGCATACTTAAGTGACACTCTGAATAGATTTATAGATATGAATATTTACTAGCTTCTAACTTAAAATCTTCTCCAAAAAAAAAAAAAAAAAAGAAAAAGAAAAAAAAAACGAAAAAAAAGAGTAATTTACCTATTTTCTTTCAGCAGTGTCAAACAGTTTACTCTGTCAATGCTAACAGAATTAATCTGAATTAAAGTCTAGTAGAATAATATTTATTTACTTAAATTTAGCAAACATCTGTTTTGCTGTAGAATTTACAAGCAAAGCTTTTTCTCCATTGGCTGAGCTTGCAAATCACTCTTGTGCTTAGAAAAAATATTTTCAAAGTTGGCTGTTGCAATCCAGATCTCTCAGATTCACGAGTCTAATACCAATTTTCAGTATAAAATTATCAGAAAATACTAGTTATTTTGTTGTCTACAGACATTTCTGTGAGGGCGCACTGAGAAAAATAAAAATGTGATTGTTTTTCTTTAATGCATGAAATGTCAAAAAGAAAACCAGCAACAAAAAAACACCCCATATTTCATCAGTTCTAGATTTAACAGCCAGTGCTTGTATCTATTATTGGACAGAAATATGTATTTGTTTGCTGTGGGTTTTTCTTCCTATAAAATTTCCCAAATACTACAGATATTTTGTTTCTACATACTTGATCTTTCTTAGTTCCTAACATTAAACATACTGAACATTAACTTGATCTCATTTTAGCTTTTTGCTGTTATTGGTTCGAGCACTAAATATAGAGTTATAGACAATAAGCTTGTTTACCAAGTGAATTCTCCCCATCTTTCTAAGCATTATTTAAAATGGAAAAGCAGCTGAAAATGTAGAACTTAGTAAAAATGATGAACCCACAAAATAGATTATAAAAATTCTAACAGTTGCAAAACAAAACAAAAACAAAAAGCAAAACAAAAAAAATTAAAGCTTGTGTACGCAATGAGTTCTAACAATACTAAAATTTCTGCTGAAACAACAGCAGTATAGTATGTAAAAGTAGCACACGAAAAAAAAAAAAAAGCTGTACTTTTCTTCCTCTTCAATACTGATGGATTCCTAAAATCCTCAATTTTACCTTCTTCAGAAGATTTGTGAAGTTGAGTTGGTAATTTGGAAATATACTAGTTTTCTGTTCATTAGCAAAATTACTCTCTGCATGTATTTCATAACTGGTCATTCAAAACTCCTCCAATGTGAAAAAGACAGTATCAAAGTATTAAATTTAGCTGTCCAAGGTGTAAAAACATAAATGAAAATCAAGTGCTTAACTTTCATCTTTCCAGAAAGGGACCTTGGTGTGCTGATGGACAGTCAGCTGAATATGAGCCAGCAGTGTGCACAGGCAGCCAAGAGGGTCAATGGTATCCTGGCTTGTATCAGGAATGGTGTGGTGAGCAGGACTAGGGTAGTCATCCTGCCCTTGTACTCGGCATTGGTAAGGCCTCACTTTGAGTACTGTGTTCAGTTTTGGGCACCTCAGCACAGGAATAACATGAAGGTACTGGAGCAGGTCCAGAGAAGGGCAACAAGGCTTGTGAAGGGCTTGGAGAATCAACCCTATGAGGAGAGACTAAAGAAGCTGGGGTTATTTAGTCTTGGGACAAAGAGGCTGAGGGGAGACCTTATTGCTTTCTTCCAGTACCTGAAAGGTGCTTACAGTTAGAGATGGGCAAGTCTCTTCTCACTAGTGACAAGTGACTGGACGAGGGGAAATGGCCTCAAGTTGCGCCAAGGTAAGTTTAGGCTTTTGAAAACTGTCCTTATTAGCCTACTACAGGTTATAGTAAATGAGGTTTAGAAACAGAAGAGTATTCAGTGAATCATTTGGGATTTTGACCAAAAGTGTGTCTATATGCATTACACACTGCATCTTTCAAGAAACTGTTAGTAAAAGTTACCCAAATGGAAAAACAACCTGCCTCACACAGGTCAGCCAAGCTCCTCATATTTAAATCCATGCACAAGGAATGCCTATTTCTGTCCTAGACCATAGCAGTGGTCTAGAGCAGACTGACAAGTAAGTGTCTGGAAAAAGAAAAAGAAAAAACAAACAAATAAAAAAAAAAACCAACAACCTGTCAATAGCATCTATCAATAAAAACATAATTGGATTTACGCCAGTTGAGCCTGAAGGAGCAAAGAATGTCTTTATTATATGACTGGCTGATAAATAATTGGTCTGACCACATGATTCTGAGTGTTAACATTTTAATCAAAAGTGGCTACTTTGAATTGAAATTATAGAAGGGGCAACTTCTATATGATTTTGATATATTAAATTAACATGCAAGGAATTTGCAGTAAGCTGTTTCTATGAAAAATCCAATAGAAAGTTACTTGTAATAAAAATGCTAATAAGCATTTTAGTTCAGTAAATATTGAAAAAAGTAGATTACATGTTTTATTGGACTAATTAAGAAAAGCTATATAGGATCAACTACGCCTATAAAAATTAAAGAAATTCTTTTTTGAAATAGTCATAAATACTATTTCAATTTTCTCAATGAACTCAGTAAGCTACTGAAAAGTAACTGAACAGTATCTCTTTCACAGACTTTATTTGGTTCTTTTAAATTGGCCTTTCATTGCTTTAAATTATGAACTACAATGTCTGAAAAAATAAAACTCCCACTTAATACCCTGTCTGGGTAAAACTATTTTGTACTGTAGTAAAAGGAATATCGTAGACCTCTGATGGACAGCTTTTTGGATTACAGAATATCTTCCTCTGGAGGAAAAAAAAAAGTTCTGGATAAGTGTACAATTATAACTTAAGACATGCACCTTATTATGAAGAAAATGAATAAAGGAATGAGTATTTGCATGTTTTATTGTATAGGGATGGAATTATGCTTATGTCTTTCCTTATGTGTTTAACTTGTTTTGTTGAAAAAAAGATAGAAATCATTACCTTTAGAAGGTATCTTGCCTGCTTCCAATTAGTTTAATATCAGCTGTCAAGAACACACAGTATACAAAGAAAACATTTAACCTCTCACCTTTATATTTTACATTTAGTCATTTGTTGCAAAACAATCCTGTACATTCAGTTTCCAATGATTCTCTTTTAATTATCCTTTCTGAAAAACATCTGTGACTGATAGTAATAACGGTAGTTGAAACTTCTTTTCATCATTTAGCTGAACTTTCTGTATCTCATCCACTAATTTTTTTAATGCTACACTGTGTCCTAATGCCTTACCAAAACCATTAAGACCTCCTAACGAGTGCAAAAGCCAAAGGGATAAAACAGAGAAACTGTGAGATACACATATAGAGGTAGCACTTCCTACTCAAGCTGCTGCTCGTTATTCTTATCAGGGAATTAAGAATTTCATAATTACATATGCTCTTTAAAAATTTTTTGTTTAATTACATTATCTGACTTTTATTTATACACTGGAAGGAGGGCTAAATTTGTTCTTTCCTGGATGAGCTGGAGTAAGGGTAAAAAAGAAAATGAAGTGACTTGCATGGAGAAATAAAATCTAGACCAAACCCTGTTTTTGCTGTTTTCTCACAAACAATTCACATTCTTCCAAATTCCCATACTTCCAAATACTCTTGCAATTTTGAGCACTAAGTATATATTAGCTACACGTTTGACCCTCCATTTCTCATAGCTACAGGCAGAAATCTAGGCTTTTATATCCTGATAAATTTAAAGTTCATAACTTATTTTCCACTGATGCAGCCGCTTTGACACAGAAGACCTGAGTGCAGCTATGAGCTTATCATACAAAGCAAAGGAAGAAGGTACTGTGAGAGCATACAACTATCATTAAAATGTCTCACACCTCTCCTCTGTGTTGCTGTAAAATAATCAAAGAGAGACAAAGACAGAACCTCCAGCTGTAAGGCTGACCTTCAAGTATGTTTCCAGCTTCCAAGAAGACAACCAGCAATACAGGAGGCTCCAGATGCTTTAAAAAAAAGGACAAGCCTGAGAAGAGCCACCATCAGGACATAGAAATAGATACACTAACTTCACACTAGATCGGTACATCGTACAATTCCACCAATACACAAGATTTGACCTTGTGATACCAAGAAAAATAACTTCTCTGTTAAACATAATTAAATCTTAGAAACATTAAGCAATGCTGTAACACTACAATAGGATGATAATATCAGGGTGGCAAAGTCACTGGCTACAGCAAATGAGAACAAGCTGAATTGGGGTTGGAACTACATGATCCTTGAGGTCCCTTCCAACCCAGGTCATTTTGTGATTCTGTGAAATGCAGCAACGACAAACAAAGAAACGAAGGAAAATAGCTACTTACCTTTAGAAGGCCTCAGGTTAGCATGAATCTGCAGCAAGAAATACCTTCACCTCCTCTGCCAACCCCTAAATGAGGTCTGGGAAAGGGTGGACCCTGACTCCACCCCTTCTAGTCACTCAGCTGCATTGCATACACCTGAGCTCCCCTGGGTTGGCCCTGACTTCCCACCAAGTGCTCATTCACTGGTTCCAGCCAAGAATTTCCACTACAGTTGCTAACTTTGGCTTCTTAGGTGTTTTAGTCAAGTGAAAACAAAACTCATAATAATAACAGAAAACTCTTCTATTTGATTTTTATGGAAAAGTTATTTTTCTGCTCTAACAAACATTCAAGAAAATGTACAACAATAAAGCATATATTTCAGCACAGTCTACTCTGCAAGGAATACAAATTAAGTTTCTATATAGCTTTAAGTCTCAAAATCACATATTTGAAATCTGTAGCATTTTTAATTTTGCATGTTGTTATTGTCTAATTGTCTATAATGTCCCTCCAAATTAATACCAAAATGTCATTATAAACCTTTGTAATCAACTTTGCTTTCATTTTGATTAGCTTCATTCTGGGCCCAATTCATGGCCATTCATTTTAATGAGAGTTGGAATGAGCTCATGATTTGCCAGCTGTAATTTTCTAAGTACTGCTTTTTCCAAAATATTCTGGTTTTCCTCTTGTAAAGATATATATGTTTTTAATCAACACTGTTTCCTCTTAATCATTTGCTGAATTCCATTATATATCAGCAATTAGAAATCCAAATGATTTAGAATACTGTATTTCTTTTTATAGACTTGCTTAAAAATAGAAAGAGAAACCTCTGCCTATAGAGAGCTATTATTTTTATGTAGTACAGTAATGAGGAATGTAAGGAAAGCCATAGTGAACTTCAAATTTTAATTGCTTCTTGATAAAACACTGAAAACATGCAAACACATAGGAAGGTATGCATTCAAAAGTAATGGGCCATTCTAGGACTGAAGTACATAAATTTCAGTTAAATATAACAAATTAATAAATAATAAAACTAATTTCACCAGAATAACATTTATGCTATTCTGATTTGTCAACAAAGGTTTTTGTGTTGATTCTTGAGGTGGTTGTAAAATACATTATCCATGACAGTGAATATATAAATATTCATTCACATTTTCCTTACTTGTTTTTTTTTTTAATTAATGCCTATTTTATAGGTGCTCCCAGGAATCAGTTTCTCCAGCATATTTAAAGTATTTTTTTCTCTGAAAACAAGTTCTCTCCTAAATTACTGGGATTAAACACGTGGTAATGCTTCAAGTGTATGCCTACAAAACAAGCTATAATCCAGAAGAGAAGATATTGATAGTGGAACTGCTACTTACTACAGGAAGAGACACACAGCTGGACAGTATTCTGCAGCTGTACTGCCAGCATGTGCTGCCAGCACTTGCTACCAGCATGTAGTGAATAAAAGCAGAGCATGTCTATTTTGTATGACATCAATGTGGTACACTGTACCTTCTGAACTCTATCCAATCAGTTGAAGTGGTATTGTCACTTGTTATTAAATATAAAGAAAACCACACAGATTATTTTTTTTCCCTTACTTATTATCATTGTAAGTTCAGATTTTCCTTTAGCCAAGATTTGCATTTTATTTGCCTACTTATTATATGGATAACTAATGAAGGTATCGGAATCTATCATAGGATTGTTACTGTTACACACACCTATGCTTAAGCCTCTGAGTATTTCTAGAGTGGTTTGAATTCACTTGAAATTTTGAAGGTGTCCTGGAGTTGTTAATCCTTTCTGCTGAAAAGGACTAGAGGAACAGACCAGAGCAATTTCTTAATTTCTGTGTGCCCAAAATATTTAACATTAATTTGACTGCCAGATTTTAATCTCAAGTGTATTATCCTCCTTTCCCCTCTTTTCTCTTGTTCCTTCACACAAATCACACCCATCTATATTGATATTTCTGAGTATGTTCCAATGAACTTTTAGTTATTTTCATTAGGTTGTAGTCACTATCATTTAGACATGTGCCAGATAAAGATTTTCCATCTATTTGTTCTAACAAACAATTTTAAATAGAGGTCTAAAATAAACAGTCTTAACAGGCTGATTAATCTAGGAAAGCTAGTGAAAGAAAATTTCTCTAAGATATATCAAAACTGTTGTCTACCACTAAGATGTGCTATGTGGGAATTCGGGATGCAATTCAGTGGCTACCTATTTTCCTGTTTGTGTGCATGGATTATGTTTTAAGAGTGCTTTTGGGAACAGTAAAGTTCCTTTCTTCTGGATGATTCTTTTCAGGTACCATGAAAAACTGATATACATGTAATTGGAGGTACAAAAGACAGACACTGAAGTGGGAGTTTAAAAAAAAAAAGAAAGAAAAACTGCAAGACTGCAAGATAAAGATCATTTGGACTAACAGGAGAAAACTCAGCTTAGATCCTGCCAACATAGTCAGACAGATGTTTTACATTGCATGCTTTCTACCAGTAACTTGCTGCAGATTCCAAAGAGTAAAAGCATAGAATCATAGAATAGCTTGAGCTGTGTCACAGGTTAACCAACAGGCTGGAAGGGGCCTTTAAGATCATCTGAATCCAACCCTCTGCTATAAGCAGGGACACCTCCCACTAGACCAGGTTGCTCAAAGCCCCATCAAGACTGGCCTTGGACACCTACAGGGAGGGGACATCCACAACCACTGTTCCAGTGTCTCACCATCTTCACAGTAAAGAGGGTGTTTAGTCTAAATCTGTCCTTTTTCTAGTATCCAGTCTAAATCTAGATTTAGATCCAGTTTAAAGCCATTTTCCTTCATCCTGTCTCTACATAACAAGTCCCTCCCCAGGTACTGGAAGGCTGCTACAAGGTCCCCCAGAGGCTTCTCTTCTCCAAGCTGAAGAGTCCTGACTCTATTAGCCTGCTCTTGCAGAGGTGGTACTTCAGCCCTCTGACAGACTTCATGGCTCTGAAATGCTAGATCATACTGTGAAAAGCAAGGATATGGTATAGATATTACTGACTACAATTGAAAAGCCTAGACTTCACACTCTTCTTTGCTTGTACTTTCCCTCCCTCCCCTCCCCCACCCCTACCCCTTTTTCTTTTTTTTTCCCATAAATGAGGGAGGGGGAAAGAAAGGAATCCTACTCCTTGATATATTTATTACATTTTTACATTTACTGAACTGACATGAGCTACTTCACTGCATGTAACATATCAGACTAGCCATGTCAGGAGATGTCTAATCAAATGTAACAGTATTTTAGAAAGGTTGACAGGTTGAAAGTAATGTACTGTGATGGGTCAGATCAGGTGAAATGTATATACAGCTGTCCTTTAAAACTGTATTTCCTTTTTTTTTTTTTCCCTTTAATTTTGAAAACATTCTTTTGCCTGGTTGAATTAGATAGCAAAAAGGAAGAAATACTGAATAATGCTAATTTTTTTGCATGTTTCCGAACCAATGTCTTTATTTCTGATGTATATCTGGGTTCTAATTTCTACTTAAATTACTTGGAGGTCTTCTTTATTTTATCATAAGCTTTTCAGAGATTACACCATTGTCATATTCTGATTTGGAATCATGCCATTTAATTTAAATTTTTGACTGAAATGAATTCCTAGTAGCTTGGTCACCTTAGCATTCCACTGTAGAAAAGGGAACAGTTTCAAATTTGACTGCTAGAGACATATGAAGGTTTAATAAGAGATTTTTTCTTTGATTTTTGCCTGCCAAAATGGTATCTTGATCTAACCTCAAGAATTCCAAACTGAAATTTAAAACTACGGTAATACATATTTGTTTTTTATTGATGATAATCCATCATATCTTTATAAAGTCAAAATATCATAAATTATTTTCTTCTTCTACAGAGATTTCAGAATACATTCAAGAAATCACTTTGTAACCCACTAAACTGTACAGAAAGAAGGAAATGAAAAGTGCTTTCAAAAAAACAAGCTAATTGGGAAGAAGGAAAAAAAAAAAAAAAGTGATTAATATTACAGCAGGAGCCTCTTCAGAGCACTCTAAAATATTGTACTTAGTGTTGTTCATACCATTTAATGTTCAAATTATTATATTTAAGTCAACTTCAAACATCTTTCTTAAAAGAAAATGACTCATTAACAATGCCAACAGATTTCTGCTGTCATTTTCAACTAAATTAGGGTGCTAAGAAGATAACATACATATTTATGAGAGTTTATACACAGAAGGACATAATTAACTCCTGATAAAAAGAAAGAGCACTTACAACACTTTTATCAGGTGCTGAATAAACAGTTAAATATAAGATATGGGTAATACACAGATAAAGCAAAAAATACAAAACATGTTTTCTTTCCTAGTCTATTTCATAGCATGTCCTGTTTTATAATCTCCTGTTTTATCAGATATCTGGAATAAATAAAACAATATGTTAAAAGTCAGAGGATACAGCCACAGAGAAATACTAATTTCTGCTTCTGTGGATATAGACTGTAAATTATAATATACTAATTTTATTTATTTTCTTTTATTTTTTTCCATTCTATACAGCTCAAAGACCTCCAGAAAGACTATGATGAGACCATATCCTTCAGTGCTCGTAAAACCTTTGCTGCTTTTGGCTCTTCTACAGACAGTATTTTTCATTTAATCGAAAACACATAGATACTGTACCCTAGAAACCGGATATAGAATAGGTACAATTAATGACCTAGTAAAATTCATCAGTTTAAATAATACATAACATAAATCTATCCTGGATGTGTTCCCTAGTGAAGGCTCAATATTCTTCCCACCACTATATTTCAGAACTTCACTATTCCTGTAAAATTCTGGGCATGGAAAACTGATGAGATTATTCCCTTATTGCAGAAACCACTCAGGAGCACCTGAACACCTTTTCCCCTCCACCCTTTTTAGCTAAGTTAATAAGTGTTTCTTAACAGGACATTTCTTCAACTGCTTATGGTTTTCACTGTTTTTTTCTGGACTAACTCCAGTTGAAGCACTTTTATCTAAAAGTGTACTGCCAAAGACTGGATACGCTGGTGCTTTGAAGTCTTCTGAGAATGGAAGAATGAAGGATTCCTTTGTTAACTTTTCATAGCTGTCTCTAGCTTTGTAATTATGGCACTCTTGATTATGTTCACCATGACTTCTTAATTCAGGCACATTCAAACTGCAGCCTGGGGTCCACATGTGGCCCAGCTCAGCTCACACTGCAGTCTAGGCCGCCTATTGCTGCTTCATCATGGCAGCAGCTCTGCCCTGACAAGCAGCCCAGCCCAGGAACACAGGGAGGGAGCGCTGAAGTGCTGATCAATAATAGGGCACTATGCTTAATTTGCAAGGAAATTGTGTCAATTACAAAAGATTACAATTTGAAAAGACATTATATGCAGAAACATACTGACACATCCTATGCATACCAAGGAATGCTTTGTAAAGACAAAACAGCAGAACTGTAAATGTCAGTTTTTAAAAAGTTATAATAATAATATATATATTATATATATATATATATGCATATATATGTATATAATTATAATTATAATTATAAATAATAATAATGATAACATCATTTATAAAATGTGATCTTAAATACTTAGAAAAATTTTTGGATTATACTGAAGTTTATATAAAGATGCTTTCTTCTGTTCCCTATCCTGTAGAGGAATACAATAATATCTTTAGTATTTGTGAAAATCACATAATTCTATTTTACCAGTTTTTACAATACAAAGTTATTGAATAACTTTTCAAATCCTTAGAAGTATGGATTAGTCAAGGCTACCATTGCTGCTGCTACCAAAAGAAAACGAGAGAAGAAAATGCCTGTATTAGCTTTCACTCAACAAAGGAGAACTTTACTGAAGAAAGTACATCATTATTTGTTACAGGAATCTGAGCTCCAGAATCAGTAAAGGAAGTATTCTTATGTGGAAATCAAACAATCCATTCTTTTTTCTCTGTTCCAGCTTTGCCAGCATTCATAACCTTACCTATATGCTCTGCTTTGCCTCTGCCCTGCTTCCACAGTTTTTGGTTCAGGAGGTCAGATTCAGGATACATCTTACGCATCTCAACTGCCATACTAACAGCATTTTCTTCCAC
Source organism: Coturnix japonica (assembly GCF_054131305.1). NCBI lineage: Eukaryota > Metazoa > Chordata > Aves > Galliformes > Phasianidae > Coturnix > Coturnix japonica. Next base: position 51,553,566 of record NC_140664.1, read on the forward strand.
ATTAATTAACTGGTAGAGTCATGGTATAAAGTCCGCCTGATGCCATTTAACATGGGTATGTATGGTGCTTTTATCTGGAGGAAAAAATAAAGACAATTAAGCTTATCTTCTACTTTTGGATATGTAATCACTGCTATCTTAAGACTTTTGTGAGTGTCATTAGTAATTTACTGCACTGGCAATACAATGCTCTTCAATTAACAACAGTAGGATACTGAATATAATCCTATTTCTGTGCTATTAATAGTAAAATGCCAAGAAAGAAAAACTGTCTGTAGAATTGTTTTGCTGCTTCCAGATCAGGGAATAATGAAAGCTAATTGATTCAGGCAAAAAACAAAAACAAAAAAATGCAACACCTGCTATAGCTACTATTGTTGAGTTTGCTGTTTAACACACAAATTCCATTCCTTAAAATTATATTGACGATTTTAAAAATTGAATTTCAGTCATTTTCAGAGGTTGAGTGGTGATGGTGATGATATTTTCCTCACCTTTTTCTTGTCTTTTACCCTTCCTTGGCATCAGTGACCATGATCTTATTGAGGGCTCCTCCCATGGAAACAGATTCCATACCCCCAGATCTTTTTCTTCTACTTTCTCCTCTTCTCTTACATTATCTTGTTCCCCTACTTTATCCCCTTCTTCTTCATTCCTTTCTAAATGAGGCAATGTTCATTTCAATTTTTCTCCTCTTGTGTGGTGGCTGACATCAATTCTGGTGGCTCCTGTGGTTGATTGGGTTGCTCACTTTCTGTGTTTCAAGTATTCCAGTTGCTGAAGAATCACAGGACTAGTTTGAGTTCACCTGGTAGGGTAGACCGTACCTTTTAAGTCCTGCCTCAAGAATATGTTTGCCCAGAGAGGTTGTGGATGCCCCATCCCTTGAGACATTCAAGGCCAGGCTGAAAGTGGCTCTGGGCAGCCTGGTCTGGTGGTTGGCAACCCTGCCCATAGCAGGGAGTTGAAGCTAGATGATTATTGTGGTCCTTTTCAACCAAAGCAATTCTATGTTTCTATGTTTTTATTTATTTATTTATTTTCTATCACCAGTATGCAGTCATACTGCTGCCTCATCTTCAGACAGTTGTCAACTAAAACCCCCTGTGTACCACAGCCACTCTCTGAGCCTGGCCCTCCAGCCAGCTTTTTTACCCAGTGATGAGTACACCTGTCCAAACCATAGGCTGCCAGCCTCTCCGGGAGAATCATGTGGGAGACAATGTCAAAGGCTTTACTAACATCTAGGTAGATTACATTCACAGCTTTTCCTCCACTCACTAGATGGGTTGCCTGGTCACAAGAGGACATGAGGTTGGTCAAGCAGTATCTGCCTTTTGTCTCTGCATTTTAAAAAGTAAGAAATAAAAATAAAAATAAATGTGTCTGGTATTTGGAAAAAAAAAAGATATTTTTTAAATACTGTGTATAAGAGGTTTGCAAGAATGTCTCCGATACCTATATGAAGACTGTCACAGCCATAAACATTATTTAAATATTATACTTTAAAAAGAAGACATACATGCTCACAGAGACAAAAATGACAAAAATCCTGCTTCATCTCCACAGCACCATTTCTAGAGGATTTCCCCCCCCCCTTTTTTTTTTTTTTTTTCAGAGTACTTTGAATCACAAATTCCAACTCTCCAAAATGTCATGTTTTATCTCTGAGTTTTCCTAATGATCACTTCATTGTCTGGGGATTTAGTTCCTTGTTAGCCTTTAGTCCTAAACAGCCCTGCTGAGCTCTGTTGCTTTCTAATTATTTTAAGCATATCAATTAAAGCTTCTCCTTAGTGTTTACATCAGAGATTCCTGTGCAAGAATGGCAGAAACCCTTACAGAATGTCTTCAGCTCAGTTTGAAGACTGAGTGACAAAGGTCATTAAAGAAGCGTCTGAAAGAAAAGTGTTTCTTTCTATACATTGTTGAAAAGGGAAAGAAAATATAATGAGAAAACTACTCCAAAGCTTCACATTCTCCGTGTTAACTGTAGCCCTTAAAAGCACCTAATTAAAAGAAAGTTATCCTAAAACAATTCTTTTAAATGGAAATACAATAACATAGAAAAAGAAAGGGTTTCACACACACACACACTAAAAATGGCAATGGTGACTAGTTGAGTTCATTGTACTTAATTTATTGCAAATATTAATTGAATGTTTTAGAATCTGAAATTCAGTTTAATATTCAATATTAATTCAATTTAATATTAATATTTAATATTTTGCACAGGAGAGAGACATAGATCAGGATAGCATATATTGGCCCAATATCTTTTACTTGGATAAAGACTGAAGCACTGCAAACATCACCTGTAAGAGGAAGCCAGACAGATATTTATTGACATAAAATGGATGTAAGAGAGTAATGTGAACAAAATTGACAGCAGCTTAATAGAATTTAGAATAGTTAAATATCCTTGACTATTTGCCACACTGAGGGCGTGTGTGAGGGTGCATAATGAATTTAAGATCAAGTCTTACTGAAGCTAGTATAGCTTAGAAATAATAAACCACTTACCAAGGCATTACTCCATCCCAGGTGAATCTTTGCACTAGCACTGAGTAATCTCAAGAGGAGTCCTTACTCAAGGAGAGATTCTGATGTACACCCAGCTGCTTGCAAGAGGTCTGTAGGAGTTTCTTAGGATGCTTTCTATTTATGGGGTAAAATAATTGACTTAAGTTTGGATCTATTGACTCAGGTGTCTGTTACCAGTTATTTGAGAACCCAGTTTGAGACAAAATGGTGGTTATTGTCTCCATGAACCTTAATTGTTATTAGTCCCAAGGACAAAGTCTTTTGCACTTTTTGCACAAGGCCTTGGGCACATGACTAGGCAGGGGGAAAGGAGGGGCAAGGAGTGCACCCTCACAACAACTGACTAACTAGAATTCCCATTATTTTTTTCCATTCAAGAGAAATCCTTTGGTCTTCTGATGGAAGTGCTTTGCATTTACCTGGGTTTAGTTTTTTTGTGTGTTTTTGTTTGTTTGTTTGATTGTTTTTTTGTTTTTGTTTTGGTTCTGCTTTTTTTGTTTTGTTTTGTGGTTTTGTTGTTGTTGTTGTTGTTTTGTTTGTTTTTTGTTTTGTTTCGTTTTTTGCATTCACAGATCCTAATCCTTCTCTTGGTAAGAATTTATGACAAGAATATCCATGGTGGGTCAGAAAAAGGTCTGTAGTGTTTAGAATCTCATACACTGATCAGTATTGGATTTTTGCACAGGAGTAAAGAGAAAAAAAATATCATCCTAATACACATGTTATGATGTAGAGTCCCTGTGGAAATGTGAGGTGTTAGGGTTGTACCCACATTTTTATATTTAATAGCCCTTAATGGGACTTTCTTCCATTAATTCAGCTAATTGCTTCTAGAACTGATTTATATTTTGGCATTCAAAACATCCTGCAGCAATGACTTACACAATTTAATTAGGCACAATCTACATTTCTGGGTTACAGTTTACCAGGATGCTCTCAAGCCTTTATGTTTTGAATGGTGAATAGCAGTTCATAAATCATTTTCTTCTAACTCATGACTTAAAGGAGGACATAATAAGCATGAGAAGTGACAGTTTTCAGGGAGTGCAAGGATAGGACAAGGTTTAATGGTCTTAGCTAAAAGAGTGTAGATTTATAGTAGATATTAGGAAGAAATTATTTATTGTGATGGTGGTGAGGCACTGGTACGGGCTGCCCAGAGAAGCTGTGGATGCCCCATCCTTGGAGGTGCTCACAGCCAGGTTAGATAGAGCCCTAGGCAGTGTGAGGTGTCTGTAGCGATATGAGGGAGGCTGGAGCTGAATGGTCTTAAATATCCCTTCCAACTCAAATAATTCTATGATTCTTCAATCACAATATATGCTAAATTTCTATTTACATGACTTTTTACATGAGCAAAGTGAACATCTACAAAATATAGGATGCATATGATTCAGTTCAGTAGGTTACAGTTCTCATAAATCCACCGATGTAAGCAAATAATAAATTACCAATCATATTCAGTTCATATTTCGTTTTCTTTGCATACTAGGAAACTACACTAGGAAAACTTTGAATGTACAGAAGGTATCAATATGATGTATTACTTTTCTATGCTATTCTGAATTTTTGATCTTTAACAGTATTCTTTATTTCCTACATCCATTATTTTATCTACATTTGCTATGTGAAGGCCTTGTGTTATTCATCTGTACATATTGTGGCGTTTAGCTGTTTACAGTCTGTGTACAGTCTTTTATCTAGCATATGGTAATTATCCGCTGGAAGGATGATGTTGGCTAGGTTAAATTTACTGAAAAACACAGTGGAAATTTGCTAGTGAGATTAAAAAGCTAATAAAGTTGTAAAATGTAGATCATACATATACTTGGCAATTATGCTGTCAGTCCATGATTAGATTTCTATATAGAGAAGCTGTAAGAATGTTGCACAGCAGACAATATAGATATTAAATAAAATAATGTGCACTAGGCACGTATTTGCAAATTAGGAAGTACTGTTATAGTAGCAGTTTAAAAACTAAAGCTATTAATATTTTTTTAGAACAATGTGAACATAGGTAACTACTTTTAGTGAAGTAGGTATTTTCACGCATGAAAATCATTTCACTGCTTTACATACTTATAGGTCATTAGTACTTTTCAATCTGAAAAAAAAACAAGCAAACAAAAAAGAACTTTTAGAGTAAAATCAGAATACTACTTTATTGTCAGAGAAAGGTTTCATACCTGATTTCATAATCTGACATTCTGACTGTTATTCATATATTTACTACTTCTTCTAGCAACTATCATCAGCTGAAATCAGCCACTGTTTCTTTGTATCCTAGAATGTATAACATCAGTAACATTATCTTTTTCTTGGCTTCAGCTGTTGAGTTCACTCCAGTATCTCCTCTGTTGACTCTATTTAAGCTTTGATACTGATTTTTAGCTAGAGTAACCAAGTAGAAATCCTGAGCTCCTGACATGTATCCAGGTTTTTCCAGTGTATTAGGGTGACATTCATAAAATTAATAAATTAATTTTAATGAAATTAAAATGTAATGTGGTTCTAACAAGAGAAAAACAAAACAAAACAACAACAACAACAACAAACTTGAAGAAAAATAAAGTGTTACAGAACTCCTGGCATCTCTAAGAATCTTCACATAGGTAGACTGAGTACTGTGGTCTGAAAAGAATGTGCATATTTTTAAACTCATGTCAGAGTTACTCTTTGAAAGACCATCCTGAAAAGACATCAGGTGGGAAGCAGAACAGATATGGGGTGAGGCAGCTTTTGGTTGAGAAGTTTACAGGCACGTTTTTAGGCACAAACTCAGGCTGCTGTAACTGCTCTGTTACAATCAGCATAGTGACTGGCACTAGTAACGCAGACTGCTTTGTAGTATTTGTAATCTCCAAAAACCCCATATTTATTCATCTTGATGTCGAGGTCTCTGTATAGTCGAGTACTACCGTAAAAAACGCTAGAAGTACCACTAGAGGGCGTTAAAAACACCATAAATAATTGCTACTATCAACGGCAATGCTTCAGAATATCCCGATGAGAATCGATGAAAAGATTGACAGGGAAATGAAAGAGAAAACATACAGAACCTATACAGTATGTGCTCACAGAAATCTAACAGAACTGAAGATGCCGAAGGTCTGGAGCTAGCAATATCTGACAGCTTCCACAGAGAGGACAAGAGTTAATACTAAATTTTATGTCAGCACTCAGATAATTAGCTAATTTACATATCTCAGCCTGTAGGCCGTCTACTTAATGACTGGTGAATGTTATAAAAAGAGAACACAAATTATGTTGCATAATGTGCCTAAAGATCAAATGGTGATCTTTAACTTCATTGAAAGTAATAGAAGCAGCAGTGGGTAGCAATTGCTTTACTATTGCCAGCAAAGGTAAGGAATTTGTTGAGAGGTCTTTGTAAGCTGAGCAGAAGGGCAAAACAAAGGGTGCCTGCAAACATCCAAAAAGCAGATATCTCATTTTTATTATAACTGTTAAGACATTTTTGCTACATATCAGTTCTACTGTGCAGCAGAACAAAAGACACAAAAGAAAAGGCACCTTGTAGGTAACAAGGTCTGTCAAGTATTGTCACATAAAGAAAAGTATGCTAAGTTTTCCTGAAGGCTTACCTCAGTACTGGAGGATTCTCTTCACTGCATTCTCTGATTTATCTTAGGAAAGAAATCTAAAAAGACCCAAGAAATGTTGCCATTGGTGAAGTCACAACATTTCTTTTTAAAGTCTCAAAGTCCCAAAGGGTCATATGAAGTGAACCTCCCTACCATGGTTTGCTCTGCCTAGAGGGATTGTATAAAAGATTTATCTACTGTGAAGAGATATTCTTTAAGGGAGCAATGTCCCTCAAAATCATTTTATTTCAGTTCTGGTTTGAAAAGGTCTTTATACAAACATGTTATACAGGACAAAGACAAAGAGAGCTCAGCCCTTTAGGCCAGTAGTTCAAGCAGGATGATGAATACTTCACATAGGAGAGGAGATACAAGAACGTGTGAGACAGCCATAGCTGACAGGGGGATAAATAAATAAATAAATGAAAACAAATTAAAATAAGAGAGAAAACAACACACACAAACAGTAAAAAAAAAAAAAAAAAAAAAAAAAAAGATTTACAAAGTTCTTTGTGTTTATATTTATTTATTTATTATAATAGGAGAAACGAAATGAATTAAAGTTATAAACACAGACTTCCTCAGAGCTCAGGTCAGCTGTGAAAATATGTGAAAATATGAATACTGTATGAATGAATTTAGTCTTAAATTTTAACATATCACCTTCCAAACATTACAAACGTATTTATCATCATTTTTTGTTGAAATTCAGCTGCTTTTGAAAAGAAGATATTTAAAGCTAAGGATAAAATTCTTATAAAATTTAACACTTTTTTTTTCTACATTCTTGTAATTAGTGCTATCATCTGTTAAAATGTGTGTTTTCATATGCATTTTCTTAAAACAATATACTACAAATTCTTACAAGATTTGCACATAATTTATCAGACAGCACAGCTAGGCTTACCTCTTCTGAATTCTTTGAAACAACTGGGTTCAAATACAGCACCCAGCAGAGCACTGTGACAGATGAGACTACTTTCAGCTGGTGAGAAACTTGCCTGAAAGAGAGATGCAGATCTCTTTCTTCTCCTTACATTATTCTGAATTTTTTTTTTTAATTTATTTTTTAATGTTTCAGCTCTGGCTTCATACTATTTCAAAGTTCAAAATGTTACAGGAGGCTCAAACCTTTCCATTTGAAATTTATGGTGTTGGTAAGGTGACCACATTCCTTTAATCAAATTAAGTGACAACCACCTGAAATAAGTTTTATTTACTGGAAGGTGTTTTAGGAAAGCACGAACTCCTTTGGTGCACCTAATTAACTAATTATAAGCTACATTTGAAAAAAATAATTTATATAGTAGTAACACCATAATAAACATGGTACATATGCCATATATCATTTATGAAGCCATTTACAATAAAATTATATTTCATTAAGCTCAGTCATGATGGAAACTATATGTCAAATCTCTGCACCTATGTTTACACTAGGAAAAAATACTGTTTTTCCTGATGCATTTAGAAAGACATGAATGGAAGGAATCTTAAATGCTTTAAGGAACTGCTAAAAGTATGATTCAAAATGTCTTCCAGCCTACAGTCTGAGTCTATGGAACTTGTAGATGTTCTATCTTTAATTTATATGTACAGAATTTCATACAAGCATTTCCCATCTAGTTTTTTATCAGGTTTTCAACTAGCAATCCTCATGGTTTTCTATAAAGTCTCTTTTTTAAGAGTAAGGAGTTCAGTCTGACACTAGTAATTAGGTTTGTGCGCAACAAAGCAGGAAAACACATTTTAAAACTGCTGTTTACCACTGAGTAACAAGTGCCCATTTTTTTTCTGTCTTGGTGTGCGTTTAGATGAACTTTTATTTATGACCCACAAATAACATCCGTTCTTTGTTTTAGTTGCAGCTTCTTTCAACTAATTCATTATGTACAAGACCAGATATGTCTGATTTTTATGACAGCTTTCAGAAAATATATATACCTAACTTTCAATAAATAGAAAATATTTCAAGATTTTCAAACTATATTTCATTTTTCTCAAACAATAATACAAAGATAAACATTCTGTCATCCTCACTATTGCTGCATATTTTATTTAAAAAAAAAATGAAGTACATCCTATAATATTAAAATTATTACAAATATGTGAAAAAGTTATAGAGTTCTTTCACTAACAAAACTTCAAGTTCAGGTGGTGCTAAGTCATTTTTTTACTGTGGTATATTCTCTAATGTAAGAGATGAACAAATAACTAGAATCTAGGAAGCACTGTTGCTTTGTTTCGTTTTTTTCCCAGAAGGTTTTAGATTCAGTGATATTTCTCTAAAGTGAAGATTAATACTATCAAGTACAAGTGATGATTCATCACCACTGTACAAAAGATGTTATTGCAGTATGTTTTAAATAATTTATATAAATACATATAATCCTAACACAGATTCATTCTTGTCTTAACGGTAATCAAACATTCAGTTGACTATTGTTGCATAGGAGTCAACATCTATTAGCTTTGCTGATATTCCCATGGAGGCCGCAAGCCACAGAAAAGGATATGCAATCTTAACTTGATCTTAAATCATAGCCTCGAGAGAAACAAACATATTTTGGTAATGTCAAAAGTTGTGAGGACTTTTGTTACTTCTTTTTTTTTTTTTTTTTTTTTTTTTTTTTTCCAACTAAAGATCTATATATTTAATGATTACACAGTCTTAAAAACAGTACAACTTGCCAGTGGCTGGAATTTTGCCTGTAAGCAACCAAGCACTCCAAAATTTTTTCTAGAGAAATTTGTTAATTTTGTTAATTCAAAAAATTGAATTTTTGAAATTTACTATTTGTTACTTATTACCTGAAAACCAAAATTTGAAGGAATCCCACTGCAAACTTTATGATTTTGCCTGGTATAGTTGTCTGCTTTCTATATGATGATGGGAGAATAGAGGTGACAGTGAAAATTCAAAAAATCATTCATTGATTGTGCCTCAGTGACACTGAAATTATAAGGATAATATGCTTGGAAGAAATCTCTTTTACATAAAGTTTTCTTTCATACCCTTTCTACCTATGAGATTGTCCTACAGCAGTGTGCTCAGGGACCAATAAGCAGGAATTCTGTCTTCTTTTCTGCAGGGAGCAGAGGTGACACAATCCTGTCTGTCATCCTCTCCCATTCTTTCCCTAAACGTTTAGAAAAACTGTTGCTATAGTACCTTCAGAATATAGGCACTCTGAATGTTGCATAAAGATCAGATTTCTGGAAAGAAAGCTGGTACTGAAACGGCACAGAAGCCTCATATCTTGTCAGATTCTTTAACAAATACTTTGGTCACACACAGACTGTGATTTTTCAAGACATTCCTATTTGTAAGCTCATTCAGATTTTCCAAAAGAAAGAAGGAACAAAATAGTCAGAATTTCTCATCAGCTTTAAAACACAGACAATAACTATCAAGTGGATTTCTTCACAAAATGGCATCTGAGCCAATATGAGCTGTAAACTAGGGGATTTTATTGTTACTAGTTTGATAATACCTATGTAAAGCAAGGTTAACTTTATTAAGTTTTTAGTATCATGTCATGAGTGCATCTTTTAGACCAAATTTATATCAATAATTTCCATGTTATAAAAGTTGCTTGTGTACATTTGTGCATCTTCAAAAATGGTAGTTTCAGGAAAAAAAATTAAAATAGGTAAAATATCACCCCCATTGTCTACTACTCGTTTTTCTTACTGGATTTCTTTTCTGAAAGTTCAGCTTCAGAAATCTGTAGTAATTACACCAAGACATAAGAGTCCCGCATAGCAATACATTGAAGTCTAAAATCACACCTCCAGAATACTGATGAAGAGGAAAAATAAGAACAAGAAAACAAATATGCCAATATTACATACTGCTGCAGTCCCCTTGGTGGGCTATATGATACTACTTCATGAATAAAGATGGAGTAAACTACATTTGTAGCATAATAAGAAAAGGTAATTAGTGCCATCTATTCACCACAGTTAGAATTTGACTAGAACAATCTGATTACTTTTATCACATTTTAAACTTTGAGTAAGATTTTCAGCTCCATAATCCAGTTAGTGGTAAAGTGTGGAGAATATAAGTCAGCTTCCCAATATGATTGATGAGTATGTGCTGTGCAGGATAGGAGCAGGGAAAAAAAATACAGAACTCATAATATAGACACTGTCTGCCTTCTTTAAAGCAAATCTCTTCTAAATCAGTTTGAATCCTTCAGCTAGACTAAAATATGAGCTTAGTATCTTTTCTGAACAAACAGGAAATGGAAAACTATTCATAGGAAAGAGGTGCTTTTTTTTTTTTTTTTTTTTTTTTTTTTTCCCCTTGACCTTAGCTCTATGATCTTTCTGATATACATTTATTATTTATATTTTGCTAACTGCTTCATCTTGCTGAGAACTGGGCTTTAGCCACGCTGAGAGATATACAAACATTGCAATAATTACAGTGATAGACTACTTCAAATTCAAATATGAATTTATTGACAAAAGGTTGAATGGTTTACCACAAGACAATGACAAGCAAATAGATTTAAACACCAAACTCAAATTTTCATTATTGCTCACATCAAAGTAGTTTTGGTAATGAGACGGATTTTGAAATAGGAGCACAAAATATTCTCCATTAATCAGCACTCCCTTTGCTAGCATCTGTCTAAGTGACCAGTACAAGGTTCAAGATTCATTTATTGACCCCTCATGAGTTCTAGAATTCAACTCTATTTAAATAAGTAACTTAATTCCATGCAGTAATGGCAAAAATATGCAAGTAGAAAAACCACTTAATCTCTTTGAAGGACGAGTGACATTTAATGGTCTGTCCACCACACACTGTAATGCACAGAGGCTCCAGGAAATTTTCTGTTAAGATCCAAGTCCCATGAGTGGAATACTTTGCAGAAAGAAGATTATGTGAACCTGGGCTTTGCTTAGCATGCCTACAACCTTTTCTGTTTTTTAGTGGTTTATTTTTGTTTTCTGCAAAATTAAAGTTAGTAAAGGACTTGCTGGTGGTGGTGGTGATGATGATGTGATAGCTTTTCATTGTTTTATTCTAAGAAAAAAGATTTTTCTATGGTTGACAAAGTGGAAGCTTTTCCTATATAATGAGAAAACTGGATATATTGCATCCTGTTATGAATAATCATGCTGTTTTCTGATATGATTTTTTTAATAAACATTTATGTGGTGTGTAGTTTTGCTCTGATGATATAGCTTTATGTACCAGAATACAAATTATATTTCTTATAAAATATTTATAATGCTGGGGGATTACTCTTTTTATATTTAATTTCCACCCACGGTGTTTTGCAAACTTCCTTATGACAAGATTTTTCTTCTTTTTTCATATATGTTGCAGAATATGAGGAGTTATATATTTCCTGTTATTTTCTCTGGTGCTCTGCAGTTCTCCTTCCAAAAAGATATACTTATTTAAAATAAATAAATAAAAAAAGACAGTAAGGGCAGGTAATTGTCTACGAAGCAAAATGGGTGGATTTAAATAAAATCCTTATTTAGATCAGACCTTTGACCTAGTAATACTCCAAATTCATAGCTTTTTCACATTTTCTTGTTCTTATATCTACAGGGAACCTTATTTCCTTGACAAGTAATTTGGTCCATCCTGTTATCTATAGCACAGGAGTTCAGTTCACTGAATCCAGAAAACACAAACTACGTAATCCTCTGGAACATCAACCACGTATATATATACCTCATGAAGATATTTAAACAGGTAATTATTTACCGTTCAAGGTTATGAATGCAGTTCTCAAAGCATAAAAATATTACTGTCCTAAACAGGGGACAATTATTCCCTTTTTTAAAAATACTGAGATATTCAGGCCCTGATTAATTTAAGTGTTAAGCTGAAAATTCAAGAGGAAATATGAAATACTCCAATTAATAAAATGAAAACTCAAAACTTCATTTCTTTATCCAATTATCTTATGTACCTTTATGGCTTTTCATTACGTCTAAGCATTTCATAATGCTCAATGATTTTAGTGATACTGTCTTACAGATTAAATAGTAACATTCATTGACTTAGGTGAAATATAGGCACCTGATCTAAAAATTAAGTCTTCAAAATTGCTACATTCTTGTTTTCTATCTCCAGAGGTGTTTGAGGATTTTCATTCACTTTGGGCTTGATCTTTTTACCTTCACTAAACAAACAAACAAACAAATAAAATACCTTTCAGCAGGCAAGGATGCAAAGGCGGCTGTCTCACAGCAGTTTCTGGGGAGAGGAATGGAGTAGAAGAAAAGCTATTTCTTCAGCAAAAGAGGATGTTACTCTTTCTGGCTACAAAAAATCTTACAATTCTGTTTGTAGACCCCGTGTGAAGAACAGTAATATTAGACTATCTAAGGAGGGAATCCAAGCACTGAACAAATAGGTTTTCAGAATCACGGGGATTGGAGGGAACCTCAAGAGATCATCAAGTACAATTCCCTTGCTAAAGCAGATACCTTACAGTAGGTCATGCAGGTAGGTGACCAGACAGGTCTTGAATATCTCCATAGAAGGAAACTCCACCACCTCTCTGTGTAACCTGTTCCAGAGCTCCATCACCCTTACCTTAAAGAAATTCTTCCACATGTTAGTACAGAACTTCCTGTGTTCTGTAGCTAGGCGCCATTACTCCTTGTCCAATTGCTAAGCACCATGAAGAAGAGCCTGGCCTCATCCATTTGCCTGCCACCTCTCCTGTGGTATTTATAAATATTAATCTAATCTCCTCTCAGTCATATTTTCTCCTGTCCGAACAAACCCAGTTTGCTCAGCCCTTCCTCATACAGGACTCCAGATATGGCCTCACCAGGCCACTGTTTTAAAACATTCCCTATTCTCTCTATGGCTTCATGATTACATATATATATGTGTGTGTATATATATATATATATGTATACACACACATACATACATATATATGTAATTATGATATAATTATATTTGTACCTCAGTAGCATACTGGGTTTTGGAACTCCTCAAGTGTAAGTTTTGGGAAACATTCAAGGAGACAGGAAGACAAAAATCAAGTGTCCAAGAAAATTAGCCATAAATTAATTGTTACTGTGGTAAGAAAATCAAACCACTTCTAAGTCAGAGGTCATTCTTCGTGTAAACTTCAGTACTGACAAGCATACTGATGGACTGAAGCACAAACTAGATTTTATCTTTTCCTGAAGAACTTTGCTAGCTAAATAGCAGAGAATGGAAACTGTTGTCAGTTTTCCTTGTGACTTCAGATGGGTAATTTGGGCCCAGGGACTCTTCAATAATCTGAGAACTACCGGTGATTGGCGGATGGTTGGACTGGATGATCTTGTAGGTCTTTTCCAACCTTGGTGATGCTGTGATTCTGTGAATCAGATTTTCAACTTCACTCAAATATCAGTAAGAAAAAAATGAAACTTCTTTAATGCTGAATTAATGTTTTGAGCATTAAAGCACTGCTCTAATATTTTAAGGTATAGTTGCTGAAAAAGAGAATAAAATGTCAGTTAGTATAATGTAAGTCAAGAGAGCATATGATATGGCAGGGAAAAGATTATAAATGAGTAATAACATAGAGGTATCTACAGGTTCAAGTGGGACAAACCTCAGTAGGCATCCTAATGTACTCCTTTTCAGAACAGACTGTAGAACTGCAGAGGAAGCTGGTACCGTAATGGGTCACTGAAGAAATTGTGGCACCCAAGTGCCTATGCAATCTGGTGAAACTGGATTACCTGGGAATCTTGACAGATTTGCATTCATTACAAGTAATTTTTTTTGTATGAGTAATGAAATGATTATACTTCCCTATGCATCTTTACTTCGAAAAGCACTACTACTGAGGTGTCCCTAAAGTAATAATGTAATGACATAAAATGAAAAACTCTAGAAAATGTAGTAAAAGAAAAAAAAATAATTAAAAAAAAATAGAGAGAGAGAGAGAGAGAGAGAGAGAGAGCAGGAAGTACAACTGCCAGAATCTTTGAAATTTCAGTCTTAAAGAACATTCAATCCTTTTTTTTTTTTTCCTTTTTCTTTTTTTTTTGACAAAAGCAAACAAGCAAACAAACATCAAACCAAAGCATCTACCTAAATATATTTGCAATCAAGTGTATAAGTGCCTTATAGTGGTCAGCAAGCATGGTGCTTTACTGGCCACATGTCCAGATAAGTTGTCTGTGGAGACTTTTTGTAACTAAGCTTGAGGAGATTCCTTCAGTGCCACAGCTATGCGGTACAAGCATGTATTTGTATGCCACTAGAGTATGCTCCATTGATCTACAGTAGTACAGAACAATAAAAATGGATAACAATTTATAAAAATTGTAGTATAGAAAGTGAAACATAACTACTGAAGATAAAAATATATATTGTTTTTTGTTGTTTTATTTGTTGTTTTGGTTTTTGTTGTTGTTTTTGTTTGGTTTTTTGTTAATCAGATATTCCACTAGGCTACAATCATATACATCTTCCATTTGACTGGCAGAAAAAAGTAAAATGAATTTTTAAAAAATCTACTTGAATAAATTACCAAGAAAAACTGGTGGATGCTAGATTTCTTGACAGTTTCAAATGCAGACCAATTCTTTTCCTGAAATATATTAGTCAAACACAATTCTTTAGAAGTAGCTAGAAGTCAACTGGATAGTTTACTCAAGAGCGAAAAGTAGATTACCGGAGCACTTCACTCAAAATGTGGTTCTGATGTTGAGAACCATGAAAGCTGAAGCTGAACCAGAACTTCATAGGTAGAAAATCAGTCCTTGTATTTCATTCTGATCAAAAGAGTTGAGCAGTAGGCACATGTTTTGTTTTAATGTATTTCAGATTCATTAACCCTATTTGTTTGGATTGCATAAGCAAACAAGGAAAATGCCTGTAACTGCCCTAAGTCGTACTGAAAAGGAAAATGCTATTGTACCTGTTGCAAGATACAAAACTCACACTTTTATTTTTAGGAGAGATGTCAGAAATGTAGAAGAAATATTGAGAAAAACTGGGGATACACTAGTATGGGAAAAACAAAGCATGAATGAGGCCAAAACTGTATACCATTAGCACAGATAAAAAGGGAAGTATTTAATATGAAGGTTAAGAGTCTCACTTTTTTTCTGCAAGCAGCAAGGCATGTGATTTCGTTCATATGAAATATGGGGAGGGATATGAGCTTAGAAAAATTCCATGCAGAAGCACATGCAGAAGAAAGTGCACATCCAAGTTGAGGGCAAGAAGTGCAAATAATTAACATCCTTCATATTATTCAGACATTCACCTGTAATTGGTATTGTATAGAGTCTCTTCAAGAAGTGTGTGTAGAGAGCAGAGTATGAGGGTTTTTCACCACAAAAGGGTAGTAATGTATTTCTAGTTCCTATATAATTTTCTAACCTCATACACCTTTTCTCTGTTAAGTGTTAGTTCAGTGTTTCTGGTCATTAATCCACAGAAATATGTCCTTGCTTACTTCAGAAATTAATATCTCCATCCATTATTTCAGATTCTCCATGTCCTTGTTATCACTGTACACAGGAAAAGTGCAAAATTTAATTAACATTCTTTCATCAACCCCAACAATTTTAATTTGCTTAATTTATTAATAAAATTAGAGATGTGCCACAATAAATCCTGAATTGCACAATAACATTTTTTTCTAGCGTGTTTCACCTAAGCTGTGCTGCTTTAAGCTGGAGCAGCAGTATCGTTGTAGACCAAAAGGTGTGAACTTGTCTTTGGAGTTTACAGAGACTACTTATTTAATGCATGTCATAGTTTTTTTCACATATTCATTGGTGCTATAGAAACATACTTGCATACCACATTTTCTTCCTTGTTCGTTTCCAGAATCAAAGAATGACTGAGGTTGAAATGGGACTCTGGAGGATGTCTGGTCCAGTCCCCTACTGAAGGAGGGTGATTTGTAAAAGCTTTTCATAAAGCATGATGTAGACAGTCTTCTGCAAGAGCTAATTGATACAGTTAGACTATGTTTTATGCAGATGGACTTCCTACATGGGGCACAAACTCCTCTTAAGAACCCATAGGCCTGCATCTGGTACAAAAGACAGATAAAGGAAGAGTGGTGGCACAGATTTTAGGACAAGTGTTGTATTTGATGCAAACAATAACTAATAAATAAACAACTTTTGGCAGGATGAAACTTAAAAATATTATCAAATGTTTCTGTTACATTGCTGAGACCTTTGCCCTGCAATTTACAAAAAACTCTTACTAAAACCTTAACTATAACAGAATACAAGGTAGGACAAGGTTGTTAGCTCTGGGGGAATTTCCCCCACCTCTCTACCAAAAACTTGAGGATCCATCTCTGGAAACACTCCAGACATATATCTTCATCATACAGATCAGGCTAAGATTGCCTCAGTATACTGATTTAAGCAAAAAAAATCAGATCCTAACCTTACTTTTTTTTTTTTTTTAATTTTTAGTTCAAAGCCATAGCTGTAGAATATGTAGTTGCCTATCAAATTTACAAAGATGAATTAGTGACTTTATTTCATGTAAAAAACTAGCTTTCCCACTAAATGCCTTCCTGTCTGTAAATAAACAGCATTAGCAGTAGGAATATTAGCTTATAAAATATGTAAATATGTATGGATATAATTCTGATGTGATAATAAACATTTAATGAGTTGAATGTATTTGAACTGAATATTAAAATTGATGCAAATCAAAAATGTTACCAAAATTTTCTCAAATCTTACTCTTTCAGTGCTGAAGTCTTGCACACTGTAGAGAACAAAGAAAGACACTTTTCTATTTAGTGTTATGCAACGAAGAAATGTCACACTTGTCCTTCATGAACTTTAAAATGATATTCTCAAATTATTAAAATTATTGTCTTATTTTCTTTTTTGATCTGTGTCTTATGAAAGCATCTTATATATCTGAATGCATATTTTATCACTAGGATAAGATAACGCAAATGTTTCAAAACACCACTATGTTTACTGAAGCTAGGCATAGATGAATACATGATTCCTAACAGTATTGGACCAATTAGGCTGTGAAGAGATGGAGAAAGGAAAAACAGAAATAACAGACATTAAAAAAAAAAAAAAAAAAAAAGTAATCTCTACATAAGTATGCATATAGGGAATATTTAAAGTGCAGTATATACAAATATACTGTAGTCTTAATTTCCATTATTCAACTCCAATGAAGTCAATGGATTTAAATGTCAATATTCTTTCTTAAAAAATAAAAATTCACCAATCAAAGATACCACAAGTCTACCTAATCAAATCATACTGGCAATTTTTTTAATGAATTCAAATTCTGAAACTTTTTTAAGTAAATAACCCCAAAACTTTAAAATAGAATGACATGACAACATTGCAAAAAGACTGGGCAGCCATGTTACTTAGCTATGTACCACTAGACATAAAGCAGGAGCAAGGAATAGTAAAGTGTTATCTTTTATTTCTTCCTTGATCATCTGGCAAATTTCACTTCTCTTTCTATATCTCCAGAGTCCAAGTCCCAAATCAGAATATCTCAGGCTTCAGCTACTTCCATTAAAGCCTGGAGCTCTGTAATACAACATAGACATCTTTAATTATACAAAGAAATTATGTAAAAATAAATCCTCATGGGAAAACTCCAGTGTAATCCAAGTGATAATCTAATTACAACAGAATAAGTTATTAAGAGTGAAGCATCTTAATAGTAAAGTATAATTATGAAGAAAGCATATAAACACAACTCTCAACTCTGAGGAAGCAGAATTTTACTGATGGAAACAACAAAATGATTTTGTCTACATGCTTGTGTAAAATAGGTAGCCAGATACATATTGGAATAAAAGAGTCTCTGTTTATAGTAATTAAGAGTTATTTGTTTTCTTTACTTAAATCACTAAAACGTAAGATTTTGCATGCAAAATCATTTACAATCCTCCCTTGACAGAAGTCTCACACAATTTTTTATACTCTCACCAAAGAATCAGATGTTCATTTGAAGTCAGTGGAGCTGACTGAATTTTCACATATATTTCATAAGTCTTTACCCTTCCTAATGCTGACAGACAGCATATAAAACACTTTCTCCTAGAAGCCTAAAAACAGCCAACCAAATAACAACAAAAATACAAAGAAGAAAAACCAAAAAACAAAAAAAAACACCACAGATTTACTGTTTCTTCTCCAACTGGGCTGTCCTACAATATGATCCTGCAGTCATTTGATACTAACTCCTTTGTCAGGAAAATGAACAAGTGAATTAAGCTGAAGCAGGTCCTCATAAAGATCCCCATAAAGAATCCTTAAGAATAATGGTATATTTGGGGCCAAATTAGTACATTCATACCTACAAATAACTCATTTACCTTTCAGTGCTTTTCAAAGTTATAACCCCACTATCAATTTGCATCTTTAGAAATAAGATTCTAGATACTGCTTATCTCTTTCTGTAGGCTCTTACAACTAATGTTGTTATTTAATAAATTTCTTGTTAATGTTTTTTTTTTTTTCTTCTATCTCTTTTTCCCTCCCCTTTCCACCCTCCAAAAATATAAAGCTAATGGTTTCTTTTCAAGTGTAGTTCACAGTTGTAGCTGAAGACCCATGCCTCCCATTAAATTTGAACCAGGGATGCAACAGTAGTTCCAAGTATGACTTCTCCAATTTTTGAGTTCCCAATACATGAGTTAAAATATTTTATTTATTAATTTATTTATTTATGTGCATATATACAGATAAATCAATCAGTAGAGTCCAGAGCTTCTAGGAAATAAATGTATTGTTATACCTTTCAACAATGCATCACAAGTATTTGAGACCCACATCATTATACCATCACAAATAAACTGGTAGCATTTGCTGTGGCTATTGTCAAATAGACATTAAAATTTTGAGTTGGCCACTACACAACATATAGGTCTATAAAACAAAAAGAAAGGAAACAGAAATACCTTGTAGGCCTTTGTGTATCAGATTTTCTTTAAAATGCTGATTTATATCAGCTTTGCTTTGAAAACCTGATAGAAACACTAGTAATTAGAAGACTCAAAGGCAATAAGATGAGGAAACCTGTGGCTATTTCAGAATTCCCAAGCTTCTGGATAAAAAAAAACTTACTTTTACATGATCCCTGTTCTATTTCACACTTCGTTTTCATCATGGATTTGCTACAGGACTCTGGGGAGCATGTTATACCACACTGTCTTTTAATTTATCTGTTGACATTAATGATTTTTTGTTAACATGGACTTTCATCTATGCATTTTATTTTGATAGCTGATCTGGCCAACAGTATGTTTATAGTTAGGAAATGATGGGTCTTTTTCTGTAATAGCTACAAATGTGCTATAAATTGCTATCACTTCCCATCTCGTATTCCCACACAGGAAATAGAGCTTTTAGTTATAGGTTACAATAGCTACTAGAATCAAAACTATTTCCTTTCCTAAATAACTCTTCATTCCTAACTCTATAATGCACTACTAAACTCTCGTGTTTGTTTCTATGAGGATTTTCTGCAAGAGTTTTATGACATAACTATATAAAGCCAGCAGCATCTGGGTAGCATAATACATATTTCATATGAATTTTGAGTTGTTTGAGAAATTAATATTTATAAATATCATAGTCTGAAATTTTCCTTATGAAAACTGAAATATTAAAATGTTTCTGATGCTGAACTTTCAACAAATGTATATATATGAGCAGAATTGAAAGAGAGGAAAAGAAGAAATGAATTTAATTCAAAAACTCTGATCGCAATATTGGTTTACAGGTTAATTGTATTCAAAAAGTATGCACCACCAAGCTTTTCTCAAAGTTTAAATGAGGGAAAGGGTGAATATTATTTTTA
This sequence comes from Coturnix japonica, assembly GCF_054131305.1. Classification (NCBI taxonomy): domain Eukaryota; kingdom Metazoa; phylum Chordata; class Aves; order Galliformes; family Phasianidae; genus Coturnix; species Coturnix japonica. The sequence goes on from NC_140664.1 coordinate 51,573,543, forward strand.
AACCAAGGTATGACTTCCTTGCATTTCTGGCTGCATTTCTGTTTTAATAAAGAGCATTTAAAAGCAGTAGAATCAGGTCACAAGAAAATAGAACAAAATCCCAGGAGTAGGAACAAGAATTATAAGATAAAACCATCAAAATCAATGAAGAGTCTCTGAAATCAAATTCAATTCAGAAAACAAGAAAATGCCAGTTTCTGGTCAAGTACCATAGTGTTTCCAAGCCAACAACTTCTGTCAAGCTTTCTTCAAGCTTCACAGTCTTTGTTATTCTAAATAACTAAATAATTTTCACAGTACTCTTTCTGTGGAAAATAACAAACAACCCAAATTATTGACAAAGTAGACAAAGTACTTAACATCTCTATATCGTTTCTTGGAACCTAGTTTCTTGCCTTTTTGAAATGAAACAGCAGAAAAATAATATGATATTGAAATTTTCTTTTTTTTCTAAGGAGGTAATAGTTTCTTAACTTTGATGTTTTTTAAAAAATGAACAAATAGATGTTGCCAAACCATAGAAAAAATTTGTTTCCATTGAGGTTAGAATTTATATTGGAGTTTTTGATGTGGTACTTCCCATAGAAAATTTCATGCCATGAAAAATAGTGCCAGAAGCTATTTATTTACACTTACTCAAATAATAATCTAATCCACAGTAAATTGGGGTTTGTGGCAAAAATTTGAATGAAAGAAGAAAATTCTACTTATTAATAACAATTTTTACAAAGGTATGTAGCATTGGCTCTCTCTATATGAATTTATGTCTACCTTTCTACTGTTGATTTGCAAGCACAGAACATAAAGCACATTATCAAATTGTCTCTTCCAGTCCAAATTCACATTTCTCAAATACGACATAGAAATTCCAGGAAGAAGAGATGCAGCAAAGCCTGACTTATTTTGGATATTTTGAATAAGGCACAATCATGAAACTCAAGCAGTCACACTCACAGATATGCTAAATGTGCTTTGGAAACTTCACACTTCCTGGATGTTTTATTTGCCTACAGTATTTTTAGTTAGGCTATCATTCAGTCAACAAGCAACAAAACTAGTAGCATGAACCCTGACATCCAAATAGGCATTTTTCTCTAAGGAAATGAAAGAAGAAATTATCCAGAAACAGTATATTATAATATTATTATGGATCATCTCTCTTTACTACTCCATATAAAAATTTTCAGCCAGTGGAAGATTTTGATTATCACAGAAATCATAGCAGCACTTTAATTATTTCCACATCATCTGAAAAACTCTTGGTCTTATTGTTTTGCTTTATGTTTTATTTAGATCACCAACCCCAGTCTTCATGCTTTCAAGGACTACGTTAATCCTCCTATACTGAAGATCAATTATGGCATTATTTGCATTAAACTAATTAGTTGTCTGTATTTACCACTGTAAATTTCTAAGTATTTTCAAATGTAAGATCTTGTGAGAGAGAAATTGTTTCCAGGTTTATCAGGGTCAAGTAAGATACATCACTGCACTTATGTATAGCATCAAGCCTTCTTTTCACTGAAAATGGATCAGAAGCAATATACTCAAAAGAAAGTATCTACAGGCTTTGCATATTTCTGCTGAACGTTTTCCTACAATGTCTGTTTCTGCATGTATTGAGGGGAGGAATGTGCTCTAGTGTACCCATTCTTATTCGGGTACTTCCACCTTTGAACAACATTTTATTTTACAGTGGGTTAAGAAAAAAAGCAAGAATGCTATGAGTTAAAATCCAGTTCCATTGAGTAGCTGAGCTTCCAACAGATATCTCTGGCATATAAAACATTCAGCATATCTTAAGCAGGAAAATTATGTTTAATTTTAAAACTAGCATGCGTTCTGTTTCTAACTGAATTTGAAAATCATGTATTCTGTGCAAGTTTAGCCCATTAATACACATCATGTTTGCTTAATTTGTTGTTCCAGTAGTAAGTTCCTAATACTAGAAGGAAAAAACATTTGTTGCTTTTTTATTTTTTGTTTGTTTTTGAAATTTGACATTGATGCTGGTAAACAAGCAAGCTTGAACACTGAAATACACTCAAAACAAGTCACCTTCCAAATGGGAGGATTGAAAAATGTTTAAAGTGTTATTATGCATAGTGGAATTTTCATGTTTTGTTATTTTGTCACTATTTTTGTGCAAAGCCCCACCCCAAGGAAGGAATAACTGCATGTATCAATACAGGTTAGGTTCTGACCTGATGGAAAGAAGACCTCAGTGTCCTGGTGGACATCAGGTTGAGCAAGCAGTGTGCCTTTGTGGCCAAGAAGACCAATGGTATCCTGGGGTATCCTTGGAGAAAAATGGATTTGACGAATGGACCACTTGCTGGATAGGGAATTGGCTGGATGGTAATACTTTCTGTCAGTGGCTCGAAATCCAAGTGGATACTGGTGACAAGTGGTGTTCCTCAGGGATTCATGCTGAGTCTGGTATTATTTAACATCTTTGTAGGCAACATGGACAGTGGGATCAAGTGCACATTCAACTGAGTGGTGCAGTTGACATACAAGAGGGAAGGGATGCCATCAAGAAGGACATGACATTCTTGGGAGGTGGGCCCACATCAACCTCATGAAGTTAAACAAGGCCGAGTGCAAGGTCCTGCACCTGGGTCAGAGCACACCCACACACATGTAGGGTAGAGAACAGCTTGAGAACATCTCTGAAAATAAGGTTTTGGGGGTGTTGACTGATGAAAGACTCAACACAAGTTGGTAACGTACACTTGCAGCCAAGAAAGCCAACCATATCCTGGGTTACATCAAGAGAAGCGTGACCAATAGAACAAGGAAGGTGATTCTGCTCATCTACTCTGCTCTCACGAGACTCTCCCTGGAATACTGCATCCAGGCACCCAACAAAAGGACATCAAGCTGTTGGAGCAAGTCCACAGGAGAGCCAGAAAATGATCAGAGCACCTCCTCTACAGGGACAGGCTGAGAGAGCTGGGGCTTTTCAGCCTAGAGAAGGCTGCAGGGAGACTTCATAACAGGCTTCTTGTACCTGAATGGGGCCTACAGGAAAGCTGGGGAGGGACTTTTTACATGGGCACATAGTGACAGGATGAAGCAAAAGGGCTTTAAACTGGAAAATAGTAGATTTCAACTAAATATTAGGAAGAAATTCTTTGCTGTGAGTGTAGTAAGACATTGGAACAGGTTGCTCAGCGAGGCTGTAAATGTCCCCACCCTGGAAGCATTCAGGGCCAGGCTGGATGAGTCTTTGAGCAGCCTAGTCTAGTGGGAGGTGTCCCTGTGTCCATAGCTGGTATTAGATAACCATAAAGTCTGGAACACACAAAGTTCCATTCAAACATAAGAACTTATTTATAATATATCTTATTTATAAGAATGACAGCACTAGAACAGGCTGCCCAGAGAGGCTGTGGAGTCTTCTTCTGAGAATCCACCTGGATGTTTTCCCATGCAACCTACTGTAGGGTACCTGCATTAGCAGGGTGACGGACTAAGTGAGATCCAGAGGTCCCTTCCAACTCCAACGATTCTTTTACTTGTTTTGTTGTTGTTTGTTTTGCTTTTAAACATGCAACAAATATTGAGATGCTATTAGAAATCTTCAACACTTTAACAGCTGTTGGGAATCATATATATTCTCAATTAGGCCAATAAATGTATAATATATTGTTACTATTACACTGCAGTAATTGCTACCCTAGAATTCAATCCAAAAATTATTTTTGCTTTAAATGACTTTAGTTTTTATTCAAATTTTGTTCAAAGTTAGCTGCAAGTTATTTTTTTCTTGCAAACTGCTTAACAAACTTAATCAAATTTTCTCTCTGTTTTTGTCATAGCTGAAACAGGGGAGGATGGACATTCATGATAAGTTATGTCTATGTATGTTTCACATTAAAAAAAAAAAAATAGTGAACAATTTGCTTTATTTTTAAACTAGCCTTTTGTAGGTCTCTGTTCAGTTAGGTTCCTAAAAGTCAGTGAGGACCACAGCTACAACAGTGACTATTGATACATAAATACTTAAAACATAATTTGTTCTCTGCATTTCCCAGCCTTTATCTCAGCTAATTGGTCCTGCAGAACAGGAAACCACATACAATAAGAATACCTTGAGAAACAGGACCAAAAGGAAGACTGATGAAATTGTTCTGTGATGAACTTAAAATGATTCCAATCAACATGATAATTTTCACACTTTTCACTGAACTTTCAAAGTTTAGTACTTTTCCCCAAGCATTACTTCCCTGACTGAGTTGACCAAACCTAGTGTATAGAACAAATAGTTAAATATATAAACTCAGAACTCAGAGAAGTGTATTTGTTTAACTGCTTCATTCTTTATTGTGTTTATTTCAGTGGTTCCTATGAATTATTCAGTATGTTTTAGGGTAGCCCAGAGAAAATGCATTCTTTTAAGACGTTTATTTCTCAGATATTCTTTTAAGTGAGTTAGATGGCAACAAAGTTTTAGAATCCAGATCTATAAATATGAAATGTTTTTTTTTTTTAAAGTCATTCAAGAATAAGCAATACTGTATTAACACAAAAAGACAATCAGAACTATTTTATTTTTTTTTATTTTATTTTATTTTTAATTGTCTAAGCAGAATTATCTTTGTTTAAAGATTATTTTCATGTCTAAAACCAGTTTCTACTGAGAGACTGAGGGAGGTCTGACGGGGATTACAATACAGCACAATTGCTTCAGTTTTTGCCGAGAGCTATACTGGCGAAAGAAAATCTATAGCAGTAAATAACCCAGCTAAAAATGCATTGAAATTCACTTTGGTACATAGTCCATAATTTTATTTTTTTGTCCAAGAGAAGAAAGGGATTATTCAAAATTTTCAGTATTACCCAACCATAGTAACAGTTATCTTGAAACTGTTATCCTTTGAAATTATTTCTCAAATAAATTATTATCATATCAAAATGTGATATTATTATCTGCTAAATATTTTCTGACACTTACAATATTATTCTTATTAATATTATGCATCTGAAATCCTGTCAATCTAAAGGGTTACAGGCAAGAATTAGAAGCAATTATCTCTACAGACAAAAGTTATCATACATTCTCTTTTTAGAGTTTGCTAAACTGGATAAATATTCAACTTAATATATATAATATATATACAAGTAAGGGTTCAGGTTATAGCTCCTTTTATTATCATTTTGATTCAGGTTGTGTTTATCAAGTTTGGTTTTCTTATCTTCTGCTGTATCCAGAAATCCAAAGTTAAAAAGTTTCTCTGACAAATTATCAGAGATTTGACATAGTGATTCACTCTTAAATATATCAGTCTACATGAACACATCTACATTTTCCCCCTCTATATATGTATTTGTTTGTTTATAGCAATAGTACCTCTTAGAACTACTTCCCATAATTCTTCAGTGATTCATTCATTGAAGAGCGGGAAAAATTATGCTCAGTGGGGAAAAAAAATGGAATAGGCATTCATGATTGGCCTAGATCCAGTGGTTAAAGTGCTTCCAGACCATTCTTGGATAAACTTTAATGCAAGGGGAAAATCTTCCAAGGACAAAGTAATTCTTTGGCAAAAACAAAGACCAATTTTGAACTTATTACTTGATTCTTCCATATTCAGAGATCTATGCATACTGATAGCATATGTACTTTGTTTAGGAACCACTCTGAGGGAGCTGTTTTACTCAGATATTATATTTACTTACTTAAGATGGAAAGTACGAAGTCTGTCGAAACTGATACTTATGTCAGTTGTTTACTACTAGTAGTTATCTCAGTATTTCTTCAGAAGTATCTCATTTCCTGACACTGTCACCAATCTTTTGTTGCAACAATTTGAATATAAAATGTTCTGAATGAACATGCAAAATTAACATGTCAGCAAATCAACCAAAGAAAAAAAAACATCCTGATTCAAGTCTTGATTAAATACACAGTGCTCGATAAACCTTATGCAAATGACATTGTTATCAAATCATTAGGCAATTTTTACCAGGTAGCCATTATAAATATTAAGCCTTTGTTGGCTTTTAGATCCAAATGCAAAAGGCTAGACTCCATGGTAATCAGGTAAATTTTCCTGCTGTCACTATTGTGCATGCAGTTTTTACACATTAAGGTCACAGTTCTTAAATAAGATTTGCAAGTTGAAAATGTCTTGTTATGAATTCATGAGCTGGAAATGTGCAGTCATAAAATTTACCAGTCACACAGCTCAACATTTACGATGTTTGAATCTAAGATTTATGAAGTTGTATGGTATTCTCAAGTAGATGTCACCTGACAACTTCATGTTATGAAGATCTTTCTGTTTTAAAGCCACAGCTGCTGTGCCTTTTGAGAAGGTAACTTTTGGAGATGGAGAGCAGAAGAGACAGGATTTGTTTTTAAAGATATTAAGAGGTAAACATAAGTACAGATGCATTACTATTGTTAAAGTTAAAAATCATTCTGAAGTCAAATTTCTCACTGTGACCTTTAGTTTTTGACTGTTTTTATATTTTTCCTTTATAGGTATATTTTAGAAATTCCAATGCTAAAACATTTCAAGTTAAAACACTGTATGTGCTTTGATAATCACCCTGTAAAGCATTTGGATTTCTTAACATATAGAATACAAAAATGAGGGCAAATTTGGGAGGAAAACAAAACAAAGAAACAAACAAAAAAAAAAAAAAAAGAAAAAAAGACCATTTTTTAAAAGAAATATATTTCTACCAGTAAGTACAGTTTGTATGTACAGAAATGTATTCTTCTATGCATGTATGACTTATTAACAGTGCTTTTCTAGGACTCCATTCAGAGAAACACAATTAATAGAGAAGAGGTGCTTTTACTGACACTAGACAGAAACAATCTTAATGTCTCTAGTGGACTCTACTGAAAATATTGCTGGAGTTATGATGCATGAAATACTTAACAGAACATTTACTTTAAACCAAGACATATATGCCTTCCCTTCGAACACATACTAATTCTTGTCAGTATTTCAAGAATACTTAATCGATTCTACTGCTACAGTCTTCCACTTCCCTAATCAAAATACTTATAGATTGTGCCTTTTTCATAGTGGTTGTTCTTAAAGGAGATAAGTAAACCATTTTATTTTTAGTGCTGCTTAATTGCTAACAATACTGAGCAAAATATTTCCATTTCACAAAGTCTCCCATATAGCAAAGAAATGAATTTTCTCATTTTTTCACATTAAAGCTCAGTAAATTGACAGATTTTTTGTTATTATTTTTGAGGGAAAAAAAAAAGCTATGTTTAATTTTTTCATCTTTTCTTCTACCCACTGAAATTTCAACGTATTTTTAACGCTGTTTACAAATTAAGAGTTTGTAATATAAGTACAATTATCAATAAGATGTCTTTTATATAATGTAAATTTAACATAAATCTTGAAAAATATCTGTAAATTAATAAACACTGTGTACAGAGATTTCAAAAATTGTATGGGTTAAGCATGGAAAACTGACAAGCAAACAATGAAAAATATAGTTCTCAGAATACAGTGAATCTTTGCTACATGGCTCAAAGGCACATTAAAGTCATTAGTTTAACTTTCCATGGAGTCAGTGTTCAAAAAAGATATGGTCTATAACTGTCATCTTTATAAACTTTTAAATCCCTGTTTTTGTTAAATACCTGGATTTTCTGGGGTGAGATTCATAAAAACACATGTTTTCTGGACTTCTTTTGCAGCTGATAATTAGCATACGACAGCAGTTATATATTTCTATTCTGGTGCCATACCTTACACGAAGAAGGCATAAATAAACTATTCACATAAAACTTTTAAGATAAAATAAATAGAAATGTGTTTCTTCGTATAAAGCACACTAAAAACAAATTAAAAATGTGATGATTATTTCTGAAGGATGCTCAAAAAACATAATGGACTGTCCTCTTGACTCACAAAAGGGCCTGGAACCACTATGTTTACATATTTAGGAAAAAAATGCCCTAGTGCCTTTTTTGGAAAGAAGACTAAGTTATATGGTACTGAATTTTAGAAAACTAAAAACCAAAATAAATACAGTGAAACTTTTAAAAATGATTTTATACCTCAGAAATTCTACTTTTATTCTGAATTTCAAATATATGTCTTTCTGACTAGTCTTCACATATGCACACTTCTCCAGTGTAACTACTAAATTTGAATTCTGAGTTACAAAATTTCATTTGTATCAACTTTGTTCTGATTTGTTTTTTTGTTTTTTTTTTTAAATTTCTTGTTACCATGACATCCTCTGAATTTCTACTGGTTAATGACAGATAAAAAGAAAAATATCCCTGATTTATTCTTCACTTGGTTCTCTTTCACTTCTCTTATCAGTTTTCCCCCTCTAAGTTATTTCAAAGGCACAATCTATTTATCTTCTTGTGTTTTGTTTGTTTGTTTGTTTAAAAAACCACCCACCTGCCCCAGAAATCCCTAAATTCCTTCACATCATCTCTCAGCTGCTTTAGTATTATTATTCTTTGCTTTTCAGTCTAATGTCCCTTTCATTTTTCAAAATGCAAGCATGCCTTTGCATCTCAAGGTCTCGCACCATCAAGTCTTTAACTCTTCTTAGAGTCATGGAATGGCTTGTGTTGATAGGGATCTCAAGGATCATCAGGCAGGGTTGTCAGCTGCTAAGTTGAGTACTAGATCAAATTGCCCAGGGTCCCATCCAACCTGGGTTTGTACACCTCTCTGCGCAGCCTGTTTCAACACCTCATCCCTCTCAGTAAAAAGCTTCCTTATGACATCTAACGTAAATCTTTGTTCCTTTAGTTTAGTACCATTCTCTCTTGTCCTATCATTTTCTACCCATTTAAAAAGTTAATAATCACCCTTTAAATACTAATGGGCCACAATTAGATTTCACTTCAGCTTCCTCTTTTCCAGGCTGAAATAGCCCAGTTCCTTCAGCTTATGCCCATGAGAACCCTGCTCCAGCATTTAGATCATCTTTCCTCTGATTCTTGACCAAAAGCTCCATGTCTTTCCTGGGTTGGGGGCCCCAGACTTGGGTGCTGAATTTGGCATTTGGGCCCCAGCAAGTACAACTGGATTGGAGATAGTTTTTAATGTAATCTAATTTTGGGTCATATACTGTACATTCAAAAATAAATATATAAAACATTTTAAAATGTTACAGATACACTACCAAACATATCACTTTACAACCATACATTTGACAACATTTGCCCAACCTGACGAATCTGCAACTCTACCTTCACACTGCAAATTATCTTCCTACACTTGCAAATTTTCATATATATTGTAGCCCCTTTTTAAGATGACACTTTCCATTCTCATAAATTTCTAAATAAATTCAAGGTAGTGCTCAAGCCTATTGACACCTAACTTCCAAGTAAAGTAATACCAGATTGGGGACAAAGACTCTGCTGGATACAGGATTTCCTACCTACTTCCTAGTTTTACTTACTCTTCATTCTTTTTTTTCCTTCTGCTTTCTCTAAATCAACCTATTAGTTCTACTCATCACTAAATCCAGACCCCTGCATGCTTTGCTATAAAACCCCCTGTGGTTTCAGACCACTGCCTATAAATATCCACTAAAGTAACTTACCTTCATTTCTTAAATCCTCTTTTACTAGACTGCTTTCCTACGATAGCTAAGAAAAAGCTAACGTAGCTTTTGATGTGTTCAGATCACTCATGCTGATCAATATATTTTCACCTTCTCCTTTCACTGCTCTTGTTGATATCATCTCCTTCCTTTTATGTTATATTTGTAAGTTTTATGGGAGAAAAATGGTGGTATGTTTGGTTTGTTTTTCTAGCATCAAAATAGCATTATTCTGATCTATGTTTGGAGTTTCAAGCCATACAGAAATATAAATTGCAATATCTCCTGAAAAATGCTATTCACTAAATGGGTGTCTGTTCAGGCAGTGATCCACAATATAAGGGAATTGTTCTGTCCCACAATGCATCCTTCAGAAAAGAAAGGGATCATTCTGAAAGTCACACACAAAAAGCATCTGATCATGAACAGAACACTAAACAGTTGTCACAGAAATGATGATACAGGTAAATCTGAGGTACCAATGGTGTAAAACACTCAGTTCTTCCAAACAATATTGTGAGGAGTAGTAACAGGCAGCATGTAATTTTTCTGTAAAAAGCTAAAAATATATCTCTATGCAACAGTAGATGAGTATGAAAGGATCAATTCTTGTTTTACATAATGTAAGCTTACCTTTATCCCTCACTCTTCAGAGTAGGAATCTTTGATTATTTAATACAGGAAAATGTAAAGTGGAAGTTAACCAGACATCAGAATAACAATATTGCTCCTTCGAGAAACATTCTGTCTTTACAAGGAACTACACGTGCCTAGGTACCTGTAAAACTAACCAGCCATTTGTGTGGTAAAATCCTGCCAAAAAGAATGACAGCCACTGTTCCCATAGAGCCACCATTCAGTTCTAGGAAAAGCTCTTCCGTGATACAGTTTGTGCAACCATAAAGCAAAGAACGGCCTACATCTTCATAAGTACCGTATATTTCACTGTCTTTCATCTTCAGGGTTTTCACATGCTGCTATAACTTGTTTCTCCAGATGCACATGAATAACTTGAAACCATTAGAAAATAGAGACAGCTGCATGTGATATAAACCCCTTAGCTATTCTAATCTAATACCTCTGCCTATTTTTGATTTGGAGATCCTCATTTTGTATGGTGTGTCCAAAAAATTCACCAAATCATCTTCAAATGATCAAATCATCCAGCCTCTGGGGCTTTCAATTGTCTTGGCAAAGCTTCCTCGTACCTTCTCAACTCTGGAATTGCTTTGAACATGGCCCTTCCTTCAAATTCAGGTCTGCAACTTCTGTCATAAGTTTCATATTCTAATATCTCTTCTCCTTTCACAATACTTTTTTTTGAAACATATTCTTCTCAACGTTCTGTGGAGGGCTCTCTTTCTTGTACACTTGAGTGGCAACCTTATTCACACATACAGCTACACCTGTCATCTGGACTGAGATCATGTCTAGGATCTCGTTTCCAGATTGACCTGAAACAGCCTTTCTGTAAAGGAATACTTATAAAATACTTCTAAAAATGCTTCTTACTTACATAGAATAGAAGCAATAAATTAAATAAAAATCTGTGGTTCAACAGGGAAGTCTTGCAACACTGAACTGACAGATTTGTCTCTTTGTGTGCAGTAAGGCTTGCTGAGAATGAAGCACTGTGAGAGCTGGCAAAGAAAAATCCTACAGAAGTTTTTGTTTGTTTGTTTGTTTGTTTTTTAAAAAGTTGATAATACAGAATTATATTAAAAAATGAAATACAAATAGTGTATGAAATGGTACAGTAAAGTTAAAAGACTGAGTCTCTAGTTTACTTTACATATTGAACTAATTATAGAAACATATCAGTGTACTTACCTCATGAAGGATCTGTTGAATTAATTTACTCTTTCTTATCCTTTAAGTACTACTTAAAGCTTTAGCATGAACTTCCTCTTACGTTTATCTTGCTAATAATGAATATTCACAGGTGAATTCAACAAAAGAAATGGTAAAAGAAGAAGCAGAGAAGAAAAAAAAATTGCATATTTTTCCGCTGTCATTTTAAGCATGAGTTTATGCTTACTGTATCTTCTAAAGTAAATAAATAAATAAATAAATAATAAAAGAAATAAAAATAAAACTCACAATTAACAAAATTTCACTTTTTAAGAAAAATAAACCACAAAAGTTAGTGATAAAAAAACACCAAGTTGCTGGATGAGGCCTAGTTACTGAGTCTCCTCTGATACCTGCTGGATTATTTGGGACAGTCATGATAGGTATGTTTCTACATATATTGTGTAATATGATACCTTGGAGCACACACAGAAGTTCAGGTCAAGGTCTCTTTTGTGTAACATTCACTTGTCTAAATTTCTACCGCAGAAAATCAACACAGAAGCTGTTTTTACTCTTGTGGTAGTCATTATAGACAGAGATGCAATAAGGAAAGCTTATTTTCCTAGAGATTTTTAAAGAGTGAACAAAACTGTAACAATTGCTTTGTTAGGGTAAGTAGGGGACAAATGCAATAATGTCTATTTTTTAGCAAATGCAGACACTCCAATAACTTAGTGAAACATGCTTTTCAGAAAGAGGCTACTTAAAATATCTGTTGTGCAGAGAAGCTAGCAGCCACTGAGCAGGAGCCTTGGCTCTTCAGTTTCAAAGCTGATGCACAGGGCTACAGAGCACACAATCTCAGCGCACCTAGTGTTTGAGAGTGGGATGCCACATTCAGAGCATGCAAGCTTCTTGTGGAACCTAAGGCTGTATGGCTGCACCACATAGCATAGTACCTAAATTAATTACTTCTGAAATGTGGGGCTTTATTAATCTAACTACTTCATTTAGTGAGCTCAGCTACCTTCAAGGTGTTGTAATGTGTATCCGGTGCTGGATTCTGAGACATGAATTGCATTACTACTTGCCCCGAACAAGAAAAACTGCACTTGTCTATAAACTACATTTTATGGAATACCCTACATTAATAGAATAATTTGAGTCTGAGGAAACCTTTAAAGGCCAGGTAGTCCAACTCCCCTGCAATGCACAGGGACACCCACAGCTAGATCAGGTTGTTCAGAGCCCTGATCTTTAATGTCTGCAGGGACAGGGCACCCACCACCTCTCAGGACAGCCTGTGCCAGTGTTTCATCTTCCTTATTCTTAAAAATTTCCACATATATAGACTAAATCTCCCCTTTTAGCTTGAGACCATTTCCCCTTGTATCACAATAGACCCTGCACAACAGTCACTTTCTTTTACTTAAAAATACTGAAAGGAAATATATATGGATTTTTGGTTTTGTAGCTGTGAATTTAATATTCATAAACTTAGAACACTGATTTACAATGTCCTATTTTGTTTTCCCCTGTGAATGAAACAAATACACAAACACACATGAACACAAATAATAATAATAATAATAATAATAATAATAATAATAATAATAATAATAATAATCAGTACACTTCCTAACTCATTAAGTGAGACTGGGTTTCTTGTGTCCGGGCATAAAACACACAGATTTCTGCAATCATTAACTAAAAGTTAAATGACCTTGAGACATTCACAAACTCTACGCAATGCAAAGTGACAATGTAATTAAGATGTTGTGATGTGTGATTTGTATAGACTGCACTGAGAGCCGTAACCAGATTAACTACATGCCTTGCACACACTTCCTGAAATGAGTTATACCACATTAAATAATTAAGAGAATTAAGTTCTAACATGGGCTGTCTACAAAATATATTGTCTCTGACCAGATTAACTACTGGAATTAATAGATTTACACTGACTATACCCACAAAGTGAAAGTTCCTTGCAATATAAAATGAAGAAACGTGAATGTACTGTACAGAGTAGAATGTAGTCATTGCTCAATCTCAGTGGAATTGACTGGCACACTCTACTGTATTTGAAACTGTGTAAAATGGTATGACCACATCTATTTAAACAATGGTTCTGTCATACTGCTTAAATATAAATCTGTGCAGTCTAGTTTAAAGCTAAATGTAAAGGATAACCCAGTCAGCCAAATTTGAATCTTGTATATGATCCCAGTCCCACAGCAGGAGATCTGGAGAATGAAGTCATAGAATCATAAGGTTGGAAAATACCTACAAGATCACCTAGTCCAACCGTCCTCCGATTAACATTACTACCATAAGCCACTAAACCATATCTCATAGCTCCTCATACAGATGCCTCTTGAACGCTGCCATAAATAGCAACTCCATCACTTCCCTGGGCAGGCCACTCCAGTGCCTGACCACTCTCTGAGAGAAAAAGTTTTTCCTTATGTCTGATCTAAACCTCCTCTGGTACAACTTGCAGTCATTTCCTTGGATCCTGTTGCCCGGGAGAAGAGGCCAAACCCCTCCTCATCACAGTCTCCTTTCAGAAAGCTGTTGAGCTCAATGAGGTCTGTCCTGAGCCTTCTCCATACTAAACAATCCCTGCTGCCTGAGCCACTCCTCATAAGACTTGTGCTCCACACCCCTCGCAAGTTTTGTTGCCTTTCTCTGGACATGTTCCAGGGCATCAATATGTTTTTTGTAGTGAGGGGCCTAAAACTGAACACAGTACTTGAGGTGCAGCCTCACCGATGCTTAGTACAGGGGGATGATTACCTCCCTGCTCCTGCTGGCCACACTATTTCTAATGCAGGCCAGGATGCTGTTGGCCCTCTTGGCCACCTGAGCACACTGTCAGCTCATGTTCAGCCAAACATCAACCAACACCCCCAGGTCCCTTTCCTCTTCACAGTCATCCAGCCACTCATCCACAACCCTGTAGTGCTACATGGGGTTATTGTGTCCAAAGTGCAGGACCCAGCACTTGGCCTTTTTGAACCTCATCCCACTCACTTCAGTCCAGCTATCCACCCAAAGGAGGATATAGCTGTACAGGCCATGGGCAGCCAATTTCCCCAGGAGAATACTGTGAGTGACCATGTCAAAGGCTTTGCTGAGTTCTAGGTAGACTACATCAACAACCTTTCTGTCGTCTACCAGTCTGGTCACCCAATCATATAAGATGAGGTTGGTCAAACACAACCTGCCCTTCATGAGCCTGAGCTGGCTGGGCCTTATCTCATAGATGCCACACATGTGCTGTGATCTCTCCCAAGATTATTTGCTCCATAACTTTCTCTGGTACCAAGGTCAGGTTGACAGGCCTACCTTTGTGAAAATTAAAGTTGACTTCAAGTTTGTAATAAAATGAAGGGACATTAACTCCACTGGTTAAATTTCCCAAATTAGCACGTCAATTTCATGAGAAAACCAGGTAATGTTTCCTATTTATGAAGTCTTCCACAAACCTGAAAGCAGACCAGACTTACTCATAAGTGTGTCAAAATTTGTGCTAGGCAAGGACTTAGAGGTCACAGCTGCCACCATGACTGTTTTCATTCACCATGGCAGTCTATTCAGTAAAAGTAGTCTACTCTGACACAGTATAGGCTTTCTAGTCTCACACAATCTTTTTGTTTCCACTGAGGAAATTACATACGCATACACAAAATGGAAAATAAAATGAGTGAATTGATTATGGTAAAATAAGCATTTTGTTTCCTTTTTTTTCTAGTTGTAAGTATATGACTGAAGGTGGGAGAAGAGGCTGATAAGTTGAAAGACAAGGAAATGATAGTGCTGATGCTGGAGATGTTCATTGTGTTATTTACAAAAAGAAATAAAGAAGTCTTGGCCTTGACAACAACAACAACAAAAAAAAAAAAAAAAGCATGGAAAATACAATATGCTGCCAGATATGGAAGTTTTGTGAAACTCTTTTAGCTTGTCTTTATCACCGATCCCACACTATGGTGTAATAAAAAGCCTCAACACAGGTATAAATCACAGAAAGGCAAACTGTCAACTGTTATATTGTTAAGCTAAGCATACGCCAAGGCAAAAGTGAATCATGCCTAGATATTTAGACTAAAGTCACAGAAAAATCTACATTAGAAAGAATATGCTTTGAAATAAGGAGAAAAAAAAAAGTCAAATGAGTTTCAGGAGAATTTCTGAACTGCCTAAAAGCTGAGGCTTCATGCAAAGTACTTATTTTGATTCCAACTTCATATACCTTAATAGTCAAAAAGTGTTCAATTTACATGTTTATTCCTCCCATGGAGATAGCACATTTCTTCAAGTTTGAACCTTGCCAACTTCTTCAGTAACTCTGTCTTGCTACTGCTTTGTTTCTTTATTCATCTTCTTTCTCCCCACCTACCCCTCCCCCCACACACACTTTTTTTTTTTTTTTTTTTTTTTTTCAGTATGCCCATCTCATAAACCATAAAGTTAGTTCATCCTGATTAGGGGATTTTCCTTTCATCTGTCTCTACTGATCAGCTCTCTTTCATTGCTGTAAGAAATAAAGTTTTAGTTATAGAAACAGAGAACTATGAAAACACTGTTCTGAAAACAGCCGTCTTTCCCTCATAAGAATGCACCTGACCCACTCACGTCTCACATAAAATTGGTGAGAAGACTAAAGAAAAAGGTATGCTCACAGCAAGCTTTTCTACATCATCAGTATCTAGATACGTGAAAGACTGCAAAAACCAATTGCTCCAACTAATCTAACTTAGAAAGAGGAAGCTGGCAGCTGTGTCACAGCTTCTTGCTGTGTCTAAGGAGATGTCAGTTTTGTTCCTAATATTCTCACAAACTCCTAAGTTGTTTTATGTGTCTCAATTTCTGTTCTGTTAAGTGAAGATAATACCATTCATGAAACTTTAGAGATGTTTTAGATGATTAAATTATTGAAAGTTTATGAGCTTTAAAAACTTTGTGATGTCAAATAAACACAATCAGGAGTTTTCCTGTAGGAATTCCACCTCATGCAAGAAGAAGAATCAAACCTACTAGTAATAACAACAAGGAACGTGAAATGCAGCCTTCTGAGGTCATAACTCAGTAATGAATAATGCTGTTTGCTGAAACTATGTGCGTTCACTTCTTTTAATGGGTATTTGCTCCTTCCATTTCACTGACCTTGGCAGAGTTAATTTCCTTCTGTAGTCAAAGACTACTTTCTTCAGACAAACTGTCCAAGCAAGAAGAATCATAACATAAAACCTACCTTGTAAACAGAAGAGGAAGCAGTCCTCAGGACTTCACAAGATTGAAACTGAAACTTAGCATTAAGCATCTCTGAGTCTAGAAACCAGAGAAAGATAAAGATGAGAAAGGATAAGAACTCAGCCACATACTAGGCCAGGATCCAGAAGGTACAGATTTTTCAGGCCTACTTGAAGGTAGTCAGATGAGTGCACTACCAAAATTGAAATCCATATCAGGAAACCAGTGCAAGGTAGGTACAAGCCAGTTATCAAACCAAATTGGAATAATATCATATAGATGAGATGGAAGCAAGAATGAGAATAAGTGAAATGAAGAGTTATATGGATAAGATGGATCTTTAATAACTCTCACAAAGTTTTTATGTCTGTACTTTTTGGTGGCTAATGACAGTCTTGAGGCAAGCTCTTAAAAAGGTTCTCTGTGTTCATGATGTTCTTATTGGTTCCCATGGAAAATTATTCAGTCCTAGCTACTGTAAAAAATATAGATATAAAACATATGGAAGTTGAGAGAAGTGAAAGACATAAAGAAGGGTATCACACTAAAGAAAAAGCATAGCCTTGTAGACATCCCAGAGTAAAAATTATTCTTCTCATCTTATAGCTCACTAAACCTGGTCCATTTTTGTGAGATCAGCCTCACTGATTTTCAGTGTAATAAGATTCACCTAGTAAATAATAAAATAAATAAATAAATAATAGGCTATTTACCTACTTTTAATAATGAGAAACAGTCTGTCTTTACCTGTAAACATTTCCACAAATTCCCCACACACTTACTTGATGACTGAGAGAATGATGTCTGAAATTTGGTTAGCGGTGGTAATTTATCTGTGTGAAATAACAAAAACAAATATCACATGGAAAATGAACAGTCTTAAGTTAAATAAAGAAAAACAGACTAGTACTCTCTGTGCTGCAAAATTTTATTTTATTTTTTTTTTGGAGGACTTTTTTTAAAGTTGTTACTTAGAAGTAAAGTTACCTTCACTTTGTTCTTTCTGGAAAAAAAAAAAAAAAAAAAAGAAAAAAGAAATAAGAAAAAAGAAAAAAAAAATAAAAAAGAGAGAGAGAAAGAACAAAAGAGTAGTTCCACTTCTGCATTCTAATCTGAGTTTCTTAAAAAGAAAGGCTGAAAATAAAATCTAATGCAATCACAAAATCTTTCCAAACAAAACAGAAACTGTTGTACTACTGATTCAAATTCTGTTTCTTGAAGTCTGAAGGAGCTTTTGCATTTACCACAGTGTAGAAGATGGTCCATTGCATTTTCTTAATGACAACCTAAAATTCCCATTACCATAGACTATCAACCAAGATTCTGAACTGGAATCTGAAAGCCATAAGAACAAAGTATGAAATGCAGGTAGCAATTTTAACAGTTTCTGTACTGTCTTAATTAGCACTGACTGAATATTTTTATGGAAGGTATCTTGGTGAATATTTAGACGTTACTGCTACACTGTATGTACACATATAAAAATAGAGTTCAATCTTTCATAAACTTTTACTTAAGGTATACTTAAGGTATAGACAACTAGACTAAAATGTTTGTGTTCCAGAATCCCTCTTTAGGGTTGGTTACTTACACCTGCCAGAATATTTGTAAAACAGATGGTCAAATGCCACAGGCATTAATTTTTTTCATTAGAGACATACAGGTGGTAAATTTGTGGAAAATCTGCTTAATTATTTTCCAAAGATCATTTATTTGGTGAAGGTAGATGTTTATCTCTATTTTAAAAATTTCAGCTTGGGATAAGAGATTAATGATATACCATGTTATATTATACCTTATAATATATTATGTGCCTTTCATATGTTCTAGTATATTCAAGCATGTCCAGACAGATGATAACTTTCACAATATAAATATAGTGCTGCATTTTAAACACAGTGCACAAACAGTGCACAGATGTGATGTTTATTTCCCTTCTGCTTTATCTGAAAAAGGAAGACCTTCCAACCTGAGCGAGTGTGCAAGAACAAGAAGAGTTGCTATCCTTCTCCCAACATTCAAGCATACCTGCTGCTTGATGGTTACACATCTATCATCTGTAGAGATGACTCATATTTTGTTGTTTAATTTCATCAATGGTTGCTGTGCACTGAGGCAACCGAACAATTATTTGTAAAGCCCCTCCTCTCAGAAGCATAAAACTCTTATTACAGTATTCATGACTGCACTGTCCAGTCTCTGAATATCCAAGTCTAAAACTGAAATTGTGATTCAATAATATCTGCCTTTGTTAATGATTAACAGTAGGGTCTTTCTGGCTCATATCTCATGTAAACGTCTCAGCTCCGTAAGGGCTCAGTGATTTAATATTCTGGATATTATACATGGTTCTGGGTCAAGCTGCAAATTGATCAGGTTTGAATACTAATCAAGTTGACCTCAATTCTAAATGTGTTACTAGTTGTGCCTGCATTTGAAATTATCTAGGAATATCTTTACAGAAACATAAAGACTAACTAGAGGTAGAGAAATAGACCTGATTTCATAAGAAAAACTAATTAAAAATGCATTTTTTCTTCCATGCAATACCCTTTCTCTTGTGTGTGATAAATAGACAGCAGCTGTCCATACGCACTGTGAGACTGCTTTACTTAGAAGCCACAATTTTCTCCATCAGCAAAGGTATCATTTCATTCTTGAGCCTAATGAAATAATAATCACTGGGACAACAGGTATAATTGCTGCCTGCTATAACTGTGCTACTCCATTGGAGTGTATGATTCTATTTTGATTGTTCTTTTTCTTGCTTGGCAGATGGCAAATTGTCTTAATTATCTATTCACACTCTGAAACCTCTTTAACCTCAACCAGTTGTCTTCTTGAAGATCATCAAGCAGAAAACATGTTCATCCAACTATGTATTAGTACAAATTGTGGTCTTCTAATAATGCAGCACAAAAAAAAACAAACAAAAAAACAAAAACAAAAACCACACAAAAACAAACAAACAAACAAAAAAAAAAACCCCAATATATATCCTATCACTATAGCAACAGAAATAGCTACCTATGTAAGGGCACTATCCGGAGAACTTACATCCTGTTACATACCATGCTGACAAGAAAGGAAATTCAACCTTGCCTGTCTATACTGCTTTCCTCTATTCTACACATTGTAAAATATTTCCACTTTCTTAACTATGAGTTTTTCTCACTGTTTGCTCCCATAACAAAAGCATTATGGACATCTACTTTTCCTCATATGAAGAAAATATTAAAATTTGCAACCACAAGTTACCATTGTGGTCCATATTACCATAACTTTGCACATCCTGAAAGGAAATACCAAAAATTCACAACTCAGATTAATGAGTAAAATGTTTTCAGGGAAAGCATTTCCTAATATAAAGGACATTTTAATAAATCACCACCCAAGTTTCTCTGTTTCTCTTTGTTCTTCTCCCACTTATTTATTTATTTATTTATTTATTGAGATTATTCGAATTATAAGTATTAGAAAAATAAAATTTGATACAGTCATTCCTTCAGTGTCACGAGACTGCTATTGGAAATTCACTCTCGAGAAATTTTTGCTACTCAGCACCGGTCAAAAATTCGACATTTCCACAAACATGGGTACTTTTTTGACAAAAAAAGAGGACTAAGAGCACACACACAAGCAAACAAAGAAATAAACAACAACAACAACAAAAATCTCACCTACAGACAGTAGGTCTCACCAACTTAGAATTGAGAAATTAATCGCACAAGCCACTGCAGGTGACTTTCTTTGACACAGCTGTAATTCAAATTTTGAGACCATTATGTTAGAAAATGTACAATAAAAATTAATTCCACAGGTATTCAAAAGTCTTTCATTTTATTCCATTGAAGACATCTTCACATTGAGAAAAGAGATAGTCTGGTCACTTCCAATGTAGAATGAAAATAAACTCTGAAATTTCAAAGATGTAATGAAACACCACTCTTGCCTTTATACAGTTTAATTTAAAATACTTTTTATATAGCATTCTCTCTCTCTGTATACAAAATTTACTTTAATCAAGAAAGCTCACAGTAATGCTACATCCCAGTTATACAGAGCTTTTGAGCACATAAAACATAGTAACTACATGTGAAGTACAAAAAATTTATTAAGTGATGATAATGAATAAGTTTTAGGGTTTAAAATAAACTCAGAAAGGAAAACATAACATCTCAAAAAACATACTCATTATTTTCATAGAATCGTAGAATTACCCAGGTTGGATAAGACCTCGAAGATCATCAAGTCCAACTGCAGCCTAACCAGTACCCTAACTCTAAAAACCCTACACTAAATCATATCCCTGAGTACTACATCCAAATGGCTCTTAAACACAACCAGGGATGGTGATTCAACCACCTCCCTGGTGAGCCTATTCCAGTACCTAACTACCCTTTCTGTAAAGAAGTTCTTCCTAATATCCAACCTAAACTTGCCCTGGCGCAACTTGAGGCCATTTCCCCTCGTCCTGTCACTTGTCACTAGTGAGGAGTGACCTGCCCTGCTCTCACTGTAAGAACCTTTCAGGTACTGGAAGAGGGTGATAAGGTCTCCCCTCAGCCTCCTCTTCCCCACACTAAACAACCCCAGCTTCCTTAGCCTCTCCTCGGAGGGTTGATTCTCCAAGCCCTTCACAAGCCTCGTTGCCCTTCTCTGGACCTGCTCCAGTACCTCCATGTCTTTTCTGTGCTGAGGTGCCCAAAACTGAACACAGTACTCAAGGTGAGGCATAACCAATGCTGAGTACAGGGGCAGGATGACTTTCCTAGTCCTGCTCACCACACCATTCTTGATACAAGCCAGGATGCCATTGGTCAAGCAAGACCAAATTTTTACCTATACATGAGAAATGGAAGAAAGCATTTGAACTTCTTTTGACTTTTGAATTTTCATTTCATTTCATTATTCAGAGATTTTCTTGAGGTTGCTGAGTTGATGTAGTACATTTAAACTCCTACCATATGTTTGTAAACTTGATATACGTGGCTCCTAAACTATGTTGAACCTTCATTCTTGTGACAAACCTAGTGGAGCAAGAAATATTTGGCCTTCTTTTTCATAATTTTCACAAGTTCAGGAAATTCTATGTTTCTCCTTAAAATACATGAAAGATTTTTAAAAGAGGGTTTGATTCAAAAGAAGGTGACTCAGAAACATAAGAAAATGGTGCAAAAAAGAATTAAATAAAAAAAAATTCTGATTATGAAAATTTAATAACCTTTAAAATCTTCCTTCTTTTTCCATTCTGGCTACTGATTGTTGTTTTTAATCAGGTAGAATCAGATATCCCATCTAATCTGCCTAAGGTATTTTGAAGTTCATTTGTTGATATCATAGTAAATAATGTACAGATCCTTTCTTATAGAAATTACAGAACAAGACTCACTTAATCCTTTAAAATCACATGGTCCTGTATCAAAATAAATAAATAAATAAATAGATAAATAAATAAATGTCACAACAAAGCAGTATTTTACAAACAGAAGCTTCACATTCTGTATATGTATTTAAGAACAATGCTGCCAGCTTGATTTCCATCATTACAGTTAATTCTTCCAGTCTACCGAGTAAACTAATAACTGTCTCTGACAAATTATTTTTTAGTGTATTTCCAATATATATTCCAGCATATTTTCCAGTATATATTTCATGAACCCCCATTAACACAGTCTATATGACAGCAGTAACAAATTTCCTGTGCATAATCCTTCTGAGACAGACCTCATTGACTACTCAAGTACAGTTCAGATATTTCCTGTGACAAATTCCACTGAAGTATCCATTTCTAAAACTTAACACTGAAGTCAGTGTTTCTTCCTGGGGTTCTAAAACTGATTGGCATTTATACAAACAACTGAAGCACAGTGACAGTGAAATCAAATGTATTATCTAAAACATAAGTAATTCCAAAGCCCTTAAGAATGACAGAGGAGAAACAACTAAGTTTGTTTTGTTGAAGCAAGAAAGTAAAAAAAGCAAACAGCAAAAGAAAAATAAAAGAAACAAATAAAGCAGAAACAAGAGACTTGGTCTGTCAGACTCTCTAAATCACCAGTATTTCAGGCAGGTTTCTGTATGGTGCTATCCATTTTTTGTTTGACACTGATGAATAAACCCTAAGATGTTCTCCACAAGACTCCTACTGCTGTTTCCTCAAAATTCTGTTTTCAGGCCACTCTACTCCTGATAAAAGCTTCTTTCAGTGATGCATCAGTGACAGATGGGTAGACAAAGATAAAAATAAGACCTGTATCATAAAACAGAAAAAAATAAAATGGCACAACTATGTATCATTTTCCAGTTGAAACAAATAAAGTTAAAATAATTGTGAATGATGACATTTTACAAGTTTTTTAAGTTTACATTATATCACCCAGAATTTTCAAAATGTCTTAAAAAGCAGTAAAATGAATCCCTCTTATCATAAAGAGCAAAAACAAAAACAAAAAAATGCTTTTGACATTTCTTTTCTCCAAAGAATCGTTTCCTTTTTTCTTGATTTTTCATATTGTCCAGAAATTATTTCTTAGAGAATGAAGTGCTTTCTCCCAGACCCAGTATATCAGTACATATCAGTATACCCAGTATATTTGCATATCTGCTTTTCCAGTCTCTACTGCTATCTTCTCCATTAGTTTACCTGTAGTTCAGTTCATGTTTTCCCCGTCTGTTCTCGGCTACAGGCTCTTTGCTGTGTGGTTTAGCCTTCATAATTTGACCTTGTTTGTCTTAAGAGTAGTATCATGGATAATCTAAACAAGTCTTATTACATTCTCCTTCCTCTTCTTCCTCTCCATCACGTGCCCTAGGTGAGAAATATCAAATAGCATACAGTCAAGAGTAGGAAAGCTGATTTAGGCCCTCCAGCTCATAAACGACCTCTAGACTCTACTACCCACACACAAGTTTTAATGACCTGTAACAGAAACAGAAATAGGAAGAAAACTTCAAGCATTATGACTGAAATAATTTCTCTGTGGAGCTCATGGGTCCTAATGCAGTACAGAGTTAAGAAAAAGGAATAAATAAATAAACAACAAAATAAAATAAAAACCACAATAAAAATAATTGCCATAGTATACTCTTTTTAGTCATAGTATACTTTTTCCTTTGGTAGTAAAAAAAATCAGCAATGAAATTATGTTAACCAGTTTTCATTATCTAAGCTACTTCCACCACTCAGTCACGGTCCCTTGCTTCAGGGCGCTTTCTCCTGTATGCACTTAATAAGACATCTGGAAACCGAAAGCAGTCTCACAGCCTACAAACAGTGTACCCAATGAGGAAAAGTATATGTTTTGCTCATTCATAAATGCAAGCCCTGTTTCTGCCTCCAGTCCCTTCTCAGTGTCAGTGCTCCACCTCAGCTCATATCTGCTCATGGTGGGAACTATCACCTGCTCCACCATAATTAGTGGTATGAGACAGTGGAACATACATTTTAAGAAAGCAATCCTGTAAAGCACTAAGTAGTATCTTCCAATTCTATTTTATGCAGGTTAACTCAAAAGCCAGCATGTTAGCTGCCAGCTCAATGGCTTGGAAGGTGTTTTGGTTTTACTGTGTTTAGTGCATTTCTAGGTTTCCAGGAACACATACAAGATTACAAAGAGCTAACCAAGACAGAGTTTGGATCTCTGCCCAGTTACAAATGTAATTGCTCTAGTTAATATCACCATAAGAATTCCAATTTTAACATCCTGGTAAATCCTGACCTCATTTTCTGATCCTCTGAACTCTCAGATATTTTTCAAGTTAAGTGACCACAGCTTCTTCCCCGATTAAGGTTCAAGAATCCATCCTACAAAGTGGAAATCACATTGCTTCAGCAAGTACAACATTTTCCACATGTAGGTCACCAGCACAATGTAACAGGGCTGTGCATGACTCAGGCCTGTACCTGCCCTAACAACTGCTGGATAGCATGTGGGATGATGATCTCAGACTAGTTCCTAGTGGACAGTTATGATTTGGAATAAAAGCCCTCGCAGCTGCTGCTAATTGGCTCCCTTCTCAGTTTCAGCACTGAAGCTGCAGACCTCAGTGCCACTGAGATTCTGAGATTAAATTATTTTCTAATCCCTAGAAGTGCTCAACTGAGTTCTGGGAATAAACGGTTCAGTGAAGGGAATTTGCACTGGTGCTATCCGTGCTGCCCATTTTCTAGAGATAATTAAGGCCCTCATTTTCTAAGACTGTCAGTCTGACATCTTCCATCAGCACCAACATTCACTTGATCCTTGTGTTTTACTTTGTTAAGAGGGAAGATGAGAAAGGAAAGAAAGGAGGAAAAATAAAACTTGCAGAATGAAATAATCTTATTTACATCTGAAAACTCATTGAGCACCAAACTGTCAGTGACTTTACAAAGAATGTAAATTCCCGCTTCTGTTATAATTCCTGAGGAGATGAAGAAGCAATAGCACAGTTAGCCTTTAAATATCTGGTAACTGAGAATTTCCAAAGCCGTTTTAGATGCAGTTTCTAAGTGAATTATATGAGATGAAAAATAGTCATGGCTGTTTCTTTTATTACCTGTATTTATGTAATTAAAATAGAAAAGGCTCTTCTCTGAATGAAGTCGTTCACCTCACACTAATGGTATTTCTTCATGTTACGGAGATGGTAAAAGAGAAGTATAATTAATCCGCTGTACCAGCATCAAAACCAATAGACATTGAGCAATAAAATATAATCTGATTTTGCCATTACCTCAAATGAATTTTTTATCATCTGTTAGAAACTAAATCATAAATTATTTTTCGACCGCTTTCAACAGAAGAAAGATAATCAGTGTCTGAAGTGAAGTGTTATAATATCCAATTTGAATAATCAATCTGCTTTTTCCAAAGGAGAGACCTTTGTGTACCACTTTGGAAATGTGCAACATTTTTTGACATGTCCAGGAATTATAAATAAAGTAATGAGGTGAACTGCTCAGGAATACACCCAAAAGTGCTACACCTGAAATTATACCTACATCTTCACAATGTCAGTAGTCATTCTACCAATTGCAGTTCAGTTCCATATTAACATTAATCTGTAATCAGATATTCATCTTAGTGGTCAGTATTTGTAATGAGCTTCACACAAGCACGGAAGGTTCAAAACAAAACAATGATCATAAATTTGCATGAAACAGAGAATTCTTGTCAAGCACAAATGCTGCCAGACCTTCTTAGTACCAAAACAAGAGATTATATTAACTTGGTATCCCATTGTCAGTTCATTTTCTGTATTACAAGTTACGCCTGCAAGCGTGTATTGTTTACTACAGTATCTGAAATACTAAACATGCTGATGTATAGCAATATAATAATCCCACTATTAAAACTATTAATATCATCATAAAACTGTTTCTGCGTTGTTGTTGGTTTTTTGTTTGTTTTGGTTTTTTTTTTCTTTTATTTTCCAGCCTTCCCAGGATTGTTCAATTAGCTTTCTATTTGTTAGAGACAAAGAATTTTTAAATATGTTTCCTAGTCTCATTTTCTTGAGAGAAATCAACAGCTGCTAAATCACCCCATAACCAGTACGTTGAAAATGAGATAGCATTTAATGGCAAGCAGAAATGTAATATTTTCAATCTACTAAGGAATGTATACTCCAAGTGTTAAATTCTGACACTCATCTGGGTTAAACCAGCTTCATTCTACTCATTTCATTAAGGTCAGTTCTTTTCTGCCACAAGTAGAAGAATGCTGTTTTAGTTAACTGAACAAATTCATATCAAATTTTCAGCCCACTTTTTCTATTCACATGACTGACTGATTAGTGACTGATTATTGCTCTTCTGAATGTATAATCTCTTCACTGATAAAGTTGTCTACAAGTACAGGGCTTTGAAATCATATTTACAAATTTGAAAAATCTTTAATAAATTATGTAAAAATAATACTGTTATGTAAAAGGGCACTCGCAAATGATTAAACTCCAAAATAAACAGTAATATTTGATAATTAATAATTATTTATTGCAAGTATATTTTCAAATATCATGAACATTATTCTTACTAACATACTTATTTGTTTGTTTGTTTATTTTTTAATAATAATTCACTCTGCAGAGTATTTGTTGTGTTTGACACACTGCACAACCACACATATCTCTTTACTGCTCCTCAGATATGTTGTGGTACCAGAATTAAGCTTGGTGACCACAGATTTTTTGGCCTGCTCAGAAATTAATAGTAAATGTTATTACCTAAATGTGAAATTCATTCCACATAAATGCAAGAGAAAAAGAAAAGAAAAATCTATCAATAGATTTTTGAGAGATTCTTGTTCTTCTTATACCCCATGGTGACATCTAACATCTAAGCAAAGAGAAATAATTATTGCTAACACATAGTTGATGGCTAGTGCCAACAACTGACGCTTCAAAAAAGCCTAAATATCACTTTTTCCTCCAGACAACTAGTCATCTTGCATGGCTTTCTTAACTACTTAGAATGTCACTATGCATTTTGCATAATACTGATAAATTAGAATTAATAAATATCTCTCACTCACCTTTCCTTTCTAAAACAACTTTTTAATTGCAAAATAGATTTTTTAAGGCATTAAAATGACATGTAGTTTCTTGTGCTTTAAGTACCTTGTAAAATATTATCCAAAGCCTACTTCAATACATCTTAGCTGATACATGGCTTTTTGACATGAAAATGATACTAGGAAAAGAATGTCTGCAACTTGCTTGACCTATCCATTTTGTTCATCTTCTGTAGAGCAGGAAATGAACAAGGAGTTATTTAAAATACTTTGGATTGATTTCCTCTCTGCATGTTTGTATACATTTCTAATTCCCAACTTCTTGAATACTGGGGCATTAAGAAAATCCCCAAACTGATACTCACTGCATCCAGTGATGCAAAATAATGCAATGATTAATTATATTTCTTGACATTGTACATTAGTACAGCACTTGATTATTTTGCAGATAATCAGAGGTAGTCAGATTCTGTCCGCGTAAACAAGCAGGTATTTCATATCTCCTTGGTTGCCCAAGAAGGTTGTGGATGACCCACCCTTGGAGGCACTCAAGACCAGGCTGGATGTGGCTCTGGGCAGCCTGGTCTAGTGGCTGACGATCCTGCACACAGCAGGGGGATAGAAACTAGATGATCCTTACAGTCCTTTTCAACGCAGGTCAGTCTATGATTCTATGATCTGTTGGAAAGAACTTGGATAAAACCACTCTCTATGATATCTACATATTTACCTCTTCCATTTAATTTTTTGAATACACATTTAAAAGTAAACAAATAGCTCATTGGCAAAAATCAATACAATATTACTAAAAAATTCAAGATTCTTTAGCTTCTTTTTGGTACAGCCCTTGCATATGGGTTCATATTTATAATACTATGGTATCCCTAAAGGGATACTTGTTAAACTACTATACTGTAGCAGGTTTTTTCTAGCTGTCATAACTTAGTTTCTCCTTTTTAATAAACTAAAATAAAAACTATATAAAAATACATAAAATATACATTATATACTATTAATTGATTCATCTTGTGATTCACACTACAAAATTTTTGACAGGTCATTGAGAGACTGCAGTAATAAACTTCATGTATAACCAATTTAGAATAAGAAGAAACAAGCTGCCAAATGTACAATGCACATCATTTACATTTACTCCACAGCCACAATCTCACTTTCATTTCTTTCCTGACACTTCAGGGTGCTAGCATTGAGTAAAACTATGAGATACTTAGAGAAATTCATTTCTATGTGGCATTTGGATCAGAAATAATTCACTTTTTCTATTAAGAACTTCATATGTTCAGGAACTCCGCAAGGTTATATAAAGACAGATTCCAAACACTGATAAATCACATGTGTTTCTCATAATAAGCTGCTTGAGAACAGAGCAAGAAAATTCATGCATGGAATATAAATGTTTTTTGAATCAGCACTGCTGAGGGTGGTTAAAAGAAAAATCAGTGACAAGCATCATCATTCTGTAGTAAAATTTTATACCAAGATATACCATTAAAAATCTCGTCAAAATTCTTCACAAATCCTTGCTCTTCCTCCCATATACCCTTTATAAATAATGGATTTCAGCTATATACTGAAAACATGCCTTTGAAGGCACATAGGTAAAAAGATTATTGTGTAGTTTCACAACAATTAGCTGATGAGCTTTTAATTTTCAATTTAAAATATGGAGGTAGTTTTTAGACAAGCTATTGATAGTATTGGCTAAACCAATGAGTCAGCTGGTGAACACTAAACTTTATCATAACTACAAGCTTTTGACGTGTTTGAAAGAACAGAATGATGCCAAAGAGAGGATAAAAAGAGGGACCAAAGGACACAGAATTTAATTTCTAGGTGCTAACAGATTAGTACCATACACAGAAACTATCCGATTAAATAATGACTTTTATTGGTTCACACAAATAGGATTTACATTCTGTTGGGTCAGAAGGTATTTTCTCAAACACGAATCATTGAACCAGTAGATCATAATGGTTTCTTTAAAAGCCTTTTATGATCTATTTATGTATCTTTAGAGTGATTACAGACAAGTTGTGCCAATATGGCTATTCTCTGTGCACATTATCTTCTAATGCAAGAAAACAGATGCAGTTAAAAGGAAATAAGCACTATGTATTTATAGTTTTGTGTTTCTAGAACTGAATATTTTTTTCAGATTTTTCATTACTAATGTTACTATGTGAATTCTTCAAACTGACTATAAGCAGAAGGGGAAATGAAAGAAAATAACACATCTCTGTTAAATTACAATCTCAAGTTTAACATCCTTACTCTTTCCCTCAAGAAAAGCTTTACAAACAGAAATTCAGACCTGAATTCCAAACCATTTCTCAAAGACTTTTTATCAAACTGAATAAATACACTGATGAGCATGATTTCCATGGTGATTTTAATGAAAAAGCTAAAATAAGTCTTATTTTTGTATTTTCATATCTCAAATTAACTGGAATTCAAGGGTCATACTCTGTAACAGCTTGACAGTCTACAAAACTGGCTTGTTTGTCACCAGCGAACACATCACAGCCAGAAGCTTTGATGTTCTGATGGGATGACACAAACCACAAACATATAGGCTCATCCTACCATGTACAGAAAAAAGACCAAGAGGTTGCCAGCTGTATAAATGGGAATGTACGAATGGGGAGAAAATGGGCCATAATAAAAGATATATTATTATCTTTTCAATAATCAAGCTTGTAGAAAATGTAGTATTTGATAAGTAAATTAACATTTATGCTCTTTTTTTTCCTCTTTCATATAGGATTGATACTAAAAATTTTATGATAAAACAGCTCTCACATTATCAGTACTTCTGCTGATTAACTATAAACAGAGTAGTCTAGAGAAAGATATAAACAGCTTAAATATGCAAACTGCTTAGGAAAATATAAAATCAGACAATTGATTAAATATTTAATACAAATTTCAAATCAGTGATAGATCCACAGAAGCAAAAATAAACAAGGGTGTTAATGAAGTCTGAACTTAAAACATAACTCATTATTTATTGAAAGACAGTCAAGAAGCAGGTTTGTTAACCTGTCTGTCATTAGAGGACTGAAGTTGTACTATCTGTTTGAAGAATAATATTTGTGCTCAAATTTTAAAATAATTGATATTAAGTGATAAGATAATTCACTAATCAATAGGAACTTTCTTAAGGAAAAGTACGCGGCTCCTAACAAGTGGTGAACAGAGAATAAATGGTCAAACATCAAATTTAGATGATGTAACAAGTTTGTATTAATTTAAAATGTACCTTGATTTAGTTCCTTGAAATTCTTTTACTATCCATTGTTTTTTAAAGTACTCATGCTTTATCACTTATTTTAGCCATATACTGTACAATAATAATAATAATTATTATAATAATAATTATAATAATAAAATAAGTAATAAGTACTTAGAGCAAATGTGGATATAAGGAATTCTGTGTTTCTCTCAATTGATAATAACTTAGGAGGAATTTTGGTCATAGTCCTTAATTTGATGAATTTTCTTGTTTCCACTCTGGCAAGTATTAAGAAAGAAAATAAAGAGCTCCCAAAAGTTTTTGGTTTTCTTTTACCCTCAGTTTCATTGCTTATTTGACCCACTTTCACTGGGATACAAGTTTAAAGGTCAGATTTGGTATATATTTCTCCATGCCTTTGAGGATCCCTCTTTTATAACCCTTTTCAACTTAAAAAGCTACTTGTCAAGACAGTGGACACATTTGTCTCTAAGGCAGAACACATCAAAGACCTTCAGGACTTATTTGGCATGGCTAAATATGAAATCCCTAGAACTGAAATATTATGTGCAGAACTATATTGTTTCATCTATTTATTCATTAACTTTATTATTATACCCCACCATCCAAATATATATATATATATATATATATATATATATAATAAAATAACATAAAATAAAATAAAATAATAAAATGCTTTTCCAATCACTATGTGGTGCAGAAAGCTGCTGTTAACCAGACAGGCAGAACCTGCATGAAACACTAAGCCTGATGACATAAGTAGCTGAGTACCAATGTCCCCAGTTGTGGTAGCCTGACATTAACCAGATGCCAGACAACCACCCAGCCACTCTCTCATTCACCTTATTCTACAGCACAGGGGAAGAAAAGAATGTTTGTGGGCCAAGATAAAAACAGGGAAGTTGCTCACCAATTACCACCACGTGCAGAACAAACTTGTCTTGGGGAAAAATAATTTCTTAAGAGCAAGGGCATGATGGTGAGAAACAAAGATAAAAGCTGTAACACTTTCTCCTACCCTTTCCTTCTTCTCAGGTTCATCTTCACTCCTTCATCCCTGACTCCTCTACTTTCTCCCTCTGCAAAAGTTTACAATTACCTCATAACTCTTCTCTGCTGCTTCTTTCTCCTCATGCTTTTCCCCTGATTGAGCATGGATCCCTCGTCTTACCAAACTGCCCCAGCACAGGTTCTATGCATACAGTTCAGACCTTCAGGAATGTATTGTTCCAGCATGGACACCTTTTGGGTTGCAGTTCCGGCCAGAAATCCTGTTCCAGCATGGACTCCAGTCCACAGGCTAAAGCTCATGCCAGAACACTTGCACCAGCAAGAGTTCTCCATGGGATCCTTCAACCCACAAGTACCTGCCACAGCAGGAGTCCTTCTTGGGCTGCAGGAGGAGAAACTGATGTGTCATGCTCTTCTACACAGGCTGCTTCAGCACCTGGAGCACATCCTTCCCCTCCCTCTTCACTGACATTGCTGATCACAGGGTGCATTTCTCTTAGTTTTGTTACTGTTTAAAAATTACACTGTTTAAAATACATTTTCCAGGAGATACCACCAGCTTGGCTGACAAACTTATTTTTTGGCCAGCTTTGTGTCCATTTTGGAACCAGCTGGAACTGTCTATCTGTCTATCAAGCAGAACCTGCTCTTTCACACAGAGACCATCTCAAATTCTCCACTACCAAAACATTGATATATGCATCTGCCACAGCAGTATGTAGCTTTTCTTGTTCTTACTTCCTATCTTATTAATGTTTAATATCAGGAGAGCACTTAAAGCTCTTCAATAGCTGTACCGATTTAATTTCGTTACCAGCTCATATTAATAGCCAATAGAACTGAGTTCAGATTCAATTTAATCAAATTTAATCATAAATAGCTTGGGTTGAAAGTGACTTTAAAGATCATCTAATTCCAACCCCTACCCTGAATAAGGCTGACACTTGCCAAATCAGGGCCCCATCCAACCTGGCCATGAGTGCCTCCAGTAATGGGACATTCACAGCTTCTCTGGGCAGCCTGTGCCAGTGCTTAACCACTCCCTAAGTAAAAAAAAATTCCTGTTGCTTTCAGACCATGTAAAAAGTCAATCTCCCTCCTGCTTATAGCTGCCTTTACATACTGGAAGGCAGCAATGAGGTCTCCTCCAAGCCTTCTCATCTCCAGACTGGACAAACCCAACTCACTCAGCTTTTGTTCATAGGATAGGTGCTCCAGCCTTCTGAACAATCTCATGACTCTCCTCTGGACCTGCTCCCATTTTTCTTGTGCTGGAAGCCTCCAGGCCTGGACACAGTATTCCAGATGGAGCTTCGCAAGGGCAGAATTGAAGGACACACATTCACCTGCCTTGTTTTGTTGAATACCCCTCTTTTGATGCAGCCCAAGGTGCAGTTGTCCTTCCAGGCTGCAAGAGCACACTGCTGGCTCATGTCCAGGTTTTCATCCACCAAGTTCCCCAAGTCCTTTTCCACAGCACTGCTCTCAATTTGTTCTTCTCCCAGTCTGTACACATATCTTGGTTTGCTCTGACTAAAGTGCAATGCTTTGCTTTTTTCAGAGTTTGCATTCATGTACCAGTTATAACAGTGGTTACACTAGGAAAACGGAGACATAGCAAATACGAAGAAACTCTGAAATGGGTTGGGATTATTTCTCAACATTACATCCAAAAAGTTCAATTGTTAATTTGATATGGAATTAGATCTAATAGCCTAAACTCACCATCCTGACAATTGCTTAGTTTGACTAGACTGTTGTTTCCATTTAACCTTTAGTTTAATATGCATCATTTGTTAATAACATTCCAGTGCTTTCCAAGAATTGTCTGTTGTGTAAAGACATGGTCTTCTAAAATTTGTGTGAATGTTGAGGATGGAATCCTGTAGCATTTTAACACAATGAACTTTGGGAAATATTTTCAAGAATGTGTTTCAGGAACAAAGTAAACACTGAAACATACTGAGAACTGACAAAAACAAACAAAAAAATTAAATTTAAAAATTTGGAAAATTTAAAAAAACCTAGAATTCGGGAAAATTCAAAATTTCCCCACAGTAGCTCAGTGACTTATGGTCACAAAGTTAAATAGACTCCTGTGTTGTATAGTGTACACTGTTTTGATGTGTGAAATCAGTGTTCAGAATCCCATTTTACTCAGTTTACTCAATTGAACTTCAAAAATACTTCCCAGTATAGCAGTGAAAAGATTTCTGCTGGATGTCTTGGACCAGTAAACCAGGTATGTTTTTTCTCCAACAAAAGATTGCAATTTACAAAACAGTTGAAATTACCACACCATTTCATTCATCATTAAAATAATTGGAATGATTTTTCATTACATGTGAGGGGCTCACACATAAAATTTTCCATATATAAATAAATTAGAAATAAAGTATTTAAGATTGCATGTAAAACTGTTCATGATGATTACTCCAAACATCTTAATGATATATCTCATTTAGTTAACCAAGGTACATGGCATTTTCTGAAATGAATATTTTTCAGATAGGAATCAGCACTTCCAGTATATATTTCCTGGCATTATTTAAGCTTCAGCTACTTCACTGTATATTTGATTGCCAAAATATGTAAAAAAGAAAAATACCCAAACAATAATGGTGTCAGCAACCTGCACTCTTCCAAGCATGTTTTCCACTGAAAGTGGAGATGTTGCTGCATTGAGTAAGACAAGTCTTTGGCTTTTAGCTTATTCACCTCATTACATTTCTTTGAACATTATGAGCACCTATGAGAAACAACAATTAACTGTTTGAGAAACAATAATTAACTGTCATTAACTGGGATTTTCTCAGTGTAAATTTCCTTGGCACAGACTTTGTTCTCAATTATTCTCAATAGAATTGGACAAAACCAGAAAAAAATGCCAAGTTATTTTACCAGCCAAATAGGCTGTTTAGATGAAACAGTATGTCTTGCACTATGAGCCACAACTTTGAATGGGTTTTGTCAGTTTTCTAGACTGTTCTCTGATTTCCTCATTTGCTGATGCAAGATATATACAAGAGATATTCTCAAATATATTAGTTTTCATTGCATTCCAGTAGCCAGATGGCCAAAATAAAAATTAAAATATATGCAAATGCATAATGCTTAGTTTCATTTTTCCCTGTCTTTGGTGGAATCCTTCTTGAATGAGATAAAGTCAAGATAGGCTTTACTTGAGGTAATCACTAAACACCAAAAAATTACTTAGGAAGTTTCCTCATATAGATCAAGATGAGTAAAAAACATGCTCTTGAATTCTACTAACATTAAAATTTGGATCAGGAGCATGAAACTAAATGTTACAAATATCAATGCTAAATATCTCTAATCTTATAAAAATAAAAAAATAAAAATAAAAAGTATAAATAAATTTAAAGAAGAAAAAAAAAAAAAAAAAAAGGAAAGCTAGTCTAGTTCTAGCTTTTCAAAGTCCAATAGTAATTATTCAGAGAAGATATCAAGAAACAAAATGTACCAAAAAGAACACCGAGAATTCCCAGGTGAGTTGTCAAACTCTTCAAAAGCAGATGTGTATACATGGTTGAATTACTATGAGAAACCCTTATCTCTGAAAATATGGTATATTTACAGACTACACCACAAAACATTATGAGACATTTTCATTCTCTAAACCACAATTTGTTGCTTGTTCAGGATGAGGCAAAGCCTGCATGAAACCAAAAAAAAAGCCTGAAAAACAAAGCAAAACGAAAAGATAAGTAATATATAAATTAGGGATACATGTAGAGAAAACCGTACCAAGACTGTCTTCTATTGAAAATAATCCACATGAAACATTTTATCTATAGAAAAAAAAAAAGTAGTATTTTGATAATGAACTAAATATCCTTCTCAGAAATTCAATAAACATCTGATCTTTGAGCCATCCAGCAGGAAAAGGACTTCCATCTGTTTCCATAAACTGATAAAAAAAAAATTGTTAGCATCATAAATCAGTGATGTTAACAGGGAACAGGCTGAGAAAAAGATACTGTTGCATGAAGGAGAATTCCATAAGTGGTTTTTCCTTTAATTTCTATCACAAAACAAAGAAAAAGAAATGGAGAAACACGTTAAAATCCTCGAATTGTGCATATCATCATAACTTCTTATGTATTATCATAGAACTCTATGTTTACACACATAATGTATTTATTTGCATACATAAAATTTCTGTCATGTTAATTAAGATCCCAAAACATTAAGTATAAATTAAGACTGTGTGTGTGTTTTTCACAACACTGGAGAACTCCAGGAGGGTCTGCAGAAAACCTACAGATGACAACACACCTCCTAAATATAAAATAATTGGATCAGTTCCTTTTTTCTCCCCAGACTTCTCAAATGTTTACTGAAGAGACAAAAATAATCTTGATAA
This sequence comes from Coturnix japonica, assembly GCF_054131305.1. Classification (NCBI taxonomy): domain Eukaryota; kingdom Metazoa; phylum Chordata; class Aves; order Galliformes; family Phasianidae; genus Coturnix; species Coturnix japonica. The sequence goes on from NC_140664.1 coordinate 51,609,331, forward strand.
CAATGTCATCCGTAAGTTTTATGCCATGTATAGCATAAACTTTTTATGCAACTATTCTCCAAGTTTACCTGCCAAAGATCAAGAAGCCAACCTAAAGGTAAGCTAATTGCCATCTCCAGTCTGAGAAAGGAATCCCAGGACTTGGCCTGCTAAGGAAGCCCAGAGACAGAAGATCTCTCTTAATTGCATCTTGACACATGTATACTGGCACCAGTCAACAAGTGATCCCGTGTTTGGGTTTTGCTGCATTAAGACACAAACAGAATGAGACAATCAATTTCCACTCGGGGAAATTTCCAAATGAAACACGAAATTATTCATATATTGATTCTCAAACATGAAAGATTTATCAAACATTTCACTATCCATAAATTTTCAGAAAACAAAAACTCTTGGAATAATTGCTATGTCCCTGTGACTAAGGATGATATAAGAGATGTTCACTTACTCCCACACTTAAAAATGTAAGATAAGTACAATCATATATCATTTGTAGACTGCTGTTTAAAAAAAAAAAAAAAAGAAAAAGAAAAAGAAAAAAGAAAATAGGTACTGAAAATAGGTCAAGTTATTCAAAGGACAGATATCAGAAAGAATCAGCAAAATTTTTCCTTTCTGCTGCCTATGCTCCAAACTGAGAGGATTTCCTTTCCAGTTTAAAAATCTAGTCTACAAAATAATTTAAAATATTTACTTAAAGAAAAGAAAAATACCCTTACATACAGAAATAGTCAAGTTCAGCTGAACAGCAAAATGTTCAAGTTAAATTAAAGTTTGAAGACATTTTTCTATATTTCTCTCTGAGAGAACATGCAGCCTAACCTGCCAAAATTAAAGGTTTGTCAGATGTTAGTTCACTTGCTGTAATACAAGAAAAGGTCAGAAAGCAAACTGAAAAAAGAGTCTAGACAGCTTTAACCTCGAGGCTTTACTTTATTCCAAGAGACAGGATTATCAGTCATATTATTTGCTATAAAAATACAAAGAACTAATATACAGAAAAAAATCAAAAGAGCTAACATTTAAGGATGTGACAAGAGGCTACTATTTTGATTTTACGACCAGTTTTTAAATCATCTGAAACAGAATAGCACCCACCTTACTTGAAGATTCAGATTGTATTCTCAGCCTCTAAAATAGCTTTGTGAATACATCATTTATGATAAATTTCAAAATTACTTAAATGAATAAGGGTGGTATAGAATTAAATTCAGAATACCCACAAAATTTCTTTATTTATTAAAAAACAGAAAAAATTAAATATTTTAACTATTATAATTTATCCACATACAATTTGTTGGATTGAGTTAAGCACTGTTTTACCTATATTCAATATATTTCCATAAACAGTTTTCCACAAAAAATAATTAAAAATACTATCCATGTTTGAAATTCAGTAAGTTCTATACACAGAAGTATTAGAAAATTATATTGCTAGTAACACTGCTATTGCTTGTAATGAAAAGTTCTAAGAATGTCTAGATTAATAGAAATCTTCAAAAAGAATAAATAAAAATCTTTGTTGAAGAGCAAGCCTAGAAGAGAAGAGCATTCACTGTTACGAAACACTGAGATGAAAAACACTTCAGAGAATCACAGAATCACCAAGGTTGGAGAAGACCTATGAGATCATCCAGTCCAACCATCGACTTATCACCAATAGTTCTCACTAAAACATGTCTCTCAGCACAACATCCAAGCATTCCTTGAACATCTCCAGGGTCGGTGACTCCACTACCTCCATGGTCATCTCATCCCACTGCTTGACCACTCTTTCAGATAAATAGTATTTCCTAACATCCAGCCTGAACCTCCTCTGGCTCATCTTGAAGCCATTCCCTCTCGTTCTATCACCAGTTACACAAGAGAAGAGGTTGACCCCCAGCTCACTACAACCTTCTTTCAGGTAGTTATAGGGAGCAATAAGGCCTCCCCTGAGCCTCCTCTTCTCCAGACTGAACAATCCCTGCTCCTTCAGCCACTCCTCATAAGGATCCAGACCGAACAATCCCTGCTCCTTCAGCCACTCCTCATAAGGCTCCAGACCCCTCACCAGCTTTGTTGTCCTTCTTTGAACATGTTCCAGGACCTCAAATTCTTTCTTACAGACAGGGACCCAAAACTGGACGCAGTACTTGAGGTGTGGCTGCATCATAACTGAGTACAGGGGGAAAATCACTTCCCTGTTCCTGCTGGCAGCACTGTTTCTGATGCAAGCCAGGATGCCATTGGCCTTCTTGGCCACCTGGGTAACTTGGCTCATTTTCATCCAAGCATCTATCAATACCCAGTACCCCCAGGTCCATTTCCTCTACACAGTCTTCCAGCCACTCTGCCCCAAGCCTGTAGCACTGCATGGTGTTGTTGTGCCCAAAGTGCAGGACCCAGCATTTGGTCTTGTTGAACCTCATCCCACTGGCTTCAGCCCAGCTATCCGTGCTGCCCAGATCCCTCTGTAGGGACTTGCTACCCCCAGGCAGATCAACACTTCCAGCCAACTTGTTGTCATCTGCAAATTGCACTCAATGCCCTCATCCAAGTCACCAATAAGGATACTGAAGAGGACAGGCCCCAGCATGACCCCTGGGGAACACCACTCATGACCAGTCACCAGTTGGATTTAGCTCCATTCACCACCGCTCTCTGGGCCTGGCCCTCCAGCCAGTTCCTTACCCAGACAAGAGTTTACCTGTCCAAGCCACAGGCTGCCACCTTCTTCATGAGAATACTGTGGGAGACCGTGTCAAAGGCTTTGCTGAAGTCTAGGTACATCAACAGCTTGACCAGTTTCATAAACAACCTAGATAATTTCTATAATCCTCAGAAAATAAGGGAAAGTCCACCACAGAGGTATCTCGGCACAGTATGTCTTTACTAACAGTTGAGACAGAAGATGAGTTGAGAGCTCCATAACTGGGAGATCTATGGTGATAAGAACTATTGCATAAAAACAAACAAACAAACAAACAAACAACAACAACAACAGACGTGCACACAACAAAATTATTGAGTAATGGTCTTCCTGCAGACAACACTTTCTTTTCACTCTTCCTAACACCACTGGCATAAAACTGTATTTAACTGAAATTTTGATTGGTTTGATGAGTACGAGCACTATGATTCTAAAACTGATTACAAAACTATATCATCTTTTACATAAAAAGTATGAGAGCCCTGGATAGGAAAAGCTTGGAGGTGTCCAGTTATTTTATTTTTAGGGAAGAAAAAAAAAATTATATATATATATATATATATATACATATTTATATAAGTATATATTTTTTACTATATATATACTTATATATATATAAGTAAAAAATAATTATGTTTCCTAATATCTGTATGCATTCAAGGGACACATAAATTCTCACCTTTCAAAACTTAAAAGTGATGGAAATAGTGTCCTCCAGACACTGTGATACTACATGGTAAATGAACTAATCAACCACATAACAATGGAAAATTCCACTTTCCCAACTTTCATTATGTAAATCTGCAATTATTTCTAAATAAATTCAATATTTAGGAGATGAGAGTAAATAAACTTCCCTTCTGTAAGTTAATTCTAACATAGAAACTGAACATAACACCAGAAACATCATCTTTTCTTGAGGTTTACAGTGAGATTCACTGCCCTCTTATACAACTGAATCCAAACTCTCCATCCTTTTCATACATTCTGTATGTATAAAACTGAAGTATCCAGTAGAAGTAAAATATTTGACTTTTAGACTCTTATTCTTTCAATATTCACAAAGAAACAAGTTTACTTTTTGACCTGTTTCCTAAAAAATGTGGCTTTTATATATCTTCAATCTTGTATTTTCCTCTGGAAAACAGTTCTGAAACATTGTAACTCAATTCTGCTCATTACCATACCATCTCCTCTCTAATGGTTTTTAACTTGTCCTCCAGTGTTGGCCCTGTAGCAAAGAAAAATAGGCCAGGGAGATAATACGTGATTTGTTCGTGATGCTACAGAAGACATTAAGCAAAGTAAATTGAATCAAAGTTTTCTCACACCATCTTGCAATCTCTTAAACACATTATTTTACTGAATAGTTTAAGTTCTCTTCATGCCATATTTAAATGAAGAAAAAATGTCTTGAAGGACAAAAATAATTTACTCATAAAGCTTCCGTATGGTTTATATTACTTGTTAATATTTTGAATTAACAGTTGTAAAACACTCAGAACAAACACTTCAAAAAATAGCAGAACATTCATTTACACAATTTTAGCTTTCAGGAATTTCACACTTCCCATAAAAGCTCCCTTCTATACAACTGAATATTCAGTGTTTTTAGTTGGTAACAAAATAGTTCTTTCTGTATCAATTGACACTTGCTTTCAGACAATTAAACAATTTCTTCATGAATATACTACATAAAAATCAGTAACTTAATGGGAAAGAAATGCTGAGAGCTAAGCAGACTTTTTGACAGAGTATTGCCTACAGGGAGGGGAGTTTCTGCAGTACCAGTCTTAAAAGCAATACAGAATGATCCAGCTATAAATCTTCCTCTAGCTCTGAGGAAGCACGTTCTGCAGCAGAAGGCTGTCTTTGGGTAGATTAATGCAATGTATATTTGTTCTACAGCTGCTAATTCCCTTGGGGAAGTCAACACTATCTGTAACACTAACACAAGTCCACACCTGTACTGTAGCTCCTTCACGAGGCTCCCAACCCTTTACAAGCTAGCTTGTAAAGGAACCGGCCACAACCCACACTCATATGTCAACTGGAACTGTGAATAAGAGTATCCAGAAAAGGGACTCTAGGAGAATATTTTGAAATTCATTCTTTCTTACTTGGTCTCTCACAGAATTACTGTCTACATAATAGAATTTAAAGCCCTCATTTTCTATGGAACTGAGAACAGGCATCAAAAAAAGCTTACTGTCAAGTTTTCTTGTTATGACTAGAAATTAACATATCAGTTTCCCACTGCCCAGGATATGCAAAAGTATTTTGAATAGTGCATCAAAATCTAAGGGTGAAATATAATTTAGTACAGTAATCATATTAATGTGATCATACCAATTAAAGACAATACATGAGTAAGTCCAAGAGATATTAATGGATATGCACTTAAGTTAAAGTTTTTATTGTATTCCCCTTACTAAATGTTTCTTTTCTTTCCTCTATAAATAGAGGGGGGGGGGGGGAAAGGAAAAAAAAAAGTGAGAAAAAAATAAGGCTGTCTTTCCTGTATCTAATATGGCTTACTGTTGCTTTGCATATGTTCTTTCTGTTATTTCAAGATACTGTTGGCAGAGTAGCATACCTCAACACTGTTTTTATCACAGTGTGAAAAACACCAGATGTACGAAATTAAAGTTCAAGTTAATCAAAATATTGCTTGACAAAGCAAATAATTGAATTGCACTTTCAGTGCACTGTGGTAGACAATAATTAACATGCAGCATCTTCAACATATTTGAATACAACTTCCAATTTCCGTTTTAACATCATAGAATGCTGTCTACACATTTTTTAATGGCACCCTTGATAATAATATATTCTGTTTTTAATCATATTCCACGTTGTAGGAAATGAAGCTTGCAATTTTCCCAGGTGCTTACCAAATTACTACTGCAAGCTAATTCTCATCCCCCAAGTTAAGAGTTTCAACACTGTGCCCATTAACAGCCTGCTTATGTTCTTCCTGTACAACAGAAGGTAAGTTAATATGTGCTTCAATTATATCCAGTTTGTGCATTTATAGCACCCTGTGGGCAGCACTAAGAAGGCTGTAAATGTACTTATACTGCTTCCTTAATGCTCTACTGTATCACAGGAGAGAGAGGAAAAAATACCATATTATTTTATCAAGAGAATTAATAAGGAACTCCACTGTATTGATTCGAGAAGGCAGCTAAGGTATGGTAATCTCTTGCTACAAGAAGAGCTTGTACAAACTTGATACTTATATATATCTCATCTTCTTTACATACACAAGTACAAACATTATTAAGCCCATATTTATCAGCCTTAATAAAATGTACATCAAATGCATTTTCACGAACTGTAGACACTTAAATTGAAATGGAAGACTTAGTGCACAATCACTTCTTCTAATTGCACCTATTGACTTAAGTGAGCATTGACTTAAAAGAAGGTACTCTGTTTTTGCCTTTTTTGCTAATTTTATGGCAGACCAACCTGCAGTTTCATGAAATAACTGTACACTTGTACTTAAACAATCTTTTTTGTTTTATTATTTTTGATTTTCTAGTTCCAAATATATGTTCACTGCTAGTAGGTGAAGTAAAGGGAATATTCATGTTTTGTACTTCATCTTTTTTTGTTTGTTTGTTTTTTAAATGATAATAATAGTCTTTTTCCTTCTTGTTTTGTAGAGAAAATTTTCCAGAATCTTTTGGAAAATAAGCAAACAAACAAACAAAAGAATCAGTAATAACAGCAAACTTGTGTGAAAAATGGAATAAGTTTTTAAAACAACATAACACCTTGGGAAAAAAATTTAAATCTCTCCTGTTATAAAGCATAAAAACATAAAAAGATCATAAAATCATCATAAAATTTTAAAGTGGATACCATTACTGATAACATTTGGATTTTGGAGCACAACTGTTCTATTCAGACAACTTAATAGTTTTCTTTATATTTGCAATTTCATTTTACCATTATACACAAATGAATAAACAAAACAAAAAACTTTAGTTCCGAATATGTAATCAAAATATAAGTATCAGAATATAGGAAATGTAATTTTTTTTCCAAGAAAGAGTACACTTTTTTAGCAGCTGTCTAACTAGTGTAAAAATCATATGCACGTGACACTTTTTCTAGTACTTTTTTTTCCATTTCTGAAACTACACCCACAGAAAGTTTCTGATAACTTTTATCTCTGATAAAAATCCAAATGAATCTCGCCAGCAAGAAACATTCCAAGAGGATGTTCAGTTTAAGTGTCTTGGAGAGTGTACTCTTTGCTTGAAATTTGCATCAGACCAAAAGGACACCAAATTGCTTGTGTGTGCTCACTTCTTCAGAATACTTGTGTTGGAAAAAAAAAATAAGTTAGACATGCAAACTTACAGTTTTTTTAATAGTTTTGTTCTGCTTATGCTTGTCATGGAAAGAAATACATCCCCACATACACACTGTCACATAAGCATCTTCACCACACTGTTAATGTTATTGGTCCTTAATCCTGCCAAAGCAATGATTCCAGCTAGTTGGAGAAAGAAGCCCCAGAAGTGATCAGAAGCTGATTACAATAGTTACTGACTTATTTTCAAAATTATTTTTATTTAAGGAAAATTCAGAATGGAAATTCTCATCTTCAGTGGTGGTACCTTAATTTTAGTTTTGCTCACCCAAGTAAAAGAAGACTTGTTTCTTTAGGTGCTGGAAACTCCACAATAACTTGAGATGTCTAGAAAATAGTGTTTGCAGCCTGTCAAGGCTAGGATATGAGACTCCAGGCTTCCAGGCTGTTTATGACTCCAGCTCCCTGCTCCACCACATGTTCTGGAGTCTTTCCCTTCTAAGTCTTCCAGAAGCTCTCAAGAAAGGAAGAACTTCCTCTCTCCCACATGTAGCTCACCTACCCCAGAGGTTATCAGCTTGGTTGGGCTGAGCCAACAGGCTCATCTGCTGCTTTCTCGCTTATCAGAAAGAACATAATTGCATGCAGTGCAGAATAATGAAGTACCACCAATCTCAGCAAGCAGTTTGTTAAAATTAGCTGAGTTCTTCACTTATTCTGGAATTTTAAAATGAAGTTAGTGAAAGGGTCAGCTCAGAAGTCATTACTGAAAACTTGTTTTAAGACATTCTAGTAGATCTCAACTAGTTCCTGCAAGAATTAAAAGAAAGTGATATAAGCTTATTATGCTTTAAGAGGCTGACAAATTCCAGTGCCAGACAGATCCCCTGTGGTGGAGGAAGAACTGAATGATGAAAAACTGAATCTTCAATGGGTGCTCTCTGAAGCTTTTTATTGTCCGAGACAGGTTTAACAAAATCTTCACAACAGAGTGCAGCAGTGTTTATTGCTCTGAAAATGATTAGACAAAAAGTTTTATAACTAGCTGTCTCTTAATTTTGTATATTTGGAAAGATCAAGGAGGTCTTATATATCTTCTTGACTTCCTCTGCTGCCCACAGTATAACATTTCCAGCTTAGACACATACTTCAACCATATCACTGAGTCTCACTTTCATTGAATACAAGATGAGGAGGAGATAAAAAAATCTCTATTGTCAACATAATTTAACTCATTTTTCCATTAAAAAGATTTATATTCCAGCTAGTCAAAATCTGATCTGCAACACAAGAAGTAATGCTTTTACAAGAGTATAAAATAAAAAATTTATCCCTTTTTGTTTCTGTGGATGCTTCAGTATAGATCTTCTAATGAAGATCATTAACTCTTTGTTAAATTCATCATTTGCCTTGTAATGTTAGGATTATTGAAAATGACATCACTTTTCACTGGAAAATATAGTATTACGCCAAGTTACAAGCCAACTAAAATGGAACACAAGGAGAGAAAAGGGGAGACATACAAACAGAGGTATTTCTTAATAACAGAAACCTAGCAAGAGGCATCAAATTTATCAGCAGAACTGCAGATATGACTCTATCAATAATCCGTGGCACTTTTGTATTTCCCAGCTGAGGCTATTATACAGCTTTGGATGACAGTCTGCTTCAACTTCATCATACAATCCACTGGGACAGAAACTCATAACTGGCTTTCAACATAGATCCTTCATATAAAGGGTAATAACCGCAGCCAGTCAGTGTAGTAAGATTATCACAGAGTGCAGCAATGAGCTGTAAAATGTGGGAAAGGAAGTCTGACAGAAACCTGACAAAATAACCTCAGCAGTATAACTCCCTTTAAACATCAAGGGAAGAGGTATAAAAAAGATCCCAACAGAATCTTCCTAGACACATTCTACTGATGCTTTTTCATTAAACTTATCTTGACCCATCTTCAGACATTAAAGGAAATGTATGGTTTATCAGAAACCTGAGCTGCTTCTATAGGTAGACACCACGAAGTTTTTATCTATATTGATGAACACTATTGATATTCTCAAAATTCAATGGAACTTTTCAACAGAACATACAATCTTACATAAAATAATTGTCTAATAATGTGTTATTGAAGAGTGTTAGTACCTAATAATGTATCTAATGTACATAAAAGAAACTTAGTTATGACCTAAAAAATCAACAGGGGGCAAAAATGACCTTGGATCCACAGTCCTATTTTCAAAGGTTATAACTAGACTCTTTTGTCTCTGGGTAATGTTCATCTCCATTTTCAGAGATCCTTCAGTATCCACACAACTTCATTCTATATTTGCTTTAATATAGCCTGGGTCTCATATCCAAAAGGAGACTCAATCAAAGGCTGGAGCTTAAGTAACATACCCTGCAAGACCAGATATTTCATGGTAAAGCTTTTATTGTAGATACAGAAATTTGAAAGAAACATCATTAAATATGTTAAGTCAAACTTGCTATTAAAATATCTTCATGCGTTTGCATTGGTATATATCTACTGGTAAAATCATTCAGCTGTTAGCAGTAAGTAGGCTGAACCTCTAGCAGAGTTTTTGTATTATCTGAAGTACCTTTCGTTGTGATACATTATTTCTTTGTTACAGGCATGAAAGGCAGTATCAAAATGCAATAAAATACTCAGCATAGTAATAGTTACCAATAATTGAGTTTTTAGGAAGAACTCGGTAAAACTTCATCACAAAGTTTTATGATGAAATATCATCATAGCTCTGTAGAATATGCACAAGAACAATTTCTATTCCCTGTTAAATCCTCTTATAGTTTTGTGTGTGGATTCAATTAATGCTGTCAGGTCACCAGTTAGCCAACACAGATCTGCAGTCTAACTGCTCAGAATTTAAGGTGGATTATGATTTTCAGAGGAAAACTGTTATTTTTTGGAATACATGAAAGAAATACTATTTTTCATCAGAATCCACATTCATCATTGAGAAAAATCAAGCAAGGTATTTTTGCTTTGACATATATCTGAGAATCTCCTTTTGTTAAATGGAAAAAGTTTTATTTGTTTCACAACACTTCAATAGAACATTAAAACTTAATATATTTTTTCCTCACTTTCTTGTAAGTGTTTCGTTTCAGCCCTGATGTTTTCATAATATCAGTTATTTCACAGGAAGGACTTTTTATCGTCATGATTTCCTCCACTGACAAGGCCCAACATGACTCAGAGCATCCTGTAAATTACATTTTAATATGAAAATCAGTTCTCTATATCTTCATCTCTCCTAAATTAAGATACAATATTGGCTAAAATACTAAAAATACACAAATACCTTACCATTAAGCCAACTTGAACTCAGTCAGTTTTGCCCATACCAAGCAGATTATTCCACAATACAATAACATGATGCATGTTTTAGTTTGAGTCAGATTTTCAAATTAAGAATAGAATTTATCTTAACAGCTTTAGTTAAATACAGTGCATGCTACCTGAGCAAATCAGACCAAATCTCTAGAATGCAGACTAGGAGCAGACAACTCTAGAGAACAATTGAATTCTTTAATTTTGGATACTTCATTTATGATTGCAACCTAGAAGGGTCCACTTATCCTTGGCCATAAAATGTTATTAGTTTAGACTGAAATTTTGAGGATCAGCTTAATCCTGTCCTAAATGTCTTGTTTTGACAAACAGCACTATAATTTTCCAATAAAATATTAATCTTCCAGGTTTTTCCCAATCCTGCTACAAGAAATGGAATCTGCAAAATAAAATATCTTTTTTTCACTCATCACTGCTTATAAGTAGGTAAACTTCAGAGATCTCTGTGCACTGTCTCAGGTGTAAAGTACTAATAACTGACTTTAAGGAAGACTTTAGATGGCAAATTACTAGAAGTACATGACAGCTACTAAAAGAGCACTTAAATACCATGTTAAATTACCACACATTCCTACTGAAACCTACTGCAATACATTAACCCTTATTTATGCTTCAAAAAACAGTAAACACAGAATAGACACAAGACATAACTCTCATGAAATTTTCCTCTTACATTATGAAAGATAACTTTTCAGGATAGTATAGTAGGAAAGAATTAGTCACATTTTGTCTACTAAATCCACCTGTGCCTCTTTCTTTCTTTCTATGGCCTTTTCTTGTTATTTTCATTCCTTACTTCAAATCAAACACCACAGTCAAGTTTGGAAAAGTTGTTTTTTTTCTGAATGAATCCCCCAAATGGACTGATGGAGCCACTTTTACTCACTTCTGTGACATATCAAAAAATATCTTTGCATTTTGATACAGATGAATAAAATGATAAAATAGAATGAAATTATTTAAGGGATGCAAGTTGAGCAAGTTCAACAGCAGTTCAATGAGCATTCTTAATTTAAAAAAAAAAAAGAAAAAGAATAAAAAAAGAAAATTGAGGTGCATCTTCTGCACAGCACTTGAAAAAATAAAAAGTTTTGTATAGCTGTGGATTATTACAGAGGTTTCTGCTACTTGTAGCACAACTGTGTGAGCACTCAGTCTCCATTGAGGCATTAATTCAACCCCATGGATAACACAAAATTCAAATATACTTGGGACCAGGATGAAAAATAATCTCATTGAAATTCTCTGTACAGGAAAATCCATGGAACATTAATACTGGTGTAGCCCCATGGCTTTTCTGAAATCACAGATCTCCAAAACCCTAAGAATTCCTCTCCTGACAGACTTCTCCCTGACTATTGTGAAATCATGGATACTTGAGTGCATGCTGTTAGAAAGCTTTAATTAGAACAGAAAGTACTTTTCACTTTGCAAAGTAGATAAGGTGGAGGTAAAGCAAATCTTCCCTGTTTCTAAAGGAGTTTTTACTGGAATACATTGTTTTCACTTCTTCCGTCAGCCCTTTGTCAAGTACAATGTATCTGGTCATTTGCTTGGCAAATTTCATAATCTTTTAAATGTAAATTTACATAGTTTAAGGAAAAACAACCTTTACAAGACATAAGACATGAAAAGTAGTGTTAATTCATTCATACAGAAATGGATCTTTGGATCCTGCTTGAGTCCAATATTCCACTTAAAACAAAACTATCATTAAACTTTGATCAATACTAAAAACATTATTCTTCATTTAAATCTTTCCACCTTGTTAGAACTGTAAGCTATACAGATCATAAAACATAAATGAGATAGCTACTATGGCCTGCTAGCTTTGTATGTCTTATATATCAACATGATTCTCAAGCCACTGATGTCCTTCAGTATCCTCTCAGGGACAACATGTCAGGTCCAAATGTTGTTTCCATTGTAAAAATTTGAACATTTCAGAATTTAGCAATGAAAAATGTCGTTAAATATCACTTAATATATGTATATATGCAATATAAACTCTTTCTTATTGAAAACAATGCACTATATGTAAAAGGTTTTTTTGGGTCTATTAAAGTGTTTATATTTAGGTGTTCTGTATTTCAGAAGGTGCAGTGGTTGCCACGGAAACTAATTCTTGCTCTACTGCAGAGTAAATAATTCTGTAAATCTCACTTCATATTCAGTCCATGGGTATGATTTCCTTTTATCATTGGGATAGGAAGGGAAAACAGGATTTTTTCCTCTCTGGGTATTTTCTCTATGTAGTAGCTTTTCAGCATGTATAGAAACAGGAGTAGTTAAGAATGGAAGAGAAGAATCCAGGTTTTGTAGGAGTCCTGTCCTGAATTACCAAATACTTCATGAACCTAAGGAAAAACAAACAAACAAACAAACAACAACAAAAAACCTCAGAACCTCATTTGTTTCCAATATAAAATACAAATTAAGGACTCATAAGATGTACTTTTTAGCAGCTTAAGAAGCTGAGCTAATTATTTTTGAAAAATGATTTAAATTCATGCAACCAGAGGTGCTGTGTAAGCTATTGTTAGTTTGAGTATTGAGTATCTTTATTGTGTTACACTTTTATACTCCATTCTACCACCATTTTTTTTCACTACCATATGCGTTATCTAAGTAAACAGAGATATCTAATGAGAAACTGTGTTTCTTCAGTGCTTAGGATTTTTAGAGTCTAGATTTCTACATTATTTTACTTTGCATATATCAAGGAGTATATCCGCCATATTTTCAATGACCGAGCAGAGCTGGAAAGTAGAAATCACCATTCTACTGGCAGAACTTAAGTACAGCAGAGGTAATCAACACAACCAAAACTGTGAAGGAGACCTGTGCCAGAGCCAGGAAAGGAATGAAAGCACCCGAGTCTCCATCCAGTGTTTAACTGGTTATCGCAGGGGCTATCCACCATAATGATTAAGAGGAAAGCTATCAAGAAGCATCAGATCTGATTGTTCAATGTAGGCAGGTCTGACAGACCGAGCAGAGCTGGAAAGTAGAAATCACCATTCTACTGGCAGAACTTAAGTACAGCAGAGGTAATCAACACAACCAAAACTGTGAAGGAGACCTGTGCCAGAGCCAGGAAAGGAATGAAAGCACCCGAGTCTCCATCCAGTGTTTAACTGGTTATCGCAGGGGCTATCCACCATAATGATTAAGAGGAAAGCTATCAAGAAGCATCAGATCTGATTGTTCAATGTAGGCAGGTCTGACAGCATTACTGTAGAGTCCACCACACTGCTCATTCAACAACTGTTGCAGAAGATGCACATTTGAATTGTATGCTGAGGAAATGGTTGGCTGTTGCTGCAAGGAAACAATGAGTAGAAGTGAAGGAGATCTCAAGACCTGAAAAGAAAGAAGGAAGGCAGCCAGATGTGGAAGTCTCCAGAGAGTAAGTCCCTCTGCATCTACTAGGATTATGAGGGAAAGGAGTGGTGATACTGAGGTTGGATCCCTTACCAGTCCCAGCGACACCTGCCTGTCTGCATCAAGTCTTTTGGTTTTTCCTGGTCCTCTGATGTAAGAAAAACAGGCAGCAGGACCAAGGCCACTTTACTCTCCCCAGGAGTCTGCTGCCTTCAGAGCTACCTGCCTTGATCATGAAGAGAGATAGGCCAAGTTAAAAAAAACTGCACCTAAGGAAATTTTATGCAGTTATATCAACATTATCGTATGCAGTATGTTCATATGATGATACACACTTCAGTGCAGAAAAAAATGCTTACTGAATCAAATATAATATGCCTATAAGTTGATTGCAAAGGATTATTGAGTATCAGGAAGCCATCCACGAGAAATTGTGTAGAGGCATTATCTACAGAACAAACAAAAAAAATCTAGTGGGTATAAATCTTACTCCCAGATTTCCCTGTCCCAGCACCAGTAAGTATAGAGAATGCCTTTCAATAACCTTATTATTGACACAGAAAAGTATCTTAAAGTTTGGATCACATGGGACTTCTTTGTTCTGTCTGCTGTTAGAAAGTTAGATCTCTTTCTTATGTCTGTTTCCATTTATTTCCTACTCAAGCTAAATTGCTTTTAATATCAGTGGGAGATGCAAATACTCAGGATTTATGAAGATCATCCGTGTCATAAGGTTGATATAACTACTTTCCTTTCTGTAGCCATGTTAAAAAAAGAAAAAAAAGAAAAAGAAAAAGAAAAAGAAAAAGAAAAAGAAAAAGAAAAAGAAAAAGAAAAAGAAAAAGTAAAAGAAAAAGAAAAAGAAAAAGAAAAAGAAAAAGAAAAAGAAAAGGAAGGAAGGAAGGAAGGAAGGAAGGAAGGAAGGAAGGAAGGAAGGAAGGAAAGGAAGGAAGGAAGGAAGGAAGGAAAGGAAGGAAGGAAGGAAGGAAGGAAGGAAGGAAGGAAGGAAGGAAGGAAGGAAGGAAGGAAGGAAGGAAGGAAGGAAGGAAGGAAGGAAGGAAGGAAGGAAGGAAGGAAGGAAGGAAGGAAGGAAGGAAGGAAGGAAGGAAGGAAGGAAGGAAGGAAGGAAGGAAGGAAGGAAGGAAGGAAGGAAGGAAGGAAGGAAGGAAGGAAGGAAGGAAGGAAGGAAGGAAGGAAGGAAGGAAGGAAGGAAGGAAGGAAGGAAGGAAGGAAGGAAGGAAGGAAGGAAGGAAGGAAGGAAGGAAGGAAGGAAGGAAGGAAGGAAGGAAGGAAGGAAGGAAGGAAGGAAGGAAGGAAGGAAGGAAGGAAGGAAGAAAAAAAAAAAAGAAAAAACAGAGCTAAATTGCCATTTTTGTGTTATCTCCAGGATGGAAACGCACTGCTCACTTTCATTATTTGCAAGCAATGTCAGCTGTCTTTTATAGAATTTATGGACTTATTCAGAATACTAAAGGAGAGGAAGATTGCAATAATCATCCTTTCTGACTTGCTGTGTATTTATGTGTACACTAATTCCATAGAAAACGTATTACCACTTCTGATGCCAGAAAAGTATTTCTCATGTATTTTATCTGAGAAGTTGGGCATTCTGGATGCATGTTATTTGTTTAGCCCTGAGGTTCTAAATATTTTTAGTAAATAGCAAAGGAATTCAAACACAGAATTCATTGCAAGGAAATAAAAGAAAGAAAATACTCAACCAAGGAGCTTTCCTATATAAGTAAATTTCTGTTCTTGTAAACCTTCAGACTGACATTGATGGTTCTCTGTTCACCAAATATATGCTCCCCGTCAGCAAACAAACAACCACAACACTGCAAAGCTGCTACTGCTAACCTCCACCAATAAACTGCACATTCTTAAGGCCCCTCCTGTTTTTGGACTCTGTCTGGATGCTTCTTGTTCCACTTTTCAAAAACTGAAGTATTTAACGCTAATCATGTCATACAGAATACACATTTGTGAGGAAGGCATTGGACTGAATCACTTGGTGAGATGGTGGGAGAGATTAATTAATGAAAAAATTACCTTATTTAAAATGTAATTTTGCATAAAAATTTTTGAACTGAAGGATCTATTATCATTAAATGTTGAATCTCAACCAATTTTGTTTTTTTTTTTTTTTCAAATTCAATATATTATTGTAAAGCACGAACAAAGCTCTATGATAACACTCTCTACTCACCTTTTATACAATTTCTTCACCAGCAGCTAAAATATTTTCATGCAGAAGTTTAGTAGCAAGAATGCAGTTCATATCAGTAACAGGAAACATGGAAAAACTTGATGTCTAGTCTTTACTGTAGGAAGCAGTTTTGTGGGGGAATAAACAAAGGATAAGAAGGCCACAGATGAAGGAAAGGAAGCATTTACTGCTGTAGATAATATTTAGAGCAATTAAGAGAGGTTTATTGCCGCTGTACTGGAAATGACAGGCTTCATATATGGTTTTTGTGGACTTCCCTGGAAAGTCCATAAAATAATATAGCTTAAATTATCAGTCATTATCATTTAATTTTGCACACAGATAACCTAAACATCTAAAGCATGTGTGCATTTTTTTTCCCTCAAGAAAATCTGATCAATTACATTGATTTTGAGGACAAACTTGTCAGTGTTAAACTACATCTTCTTTCTTAATGCACATTTGCACTGCACGTTAAATAAACTCAGAGCTCAATACTTTGTATAACTTCATTGCCTCAATTGATCAAACAGACCAACAGCTCTAATTAACATTAGCATGTTATCTGTTCTAAGGGCAAGGTAATATCACAGCTCTTCAGCTGAGCTGACTCAAACACTGCAGACATGAGCTCAAGCTTAATACTTATCCCAGTAAATACTCTTCCTGCTCTCTGAGAGAAGGAATGTTAAGCCAGTCAGTCACAGGTTCAAAAGCTCCACTTCAGCTATTATTACAAGGGTATGTGCATACAGCTGAAAAGGAAAGAAAAATAAGAAATGAGATCAAAGACAGAAATCATTCATCAAACAATACGTTACATCCACATGTTAATGTGCACACTTAAGATATTTGAGACTGGGGTAGTTTTCATACTAACAAATGTCTGTAAAGCAGATACAAAATTATTTTCATCCAGCACTGGATCAACCACAGAGTCAGAAACTTCATTTTAAGACAGAACTATCCCAAATTTTCAAGACTCTGTAATATATTTTTCCATCTTTGCAACCTATCCTGCTATATATCCTTCAGACACCTGAAGGCAGAGCACACCTCCATGTGTGCTTAAAACTCTGACAATAATCTTAGATGGACACCAGCTTCCTTGGAATTTCAGGGTATAGTTTTGTCTGCTTTAAGTTTTTCAGTGTTCCTAGATTTTAATGGGCCATTAGAAAGATCACACAGATACTTAAGAATTTTAGTTGAGGGGAAGGCAGGAGAGATCTCCCATTGTGGAGTTTTTGCTTCATATATGAGCTCACTATTGCAAGCTTGGCATCAAACAACTGATATTTGTTTGACACATTTATTTTTCCCCTCAGTGGATGCAAAAAATAACAACCCCGCCCCCCCCCCCCCCCCCCCCCCCCCAAAAAAAAAAAAAAACAACAAAAAAACTATTGTTTGCATGAAACAAGATGACATAACAGAGAGAGGCTACTGTAAAACTGCTGTATGAAGTCATGGCACTTAAACAAGAAGAGTAAACTACTAGCATTACTGTCCAGAGAAAAAAAAAAAAGTATCATTACTCTCATTACTCAAAATGGACAGTGCAATTTTGTTCCCACTACAACAGCTTCCTCTTCATTTTGAGTCATCTTAGTCGCAGAGCACAATGTTTTGTTGTGTTGAAAATCTGCTTTTATCTTTTTACTAAAAGCATTTATTTATGATCAAAATTATAAATGTATTAGCAAATAGTCTCTGGTCAGCACTCATTGCACTGTGAATTAAACTGTTTCCAAAAACACCAGCTGTGGTGCTACCATTTTTATTTTATTTATTTATTTATTTATTTATTTATTTATTTATTTTCTTGTTTTTCAGTTTCTGGGTGATTTTTTAAGCCTCGGGAACATGAAAACCTAGAAGCAGACCTTAAAGTAAATAATCTCATTTTTGTTTGTCCTCTGCCTGCTTCCTACCCCTGATACATATCCAAGACATGGGAAAAGAAACAGTGTCTCAGAGGAAGATGGAATAAGCAAAACTACAAAGACTTCTCCAGGGATGTCATTCCTCTGCTCTGCTGGTTTATAGACTTACTTACAAGACTGTCACTCTTCTAACAGAACTGATGGATTTATCTTTTAGGCCTGAACAATGCACAGGGATACAGAGTGGAGGCAATACATATCTTTATGTATTCCTTCAAATATTCTGTTTTCTCTTAACAAACACATTTGAGAAGAAGAGTTCATCAAACTCTTAGACATAATCAGAGTAGAGCAGACTCAGTTGGGAATCTCCTTGTCACACACCACTTTTGTCATATTTGTTTAAAGTGACAAAATTACACACAATGCGCACCACTGTGATTTATATAATCTTTTTAAAAATATACTACTGAGAGATGCTTCAGAGAACTGGCACAAGGGGGTTAACTTATTTCTAAATGTTTAATGCATATCACATTATTACTGCCTAGATGTATGAGTAGAAACTCTCCATTCTATGTAACTTCTCATTTATCAATAACTCGCTGTACAATCCTCCCTTTTTCCTTACACTATGGGTTAACTCCAGTAGGCAGTTGACCAGCACTCACCTACTTATTTACTGTTCCCACTGTGCAGTTGGATGAGGGAAGAGAATTTGAATGGCAAAAGTGAGAAAATTCATGGCTTTAGTTAAAGGCAGTTGATAAAGCAAAAGGTGCCTACACAAGCAAAGCAAAATAAGGAATTAATTCACTGCTTTCCATTAGCTAGCAGATGTTCAGTTATTTCCAGGAAAGCAAAGTTCCACCAAGCATAACAGTTATTTGGGAAGACATGACGTAATTCTGAATTTCTCTCACTCAGTTTTTGTTGCTGAACACTATGTTATACGGTCAGTTTAGGTTATCTATCCTGGTTGTATTCCTTCCCAGCTCCTTGTGATTCCTTAGTTGCCTCACTAGTTAGACAGGAGGAGCTGAAATGCCTTTCACTCCATAAAGCAATGTTCAGCAGCTGAGACATTGGTCTTTTATTGACAGTTTTCCTCCTAAACACAAAACACGTCATACCAGACACCGTGATAGGAATCAGCTCTTTCCCAGATGAAACCAGGATGACTTTGTTCAACAAATCAGTATGTCAACACTGCTCTCATCACAAGTTCGAAACACAGGCCCACCCAGGCTATTGTTTCTGTGATGATTTTTTGCTCAATAATTGTTTTGCAAGAACAGATGTATGAGTCTATATTTATAGATATATATGAGAAGACAACTTCTTTAAATTCCATAAATAACACCTGCACTGTCTTAGTTTAAAGCTGCCTTACCACAGGCAGAGAACTCCAACAAGAATTAGAAATTCAGTCTATGAAATGTTTGCCAAGGATACAGAGTTGTTGCTTCCATCAGAACCCTGTGATGATTCAAGATATATTTCCATAACAGAACAGGTAAAATTTGTTATAGATAACACAGGGTAGTTTTGGGATGAGGGTGAAATGTGCACACATCAACAAAAATGAGTTCAATTAAACGCAAGGAAACAGTGTTAAATATACCACAGCGTGTTCCCAGACATAGCAGTTAACCCAACCCACACATGTAGAACAGGGACTGGGAAAGAAGTATTCTTGTAAAATAGGTTATCACCTATAAAGCAAGATTACCCTATAGGGAAGAACTGTTATCAGCATTCTTGAAAAATATGAGAGTATAAGATTGGAAATAAAAAAGAGGACAATGAAATCTATAGCGAAGCAGTCAAAAGCTCTGCTTATTTTATAATTGGCTGCATAATTATTTAGAATCTTCTTGAAGACTTTCTTTATTTAAAAATTTTTGGTTAAGACAACATTAAACTGTTCATTTAATTCTTCATCTCGTGCTTGAATGGAATCAAGAGCCACTCAGCTCTCATCCAAAAGCATCAGCTAATTGGAAATGCACAATTTTAGAGTCAAAAGGATACTCCTTTATCTACAGAAGTGAAGGATGCATAACCTCCTCACACATGCCCAACATTATAGATACTGAATGAAACTATTAAAAGCATGGGAAGGAAAGGAACAGGATGCTTGCTTCTCCTTTTGCTTACTATTAGTTGTTTTCTGCATCAGAACTATTCACTTGTGTATTCTGATACAGTGATTTTCATTATACTGAAGCAACAACAAAAACAAAACAAAAAAAATATTGATTAAATAAGCTGATAGTATGCAATTACATTTTTACCTGTAACAAACTTAATTTCAGTGAAATTTTAAGAGACATAAACAGATTCACCAATATAAGGAAAAAAAAAATCTATTTTTCTTCTAATTTCAGGATAGAATTAGAGGAAAGTACTTAAAATGTAGCAATATACTTATGCAGAATTAGAAGGGGAACGCAGAATCACAGAATTGTAGGTGTTGGAAGGGACCTCTAGAGATCACCGAGTCCAACCCCCCTGCCAAAGCAGACTCCCTACACCACGTCACACAGGTAGGAGTCCAGGCAGGTCTTGAATATCTCCAGAGATGAAGACTCCACCACCTCCCTGGGCAGCCTGTTCCAGTGCTCAAAGTACTGTTACTGGATAAGTATTGTTGCAGCTAAACTTAAATAATATGAAGTTTGCTCTGAAAGCAATGCCTGCAAGATACAAAGAGCACAATAACATTACCTGATAGAGCAAATCCTCAGCTACATAATGCTGCTTTCCAACATTGTCACCACCAGCAGCTCTGCATTTTCAGTGATGGACAAGAGCCTGCATTCTGCACTTGTAACAATCTGCATCTGCAGAGGTGATTCACTGCTGTTATTGTCACCGCTGAAATATACCGCTGAAATATACCACCCACTGCCTCACTCTGCTCTCATCCACTGTTTGGACTCCATAAACATTCAATAAGCTTTGATGAATGCCTATGTGTACCATTTTCTCTTTGTGAGGGAAGTCAGTTACATCAGTTACAGCCCTTTGCTTCATACGCACTTTCATGTCAGATACCATTTTGTCAGATTGCCCCTCTGCTGCCATCTGTTGCATGGCACAAAATGTAATGGAATATCAGTGGGAAGGTTCAGCCTCTACTGACATATAACCAACATCTTCCCCTGACATTGTAGGACAGTGTAATAAAATAGGAGCCATTATTTTCAGAGCAGCTCTTCTACATCCAGTAAAAATCTTGGTTTGAAAATAACAAGTGACATGAATAAAATAACAGATAAGGAAAAACTGAGTTGCAAAATGCTTTTGCAAATTTCTAAACATACTTGAATGGAGATGATATTTTTGCAGACTTCACTACCTAAGATCTTGTTATATAAATGGCTACAAGACAGATGTTTGACCACAGCAATAGGAAAAGAAAAAAAAAAAAAAAAAAAAAAAAAGATAAAGAAAGAAAGCAATTTATTACCAGCATAAAATATAACTACCATTCAGAACAGCACTACTTTTTTATTTTTTCTTAAGACATCTGCAGAGGGAATTCATCTCTATGACATAGTAGTCTTGTAACATGACTTCTCATTACCAACATCTCTCTCCAGTCTGGGGTGCTAACTGGCTGATTCCAGTCCTGATTCCATTAGGGCAAAATAAGAAGCACCGCATTTCTTCCCTATGACCAGAGTACTTTAAAGCTAATTAACAGGAAGATATTATCTATGAAGCTGTGCTGGAAATCAAAATTATGAGTCCTGTCATGTAACCTTCATAAAGAGCTTGTACAATATACTAAAAGGTGGGCATTTTAATGTTTTTAATTTCCTCTATTCTATTTCTGAATGCTGCTCATTTCAATCTCCTGGAAAAGCCACTGACCATTTTCAGTTTATAAAACATCTACAAAAGATACCAGAAAAGGTTTGGATGCATTTTAATATCCTTAGATGGAAAAGAATACTTCAAAATGATTTTACAGGTAAGGAATTAATAAAGCTATGCCACATTCAAAGGATAATGCAATTATCTGCATTATTTGCTAGCTGAGTTAGACATCTAGCTGCATGTTTATTTTATTAAAAGGTTAGAAGTATAGAAAATAAGTATTCCAGAGGAATTCACTTTAAAAATCCAAAATCACAGTGGTGTAGAAAAATGAAACATTTGAAATAACTTGAATAAGGAAAGAAAAATGTGATTGATTTATTACAAGAAAAAATAGCATGCATAAACTTCAGCAATGAAAGTGTTTATGTATTTATGATGTACACAAGAGAAACGCTTCTGTTATGTAAATTAAGATTTTATTGGAATTCAGTGTAGGCTGATGCTGTTTGGTTTGACTCTAGCATCAGTAAAGGAGTGAAATACGTCTTACAGTGTTTTAAAGTTTTAAATTATTTTACTGTTCTCTTTGAAGAAAGAAAAGCTTCTTAGAAAGAAAAAGGTACTCAAATAAAAGGCAAATTTGTTTTTGGCCTCTAATGATACTAATAAATGTTGTAGTACTTTAAAAAAAGACTTGTATGGATAGCTATGTGAAATAAAAGATACATTATTTACTATCTGAATAAAGCTCTGTATTTCTTAATAAGGAATAAACTGTATAAAGAAGGGTCTGTAAACAGTAAATGAAAGACACTTGATTTAAAAACCGTCTCATTTTCTCTGTCAGTCACGGAGAGGGACAAAATATGAAACCTTTTTCAGGACTTGTCTTTCAGTTTGATCGTCCTTCCTGCACTCTTAAAATTCCTAGATTACTTGACCATTGTTCCACACCTCATTCTTGAAAATCATAAGAAGGAAACATAAGGGCTGCTCTAAAAGTAATGCCTCTTATTTCATTATGTTGGCCCACTATGTCAGAGGTAGATGTTAGTGGTACAGCAATATAGACTGAACCTTCCAATCAAGCTTCCATTACACTTTGTTGTCATGGAACAGGTGACAGCAGAGGGGCAGTCTGATAAAACTGGTAAACTGGTAAAGATTTTGATGATTGTGGCTTGTATGCCACAACACTCAAACTCTTGTTCACTGAATCACAGAATCATAGAATGACCCGAGTTGGAAGGGACCTCAAGGATCATAAAGCTCCAACCCTCTCTGCCTGGCAGGGCCACCAAACATCCATGTTTACTAGATCAGGTTGCCCAGGGCCCCATCCAACACTGAACACCTCCAGGGATAGGGCATCCACAGCACCCTTGGGCAGACTATTCCAGTACCTCACCACTCTCCTAGTAAAGAAGCTCACAAAAAATCTTCGCTAATGTTGGTGACCATAGCTGAGAATTTGCTCTATCAAACAGTGTTACTCTGCTATTTCTATCTATTGCAGTCTTCAAGGAATTAAATAGGAGACATTACTCTAAGAGTAGCCTACTAAATTCATCTCCAAATAGCCAGGTTGAACAACTGGTGTTGTACCAGGATTTCTGATTCTCTGGTTAGTCCCTCTGTCCTGGACAGTTTACCAAGCAAAACCAGTAGGTTTTCCCTACTAGAGAAGTCACATTTAAATAAGGTCTAACATGAAGCACAGAAGTTACAGGAAGCCTGCCCTGTTTCCTGGCCTAGATTCTTGTGGACTCTAGGCCTTGAGAGCCTCCACGTCAGGAGAGTCCATGGGAGTCCTTACAAAGAAAATATGGTGATTTAAAACTAGAAACCATCACAATTCTCATCTGCCCTCTCCAGAGAGTTTGTCTACCTATGGTCAGCATCTACTCATTGTCCAAAGGGAGAAAAAAAACAAAAACAAAACAAATTAAACAAATAAACAAACAAACAACAACAAAACACAAACAACCACAAAACAAGAGAGAACATAAAATCCTGATAATCCTGATTCCAGAATGGATTTAATGTTAATCCACTGAGTTAATAAATTTTTTTGTTGTTTATCCATGAAAACTGCATTAAGTGCTAACTGGCTGGGGGAGGAGAACAGGGAAGGAGGGCTTTTAAAATACTGAAATCATACTACAATCATCCAGGAAGCATTCAGTAATGACAAAAGTTATTCTTTGCATAATATTCCCATGCTACAAAGAGAGACCTCTGATATGACCCCCCCGCTACTCCCTTCTTTCTAGTATTTTGTATTCTCTTTTATCTCTTTTCTATTTCTGTCTGCGATCAGCACTTTATCTATCTGTCAGATCCCAGTTAGAGGCTGCAGAAAAATTACATTTTTTTCTGAGCAGCAGACTGAAAACGACCGAGACCTTCCACAACGAAGCATGCACTTAGATTATAGTATGTCTCAAATGTTATCCTTGTCATATTGTCTTTGTCACATATTATCCTTGTCAAAAGCATACCCATCTCCTCTACAACTTCAAAGGTACTTAGCTCATAAAACGTGAACCAATTTCTCTCTTACAAGAGGAGAAGAAACATGGAATACATACTTTAACTGTAGTTAATATATTTTAGTTGTCACCTTGCTCAACATTTCTGTCCCCTACTTCATCAATTTTAGGAAAACAAAGATCTTGGATTGCTGATTTTATCCATTTTATTGGGAGAAATATGCACATTTGGGGAGGGAGGAATGGACAGAATGTTGTCTGAGACCTGAATCTTAGACAGAGGTAAAGAAATGCACTGAAATGTATTATTAAGAGGAACAAAGTCACATTTTGAAGCCAAATTTTAGTTTAGCTTTAAGTGACATCTAGGCTTGTTCCCATTCACTTATCAAGACATAGGCTACAGTTCCCACTTCCAACAGCTGTAGTCTGGACATTTTTGCCTCGCTGATCTTCAACTACCTGCTAAAAATGAATTAAGAAACATAATTGACTCCAGGATCACACATTGTTCGTTTATCTTTTATCTAGAGTTGAAGTAAGGCATTCAATGAAAATTGATCAAAATTAAACATGCAACTTGATTAAATTTGGTTGCTGTGAGGAGACTAGAAGCACACAATTTTTGTTGTGTTTGAAAACGAGATGATACATTATAGCTAAAATTTTATGCTGTATCCTGAAGTTATTTCCATAACCAACAAATCTTTAAAGAGAATAGAAAATAGAATTGTTCACTGTTATTATATATATATATATACTGATATTATATATATATAGTATCTTCATTAATTTAGTAAGGTAAATTAGCATATGATAAGCAATCTTAGACATGAAGTATTAATTTATAAGCCACTGTCATCATTTACTTGACTTTTACTCTTTAGGTAACCTCTCCTAGTAGCAGCCTCAGCTCATACATGAAGAAGAAATTGCATTTTTCTTCTTTTTTCTTAAACTTCCATCAAAATTATTCTCTCTGGGCAATCAAACCAAAAGATCTTCCAAAGTAACTATATTTCTGTGAATTCTCTATATCTTAAAGTCTTCATTAAACAGCTACACTCAGTTTCTATACTGTACTTATATTAGCAGCTCTAAAAGAGATAATATCCTTCCCCTCATATTCTTGTCCAGTGTTTTAATAATAAATGAATATTAATCTTGGTAAGGATAGCATAAGGGTATTTATTTTGGGATATAATATAATATAATAATTTTATTTTGGGATATATATATTGGGATATATAAATTTAATATAAATTTAATATAAATTTATTTTGGATAAATAAATTTATTTTGGATAAATAAATTTATTTTGGGATATAATATAATATAATATAAGGGATATTAATTTTGAAAATATATAGGTACCAAGATGTATATAAAATAATACATGGATATTAATATTTCCACAGAAAGCTATGTGACAAAAAACAAACAAACAAACAAAAACAGTGCCTCAGTCAGTTGCCTTCATAAAGCAGTAGAAAACAAAACAAAAAAATCTGATGAAAAATTAATGCTTTCACACTATCAGCATTTCCAAGATTAATATTCAGTTATGACAGGTTTGCTTTTTTTTTTTTTTTTTTTTTTAAATAAATAAAGCTGATAACAAAACAGCAAACCAAAAACCCATACTGTTCATGCTTAAGGTTCAGCCTGTCACTTGAGACCAGGACTGTATGGACATTTTGTTTGATAAAGGCTCTATGTACATATTTGGTACAATATAAATAAAAGATTACCTAACAGAGTTGCTTCTTGAATCTGATCAACTATTTATGTAGTCCACTTTCCCATCCATCTCAGTGATATGCCTAGTAACATGACACCAGATTCCTCCTGGTGGGAAAATATTTGATAGACATGTTTTCTAGGCTGTTACCTAAGTAAATAAGCATCAGCAAAAACAGTAACATACCTACTACTCCCTGTATTATTATTTTACCTCTGCTCCCCAGTCAAAAATCAAGATGAGTGAAGATTTCTCACTCTCACACAATTTTATGAGAAAAACCCTTTGGAGTATTTGCAAGACACTCTTCAAGTACTGGTATAAGACAGTCAGCCAAAAATATGCAAATATCTTCTGACAGTGTAGCCTTCTTTTTACTTTGTACTTCTCTATGAAACCAAACAAATAATTTCATGTTTTCTTCTTGAAAGTGGAATAAGATTTGTCTCAGTAAATTAAATGCAAATGAGTAGACATTTTCTTTTGTACTTTTTTCTCAGCTTCGTGATGCCAGCTTTATACTAGAATCAGTTGTATTTAACATAATGATTAATAACCTGTATGATGGACAAAAGTGCACTCCCAGTAAATGTGCAGATTACACAAAACAAGAGTGAGAAGCTGGCTCACCAGAAGGCTGTGTATTCTTCCAGTGGGACCTTGGCTGATTATAAACTCAGGCTGACAGGAACCTCATGAAGTTTAACAAGGAGAAGTGCAAAGTCCTTCACCATAGCTGGAGAGGGCTAACACCAGGCAGCATGATCTGTTGGGGACCACCCAGCTGGAAAGAAGTCCTGCAGAAAAGATACTAGTGGACAACAAGTTGAACTGGGATCAGCAATGGACCCTTGCCACATAGAAGGTTTAAAGTATTCTAGACTGACTCAGGCATAAGTTAGCAGTGCTGAGGCCACATCTGTGTCTAGTTTTACTGGAGGGGAGGGGTCAAAAGCAAGACATGAAAATGCTGAGAAGAGTCCAACATAGAGTCACCAAAGTACTGCACCACCTTTCCTATGAGGAAAGGCTGAGAGAATTCTGACTGCTCAGTGTGGAGAAGAGGAGCATCAGAGAGGATCATAGCAATATCTATAAATACCTGAAGAGAACCTGCAGAAACAGTGGAGCCAGAATCCCTTCAGTGGTGCCCACCAACAGAACACAAGATAATGGGAACAAACTGGAATGCAAGAGGTTCCATCCAAATAGTAGGAAGTATCTCTTTAATATGGCAGAGCAACAACACACATTGCCCGTAGAAGCTGTATCGTCTCCTCTTTGGACATTTTCAAAAAGATTCCTCAACATAGGGAATATGAAAAACAAAATACCTATTTTGTTATTTCTCTTACCTCTCCATATGGAGATTGAAGTTTTACATCTTGTTTGAGACACAAAAAATAATTCACATTCTACATAATTGTTGTAATGCTTTTCCAATCCTACACTTCCCTAAGGCTATTCAAGCACACTATTCTTGTGCCTATGCCTTATTATTTTTGACCAAGCAGCTCAGCACCTCTGCTCTCTTACCATAAGCAACTTGTTTCACACTAGATTTCAATGCACTTACTCATCTACACAGACAATACATGTTTTTGCAAATAGCTTAGTGCACTGAGGAGGTAGATCTGCAGAGAAAGAAAAAAAAAATAGCACAGAGGAATAAAAGTCTACAGGAAGAAGATGTCATTGTATATGTAAATATCTCTATTCTGGGCCTATGAACGAAATGCCTTTTAGTGGCTGATGTGTATTAAGTATACTTCTGAAATGCACATCAGATGATTTCGTACAGAAGGATGGTTTCTGTACTTCAAGGCTATTCCCCAGTGCAAATCAAAGCATGGATACTTGTAATTAGCTTTAGATTTTCAATCCTCATATAAACACTAATGAATGTATGCCCACATTATAAAATTAATTCACAATTAAGCTCCACTTCAGAGTGAACTGAACAGAACTGTGGCTAAAAGAGATGCATGAAACAGACTACAGGAGGAAGGTGTTCAGGACTCTGTCCTTCCAATTGCAAGAAGAAAATAAGCTCTTTGTCAAGTAAGGAAAGGAAAAAATAAGAAATCAACTACATAAGTAACATGCACACACACACACAAAATCAAACTTTCCCACTTTTAACTATCACAGAATCACCAAGATTGGAAAAGACCTTGAAGGTCGTCCAGTCCAACCATTAACCTATTGTCCCTCTATACTTTATATCATATATAAAGCATATAATAAAACTTATGCAGAGTCTGGATTCCACAAATTATCACTCCCTCTCTCCTCAACTCTAAATTTGCTTTTCTTTCCTTTTTCCATCAAATAGAACATCATCCTTTCAAGTGTGTAAGGACTCTATTTTGCTCAAATGAACTAATTCTTTAAATGTTTTATCCCATATATAGACAGAGGGCTATCCATTACTCATACCAGAGTGATCTAGATCTGAAGAGGAATAATCTCTAAAGAAAACTTTAGTACTTACCCTAAACAAAACAAATTCAAATTCAAACTGATGCTATCAGAAGCTGTCAGTAGTTATCATTTTTTTCATTTAAAAAGGTGATACACAGATCAAAAAGTTTTGTGCCATTCTCAATCTCCAAAGTTTTAATGATTAATTAAGTCTCTAACAAAAATGTGTAATTATTGCTGTTATATAGAGCTACAACATTTTTTATTTTTTTTTTTTTTATTCTTAGGACAATATAAAGGCACAATTGTTCTAAATGGTAGATGTTTCATTACAAAATTAGCTTTTTCTTTCAGTGAGCTGAAAGATCTGTTGATCTTTCTAAACATTGCTTGCCTTGAGATTCCTACTACAGGAAGTACCAGCCCCTCAGATTTCCAAGAGAGAATTTATACACATTACCCCTATTGCTCATCCAAGCAGCTCTGCAAAATCAGTATGCAAATATAAATAACCACATATATAATGGAATTTGGATAACTGGTCTGGATGCAACTAAAAAAAAAAAAAAAATAAAATTAAAAAAAAAATTAAAAAATTTTAAAAAAAAGCAAAACAAAACCAAAAAAAAAACAGTTTATCTGTGTCCTTGTTGAAAGGACCACTTCTTTATTTTATTATAAATGATGAAGCTAAGAAAGCCTTTTCCCTTTGGTTTGATTTTTAAGAAACACAAATAAGCACACATGATTGAAGGTTAATGCTGGCCTTACTCAACTACTCTTGGCTGAGAAAACAATGGCAACACAGTTTGCTGGTGAAAACAGTTCTTCTGTGTCACTTGAATATGAAGATCAAAAGAATCCATGAGTTTGTTTGCCTTTCTTATGTTACACAAAAGTGTTTACCAAAATGTTCTTTGAATTTATTACCTCCAGTTATATTTTGCCTTCTAATATCAAATGTGCTGCTGAACTTAAAGTCTGACAATTTCAGACTTTAAGTAGAACTTGATAGTGAGTCATGTGCATTTACAGAATAATGGATTGGTCACTTACCAGTACCTAGATTCATTCATGTTCATTTGATGTTGAGTTAAAAGCAAATCTTCCAGATAACTGGAAGCTGCAACTGCCAGAGATGAAAACTCTAAAAGCATTACAATGAAAGTGTTACCACAGCACTCCCTGCCAAAATCATTCTTAAACACTATGATATTTGTGTTCATTCACATCTGTTAGAAGCAAAAAGACCAAAAACAGCTAATTCTTATTCCTAAGAGTACATTACCTCATCAATTATTTCTTGGAGACTTTCATTTCAGTTACATTTTTTGTCCATCAAGATTCTCAAATTAAAGAGATCCAAATAATCTGTAGACACAGCCAAATTGAGACAAGCTACTCATGAATATATTACTTAATAGCCATCTCTCTCCAACAACTGCTTTTCTTTTGTTATGCAGTTTATGTATCTGCTCTGTAATCTATTCAATAGCAATGTGCATTCAGTAATACACTAGTGGATCATTAGAGAATATTAAACACAAGAGTAACCAACCTCAGCAAATGAACTGGCCCAGATTTTTCTTGCATATCTCAACTTAGATAAACACTGAAAGTAGTTCAAGGAGAAAGAAACTGTAGTTTTCATAAACTTCAGTAGATTAAATTGATTCAGATGATTGGATATACATGAAAAAAGTCAAAAAGGAGAAAATTAGGTACTGTACATGACATAATTTTAATTTTAAGTCTGGAAAACCTGGTAAGCCTGAAAAGTTTTTGTGATGTACTTTAATATCAAGGATTAGAAAATGCAAGCAAGTCTCCAGAAAAGAGCCTCACAGAATGTAACTTTCTATAAGAACTTCAACAGTAACAATCACATAACATTGCAGAAATAAGCATGATCATTTTCTTCAGGGTGCTGCAAGAAATAAACAAGACATCATAAGGTCCCACAAATGAAAATACAAAGTTCTGAATCCAAAATAAAGTAATCTCAAGCCACATCATGAACTGTGGAATAAGACTAGCTAGACAAAGGAGGATCTGATAGTCCTCTTCATTGTCACACCCTTGATCACAGAAGGTCAACTGTGCACAGGGTTATGTTAAGATAAGTACAACCTGCACTTGTGAATACATATCGGAGTGCCATGTTCAACTGTGGGCTCTGTAGAACATGACATGAAGTTAGGCCAGTGAAAGACCACAATGAATGTGAGCAAAATAGAGTTCAGTGTTTGAGGACAAGCTGAAGGAACTAGTGTTCATCCTGCAGAAGAGAAGCCTGAGAGGAGATCTCATGAGAAGCTTTGATCATTCAGAGGAGAGCTATATAGAAAGTGGAGGCATAATCTTCTCATAGCAGCACTTTTTCAAATGACTGCAGTGACTCTCCTCAGTCATCATATAATCACACCAGGGACAAAGGAAATTAATTTGCAATGTCAGAAAAAAATGAATGAATTACACACAGCTGGGAGATTTGCAAGGAGAAAGGGGCTTGCTCAAAAACTATTTACAGAAGCTCACAGGCACAGATCCAGCAGCTAGTCTGAAATTATCTAGATGCTACAGGAAAAACATATCTGAACTGTATATCAAACATGTCCGATAAAAATGTGTGGAGTAGAACAACAATGTCAAGTGCAATACCCTGTATGCTCAGACAAGCAGAAACCTAACCTTACAGATGGGCTGTTTGCAGATGTCAATACACAAAAGAGAAAAGGAGGAGAGAAAGGAGAGAAATGAGGGGAAAAGAAAGGGAAGGGAAAGGAAAAGGGTCAATAGACCTTCACATATGGGGAAGGAAACAAAACTTTAAATCTAGGTTTGTCTAGGCTGAAGCCATTATAGTGGTAGGTATTGTTCTCCATTTCTGATAAATACAATCTATTTATTTCATAAGTTGTCTTCCATGGTGAGATCTGTACAAATAATATATGCATGAGGAGGGTATGTACACAATTATAGAAGTTGTTTGCTTCCATTCAGCATTTATTGTTCTGTAACCCATACGAGTGAGCATACAGCAAATACAGCATCTACAGATAATTAAGTAGCTTTGCTAAAAGTTCTCACTAAGCACATAGATTGTTACACATCTATTACAGAAAGCAGCACGTGTCCAACATGTTTGGAGACGTTTATTGCTCATTTAAATTTCTTTTTTTGGTGTCAAAATAGACTGGGAACTTCAGTGAGGATGAGCTCCCTTCCAGGGTTTGTTAATACTGTGGAAGAGCCATATGTCACGAAGGCACGTGGTTACATTAGGATTTGTTAGACATATAGATGTCTTTTTGACACAGCTCATTGACAAATTAAGGGAATATCTAAAACTAGAAAAAATGCTTTTATCTTGAATATCAGTAAGCTCAAATTTAATCTATACTATAACAGACTATTATGTACAGAAATGGAATTAACAGCACATATTTGAGACTAGAGTTATATCTGACATTCTTTTTTAACCATTACACTTTGAACATGTTAGGAAACCAACATTATGGGTGTGCTTTGCAGAATAGCTTTCAGTTCTTCAGAAGATTTCCTAATCACCTAGTTAAGCATCTGATACAAGCATTTATATAAGAACAGTCCCCCTTTAGAGCTGAAAGAAAGACTGTCACAGGAAATTAGATTAATGAATTGAAAAATTATCTCAAGAATACCACCTATCATCATAACTATATTTTCCATGTAAAATTCACAAATCAATTACCAGTGAAAACGTCTCCTATTTCATGCTAACTTAAAATCAAGCAATAGATCATTTGTAGATAAATCAATTCATTTTGCTTTTGAAAATATAATTCATTGAAGTTTAACATTTATTGTCCTCATTACTATCTAAATTTAATCTTCTTATCTAAGTCAAGGGGAAAAAAAAAATCACAAATTACACAAAATGTGTAACTGGCATTTTATATTCATAGAAGCATGGGAAACATTCTTTAAACTTTGCAGAAATTTATACTGAAAAAAACATATTCATAGAAGAACTTCATGAAAGTCATCTGTTCATTCAGTTTGGAATAATCAGAACACTGTTTATGAATGTATCCAGATCATGAACCAAAGCCTACATCTGATTTGATTAAAATAAACAAAGTTACTTCCATCTTATTCTGGTGTAAATGAATGTAGTACCTGACTCCACTCTGTATTTCTCACAGGCTCCCTATGATATCCAACACAAATATTTCCACTGTATCAATAACATGTTGTTTGATTCCTTGAGTCAAAATTGCATATAACTCACAAATGCTCATAATTAAAATTGGTTCCAACAATGCATATACTGTAAAAAAACATAGTGCACTGTTTTATAAGCATTTTCTAAATTACATAATTATACACAGCCAGTCATTTAAGGAATGTATTATTAATTTGTGGGATAATTTGGTGGCTAATCATCAGTAATAAAGATCACAATAATCTCATATACACATATATTATTATGTTAGGCTCATCAGACAGTAGCTGTGAAGAAGCTCATTTTATGAACAGTGCTGTGAAAACTGTTGTTAAGGACAACAGTAGGATTAACTTAATAGCAACAGATCTGTACTAAGAGAAAACATCCATAGAACATAGCACTAAGACAATCAACAGACATATGGCTAGTTGCTGCTGGGAATTTAACATCAACATACTTCACTAATATCTCAGCCAGCAGAGCTGACGCATCTTTTAACAGCTGGGTTCACAAGATTTCATAAAGTATTTTGTATGAGAAGATCTATATCTCTATCTTCACAGTTCCTTCACAGGACCTCACCAAATTTTTCGGTGTGTGGGATATTTCAGACACATAAACAGGATGTTCTTTATAAAAAGCCACATTTGTTTGTTTGGGTGATTTGTTGTTGTTGTTGTTGTTAAGCATCAGCAAAATCTCATGCAAATCTATGTACAGAATCACCCAAGAATTATAATTATATTTAATTATAATTATGTGATTACAGAAGAGTTGTAATGCTCTCAAAGTCTTTATCTAAACAAGAAAATACTCCAAAAATACTTTTGTGTGATCTTTTAGATACAATCTGTTTAGATGGAGTCTAGCTCAATGCACACAAAGTGTAGATGAAAACAATGGCAAAGATATGCACAATTGAAAACATAAGTGATTCACCATACCCTGAAGAAGTATTTTACCTTCTTCAGATAGGAAGAAGACTGATGCAATCAGTCATTTTTCATTCAAACACCAGCAAAGTCCTTAATAGCTACAATCCAGTCACATACAAGGTGCACTGAATTGTCTAGATTAAAATGGAGCTGAGCTAAACTGATAAGCTTTTGCTGGGAGGACAAGCCCCGCAAACAAACAGCATCAATTCATACTATATGCACAGAAAGAAGAAAATTACATGCAATAAGTAAGTCATTTCACTAGAAGCTATCCCAGCAGAGCTACTCAACCTCTTTTTTTTAACCCATAAACCCCAAGTAATCCACCTCTCCCATCTCTTATATCTAACTTGATTTGTCTGGGGACAAGGAAGGGAGAGAAAAAAGAAAAAAAAAAAAAAAAAGAATTGAACTTGACACAGTTTAAATGCAACCTATCTACCACCTGAGAAGTGCAAACTTCTCAGCCTTTCTATTGATTTTACTGAATCTTGGATGATATCCTGAAAGGAAGAATAAAGTGTTGCCTCTCCTTCCCACTATTAAATAAAAGCAAAAAAAAAATCCAGTTTTAACTGAATTATTGAGGAAGTTTGATGCTCCCAGAAGGATGTTGTTTCTTCAACCAAAGTCAGAGGAAACCAAAGTGAATGAAAGAAATTCTTTCACTCCTCAGATTAAAAGTATAACTGATTCTCATCACACATGATGGAATGCTATTGAAATATCTAAGGAAATCTTAAGAGGAAGTGATGGTTGCTTAGATGAGAAGAATGTTAAGAACAATGTGAGAATACTATCATGGTTTTGTGATTTTTGGTTATCGGTATTCCACATCATGACATCACATAAAGCACTGGGAGTTAAAAGTTAATGTCCCACTTCCATGGAACACCAATTTTCCAAATACCTGGCTTTCAGAAGAGAATAACTACATACCCCAGAGGACTTCACATTCAGAGGGGAAGATAAAGTTCCTAGCAGGTCATGGGACTCTCTTTTTCCTACTGCCTGGCAGCCCATTTCTCCTTCAATTCAGACTAAGGTTTCATACTCTCACTCATTTTATTTGACTTATTAGCCTCAGTTCCAATTATATATTGTATTACATTGGGTTATTTTGCATTTTGATAAAGTTATTCTTAGCTCCTCAGTTCATTGTCACTGTTCTGGTTTTAGGCCCAGCTCCCATCTCCCCTTTTCCCAGGGTGTGGGTCTGTGGGCCCCTGCCCCATTAGTCACAGAACCAGGCCAAACAGTCCATAAACCAACAACACACCCCCACTTTCCCTCTCCAAGTTGGTGGGTCTGTGGTCCTGCTGTACCGGACTCAGACCTAGACAATCCTGTGACAAATACATAATGAGAACCCGAAAGATTAATTCCAGCATGTTTGATGAATCAACCATGAATGGTTGATCAATCCATTGAGTGATCTGAAAGAGTCAGCAATACATTGAAAAAGCTTAGAAAAATTCATAACAAATATTCTTCTTTGCTATTAACAATAAACACAATAACAAATCAAAAAGACTCATGGCAAATATGGAGAGAAATAGAAATGCACAAAAGCATCTCAAGAATGAATTGGTTTTCTTATGTCTTCTTGATATCGGGTCAAAGACTCCTGATTTCAATACATAAGCAAGTTCCATAAAGGAAAGATTTTTGAACATGTCATGAAGACTCAACCACTAGATCAAGTTTTGATAGTACAGAAACAAACAACAAAAGCTTTCATTCATTCATATAATCATTCAAATGAAGTACGTTAATTTGAGCTACCAAGAAGAGTTTGATTCCGTGACTCTCTTTCCCTTTTCCCACCCCAGTTGTGTATTTAGACATAGAATACCTCCCATAAGCATCCTCTTCAACCTGAATTATCCCACCTTTCCTCTCCTCATACATCTGACACTCCAAGCACAATCTTTGTGATTGCTTACTGGAATCATTACAACACATCCATGTCTCTCTCTTTCCCTGGAATGGGACACATCTTTAGATGTAGAGAGAAAGGATTGTTCCCCACACCCTGCTGACAATGCTCTTCCAAATGCAGCTCAGCATGATGGTTACCTCTTCACTGCAAGGGCACATTGCTGAATCCCTGTCAATAAATTGTCCAGTAAAACCTCCAAGTCTTTGATGTAGAACTGCTTTCCAGGCATACAGCTGCCAGCCTGTCCTGGTGCATAATCTTCATATTTCTTTTAAATAAACTTCATGAGATTTTTATTTGCCCACCTCTCCATTTTGTCAAGGCCCCTCTGAACAGCACAGTCTACTCAGTCTTCCCAGTTTGATATCATCTGTCTAATACACACATCAGAATATGGAGAGGGAAAGTATAGTATTTAAAACATTTTTTGAAGCAATTAAAACTTCATTGAACAGAAATTTATAATTAGAAATGCCCTACTCTCCCTTTTCCTGGGAGCTCTTCTGTTAAAGAAAGCACATCATACATGTACCCATTTAGAGAAGCTCGAGGGAATCTATTCTCTTTTGTTCCTCAACATCCACCTGACAAAACAAGACAGTACCTATTTTACCTATCCCAGTCAAAAATATAAGTCTAAACTATATGTTTGTGCATCTAGGTCCATCTGAAGGAACAAACTTCCTGTTTCAGTGTTGAAACAGCTGCAAACACAAATTGTTTGTCATGCTGGCTCTGAGCATCTATGCATTGTATGTCCCACACACAGACAAAAATGCAATTTGCTGTCCTTCCCTCAACTCTATAATTCCCTTCTTGAGACAAATTAGTGAACAAGAGTTCAAAGTAATCATCAGAGAGAATCCTCATTCAAAGATGTACCACACATGCATAAGGCTTGATAGTGTAAATTCTACTGAAAGTAATTACACTGTTTCATTCTGAAGCAATAGGAAGATTGCTGCTAAATATTCTATTGTCTGAAGTATCATTTGAAAACAATTAAGGGAAAATAAAAGACAAGTGCAGAAAATCTGTGGAAGAAACAATGATATTTATTAAGCACATACCAGCCACCAACAAAGATATTTTGACTGTATGTTTTACTCCATCTAACCATGCAGGACTACTATAAAACAACACATGTTATTGGCAAATAAAACCTGAGCAAATAATAATAAGAATAATTAACAAATAAAACCTGGAGTAAGATCCTATGCTTTTAAGATAAGCTCTCTTTACAAATAAATAAATAAACAAACAAACTAAATTCAATCATAATTAGAAATAGAAACTACAGAAACAGAAATAGCATCTGAGCTGTTTCTTTAGATGTCAGCAGAACACACCTCAGGAAAAAAAGTCCAAAACATACTTTTTTTTTTGACATCAAGGCAAACTTAAGAATTCTTTTCCTGAAGAAGAAAATGGTTTGTTATGAAGGACCCACCACAACAAATGTTGGCCTCATTTAACCTGAAAGGCTTCAGAATTTAATGAAGTTAAATGGTCTATTTACATGGTTGGAGGGTGGACAAATCATACCAAAATGCTAGAAAGAGAGCAGATTAGATAAGGACTCAGTAGTGAAGACCACCCAAATACAGCAAACAATGCTGGAGCAAAACTCAGATGAGCTTTTGATCCTAAATCCTAACTCTGTGATTTTTCTCCATATCTGTCATACATCCAAAGAACTTGATCACCACTTTGTATTTTATTAGGAATGTTTAAAGGGACTCCATTTTCACTGAGCACTCAAATGAACATGGGAAATTTTTTATTTCGTAGAAAGAGAAACATCCCAAACAGTAGTAGAATGACCTTAGATTCAAAGGGGATGCAAAATACTCAAGGTAAAAAGCTCAAGGTAAAAACCATATAACTTAAGTCCACCAGGAAATGTTAGTAATCCTGATCATATCTTCACATTATTTAAAAAGCAGAACAACAACAAAAAACAACTGCATACCTTGTGTGAACAATAAACTCCACTTCAGCTTGTCCCATTAAATATTCAAGCTTCCAATTCTTCTTTTCTGATTACTCAGAAAGGAATCTTGATTTTGTTGTTGGTAGTCTTTTTACAAATTAACCCAAAGTGACCAATACATCAAAGTACATTAGCTATTGCAGGCAATAATTGCAAAATTTATCAACCACTAACTGCTGGATTGTGTGATAAAGGAAAAACATCTCAGAGCAGACTTCAGCTAGCATTGATTACCTTATGGGAAGAAGGTTGTGTGTTTTTACTTGCCAAGACAAACCTAAAACAAAAAAGTTTTGGGCAATTGTTATTTCTTAAATCTGTTAGGATATATAAACAATTTCAAATCAATAGAATTTAAAGTTCCATAGCACTAAAAATGTGCAACAATAAAAAACCCTCTTTATGTTATCCCAACAAATAGTACATGGCTTGCTTAAGGGGAAAAAAAACAAACAAACAAAAAACTACCACCAACAACAAAAAAAACAGTTTAGAAGGCTTTTATTATTATTATTATTAACCCTGATGTTGCTGTACTTTTATTATGTAAATACCTATTACAATTACACATAACCACTACCTCAAGTGAAACAAAAAACTGAACTCCCAAAAAACCAAAGCCTGCCTCTTTCGAGGATACTAATAAAAGCAGCAGACGGCATCTTGAACTCACTTTTAATTTTGTAATTGGATGAAAAGAGAATAATATTTGATCTTTTGAATGTAGCTCAATATTTATCATGTGCTGCCACAAATTTCAGCTTGATATTCTTTATTTTTGAAAAGACTTTAAGGAAACATGAGACAACGTTATCACTAGACAGTGTGTTTTAAAGTATTGTGTATTCCTATTTTACTGCCCTTACTTCTTTGAATATCAGAGATTCAGGTTTGCACTTTATTTTATTCTACTTGGATGATGATTCTTGAGAGTGTACATCTGTGTGTACATATATGTTGGCAGAAAAACGTCAGTCAACAATTGCAGAATCTCCATGACTCTGCAACTATTACCAGACAAGTTCTTCTAGTCTGTCTGCCTTTTTCTACATCTTTCTCAATTCCTCCCTCCCTTCTCGTGATCAAATGAAGTTCTGACAACCTTGAATAATATTTGTTAAATTTCACGGCATTATTAAGATGCAAGATGTAATTGACAGAGGTTTATTAGCTTCCAGTATTCATAACCCCACAAGTCATCATCCAACATTAATATTCTAAGCTTGTATTGAGATATTGAGAACGCAGCCAAAAGAAACCTTTGGATAGTTGGCTTATCAGTCACTTACTAAGACATACGCCTTAATGAGTAACTGAACAGAGAGCTAAGATTTATTCTTCTATTATGATAATGTTACTTAATTTAGATAAGGGGTACACACATTTGAGGAAATACTATTGATTTGGTCAACTGCAGTTTTGAACTCACTAGCGCATTTTCACTTTTGTTCTTAGCTGTAACATAATCATAAAGCACATAGCCACAGGTCATTGCCAGCTTCACACAGACATTCTAATGTTATATACTTGTTCATTCTCAAAGGAAGATCTTTTAAAGAATTTCGTTATTAAAAAACATTATTCAGATATGCATTTTAAGCATTATTGAAAATGAATTTTCTTTCAGAATTTTTACTGCTTGCCAA
Organism: Coturnix japonica; assembly: GCF_054131305.1. Taxonomy (NCBI): domain Eukaryota; kingdom Metazoa; phylum Chordata; class Aves; order Galliformes; family Phasianidae; genus Coturnix; species Coturnix japonica. The sequence continues at coordinate 51,648,422 of NC_140664.1, forward strand.
GCAATAATTGTAGTTACATCAAGATTTAATCATGGCAATGCAGTATTAAAAAAAATCAAAATAGCTGAGCCTTTTCTGTGTTCTGTCTCAAAAACAAAATTCCTGCAATGTAAATAAGGATAAATAGGATGGAGGAGAGAGGGGATGGGATTTGAGGGAGAGAAGCCTGTTTTCTTGGGAGAACAACATCCTCACTTTTATTTTCCTCTAGAAAGAAACATCAACAAGTCCAGGAATTATTTTTACATTTCCACATATTTTGTTGAAATATGGGAATATAAATACACTTCACTAAGACAAAGGTAGCATACCTATGATTTTTCACTAAGTTCTTTAGAAATAAATTCTTTGCAACAGCACTTGGACAGAAAAACAGAGACGTGATTTGGTATCAGTAGAAACAACTCAAGCACAAGGTACTTCTCTGAGATCTTTTTAAGGAGAGGTCATTCTCTCAAATAATGAAGTATTACTTTCATTCTCTACAGTCATTTGTTACTTGCTCCTCCTGTTTATCCAAGTCTAGTAGCTCCTTCTATTCCAGGGTGAGGAATCTAATTTGGTACCAGCAAACAATTGGCACTGCTGTGTGACAGTGTACTGATGAAGCCCTTCATCTGTTGTAAAGTTGTATAGAGTGTAAAAAGAAAAGAGGACAAAAAATATAAAAGAACACACTAGAAAGAGCAAGGATAGATGGAATTCAGAAAAGGACAAAAAGCACTAAATTGATTGACTAGAATAATAACAAACAGGAGAAGTTCAGTACATTGTTGTTGTTTTTCAAAGAACAGGAAAACACTCTTGTGGTCACTGTGGGAATCATTTAGTCAGGGAACAGAACTAATGTTCTTTAATTGTTAATTGAAGACTAGGACTGCAAAATAGTGTTCAAACATGACCCACAGAAAAAGTTTGTTTACAGAGCATCTACTTGAATGATAAAGCAACTGAAAGTTGCTTTCAAGGATCATATTACAATGAAAATATGCAAGTCAGCTTTGAAAAGCCAATGTCTTCAGATTGATCTAGATTTTTAGAGCTCTAGTGTTTTATTAAATATCCTGCTGAGTTTAAAGTAATAAAACTTTTTATAGTCACTATGTTATTTAATATGCATATATACATAGCATAAATTGTTTTATTTCCAGGACTTTAAAAGTGTTATCACAAGAAATTCAAAATGACTATCCACTGAATCCAGAAAACAAAACTTCCACATTTGAAATATTAGCAGATTTATACTGGATGCGAGATTAACATGTGCAAGCTCATCATCATCTTCTGTTGAGCACAGAAGACAGATATGAAAAACCCACTATACAAACAGCTCTTGCAAACACACTGCCAAGAAAAAAAAAGAATTCACTCAATAAAGCAATAGGGCTGCGTATGTATATTTCAGTAATGAAAAGTGAGTAAAGTTAGCATTTTTGACTAGGACATCAAGTGGAAAAGATGACATCATGTTTCAAACAGGAACAACAAGCCATCTGGGACAAATTCCACGGATTCTGGGAAACATTTGCAGTTAATCTGTACACTGAAACCATCCTTATAATGAATAGCTGATAGCATATAAATGGACATATATTGGTCAGACTGGTAAAATCAGAACTAGAGCATCTATAGCATTTTGTTCTTTTTAGAAAAATACCATAGGGAAATTGCCTTTGATAAAAGTGCAAATGTAATATTCTCCCAGAGCTTCCCGGAGAAATCAAAAGAAACAGTTTCTGATGCAATTCATTATCTTGCATTCATAAACACCTTACTGCAAATCTAGAATGTTAACTCTTAAAACAATATTAATCAGCAGAAGATTAATACCTTCTTTTCATCAGTGTTTCTGAATTTAATTGTGAACTAAAAGTCTTGTTAGGTATACCCAGCAGTAAACCAATAGTACCAACTAAATGTTCAACAGATGTCTATAACTGGAAGCATAAAATTTTAATAGTCCGTTTCTTCAGTATTTAAAGACTATATTGTTATCAACATATTTTTCATAAAGGAAGTCATGCACTTCTGTCAGTTATATTTATTACACTAAGGAACATTTTAATATAATAATGCAGATGTCTTCATTCCATAAACCCCAATGGTACTTAAAGCTGGGATTTTATTACTTGTGCCCAGGGCAAAACAAAGCTATAAGCCTTCTATATACTAATTCAAGTACTGCTTCTAGAGTTTGAATTTTTTGTACCCTAAATTACAATACAATGCAATCAAATATCTGCAGAAATAGTAGTCATGGAAACAATCTTTTCAATTCTTAAAAATTTAAGACAAATGTAAAAAGTTTTTAATGAACACTTATTTTTACTCTGAAAAACATATTTCCCTTCAAAATAAATAAACATCAATATTATTCCAGCAGTATAGAATATTAAATACTCCTCAATGCAAAGCACCACACATAGCTATTCACACTCCTGTTATACCACCTCCTTCCTTCTGACCATTTGAGCCATCAATAGCATCAGCTTTGTGTCTCTAACATCTACCAAGTGTTTCCTGCAGCAATTACATATCAAGACTATGATTTTAAGACATAAAATATATCACAATTGATGTCTATCATGCTATTGCTTGGTTTGAAATGAGAACATGTATAGCTTTCCAAAAGTCTCACTAATAAAAACAAAAATCACAAGAACATGAAGCTCTCTAGTAGATTATGTCACTTGAAGCTACAAAACTTATTTTTTTAAAAGTAGGATTCACTGTAGAGTATTACATTAAAGCACAAAAGATTTAAACACCTAACAAGACTTTGTGTTTTCCTTGAGAGTCCAATTTTAGATGTGTAGTATTTGATAATGCTCAAAAGTGAAAAAATACAAGTTACTTCACTAACATTTTATTTCTAGACCTATGTTAGCAGAGGCTTTTAAGTCATTTGAATACAGTTTGAAACAGTCATCTTATTTAAAATGTTAAAGCATAAACAGTAAAAATCAGTTTGGGCTTCCCTGCATTTGGTACGATACAGACAAATGGTAGTTTGGGACACATCAGGATTTCTAAAATTGTGTACACATGCATGTGCACGTAAATATTTCACTTCAATTTTACAGTTCTACTCTATTTTTATATTGAGTTTAATAGAGATATTGATTGTACTTTATGTACAGGCGCAGGCTGCTTTATAAACCCCTTCTTACTCATGTTAGCAGTCACAGGTGGATTCAGAGGACCGGTCTCTCTAGCCACTCTTTTGTCACCTAAAGTGACTGGGAAAATACCAAATATAAGTCTAAAAGGGACAGATATTCTTCAGAGTGCATTCCAGAAAAGAGTTCTAACATTAAAAATTAAAAAAAAATAAATAAATAAGAAAGAAGCCAGATGTCAAGAGGGGACACATCAATGCTTATTCCTGAAGGCAAACATAAGTGCCTTTGAATAAAGGATCGGACTTGCAAGTGCACTCAGAACAGGTGAGCACATACTGCATAATGGTTTTTAGTACCTAGATTCTTTCTGAACAAGGGAATATCCTTCATTTTCTCTGTTCCAGCTCTAGCCTTCCTGGGGCCCTTAAAAGGGAGCTACAATAGAAACAACTGCTGCTGTTATCAAGAAACGCTATACAAACCAAGATAATCCGGTTACAAATGCCAAGCAGCTCTTTCACCAGAAAATAAATAAATAAATAAATAAAGGTGATTTTTAGTTAGATTCAACATATTAAAAGCAAAAGGCATACAACAAAATACAGGCCCCCTCTCAATTGGAAGTTGTGCCACCTCTCAAGAAAACATGTAGCAAATCCGCACAGGAAAGAAGTGCTTAAAGTCACAAACAAAAGAAGGCAGTTCCCAAGAATTACATGCACAAGTATACACAAACCTTCCCTTTTCAAAATTCTTCCCTTCCTAAAACAAAGGAGGGTCAGAGCAATTAATAGCATTGTTTTTACAACAATATCATTTAACAGAATATAAGAAGGCATAACATTTTGAATTGCAGAATAGAAAATCCTGAGCTGAAAGGGACCCACCAGGATCATGGAGTTCAGTGGTGGACTTCACACAGGACAACCTAACAGTTAAACTAAATTTCTAAGAAAAATGTCCAAATTATTTTTAAACATGGCTTGGAGGAATGACCCTAGGGAGTCTGTTACAGTGTTTAATCAACCACTTTGAAGAACTTTTTTCCCCTGTTGTCCAACCTAAACTTTTCCTGACATAATTGTTACCCATTCCCTTAAGTTTTATTATGCTGTCTTAAAAACAAAAACAAACAAAAAAAAAAAAAGAAGCACCCAGCATCCCCCTCACAACTCCCCCTCACAAGGACTCACAAGGAAGTTGTAGACAACGACTTTATCCCTCAGTCTCCACTAAGCTTAAATAAGGCACTCTACTAGACCACAAGTAGACAATACTGAATGCAACAGCACATTCTGAACTTCCACAGTGGCATACAATAGTCATTGCAATAGAGAAAATTCCAGTATACTACCTCAGCCAAGCCAAATTATTTGTTGCCAACCGACTAATACTACACCAGGAAGACTGAACCTGTTTTACACCACTCCTGTGCCAAAAATCAATCACACCAGGAGGATAAAAGTCTGGGGGAAACAGAAGTAATACTTGTAAGCAGTTACAGATATTATGTTTGATATGTCTTGTCCTGAAGAAGTAATGACACAAAATATTCTGTTAATGCTCACTTGCAATACCACAGTATTCCTAAGGTGTTATGGATAATTGTGATGTACTACTTTAGATAGGAAGTCACACTGTAAGGCTGGTCAGCTTTAACAAGGCAAAATAAACAGTAGAATGACTAAAATGTGACAGACAACATAAAGATTTTCCCCTTCATCTTCCTTTTCTGTGTGTGCAGAGATTTCTCTGATTGTCCTTGCATTCCACAGCAATCTCTGGTAGAAAAGGAGCATTAGGAGGAAATAAACACCCCCCCAAGAACTAACAGTGAACCATCATGATGCCAGAAGAACTCTAGATGACAATGAAGACTGTCAAATAAGGTTATGTCTGTTAGGCAGTCAATGGGGGTGGATAAGTTAACAAATAAGGAATACATATGAAAATATAACCCGTTCCCAAATGATCAACTGGTGGAGCATTCTTAGACAGTAAACTGGATGCTATCCCTGAGCTTCCAATCTTTTTGTTATGATACTTAATGGTAACACAATCTTCCTTTTAAGTTCCTACTCATGGATTTCTTTAAGTCAGTGTCCTTATGTTGTGCAAATACCATCCTTCTAATTTCCATCTAAAAACTGAGTTACGTCACTTTTCATTCTGCTCCTCTGAATATCAAAACTTCTAAACTACAAAGACCAAGCTCTATATCCTAAGTAATGGAGTTTAGATATAAGAATTAGATATATCCCTCTTCCTCCCTTTTCCTCCCCCCCCCCTATACACACACAGCATCCTCTTGGATCTTGATACCTGTTAACAGACAAATGAAATAATGATATCCAGCTGAAGTTTCTTCTGCCTTGTATTGCAGAATAATAGTAGTAAGGAGCTCGCAAAAATCATCAAATCCAACTCTTGGCTCCACACACGAAAACTCAAAAAACCAACTGTAAGAGGCCATGCTTTTTACATTACTGTCTCAAAGTTTGCTGAAATGGAAAAGTTCAGGCAAGTCCTGGCCAAGGTTCCAGGACTCCCTTTGTCTGAGACACACAGGAACGGAGGTTAGAGAAATCCCTTAGTTCAAGGGATGGACAGGTCTGGGAGCTACGAGAGATAAGATGCTGATTAATGGCCCTAAAGTGGTCTTTTTGTGTGGGCCTATCTCAAGGAAGATGGCCATCTCTGAGGAATTCACATGACTCTGACCCGAGCCTTCCAGAAATGTCACAAAGGCTGGGAAGAAGAAGGATAAAAAGGGCACAGACAAACCCTGAATTGAGGTTTTCTGACACCAGATGCCTCACTACGGAAACAAGGAGGTTTTCTGTCATCAGATGCCTCTCTACGTGAATGCCTGCATGCTGAAGAAGATACCTGCATGCTGAAGAACCTTTTAGGTAACTGACCTCACCGTCGTCCTACTGCTGCCTACTGTCTCTCCTGGGTTTGCTGCTCGAGACTCTGCTCCGTGAGACCTCGCTGCCCGAGACTCCGCTTTGTGAGACCTTGCTACTCTGACCGCCTTCTCTGCACCGCACCGATCTGCTGCTTGCGGCCTGCTACTCTGCTGCTGCTCTCCCCTACGCTTATTTTGCCCCGGACCAACGTAACAACTTGCTACGGGATGCTGCTGCATCCAGGAGGTGACTATTCCCTGCTTTAACGTAATTCTTGCTCTTTTCTACCTCTTCTATCGCCTACTTTCCCGTCCCCATCACCCTAATTTTGGTATTCGTCTCTCTCCCTTCCCCATCCCCTCAGCTGTCTATCATTTCTAATAAACTGGTCGGATCAACATTTGAATGCTCTTCTCCTTAATCTCACGCCAGGCATAACATATCAAAAGAACCTTTGCCTCACTCCTAAATTGGAGCGAGACACCAACCAACCAACCAACCAAAGAAAAAACACATATTTTTAAAAGCTTTGTTCAACACTTCTTGAACTCCATTGTATGACTAGTTCTCTTTCTCAAAGAAAGAGAAGCCAGAGAACAGGAATACAAGTATTCCAGGTCTAATTTTTACATCTACATAGAACTAGAATTCAGCTAAAGAACAAAAGAACACAGCTAATTTCACCATTTAGATGGGCAGTCGTCAGTCCTATTGTTTAGGTAAAACCAGAATTAGCTCAATTTAAAATTCACATTTAAGTTCTCTTTCAAATGAACAATTGATGTTGAATAAAGCAAATCGTACAGCAATGTTAAGTATGTTCTAACAACATCTTATAAAAGATGTTAAAGATGCATCCTATGATGCATTCTTCTATAGAAGACTCAGGAACTATCAGGTTTACATGGATTTTGGTGTTACTTAAATATTTTTAGCTAGTGCATAGAACTGTATGTATTTTTCTTCTTTCTTCCATGTATGCTTTGTTTTGTCATAATTCCACTAGACTTCTCAGGCATTACAAAAGATGTTTTTAGATAACATGCTGTTTATGCATAGAAGCAGCAAAATGACTTCTGATAAGTTCCTTGTGAAACCAAATACTGTTAAGAACATAAATGGTTATATATAGGAAAAAGATCACTCACCCAAGTAGTGGTAAAATATCTAACTACATAACACTCATTCTCAGGAAACAGCCTTCACCCAGGAGAATTTCTCCTTTCAGAGGCTAGCCTTTAAAATAGACCAGGGAGGGGCAGACCCTGGGTTCACCCTTTCTGATCATATGAGAAGTACAGGTAAATTGCCTGTACCTGTGCTTCCTGTGCCAGACACTCTCTTCACCAGGTGCTCAGTCAGGAGTTCAGGCCATGCCGTTACAGTTCCCTTATACATACCCTTATATTTAATAAGATGTTTCTAAATAAATATTGATATAATTTCAAAAGCAGTATGGGTAAAGCAAGTTGTAACTCACAAAGATAAGCATATCCTCTAAGAAACTGAAAATAATTTACAGAACTAACTTTAAATTACTAGCATATAATAACAGCTTTAAATAAGAAACTACTCCAGGTGTTTTGAAGACATCAGAATATATTACTGCTTAAAACCAACAAAAAAAACAAACAAAACAAAAACTAGATAAAATAATATGTTCACTGATATTTTTTAAACGATTTCTAATTATCTGAAAAAAAAATGAAATGTATCCTGAAAAAAAAAAAAAAAGTGATTTAGGCAGAACACAGTAAGTCACTTTTTTGAGACTTCAATTACCCAGATAATAAGTTAAATCAATAAAGGAAGAATTTCCATAATGACAGAACCATAATTCTTGCCCTCATCTTCTCTTAATTGCAGTCCATAAAACAATTTGGTAGGAAAAGCCACAAAATAATATCATTTTAGGAATATTCCATTCAAGTTTTTCTTATCATTCTTCCCTCTTCTGACTTTCAAGGTGTCATTTATTCAAACTTATAATTCTTTGTGTCACTTTTTCATTGGGCCTTCATTCCAGCTTTTTTTTTTTTTTTTTTTTTTTTTTAAACTATTCAGAGCCGCAGCCAGACAACTAAGTTCAGCATTAACTAATTACTGGCCAGCAGCTCAGAACATGCTCCTGTCTGTAATACAGTTGTGTATTATCATATTTGTGTTAAACTATAGAAGTTGGTGTTTCCATTAAGAAAAAACAAAAATTTTTTTTGTATATCTATGACTGCCCTATGTACATCTTTCAGATATGGGAACATTGTTATCTACAGTGTATTGACCAAGTGAGAAAAACTACAACTGCTGACAATATCTTTTTTCTGTATGACCCTTTTTATTTGATTGTAGTACATTTTGATGATTTACTGCACTTTAGTGCAGCCAACAAGCAGGAAAATATCAGTACACTTATACTCCACAATATAGTCAAATATAACAAAGTTAGAACATGATACATATTCCCAAATATCTGCTCTATAAATGTGTTTCCACAATTTCAGATTACGATGCATTATTACTATGCAAGATGGCAAGCATGGGATGTATGAGAAGCCATATCAAATATTACATTAATCCTACTTTTGGCCAATGGATGTTCAGTGACTTCTAGCTTTTTTATTTTTATTTTTTTTCTTCACAGAGACATGCAATATCTTCTGTCTATCCCTAAGTTTTCCTGTTAAGCAAATCACAGAATGACTGTTAATGAAACATCCAGGAAATTTCATAGCTAACACATAGATAAACCAGGATCCTGACATGGAAGAAAGAGAGCATCAGTCCCAAATTCAAACTGGCATATTAACAGTTACCTTTATATGGAGGTTTAGCAAAGAGGTGATGCACATTTGAGTTTGGGTTCATGTTTGACTTTCTGAGAGACAAAAAAAAATATCAGTATCTGTATCTTAATCTTCCTTTTCAGTTTGACCCAATAGCTACACTTTTCTTGCAAGTCTTCCTATTTAGGATGTCACTATGACACTGCTTGGATCATGCTTTGGCTGCCAGCACCTAGAAAAGAGTAAACCACATCTCTATTTTGGGATGTGTTTTCAGGTACAGCTGATTTCCAGATGCACATAAACATGAAGTAAACAATAAAGTAAAACTTGTTTCCTGGCCAAAATTCGATCCATAAACCTTTTCCTGTACTTCTCTGTTTTTCAAAACATCTTCCAAGATATGAAAGGGAAACAATTTCTCTCACTGAATTTACCTCTAAAGAGGGTCTGTGGAAATCTTTTGAAACCACATCAATCTACTGCCATGACTCAGTAAAGAGTTTCACCCTCAGCCCCCACTCAGCTTTTAAAGGCACAGTCTAATTTGTAAAGCTCTCAGGGTGGGTTACCTCTACCAGAATCTAAAGCACACATGAATTTAACTGAATAAAAACTAAGGAAGCCTATTGCATATTAAATATGAATACAATTTTACTGAATTATGATTACAAAACCCACCTGTTAATTTGTGCCATCTAATGTTTTCTCCTGCAAAACAGAGAATGAATATATGTGTTTTCTTCCCTTCTTAGTAATCTCACAGTGGCTGCAGATAATTCTTTAAAATGAATGACTCCAGAAAGATATAATTCACTCACTTAAGATGTTTCAGCATTAAGATTAAGCATCCCATTTCCCTGTCCTTGAGTTGCACTGTACTAGCCAGATAACAGACTTTAGCAGCATGCAGAGCTACTAGATCCACATCACCTGTATGGATTTATTTCAAGGACTGGCAAAGGGTAAAAGAGTTTCAGATGAGACTTCAGCTCCCCTTCTATAGTCCAGTCACCCCAACCAGTTCAGTGAGCAATATCACTTGATGATACGATTATGGTCCTAAAATCATGCAGTTCCTTTTGGCAAGAGATGTATCGCAGATTTTAGTTAAAGTGTTTTTTGCATTTAATTTATAAAACTAAGCATCTTGAGAGTAGTTGAGAGTAAACCATTCTAATGGAATAAAACATTGTCTTTTTGAATGTATAAAACCAAACACCAGGAAGGAAAGACCTTAGACTTTCCACTATTGTTATTTAGGAATGTAACTCAGATGAAACCAGATACCTAGGGTGGCTTTTAATTCAACAATCCAGATCATTATTTTGGCACACTGTACTAACAGGAAGATGGGGGGAAAGTGAATTTATAAAAATGTTAAGCCCAAAGAAAGCAGGGCAGCTTGAAAGAGGAAGAAATACCTTTTGAAATTAATCTCATTTCCTTCAAGTCCATGCTTAATTTGAAGGTTTTTCTTTTGGTTCTCTTTCACCAGTACTTTAATCATCTGCCAGGGGAGAGAAAATACAAGGAATAAAAGTATATTTCAAGATTTACTAAATAATGTGCATAAATTCTTTAACTATTTAAAAAAAGAGTTTTGGGTTTTTTTTGGTTTTTTTGGTTTTTTTTTTTTTTTTTCTCTGTAGCTTAGTTATCATGTGCTTCTCACAACAGTTCAAGAGCCTATTTCTATATTTCTTTCCATGTTGATGAGTTGGCCTTGGCTAGCTGCCAGGTTCCTATCAGGCTGCAGTCTCTCTTCCCTTCCCCAGCAAGGCAGGGGGAGAAATATAATGAAAAATCTTGTGGGCTGACTAAAGGAGAAGGAAATCACTTGATGAGTATCATTATGGACTAAAAGTACTCAGCTTGGAGGAGATTAATTCTACTGTCAATTAATAATAGAGTAGAAAGGTAAGAAATAAAAAAAATAAAAATAAAAAACTACATTCCTCCATTCCTCTTCTTTCCAGACTCATCTTCATTGTCAGTACTCTACTTTCATCCTCTCCAAGTGGCTCGTGATGATAGTGATTGGGGTGGCTGTCAGTCCACAAGATTCATCTTTCTCTCACAAATGCCACAGAGAGACTTTTCCCTTCCTTAAGTCTACTCTCCTAGAGCACACCTAGCATCATTCATGGCTCAGCTCCGCAAGCAGTAGGACCCTGCTGGAACAGCTGGAACTCTGATCTAATGTGGGACAATGCTTGGCTGTTCTTGCAAAGGTCACAAAACCTTGCCACATAAACCCAATGCACTATGTGTATTCAACACAGCCTTGAGGAGGTTCCTTTACCTCAAAATGTGTTAGATGTTTTTAGAACTGGAGTTAAGGAAAACAAAAATAATATATTTTAGGAAAGCACTGCTGTTTCATAAACATATTTCGTTGAAAGCTCTATTGCCAGAATGCTGAAGCTTCCATGGAATTCTGTAATTACTGTTTACTACTGTTGAGAATATTAAAAGATTTCCAAGGAAGAGCAAAAAATAATGTCAAAATTATCTACTTGACAAATGTGTTCTGACAAAGTATCTTTCATTTGCCTTGGTTGGTTTTTTTTTTTTTCTGTTCTGTTTTTAAGTTCTTTAGGTTGGTACCCCGTCTTCATCTATGTCTATATTGTACCTACAAAACAGTACATAGAATCAGAATTAATAAACATCATTTCTGCTGAATATTTACAGGGTAATTCTGCTGCTAAATTGATGTTGAAAAGATCAGCATTAACTTGCACAAACTCATTCTCTTTGGCTTCAGGAGGCCCTTAAAGAGGAATTTAAAGAGGATAACTCCAGGCTTCCAAGCCATTGGAGATGCCATTTGAATGAGGTGTTTAGGGGATGCTGCAGAGAAGCTGTAACTCTACAATGATATCCATGCCTCAAAAGATCTCAGGTCATCCATGAGTTGAGAGGGGCACCCTCTTGCCAAAAGGCAAATCTTATCACTTCACTGAATGATAAAGAAAAAGTGTTTTAAAGGGATTAGGTTTTGCTTTTTCATGGCATCTTAGTCTGCTGGAGCAGTAGGCAACTGACCTATGTACAAGCAGATGCGAAATCACTCATAACACTGGAAAGACCATGAATTTTATTCCAGTCAGTGGGAACTATTTCAGATACATTGTTATTATTATTTTCATTTTAGAAATAGGATTAAGAAGGCTATTTTTTAGGGAGCCCTAACATCTTTCAGGATCAAAGTGACACCTCTTGTCTTAGAAAAAGTTAGCATATATTTTGCAAGAGGCATTCCATCTTCCATCATTATGCAGTTCTTTGCAGAATGTGAGCATAAAGTGGGTATTAAACTCTCCTTTTCACTTCATTTTAGAGAATCTTCCAATAAGCTCAGATCAAGCTCTTTATACTGATTCAATTATGAGGTTACATGGTACAGGAATTGTTTTCAGAGAGATGAATGGTAAATGTAGTCAAGAAGTGTAGATGAAGTAATGGTAGACTTTTTGTTTTTTCTATTTCTGTAGTTCTAGAAAAGTTACTTTCTGAGTCTCCATTTAGTAATCACAGAGAGTAATCATTCCAATCATTGTTAATGGGAAATTTGGTTTCTGATAGAAAGGTATAATCTGGAACTAAACAGGACAGATTCTGAGTGCTCAAATCAATGCAACTATTTTGCAAGAAACAGTTGCTGTGTCTTCTTTGTGAAGTCTGCTATAATCCATAGACTTGCAGAATGAGCAGACTACACAAAATTAGTGAAGCCTCTCATAAACTGGTTCTAGCCTCTGAATTCCTGAGGCATCTCAGGAAGACATCTTTGTAGTATACCCAAGAGCCTGGAGCATCTTTGGGAATCATAGATCTTCAGCTCTCACTGAAACACAACTTGTATTCAACACTGACACTTTGTGTTCATCATTTCAGAATCAGTATTTCTGTTGTTGCCAAATAAACTTTTTTTTTTTTTTTTTACGGCTTTTGTAGTTACATAATAAACAAAATTCTAGGGGAAAAAAAAAGCCTCTATAAATGTCAGCATCATTATTTTTTATTATAAAATACTTCCAATTTTATGTTAAAAGATTTTTCAAGTTATCTGACGTTTACAGATCTTGGAGAAGTGAATTCTACTTTCTAATGTAGAAAAAATAGTAGCTTTTCTTTTTTTTTTTTCCTTTTCTTTTCTTTTTGCTTTGTTTTAATGTACAATAGTTTGCCCCATCAGACAGGACCTAACTTGCACATTAACACTAGTGGAAAATAACAAAAAATCTCCTTCTCTGAGGCTGTTTTTGAACAGAAGAAAGATCCAGGCAGTAGAAAGATCCATCTCTGTAGCCTCCCTGAGGTACTGTGTCAATGCAGGTAACAACAGCATCAAGATGACTGAGAATTCCCAGCTACTTACAGATTTAGTATTATTACCGTAAGTATGTGATCTAGAATATATTACTCAGCACTGTGTTATGTGTAGTTGTGAGATTTCTCCCTAGCCTACTTTCTGAACAGATAAACAATGATATGCTGCCACTGTGCATTTTAATTGCTACAATAAACCATCTTTTGTTGTCCACACAAGGAACAGGACAACTCTTATACAAGAGAGATCTTCATTCTCTCCCAGAGCCCTAATGATAAAGAAAATTATTGCTCTTTGTTCTGTACTTCAAAGCAGTTTCTTGTGGATTACTTAATGCATGCTGTTAAGATAAATGACCTTTAAGGAGAATTCTGTCAAACTATCTTCTGAGAAATGATCTTGTTTGTAAAAACAAATAATTCTCTATTTCAGAAATTATAAGGAATCAGAACTGCCTTATTTTTATAGTTTCTACTGGTAGGAAAACGTGCTTCATTGTACTCAAATGGTTTCTGAAATCACAAGAACCCAGTAATGGGGTACTTCATGGCGTCATGTAGAGAGAAATTCTCCACAGTGTAGAGGTATCACAGTGATTCTGGAAAAGTTTTATGAATGAGAAATTAAAATACTCCTAGACAGAAGCTATGTACTCAGAACCTGTAACATCTCAGTTAAAAGCAATATTTTACAGAGAACAGCAGAAGTGGATTGTATCACTTACAGAAGAGGAACTATCATTGTTGGAGATGTATGGTTACATGTTTTCCATCCCTTTAGCTTGTTCATGCATGCATCAGCTCTCTGGAGCAAACTGATCATCCTTGTGGTGTTTGATCTGCTTTTCTGCATTTTCTGAGACAGTATAAATAACTTTCCTCACAGTTTTAGCCTTCCAAGCAAACTGGAGTGCCAAATTAAAGATGAGAATGCCCTGAAAACCTTTTTACACCTAAATCCCAACAGGCAGGAATTTGCATATTAGTCAAACAACAGTTTTAATCCCAGCACTGCCATCTACTGAAGAGATTATTATATGCTTTTCTGGAAGATGTAGTTTTAACTCATAGACCACTTACTCATTATCTCAGAAACTGGATTACTGGATAAAGAGTTTCTAACCAGATAAAACCAAGCTATCCTATACAGCCTGGCAAGATGATCAAATGACTTTAAAATATGCATATAAATCCAATTAAAAGAATGGTGACATTTCAGCAATAGTGAATAGACATATGCAAACTCAATATACCTAGGCCTGCATCACTCTGATTGAAGGTAAAGAAACCCCAGCTCATTTAATTAGTGAGAATGGAATCAACTACCATTTCAAGACAGTAAGAATAAATACTAATCAATTGATTGTTCATAAAAAAAAAAAAAAAAAAAAAAAAAGATTAAAGAAAAGAGAAAAAAAAAAGAAAAACAGAAGAAAAAAAAAGGAAAAAAGAAAAAAAAAGAAAGAAGATTAAAGAAAAGAGAAAAAAGAGAAACAGAAGAAAGAAAAAATAAAAAAATAAAAAAAATAAAAAAATAAAAAAATAAAAAGAAAAAAAGCCAAGAATGATAAATCACTGTTACATACTATAGAAGGATGCATGTAAACTATACACGACAAACTGCATTGATAAAATATACGTTCTCTAGATAAAATAATTTAAATAACAATTGAAGTCCAAAAGCCTTTATCACATTCTGGTCTCTGGGATACCTGCCAGTTATACAATGGATAGAACAGATAATGTCCAGATTTTTGCTGTATATATTTCATTCATTGCTGAAGCAACTATTGTGCAAAGAAAACTACTCATGCTGTTTGTGAACAGGCCACAGTATAATGACCACATTTATCTACTGAGTTTACTATACCACATGGTTTAACAATACAAAGCATTTCCAAAATTTCTTCCTAGGGAAGCAAGCTGTAATTTCTGATGGAAAAAGTACAGTAGGCTAAGTTCTGATGCCAGAGGTAGGAAACTGTCTTCCTGCTTTTTTAGTGTGAGTTGAAACAATCATTACACAAAGGGCAGGCACTGAACATTTTTCCTCAGCCCAACAGTATATTTGTCAAGGCACCATAGGTGCTAAAACTCCAATGTGCTGGGCAACAAAAGCCTACTGGGGACCTCACTGGGCATTAGGGCAGGGCCTGGCATCTAGGCTTCATCCTGTTGCCCCACCAGCAACAGGGCAGCCAGGGACATTAGTAGCTCAGGCACCAGGCACCTCCCTGGGAACAAAGAAAGACCATGTCCAAACTTTGACATAGGCCTGTTGAGGGCCTGTCTGGGCTGGGCTGATGGCTGGGCAGGACAAGGCTGTGTGAAGCTGCACATTGACTCTCCTGAGATCTTGTTGAGCTAATGGTCCTGGGCTGCTGTGGGGAAAGGGGCTTTGGGCAGTATCAGAACCTCAGGGATGGCTATGCCACAGGTCCGTGGCAGTGTGTTAGGATGGTTCCGCCTAAAGCTATCCCTCCTTTGCAAGTGTGTTTCACTGTGTTTATCTGATGACATAATACAAAAACTTCAACTAAAATGAGAATATAAGCTACAAAAGGCTATTTAAAACACATATTTTCCATTATACTCCTCTCAAAACTGGAACTGAAATATTTCAACTAAATCTATGGAAGATTTTAAAAGTTGAGGTGAAAGCATAATCTCAAAAGATACATCAGTTATTTTTCTGTTATTTTCAGACAGCTTATTGGGTCCAGAAGAATTGCAGTTAGCAAGATCATTCACTTCATGCATCTGAAAATGAGTAAAGAACAGGGACCCATCTGGAAGCAGCTCTTGCCAGAGGCACACAAAACACACCAGAGGAAAACAAGGAGGAAAGAAGGCAGGCTAGATAGCCAAAAATGAGTCTGATGGTATCTTTTGACAGGCCAGGAAAAGAAATGCATTGTTACAGAGCAGTACAAGATTTACTTCCCACTAGCACTGGCAGAAGGGAATTACTCATGCTATCTAAACTTTCAACAGTTGGTAGAACCAAGGAGTCATTCACACAGAATGAGAGGAACTAATACACTTGGAAAAGTTGCTAAAAAGAAGAAAGAGGGGGAAAAAAACCACATTCTGAACTAAACAGCTGAGAGAAAGGAAAAACAAAGAAGTGCTCAGAATTCTTTCAATTCAATGCATTTTTTCAGACAGATACACGACATCATATCTTTCATTTTTGTGAACTGATTTTTCCCCCTAAGTTGGAAGCCATCGGTAAAATCTATGTCCCTTCTGCTTTGTTCCTCCACTGCCATGTCAGACAGTCTAGTTAACATCTTTTTGACGCTTTTGTTTTACAGTGTTTTGTTTTGTTTTGTTTTTGTATTGCACACTTCACAGCTTCTTTTACTCTCTCTTTCACTATACATATTTCTCACTGCAGTCTGATCAGATGCATTACAGACCCTGAAACCTGATTTATTTGTTCCTTTGCTCACTCTGTATTTTCTTTCCCTGCATTTTGTTACAAATTTTGCCCCAAGACTCGAACTCTGTAAATCTCTCTTTTCCAGTCTTGGAAAAAATACTAGTCTCTGATTCTTATTCTAGTATTTCAAGACATGTCCCATGTTTTACACCCAATTCTTCTTCTCCCCCGTGCCCTATTTGTCATTTCACCAATTCATTTCCAGCCTGATAGCAGCCTCTTCCAAACATAATTCTTTCATTTAATACTGTTCTCTCACCTTCCATATTCTTCAATTTGTCATTTAATATATATTTCTATATATTAATATATATTTCTAGCATACACTTTTACACTATTCCTTCATATTTTCCTGACTTAAAGATGCTAGAAAAACACATGATGGTAAAAATATGAATGAAGAAAGTAAATTATTGTTTCTAATGACAGTTTAGCATTGAGATACCATCTCAGTCACTCAGTGTAATAAATTTTCCTCTGCTTTCACTGAGATTCAACATATTAGTAGAAGGGTGTCAGCTCTACATCATATTCCTTTACCCATTACGTATTTCTAAGCAGATCTGCAGGTAATGTTGCATCCAAAATTTGGTAGGAGTATTGCAGAGTCTCAGACAACCTCTGAATGATAACACCTTGCTACTCATCCATTGTGAGTACCAATGGCCAGGGAATAACAGTGAATCAAGGGAGGATGATCCTGAAGAACTTGAGAGGCTCAGAAGTTTCTCCTCAGTCTTTACAGAAAAAAAAAAAACAAAAAACAAACAACAAACAACAACAACAACAACAAAAAAAAACCAAGAAAAAAACCTCAGGAAGTATCCTGTGTCTTAATACCCATTTGTGGGTTTGGTATCCTATGCAAGGCTTTGTCATCTATGATCATAGGACCAAAGCAGAGGTTAGGCTCCATCTGACAAAATGGAGTAAAAGTGCAAATAAACTTGCAGTCCTAATGGAAAATGCTTTAAAGTAGTGGCCTTAGGGGGGAATTTTTGTTTTCAAGGAGTAAGAATGGAAAACTGAGAGAAGTGGAACAACAAGAGGCAGATGCAAATGTCTACATGACAAGATGGTAAAAAACGGTTCCTATGTAATCCCTAAGAAAGCAGCATCACTGTAGGCCCATCTCAGTTACATCACTGAGCTTACAGGACTGTCCTGCCATGAGTGGCAACGTGCTTTTTAGCAGTGTTGGGCATGGAAGGTGTAGAGGCGATGCTCTATATAGAAGAGCAGCTCACATTCATGGAGATTTGCCATGAAATAGTCCACAAGCCAGCTGAGAGTTTGCAGGTCTGGATCAAGGGGAGGCTAATGAGTACACTGTTGTGTTAGCTTTCTGCTACAGACCTTCCAATAAAGAGGCAAAACAAGAAGAATCCTAATTTGCAAGACTGAAGGAAGACTTGTGATCAGGAAGACAAAAATATTGATTGGTCATGGAATTAGGAAAGCCAGAATTCTGCTGCAATTGAAATTGGCAGGGGAGGTAAACAGCAAAAGGAAAAAGCTTTGTAAATATATCAACAGGAAAAGTAGATGATTTTTTGATGAAGAGCTGAAAGGGATTGTAGTACTGAAAGCTTTGTTTGCCAAGGTCTTTACTAGTAAAGTATATTGTTAAGCTTTCCAGGTCTCTCTTCCTAGTTTCAGAGTTTCTGAGAGTAAGGTACTGCCTAGGTTAGGGAAAAATTAGTTAAGAATTAGTTGAGCGAAATGGATATAAAGCAGTTCATGGAACCACATGAGGTATGTCTGAAGTCAGTGACAAAGCTGTTCAAAGTCATCTTTCAAAATCCAGGTGATCTCTAGTGACAAGAGAATGGAAAGTGTCTCATCTCCCCTCAAGAATATTAAGAAAAGGAATCTGGGACACCACAGCCTACTCAGCTGCACCTCAGTCTCCTCACACAGAAGTCCTTCACAAGCACATGAAGGACAAGAAAAATAATTGGACTGGCTCTCATAATGGTCTTCAGTTGTATCTCCACCACCAATCTGAAAAGGTATAGACTGATGACAGGGCACAATACACCCTCAGCAAGTCTGTGGACATCAAATTTAGAAGAATAATGAGATAAGTAACAGGAATACTGTTTGGAGATATTTTGACAGACTAGAGAACTGGGCTGATAGAAACTGATGAAGTTTGGTAAACTGAGGTAGGAAGTCCTGCACCTTGAATAAATTATCTGCATGCAGCAGTATTTGTCTGGAGTTGGCTGGATAGAAACAAGTTTCCCAGAAAAAAAGGAAAAATAATGGAGGTCCTAGTGTCATAAGTTTGACATCTGTCAGTCAGCAGTACAAAGGTAAAGCAAAGAAGGCAAAATGCATAGTAGGATGTGCTAGCAAAAGCACAGTCAGCAAGTCAAAGGAAATGCTTATTCCTCCATTTTTGGCATTTGTGATTACATCTGGAGTATTGCATTTGGTTTTGTTTCCCTGGACAGTAAAGCAGCAGCACTGTGGAGTAAGTGAACAGGAAATTATCAAAACCCTAAGTCATCAAAAGCCTACAGAATTTTTTTTCCAACAGACCATTTGGGCATTGGGCAATTAAATATGACTAGGAACTTCTTTTCAAGTCCAAATTAATTCACTATTTTTACTGTTCAAAAGAAAGCATATGGTGATTTGCAATCTCAGGTCCAGTACTAGAGTACTTCTGAGAATTAATAAGCCTAAACATTGCCATGCCAATTAAACATTGGTCCAAGTTGTCTTTCTCTGCATCTGGCTGCCTTGAGAATGGGTAGAGATCACAGCAGTAAAATCTCTACCCGGAAGATATTCTGAGACTAGTTTTTGATAAGCATGATGTAGACACCTTATACTGTACTAAGAGTAAATTTGACAGTCAGGATTGTGGAAGGAAAGCCTGTTGCTTATGGGTTTAACATGTTAAAGTACGTTTGCAAAACTACTGTTAACTTCTTAGTTCAGACATCATCTACAAAAGATCAGAAAAAGCTGTGCACATGTAAAAAGGATGCTACAGGCAAACACATTAGATTCAATCACAGAGGCAAATAAGCAAGGCTTACTCTTTTCCTGATAAAAAATGAGACAATGTTCTAAAGTGTTTGTAGGCTCCATTTTTGTTTTCAGGTGGTAAACTACTTTTTTGAGAGGAAGTGAAAAACATTAAAACATTTATCTCAAATTTTATAACATACTCAGAGGTCTGAATTGTGTAAGCTGCCATCTGATCTCTGCCTCCCATAGCTCTGTAAAGACAATTTGTAAGATTTGCTTGGGGATTGCTTATGTATTTGTTACATATTGCAGCATTCCATCCATGAGTAGAGTACACAGTGTATATCTATCTATATTGGATCACAGACCTTTATAAACAGTTTAGTATGGTCACTAATCACATTTGCATGCTTAATCCCATCTAAGTTGCACATAAATTTTCATGTAATTTTGCCAATAGCATCAAAATTAGAGCTCTATCAAAATATCTTACATGAAAATATTTGTTTCATAGCCATGGCCTGCATGTGTATGTTTGTATGTGTATCCATAAGCTTTTTGCGTACAGGCAAAGAATAGTTAGCAAACTTTCTACAGTGTTAGCAGAGTTTATTTCCTTTCCCATCAAATCCTGCACATATGTTCTCTTTCTCACAAGGTGCTCATGATAAAAGACAATGGGAAATTTAAGAATCAGGTTTTTCATTCTTGTCCAGTGCCCTTAACAGTCATACAAAAAAAGTGTACCTTCTGGAAAGGAATTAAAAATATATATATATATATATATATATATATATATATTCTTAGTGTCTATATTCATGGACATTTTATGGGGATTCAGGAGAACAGGAGGGTACTAAGTCATTTAGCTATGCAAATCATGCTTTCTGAGAAAAGAGACTGAAAGTGATGAAAATATTTACTATAAATCACTGATTCATATCGAGATCAGTTTCACTGTTCTGTTTTTTATCTCTTCTGGTTTGATTTATTAATAGATTTCTATTCTTAACTAGGCTGAGTTATCTTAACTGCAATCTGAGTGCTGAGCTGTGAGATCAGACAACTTGTGAACAGCCAACTAAAGTTGTCATCCTTTTTTTTATGAGCAATGTATTACATAGTTACAAATGAGTTGAATGAAAAAGCTTTTCTTTTTTTCTTTCTTTTTTTTTTTTAATACTCTTAAAAATTGATGTTAAGAGCCTTTCACATATGAGGTAAAGAGTAAGAGAGATCAAGAGAAAAGAAATGAAAGTGCCTTAGGCAAGTGTGAACACAGCCTCTTAACTTCTGGATAGTTTTAGCACAGTCCACAAAGTAGAGGAAAGCAAAGTAAACCAAAGAACAGAAAGGAAAAAAAAAAAAAAAAAGAAATTAAATGATGCTTTTCCTGACTAGGTGAAATTGATAGGGGGAGTGATGGTTCCAATAAAGGGGCACTTGTACCTAGAGAGATTATAAGGTCCAGCTGAAAACACATTCAACATCAGAGAAGTAAGTCTAGATGAGCCAGCTGCCAGAGTTTAGCTATTCATTTAAATTCCATCCTAAAACACTCCCAATCATACTATTACAAAACAAACTGAGAAAATTCTGCTGTTAGTAACAATAAATAATTTAAGAAAACTCAAAATATCCTTTCTTATATAATTTTGCATGTATTTTCTCTGGTAAAAAATAAGCCTGGAGCTCTGTGATAGGTTACTGCTGCTAATGAACAGATACAATGTTGGAAAACTCCTTTTTCTCTCCACTGAAGTCACCGCAGGACTCCATGAGATTAATTCTATGTGGCAATATCATGTGTCTTTATACAGAAAATGTTCACGCATGCAAAATTACAGCAGCATATAAAATATATTATTACTAAATTGTTAAAAATAAGGGACATTTTCACTCTGAGTACTTATCATGATTTTCCTATCAATGTAAGGACAGACTGAATCTGTCTGATGTTTTGAAGCAGGTTGCACAAAGCACTACACAGCCCTAGAGGGTCACTTAGACCAGAAGCGTTCAGAACCTGAAGCAATGAATGCCTCAATTACTCTGATTCACCATACCCTAATGTTACCTGAACTGTAACAGATCTCAGCAGTTAAATGTATACTGTTACTTGCTATTATTTGATGTACTTTTGGAACTAAGCAAAGTTAAACAGTTTTAGGTTTAGAATCACAGTAAATAAATAGCAATTAAGATGTCTAGGTAATGATCCAGAGAAAAGAAGGCTAAACTTTATCAGAAAATATCAAAACCATCCATAGATTCCTAGCTAAAAATTTGTTTTATGTATATATGTATATACATACATTTATATGTTTTCCTGCATATTTACACATACAAAAACATTTTAAAGAAGTTTCAATTAATTGAAATGTCAGGTGTAATGAGAATGTTGCATAATAAATAATTACTGATTCATGAGCTTCTGTATCTGTTGAGTCATTATAACAATACTCTGAACAAGATTCTTGATCTCACAAAATAATTTAAATTCTTTTTTAGATTCCTATGGTAAAAAATAAGAGCCTTCTGTTAAAATGGAAATACAGAGGTCACTCCTAAAGTAATGTCTCCTATTTTTTTTCCATAGAAACTTCAACACATACAAAGACTACAATAACATTATTTGATAAAGCAAATTCTCAGCAACAAAACACTCTTTCTCAAAGTTGTCACCATCATTAGCTAGAATGCCTGCATACTGCACTAGTAAAATTCTGCACCAGAGGAGATGAGCCACTGTCTCTGTCACCACTCCAGAAACACACCACCCACCATGTCACTGTGCTCACTTTGACTGTATGGTCTCCATAAGTTTTCAGCAAGCATTGATGGATGTCAGTGGGTGCCATTTTTTTTCTATATGGAAGGATTCAGTTCCATACCTTTGCTTCACATGCACTTCCATGTTAGATGCCTTTGTGTCAGACTGCCCCTCTGCCGCCATCTGTCACATAGCAACAACATGTAATAGGATGCTGGTGTGAAGATTTAACCTTTTCTGCCATACCATCCACATTCACCTCTGTTGTCATGGGCCAACTTAATAAACAAGGAGGCATTACTTTCAGAGAAGCACTCAGTATCAGTGAAAACCATTAATTAAAAAACTTAATATTTCTTGAGTTTTTGAGCATTTGTTTACACCAACTTTATTCCTGTATTTTTTAAAAATACAGAATTCATCAAGGTACATACTATTAGCTTCTCATTGTCTTTATAAGCCATAATATATGGTACCAAATTTTCAGAAATGTTGCACATCTTTATTTTGGTGATCTGTTGTTGATGGGATTAACTAAGTACTTCATCATATACTACCTGGGAAGAAATGCAATATTCTAGGAATTACTTGATATATGAAGTACAAGTTCATGATTACACTCAGACTTTATAAAAACCAATTAGTGATATTTGGATTTTACTAGCAGTGGCTGACAAGGAAATTTGAGTATGCCAGGTAAGAGCGGAAAAACTGATGTTTTGAAAATGGTTTTATAACATAAATTTGCAATATATTTGTAGGACTTTAGTTACATTGCTGGGATTATTACATTGCTGGGTATAGAAACACATTTAAACTGATAAATGTTTTTCATGTTAACTATGGGTTTGCACTTATTGCCACTGATTTTTTAAAAGCAAAATAACTGTAAATAATGAACCAAAGGCATTATTCAGGCCCAATCCTACTGATGTTTTTAATAATATTCCTAACAGAGAAAATGACTCTACAGAAGTAAACCACGTAGGATTAACCTCTTCATTAAAAAGATAATTTATCTATTTCACTGGCACACTAGAATTTGCTGATACTACTAAGCAAATGATCAAAAACTCTGTCTATCATATGACAAGCCACCTAATCAATGTCCAACTATAGTCGTGATAATTCTCAGGCATAATAATTCTCAGTTTATAACCAGTTAATATGATTGAGTTAATAGGTGAGCAGAAATCATGTATTTCTGTTTCAGTATTCTGACAGATGAAGACATGAAGCCAAACAAAGGAATCTGATCCATTAAAAAGTTGGTTATTTTACAGCAAATCATTATTATATAACACCCTGATTAGAAATGGCTATGATTCATCTGACCAAAAGTGGTCTTGGAACAGTTGTACAAGAGAATGGGGAGTTCAAATATTTTCAATACTAAAAAACAAAACAAAACAAAAAAAAACAAACTATTTTTTTTAATTATTATTTTTTCTATAGTTATATGTAATGTAATGGACTTTGATCTAACAAGTTATTACCTGTGATAATCAAGAAGTATATTGACGACACTAATTTTTGAGTGCTTGTTAACACTTAAGGCTATAATGGATTGAAATAAACTATTAATTATAACAGTTAATTTTAAGCAATTCTACTTGTGACCCTTCTTATTCCAGAAATTATTGTCACATTGCAAAGATATGAAACCACTTTCGTCTGTTTCTTGAAAACTCCATCTGTAAACAAGCATCTTCTACTTAGCTTGTGCAAGATAAAAACATGGTCCAGAGAAATCAAAAAAAGTTCTACCTAAAAATGTCACAGTCAACAAACAAAATGTAACTGCTGAATGTCTCCCTAGTTTCACCCTGCCCGTCTCTCTCCTCCTCCCACTGACATAAGCAGATTCAGCTTGCAAGATGCTGACCGGTAATGAGAAACACTATGTATCCATCACACCCACTGCCTCAGAGTGTACGAAAGGGCACGCTCCTTTTTGCAAGATCATGTTCAAACTACAGATGTAAAATCTGAAGATAGATATACAGGAAAGAAACAAACTGTATGATGAATATCACTCCTAAAATAGGTTTTGGTTTCTACCCTGCCAAGCATCCACTGAAGAAACAATAAAACAAAGCTTCTCAAAGACACACAAGTGAGAGGGATGCAGCTGGTCCCTGGAAGAGAAGATATCAAATGTACAGTGTTCTCATAGGAATAACCTACACAGCAATTTATGAGCAAGTTTGAAAGTTGTTGGAAGGAATATTGTGTTATTACTCTCACAGGAACCAAAGCTGTTATTGTGCCACTGGCCTGCTTCACACTGTTATGTTTTACACTTAGTAACTGTCATGGTGTTCCTCAACATGAACTTTGAACCAGCTCCAAATGATACCTAATCAATGTACTTTCATAAATTCCTTTAGATAAGCCTGTTATTTATGTGCCAGAAGGCTGGTCTAAGCAGCTTCACATAATTCTTGTTGCATTCTACAGTGCCTTGTATATATTACAAAATATCTACCAAAGACAAACACATCACACTTATTCAAACTCAGGTACATGATGAATTAAAAGGGGAATGGGAACAAACCTTTCCAAATAAAAAAAAACAAATAAATCACCCCCTAAAAAGCTGTGTTTGTAATTAGTGTACAGTGAGAATTTACTGCCCTGTTTCCATTTAATATGACCGTTTATATAACGGTGCCAACTTCACAGCTTATCATGAAGGACACACAAATAGAAGAAAGAGTGAGAGGGTATATTAGAGACCTTTCTTCCACTCAGAAGGATGTTAAACGTGTGTATATTTAATTTCATAAATATAAGCACAATCAAAATAACTAGACTTGAATGCATGAGGTGAGATGATCAAAGTCCACAATTTCAGTGGCTCAGAGGATTCAAAGAATGTACCCAAATAAAGCCTTGCAATTGGCATTGTTTGGCTCAGGAGAGAGCTAGAATTAAAACATTGCCTCATTCAAGGCAGACGAACCAAATTATATGGGGAAACTGAAAGTGGTTATGGTAGGGATAATTTCAAAATAACACTGTGGGAATGCAATAGAAACTGATAGTTGCAAACTCTGAACCAAAATCAGTGTATATTTCCTCGAGAAAGGTGACCAAATTTTAAACACAAAAACCTGGATTTAAAAATAGATTTACAGTACCTATGAACTGTTTTCATAATTATTTTTGTGTTTCAATAGAAAAAGGTTGTTGCTGACTCAGGTTTTATTTCTTGTATTTAAACATAGCCCTGTTATATTTTGCAACTATAAACATTACAATCATGCCAACGCACAAAGAGGAACCAGAAAATGCAACTCAGTAAAAAACAAAACCTGAAACTCATTAATTCAACGAACAGCTTAGCAAAATGCCAAAGCAAACACCAATCACAAAAAACCCCATACGAAAACATTAAATATGTTAAATATAAAATTGGCTTAGGTTTTAGCCATCTGAGGTATCATAAGCAACACAGATAAGATTTTTTTTTAAAGAATATATGATTTTAATTGACTTTGTCCCTTTAATGATAAATTTACAATGAAAATGACATGCCAACCATAGTTTTGAAATACAACACAGCTACCACCAATTTGCTGCAAATGCCTTTGCATTATATTTGTTTGTGGCAGAAAAGTAAATCTGATAAAAATAAATTCTTATACATATCCACTCTTGCGGGCTTAATAACAAGATGAAATATTTAAATAAATGAAGGTAAAATCATATCAAAGAATACAAACATCCCTCCTGGATCTCCTCATGCAAATATGTCCTCAGCACACTGTCATAAAGTGAAGACATAAGATTTATTTGATGAGAATGAGGCAAAAGTATGCGTTTGATGCTGGCCTGGTATTTTTCCCCTTGTCAACTGGAGTAATAACTTTTTCTCACCTCCAGTACCAATCGGAGCACTGCACCCCCACAACTCAGAGGCCATTACTGTTGGTCAGTACACAGCTGATAAATACATGACACCTGCACGATTTCTGGGGCATTTGCTGATCCTCTGAGACCCCACTCCCAAATGCTGTCAAGGATGCTAGGGGTAGATGCTCAGATACTTGCCATGGACAGGCAATTGGATGTCGTTTTATTTAACGTGGAAGAGGAAGTGTTTGCTCTGCCATCTCTCCGAGCTCTCACAGTACGTACTCAAGCATTGGTGAAAAAAGACATGAAATAAATGTCAGATAAAAGCACCCAAACCATATTTGGTAATGCAAAGAAAGGACATATTTTAGGGTATGGTCAGTTAAGATATTCAGAGCCTCCATTGTTGCTTCTAGAAATGTCAGGGCCATTCATAAATGTCAGTTCCTTTACTGGTTTCCAGATTATAACTGAAGGATCACGTAGCTCACTTTTTTCTCTCTCTCTTTAACAGGTCTATAAAGATCAGCTGGAAAGTGTAGACAACAATTGTTCACTGGTTAGCTTTACTTAGAGCTACAGGGCGTATATGTGCTTTGTTTTGCCTTATTGATCAATATAGCTTACATTTTTAGCGCATACAAATAAAGATCAGGGAAAAATAAAGTCCATGAAAAACACGAACAACACAAAACAAATAAGATTCCAATCGTGCAAATTTTGCTTCACTGGATAAAGCACTTCTTGACACAGTAATGTCCAGAATACCCCTCCCCCAGAAAAATACAGGATTGAGACTGAAGCCACTCTTTTTTTTCTTTTTTTTTTTTTCCTTTTTTTTTCTTTAAGGCTATACAACACAAATAAATAAAGCATGGGAAGAACACCTTATTGGGCTCAACACTTCATTCTTCTGGCTCTGGAGTGAGCCTTTGATAAAGCGATTGCGTGGTCCAAGTAATTTGTCTTATTGGAACAAGAAGAGAAAGAAGAGAAGAAAAAAATGAACAAGAGGAAAAAAAATAATAATAAAAAAGAAGAAAGTCAATGATCCCAACAATAAAATCCGAAATTGACTTTACAATCACAGGTACAAATTGCTCAGGTCGATAATTTCATTTCTCCTAAAGATCACTGTCGTCTAAAACTAATTAGAGGCGCAGGTTCCCGAGGAATTGTCAATATTCAAAGAAAATGTTGGAGTTTAGAAGGTCATCGTTCTTCTACTGTGACAGTCTGACAGGGTGACTGGAAATATTGTTGTGTGCTGCCAAGTTCAGGGTGTTGTTAACTGAATTCTTGCTCCAGCTCATCAATCTGTCTCCTATTTGGCCTTCTTTTATAGAGGAAAGACTAAGAAGCCAGAAAAGGTTGAATATTTCCACCCTCCCATGAGGTTACCCCTTTCCAGTTTGAGATGCACTTTGTCTTCTCTTTCCATGAGGAGCAAGACTCCGTTGCTGGCTGCTTCTCTGGTGACGTCCTGATCCCCTGCAAAAGCTGAAATCACTGGGTAGCCGTTTTGCATTAAACTTACCTAGAAAGTGCAAAGAGAGAGAATCTAAGTTTTGTCAATAGCCTCAGTGACTTCCTTGCCCTGTGCACTTCATTAAACTTTGGCAAAGGTTAGAGATAGAGTTGAAATAAGCGAAGGCAATGCATGATTTTTGTCATGCATGAAGAACCTTTTATCTAAAATAATCTACTGCCTTATTCTTTACCGTCTGGGTTTTTAAACTGGGGGTGAGGAGTATGGGGGAGAGGGAAGTAGAGATGAGTATTTGAAAAAAACAACAAGACAGCTAGATAACAACCCACCTGGATGGTTTGTCTGTTATAGACCTTGACCACGTGGAAACTGAAACTATATATCCCTTTCCTTGGTGCTACAAATATACTGGAAGCAAGATCAAAATGGTTGCCAATATTAACTAACACCTGGAAAGTAAACAAAGGAAAAAGAAAGGGAGAGAGACAGAGAAAGAAATCAGACCTTGTCTTAGCAAAGTGCCAGTAATAATCCAACATGAGCTCCATGAGCAATATATAGTCTACTTGGAATGGCATTTGTGGCACAATTACAAGTGCACCGCAGGGGAAAGGAGTCAAGTTACAGAGGCATTAAAAAAGCCAGGAGGCTCATAAATAATTTAGTTACACCGTGATGAGCTCCAAAGCCCATCAGATGAAGCGCAAATGTCCACACAGTACTGCCAATGAGGCAAAGGTGGCAGGAGGTGGTGGTGGCAGGGAGGCAAGGTGAAATAAATGCAACTGGAACTTAGCAGTTCATGAAGCAAATATAGATTTTTATGCCTATGCTGCTAAAACCAGACCTGCCCTAGTGTTTAAAAGTGTATACAACAGAAGTGAGACTGTGATATTTCTCAGGAAAAGAGGAGGAAAGAGGACCTTCAGCACCAGGAACATCTGTCTGAACATCCATTTGCCTCTCATTTGCCTTTCCATCACCTCTGCAGTTACCCCGGGTACTGGGGTGAGTCTGCTCCTCTTTCTCAGCAATTATCTGAATTTCCCATTTTTTTCCCCAGTGACTTTCAACAAAAGCAAAACAAAAAATAAAATAAAATAAAATAAAATAAAATAAAATAAAATAAAATAAAATAAAATAAAGCAAAAAGAAAAGAAAAAGAGCTGAGCCCTCGGGCAGAGGTTGGAATAGAAAAAAATAACAAAATAAATAACAACAAAAAAACCACCACGATCCCATGGTGGAGGCTTCTGTGGGATGAGCCTGTGGCGGCAGCTCACCTTGCCCTGCTCCTGCCTGGCCCCACTGCTGTCACCTGCATGTCTGCACTCAGCTTTGAGGCAGAAAAGCGTAACGAAAAATAATAATAATAATAATTAAATGAATAAATAAATAAATAAAAGCCCCAATACGGGTGAAAATATATTGTTTCCAAGAAGCGGGAGGACGGACATCAATCCATTATTGTGGGAATAGAAGGAGGATCGCTTTCAAACACCCGGCTAAGCACTGCGGGGTGAAGTATCTACAGTGTGCTATATATACAGAGAATGCTCTTTTTTTCCTTCTCTGTCCACCTGGCTTGAGGAAATTTTGCACACAAAGAATAATGCTGCGAACTCATCAAGGAGAAACAGGTGCACAGGTGAAAGACGAGAGGACAGAAAGGTTAACAAAAATAGGGGAAACAGTGCGTGTGTGTATTTTGGATGACTCCGCAATACTGCTTTAGAAGTCAGAAGAAATAATAATAATTCTTGAAAAGAAAAAAAAGTTTTTTTAAAAAATCAAAACAATTTAAGAACTGAATTTAATGGCAAAATCCAAGCGGAACGGCGGGGCAGGGCAGGGCGGCAGCTCGGGATGCCGCATGCAGAATCCGGTGCGTGCCGTGCGGGCAGCCCCGCTCCCCGCCCGCAGGGACACGGTTCGGTAGCGCGGGGAACCCCTTCAGCCCGCCCTCCTCCCAGAGGTGCCGTAACGCTGCCATACGCGCTCGGCACCGGTAGATACGGCGACTCCCCGCCCGTAAATCTCCGTCCTCCCTCCGTCCTGCAAATGGCCATCTCCCGCGAAGGACGCGCTCCCATCCCGCCTGCCCGGGGCCGATCCTCGGGGGTGTCCAGGCACCCGGTGGCACGGAATTAGAGTATTCCGTCAGCTATAGGACAGCGAACAACCCAGAAAGCCCCGCAGCCGCCCCAAAGGACGCCCCGAACTCTTTCCGAGGAGTTGAGCCGTGGGGTGGTTATTAGCGGATGGCGGGGAGGGAGCTAGAGGGAAGATGTAATGCGTAACCGCGGGGAGAGGGGATGCCGGCGCGGGGGCAGCACGAAGGACGAAGCAGGAGGCGGCTGACCTGGTCGAAATAGATGGTCATGGTGCGGTTGCTCATCTCGGAGGGCTCGTGGTTGGTGCTGCGGGTGGCCGAGAAGGCCACCTTGGCGCTGCCCGAGCGCACGGAGATCCCCAGGGAGGAGGTGATGGCGCCGTCGGCCGAAGGGCTGGAGTCGCACACCACCAGGCACTTCCCTTCCAGGACGATGGGCTCCGTGTCGTTCTGCGCCCGCACCGGGCACCCGGCGGGCAGCAGCAGCAGCAACAGCGGCAGCGCCGCCGCCAGGCAGCAGCAGCAGCCGCCCGCCGCCTCGGGCAGCGCCCCCCGCCGCCGCCGCCCCATGCCCCGCGCCGGACCGCCGCCTCTCGGGCTCTCCGCCGCCGGGCGGGCGCGGGGAGGCGGAGGGGGCTGCGCGCCTGCTGCCGCCGCGGCGCCCCGCGGCCAGCGCTCGGCGGGACAGCGGCTGGGCGGCGGCGGGGCCGCGCCTTACTCCCTTCTCCTCTTCCTCCTGCTCCTCCGCTCGGGGCGAAAGAGCTTCCTCAGAGGGCGGGCGAGGCGCAGCCTGGTGGGGTAAAGGCGGCGGTGAGGCGGCGGCAGGGAGCCGGGCACCGCGCACCCCCGCACCGCGCAGCCTGGCGGCACCCCTGCCCCGCCCTGCAGCCGGCAGCACAACAGGTCCGGGGGAGATCGTGCCGCCGCCGCCTTCTCTGTTCCCTTTTCCAGTCCCCCAGCAGGTCCGCAGCCACTCGGAAGCGGGGGCAGCGCCGCACCCGTCGGGACACACCGGGAGGACCCTCCCAACCACGCGCCTCGTCCCCTCGGGCTCCCAGTGCTCCCTCTTTGCCCTCCATCCCCTGGGCTCGCACTGCTGCCCGGCCTGGGAGCCGCCGCCCTCCTCCTGCCCTCGGGCACTCCCTGTACTTCCCGACCCTTGGTCCTCACCCCGGTCTGTCCCCGTTACTACGGACCCCAGCGGCTCCCAAACTCTCGGGAAGGCGGCGGGAGGCTCGGACACCCCGCTCCCAGCCCCGGCATGCAGAACACACCGCGAGAGGCGAAACCTCTTCCGCCGGCGTCTCCCCGAGAAGTTGCCGCTCAGTTTTCTCCGCTCAGCAGATAAATCACTGAGGTCTCAGATCCCCCCCCACCCCGGGCATCTTTACCGCTCCCCTCACTCCGCATCGCTAATGTTTAAAGTGGCGTCTTGCAAAGTGAGCGGCCTTTTACCTGGGAGGTCCATGGTGGGAGAGGAGGGCTGGCTGCGGAGCTCGTCCGGGACCTGGTACTGCTTAGAGAAAATGAGCCGAGATTGCGCTGGCAGAAAGAAAAGGAAACAGGAGTCGCCTCTTTCTCTCCCGCCCATTGCCAATAATCCCCCCCCCCCCCTCCGCTCCCCCCTCTCCAGCCGCCACCACCACCCGACGTTCTCCCTCCTCTCACACACACACACGCACGCACCCAGCAGGGATTCAGGCTCCGGCACCCCCCGCAACACCGCGGGGCTCCTCTCGCCGCCGGCTGCAGCCAGAGGTCGGACAGCCCCCTCGGTATCTACACCTGCAGCCGTCGGGCTGAACGAACTTACCAGCGGGGCGTTAGCGCCTAAGGGGGGCAGCCGCGCAGCATCGCCAGCTGGAAGCTACTTGGAATTCAGGGTTTAATACAGATAACAACAATACAAAACACTAAAATGGATACGCTGTTGGGAGCACCGTACCCCAAAGGCCTGAGCTCCCTGCCCGATACTGCGCGGAACAGAGCCCAGCGCTTTGCTCCCTATTAGGACAGCACCGCTGCCCAGGGGCGGCCCCGCTCCCATCCCTGCACCCGCACCGCCCGCAGAGAGGCGGCATAAGCGGGCGTGTGGTGCCACCTGGCGGCGGCGGAGGGAGCAGCGAGGGTGGATCGCTCCCCGAGGGCGAGAGGGGAAACCCCTGAGGGCCGGGTGCCAGCTAGGGGCTGGGGCGGCCGCTCCTGCCCGCTGTCCTTCCGGCCTTACAGAGAGATGGAGCCTAACGTCGCCAAGGATTATCAGATAGCACCGGCTGCAAGTGTGTCGTGTGTCTCAGCGGGGACGGCGAAGCGCTGGTGGTGAAGTTTTGTGAGGGAAGCACTGCGTTTCCATGCACTCCTCTCATTTACAAATGGGTTTTCTGCACTGAGAAATTAATCATGCCCTGAAATCGCTGCTAAGCAGTGTGCAGGGAATACCTAACCTATAGCTCCTTATTTTAAATGAGAATTTTATAGTAAGCCTGAAATACTTGCATTTGATGGTCTTTTTTTTTTTTTTTTTTTTTTTTTTTCCTTCTTGCTTGTGCTCAGGTATGGAGGGATGTGAGTAGAAAGCTGATAAGCGTAGTGCACTAATAAGTATCAGAAAATCAGAGCAGAAACCAGTTTGTGGCTGAAAGGCAGCACCCATTCGGCAAGACAGTGAGAAGGACCATGGAAATTCATCCAAAGATATCAATTCTGAGTCTCACATAGCTCTGGTACACTGGGGAGTCTTTAGATCAGACTAGTCATTGATTATTACTTTTCTGTATAAACGAGGGATTAAAGCAGAGCCCAAAGATTTGCTCCTTGTTTTATATGACTTACAACATAAGGCCCAGTGGTGAGGGAGGGATGGCACGTCATCACTTCTCTCAACTGCTGTTACGAAAGACGAGCATAACTAAAAGGCAGCTGGAAAGCCCTTAAATCTACTGTACATCCACAGGAGAACAGATGAAATCTTGCCTTTCTTCTAACACAAGGGATGAATCCCACATTTATGAATCCCTTTTCTCTTTAGGAAGCTAACTTGCAAAAGAACCGTCAGCACAAAGTAGTACAGAGTGAACGCAAATGGAAGATAACAGAATATTTACTTGTAAACAAATCTATAATTATGTGACCTTTAGAATGTCTGGTTTTGTTTGTTTGTTTGTTTTCTTTCTTTTAATAAAAAGCTCCACTTATTATTTCTAATTAAGTATTCTCCTTAAGGGATCAATCCACAGCCTTCATGGAGCGACATGGCTGCCAGAATTACGTCATTATTTTTCCTTTCTTTTGTGAATGGCCAGGCTGGAAATACATTTGGAATTACTAGTTGCAGTTCAGTCAGTTATGGAATGACTTCAGAAGGTATAACTTTTAAAGAAAATAAAGTGTTTATAGTCCTCTTTCTTGAGCTCAGAGTTGCTTACGTTGGGAAATAACTGTATTATGAAGCTCATACCATTTTTCAAGCTGGCAGTGCAAACGTTTATACCAGGGTCATGTTATACCTGATGGTGTGGGAATTCTACAAGAAATGGAAATGCTCACCTCGCTGGGACCTCCTGTAAGCTAGCACTCACCTTGAACTCGTTTAAGCCAAAAGCTTCAAGGGGAAAAGCTTTTTGTCTCATCTACTAAATCAAGTCATCAACAGAAAGGTATTTTGATCAGTAGCTCCCAACTGTTTCCCATACATTATTTACATTAATGCCTAGCAAAATGGGACACTTCTTTCCCAAAGAAAATACATGCTTAACTGTTCCTGAAATTAGTTCAAAGATATTTGCATGTTTTATCTATACATAATATATGCGAGCAGATGAGTAGAATACAGAAGAAGAGGAGATGTTCTTTTAATGTGAAATACATTTTTGCCTTCCCATAGAATGGGAATAAGTTTATGACAGAGACACAAAAACAATTTTTATGATGATTCAGGGTACAGAAGACTGAGTCCTCATTTATTAAACAGACTGCCCTTTAGCCTACCAAATGTTGTTTCCATGGATTATGTATCCTTCAGACATTCTACTGTAAGACATTAAAAAATGGATTTGGATTCTTTTTTCTTTGCAAATGTACTAGTGGTAGAAAAAGCATTAACAACAGTCTGTGGTTAAGTCAATTGATGTGACAAACCCATCATCCCACTCCCCCCAGTAAGACGGTTTTCTGTTACATTCAACATTAATACAACTAAAGTAATATTTTGTATATTCAAATTAATTCTTTATCTTTATCTGTCTATCAGGGCACCAGGGCAGATTTTACAGCTACCAGCTATGGCAAAGATTATGTAACTTTCTGGTGATAACATGCACAAGATTTTAAAGTGTACACAACCCCCCCCAAAAAAATCATGCAATAAACCAGAGTTCATTCACAGACTGAAGCTTAGACTTCTTTTTTCTGAGCCTTAGGCCCTCCAACATCAACCAAGGCTATATTTTCTCCTGCAGAGGAAGACAGAGGAGTGTTTCTGAGGTGTCAGTTCTGAATTGCAGAGAGACTCCCCTCATAGGAAGGTCAGGACTGCAGAGGGAAGCTTATGCATCACAAATCTTCATATGGAATATGATGTAGACTGTAATTTCAGATATATATGCATAACATCTTACACATTGAGAGAAATACGTGTAATTCCTCAAGAACACTGTATTTTTTCCTTGTAAAAATATCAGAAAAATGCTGGACTGCAGTCTGTTTTGAAACACATAACTTTCTTTTCCTCCATAATATAACCATGATTTCCAATGGTTTGTTAAATAATTAATGAAAGCATGACATACTAAAAAAAGAATAAAGCATTGGAATAAATTTTAATTGCAGACGTAATTAATCGTAGAGCTCTGACTTGATACTATTAAATATCAGATTGGTTCTCTCCCTGTCTTTGTATTGTAGCATTCACAATTACTTGGATAATACTACTTCTTCAGATGTGCAAACTTATTGAAACATTATCAAAGCTTTTCTTCAGTATTTTTTTTGTGCAGCAACTCTTTTATTAAAGCATTGTTAAACGTGGTCTTGCACACCCTATAGAGATGAAATAGACATGAAATGCCACATAACGCTGTGGTGGTACCAGAGCTCTTACACATAGTCGTGCTATGATATTAAAATGCACTCTTGTAACACAAGTTTGTAATGCTGCTACCTTACATACTGTACCAGATAACATTCAACAAATAGCCCCTGCAGTGAGGTGGCTAGCACTTAGCAGTATGTCACTGTACTCTCTCATTTCATGGAATTTCAGCTGCAGGAGGAGAAGAGATTAAGAGTTTTTAAGATGAAAGTTATTCTGTAATACTTTTTTTTTTTTTTTTTTTTTTTTTAAATGCAGTGTTCTGACTCCAGCCTCCTTGACAAACAAATTTTCAGGCCAGTCAGGTTTGTTTGAGGGAGTTTAGAAATTCAGATGTCGTATCATTAGAAAAATTGCTGCAGAGAGCTTGTTTTTTTTTTCTAAGCATAGACAAATCAGAAATATTCAGACAATGTGAATGCAACCTCCTATGTAGGTTGTGCATTCAGTACTAAAGGTTTGATGTGTCCTCTGAACAGTGCTTAACAATGATGCTGAACAGATTTCTGCTATTGTCTGAGTTCCTTCTTTCCAAAATAACATTTTTTACCTTGATAAGACAGCAACACAGCCCATCTTCCAAGGGTGGAACTGAAGACAACTCAGCATGCCTTTCAAGCATGGAACTTTTTCTCTCTTTTTGGTAAAAAAAAAAAAAAAAAAAAAAGCAAAAAAACAATCAACAAAGACCGCTTATCTTGTTTATCACAGTTGGTTAATATAAATATTTGTTTCTTTTGTGTGTAACACTCAGCACTGTCATTGTGCCTATATTAGGTAATTATAGATACTATATGCAAGTTCCATGTGAGAATAATGAAAATGTATAGATTTTTGTTGGTGATGGTTTGGGGTTTTTTTCTTTGTTTCACTTACCTCCTTGCTACAGGTGAGGTGTGGCTTCTATACAGTGTCACATCAATGCGAATTTTAATTCTGAGATATGAGTGGTTCATTTTTGGAAAAGAGAATCTTAAAACTGGACGTTGAAATATAGCAAGAAGATGCCACAGCCTTCAACTGGCTTCTCTAGTTCATTCAGCACAATTCCAAAGTGGGCCTTCCAGTTCTTTTTGCAAAAGGCTATAGCAAATTGCCTGTTTTTACTACTGCATGATAAATTGACTAAGACGTTTTTGAGAACAATCCACAGAAGGAAGAATATATGGCACAGACAGAAGACTGCATTATTAATTCTTTCATTTAGTTCAGAGCTTAGCCTCTCAGAATACAAAATCAGGTTTGAAAAGCAGTGCTGTAGAAGAAATGGAAGGAAATATATTACTCTTGTTTATACATTTGTTTACCTCCTTTTTTTTTTTTTCCCTTCAGTTTTTGATTTTGCTTGCAAGAGGCACAGCTTTTTTGAGAAAACTACTGCTCTGTAAGCAGGCCTCTGTGTGCTGTCTGAAGTTGCACTTACAAAAAAAGAGTACAGAAAACACTTCTTGTTTTGAAAACCACATCCATCATACAGATCTGTAACCATTCTGCTACAGAGCAAAACCAGTTAGATTCAGCCTACGTAAAATTTATTAAATAAAACTATAACTCAGCCATAAGACTACTTTAAATTTTATAAAGTACTACTTTATAAAATTAAAACGGGTGTATTGGTCACCTTTGCGTGCTCATTCCACCTCAGGACTGCAGCTGCTAAGAGTACATGGATGACATTTGAGAAACCCAAAAGATTTGAATCTTAATTTCCCTGACTGTGTAATGAAGACATCTGTCTATCAGCAGCTCCATCATAAGCATTGTTTCTAGACTGTTATTTCACGCTTTTTCACTTTCCTTCACCTGGATTTACTCTTTTCATAAATAAATAAACTAATATATTCAAATCTAGGTATGTGGATGACTGTGTCATGGGACTGTTGCATTTAGCAGGTTATTATAACAGGTGCATAAACAGAGACATCCCAGCATAACAAAGCCTCATTTTTTAAGTGAGTACTGCTGTTCATTTTTAATGAACTACCCTGGCTGTAGAACTGCATTTATTTTAAATGCAGAAGGCTGAGGATCCTAGTCCAAATGCTTTCTATTTGATTCCAACTTAGTAAAATGATATTTCATCTAAGACGAGCTTAAGAAAAATCGAAGTAACTGATGGCTGTTGAAATGTAATTGTATTTAGAATAAAATAGAGTAGTTCAATTGGAAGAGATCCTACAAAGTTCTTCAAGTGCAACTGCCTGTACATTGCAGGGTTAAACAAAAGTTAAAACATTTTAATTATCCAAATACGTCTTGAGCACTGTCAGGCATGGACATCAACCACCTCTCTAGGAAGCTTGTTCTAGTGCTTAACCATCCTCACTTTAAAGAATTCTTTCCTAATGTCCACATAGCAGTTTTGTGTCATTCCCATCCTACTATCAGGCATCAAGAGCAGAGCCCAGCATCTTCCTCTGTTTCCCATCCCCAGAGAGCTGTGGACAGCAACAGAGTTGCCTCTTGACCTCCCTACAGGCAGGAGAACCCAACTGTTCTCAACTTCTTCCTCACAAGGAATCATGGAATCACAGAATTGTAGGGGATGGAAGGGACCTCTAGAGATCATCAAGTCCAACCCCCCTGCTGAAGAGGTTCCCTACACCACATCGCACCAGTCCTCTGTTGCCTTTCTCTGGATGCCTTCAAGGACTTCAACATCTTTTTTAGATTTTGGAGTCTGGAACTGAATGAAAGAGTCAAAGCGATAAGTATAGTGGGAGGACCACCTTTTCTGACTGGTATCTGTGCTGTGTTTAGTGTGTTCCATAATATATTTTGCTCTCAGCTACCAGGACAAGAGGGACATCCAGCTTACATGGGTATTATGAGGTATTGTGATGTACTGCAAGTGTATTTCATTTCTGTGGCAAGATTTTGGTAGTGGGGTACGACAAGGGTGAAATCTATGAGGAGAGATCAGGGGCTGCCTCCACATTGGACAGACATGATTCCAGTCAGCTCTAAAATGTACCCACCAAAGGTAAACCTATCAGCCAAGCTGGTAGCACCACTAGGATAATATATTTAGAACAGGGCAAAAACAGCTGCAGCTATAAGAAAGATGAATGAGAAAAATTTAAAGGAAACATCTCTGCAGACCCAAAGGTCAGAAAAGGAAAAAGTACTTCATGTGCCAGAGCAGAGACCACATTGAAGGAGTCTTTTTTTGACACTGCACAGTTGACAGGTAAGCAGAGGTTAAAACAGATGTTTTGTACAAAAGATTATTGTGATAGAAAGATAAAGGGAAAATGCTCACTGATGTTGAAGGTTTGCAGTAAACTCCAGAAAGGAGCGAACTCCAGAGAAAAAGATCCCGCCTTAGTGGTAGTCAGCCCTTAAGTGAGATCTGGGAGAGGTGGAGCTCATGCAGGAGCAGGCCCAAGAGGAACTGCAGCCCATATAGAATCACTACCAGAGCAGTGTGCTCCTGATGTACTGTATAATGTGTATCTAGTTTGGGTTTTACTTCTGGCTGTCCTACGCTGTTATCAAGTGACAATAAATTAAACTAATTTTCCCCATGTTGGTCTCATTTAGCCTGTGATGGTAACTAGTAAGTAATGTCCCTGTTTTAGCCTTGACCCATACATATTTTCCATCTTCTTTTCTACTTACCTCTTGCTAAGGATGGATAGTGAGAGAGCAGTTCAGTGAGAACCTGTAAGGCAAACACAGTCCACTCATCACAGTTGTCTAGGATGCAGGAAAACTTATGTCCGTTCAAAGAGTTAACATCCTTGATATGAATTAAATGTGTCTAACTTCAGTTCTGTGTTGCTATAGGATCCAGCTCCCCTCCTTGCAACAAAACTTCATATTCCTTTAGTTCTGGCAGGTCTGTGAAGAATTCTGTTCTTGCCTCATTAGAAATTATTTGGAATAGCAATCTTTGTCTCCTTTGAAAACATCAGAAAATGTATAGCCAGTCCAAATCCAGCCATTGTGCACCAGTTCAGCATTACATTGTTCTTTTCCAGAATCTGAGGCTTTTATCAAAAAAGATTTTATCTGTTACAGAAGTAGAGATAGCCTCACAAACCTTGCAGTGGCAACCTCTGCTACTTTAAACACTGTATTTTGAGGTATGACCTATCCCATTCATCTTAGTGGGTGCTAAATCATATGTCCCTGAAAACACTCGTTAAATGTCACTTCTTTCAGTCCTCATCAAAGCAGGTAGGAAAGAAGATGGAACATTCACGTTAGTTTAACACTGTTAGGTAGCTAACCTCCACCACTCCATTCTCTCACTCTCCATTCTCAACAGGACAGGGGGAGACAAAACAATGAGAAAAGTTCACGGATTGCAATAAGGACAGGGAGATCACTCACCAATTACCATCACGGGAATAACACAAAGCATAAGGAAGATTAATGTAGTTTAATGCTTATGACAGACTAGAGCAGTGAGAGCTGAAAGAAAACTAAAAACACCTTCCCTACTCTCTTACCTGTTCCCCAAAAGAAGAGCAGGGGAATGCGAATGGAGGCTGTTCTCAGTTCCTAATGCTTGGTCTCTGCTGCTCCTTTAATTTCAATTCTTGGGACCCCTGCTCCACGTGTCCATTCCTCCCACAGCATGCCATCCCTCCCAAACTGATACCGCGTGGGCTTCCCGCAGGCTGCAGCTCTCCCGGGACTACTCCAACACAAATCGTTAACACAAAGCCCACCCTTCAGGCACTGCTCCACATGGATCCCAATGGGCAGCAGCTCTACCCCAGGAGCTCCATTCCTGTGGAGGTACCCATGGGCTGTGCCTCCTTTAGTCCTCATCTGCTGCTGCCCCAGGGGCTCTTCTGTGGCTGCACAGGGAAACGTGCTCTGTGCAATACTCATGGGCTGAAGGGGGATGGTCTGCTCCTCTGTGGGCCTCTCCTGGTCTGCAGGGAGCTGCTGCTGTGTGCCTAGTGTTCCTCCTGCCCTCCTTTTGCATTGACCTTGGTGCCTGCATTACTGCTCTCTCACACCTCAGGTTCTTCTCTCCCAGCTGCTGTTGCATAGCACTTTTCTCTTTCCTTTCTTCTGCTCTCCCACAGCACACCCAGCATTACCCATCGCATAGTTCTGGCAGAGGTGCATCCCTATGGGAACAGCTGTGGCAAGCTTTGATCTGACATGGGGCCACAGCTGGGTTTTGCTCACAGGGACCACCCCTGCAGCCTCCCACTACCAAAACCTTGTCACCTAAGCCCAATATAGTATTATATGTTGAACATTTCCTCGATCTACTGTGAATGAAAACTCATTTGGGCTAGATAAGAACATCTGAAAACACCAGTATTTGTTTCTCCTTGCAAGCAGGCACTCAACCCACATCCAGTAAAGGTCTGTGGTCCTCTAAGGAATATAGAGGAGAAGCCACTGTGGAGAAATCAGACAAGCCCATGAACCTGAGTAGATGTCACTGAAATATTTATATGCTTTACATTTACTAGCTTCACTGGAA
The DNA here is from genome assembly GCF_054131305.1 of Coturnix japonica. Lineage (NCBI taxonomy): Eukaryota > Metazoa > Chordata > Aves > Galliformes > Phasianidae > Coturnix > Coturnix japonica. Next base: position 51,688,787 of record NC_140664.1, read on the forward strand.
GAAGAATTGAAACTGAATTTTCTGTCCTTATTTCAACCCTTGTCATATACTACTGTTTATTTTTCTTGTGTAGAAGACAAGAGTGATAACTTGCTGATCTCTTGAAGGATCTTTATGTGTTTACATCATTTATCTGTGAAAGCACATATACCTCTGATCACATACATTGATTCAGGCAGAACTCTGAGAAGTAGACACAGGAAATGTTTCACTGTAAAGGGGCCCAGTCTATTCCTTTCCCAAGTACTGAGCATCAAATGTATTCTACTGTATGTCACCACATAGAGAAATTACAACATCTCAAGGCACAGACCATAAGAGGAGATGCAGAAGTCGTTCCAATCATCTCACACTTTTCTTTCAAGGGAATTGTTGAAACACTCAGAGCAAGAAAACAACTGTAAAATTTTAGACATTTACACTTGGGACTACAAGGTAGACTTAGCATTTTCAATTCTAATATTGAGGCTTTGGCAACGGATTTTGCATCTGAAATGCAATGAATGCATTGGACTGGACAATGCTAAATTCAACAACATTAAAATTAAGGAAAAACAACAGAGGTCTGAAATAATTTTACCACATACAAGAAAAAAGAGCGTTTTTAATGTAAAATAAATAGCATATTACAAATCATTCCCTTAAACAATTGATTTATATGCATAGGTTGCTCAAAATTAATGCCTCCTGTTTATTTCCTTGGAAAATACAACAGTCACAACAAGCACAATAACACTATTGGATAGAGCAGATTCTCAGCTTATAAAATCTTGTATTTCAACACAGACATCACCATTAGCTATGTACTTTTGTCAGCAATGAACAAGAACATATATGCTATACTCATAAAAAACTGCATGAGCAGTGGAGATCCACAGTTTCATAGATGCTGTGATTGTGTGATTGCTAGAAAAACGTTGCCCACTCTGTCCAACTATCACTGTGTTCACATCCAGCAGTGCTTGGTCTCCATAAATGTTCAGCAATCATCAATGAATATCAATAAGTAATTTTTTTCTCTGCATGGAGGAATTTAATGACACACCTTTGCTCCATGCTCACTTCCATGTCAGATGCCATTTTGTCAGACTACCCACAACAACAAAATGTGATAAAATACTGATGGGAAGGTTGAACTTCTACTGCCACACCAACATCTGCCTCTGACATCACTTGCCAGCATAATAAAACAGAAGGCACTGTGTTTAGAGCAGCCTCATATATATGTGTATGTGTGTGCATGTATATGTATATAACACACATTATATAACATGTAAGCATTACATACACATATGTATCAGATACATGAAAGGGAAATTAACAGATATATATATATATACACATTATATATAAATATACATGTGTATATATATATATAACCAGAACTGAAGGTCTCAGTTGTGTAAAGATTAGCCTATGTTTTACCTGACACACACCGATGTCTCACTGAGCTTTTCTGTTCATGTATGCAAACCTTTGACAGCCAGGAGCCATAGAACAGGGTGGGGGGGAATTACTGAAATCATTTGGGAGCATTTATTTTCACAATTTTATGCTTGTGATGTTCTTTAGTCAGTATAATTTTCACTTTATTATGCCATGTCAGTGTGATAACAAAAAGGATTTCAGTGCAGCTCTGTAGAGAGTGCTTTGCCACTGACATCTTTTTCAGATGTAATCTCCATTCTGTAACAAAGGAGCTGATTCTAGAGACAAGGTTTGCAAGTACTGCAAAGCAGCTGGCATGTCTGTCATTTTTCAAGACCAAGCAGCATTCCTTAGCTTCTTTTACTTAAACATAACATGTGATAATGGCAGGTGCATTTTTAAGGTAGTTACATCCTTTTATGCAGGGGAGCTGGAACAGGCCTTCACTCTCTCAAAATCATCGTGTTCAGCTTTCTTACAGCTACTGCTAAAGATACATTATCTCCAGAAACATTCAACTGTGGTGATTGTGAGTGGGGTTATTCAATTAATCAATCAATTAATTAATCAAAGTGTCAAAGGTAGTAACTCTCCATGCCCTATGTATGCACACAATAGGCATAATTTTTTTCTTCTTAGTGTCTTTTCTTTTTTCTGTTTCTTAAGAACTGGATTACTTTGTATAATCTACAATAAACAGGATTTAATGAATGTGGAGTTTAAGGCTACCTCAACACTGTGCATTCAGATCAGATCATGCTTGCGGCTGCTGCACAATGGGAATCTACGCTGTTCAGCTGCTATTATGAAAGAATTTGTCTGCTCTCTATTACGTAGTCCTAGAAACACACTACTCAGAGCAAAGCCAGTTGTCTGTGCCAGGAAATGGAGGACTATGCTGCCAAACTGGTGAGTCACAGCTGGGAGGCAGGGGTTTCAACTTTTGAAATCAATCTCAAGGAAACAAGAACTCAAGAAATAATGCAGTCCTAAACCAAAGCCAAAATAAACCATAAATGATTGTTATGATCCAAAATTGTACCAAAGTGGACTATAAAGTTAGAGTAACTGAAAGTAATGTATCTCTGTTAGTCTTTCTGAAGAAATTATTCTTGATTTCTTGAAAACTATGAACCCACACTATCACAGTCCAGTTGATGGCTGGCTGCTTATACAGTATGATTGTTTCTTTCTTCTTCTAAAGGGATTAAAATATAACTTACTTAAACATAAACAAATGCACATAACTACAAATAACATACAAGTGTTACTTCCCAGGAACTATTTGGCAGAAGAATGACTCTTTTTTTTATTATTTTCCAAATTTAGGGTAGAAATTCTATGAAAATGCACCCAAACCAATACCATTTTTCCAGTCTAGAGAAGCTTTGTTTGTTTTTCTGCATTATTCACTCTTTACACCAGAAGTATAATTGCTGCCAGGCGTATCCCCTCTCCAACTGTTGCATTCTGAAAGCATGTATCATCCCTTCATAGACCATCCCCAGCTATAATCAGGTGAGTTAACTCAGAAAGACTCAACTGTTTTTTAATTGTACCCCATGGACTCTCACAGGGGGAAAATAAAACAAAACCAAAACAAAACAAAAATCCACAGTAAGTTATGTTATTATGTTGTGATTTTATGCAACTAAGTGGAAAAAGATACAATTGAATTCCAATTCACTGAATTCATTTCATTCTAAATTTATCCCAGATCTTCAGTTTGTTTTAAAGACTAAACCTTTTGACTGATGATGACACCTACACCCTTTAATCAATATTTTTTTCTCAGCAATCAATGTAAAATATAAACTGGATAACCGCAGAGCCTATATGCAGAAAGCAAAAGGGCATAACTGTATGAAGACAAACATGCCTTGGAGTCAAGGCTCTTTGGGTTACAGTTTACCTCCATCCATCCATCCATCTGTCCATCCATCCTATAGCTGGACCATCTATAACCTTTAGCCACAAAGAAATATTTTAATTCTTCATGCACTGCAGCTGATCTCCTATAGGGTCTTCCTTCCTATGCATGCACACATAGACACCTACACAGCTTTTGATTAAAAGTAACACTTTGCTCAATCTCTTCTCACTGTATTCTCCCATTAATATGATCAGACTACTGGTAAAAATTTGTTTCGCTTGAGCTTTGTCATTTGCAGAAACAGAAATATTCTGAGCACCATTTGAATATCGCTCTTGTAGCCTGTGGAGAATGGTTGGTGGCACATTAAGTTTCAATATTTGTACATTTTTAATAATAAAAAGGCTATCTAGTACAATGGGAAATAAAGAACACTTAAAGAATCACTGGGAGGTTTTTTGTCTTTTCTCTTCTTTTCTTTTCTTTTCTTTTCTTTTCTTTTCTTTTCTTTTCTTTTCTTTTCTTTTCTTTTCTTTTCTTTTCTTTTCTTTTCTTTTCTTTTCTTTTCTTTTCTTTTCTTTTCTTTCCTTTCCTTTCCTTTCCTTTCCTTTCCTTTCCTTTCCTTTCCTTTCCTTTCCTTTCCTTTCCTTTCCTTTCCTTTCCTTTCCTTTCCTTTCCTTTCCTTTCCTTTCCTTTCCTTTCCTTTCCTTTCCTTTCCTTTCCTTTCCTTTCCTTTCCTTTCCTTTCCTTTCCTTTCCTTTCCTTTCCTTTCTCTTCTTTTCTCTTCTTTTCTTTTCGCTCCTGAATTTTTACATTTTTACTTTTTCTCATCTCATTTGTAACATGCTATATATCTAAGCAAAGTGAATAGTTGATAAAGATAGAGGATAAAACTCATCTTCATGGCTCTCTGATTCTGGTTACAGCTAATGGTCCACACTGCTAATAGATTAGACTCTCTTTTGGGAACTCTATGCTACCATGCAGAAAAAATATCATTAGGCAGATAATTACGAACTAAAATGTCAATTTACAATAGAAGATTATTACAATGCATTTACTACTCAAATGCATTTCTAAGCAGAAGCATTTCTGCAGATCAAATGAGTTAAAGATAAAAGAAAACTATTCCTTAAAATTAGCTAATTTGGATGAACTGCAGTTTTTATTCCATTGTTCAATTTTGTGTGCACACATGCTGTAGATGATAAGTAGCTAGAGTGCTTTGGTTTCTCAACAACCTGATATAAATAGAGAAAGAGAAAAATTAGTAACTACAGTAAGTATTTGTTGCAATTTAAGACAAATTAGAGTGGAAACAAAGTAGACACAGATAACAGAAGTCTTCATTTACAGATATATGCACAGTTTTACAGGTTTACAATGCTATAGGTTGCCCCTGTATGTGGTTTTAGTTAGTCCACTCTCCCTGAGTAGACATAGGAGGGGAGTAGTCTTGTACAAATGTCTATAAAGCATGTTATAAACTTGGGAATAATGCACTCATTTGACTTTGCATTGTAATTCTTGTACTACATCCAGTGTTAATGATTCTCCCTGCTTGTAGAAGGGGAACAAAATTGTAAGGGAATGGTAAATAAGATGCAGGAAAAGACTTATTTTTACTTTCCAGGTAAGGTTCATTTTCTTTACTACATTTATTTTATAGAAGATACATTTTAGCCTCAGTTTTTTGCTGGCTCTAATAGCAAGAGGTGCTTCCCTATGAGAAGAGAGCAGTTGGTGACCATAACTTGCCAAGTAAATTAAATGTATGTGAGAGATACCAGCTGACAGCCTCAGGGCTGAAAATATTGTTCTGTATATAATTCTATTAAAATTCAAGACCTGGCAGTACTTCCTTTAAACAGCTTACAGTGATGTCACGAGTCTGTCTCGGAAAGGCAAATTGTAGGGGTCAAAACAAGTTACTAAGATCTGAATTTGAATACACTGCTTCAAATAAATGAGGAACTAGGCAAATGAAATTAATTAAGATAAACCATTGAAATGAAAAGAAAACAAGATACTTAGATGTGACCTAACTATTTTAACCTTGCCACATGAAGGATCAATGTAATTGCCTTGGAATGGGTTAAACTATGGTGTTTTTCACTAGTAGAGGAACAGCTCAACAAACAACTACATTTACATAATTTTTATTATTATTATTTTTATTTCTGATGAGCAAAAGACAAATGGAAAAATGAAAAAAAAATGGTAAATTAGCTACATATACATTTATTAATCAACTTTTTATCTGAAGTCTAAAATAATACTATATTTTCCAGATATGCAATTTATGTTCTAATGCTCTAATATCATTTTCCCTTATATAACTGCTGATTAAAAACAAAACAAAAAAATCCCAAAACTTTTGCAATCAACAAAGAGTCCTCTCATTTCAGGCAATACTATTGGAAGAAGACAAAGAATATGAGTTGAAATTTAATGTATCTTTACTGTGTATTTATGCCATGAGACATTCTGCCAAATTTATTATCTCTGCGATAGTTACCTCTGGAAGCAAAGCATTCCTCTGATCTCCTAGAACTTTGACACCTTAAATTTTTTTGTGCCCTCATGAATAGCAAACTCATCCTAGATCTATCGGTATGAAGACTACTCTGAAAGTAATATTTCCCACTTTATTATGTTGACCCACAGTAGTAGGTGGGTCACAATGTTGGTGGCATGGCAGTAGAGTTTGGATTTTCCTACAGATATACTATATAGATATGCAGATATCCTATAATGTGGATGTGAGCACACTGAAAGCTGGCAACATTTTCCTAGCTGTTCCACCATCATAACATCTGTGAAGTCTGTGAAATCTGCTCTGCTCAGGAAGATTTTTATGAGCACAGCATATAGGTTCTTATTCATTGCTGACAAAAGCACATAGCTAATGGTGATGACTATGTCAAAAGACAGGGTTTTTATAAGCTGAGAATTTGCTCTGTCCAGTAGTGATGTTTAGAGTTATTGTGTTTGCTATGACTGTTGTAGTTTCCATGGAGGTAAACAGGCAGCACTACTTAAAGAGTAATCTAAATAGTATCTCTGTTTTAGTCTGGATGCTTTTTGTTTGTTTTTGCCCTATACAATATATATAATTTTTTATTTATTTTTTATTTTATTTTATTTTATTTTATTTTATTTTATTTTATTTTATTTTATTTTATTTTATTTTATTTTATTTTATTTTATTTTATTTTATTTTATTCTTTTTAATGAGTGCTGTGTGTTTGAGAACTATTAATATTTTAATTTGGAAAAAAAAATAAAGAAAGAAAAAAAAAGAAAAAAAGACTGGTCAGTATATTTTGTCTTTTGGGTAGAGGTAGATAATGCTGAATAAACTGCTATTAGAAATTAAGAAATTGTATAAGTTTCTAGTGATGGATAAGTAAATTCCTTACTATACTTACTATAGAAGAGATCTCCTATCTCAGAGATAGATAGGACAACTATAGATAGAATTTTGTTCTGAGCTTCTGCATTCCCTAGAGCAGAAGTAATTAAATGCCTACTGCATATTTATTAAGTGTTTTCATCAGCTATGAAACCAACACATGCACATACTGAGTCAATAATTGCAAGTACCCTAAATCAAACCCCGAGCATCTGTGGCTGATGTTGTTATATGTTGTGATTGGTTGGTTTGGTCTGATTTTTTTTTTTTATTTTTTTTTTTCCTTCTCCCACCTCCCCCAAATAAATACCTGGCAGGATAGGACATCAAGGCTACTGTATCAGTATTTAGCAAGGTTAATACAAAGGTAATGACATTAAAACTCTAACATAATTATCAAGATTGAGTGCTTAAATCTGGTTATTGAAAAGATGGCAATTCCTCCTCATACACTATTCACTGCTTAAACTTCATGTTCTGGAGAGGTTTTACTTGCTTTTGAATACAGAGAAATAGCCGCACTTATCTGGATTTGAGCTTTTCAATTTGCACTAGTTTGACTTATTTAATACCACACTCTCTCCAGCTTCTTCTAAGAAATTTTCTTGGCTTTGAAAGGCCTGAAGTTACTGAAAGAGTTCATAGAAAGTTAGTATGAAGTCCTGCAAAATGAAGTGCAGTTAGCCTTCAATTACACTTTCTGGTTTATTGAGGACATGTTCAAGAAGTGAATTCTAATTTTGGAAATAATATACTTTGCCTCTGAATTTGTGGATGGAGATCTTTTCCATAACAGAGATGCTACCATGCTCAAAACTCTCTATCAGAAGGATCTTAAAAACACACACACACACAGAATCACACAGAATGACCCGGGTTGGAAGGGACCTCAAGGATCGTGTAGTTCCAACCCCCCTGCCTAGCAGGGCCACCAAACATACACATTTACTAGATCAGGTTGCCCAGGGCCCTGTCCAACCTGGCCTTGAACACCTACAAGGACGGGGCATCCACAGCCTCCCTGGGCAGCCTGTTCCAGGACCTAACCACTCTCTTAGTAAAGAACTTCCCCCTAACGTCCAACCTAAATCTTCCCTCTTTTAACTTAAAACGATTTCCCCTAGTCCTGACACACCTAGTCACACACTGTGACTGAGATGGTCATTATTAATTTTTTTTGTCTGCTATCTCTTTGATTTTCTATTATTTTCTTATTCCTTGAGATTTGTTTTCCTTTTATAATTCAGTGATGACTGTTCATAGCCAAGCATTACTGTGCTTGATATTTTTGTTTTTGAGGGTATTATTGTAGATTGACAAAGATGTGAACTAATAGAAATCTCAAGAAGCAAAAAGAGATGATGAAAATTGGCCTACTATTTCTTGTGCTCTACATTTGTACATTTAATAATTTTAGAACAAATTTACTTAACATTCAGTAACTTAAAACACCTTTTCCTTTGTAGGACTGAATCCTTTGAGGCTAAATGAAGTGTTATTTGTACACTAGGGAAATTTTTTGAGGAGGCAAATTTCATTAAGTCCCAGATCAGAAAGAATTCAGGGACAGCAGCCCTAGCTTAACAAATATATTTGACTTTTCCAAGGATAACTGAGTAAAGTGACACAGGGATATGGTTGACATTATTTTGTTTAAACTTCTAAAACACATTTTATATTGCACAACAGATAAAAGTCATTTTGAAAATAAAGTCTCTTGAGGTTATAGGAGGAATAAAATAAACTGAAATGTGGCTAGAGGAAAGAAGATCTATGATTTATGCAGTAAACGTGGGCTAAAAGGCAGTCATTAGAACATATTTGTTATTTTTTATGTAGCTCCCAAATCTCTTTTCTAACAGTCAACTGTAGAGTTTGTAAAGAATATTAATTAGTTTTTAATCCATGTAGAATAGATTAAGCATTAGTAACCTAATTCTAGAGCCTGATGAAGCTAGGTAATCAAAGTCTTCATAAATCAATTCAGTATCAATTGTCAATTTATCTCCTTTAAAAAATCCTATTTAATACATTTTTATAATATTTATGGAGAAAAATCCTAATCCTAATCTCTCATTTTACTGCCTATCTTTAGATGTTTATGTTAGAAAACAACCCAAAAATTAGTGTTAATGACTGATATAACTGTATAACAAAAGTTAATGCCTTGCTTGCTTCCTGATGGTGGCTGAAATGCTGAATTGCATTGAACTGTCACATATCCTTGTCTTCATGGAACGAGGAAAAAGCAAATGAACAAACAAACAAAACTACACAAAAGATTAACATGGTAGGAAGGAAAAAAAAAAATTAAAAGAAAAAAAGAAAAGAAAGAAACTGGAGCAGGAGTGTACAGGAGTCCCTTTTCCTGAACAGAATCATACTTCAGCAGAGTTCTTACACTGGTTTTAACTATATGCATGGTTTAGTTGAGCATAGTTCAATTTTGCTACTTTGACAAACTGGTTTCAAGCCTCCTGTTTTTGAAGGAAGTCTGTGACTGACTCAAAGGATCTTGAAAATAAATACTTGATAAAGCATTTCAGCCTAAAGCCAGAAACGTATAGAAATAGTGTGGGAACAGATGATGAAAGAATGAAAAGGAGTTTAAACTGGGAGTTGTTTCTTTGCCTTAACAATTAACATTCAGCTAATAAAATTAAGAGAGTTGCAGTGAATTAAAGTAAAATATTTAAGCCAAGTGCTTTCTCTCTCCAGCATGATCTAATAAACATGTAATTTCAAATATTTTTGCAGATGTGATTAGGAAGCAGCAAGAATTATTTGGGGCATGATTTTGTTACACAGGGATAGTTTGTAGATTAAATGAGTTTGAAAGTTAAATTTGTAGGGGTTTTTTTTTTTTTTTTTTTTTTTTTTTTTTCTAACAACCAAGTGCCTTGGATTAATAGTACAAGGACATCCTGAATAAACATCATAAAGCACTTTAACTCAACACTGTTTTTTGGCACAATATACTCCTGCAACAGGAACTTCATATTTTGAATCTATTAACAGCACATAAATTATTGATTAACTTACCATATATCAAGAGTAATTTGGCAACTGTCAGGCATCACTGAACCATAGATTAACATAACACCACAACACCACTGTTGTGCCCAATGCCTTCTGAGCAATCTATTTCAGACTAGATTTTTCTTTTTTCTTTTTTTTTTTTTTTTCCCCACAGATACTTATTCTCTATTCAAGTCATAAAAGACACTTAATCTACTTTACTTGCTTGTTACTATTCTGTCTATAAGCATACCTCTGTTTCGTATTGACTGGAAGAAGTCATTGTTTATCATCACTGATTCTGAAAGCACAGTAACATCAGCTATTTAGCAGAAGGGATTTTCAGTGTAGGTGAAAGTCAGCAAAAAACTTGGGGTGAGATTCTGGAACAATTTTGTCATTTTGTTTCCTCTGGGGGTCCTGGAATGTGAAAGGAAGTTACAATAACAGCAAGATGTGGTTATAGGTGGCAACAGCCCATTTCTTCAGCTAGATCTCAGCAGGGAGACCATTCCTGTTGAATAGTGGCTTGCTTCTCAAATGGCTTTTGCTAGAAAAAATTTAGTGGGTAAGCAATTTTCATCACATGGAGAGAACAAAAGATAGGCTTTTCCAGTTTGCCCAGTGCTGAAATTCCACATTACTACTCCATCTGTTGTAACTGTAAGCTAAGGAGAAGTTTGACGCTTCTTCCATTGCTGCTGCTATTTCCCTGTAGGGTAACTAAAAACACTAATAGCTTAGAAACTTTGAGGTACTTCAGAAAGCAGTATGAATCTCAAAGGTTATCTGATGTTTCAGGATCACTTTTTCCACTGAAATTTTATCTTGTCATACCAGGTCAAGTGCTTGAAAGAAATTCTGTGTTCAATTAAAAAAAAAAAAAAAAAAAAAAAAAAAACTTCAGCAGAATGTGATTTACCCCAGGAGAAAAAAAAAATAATAAAAAACTCCACAATGAATTTCACAAAAGGCTATGTCCCTACACAGTATCCCAAGTTAGCTCAAGCATGAAGGGCAGATGAGGCTAACACAAAAGAGGCTATTCTCTTTTGGTGAGCTGAAAATTCTAGCATATCTAGTTAGAAATGTTCAGTAATGTGTTTTCATTTGCTTGAAATAATTTTGTACAAACATTTTCTTTCCATGAGAAAATTAAGAGAACTAATCCCCTATGAATACCAAATTCTGAGTAAGATGTGAATCTTTTGAACTACCGCTGAATATCACGGAAATTGACTGCATGGAGTTTTCTCAACTAAAAATACAGTTATAATTAAATTATTGTTTTTCATGGAAAAAAAAAAAAAAAAGAAATGTCAGTTATAAAACAAAACAGTCTTTTACAGGAAATATGAACGTTATTTTAATTCATATTAACATTTAATATCACTCAAAACAATAATTATTCAGTACAATATGTTTGTTTGTTTCATCTTATAAAAAATAAACAACAACAAAAGCTAACAAAGTCTCACTTTAGAAATCAATGTGGTATGGCATACTGAAAGTCTAGTTAGAAATTACTAAAAAGAAAAAAAAAGAAATATGTATATATATTTTTTAATAGATAGTTTAACCATTCGAACAATCATTTACAACTTTTTATTACTTTTTTTTTTTTTTTTTTTTTTTTTTGGTGGTGTTTACTCCATCTCACTAAGAAGAACTGTAGTGTAGAAGAGCATTTTTCATGGGGATGGAAATGAGAAATCAGACAGTTTTATTCAAACCAGTACATCTTTGTAGCTTATTATATTATTAAGCTTTCAAAAGACCACTCAGAACAAAACCCAGATCTGAAAGTTGTATGGAAGAATGAAACTCACATCCATTTTCTATTCATTCAGATTGATAAAAAAAGATCAGAAGTTTAAATAAAAAGGAAACAAGAACAGGCAGTATTTCTTTAGAAAATAAAGCCATCAATATATCAGTGTTATCGGGCATAAATTGTCTTATTCTTGTTTATCATCATTGGTTTTAACTCTTGAAAACATACCTGACTCATGTGCTCACATAGAGGAAGTTTATTTCTTTCAAATAACTCTTGGAAGTGAGTATAGAGATGATAACCGAGACAGCTTGTTGAGGAGTTCATATGCTTTGACTCTAATTTCACTTTTCAAATTAGAGTTATTAAAGATAGCAATTAAATATCACATTTCAGTGATATCTTAAAAGACTGGAAAAAAAAAAAAATAATCTAACATATCTGCTCTTCAAGAAAAGAGCAAAACAACATAGCCAATGTCAGCATATAATCTGTGGGAGATATCCAAATGGTAGAAGGTACATAAAAGGTGTAAAACATAAGAGCTTGTGAGAATAGAAGACAGGTTGAATCAGTTAACTGTGCAGTGATGACCACTCCTAGGTGACAGTGAATGCTAACCATGTACTATAACTGACCCCATAATATACATTTTCTTCATGCAAAAAGAGCAAGCAAGTAGCTCATCATCATGAGTATGCAGAACTAAATCCAGAAGTACTTACTAACATGCAGTGCTCATTAAGGAATACTAACAGCTTTGGTGTCATTTCATATCACTTCTGTTCATGCATCAGTAAACATGGTTTCTGTCAATCAATCACATCATCTGAAGATATTAATATTTGTGGGATAAGCTGAATGATCTAAATCACATAAGTCTTTTGAACAATATTAGAGTAGGACAACTAAACAAAAAATGTCATGCTAAAGGGTAAATGTTGAACTCACACCATAAACAAAGCTACAGGTGTAGGTTAATATGCTGGGGAAGTATTAAGGAACTAATTCAGTGAAAGATATTGAGGTAATTAGTATGCAAAGACCTATTTATTTTGAGAGTCCTCTTTCTCTTCTAAGAATGTTATCAATATAACAAAATATAATAGTACTTCTGATGGACAGCTCATTTTTTCTTTTCTATTGCAATGTTTTATTCCTGTCTTTTACAGTACATGGCTGGCTAGTTTTAAGATATAATATTTGCTGTTCTAGAGACTCTACAGACACACCACAGATCTAGGGTATGAAATGCTTCGTAAATGTTTGAAAAAGGCTTCCCGCCTCATTGGTTTTCATAATGTATCTCTACTCCACAAGCAAAAGGTTATCCTCTTCTGACACTCCCAGAATGCGTGACTGCTAAGAGGAGGAATAGTGGTCTGACAAATGGGCAGGCTTAGTAAGGCAAATTTATGTTTTTAGCTCTATTTGCAGAAAAGATATGTGGTGTAGCTTTTGTTTTCTGATTTATTTATTTATTTATTTATTTTCCTCTCTCTCTTTCTGTCTGTATGTCCATCCTGCAGGTGTACTATGGACTGACATTTCCAAAATAACCCCCTCGGAGATCCACAAAGCAAGCAGACAGAAAGCTGGCAAGTAAAGGGAAGAATAAAGGCACTTTCATATTTTTTTTGCTAAAGGAAATGATGGCACTTAAAAACCTACTGTCAATTTTTAAGTCATACTTTATGCTGCTTCTTTTATTTCTCCCTGTACCGAACTATGATCATTAAAAAAAAAAAAAAAAAAAAAAAGGCTCAGATTATGGTTATACAAAGAGATTAGTAGGGGAAGAAAATCATCCTTCCATTTAAACAAATGCGTATGCTTAGAAATCACAGAGTTGTGTTCACTGCTTTATACTCATCTGATCTGATTTATTGGCCATTCACATACAACAGAAGACTCAAAAACTAGAATTACACTTCTAAAACAGACTTACTGGCAAAAGAGCCGTGACTATGGGAATCAGTGTCTGATTCCCATAATTCCTAAAATTCAAGCTAATATACACATCCATATTCAAACACATATATCAGATTTAGAAAACATATAATTGAATGGAAATATAGTTTTTATATATATAACCAACAACAAAAAAGGTCTCTTACCCTTGCTGTGTAAAGAGGCAGGGCAGGGAAAAGAATCCCTGGGAAGAAAAGAGAAAGAAAACATTAGGGGAGGGCTTTAGCTTGGCAAGACAATAAAAAGACTAGAGTGTGGTAACAGGGAACAGAGACGTAATGAGAAAGACAAGAGATAAGCAGCTCTTGCTATTTGTTTGCAAGACAAGAAGTTAAGGAAAATATTGAGTGCTTAACTGCAGACTTACCAAACAGGAGGAAACATTTTTGTGACAGGAGGAAACATTAAATGTACAGTTTAATCTGTAGTTGAGAATGAGTTTTAAAATTAGCAAATCCCTGAACCTTCATAGAAGTCAATCAGGTAACAGTAGCAGTTGTAGACCTCCATGTTGAATAAATTACCTTGCAGCTAAACTGCCTTTAGAAACTAAGTCATCCCTTAGTAGCTAACACTCTGTGCATACACCCTTTGAAATATATTTTTTTAATAAACATTCTCAGAAAGAACAAAATATCAAATAATTTTTCTAGTCAAAATATGTTTATCAGGACAGATGAATAATTGGTTTACTACTAAGTGATAATGTTCTTCCAAATTTCATAAGCAGAGATCGTCATAGAGCACATTAATATTACACTATAAACCAGAACTAAAAAGGTAGTAATCCTGATATTTGACTCGGGTCAGCTGAATTATCAGATAAAGTTCTAAGTTAGACAAAGACTGTGAGTAGCAAAATGGACACAAACTTCAAATATAGACACAAAGTGCAGACATTTATCTTACAGTATCTGATCTGCAGGTACACTACCTCCAAACCATCCACCACCTTTTTCTTGTATGAACAGCCAAGGGTTTAACTTTGCCATGTGACTGAAACCTTCACAACATCACTTAGGTGCAGAACAATAACAGAGAACCTACCAGGTGAAGCAGATGGTGCTGAGGATCCAATGTCCACACTATCTGTGTCATGCAGAGTTTTACATTACATTTGTTTTAGTTTAATCCTGAGGCTTAATTTCCCAATAGTTGTTGGATTGCATTTAATGTGGCACATATTCCAGATTAGCTTCATCTGGAGGAAATCTATCCCATACACTCCCATAATTGCTACTCTCTGAGAACCAAAAGAGCACTGCTATTCAAACAGAAACACTAAAGCAGATGTGTGCAGAATAAGTGGATTTTTATACTAACACAAGTTTACAATCTTAGTATCTTCCTATGACTGAGAATGAAGAGAACTTTGCTTCCTCTGAGATATCCAGAAAGGTTATTCAATACAATTTTCTCCTTTAATCTTCATTCATAGACTCCAAAAACAGCATTTAGCTTGAGCCAGATTGAGGAATGTATTGATTTGGCAGCCACAATTTATGATAACAAACATTGTTTTCTCTTACAGGAAGCTGACATGTTTTTCACTGATGGAAATGGAATTACAGAGAAGAGAGAAAAAGGAGATCAATCATGACTCATTACATCTTCACCGCAATTAATGTTTCTATAGACATCAGACGACAAATTCACCAATATACTTCATTATTTTTAAACTAGTTTTGTCTTACTCCTAAAAATAATGTGATTACTGTGTTATTACCTGCAAGATACCAAAGGCCAGAACTACAAATATCTGCCTATTTTTGTATACAAAGTGTATGGTCTGGGGCAGAGCATGCAAACTATAAAATAAAGACCTATAGAAATCTGTGTTTGTACTCTATAGGCCTAAATAACAATCCCTTCTCTGTAGTTCAGATTGCTCTCTACTACTGCATATATTCTAACAATTATCAAAATGTCTATACTGGATTAAAATCTACCTAAATCTTTAGCTTTCTCCTCATCTGCTCTTCAAAATATGCATATCTAAGATATTTTTTTCTTAAATTCATGGTCTAGGCACTCCATGTAATCCACTGCAGTAGCCCATGAGTCTATGGTTGCTCTTCTGAACTGCTTTTTATTTCTTTTACAAAAGTTTGGAAATAAACTTAAGGACACTTTGATTAAATTTAATCCATTTTCTTGAACCTCCCTTTTTGTTAACATCTTCCCAGAATTCAGTTTGCTATCTAGCAAATTTGTATGAAAGCATTAGATCTGATTTGGTTTTATTGGTTCAAGAGTCAAAGCAGACTGAGAGACATGAAGCTGTGACACAGTAATCTGTATGATTTTATATAAACAGGTTATCTCTTTTATCACTAATTCACATGCATATTATACAACAATTATCTCTATCCCATCCACAAAGTAGAGGCAGACTGAGCAAGAGCAATTCCTCCTTTCTTAACAGGACTGACAATAGCTTTTAAATCCATTGTGGCCTAAAATAATGGTCTTTAAGAGCAGACTGCTCCTAAACATAAAACAACTATTACATTTAAGAATGTATTTTTTCGTTAGGGCTATGCACAAGTGGTTTTATGTTAATTAAGATGTCTGCTTTAGCATTGTTCCTCAAATTTATCTTACTGAAATGCATGTATGTCAGTAAAGCACCACGGATCCTCTGTATATATATGTAGGCATTTGCATTTAAGCATTCACACATTTGTATCAATAAGCAAGATGTATAAATGCAAGCACTTTAAATATATATGAAAGCATGAACATAATTACTGAAATGTTTTCTTCTTTTTCATTTTTTGAACTTCAACAATTTGAAAAGAAATGCATTAGCATTTACTTTCTGAATGTTCAACAACAAAACTTTTTTTGTTTTAAAACAAAACACTGCAAGTTAAAACTTTTTTTTTTTTTTTGGGCTTAATACTTTCTAGGACCTAAAACTTTCCAAATCTTTATGACTTTTAGCGCAATAACAAAGAAAGTTTTACCAAGAAATACCATTTAGTATTTGATTCAGAATTTCTGAATGTGTTTCCATTTCTGCTCTTTATAAATATTGACAAGTAATTACAAAGAGAATCTATGATACAAAGCCAGGGATTATTTTAAGAAACATATTAAAAATATCCTATAGCCACCTGTGCCCTATATTCCTGTGCAAAACTTCTGCACAGTTAGACTAAGCCAAGAACAGAGGTAACATATTTGAAAGCAGTGTTTTTTCCCTGTTAAAATGCAAGGAGAGCAAATCAATCTTTTTCTTTTATTGTCTTGAAATGAAATATAATTGCATAGCTAAAACATTTTAGTTTAAAAACAGTTCTGAAAAATGTTTTGAAGCAATGAGAAAATTCTTTGGTATTTTAACTCCAGGGATGAAATTCCAGCTCCATTAAAGTTAGGTCTTCAATTTACTTTATCAGAGTTTAAGTTTCATTATTCTTTTTTTGCTTATATCAGAAAAGGAGTACACATTCCTTATATATATACTTAGGATCTTTCTGTAACACACTGCTGTGATAGTTGTGAATTCCAGATAATCTTCTAATCATTTGGGAAGAACTGGCATTTTTGTCAAAGACCTGTACAGCAAAAATAGTTTCCATTCACTTTTTTTTTGTTTTGTTTTGTTTTTTGTTTTTAAATTGCACATTACTATGCAAGTAAAATGCAAGAAAGCTATCCAGTTAATCTGGCTTTTCCTTATTATACATTAGCTTTGCATAAATTCTGTCTGTGCAGAACTTGTTTATACCTTAAGAAAGAAGCACTAATCCTAATTGTTTTTAGCAGTGTTTTTTTGTGACACTAAATTCTGAAAGCCTATGTTGTTCTATGAATATATTAAAACAAACAAACAAACAAACTTCTGGTTCAAGAAGTTACATATTCCTTGTATGTTATTATGGAATTTATTGTTGATTTTACATGGCTGTGTCTTTCCTCTATGAGAATTTTCAAACCTTAAAAGAAGTGACAGGTGTTACATCTAGAATGAAGATAAATTTATGATTAAAAATAAAACAAGAAATTAGTAAGAAAACTTATTTATGGGGCGATTTCTATCTTGTGGTTGACTTTTGATGTGGAAGTACTCAACTGCCTGTCTGATGGGCTCTTCTTACATTCACTTTTGCCTTTCAGAATATCACCATTTTCATAAGGAAACAATGCAATGAATAAAATGCCAAGGATTTACTCTTTTTTTCTAAGTTGTGCTAACTTCCACCTAAGTTCAGCAGAAAGCAATTTTTTTTTAGCCTGTTGAGTTAAATATGTAACATCATTCTTTTGCCTTTAAGAAACAAACGAATGAAAACAGAAAAATGACCAAACAGAAAACCTTTCAGGAAATATGTTGTACAAGACAGATCTCAGTAGAGAAAACAGGGAAGCTGGAACAAGGACCAGCGGAGTCTAGTTCTTGGTTTCTTGTGAGAGGTTTGGGAAAGCAAGATATGGACTGTCAACTGGATTATACTGAAAGCAATATAGTTTAGTGAAATCAGGGGAAGAGGATCTGCAACATGGTAACAATGAGAAAAATGGAGAATTTCTTTTAACAGAGCTGGCTAGAAAAGGAAGTCTTTATGAGCCAAATAATAATTGTCTGTACATTCTGTCTAAATAAGCAGATTTGTACTACCTAGATACTCGGGTGAACATTTTTGAACAAAATGTTTTATCTTCATGTGTTTGAATATAATTATTCACAAAGAAACAGAAAATGTTCTTGAGCATATAGCCACCAAATAATTTAGGTTGGAGGGACCTCTGGACCTCTGGAGTTTAACTCCTTCAACCTTCTTTGTGGAGCAGGGACAATTTTAGGCTCAACACTTATATGGCACTTCATCATAGCAAAATCTATTCCTAACATGTAAACATAATCTTATTTGTTACAGGATTTTTTGTTGCCTCTCATCTTGTCACTGTGCCTTTCAAGGATGAAACTGTCTCTGTCAGTAATTACATCTTTTATTAGGATATATTTAAAGGCAGCATCTAGGTCTCTGCCTTACCTTCTCTCTCTCTCTTTTTTTTTTTAGGGTTGAACAAAACCAGTCCACTCAGCTCAGCTTCTCCTCACACTTCGCTGAAGCCCCTTGATGTCCACAGGGCTTCTTTTCTGAATCCACTCCAGTATATTCAATTTCTTCATGTACAGGGAATCCCTGACATCACCACAAGGAAGCCATGCCGAAACCTTCCTGAAACCAAAGTCAGCAACATCCAGAGCTCACCCCTTGTACTACCAGTAACTGTAGTACAGGACACAGTCATATTTGTCAGGCACAATTTCTCCTTGGTGAACCTCTACTGGGTCTTCCCAGCCATCCTTGTGTTTCCTGAGCCTGACCATGTCTTCAGCAACTGTATACTAACACACATACAGGAACAAATCAAGGAGCATGATTCCCTTTGAGCAATATGGCATCATTTTACACCTTTGGGGCTTTTTTTTTTCTTTTTTTCTTCTTTTTTCTTTTTTTTTTCCATTCCTTAATATAAAGACTGTACATTATTTGGAGAGAAAAACTCTCCCTATTGCTAGAGCTTTATATTTCTGACACTGACAAAAAAAATAATATAAAGAAGTTCAGCTAAAACTTCACTCTGGCCTCAACTGCTCTAAGCACTGCTCTCTTAAGAACTATTCTTTTTTTTCTTCTTTTTTTTTTTTTTTTTTCCTCTATAAAAGTCATTATTTCTGAGATCCTGAAATCCATTTAATGTTTTCTACCTGCAACAAAAAGATGTTCTTGGCAAAACCTACTAGCTTGCTCACTAAATCAAACAGCCAGGAAGGACACATTATTCTGACAGGCATTGAGCCTGAAGGGTACTGAAAAGTGTACCTCAGATTTTCCTTTTACCTTCCAATTAAATTAACAGACTGAGGCTGTTTTCTTTCTCTCTGACATAGTGCATATTTATCTGACAATGTTTGTTTTGAGGAAACCATAGGGAAATTCCAGGTTGGAATTTTGATTTCTTCTATTCATAATGGACACTGGCTACTACCCTGCCTCATAATTAAGTAAGCTGTCAACATATGTTGTAGTCACTGGAGAAAGGTACACTGTCAGTACTTTTCCCAAATAAAAAGCACATTAGAAGCATCTGGTCGAAAAAGGTGGAGGTAAATGCAAAGTGAATTTTTCAGTTTCCTGTATGATTATTAACAATTGAACTTCTGAGTTTTTGCTAAAACTGCTCAAGAATTTTGGTACTTTCTTCAAAGCAGATCAGTACCTGAAGAAAATTACAGTAATTAGTAGATAAATTTCATTCTGAAAAGTATGGTCTGATATCTGTGTTGGGATGGGGAAATGGTTTTGGTTTTTTGTAAGGTTTTAATAGGAATTTTTACTAGGAGAAAAACCAGCAGAAGGCCAGATAAATTGAAAAATGTTATTACAATGATACGTATTTCATAATCCTTAGCCTAACGTCATGGAATTAGCCACTTCAATACCAGCAATAAAAACAACATAACTGATAAAAATCATCATCACCAAGGCAATCTCTTTGCCCCAAAATAAATAAACAATTCAGTTAGTAAAATGGGAAAGTATGAACAAAATACAAACACTGGAGGTGAATGCTTCATTCCCTAATAAATAAATAAAAAATAAATACAGTCTTCATTTGAGACCTACGAACAAAATAAAGCAAGATTTATTGGTGTTCTAAAAGGTGTTCTGCCTACAAGGCAATAAGCTAAGTTCAAGAACCACAGCAGGTGAATGTAATTACACATAATTGCCTATCTTGGTTGCTCAACACTTGGAAAAGTGCTGTAGAAAAAAACGAATCCTTCTATTCAGCATTATTAACACTGAAACTTTTTTTTTTTTTTTTTAAATTAAAAAAGGGCTGTGTATTTTAATGATTATGAACACACAAATCAAAGATCTGGGTCTCAGCAAAGCTGGATTATCTTCATTAAAGTATACCCTAGAATCGAAGCAATGATCTACCACTGCAGAGAAAATGCCTCTAGGATATGATATACAAATGAAACAAAACATCCTGTGTTGCTTCCGTAACACTGACTTAAAAGGATACAGTCAAATTTAGTATTTCCACCACTCACAGTAGGACAGTATTTTCTTTTAATATTTACAGAGTACATACTGACCAAAACATGTTGCATGAGTTCAATTAGAAATACAAATATTTCTTTTGCTTCTCTGATAAGTGTCAAAAATACCAAAATGCCTTTTACACTCAGCTTAAACATATGAAAGTCTTCCCTTTGCTAAGCTTTCCAAGATAATGCTGTGTAATATATTCAGTCACTGCAGTATTAAAAAGCTTTACAAACACTCTATGATTTAGTAAGAGCAAAGGAAATTAGAAATAGATTTTTACCTTATGAATCCAAAGAAATCAGTGTGATACTTTAAGCAAATCCTTCTACAGGGTTCTTATTGATTACCAAAAAATGCTTTGGCTGCACCATGCTAAGAATCAAGGTAGTAATGCTTGAAGTGAATTTACCAGCTGATACAAGCAGATTAAATTTTCTTGATAAGACACAAATTAAAAATATAAACAACCCTCCACTAATGCACACACAAACTCCAGATAGAAATTTGACCTGCAAAATATTTTAGACATTCAAAATCTGAAAAATAAATTAGTGTAATTCTATTACTTGTTCTAGTTTCAGATTCATATTTAGCAAATTGAGCACCTCTGCTGATGTATAAAAAAATCAGCATAAAGTTCAGTGTAAGGCAGTAAAAGGAGCCCAGTGAATCCATAATGTCAGAGAATGGCTTGGATGGAAGCAATCTTAAAGATCATATAGTTCGAACCCATCTGCCATGGGCACTACTGCCATCCAGTAGGTCAGTTTGCCCAGGGGTAAGACATTTTTAGGACTTTTTTTTAGGTTCTTTAGAATCTACTTCAATGATCGAAGTAGGTAAAATAGGCGGTAAAATATTTTCTATGTAATTCAGAAAATAAAAAGTTGTGACCAGCTTTGCTGGCTGGTGTAGTAGAATTTGGAGAGATTGTTATGGGCGATCAGCAGTCATTATTTGGCTACAAATCAGTGTAACAGTAGACTGCATACTGAACAAAACAATTGATTATTAGACTTGTTTATACATATTTCTTTTCTCTGAAGTGCTCTTTGTAGCTTAATTACTGGGTTTTTCCCCTAACTAGATTTCAGCCCAGAAGTGCTAGAAACTGCATTTTGACACTTTAGATTCAAGTTGATTTGCCTTTCAGTGAGTGTAAGCTCAGTCACAAGTAAATGCCAATTATTCAGTAATAACAGAAATGCACTACAATAATTCTTGTCTTATGAGTGTTCAATTTTGTAGTAACTTATTTTCTTTCAGTGAGTTCTCACAGAATGATTCATCATTAACCTTACATATTCTGGAAGAAAAAAAAAAAATGAAAACAGGAAAATAGCTTAACATTTATTATAATAGAAATATTTATGATTCTATACTAGTTCTTATGAAATACCAGTCCATAGGATTCAAAGGAAAATGTGTTTGTGGATGAACTTATATTACAGCATTCCAAGAAAGATGACAAATCGACAAATCATTTTTGGCTGATACCCTTGCAAACCAGAGGACCTAGTAAAGCCAGAACAGTGTTTGACGTAATCTGAAATGATCCTTCCAAATATGGAGCAATGCCCACCTCCCCTTTGATTGAAAATAAATCTGGTACTGGTTTTCTTCAAGGATATTTTGGTTCCCATAGTCAATATCTACAGGAAGTAGAAGACTACTACAAGACTTATAAATTTGCAAGAACTGATAACAGTATCCACTGTGTTCTGGTGTTGTATACCATAATGTAAGATCTAATTTATACAGGGAATTCTAACTCACCAACTTTAAAGTAGTTAGTTAAGCTGATGCAACCACTCCTCCCTTAGTTCAAGTACTTTACTTTACATCCTAGTACGCAGCTGTTCCTTGAGGATTAAAAATTCCAATAATAATTTAATATCACAATACTCCAAAGTCTTTTCCAGAGCAATCTTTAAACATAAACCATCATCCCTCCCCTTGAGTTACTTTTACTATCTCATAAATGCCACAGGTATTCCTGTATATTAAATGAAACACATAAGTAAAATCAATAGATTTTTACATTATTAATTTAAAATATCTATAAAAAATGGAGAGTAAGTTCTATAAATAAGCAGGGTAGAAAGTTCATATTTCATAATTCATTAATTATAAATTGCCATTGTAGATCTTAGTAGAGCAACATAAATGGAATGGACAAGATTGCTATCTATCCTTCATTTCAGGAATAAGCTCCTAAGAAAACCCAGGAGACTGACATTCATGATTTACCGCAACAACTCACTCTAGCAATTTTACAGGTTGTTGAGTTTGCCTTCACATTTTGTGGATACCAATCAAAAATTGGCTTAATATCTTCAGAACAAACATTATGAAATAGGTTGTAGCTTGCATGTTTCACAACCAAACCAGTCAATACTGTTTTCATAGCACATATTTGTAGCATGGTGTGAAGTTGTACATTAGGAAAGGCTGACATGGATTTACTTTTCATATACTTTTGGATACCAGCTTTAAATGTGTTGAAAGCAGAAGCAGAAGCTTGAGATGTTTCTCCCTCTTCTTTTGAAAAAGGTATTCCACACAATTCTGTCTTTTGTCTCCAGAAATTACTAAGAACTCACTGGAATATTATTAAAAAACAAACAAACAATCAAACAAACAAAACAACAACAACAACAACAAAACCTAATTACTACAAATTAAATGGACATTGTTTCCCTTTATTTCTCCTATTTCTTATTCTCTAAAAATGAACTAGCATTGAGCAATGTTTATAAATGTTGCATTAAGAATTGTAGCAGAAAGCAGCACAGACATCAAATAATGGCAATTTACATAAGTTAAGATAATGGAAAAAAATATAAATGGTCATTCCATTCTGTCATGAAGTGGAATAAATTCAGCACCCAAATGATAATCTTGTAAACCCCTTGTTATGCTTATGACAGAATAAGAATGAAATCTTATAACAAACATCATTAGCACTAACTATCAACACTTAAAAGCGATTGTATTAATTAAAGTCTCTGTGGATAGTGTTTATTTCTTTTTCCACATAAAGAAGTATCAAAATACATCACTTCCAACATGATATTGGCAATATGTTCTACATCCCCTTTTATAGTTTTTTCAACAGTAATTATCTTGATCATGACAGGAGATTTTTTTCATGATGGTATAATAGGATTTCAGACAGCTGTATGACAAGACACATTAACACTGTACCATATAAATGTTAGCACACCACTCACTGTAACAAAAAGATTAACTGTATAGAATTTAAATAAATATACCTATGTTGTCTAGACTGATAGAAGTCAATCATGTTTGCCAGAGAACCAGATTTCGAGATCTCAACTATCTCTGGAGTACCACTATTAAAATTCTATGACAACGTCCAAAACATTCTTACTCTCATTTCAATGGCAGATTTCTTTCCTCCCATCCAAAAATTGTCTGTGTTATTTTTTCCTAATTAATAATACTGGCCTTAGCTCTGACGATGAAATTAAGATAATAATTATAGAAAAAATCCTATCAAGCAAGTTAGGCCATCATTAAGTTTTGACACATCTACAGTTTTATTTGGGAATCATACAAATCTGTGTTATGCTGAGTAGTTATTTATGATGTCCTCAAATGTCAGGAGTACTCAGACTACTCAGATGCTAAATTCTGAAGGTGCTGTCTATCAGATTTAAGATCTACAGAAAGAAGTGAAAGATCACAGGCTGTTTCAGTTTCTTCTCAAATTCATCATGCTTACAGTTATTTTTGTATCCCACAGGTTTCATTTTGGGGAACAGGAAAAGGTGCAGTAAGCAGACTGTAATTAAAATGCCAAGCACACAAAATATAACAATAATGTAAAAGGACAAAACCTTTCTTTATGAGAATTTCCATACTGTCAGAAGTGTGTTAAAAAACACCTCAAGCCTGAACTCAGGAAAACAGATCCACAAAAGAGATCTACAAAGCTATTGTCATGAGGTTCTGAGTGACTGAAATCACAAGGAGTATTTCCTTTGGTCTGGGAAAAAGGCAAAGGAATGAAAACAAATACAATACTCAGAGTCAAAATAGGGAAGTAGTATGGCCATTGCACAAGGCTCCCATGGAACCTCCAGTGAAATGCTCTGTAAAGTTGTGCATACAAAAGGAGATCAAGCTGGGATAGGAGCTGGGAGGAAAGGCACCACAGACAACCTAAACCATAAGACAAGGTTTCATCTCCGTCTAAAATAGTGAAGCCTGCAGATGAGAGAATAAGCCCTGTTGAGATTTTCCTCTCCCCTTCAGAAACATTCATGGTATTACAAAACAAATATAAAATGTTAACTAAAAATAACCAGATAGGAAACACCTTTGAACCTTTTTGTGTTCTTAATCAGTTAACTGAAAGACTAATTTAAAAAGTGAGCAAAGGAACAAAAAAACTTTCTTCTGCATGGCATTTCTTGTATTTGAATTAAAATTACTCATATGTAAGTTAAAGTCCTATTCCATTGCTGAGACTTTATTACACAGAAAACATTACTTCACTGAATACTGTAGAAGAGCATTTTGTTCATCTCTTCAGTACAGTTACACATGGAGAGTGCCTCTTGCTTTTCACAGTGGAAACAGAAAAAGAGTGAACATTAGGAAGAAAGAAGCCTTTGTACAACGGAAGAACTTCAGAAGTTAAACACATTTAAATACAGCTATCCAACATATACATCAAGCAAAAGTAATAATGTTGAGCTGAGTAGTGTTTTTGTGAGACAATTTCAAGAAATGGATTCTTAAAATTGTAATAAAGCAGGTTTAAGTAATGAGCTAAAGAAACTGCATAAATAACAAGGTTATTCTCAGGTGGTTTTGAAAGCAAAAGAATAACTGATCCCTGGAAGTGCCTTCTATTTTTTGAGGAACATTTCTTTCTGGGTACGAAAACCTCTCTATCTATTTTCATTTAAACATAGAATTATAGAATCATTAAAGTTGGAATGGACTTTAAAAGGTCATCCTATCCAAATCTCCTACAATGAAGAGGGACACCTATAGATATATGAGGTTGCTCAGAGCCCCATCCAGCCTGATCTTGAATGTCTCCAGATATGGAGCATTCATCATCTCTCTGGGTAACCTGTTCCAGTGCTTCCTGTCACCACAGACCATGCTTTGGTCTGGTTTGTCCCCTTGTTTTGTTGTAACCCCACCTTAGATAAAGAAGGGTCAATACTGAGTCTCCCCAGAGCCTTCTTTTCTCCAGGCTGAACAGCCCCAGCTCTCTCAGCCTGTCCTCACAGGGAAAGCATTCCATCCCATAGATCATTTTTGTGGCTCTCCTCTGGCTGCACTCCAACAGCACTCTAAAATATTTTGTGTATCAGTTAATGAGAAAACTTGCAAAAGGGAAAACTTTCTCTTGCAGAATGAAAGACGTATTTCGGTGGATATTTGTTTAGCAGATCAGTGATAAAAGTGGTGTCACTCAGAATTCTGTACTGGGCCTCGTGCTCTTTCATATGCTCTTTTTCTATTTACTCTTTTGAATAAAAGTTGATGGACCTGGACTTCTTTAGCTTAGAGAGAAGTAAACTCCTGGCAACCAGGCAGCCTGACCTAGTGGGTGGCAGCCCTGCTGACAGTAAGAGGGCTGTAACTAGGTAATCTTTTGGGTGCCATAATCAATGACATCAACAGTGGGATTGAGAACATCCTCAGCAGGTTAGTGGATGACACCAAACTGTAGGGTGTGGTTGACATACTTAAGGAATGGGATATCATCCTAGGCAGGATCCAGCAGTGGACCAGGCAGAATCTCATGCGTTTCAACAAAGGCAAGTGCAAGGTCTTGCAGCCGCATCACAGCAACTCCCACTATTACTACAACTAGGGGGACAAACGAACAGAGCCCAGCCCTGCTAAAAAGGTCTTGGATTCTAAGCTGGACATGATCAAGCTGCATGTTCAGAGAACCAACTATATTCTTGGCTGCATCAAAATAAGCATGGTCAGCAGGTCAAGGGAGGTGATCCTGCCCTCTGCTCTGTACTGGTGCGTTTTCACCTGGAGTACTGTATCCAGGTGAGAAACTCTTTAGCAGGGACAGGACAAAGGGAAATGGCTTCAAGCCAAAACAGGGGAGATTGCATATAAGGGAAAAGACTTTTATGATAAGGGTGGTGAAGCACTGGAACAAGTTGTCCAGAGAGATGGTGGATGCTCCACCCCGACAACATTCAAGATCAGTTTGGATGGGGCTCTGAGCTACCTCATATATCTGTAGGTGTCCCTCTTCACTACAGAGGAATTGGACAAGACGACCTTTTAAAGTCCCTGCAAACTCTAATGATTCTATGATTTTATCCCAGCATTTGGCTTCCTCTTTGCAGATATTTTCTCATTGCAAGGTGCTTTCACTCAAAAAGAACAAAAAGAAATTTGTGAAGTGTTTTGAGAAGTTTAGCTGAATTCACAAATGGCTACTTCTTTCTTCCCCCCCCCCCCCCCCCCCCCCCCCCAAAAATGGTAAATATGAGAGAAGAGAAAAGAACATCTACTCTAATCGGGGATGTACTTTGTTGTCTATTGACTGTCAAACATAAAGAAATTAATGAACAAGTGCTTTGTCGGAAATACCTTTCTCTATTTGTTTTTATTTTTTCTTCCCTCCAAAAGCTGGTGTTTTCTTTCTTTCTTTCTTTCTTTTTTTTTTTCTTTTTTCTTTTTTCTTTTTTCTTTTTTCTTTTTTCTTTTTTCTTTTTTTTTTCTTTTTCTTTTTTCTTTTTCTTTCTTTCTTTCTTTCTTTCTTTCTTTCTTTCTTTCTTTCTTTCTTTCTTTCTTTCTTTCTTTCTTTCTTTCTTTCTTTCTTTCTTTCTTTCTTTCTTTCTTTCTTTCTTTCTTTCTTTCTTTCTTTCTTTCTTTCTTTCTTTTTTTTTTCCCCTCCCTCACCATGAAAATAATTGAGAATAAGAAAAATCAGAAAAAAAAAATAAAGGAAAATATCCAACCACAGGCTAAGTCTGTGTTATGCATTAGTTTAATTCAAACTTCAAAATCTTCTAACCTACAAGTGTTACAGTTTAAATAAAATTAGATTACTGTCTAAACACTGAATTATTTATGAGCACGTTACGTAAATA
Organism: Coturnix japonica; assembly: GCF_054131305.1. Taxonomy (NCBI): domain Eukaryota; kingdom Metazoa; phylum Chordata; class Aves; order Galliformes; family Phasianidae; genus Coturnix; species Coturnix japonica. The sequence continues at coordinate 51,716,457 of NC_140664.1, forward strand.
TATTTACATTTTGTGCTACATTTTTTTGCTTTTGGCCTAAAATGCAGCACTGGAGTTTGACAAATTAGATTATCTTTTCCTAAAATCAAATTTGTTGGATAACTGAAGTTGCTGTTGGATAAAATGAGAATGAACTGTTTAATTTTCAAACTAGTTTCTAAATGTGCTTTTAATTTTGATGGTTTTACTTTGAAATAAATGGTAAAAAAGATTTGTCACATGATAACATACAATCTCTTCTTCATTTTTCTTTTTCAATTTTCTTCATGATTAAGTACCTCCAGATAAATGTAATTCTGTAAACTCAAATAAGTAAGGCAGAACTACCTAAACACCTGGAGAGGGATATGAATAAAATATGATAGCAGCTATCAGCTTGTCACTTATGGCTGAGATCATATGGATATGAAAATGGAGTTTAAATTTCCTTTCATTCCAGTTCTTAGAAATTATGCCCAGTCTGCACAGCAGGATCACTGTAGCACTTCAAGTTTTCCCTTTAATATATGGTTTTTTGATAAAGGAAGATCATAACTACTAAGTAGTATCAAATGTAACTGTATATAGAATGCAGTTTTTGTGAGTTTGTAGACAACTCAATAGATAAGACAGAGAAATAAGTAATATTTCACTAGATTAGATCTTTGCAAGTTGCCATAAATTTCAGATATTGTTTCAAGTGCTGATGGTTTATGATAAATAAATAAATAAATAAATAAAAATAATAAAACACTGGTATTAACCAATATGCTGATGAAGTAATTGGCAGTTGTTCTGTAACACCAATATGAAAAATTCTCCTTTTTTAAAAAAATATAAATAGAAAAAATACATATTAAAGATATTAAAAAAAAAAAAAAAAAGGAAGAGAGAATGAAAGAAATGAAAGATAAAGATATAAAATAGGAAGATGAAGAGTTTGGGTAACAAAGAGAAAGGTCAGAAACCACGATTGTTCTAAGAGTCTGTGATGGATACTTTGTGAGAGGTCCAGATGTTCAGGTCCTTTTCTGTAGCAAGCTCCCTGAAAGGAGTGAAAGACTTAAACTGATAGTCCAATTAGGCTATATAACAAGATAATGAACCTCAGCAAAGAAAATTCAAAGTGATTTGGACAAGGATAACATGGATAAAAGGGTTCTTATCTACCTCATCCATTGCCTCACATGTCCCTGCAAGTGAGGCCTGCCTCCTGCCGTTATTTGAATCACTCAATAACTTTCTGAGCTGCACAGCTTCAAGAAGGGGCATATAGAAGTCCTCCTTCTCCACCAAAACTTGCCTCCTCCTGCTCCTTTCAGCAGCCTTTTAGTCTCACTATCTGAAATGCTGCTAACTTTCCCTCATGCTCTTTCCTGCCACCTGCAATTTCCTTTCTATAATGTATTTGACCAAGACTTGTAGCATAAAGCAAGCAACAATCTTTATGTGGCTTTACTTGACCCAGTTTCTAAGGAATTGACACAGTATTGTTATATATAAAGATGGAAAAGTCCAAATAGCATCTCTCCTGATAGCCATCTTATTAAGAAATACATTTTATAGCAAAGAGGCTTCAGAAATAAGACACCATACTTATCTTGTAACAATATACTTATATAGTATTATACTTATATAACACTTATTATTTTCTTAGAATATGTAAGTCAGATACTACCCTTAGCCAGCATCCCCATTTTCCAGGAGCACCAGAATTTCATTAACACTCAGGAGTAGCATCCTTTTCCATGTGTAGTTCTACTCACAGCCAAACATACAATCAGTCAAATTCAATTTGTAACTCCTCCCTGTAATGTTTCAAACACTCTTGCCAGGTCAGAAATCATGGGTGATCTAATCAAAATTACTTTCCACCTCCCAAAACATCTTCAACATCTTTATTCCTCATTGATATCAAATACCATCTTTTGTTTCTCTCTCATCATTCATATGGCCTTTTTGTCTCCAAGAATCTATAGACAGACACAGGAATCTCATGCAAATCCTGACACAATCTTTCAGATCCATTTCTGGTCTTACCAATGACAATTAGGAAAAGTAGAAAAAGACATTTCCATGTGCAGTACAAATAGCCTCAAACTGATGAAATATTGTCATTGCATGCATTGACAAAGTTGCAGATTTTCAATAGAGGATCCTCTGTCTACTTAACAAGAAGAACCAGGACACCAAGTGTCTTACTGTGCTTGCAGATCTAAGCTGTTATATGATTTCTGGTGACATTCCCAATTACAAGCTCCAGAACTGATCAGGTTTTGTAAGAAATTGAGGGACAAATAACATTACAAGGTCAAGGTCTGCAACACAAACACTTCAGCAAATGCTGATATATTCCTCCTGAGAACAACTGACTCCTTGACTTCCTCACTAATGGACACTTAAAATGCTTCAAAGAGACATAAGAGTTAACATTTCCCCACATGCAGACTATTCATTTCTAATGTATTTCCTCCCTCTGCGTGGTCAGCTTGGAGCAAAGGCAGCTGTGTGGAAACACCTGACACCTTTCCTGAAGCTGGAGGTAGAGGAGAATGTGGTACAAACACATTAGGTATGCAAAATCCTTCCTAGTTTTTTTGTTTGTTTTTTTTTGACATAGATTTAACAGAGACATAAGCTGAACTTTAAGCTTGTAAAGAGACCTAACGCAGTGAAAATAGGATATGTTTCACAGTTTCATAGAAGGCAATGATGAAAATCTTCTCCTGCTGCATTCTGGTTATGGTGAAAGCTACTCAACAGTCTTGGTAGCCAGAAATGAGATTTCTTACTTACCAAGATACATTTGTTTACCTGCAGCTCTTAACCATTCTAAAACTAAATCACCAGACAATTAATTGATTTTATGAGTGTTGTCCAGGAAGAAACTTAATTGCTGGAAAGTAGAAAATATGTCAATAACATTACCTTGGGTCAGACAGCAGCTGGGCATGGCATGTGACTGGACACAAATTAATTTATGCACATACAGATAAAACACAGAAGTATCTTACAGAGAAACTGTAAAACTAGTACATTTATGATAGGATTGCCTTATTCACTGCTGCAGGACATAAACCATAGAGTGACTTGGATTGGAAGGGATCTCAAGGATCATCAAGCTCCAATTCCCCTGCCACAGGCAGGGCCACCAACCTCTAGATCTGGTACTAGACTAGGCCCCATCCAGTCTGCCCTTGAACACCTCCAGGGATGCAGCATCCACAACTTCTCTGAGCAGCCTGTTCCAGCACCTCACCACTCTCTCTGTGAAGAACTTCCCTCTGACATCCAATCTATACCTTCCCTCCTTGAGCTTAAAACCATTCCCCCTTGTCCTGTCACTATATACCGGGAGTAAAAAGTTGATTCCCCTCCTTTTTATAATTCCCATTTAAACACTGAAAGGCTGCAGTGAGGCTCTATGGGCTGTAGCCCATTGAGAGCTCTTGTTGGAGCAGGGAAATAGTGTGAGGAGCATCAGCAGAGGACAGGATAGGTTTTAGCACCATTCCCCTTCCACCAGCCCTGCCTGGAGGTAGAGAGGAGGAAGAAAAGCTGGGTTTGAAGGGATAAAGTTGATCCTGGAAAGAATGGGGAAAAATGTAACTTAACTTTGTGTCTCACCATCCTGCTCTACTTTTAAATGGCAAAACATGAAATTAATCTTCCCCCAGTTAAATGTGTTCAAGTTTGTTTTGCATGTGATAGTAACTGAATAGTAATCTAACTGTCTTTATGCAGTCTGGTGAGCTTTTCTTGTCTTCTTTTCTGCCTGCTATGAAAGGGAGTGAGAGTCACTGGGTTCAGGGTCATCTTGCCACATCACTACCCCCCCCACCTCATCCCTCCAAAAAAAAAAAAAAAAAAAAAAAAAGGAACAAAAATCAAAATGGGATCACCACTGTATTTTTCTTTTGCTCTGTTTATGCACTGTATGTTAAGCTCAGAGTAAATCTTATGTAAACAAAACAAAAATACTAATTGTTGGAACACAAACTGCTTTAATATTCTATAACTGTAGAACTCTAAGAGATTACTATCAATTTAAATTGCTCATAATTCATTGTTGTTCCTTCAATAAAATTACCTCCAGATCTATCTTCCTTGCTCTGTGTCTGCTACCTAATGGCTGGCTTGGCAGCTCGGTTAAGTACTGTCTGTAATGGGAGCATTTGCAGAAGATAACAGTTGCAGAAACGCAGAGTGATGGGTAAAGGGAGATCAAGATCCTTCTTGAACACATTGTCTTGTAGCCAGGATACCTCCTGTGCCGTCATACTCCTTTAAATTCCATCCTTGGTCTGGTTAAACACATGCAAAAATAACCAATCTCATTGCACATATCACAGTTAAAAAGCTACAGTTCACTGCCTGCTCGTTAAGGATACTGGCCTTTATTTGTCACTGCACCCTCACACCTTGTTAATCACTCACGCACCTGCAGCATTTCTGGCTGTGGCACATCACATGCTTTAAAATAGCTCTTGCAGGCAGACATTAAAATCAAATACCTGACCACATCCATCTCCGCAAACAGGCCCAGAGGCATTCACCACATGCCCCTCAACTGTAGGGCTGCTCACTGCATGCTTCAGTTCAGTGTCCAGGGCTTCAACCCTATGCGCATAAGAAGCATCAGCCAGAGACTTCGGGTAGTCAGCAAAGCACCCAGACCAACCTTCTGAAATTGTTCATGCTGTAGATAATGCAGCATTTACTGACATGAATATTTCTGATATCCTGCTTATGAAAGCAATTGCCGCCCTCTGGTGGTTTGTCGGTCTTACTGCTTGTCATATGTAACGCCAGAAGTAAGGTACCAGTTTCTGTAGTAATGGCACTCACAGATCCTGGGAGAAATGCCAGAAACTCTCAAATCTGAAGGTAACTATACTACATTAAACTACTTAGACTTCAAACACCATTCACTCCAGAGCCAAAGATGCTTTAAAAAATAAAAATAAAAAATAAAATAGGGAACTCATGAAGTTTTATTTGGTTTTAATATGTTGCAAGTTTGCATGCCATATTTGGCAATTAAAATTAAATTGAACAGGAATATAACTGCAACAAAATTTATATGGGTAACTTCCATACCCATGCATCTTTTCCACCTTTTTGTATGGGAAGCATTAGGGTAGAATTTAAACATGGTTTATATTTTATTTATTTATTTATTTATTGGGAGGGGGGTGGGAGGGGACGACGACTTGACAGTAGCAAATATAATTTCAATGACAGGTCTAGTCTAATTCAAATTCCACATTGGTTTGATTGACAAGTAGGAACAAGGAAACCAGGTTTACTGGTGCCTACCCAGTCATGCAGAAGATTATATAAGCTTTCTCAAAGCACTCATTTATAGAAAGGGCAACACACAGAACAGTACACATCACATGTCATGCTATGAAGGGCAAAAAGGCAAATATTATCAGACCTGGGGCCGCATATGCCCTCATTCTTTTCTTTATGTCAATGGAGCGTTATTACTGACAAGACTGAGAATGTTGTGACCATTACAGCATAGGAACTTAAGGATTAGAGGTGACTGATTTTACAGAATCATGTATTTCACAGCCAGCGTTTCTTATCTGTAAAGGTAGGAGATGTAGTTTATTCTGTGCTCTCCCAGCATCTATCTCAGCTGCTTGGTAATATCTGTGGTAATAAATTGAGCAACTTGCTAAAAAGATATAGCTTGCCTGTATACTATAGAATTCAGAGGACATGTTCAATTGAAAGAATTACCATAGTACCTGCCAACTGTTCATCATGTAATGCTTCACAATTTCTCTTAAGTAAGGAAGCAAATGGAGAGAGAACCATTTACTCCTCAGTAGAAAGATCCATATTTTGGACATTTTCACAAGTGGACCAATATTTAGTTCTGCCTCAAGTACTTGTATCACAATACTGTACGATCACCTTTAAGAAGAGGCGGTGAAGACTTCTACAAAGAGAAGAAGACTTCTGCCTCCACCTCAGCATAAGCAGAACTGATACAAACGGACTTATGCAACATCACATAACCATATAGCAGTAGGAATTTTATGCAGATAAGCTTATTTTCTATGAACACAAATATCTCCCACTAAATTCTGGAATCTACTCTGATAACTAAGGGTCTTGAATACATTAACAGTAACACTTTCCAATTTGTTTTCTGAAACCCCTTACCACAGAAAAAGTCATGGATGATCACAGGATGTCAATTACATAGACCATTTTCCTGCTCAAAGCAGAGCCAACATCAAAGTTGTTAAGGATTTGTAGTTGATCAAGTTGATCAATTCAATGGTATATTATAACATATAAAATTAATGTACTGATTCATAGAAAATTATTCTCTTTCCTCTTCATTAACACTGTTCCCTTTGGAAGATATTTTGTTAGAACAATATCTGAAAACTCACCATGTTTAGCTTTTTTTAGAAACAACCACATTTTAGAAACAACCACATTTTTTAGAAACAACCAGGGAATTCTTTACTTTCTTTCTTGCCCTGTTCCAGTGGTGAGAATTGCTTGAAGAACAAAATTGAAAGTTTTGACTAAGGAGCATCTGCAGGGTTACACAGAGTCACAAGTTCCAGCAAAGTATGATGCAATAACAGATCTACTTCCATATCAGATATATTCGATGAATGCTTCACAAATAATTTTAAACAGAGGGGAAAAAAAAAAAAATTTTCATGACGATATGATGTGAATATCCTCACACAGTGTTTTCAACTGAGCTCTCCAATTTTTATTCACAAAGATTATGTCAGCCTCCCTGGTGGTTAGCAGTATGCAATTAGTATACAGTTTATGGGTGAAATAGGTTTAATCTTGTCACCTTTCACCTCAGGAGGAGGAGGAAATGGAAAGCAGACTTTGTTTAGCAAGGTAATAATTAATTATTGATTTCAAGAGTTCAAAGATGGTTATGCTTCCACCACAATCTAATTCTAAAAAAAATAGATTGGTATTCGTTTAAAAATCCATGACATAATTTAATCACTAGCAATGTAAATATGCTATTGCAATATTAACCTCATACTTGCAACAGTGTTTCTTGGATTGGGAAGCTTTCACTTGTTCTGCACTGATGCTTACACCGATGTACAGAAATTTTCTTAAAATATTAGTTTATGTGCCGCTTCATTAAGGGGTGTTGAATCAATTAGGTTAAGAGGAAGCACTCCAGAAAAGTAAGTTAAGACTTCCAGTATAGACAATATTATTTTCTAATGTCTGTCACTTGTTTTGAAGTCTTTTTCTTGTTTTCTAATGAAAATATGTGATTACTTTAGCTTAACCAATAAAGAAAATTCAGTATACTGTTAGTCATATATTTTTGCTTTCTATTTGAGACTTTTATCATAATAAATATGCTTAATGCTGACACCATCTGTAGTTATAATTATTTAGAAATATACCTCAGGTCCATCATTTTTACCTATTACCTACTGTATTTAGATTTGAGTATATGAAACTGAATGGCTCAGAAATAATAATCAGTGCACACAGGACAAAACATGAAATCTTTATATTCATAACACATTTAATTCTTTTTTGTAGACACGTTAATAAAGTAATCTTTTAGGCAGCTGATAGATTTAGAAGAAATGCTAATACAAATCTTTAAACAGAGGACATATATGTCATGTTGTCATTTGCCGTATTTGAGGTATTGCATTCTTGCACTTTTAAGGAATGTAGATGTAAAAACTATTTTCTGGAAGACACTCAGTATCACAAGGACAGGTCACCTACTTTACCTTCCCCTGAAAGCCTAGCAATTCGTCTTTTATCTCAACATGAAAACAAAATATTCCCAATCAAGATAATCTTCCCCTCCGTTGCCCCCCCAACCCCACCCAAATGGGGAGGTTATGAAAACTGCCTTTAAACCTAGAGAATCCCATGACACCTGAAGAATTATGGAATACCCCAAGCCATCAAAATGCAGCTATTTCTAGATGAGAAAAGGTTGCTTGATGTTGTAAATTGTGAGTCTGCTGCTTTCCAGGCAAAAGCCAAGAATTAGGTCTATGTTTAGCAGATTACTACACCAGAGCAATTTCACAGACAGAGAACAAATTTTGTAAGGGCATATTTACACGTTTTTAATGTCATCTGTATATTACCATTACACATATCAGAGATTTGTTTGATTTATGTTACTCTGAAATAGTTAATGACTCCCAACGTAATTAAAGGTAAAATGAGCAGAGAACTGTAAACTACATTAAGGACTGTGTCTAGAGAGAACAGCTGGTTCAGTACTAATGCTGCAAGCAGCAAGGGTTGGAAAACCTGCTCAACAATGACAGCTATCTATAGCTGCCTGTTTTGAATAGACACTTCTAGTTGTCACCTTGCTAAGTTTGCTCTGAGTTTGTCAATGACAGTTTGGCTGTTTGGACTGACAGTTTGAAGAGCCACAGCCTAAGATAGGGTCTGCAAGAGAAATAAAATAATAACGGAAAACCTGGATGTTGGTTTGGTTTCATTGCTTCTTTTTGTTTGTTTTGTTTGTGGATTTAACAGTAGATGCAGGATGAACGACTGTTTTAGGTGCCTAACAATTTAGATTGTAGCTGGCTATAGAAGGGGCACTAGTATAAATTTAGCTCAAACATCTGCAGTGCCAGCAAGGTTTGTACTGATTTGCAACTGACAGCAGCTATGATTAAAGCTAAGGGTGACATAGGGATTAAGAATATAGATGATGTCAGTAGACACCTCTGGGCACAGGTGAGCCTATAGGTTACAGAGACTGAAAGCAACATAATTTTAGGATTAGGTAAATTTAGGATTTACCCAGGCAAAGTTCCCTGATCAAGTTTTTATTTCAAATGCCTCTTGGCACAAGCATTTTTGCAGGATGACAGCATAGGGCTTGATCCTGTTGTATATAAATCAGATTTAAAACTGGTCTTGGCAAACTAGAAACTTAAAAAGGTCATTGTATAGACGTGTTGCAAGCATTGGGGAAGGCTTGTGGTTAGATCAAACACAGAATTGTAGTCTGGGATAGATTCATCAGTTGTTAAGTATTTTTTTAGGAGAGAAATATATGAAGCAAGAAAATACATAAGGTCACCTATTGCCACTCTGTGAATACAGTTTTCACTAGCAGATTCCATGATAAAGAGGATGATAAAGATCTAGACTTGGAAAAATATATATAGTTTACTACATTTTACAAAAAATTTTCCCAAAGTTTCTAATTGCTGACACTGAAAGCAAAGAAATAAAAAGGTAGTTAGAGTGTTTATCTAAAAGCATAATACAGGGATTGGCATATATGAGCAAAACTGTGAAAAGTATGGAAATATCCTAACTTTTGAAGAGTTGTTTAGTGAAGAGTTCAAAACTTCCACACTTTCTTAAATATATACATTGTAAGAGGGAGATCTTGTATTACTGAGAGAGAGGAGAAAGGAAATAGGATCCTTTATTTTTTTTTTTCCTTAGATTTTCTCCTTTCTCGCCCTTAGTTTGGAAAAGATAGAATTGAGAAACAAAGCCAGCTAATGCAGAATATTTTTAAAGTAGAGGATTGTTTATAGAAAGACAAGTCTATATATTCTGAAGCCCTTTGGAATGAACTATCTTTTATAACGTTCCTTAGATGAGTTACAGAAAAATGTTCATTTCACAAGCTAGAAAATCAGTGGTGTGCTACAGGAATTAATCTAAATGCAGAAAAATCAGAAGAGAATTGTAAGCGTGCAATTTTATGCATGTCTTTAAATATTTTATGAGTAAGGTTGATACTTTCACCTTAGGCTCTACCATAACCATAATCCAGCCTAATTAAGTAACTGTCTTATGATCTCAGTGGTGAACAGGTGAGCAGAAGAGGAGTCTCACTTTACTCATGCTAGTGGCATGAGTAATTTGTAATTATCTTTTCTGCTAATTTCTAACCCTTTGTAGTGCTGGTGCTTGAGCAAAGAGAAAAATCTCACTTACCCTTGTTCCTTCGGTGATTAGTCAAAGAAATAGCAGCAAACAACCACATATTTTTCTTCTCACATATGATTTAATATCTTGAATATATTGAAGACTGTCCATACACTATCATATAATGTGAGAGTTCACCATGTTTTAAGAACATCTATGAATTCATGGGATTTGTTATAAAGGGCATAGACTGCCAGTCTCTCATGTTATCACTATGTTTTTTTGCAAGCAGATGCCAGCAGAATAGCGTTTGCCTAGGGAGGCAGCTAATACACAAATATACTGAGTTTCAGGTACTGTCTACCTAATCTGCTTAATTGCTTTGCCTACACAAGACCTGTTGAAACCAGAATTTCAATTCTCACTTCAGTTATATTTCCACCACAGTTTTAGAAAGGAGACAGGGAGAGGAGGAATAGAGGATGTCCTTTTCAACTGTTGGTTTTTCTTTTTATGGGGGGAAGAAAAAACAACAACAAACAAACAAACAAACAAACAAACAAAGCTCCTTTATATCTTACTAACTGTTTGAGGTCGGGTTAAAAATTCTATTCAATGAAGTTGAAATTTCATCAAAGCACTACATTCTGAGAAATGGTCTTTTTGAAAGGGAACATAAATCAAATATATATTTCTTTTATGACTAGGAGAGCATTTTTGTAGTGATATTTGCTCAGAAGAAAGGTGTTTGAAAATTAGAATTATTTTGAGGTGAAAACTTTGAACCAAAGAAATTGTCAGGTAATAACTATGACTATTTTCCAATTGCATAAATATATATTTTCTGCATCCATCTATGTTACAACTAGACCAGAATATCAAAAGGAAGATTTCCTTTGGAGCATAGTTCCTTTTACTTTAAAACAACAAAAGGAATGTTGTATTCAGAATTAGTCTTAGAACAAGTTCCAGTTCATTGCCATTAGGTGTCTCTGTTATCCTTTATAAAACACCAGTGTAGCATGATTTTTTCAGTGTTTCCTAATCGTGCTCAAAGAAGTCTGTTTATTCTTCTTGCTTATGCTTTTATTAGGGAGAGGGAGCTTATATATTACTGATTTCAAAGGTGTTATTATTAAAATGCACAGCTCAACTAATGAGATGGGTGAATTTAACTAAAAATTTGCCTCCCAACAAAGATAAAGAACTTTCTAAATGCTAATTTATTGTAGTCAAAAAGAAATTCAAGTCATCGCTAAAAGCAACTATGAAGATGTTTTTTTGGTTTTGTCTTTGTTTTTCCCCCCGCAGCAATTTTATGGACGTCTTCTCTCAGTCTTTCTTGAGTGGAGCAGAAGTGGGAGATAAGTTCTTACAGTGATAAGGTATTAATTATCTCTTGAATCTCTATACCCTAACTACCTCTGAACTGTCATTTAACTGTGGACTAGACTTCTAACTAGAATGTAGAAAATTCTAGTTTTCCCCACTTTATAGATCTCCAAGTGTTCTGAGCTTTTCTGTTATGCAAACTACTCATAACTCCATGCCAGATGTCCCTACAGCAGCATGCATTTCAGAGAAAAAGAGTTAAGATAAATGAGAAACAGGAAGAACGTTAAAAACTCACAGCAATGTCTGTTATCTTGCATCAAGAGCTTAATCAAAGCTATATAATCAAAAGAGGAACCTTTGAAAATAGTACTGTCATGGGGAGAAAAGAGACACCAGAGTTTTCCATAGTAATACGTATCGTCCAGGTAGTATGGAAACCTTCTATGCCTAATTAGCCAAAGGCACATGAACTGCGTAAGTATTATATACTTGCATGTGCCAACAATCTATGGTGCTTTCAGAAGGCCATTCTCAAAGAGAAGGGTGAATTACATGCTGTCCTACATGTATTTATTTTAGTCCTTCTTGTTTTGCAGGGCTAATACAGATTTTTGTAGGCAACATTGACACTGGGATCAAGTGCACTTGCAGGTGATACCAAGCTGAGTGGTGTAGTTGACACAGTAGAGGGAAGGGATGCCATCCAGAGACACCTGGACAGGCCAGAGGGGAGTACCCATGCCAACCTCATGAAGTACAGTAAGGCCAAATGCAAAGTCCTGCATCAGGGTCAGAGCACTCTTAAGTACAAATAGAGCTCGAATAAAGAACAGCTTGAGTGAAGCATTAGGGAATATCAACTGATGAGAGATTCAACATGAGTTAGCAACATCTGCTTGCAGCTGAAAGGCCAACCATGTCCTGGATCAAGAGTAGTGTGGGCAATGGGTTGAAGGAGGTGATTCTGTCCCTCTACTCTGCTTTTACAAGATTCCACCTGGAATATAGAGTCCAGTTCTGGAGCTCCAACACAAGAAAAACATGGATTTGTTGGAGCAAGTCCAGAGGAACGCCATGAAGATGATCAGAGAGAGTACCTTCCCTATGAGTACAGACTGAGAGAACTGGGACTGTTCATCCTGGTGAAGAGAAGGCTTTGAGACCTTATAGCAGCCTTCCAGTACCTAGAAGGGGCCTACAGGAAAGCTGGGGAGGAACTTTTTATAAGGAAATTGTTTTTTTTTTAAACTGGAAGAGGGTAGATTTAAACTAGATATCAGGAAGAAATTCTTTGCTGTGAGGGTGATGAGACACTGGAACAAGTTTCTCAGAGAGTTTGTGAATGTCCACTCCCAGGAAACATTGAAGGCCAGGCAGCATGGGGCTCTGAGGAACCTGGTCTATAGGGATGTGTTCCTGCCTGTAGCAGGGAGGCTGGAACTAGGTGATCTTAAAAGTCGTATCCAACCCATTCTATGATTTGATGACTGAGCTAGAATCTTTACCTGTGTGAGATAACATAAACAAAATTATTACTTGAATATTCATTCCAGTCTTTTTCTCAGTTGATTCTGCTGCAATTAAAAACAGCTTTCCATCCCCGCCCCCCAAAACCACACAAACTTGCAAGCATCCAGAAAATCCAATTTCTAATTTGTAAAACAGAAATCACATTCAGCGATAACTGAGAAACAATAAATGTAGAACCCACATGATATGTTTTTATGAAAACCACATTTCCAAGCTGAACCATATTTTAATGTCAAATGAGTGCATGTTTTATGTTGAAGAAAAAACAGCTTAGTGTACCATCTGTTACTTTTAATAGCAAACAAACAAGACTAGTTGTAGTTAATACTGTTGATGTAAAATATAAGAGGGATGTTATAAAGCCATTCACTGAAAGATATAAACATGCTTTGAAATACGAATGAGCTCAAACAATCCAATATGCAACTTTTACCAGCCAGCTGTTCTTAAAAGATAAGGCAACACCAGAATTTTAACAAACCTTGAGCCAGTCAAATGCAAGCTCACTTCACCAACCCACAAGATGATGGAAGAAGTATTTCCTATGTAAATCACATGTAGGATGACCAATTCAGTTCTTCAAAAACCTCAAATTTAAGGGCAATAATTACATCTTATACAGATTTGTCACACCAGACAAGTATGAAAATATCCTCATGAGTGTATATATCTTTAGAAGAGACTCTAGGGAGAAGCTGATTATAGTTCTCATGGAGATGTTCAGAATAGAAATCCATATAGCTCTTCTCATTCTGTGCCTAATATAAGATCATAGAACTGTAGAACCAAAGAATGGTTTGGGTTGAAAGAGGCCTTAAAGATAATTTTTTTCCAACATCCCTACCATGAACAGGCTGACTTTTCACTAGCTTAGGTTTCCCAAGGCCCCATCCAACCTGGCCTCTAGGTGTAGGAAAGCCACTACAGCGTCTCCTCACAGCCTCCAGGAGGAACAACCCCAACTGTCAGCATGCCTTCATAGGAGAGGTGCTCCAGCCATCTGATCATCTCTATGGCCCTCCACCACATCTGTTCCCACATATCCCTTTTTTATACTAGGGGTCCCAGAACTGAATATAGCACTCCAGTTACTCATGATGCTGCACTGAATGCAGTAATAACTTATTCCTTGGTTTTGTTCTGAGACATGGCATTGACAATCTATATTACAGCTCCTGTGGACAAGCTCAGTGTTGAACTACGAAGGAATTAATTTGTATTTATTATCCCATATTTTTATACTTAAGATTATGCACTCTCTGTAATATTCATATTTCTCATCTTTGGAAGATCAAGACTACGATATATTAAGTGTAATTAGCCTACAGCCATTAATAATCACCTATTTTTCCTTCTTCTGTGAACAGCTCTTTTACTGTTTTTTGTTTCTGTGATATCTTTTTCCCCTCAACCTGAAGGTTTTAAATGAACCAAGAAAGTGCTTCTTGATAGAGAACAAGTTGCTGAAACCTTTTAACAGTGTCTTCTAACGTCTGACATTTGGGATGAGGAAATTTTGCTAGATTTTTTTTTTTTAATTCAGCTAGTACACATACTAGATACTTTCCTCTCACAAGCTTTAGTATCCTGCTGCATTTCTTACCCATGACCAATTTTACTGTAGTTAACTAGAGCTGTATCACATTCTGACCCAGTTGCTTCTCAGTACCTACGCTGAACATTGGTCAGTAATAAATGTAAACTACATGTTTAAGCTAGTGTAAATCAAATATGTTATCAGAATTTTCAGAAGATGCGAGATTGTATCACAGAAGTTAAATAATGTAGAATAACTCTTGGATTTCCTTTATATTTTTCTTCTATTTTTGTATGCTTTAAAACATGAGTCGAAGTGTGAATCACAAGATCAACTGAGTTAGTACTGTATTTAAGTATAAAGCTTGAATTTGTTCATCTATAAGTAGAGTATTAGAAGACCTATGAAAAGTGATATAAATGCATTTAAGATAATCTATTTTCACCTACCATATGTAGGCCACTTGTACCTGGCCTACAGAACGTAAGTAGTGAAATTACACATAAAAAGATTGATATCTCAAGAGAATCATTCTTGAAACTTCAGATATGTCTATTTAAGATGTGCTCTGTCCAATCTTGCCTTACTTTAATGGAGTTCTGAGTTCCCAAAGTACTGAGCAAACTGCTCTTCCCTAAATAGAATACTAAAGAGCTCTGTAACATCTTCAGCAGATATGCTGTTAATAAAACTGTTTCTGCTTATAGAGCGAGGGATAATGAAATTCCCAGTGGAAAGCATAGCAAAGCATAATGTAAATAATAAAAAAAATGGAACTCAGTAATACTTGTTTGTTTTTGTTTTTGGTTTGTTTTTTTTTCTTCCCTATATCCATATATAGACATTTACAGAGACAGTAACTTCAGGCAATTAACAACAGGATGGTATCTTATGCACCAGTGTATCATCATAAATCCTGCTGTCAGCAATGACAGTGACCATAGCCCATTAGCTCCTTGCAGTGTTTTATTACTACAGCATGACAACACTATACCAAAAGGAAAACAAATCAAATAACCTAAAAGAAAAAGCAATCTGTCCAGAATTCTATTTGTGTTACCTGGATTCTGTGTTAGTTTAAAAATCAAACATGTAGATGTTTTTCAGGAGCTGTTGTTGCTTTAGATAATAAAAGTTAAGGCATTATGCTTCTGAGCAAAGGCAGTTTCTTTAGCTGATAACCAGGGATGAATGTAAAACTTGTGTTTTGCACAGATATAATTTCTCAGGGGTGAGTGAATTAGAAATAGTAATTTTGGTGTTAGCATTGTGTTCAAAAAGGTTTTTAAAATGATTAGCAGAGGACTTCTCATAGATTTACAGTTTTCAGATAGGCACGGGTTTTTCTTGGTCTTTTTTCCAGGCCAGAGGGTTGTGTCAAGACATATCTCTCTACAGTGCTAACTATGAAAAGACCACCGAGACATTCTGCAACTATACTAGTTTAAATATCCATGCATGCACATGCATTCTGCTGGGAAGTAACTCCTTAAATAGAATGAAGTCACCCTTAATCTTTGAAAGAGTCCTTGAATTTAGTGAACAATGCTATAAAATATTTATTTAATTATCTAAGTGTCACGGGTTACTTAGATTTACCTATGCCCGTGACAGGGGAAGCCACCCCGTGGGCCCCCCCTGCCGGGGCCCGGAAAGGAGGGGGAAAAGGGAAATGGGATAAAACATAGGCAATCTAAGGAGGAAAAACTTATTTTACTAAATATGATATCGAAATACACGATAACACAATATAATATAATTGAGGCTAACAAATCGAACAAACAGAGAGAGAGAGTCCCCGAAAACCGAGAGGCCTACTGTGAACTCTAGGCGACACGGCTGGAACACTTCCCACTCTCCGAGAAGTTCGAGAGAAGAAGGAGGGCACTCCAGCCTGGGAACGAGATTATATAGCGACCTGGTCCCGTGACTTATCATTATCCCTGTTGTTCTCTGGGATATGTAGTCTTCTTCTGTGGACTGCACATTCAATAGAAGTATCCATACTTTACATGATGTTATGATGTGGAATACTGATAGCAAAATTACAAAATTACAAAACCATGACACTAAGACAGTGGCAACTGCTTTTGATGCAAAGTCCAAAAGTGAATGGTACTTGATTGAACAGCATTTGATTGATAAGGCTGCGGTCAGCTTGTTAGTGAGTTTGTACACCAGCCACAGCTTTCTATACTTCATTTAGAAACATATTTCTTAGTTAATTATTAAAAAATAAAATAAAATAAAATAAAATAAAATAAAATAAAATAAAATAAAATAAAATAAATGCAATATTTTTCTGCTGGCTAGCAGAAATTGCAAGAGTTTTGAAAGCATTAAGTGTTGAATAGGAAAAATGACAACATAGAAAAATACAGGTTCAGATAGATTGACATAATAAAAGTGAAATGAATAGATTCACATTGTAACACTGCTCCATAAGCTTGTTTTAGAATAGCAAAATCCTTTTGGTAAATGCAATTTTCTTTTCTTTTTTTCTTTCTTTTTTTTTTTTTTTAAATACACCAGAGTGCCTGATATTAAAGGATTTAAGAATGACAGTCATTTTCTTTGCAAAGAAATGCAGAAGAATGGTTCAGCAGACACACACTTCTGTGTTTTTTTTTTTTTTTGTTTGGTTTCTTTTTTTTCCTTTAAATTCTAATTTCTGAAGAGTAGGCAAGGCAGAAAACTTGACATCCTGTAAAGTTTTGCAAATGATTTATAGCTTTAGATATCCTAATATTCCTTAGTTGCTCTCCTAACTCTAGGAAAAAGGCAGAAATGAAGATTATAAGAGGAGAGCTGAGTTTAGCATCTACCAGGCGTTACCAACTGCAACACAGGAGGTTTCTTCTGAGCACCAGGAAGAGGTTTTGTGCTGCATGATTGATGGAGTACTAACACATGTTGCCCAGAATCTGTGGAGTCTCATTCTCCAAGATCCTCAGAACTCACCTGGCCATAGGCCTGGGCACCCTGCTCTGGGTGGCCCTACTGGAACAGAGGTTGAAACAAATGATGAATTTTAGCCTCAGCCATGATACAGTTCTGTGAGTGTGGGTCCTGAATCTTAAACATTTTTAAAGTGTTCAGTTACATCAAGATCTTATATATATATTATATATATTAAAGAGCACATTTACTAGTGTCATGTGAATATTTGTCTGGTCTATATTAGTCATGTCCATCATTTCCTTCCAATTAGATGGATAGAAATAACTCAGGTGAATCATCCTCCATGTACTTCTTCACTCTTGCTTTTGAATGAAATTATTCACTCTCCAGAGAGGCCAATGTTTTTCTACTGACTGCAAAGGGAACTCAAAAGAAAATGTACATAAACAATATGCAGAACCAAAAATCCATTCCAGACTGATATAGAAATAAAAAATTCCTGCTGCTGAAAGTTGTACTGGGCCTCCAGCTGTCACCTGTAGAACTATGGACAACTATTAAACAGTAATAATATACCTCAGCAAAGTATATATTTCTTTTAAAGCTTCAGGTTCTAGAAAATCTATAAGCAGACTTTCCTGATCAAGAATATGATTTCTGATCATTCCATTCCTATCAGCAATCATATCTGGCTAATTCAACCCTGAAAAGCAAACAAACAAACAAACAAACAAACTTAGTTAGTTAGAGTAAACTTTAATCAATAAGATAATAAACCTGTATAATCATTCAGTTCTTCATAGTCTAAGCAAATTGCATCTGCTCACTTGATATCTATAACAATTTTATAGTTTTAAACCATTGCATCTCTATTCTCAGAAACATTAATTTAATACAAGAAAAAAGCAGTAAGATTATCCTGATGCACCTGAAACAGTCATGGTCTTATAAACACATACACAGAGAACTTCCAAAGACTATTAAAAGTAAGAACATGACAACTTGACTCTATTAAGACAACTTGCCTCTGTGAAAATATAATGACATTCCAGATAACATGTAAAGCTTCTGTAGAACTTTCTATCTAACCTGGAACAATACACAATGCACCACACCATCAATAGCATACGTCTATCCTAGGAAGCAACAAAACTGCTTCTGAGAAGTTATTTCCAATAACGGCAAAGTAACCTTTGGAATACTGATAGTCATAAAAAAGAGAAAAGCTGACTCTGTTGTTTATGTAGTTCTCTTACAGTAGAATGCTCTTTATCAGAAAGCAAGCTCCATCCAAGGGACATTCTCCCTTCAAAGGCTAGCCTTCAGGTGAACACGGAAGGGGTGGACCCAGGGTCGTTTGAGAAGCACAGGTAAATTGCTTGTACCTGTGCTTCCTAGGCCAGCCACCCCCTTCACCAGATTCTCAGTCATCAGTTCAGGCCATGACAAAACAAATCCTCTACAGCATATTTGAATGAATTATAGCATTATGTGCTTGTATTTTACCTCAAAGAAGAAGGGGAAAGGGAAGGAGAAAAATTATAAAAGCAATCAGGGGAAAGGGAAGAATAATATAGGAAAGAGAAGAGGAAGTAAGGCAAGAAAAAATGATTTGTTTTAGGAAGACATCAAAAAAGGAAGTTTGTTGTCATCCCTATAATTTGGTCACTATTTAATTATTGCACTAAGTAAAAAATATGCTGATTCTTTTTTTTATGCTGAAGATGTAAATTATCGCATATAATTTTCAATACAACCCTTCTTTTATAATGCCATTCACATAGACGATCCTCCTAATCCCCATTCATGCATGCAAAAATGGTTTTCTTGCATAATTTCTTGCCAAAACTGATGAAAATCTTATAGTCTGTACTCTCCGTATTTTAGCCTGGCTTTATTAAAAATTTATTAATATGTATGTCAGAAATAATTTACACAGTTTAATGAAAAATATAAAAAAATTTTAAGCAGCTTGACAATTTTTTTTTTTATTTTTTTTTTTAAGAATGTACTGTGGCATAGTAGCATACAATCAATATTCTCTTGCAAATTAGGAAAAGAGATCCATTACAGCAGGCATAACATTAACAAACACAATATTTTGTGTTCTTTCATGAAGTGTAATACTAGACAAAATAAAATAAGAAACCAGAGTGAAGATAATATCTAAAATAAAAATTTTAAAAAGTGCATTGTTTTATTGGAAAACTACAATTTAAAAGTAAACTTCAAAAATACGGCAGTCCAAAGTAAACCTCAAGATTGTATTTACAATTTGTGTATACAGACTTACAGTTTCATTGTGTTATAATCATTAATAATACCAGCAATACCTACCTCACAGGATATAACTTTTCAAATCTTAATGGTGCACTTTTCCAACATTTAGAGGGTCTTTTAGACATATGAAATAGTGTTAAAACTATAAATGGGATCAAATATTTTCACATCAACCAAGAGAGAGATGAAATGTCGCAAAAAATGAGCAAACAAATTAGCAGACAAAATATCAGATGCCACTTAAGATGCATTATTTGACTATGAAGATTTCTGTGAACTTCATGTTAAATGATAAGATTAACATATTCTGTTTTTAATAGGAAAAGACAAGAATTATTTCAGAGTTCCACTGTATAATTCTATTTCCAAAAGAGGTATTTCAAACAGTTTAATTTCACTTAAAGTCTCACTGTAGTCAGTCAGAGGACTCCCACTTTATGGAAGTATTGTGGAAAATGGAAACACCCCAGATGTACCAAGAATCCTCCCTTTAAAAATCTTTTCAGTGTAAATTATTAATTATTATTATTAAGAGTACACTATTCAAACATTACAGATGACTCCTTTCAGAGGTGTCAGATAGAACAAGTATTTCAGATTCATGTTATTCCTTTCCCTGCATTTCAACATGCATAGGTGAGAAAGACTGAACTTTCTATTAAAAAAGAGACAAATTTTATTCCACTTTTCTGAAAAGTACCAGAAAGTGATTGGTTCAGACTGTTGGCCAGAAACTCCTGTGGAAGGAGAAAAAGGAGAGAAATAAGAAGTGTTTGACTTAGGACAGATCTAGCAGAGATCTTGTGAGCTCCCTCTTTGCAACTCACTTGTTTTACAGCCATGTAAATTGTAACTGGCAGTGTCCAAGACCTCTCACCATTATAATGACTTTTGCAAGTCCAAAGGCTTTCTCAACCACATGGCTCTTGAACTTCTAGCCTTTAGTACAGGATTTTGTTGCTCCTAATATCATATGGAGACAGAGGCAGAAGTAAATCACGTGCTCATATGTAAAAATGTATTTTTCACTTGTCATATTTCTTTCACAATCAGTAGAGAGAAATGTGGTTTTGGGGCATAGTTCAACACATCCACTTTAAAAAAATGAAAAGACTTTTTGCCAGATGTACCTACAACATCTGTAGGGAAAATCCTGAGCAACTAGCTCAGATGTTAAGACAGTTCTGAAGATGTACAAATGAGATATCACATAACTAAACAACAATAAAAAGCCAAAAAGCCCCGAATCCATTAGCTCAGCCTTTTATCTGAGGCATTCCGGACTTCACACATTTACACGGCTTTTACTCTTCCTTTCAATAGATATCTGTTCAAGAGGTAGGGGAGCATTTAATTTTTTCTCTTCACTCCAAGAAAATTTTTGAAACTTATTCAAGGGAAAAAACAAAAACAAACAAATAAACAAAACAACAGCAAAAACAAAAAACAAGAACTCCCTAATATTTATTGTTTTTAAGCAAATCCTTAAATTTCCTTCAGTTTTCAATTTTGTAGCATGCCTAGATCTTTTTTATAGAGTAGGCATTCTGAAATGAGGGACTGAGATTTTGTGAATGATCTGCAATTTTATGTTAGTACTGTTAATTTTCTTTACAGTGTTTA
The DNA here is from genome assembly GCF_054131305.1 of Coturnix japonica. NCBI lineage: Eukaryota > Metazoa > Chordata > Aves > Galliformes > Phasianidae > Coturnix > Coturnix japonica. The sequence continues at coordinate 51,737,542 of NC_140664.1, forward strand.
TGAAAGAAAATGAAATCATTGCTTTTTATTTCAGAATATCAAGGATTCACAAACTAGATTTCTGGTAGTTTTAAAACTAAATTCTCCCCTCACCCTTGGGAAATGCTTAGAAATGTATCTTCATTGTTTCTCATAATTTACCAGTTTATTATATGAACATAAATTCTGTGTTCTGAATGTGAATAGCAAAGCTTAGTATTTAAGATACACTTCCCCATGAACAGTGAACCATACCCATAGCCAGTCACAACTGTTAGGTCTTCAGCATCTTAGAATGCCTCTTGATTACAGCAGACTTTTTCCTGGGAGTCTATCCTTTCAGGAAGTAAAGGCCTGATCCAAACCCCGCTGAAGTCAATGGAAAAAGACTCCCATTGACTACAATGGGCTCTGGATCATGCCCTAAGTCCAATCTCTTCATTAATGCAGGATTAATAATAAGGTGGCTTTCTAGTACCCTGGAGAACCTAAAGTCCCGGCAATTTCAGCTGAACAACTTCACTTTAGACTGCAGTCTGCTGAAATTTGAAAAATGAAACTGAGGTCTTATTTGGGTGAAAAGAAAACATTAACTGAGGTATTTTGATTTCCTAGTTACAGTCAAATTCATCAGATCAGTCAAAATCCTTAGGCATCCTGAGAAAACAAGTGAAACCAAATAAAAAAATATTTTTCCAACCGTATCTGCTTCAGAAATATAGTATAGACTCTGATTTGATCAAAGAACAGATGTAAGGAGAGATAAGTATAGAGTCTCACGATACAAGACAAGTTAAAAGAACTGTTGTACATTAACCACAAAAGGGCTTTAGTTTCATTTCTTTTAGAATTAACAGACAATACATGATACAAAGATTGTCATAGTGTTTTCTCAGTTTGCACAACAAAGCACAACCAGTTCATAATGAGATGAGCAGAAAGATATTAGCATTACAAAAAGTAATAACACCGTTAAGTTCTTTGAGCTTGCATATGTGCATTGTGAAATGTCATATTATAACAGGGTTTGACAAACAGCAAATGAACAGAGTTACTACGGTCATTAAATTAGATACAAAAATATGTCTACATTAGGATCAGTTTTATAGAAAATAAATATCTGAAATAAAGGTCTTTTGTGTTTTTCCTGCTTAAAATTTGTTTTTGTGTAAAACCACTGGATGAATTGAATGTTCCAAAGGAACCCTAGTGTTATCCATTGCTAGCATTTCATTTGATTAACACTAGCAGTATTTATTAATTTACCTTGCTTATGCATACAGACAGGAATGGCTCAAAATTTGAAACATTTTCATTTTTTAATCAATTTCACAGAATCACAGAATCACAGAATTACCCAGGTTGGAAGGGACCTCAAGGATCATATAGTTCCAACCCCCCTGCCTAGCAGGGCCACCAAACATACACCTTTACTAGATCAGGTTGCCCAGGGCCCCGTCCAACCTGGCCTTGAACACCTCCAAGGACGGGGCATCCACAACCTCACTGGGCAGCCTGTTCCAGGACCTAACCACTCTTCTAGTAAAGAACTTTCCCCTAACATCCAACCTAAATCTTCCCTCCTTCAACTTAAAACCATTTCCCCTAGTCCTGCTATTATCAGCCCTTTCGAAGAGTTTACTCCCCTCCTGGGAGTAAGTTCCCTTCAGGTACTGAAAGGCTGCAATGAGGTCACCCCGCAACCTTCTCTTCTCCAGGCTGAACAAACCCAACTCCCTCAGCCTGTCCTCATAGGGGAGGTGCTCCAGCCCCCTGATCATCTTTGTGGCCCTCCTCTGGACCCTTTCCAAAATCTCCATATCTTTTTTGTACTGAGGGCTCCACACCTGGACACAGTACTCCAGATGGGGCCTCACAAGAGCAGAGTAGAGAGGGACGATCACCTCCCTATCCCTGCTGACCACCCCTCTCCTGATGGAGCCCAGGATCCCATTTGCTTTCCGGGCTGCCAGAGCGCACTGCTGGCTCATGTTAAGTTTGTCATCTATCAGGACCCCTAGGTCTTTTTCTGCCGAGCTGCTCTCAAGGACAACTCCTCCCAGCCTGTACAGGTGCCAATTTAATTTGTAACGGTACTGCTAACAAAATACACAGGAGACAACTACTGATCTTTTGGCCTTGCACATGAAGTCTAAGTCATTAATTGCAGTGCAAAATCTTCATGTAAACCAAAGTTATGATTTTCATATATGTACCTAAAATGAATGCAATACAAATTAATTCATATATCATCCAGGCAATACTGCTGGTACAAACACAAGAACCTTGCAAGTACAGTCACTGGAACAAATCCAAATGAAAAATGTACAAAATTGTTCCCTTTCCTTTTTATGTTCCATCACTCAGGTAGTTATCTATCTTTTTTCATGCTAGAACATTCAATAATGTTGTCAGAATTATTGCTTGGCCCAGATCTCCTCCTTCACTCTCTTACCTGAGTCTGTGGTCCTTTCTATCACATCCTTTCCACCTGTATTGTCACCCACAACAACACCACAAACTGGATCAAAAGTCACAACTCACAATTGACACTGATGAAAATAATAAGCGGTAATCTCACAGGTTTATAAAGAATAATAAATGGATAAAAAAATGTAATGAGGCTTCAGAAATAAACTTGAGTAGCAGTACTATTAATCTTGCTTTCGCACTGGGAAGAGAAAGAGCCTTTTTTTTCTCTAGGGAGAACTGAAGTGAAACAGAATTTTTATTAACTAAATGTATTTTATTTTTTAATTAAAAGAGGAGAGAGAATGCACTCTTGCTCTCATATTCCTTATTTTCTCAGTTCATCCTCAGGCAAAACACATTTGGTAGATTAAACTTCCACTAGAAAAGTAATGTTCACAATTGTGTTTTTCTCTCTTTAGAAAACAATCAACACTGAATCATACCCTGAAAAGCTTAAAAATAAAATAACCTCCTTTTACATACAAACAAAGAAAATCTTAATTAAAACTTCATGAAAGGCAGAAGAAAAAGGAGTAACAATATTAAAAGGAGAGTCAGAATAGAAGGAAGCATTCATCCTGAGATACTTAATATTTTAATTGGCTATTTGGAAGAAATAAGAAACTTTATGATTCTACTTATTCTAACCTTATTAAAGTCAGTGGCAAAAAGCCCAGTGAGTTCAATTGGGCCAAGATGAAGTTCTAAGTGAGTGAAGAAATTACTTCAGATGAAATGATATTTTATTCCCTCCATCTTCAAACTGTAGCAGAAACAAAAATAGCAAAGACTGGTAGAGACCTGTCACAGAGGCATATTATTGAGTTTATCTTGACCTGGATCAAAGGAAATAATTACTTCAGGAGAGAGTAACTTTTGAGTATGAATTTATTGATTTAACAGTGACTGTTGAAATTGGCTTTTCCAGTTAGCATTTTTTGTAAATTCACAGGAGGACCTGCTCAAAGAAACATTCACTCCCTTTTTCTGCATGCATGAGAACTTATTAGCTCTTCATACTGAAGCACTAGTACTAATAGACTAGAGACAGAACACATTTTTCTCTTACCAAAAACATTACCTCAGGGTCTCCTTCCTCCAGCTGCCACTGGTGTTGACAAGTATTTGACCTTTTTCACCAGTAAGAGTGACTGAGCTGGCAGAGGGAATGACTCTATAAGGCTGTTCAATTTATTGGGGAACAGTCCATTTTCTGTAGTGATTATGTTCCATGGCTCAGAAGCAGGAGCTTCCAAATTCAATTACAATAACAGAACTGAAACATGGAAGGATGCAATATCACAGCTTCCTTTCAACTGGAGGGTTTCAGATATAGCTACCTAAAGCTGTCAATTCAAATAACAGGAATAAAGAATTATTCTTCAATTTCAGGAGAGACTGACTTATAAAAACTGATGCAGTGAGAGAAAAATTTGAGAAAACAAAAGAATGTCAACTAGAGAATGCCAGTTTACCTCTTTTTGATTACAATAAAAGAAGTACTTTTTACAGAAGAGGGGCTTTATTTAAAATTCTTAAGTTTCCAGTATACTGTGAGATTAAAGGGTACAACAGATGTGTAGAAACTTTTAAATGAAGCCATTTCCTTCACTGCTTTCACTGCAGTAGCTCTGACTTCGAGCAGTTCCAAGTACCCATAGCTCCCTTTGGAGTCCCAGTGAGTACCGATATTAGATCTTCCTGAAGTGAGATTCAGCTTCAAGATATTACATATCTTTGACTAACAGCTTTTGACATTCAGCAAGAGTGATCAAAAGGCATAAAAAAATTAGCAAAACACAAATAAAATGATTTAGTCATGGTCTGGTAGAACAGTTGTTTTATGAGAACCATGGCATTTTAACCACTTATTTTTTTCCCCCTAAAATAAAACACTACATGCATCCTCAAGACACTAACCAATAAATCTTTTAAATTGATGTTCATCCTCATAGGAATTGAAATACATTTTCTAATGCCAAGCGTGAAATGTTCTGGAAATGGATGAAAGCCTTCTTTTGTATTTCTCAGTCCAACTTCTGTGTACAATATCAGTCCAAATACGTACAGCACTAACTTGGGAACATTTGCAGTTTTCAGCAATCTCATCACTGTTTATTGCTATCTGGGGACACATAAGCCCCCTGTGTGCACATACCTGTAAGGTATACATACTAAATGACGGACATCATGTCATATTATAAAATGTACTTCATGTGTCAGCACATGTACTGCATTTTACAAATTAGTCTGTGTTATGCTCCACTTCATGCATGATACAGGAGGAATTCATGCCTTTTCTTCAAACTTGTCATTCTTGCAAATTTTTAATCTGGAATTTATTTCCTGATGAAAACAGTAAAGGCAAAATATTGTAATATTCTCATGCCATGTTCACTGACTTTAGGAACTTTATGAAAATTAAATAACAAGCTTGGCAGAGGCTTACATAATCATTATTGTTACACATCATGATCACAAGCTTGTCTCAGCACAAAATTCTCCACTAAAAACAACACCAGCAGCAGATTTAACTATATTCATTACTGTTATCATGAAAGAAACAATCTAGATTATGCTTTGATTCTTCCTTTCTCATTCATGATGTATTTTGTCACTTTAGACATCCCTGCTCTTCAGAAGTGATTCTACACTGCCTTTTCACTTAAAGGTTCTTTTCAAAGTTCTGTGGATTGCGTCCTTTAATGTGACCTTGTATTATGTCATTGCAGTTTTCACCTTCAAACAATGTATTATGTCAATAGTACTGGCTAGATGCCACATTTTTTTTTGCTTGGCACAACAAGAATTCCATTGCATAGTTTCTTTTTCCAAAGGATTTACTGAAAATGTAGAGCAGAAAGTGTCTGAGCTCTCAGAATAAGAGCTTTCAAGAGTACTCGGTAATGCAGAGAGTTTATAATTATTAGAACTGTATGAAAAAAAACATAATTAAAAAGCAGTCAGTGCCAGTCAAAATCTTAAAAAAATAAAAAAAAAAAAAAAAAGAAAATGCATTAGAGAATTTGCAAACTGTGCAACAGAAACAGAAGCATCTCAATTTGATGATATAACACAATATTTGCAAGCACAGCGTACAATAATTTATTTACTTACCATAGTTGGATTCTTTGATGCTTTTTTCTTGGAAACCTTCTTTGTTTTCCACTTTTCCTGTCTCTACTTTACAAATGAGGATAATTAGAACTACATTCATATGGAGGAAATACAACTATAATGTAAACCGAGGTAATTAAAAAATTGGGGTTTTTAAATCCCCTAGTATTAGGAGGAGCCATGCAGCTTCAGTACTTGTGTCATTCTTCACAATAAGAAAATATTCTAACATTCTTCACATGCAGAGTTTGGCGTCCCTTTTAACCCAGGTGATCTTATCATTGAAAAGTCAGTCCCAAACAGTATAGCAGTTACTGAGAGGCCTAGAGAGCCTGAAAATATTCGTAAATCTCAGGGGGGAGAAAAATAAGTTCTCCTTAAAGCTTCATGCTCAATTTCAGTGTCCTTTGAGTCATGGCATTCAGAAAGCAATAGCTGAGATATGAATTTTTCTGAAGAATGCAGAAGACGATCCAAACAGGTTGTTAGAATGTAATTTGAATTTATTTTTTAAAATACTAGAAATAAATTAACTTAGAATAGAAATAAAATTTAAAAAATAGAATTAAAAATATTTCATTTTAAATTTAATTAGCATTTCAAATTTAACTGTTAAAATTTACAGACATATGCAGACAATATAAATATCTTTATAGATAAGGCTTAACTAGACTAGAGTATTGATCTCCAATGCTCTCTAACTTCTGTTATTATCACCATCACTAGAGGTAGGATTTACATTGCCACCAAAATCAGCAACAATGACAAAGACCACCAGATCTGTATCATTACCTCATTTAGTGTCATTACCAACAAGGAGTGGTGAGCTCACCACCTCAGACTATATGACAAGACTCTGATTCAGAAATTAGCCATGACATTAAGAACTTTGTTAGTAACTTTACTAGATACTTTCCCCTCAACATGTAGTAGCCTGAGACCACATTACTTGCAGTTAAATAATAATAATAACAACTTCATGTTTAGATATATTTTTCATCATAATGCAACCAGTTGAACAGAAAGAGCCTGTGCAAAGTCTGTTTGACTAATTCTGAGAGGCAGAAGAAACATTCAAGTTCTCAAACCATGAAAAATTTCCTAAATGTTCTTTCTTTTCTCCAGATACTCCAAACAAATGTGTTTAAAATACCATACTCTATAAAGTTTATGTTATTAAAGAGATTTCCAGAAAAGCTTGTGCTGTAGAGATTTCTGTCTTTTGATCAAAGGTAGTTGAATAATAAAATCTGAGAGAAGCAAAATCATGCAGATCTTCTGCAATACTTTGTTATGTTTGTTTTTATGCACCTTGGATCTAATCATTTTCCAGCAGTATATTAAGTGACTCAGCTAAACACTAATGAAATCTGATAGCACTGTTTAAAAAAGCCATGTATTATATCATATCACAAGTATTTTTTTCATTTGAGCCATCCATTTGACAGAAGCATATTCACATTAAAAAAAGTGGAAGAGATGTAAAACTAGGAATTCTAGATAAATTTTGGGAGAAAAATCACAGATTTTAACAAATACACTCTTACAATATTAAGGTCACATTAACTTTTCTCCTTTCTGACAAGAACTGAAAGTTTTCCCGGTTACTCTCTTTTTCAGTCACCAATGAAAAAGATGATCTTAGCAACAGAGATGCCACAGTGCATTAGTACTCTTTACTAACAACTAACTCAAAATGCTCAGTATTTGCCTATGCTGTTGTACACTAAAAGTTAGCAAGACCTGTTATGTTACTAAAGTAACCCTCTATATGATAACACAAGTCTCTGGGCTTGGAACACTACCATGAAACTTAGGCCACAGTTAAATACATTCCTCCTTCCAAGAAAGCTGTAATGTACCATTTCATTATGAAGAAGGTGCCAGATAAACTCAGATTATCAAACCTAGTCATCCCAAAGATATTTTTTTATACCAAAACAGTCAGCAGAATTTGGGAGTGAAAAAGTTGTAAAAGAATTAAAACTTTCCTCCTTCGGCAAGGAATACTCAAAAGATAAGGACTTACCTTTGAATCAAAGAAAACCATAATTCCTTTTGGTTAAATTGATTACACAGATGGGGGGTTAGGATTTTATTTGGGGTAATGAACTGTTCCATCTCTTAGTCTTGTAACTGTTAAACTTGTCATTTCTGCATTAATCATTGGGAAAATCACTTGCTTTTGTTTATTATGCTCTCTTTCATTGTTTTACTTTATTTTCTAGTTTACAAGGGTAAATTACTCATAGATGGTTCTTTGAATAACTGATTTGTTAAAGTGCAGCTCACCTCTATCCTCACTGACTTTGAAAAGTCCTTTATCACTTAGCAAAAATTTGAGGACTGAAGTTGTTTATCCCCCCATGTAAATTGCATTCTCTTCATTACTAAGGGCAGTGAAAGCCATTCACTTCCAACAGACTGAAAATGTTGATTGAAAAAAAAAAAAGCAAAGCAGGATCGAGTGTTATGATGTGAATAGGGCGTGGATTAGAGCCTGCAGTTGTATTAGCAAAACCTTACATGCAAGGTATCTTCATTTGCCAATTCAGTTGTTACAGCTGGATGTTCATTTAACCAGATATCATTATTGAGAATTTGTGCAAACCCTCAGTTTGCACAATCAGTTCAACAAGCACCATTGCTCCATTTCACATCCAATAACTGCTAAATTTCAAAGAGCCACTTTCCAGTGAAACCATCTCTTTATAAATAGTGTAATATTTTTATCTCTCACTGGAGCTGAGGAGGATGTATTGAAGAAAAATAAACATGAAACAGAATAATTAGATACTGAGCAATCAATAGTCTGCATATGGCAGCATGATAATTTTCCTATAGACACAGAAAGTTCATGCCTTCCTATACATGTGCAAGCTGCTACTAAGTCCTTTCCAGAGCACTGTGTAGTCAGTACTCACAGTTGTGGTGTCCTGCTGCTTGGAATAGAACAGTATTGCACTGCAGTCTTCCATTATCTGAGAATGAAGAGATGCAATATTTCTACATGCTGTTGGTCAGGTCTGTCACTTTGATAATGAAATCAGAATAGTGTTGTTAATTCCATTTTTTATCATGAGCAGCTGGATTGTTCTTGTTGTGGTTCGTTGTTTAGAGGGGTTGGTACATTCCCTTTTTCCTGTGATGACACTGAGAGATTCCAGGTAAACATGACTTCTTTTTCTGAGAAAGAAGAAAATGAAGGGGAAGGAGCAGTTTTTGCTTCTCCTGGTAGCTGATGTTCTTGCCTTGCTGCTGACAGCTCCGCCATGCCACATGTTTGCAAGGCTATGCAGCACAAATGTGTTTTACTATACATGTGAAGGAAGCTAGAATGGTGATTTATGATGTGCGGAGGGACAAACTCTTACAAATACAGAATGGGAGAAAATACAGAAATGCTTTAAGCAAAATTTGGTTCAACAATGGTACAGATGTCTTTGGGAGAAGAGAATGGGTGGAGATAGATGAGATTCTTTTTCCCAGCACACTGAAGTATGGCTTTCACAGAAGCATGCATGCCAGCCCAGAGGTATACAGCCCAGACAACACTGATGCATAATCATTAAGATAAAAATACAGTATTCCTAGTAAAACTTTATCCAAGTCCTTCATAATACATCTTAACAGATTATGTTGTTCTGTACAGAGTAAAGGTAATTAAGATATACATTTTCATTTTGCTGTTTCTGGACAAGAGAAGGTGAAGATGGCTCTGGAAGAGATAAAGGAGGAAAAGCCAGGTGGATGAATGAACATAATAAGTCCAATGAGCTAACAGGATTTCAGTATTTTCAATACTTACTGAAGTCCAAAACTTCACATTAAATGCTGAGTCAGGAGTAAGGACATAAGAGACTCCAAGATCAGATACAAATTTTCATATTTCAAACAGTCCTGAATAGTTCAGTTTTCCATCTTTTTACCATTTAGGTCTTCATCTATGCTCCCTTGACTCAAGTGCCTCTCTGTGGTAGGAGAGTCCACATAAAGAAAGTAGAAGACCAGAAAATTATTAACTATTATTAAGTATTACAGTTCCCCTTTGGATCTGAACATGGACAGTATGTTTACTGGGTGGCTATGCAATTTATCTGTGTTATGTCTGCAAATTTGTTAGTGGTTGTAAAATACGATCCTTTATTTGTATTCCTTACTCTGTTATTTTTCCTTGTTTCTGTCTTAACTGGGTGCTAGTAATCTCTTTTGAGAAGGAAACCTTTTCCAAAGGGAAATCATACTTGCTTGGTTCAAGAAGTATCTCCTGAAGAAAAAAATGGATAAAAACAGAAGAGTAAGCTACTCAAACTTCTCAGATCCATATATCCTTTATTATTATTATTATTTTTCCCCGGCTGTTGTTAATATTAGGAAAAGATTAAAAGTGTTTACAATGGGATGGTTTATAAAAAGGAATTTTTCGGATTTTTTAATATTGATGCAGAGAAGTATTCGCAGACTAAAAAAAACATATTTCCTGCTTTGGAGAAAAATGAGTAGGAGCACTTCACACATGATCTAAAAAGAAAAGTAAATACCTAAAAATGCAGGCTAGGAAAGAGAGAACAAAAAAGATAAAAGTAATGTGGCAATGCACCATGGTTAAAAAAAAAATCTCATCTTTAAAAAAGAAGTGTGAGGAATGAGCAAACTGTGAGCATGGCTATACATCACACAAATTGTATCCACCAGTCAAACCAAAATGTTCTAGTGACTACTGGTCTTGGTTTTAGCATTAGGCAAACATGAGGTAAAATGCATAATATCATGCCCAACTCATCTAATTCAGTTATTATTAACTTTACTTTTAAACTGAGTTGTCAGACAAAGTACATTAGCTATGCTAATGCAATAAAACAAAACTTTCCATAGAATGGAGAAGGTATGGAGCCAGTAAAAATTTACTGTAATCTGTGTTTGAATACCAGTTGTGAGCATTAATTTTATTTGAAATCGAAAATCTTGACCTGCTTTCTGTTCTTTAAAGAATTGGCCTCGGGATAGCAAAAAATACTCAAAGGAAAGATAAACTTTACCTCCAACAACAATATACACCCTTTGTTTTAATGTGATGAGTTTTATAGATCACATTAAGATATCCTACTGTTATGTGATAAAAAACAAAATCTATCATTATTGTTTGTAATGTAGTGGATCAGGCTATTATTTACACAGACTATATGCAGAATAAAATCTCTCAAAATAAGTCTTTCTATTTAAATATTTAAGCTGGCTTTGATATCAGAATTATTTATTTCTTTAGTAAGTAATTTTATAATTTGACTGTTTCCCCAGTAAAGATATAGTTTGTAATTTATAAAGGTATTTTTGTTAAAATATATTCCTAGCTCTTTGGAAACAAATTTGGGGAGGATTTTCCAAGATCAAGTAAAGAAGTTAATGTTACCATTCTCAGTTTGCTTAAACTGCTGTATTATCACAAATTTTAACATTTTGCATTCATTTTCCCCGATGAAACCATTTTTTCTTCAGGAAAGTAGAGATGTGCTTGCTACATAAATATGTTCTCTCAGCCTTGTTCTCCCAGCCAGTCAGTTGGATCTTCCTGTGCTCATGTCCAGTGGAGAGCAGACCAGCTCTGTGTTTCAGTGGGATTTAGGCACTTAAATGTATAGCAGCTTTGAAACCTATATCTTCAGTATTTTTCTAGGTGGCAGATTTAATTCATTCAAAGCTAAATTCACATATTTAGATTTCTCCTTATATATTTATTTATACATTATCTCATTAGCAAATATTTATAAATGTACAAAAATGTGTGTGCATGTATATACATTTTTTTCAGCAAGTCTTTCCTACTTCCATGGTTTTACAATGGATGCATATATGCATCCATTTTAAGCACAGAACTGACAAAAATCATTATCATGAAAAAGAGTTTGGAATGTTAGGAAAAAAGAATTAAAATACCCTCAAAATGTACCATGAACACATGCTTAGGATATATGTCATTTACAAATTGCTCAGTGACTTTCAATGACTCGCAGTGGAGGGGGAGTGTTTTTCAAACTAATATAGGATAACAAACAAATAAATCAAGCTAAAATTAGATTCTGTATAATATGTTGAATATACATGAAAATACAGGAAATCTTCATCACATATAATTCCTAAAATATATCTGTAGAAAGTAATCTGTTTTGAAGAAAACAATTTTTCTGTTGGCTGTTATATAAAGGATGTAGCATATATATAAACAGATGATAACAAAAACTTTTTTTTTTTTTTTTTTTTTTGGTCAGCCTCAGACCTTAGGTTTTCTTTTTCTCATCCTTTTATACTTTGGGAAGACCCAAGGAACTCTTCCCAGTTGAAAAGAAAACAAAATGAAACTCAATAAAACCCAATAGAAATATTTATCAGAAATACATAATAATAGTAATAAAAGCTAGTAAACAACTATGCATAGCAAAATGTTTAAAGGAAGAGATTTCTTTTTTTAGACAGAATTTAGAAGGTAACTATTTAAAATGATAATCATAGTATGATTTTATGCATGGTTATTCAGTTCTTCAGCAGATCTGATTTTTTTTTTTTTCAAGTACACCTAATTTTGAACTTTCAGCATACAATATTTCCTTAATCAATTAACGTCAAAGGTTTGATTCCAGTGTTGGTTATTAACGTTTATGGCTTGAATTACAGATAGTGTTTTGCCTTCTCTGCATCTCTAAAATTGAAGTGCAGCCATAATATTTGCATAACTGGTAAAAATCAAGTGTTATTCTGCACTGAAGCAAACTCTCTAATAACAGCCAGAAAAAATAAATTAGTTAAAGAGTGCAGAACTGAACAAAATTTTGTCACAAAACTTTTCACCTTTATGTATTATGAATTTTCAACCCTGAAGAGATTGATACAAAATAAGTAAGGGATGAGAGGCAGCTGATTCTGATGTATCGGAGTTTCATGTTCCTAAGAGCTAAGCTTTGAGTTTAAACTCATGAATGCTAAAAGATTTGTAAATTTAGTAAAAAGAAAAACATTGCCATAAAACTCAAGGTAGGAAATTATTATACATTTTTTTATGTATCTTTATATAAAAAGTTACAAGTAGCAAGCATATGACACAGAAATGGAACAGTAACAGCAACAGTTGTGAATGCATGCTTTTTACAGTGTGTCTAATAAAGAGATTTTTGCCAACTCAAATATTCAGTAACATACATGCAGATTATTTTCTCAATGTCAAATTCAGTCATATTGCTAGATGCTTACCAACAAACATTTCTATTGAAGTGATTATGAGCGGCTAAATACCTGATTTTAATAAATTGTTCCTGAAATTGGGAATTTTACTTGCAATGAAAAGAAGAGAAAAATAGAAAAAGATAAAGGACTGATAAGCATAATGATGAAAGTCTTATTGCCTTCTAGTGATTTTACTCAACACTGTTTGCTGAATTTTGTCATGATATGAGAATAGCTGGTCAGAGTCCACAAAACCTCTAGCTGGTGTTTCCAAGGTCCATAGTTTCACATTTCATTGTAGCATGTTCAAAATCACCCAGGAGCGCACTATTCTCAAGAACTCTATATAATGAAAACAATGTACATACAACAGAAGTTCAGTGTAACTCTTCTTCCACATATCACACAACATAAATGTAAATAACAGACATAAAATACATAAAACAAAATAAATCTAAGAAAAAAAAATAATAAATAAAGCAGGGACAGTCTCAGCCAGGAGCTAACTTCTTCAAGTTTGTAGCAAAACTTAAAATGTATTTAAAAACTAAAGAGCACTTGGTGGCCAGCAACCAAATTAGAAAAGAAACATATTATTGTGCAATGGGAATATCTTGCTAAAGAAGTAAGAAATGTCTTGGGTTTGGATAAAGGCAGTGCAATGTAATTAGGAACATGTCCACTCTGTCTTTCCAACAGCTGAAGTAATTCACTACAGATTTTTCCATTCAGTTCACGACTTTATACGTATTTCTTCTCTGAAAGCAAAAGAAAGTTAAAATATGTTCTCTCTAGGAAGACTACAGACAAGTATTTACTTAAACTATCTAGATTCAAAAAAAAAAAAAAAAAAAAAAAAAAAAAAAAGCATTAATGGAAGCTCTCAGTGAAATTGCTGTATAGATGTACGTACATGTAAACTTGTATATGCATATATATGTCTATATATATATTCATATGTAAACTGACTAACAACTATCTATAACTTTAATATAGAAAGAATGAGAAACTTTAATATAGAAGAAATGAGATGATACAGAATTTAGAATTAAAATGAAATATATAATATATATAATTTCTATTTCTATATATAATAGAAATATAGAATTAATTCTACAGAATTTCTAAATTTATCTTCACTCCTATAAAATTTTCCCCTGACACTTAACAAGATTGAAGAGTAAGAACTGAAAACCAGTTGTTTCATATCTTCATGGCTTGGGTTAGACTGATAAATTTCACAGTTTCACATATCAATACTCTAAATTTTATTTTCGTAAATAAAAAAAACAAACAAACAATAAAACACTGGAGCCATGTTAAACATCTCTTTTTATGATTTGTTTAGAATCCAAGTCATATTTACATCAAAGATTACAGTTAGCTGATTCTACAGTCAAGAATAAGAATTTAATAGATATTGCTTAAGTTCACGGTGCTAAACTAATCATGTATTTGATGTTTAGTTTTCTCTGTATTCAAATCTATGTCCCTTTCTATGCAAAGACTTCTATGAGGTCATGTATAAACTGGGAACTAACAGACATTTTAACAATATAACAAATACAATGGAATGCAACAGATGGTTCATTTGTTGTACAGGTATGTTTACTTACCTCAGGTTTGTCTCTTAGACCCTAGTTGTGTTGTACTCAGACTCATGTTTGCTTAGAGACCCAATGAGGCAGAACCTGGAATGTTATGGCTATTTCATTCAAAATAATAATGTTTGCATAGAAAAAAAAGAAATATATGCATATAGATACTTAATAGAGAGTACATATTGATAAGCTGTTAAATATTCATGAAGTAATTTACATTAGCATACTATTAGATTAAGATAAATAACTTCTTTTTAAAAGAAAAAAGTGCCTTAATGTGCAAAGAAAATATGGAGTGGATGTAAACAGTCACAGGAAGTGCATAAATAATGTATGCAATAGAAAACACAAATATTCATAAAAAGTCTCTGCTTTTCCAAAGAAATAGTTCATATCTGTTTTTAATTTTTTCTCTACTTGTAAACTTTTAATCATTTATATTCACAGTCATTTAGAGTGCAATATACAATAAATTAGCCTTTTTATTAAAAATATCATGCTCAACATTTTCATTGATTAAAAAGATTTTTCTAAACTACATTCTTATATGTAAATATATGAGCATTCTCTATTCCCTACACTGTCTCATATTATATTTTATATATGTTTATATAAAAAACCACAGTGTGATAGTGGGACAGATACATTAACATTATGTAAATACTGTCATTCATTTCATAAAATATATTTTACAAGCTTCCTTAGTGCAAGGTAGCATGTCTCCTTGTTCTGTCATATGTTATAATGAACAGATGTATTTTTCTTATTGATTCAGAAATGTTAGACCAGTAGCAGACAAAATTCAAGGCCACCTCAGTTTCAAGGAAACTATATGTATGTGGCTCTTTCAGAAGCTAAATTCAGGCAAAATCTTTGGTTTTTTTTTTAAAGTGTGCCTGTTCTCTGTTGGCTTGTGTGTGCATGTATGTGTGCATGTAAATAAAACAGTAAAAGAAAGACACTGGATAAAAGGTGAAACTGAGATACAGAGGCCTCCAGGAAACTGGAGCAGAGATGAGAGACAGAGAGTGATAATAAAATGACATGTACTGTCAAGAAACAGAAATTTAAGCAAGAAAAAAAGTAGGAAAAGAGTATGTCTTTACTGAGAAGGAAAAAAAAAAAGAAAGAAAAAAAGAAAAAAAATGTGAATATGTTTGGGCATCAAGTCCTTACACAATAGTCTTCATCAAAAATTTATTGATACTGACCGCTGAACAGCTTTATCATGTCTTGACAGCCTGTGGCTTGTGGTTGGTACCTCTTCAATTTCATCTATCTCACACGCATCTGCAGCATCTTGTGAGTAGCTATGCTTCATGACAAGGATATTTCTCCTGTTCACGGGCTGAATGAGGGGTTTTACAGGCTGGGGTTGTATTTCTGTCAAGACAGAAGCATCTCTTGTGCTGAGGTTACTACGGCTGCCTTTAGTGCTAGACAGTTGTGATCCACAGTGATGGTCATGAATGCATTTTGAAGATGATCTCCGTAGTTTATGATAATTTTCAAAGTCATCTGCAACATCAGCAAGGTCAGCTGTAGTCCCTGTCCCTCTGAGGGTGCATAACTCATAATGAGGAGGCTCAAACACCTCCTGGAACACTGTTTGATCAAAGTCTGTTTTCCTTTGGACAAATTTTTTACGAGGCTGCTTGATCTGTACTATCACAGAGATAACGATGAGGATGATGACAATGCAAGAGGTCACCCCAATTATAGTTCCACTGGTATTGGTGAGTTGGTCCAATAGATTAGCTTTTCTTTTCTCTGCATGCAATTGAAAAAAGAAACAAAACACAGAATTAATTTCATTTCAAGATTAAAAAGAGCCATGATGTATTCATGGAGTACTGCAAAGCCATGTCTAGTCTATATCTAAGTTCACGTGATCAGTCTTACTGGGAAAGAGTAAAAAGGAAGAAATCATGTGCCCATGGAAACCAAATAAATAACATAGGTCCTCTGATTGGCTCCATACTTGTTTAGTGGTTTATTCAAGGTATATTATAAGGTTAGCTACCTAAAAAAAATATGTATGTTTGTTTTATAAAAAAGAAACCACAATAAGAAACAGATGGATTTAGTGCCAACTCTAAACTCTGTTCACCTGCTAAATCCTCCAAATCAGATGCGAAAGTTCTGTTATTTACTGTCTATTCCAGTAAATACATGCAAGCGGAACATTAAGATTAATGAAACAGCAAGGCTTTTCAGGTTCTAGAAATAAATTCTGTGTACTGGGAACTTCTTTGAACTACTGTTATTTATGAGCTAACTGGGACTGCTTATAGTACTCAGTGAAAAGCTCTATCAGGAGAAAATAGAAAAGTTATTTAAACTGAACTTCCAGAAAGGAAAGGGTGCAGATTATTTATTTAGTTTGTGACCTATTAATTTCCAGAACTTTACAGAAGATGTGTAAACATTCAACGCTGATCAGAGCTACAATGCTTTACTCAGGGGCTGCCAAGAAGCAGGCCAGAAAATTCAGTGTTGAGAATGAAGAAAAATGTGCAATAAAATAGTACAGAGAAAAAAAATTCACTCTAGGGTTCTGCATGTTTTTCTGTGATTTAATTTCAAATGGCTGACAACACCTGAGATGGTGACAGAGCCAAGCTGAAAGCAGGCACATCAGATTCTCACAGGCACAACAAACTTGACAACTGTGATTAAGTTTCAATACCCAATCTGGTGTTATTTTTCTATCAACTTAAAACATACCAAAGAACATAATAAAAAGCCTTTGAAATGAAACTCACTGGCACTAAAATAATAAAAGCCAGCTCTTTATAATCTTGATACCCTAAATGAACTTTTCAGGACCCCTCATTGCCTTCTCTTGTAGACTCATTTGGGGTTTGTCTAACCAACTGACAAAGTCTACAGGGAAAGAACAGATTTAGAGAAAGCAACAGAACAGCAAACAGTTATTTTTACTGGAACCATCAAACAGGAACAGATACAAGCACAGGGCCCAACAAAAAAACATTTGGTATGTGAAAGATGAAAATATTTCTGGAAATTAGAGAGGGGAAGGTTTTCTATTTTTATCTGTGCTGAAGAAGCAAAGTTCTTCTTTGGTTGTTTGTTTTATTTCTTTGAAGAATATTTTTTTTCATGTCACAATTTTGTTGTGTTCCTTTGAAATACGATTTATTTTTTACCCTGTTGCACTGCTTGTCAGGCTTTTACAGACTTCAGCAGACTCACAAGCTGATGGCTAATCCCCATCATTCTGAAATTTTTCTTGATTGGTTCGTAAATTTGGCATTATCCATGTTTTCAGAAACAAATCTGCTGTAGCAGAAGAGGAAAAAAGAAAAGAAGCAGCAGACCATCTCCCTGGTCTATGATGCAAGTTAATTACGCTCTTTACTCAGATGCTGGCTTTTATAGAAATATACAGCCATATTTAGAAACTTTGTCAATACCTGATTGGGAACATCAGTTTCTGTCTACGGAAGAGACATGATGCCTGATTTCCCACACTTATCCTTGGACTTCAATTTCACTAGACAATGATAAATGGATCTGGATGCTTTTTAATGGTGCTAGTTTCAATCCACCTGTACTGTTTTCTTTCAGACCACCTGGGCTATTATAGGCACAGCATGCAAGTAGCAGACACCTGCTATGCATATGCTAGTCCACTGCAAAGGTAACTGTACCAAAGGAACCAAAAGATTACTATTAATGAACTTTATGTTGTACAGAAATCAAATGGTCAGAAAGCCTGCCAGAAGGATATAACCAACACAAACAAGCACCAAGAAAAACAGATGTAAACACTGAAAGCAAAATCCACAAGGATTTTCACCTCTCCATTTTAATCTGTTGTCTGATGCATGCTCCCCTTGAATTACATTTCATGAGTCTTAATCCAATAGTCAATCCAATACATACTTAACAAGAAACTAAGGATAGTGGGCTGTATTCCATGTGGTCTGATAAACTGATAGTTTCAATCCTACACATTACCTTTGCAGTGGTTTTCGTCCCAAGGATACACACAGTTCTGGAGTCCATTGCAGACCAATGTATTATTAATACACATATTACTGTGGCAAAAGAAAGTGTTGGCTTCACAAGGGGCTAAAAACAAAAATAAAAAGCTGACATTAAATAGTAAATCATTCAGTTATTTACAGCAAATACATCAAGGCAGTATCATAACCACCTGTACTGGGAGAAAGCTGTACAACACAGGTTCCTTGAACATATTTAATAAATGACATGCACCATCAGCAGCACTCAAGTCACACACCATTTATTACTCTGAGCAACAAATTTCCACTTTTGTCTAAGACAGATGGACTTCTTCACCACAGTTTAACTCAGATGGATGTAGCAGGTTGACATCGCACATATTGGTGGGGGGTCATTATCAACATAGTTTTAGGCACAGATGCAAAACACAGCGCTTTATGAGCTGATAAGGAGAATGTTGACTGTACCACAGCTAGATCCAGTACACATCAAGTAATTTGCTTCAGTTTGTTGCTGAAACTCCAGTTTTAGAAGAAACCTTGCATGACTGGATAAAGATAAATACTTTAGTGCTCAAAACAATTATATCTGAACACTTATATCCAGATTAAATACAACTAATAAAAAGGAAACTAATAAAAAAGTCTGCAGTGAAAAGAAGTACCCTATTAATCACATGTAAAGATTAAAAACAGCAACATTCATCAGCATCCTTAGGGCCCATATTTTAATAGAATCATTCAGAATTAAAGCTTTACTGAAGAACATAAACTTTTAAAATGGCAGCAGCCTGGAGGTCATCAATAGGAATTGGTCCTGCTTATCAGGTATTGGGATTATAAAGATACTACTCCAAAATCATTAAATGTAGCAAAGATATCTCACTTCTCATATTTCTTTTAATTACATAATAATAATTTAAAAGGCCAGAAGAACTTGCTCAATATAGAAAAAGCTACACAATTTATCAGTGTGAAATCAACAAAAATGAACTCTATGCAATTTTATTTTAGCTCAACCACAAACCATTATTATACTTTCTATAGAAAAGTTTTTTGTTTTGTTTTGTTTTGTTTTGTTTTTAAAAAAAACAACTTAAGAATCTACTAATCAAAAAGCAGCTATGATGTTGGCACTAATTAAATTTTGGTACTTAGAATTCGATGCTTCATGGCAATTTTTCTCTTCTGCAATTTTAAAAGCGCTTCCTATGATAAAATATGCTTACACCGTGTAGACTGGTTGAGAGCAGAAGACTGCTTCAGTGGTTTGCTAACTAAGGACAGTACAAAGGTTTTGTATTTTAGAACTTAATGACTCCATATATCATATCAGTAAATTCCCTTTTCTGTAACTATATAAGTTCAGATATGCATAACTGACTGTAACAGCTTCTCCATATCAGTTACATTCTGTTAAAGAAATAATAAAAGCCATATAAAAACTTGTATATGTTCCTAGTTATGAGGTTGGACTGAAAGTAATTCTCAGCTACACAACACTATTTTTGACAGTCATCACCATCAGCTATGCATTTTCACTGATGAACAAGAGTCTGAATGATGAGCTTGTAAATATCTGTACCAGCAGAGGTGACCTGTTGTTTCACAGCTGCTGTGATGGTATCATTAGTGGGAAAATGTTGCCCACACATTTCCTCTTTCATAAGCCCAAACAGATGGAAGTCAGAAGGTGCCAAATTCAGATATACAGTGGGTGTGGTAGGACATTCCAGCCTAGATTGGCAGTGTGCTCCACAGTTTCAAACTGGTAGGGGACATGGTATCATCATGTTGCAAGAGAAAGGCTGTATTCTCCTCTGACCTGTTTCTGGAAATTAGAGCCATCAGCTTAGTCAACATCTCAGTGCAGCTGTCAGAGTTGATGGCTTGTCCAGGTTTCACGAAATCCAGAAGAATCTCTCCTGTCCCAAAAGCCAGCATACATTGTTTTATCCTCTGAGAGCTTAACCTGGATTTTTTTATTCTATGAGGAATTCTTTGTCACCACTACATGGACTGACATTTTGACGGCTTGTAGTGGTGATCATTACCACAGTAATGATGTGGTCCAGGAAACTGTCAACTTTAGCCTTGTATTTGCTCATTAGGTCCTGATAAACTAGCAGTGTTCTTCTAGTTCCTCTATGAGAATTCATGGGACCCACCTGTTGCAAACTGCAATATTCCAATGCAGCAACCATCATTTCCAATACAATGAAGCTGATATTTAGTTCTACACACAGTTCCCTGCCAGTAATCTACCAGTTGACACAGATGAGCTGATTGAGATGCCCCTCTTCTCATGGTGTAACAGCTATTCAAGGCTGTATTGGCTTGTCTATTATGTTGCTGTCACCTCTGCCTCACTGTGGTCACATCCACTGTTTGGTTTCCATAGCCACTCAGAAAGTGTATATGAATATCAATGGATGCAATTGTTTCTATTTGGAAGAATTGAGTGGCATATCTTTGCTTCATATACACTTCCACATCAAACACCATTTTGTCTGACTGCCCCTCTGCTGCTATCTGTCACACAGTAACAAGAAGTAGTGGGATATCAGTGAAGAGATTCAACCTCTACTCCCATACCACCATCATCTACCTCTACTATATAGGCGTGGTTTTCAGAGTAGCCCCTATACAGACCCATCCAATCACATACTATAAATATATGTATTATGGCATGTATAAAGGTTTACGTTTTTTTAAATAGCATATCTTTTCAAATCTACTTATTCAACACTTCTATTGACTTCAGGGAAGCCCAGTGTTGCCAGAGGCTTAAAGAGTTATTGATCTATTATATAAGTAACACATTTTTAAAACACAGATCTTTATGTATATAAAAAATTTAGTTTGGGAGGGACCTTGGTTAGTTTTATATGTTTTCAAGATATAAAACATAACAGCTTTTTTGTTTCCATCATCTGCACTGCTTTTAAAAAGTAAAAAAAAAAAAAAAAAAAAGTAGTATTAAAATATATATAATACATCATAATATCCCTTAGTGGCAATAGTTACAGTTCCATAGCAAAAGATCTATTTTAATTTTAATGCTTACTGCTTTATATTTTCCTTCTGCCTAAATTTCAGCTACAGTTTCATGGCTGCACAGTACCTGGAAGAAAGGCTCAGAGAAGCCACACTGCTGGAATAGCTAGGGAAGAGCTGAGTGCATTGTTTAGCCAATGAAGATATGAGGAAAGAGGGTGAATGTATGTGTGTGGGTTTTTTTTTGTTTGTTTGTTTGCTTGTTTTGTTTTGTTTTTGTTTTTACAAAAGGAAGTAACTACTATCAAGAGCTCCAGATAGAAAGCTTCTGTACTGAACAGGAGTCCTGATCCATCAGTCTGAAGTCTTCCCCATGACTCCCTAAATGCCCTTGCACAAGTGAGCAGTGGGAATACACACAGCTCTGCCTTGGGTTGTGCTAGCTGCTGGTTTCCAGCCCAGAATTAGTGAGCAGACAAATGAGAACCCCAACAGAGTAAACTGCAATAAGTGTCTGTCTGCTACAGTCTACCTGGAACAGAAAGAAATAGATGCCATCTTTAGACAACTGGAAGTAGCCACATATTCACTGGCATAGCAGGTTTTTAACTGCCTATGGAGGGCAGCACTGAAAAGGCACAACAGTAGGAGGAACAAATCCCAGGTTCTGGTGAAAGGATGACAGACTGGAAAGCAAGTTTGAAGAAAAGGTGCTGCTGTGCAGTAAGAACCAACACTGTGCCCTTATTTCAGAGAAAGTCAATCATGTCCTAGGTTGCATTAGAAAGAACACTGCCAGCAGGTAAAGAGAAGTGACCCCCTGCCCAGAAGCTATGATTCACATCTACACTGCTGTGTTCAGTTCTGGTCTCCCTTGCTTAAGACAGACATGAACAATCTGGACTGAGTCCAACAGAATGCTGTAAAGATGATTATAGTCTTGTGTAATCTGACGTATGAGGGAAGTCTGGGTGAGCTGGAACTGAATCAGTCTGGAAAAGGGAAGGCACTGGGGAAATATTAACAGTATATACAAATAATTAATGTGGCAGAATAAAGATGACAGAGCTGGGACCTTCTCAGTGGTGCCTAGTGGCAGGACAAGACATAATGAGCACTAAATGAAACATAAGACATTCCTCCTAAACACAAGAAGTTTTTGCTTCGTGACTTGTCATACATTGGGCAGGATCTGTTTTTACATGAGTTTCTGCAGTCTCCTTTGTAGGGGATATTGAAAAATGAACTGGATACTGCCCAACCACACCCTGTAGCTGGCAGCTCTAAAGCAGGGTTCAAACCCCAAAGTCTCTTCCAGTCTCAATCATTTTCACTCTCTCTGAAAAGACATTGCTTGATAATAAGATTAAAAATTCCAGCTCCGATCACAAAGTTGCATTTATTTTTACTGTATCCCAATGCAACCTTGAATCAAAAGCAGCCAAGATACTGGCCTAGAAATTAGTAACATCTTCAGCACAATGAACAATTCATAATGATGACAGCACAAGTAAGCAAATTGGAATTATTCATATATCTCAAACTGATCTATTTTTAATAACTTTAATTATTAATTTAGAAATGCCTTTCCTAAAACACTGAATTTGTAAAGTATAAAAACACTGTAATTTAAAAATTCAATTAAAAAAATTACTCAGAATTCTTTTTGTGTTTTAGAGTTGAACCACGCATTCTTTTTATAGGAAATTATATATATATACACATATAAACTTAATGTAGTGTCTTCTCTTTTGCAAGAAGTATTTACATTGAACACAAGATGGAGCACTTACCCTAGAAGATACATAAGCAAGTGTTATAAAAAGATAGAGATGGTATAGAGATGGTAGAGATGGTATAGAGTTTTTTAGTTATGTAAAACATATACTTTAAAAAAATCATAGAATAATAAATCTACTACTGTTACCTGAGTAATAAGTATAATTTTATTCCTAGCGGGGATGAGTTGGAAGATTGGAAGATTATTACAACCATCACATTTCCAGAAGGTTACCATCCCAGTACTCAGAAAAGCCAAGTATAGAATTTGAAGTACAATTTCAAAAGATATAAAAATTGAGCCAATCAAATGGTCTACATCTTCTTACTGTTAAAAGGTTCTTGGAATGCACATGGAGCTAATAATTCATACTTTTTCATTTACTAATGCCAAACAATCACAAATTCTTTTAATCCTGAATAGCCCTAAGGCAAAGAAACATAAAAAGCAATAGTAGTACGTCCATATGCCATGTTTACAAAGTAAATAAAATAGAAGCAGTCATATTTCATATATTTTTTTTCGAAAAATATTGCTTTCACTTGGGCAGCAAAATAAGTAATCACAAATAGTATTCACCCATTGTAAAAAACACATAATACTTATATAGAAGTATAACATATTCTTTGTGCTATTAATAATTGTTATCGCATAGAGGTATAGTACTAAAAGTAAAAAAATATAAAAAAGTATAATATACATTATATTTATATATTTTATACTTTATACAAAGTATAAAAAATATAACTAACAAAAAGTAACAAAATCTGTGTGTTGAGCATGATTTTTAGAAGGGTTACAGGATACTTTGGGTACAAAATGCAGATGTAGTAGGGTCAGAATATTTTTACATGATGTAATCAAAAGCTGACTTCTTACAGATCTGGTGTAATGCCTGCCTGGTCCAATGCAGTTGTTTCCCCAGTGTATTTACTCTATTTCTCACCACCGTATGGAGCTAGTTTTAACACCATTATTCCTGCATTGTGTAGTATCTCTGAGCAAGCTATCTTGGGTGTTATTTCATTGAAACTTCATTTCATTATTTCATTGAAACTTAAGGATTTATCCTTTGAGTCTGTTTCAGGACAGGGTTTTCAATCCAGTACTCTGTAATCTTAGATGACTGCCTCATCCTACTTACTATTTACCAGCTTCTCCCCTTCCATTCCTGTCACAACATTCTTTTAGTGGACTTGCTGTCTCCTGAGGGCAAATGAGAAAATTCTGAAATCTGAATAATGGTTAGATGTGAAAAATATTTTCCCCTGAACTCATTACACATTTCACACCTACTCTTAATGTTCTCAAGATAGCTCATTGCGTCATGTTTTGCACATCCATTCTTTAGGCATAGATCATTTAGAATTTCTTATTGCTTGTTACTGAAAAATAGAGCTTTCTTTTCCTCACAAGGGAAAGAAAAAAGAAATTCTTCAGATGATCCTCAACTCATCCTGGAAACAGAGGAACTTCTCTCTCAGCAACCCCAGGGAAAAGTCCATCAGCCCTACTTGATACACGGGTTCACTTATTTTATTAAAATTATAAAATAAAGACAAATTTAGAAGTATTCTTTGAAGTTTTTTAAAATTACTTTTTCATTTTCCACGAATGAAAAAAAAACAAAAAACAAAACAAACAAACAAAAAACACCCAAAAACAAACAAAGAAAAAAACACCCAACCTTATTAAAATGCATCTATTAGGAGCTTAAAAATGAAATGCTTTTAATTCTTAATTTTCTTCCCATCCACTTTCAGACAGCTCCGCTTGAAATAAATGGAAACTATTCTGAGAGTTAATACCAGACACACGTCAATATGTGTCCATCAGAGACTGGTAGCTCAGAAGCATGTGCTAAGAGCTCCATTCAGTGCAGTTATACACTACAGGCACCATGGACACCTGTTTTTTTCAGGGGTAGAAAACCATTGGGAAGCTTAACTGGTGGGGGTTAGTGACTACAGACAGATGCAGATAGCATAGAGGGGCAGAATAATCACAGATGAGTGCTCATTATTAAGGAGGCAATCCCAATGATTTGTTTTTTATATATCATTGTCAAAGCAGGGAGAAAACCAGCAAGACTGTAATCTATTTACATCCCTAAGTCCTCTCAAGTGGAAACTCTCTCTTTGCATGCATTGCACTTACTGTATTTCTGTTCCCTTTCTTGGTTGTTCCTTTTGCATTATCACAATAAACACAGCCATTAATACCAAATACCTGCAGTGCCCTCTCCCCATTAGAGACCTGCTCATGCTGAGATGATCATACTCAAGGATTCTGTCTGCAAATGACTTGACTGCTGTTACTCCATAAATCAGTGCACTACTCTTTTAAAAAGACAGCTATAAATATAAAGATCTCTATATAAACATAGGTTTTGTTAATAAAAATAAAGTGATAATGGCAGTTTATTCTTTAAAAAAAATCACACGTGACAGAGCCTTTAAAACAGTCTAAAAGCTCAAAGCAGCAAAAAAAAATATAACAGAAATGATATTTTTTTTCTGACGTGGGGTTTCTTATGCAGGGTTATGGATGTAGAGACAAGCAATGCTACCAAATGGCTGTCAGAGGTGAGAGAATATGCACCTTATTTGTTCTGCATATAAAAGGTTTCTTCTTTTATCCCTTATGCCCTGGTTTTACAGATCTGCTTTTAGGTTAAAGTGTAGGTGTGTCTGCTTGGGAGCATGTCTTTGTCAAAGCTGTAGGCATAGCATGTCTGTCATTGATCTACATCACAGTAATGGAAAATGAAATGAACAGCTAGTGGAGGAAAAAACAAAGATTCATTTTTCTAGTCTTCTTAACAAATGAACACTCAGAATCATAGGTTCATTAAGATCGGAAAACATCACTAAGAGTATCTAGTCCAAATGTCGACCCATCACTCCTATGTTCACTAAACCATGTCACTCAATGCCACCATAAACCTTTTGATGATACAAGCTTTCTTTCTTTTTGTTTCTTCCCCCCCCCTCCCCCCCCCCCCCTTTTCTGCATCTTAACTTTGTTTGATATTTGAAATCTATTTTAGGCCATTAAAAAAACAAAACAAACAAACAAACAAACAAACAAAAAACAAACACAAAAAGTGGTAAATGTATGTGCTAATAGGGCACAAAATATAGTATAAAAGATTGAAAAGGTAAGGACTTAAATAAAAATAAAACCCAGTGAGCTTAGAGCTTAGAGTGATGTGAGAATCACTACTGATTTTCTGGAGTAGTAAACTTTAAAAATTTTTGCATCTCATGCCTGTTCTTTCTTGAAAGATTAACAGCACTACTGTTCTGTAGAGCACCACTGTTAGAGGCTTGGAAACCCGTAAGACCACTTTCAGAAGCCAAAAAAAAGCAGACTTGTATATATTACAAATATAATTGGAACACACTGATGAAATAGTATGAAAATAATCATTTAAGAAATCCCTTTAAGATTTCTTCTTTCTACACAAATATCAACTCCCCAGAAACAGCACTGTAACAAGAATTAACAATAAACAGACTCAGAAAGAAAACAT
Source organism: Coturnix japonica (assembly GCF_054131305.1). Lineage (NCBI taxonomy): Eukaryota > Metazoa > Chordata > Aves > Galliformes > Phasianidae > Coturnix > Coturnix japonica. The sequence goes on from NC_140664.1 coordinate 51,764,230, forward strand.
TTCTCAGGCTAAGTGTTCTGTTTCCACAAAATACAAAACCACATACAGTTCATGGAGCCTTGCCTAACAGAGAGCTCGCAGTCTCAACAATTTAACTTACAGTCAGCAACTCCACACACTGGAGAACTCAAGGAGTACCATATAATAGCATCACTTGGTCATTCCCACAGCAACAGTCAATAGAATACTTTGTCACTCTTTCACATGCATGTTAACCGCAGTAAAAATTTCATCCCCTTTTTATTATTTTCCCCCAGCTCTATGTGAACAAAAATGCTTTTTTTTTCTTCTTTTGTTTTCCGTGCATAGAGACACAGGTGTCTGTTTCATGATACTTATCTCCCTGAATGAGATCTGACATTCCTCCTCTTCCATGCAGATGATCTAATTATTCCCACAATGAAAGACTGAGCCATTTTCACACTGTGTGTTGCATCACATCACACACAGAATGGGCATCTGCTCAACCTGACTTCACACAGCAGAACCAATCTGCAGTATGGGGCAGCACTATGCACAACTGACATGGCACAAAAAGTACAGTCAGTGTCACCTTTATATCTTTTAAGTCAGCCTCCAGCATTAAAAACACAGATGCAGTTTCTTTCAATATTTATGATCAGGCTGTGTACACATATCTCAAAGCATAATTTAGCCCTTTATAAATTTTCAGCTTTTAGTCTGCAACACCTGTTCAGAATAAATTTATGGAAGGCACATCATGTTATTATTTTCAACCTCCCAGTCAGAAAATCATTCATTATAAAACATTAGCTGTTCACAAGAACAGAGGAGTTTATAATTTGTAGTATTAGGAATGGAAGAAAAATAAACAAAAAACAAAAATAACGACTAACAAAATCTTTCCTTATTCTCCTTTAAAATGTGGAAATGTTGCAAACCCACAGTTATTCAAAGCCTCATCTCAAGTTAGTCATCACAGTGTTTCACTCTTTACTTCCTTTTATGTTCTGAACCTCCAGTGTCTATGCAGTTGTTTCTAAGGTAACAGATCAGGATGTCTTGTGGGAAAAAAAAAAAAAAAAAAAAAAAAAAAAAAAAAAAAAGAATCAGATATTGAATATTCAAGACATCTCCAGTTGCCGAAATGAGAAAAGGGCAGAGTCATCTCAACCGAGGCCTCTCAGTGTCTTTTAGACCCTGGCCTGATTTAGGTAAAAAATAGATATATAATCTACCCTAAAGCTGCAGGGTCCGAGTACAGTGGCATATGCAGTTTCAAGCATGTAAACTGCCAGAAATTTTTAATCAGTGCCATAATTAAAAAATTACGGAGGCCGCTTTCAACAGTCTCATTGCGGGGTATACACACACACAGAATACAGATGAAGGATATGTTTGGTAGAGTTTCACCTTCATTTCAATCACTGACAGTCACATAGAAATCTTCCTGTGAAAAATGTGAAGCACAAGCCAAAAAATAAGCTAAAAATGAACATGAATAAGAAAAAGAAAACAAATACATACACTCCTTCCTCAAGGGACTATATGTACCATTTTTATGTTAAAGAAAACAAAGCAATATCTTTCACAGGTGATTAACTGAATTAATAGTTTTCAGTGAATGGGATTATTGAGTTTTGTGATTTTCAGACTGGCAAGAAGTACTTTTTGTTTTTTTCACAGGCTGCTTTTCCTGTTACCTGAGCCCAGGAATCTCGTAGCTGTATGAATGAAAGCTGCATAGAGAAGATATTAAAACCACCAAATCCTTCATTATTTGCTTAACGCTATCTGATACATGTTTGTTGAAAATCTGGTATATGAACTAATGTACACATTATCTTTTATTTAATAATCATGAGGCGTTTTTCAAGTACCATCTTTGTAAGATCTAAAAGATCAAATTCACATAAACATGAGACTTGATAAAAATGTTCAGGGTTGTACTGTTTTCCAGTTCTGCAAGAGAAAGTTGAAAGTAGCCCAGTAGACTGAGAATCAGGAAAAAGTTACGGTTACAGTGACAAGTGGTACTTGACTTCCTGCCTCTGAACCCTGTGCTCTACTTATTGTGTTACAATGAACAGTATGAAAAATACAAAGAATTAAAACTGTTCTGTTGGTTCACATTGCTTGTTCAGGAACATCCTTTGGTATATACTCTACATGAAGGAAACATTAGCAATTTGTGGAACTGGTATCATTTAACAAACTGAAAGGCAGATACATTGATTAAGGCCTTACGTTCTTGGAAAGATGTGAAGAGCATCTGGAATCGGCTGCTTCGACTGCCTTCATCTGCCCACATACGGATTACTCCAAGACCTGTCCGCAGCATTACATCATTTGCAACAGTGCTGCAAAACTTTGCTTTTAAATCCTCCACGGAGCTGCTTCCATCATAGACAGCTACAAAATTTCTTTTGCATTCATTGGAATTCTGCATCTCATAGTCCAAGAATCGCAAATATATCTGAGAAACAAAAAAGGAAAAATAAAAAGAAAAAAAGAAAAAAAAAAAGGCAACATGTAGAAACATTTTAGAATGACTGAAAAAGCATTAAACATTTTTCTGGAGCTGGTGATTCACAAATAATTTCCTTGGGTGGGCATTAATACAGAAAGTACAAACTATTTATAATTCTTTTGTCTTACTCCAAAATAGAATTCAGCAGAAGACAGATTTTTCCTCTTTCAATTAAGGTCCTAATTTCCAAATATATGCCCCTCCACTAGAAGTATGTACAATAGTCCTTGAAGCTGAAGGACAGACAAGCTGGAAATTTCTTCTTTTCACTGGCATGGTATTGCTCTATTATTGCCTGACATGGAAAATAATAAGGCAAATAATTGCTACTCTCTCCCCAGAGTCAATATGTGTCATCTTTGTGATATGTCTCAGCTACACTGATTCAGGAAGTGAGAATCCAGGAGCCAGGCAGAACTCAACCATTACTCTTTTTGTGTTTCCTCAAGCAATTTGGCCACCATCTCAGCTTTACTAAACAAAGCCTTTACAGTACACGTCTTCATAATCTTGCAGAGATGAAATCAAGATAATTCCATGGAAACTGGAAGAAACTTTGAAATTTTCCTCAGAAAATATAAATTGCATACAAGTTATCTCACAAATGTAATATATATGTCTCACCTTTGCAAAGGTGTCTATAAATCTACCCAACAGAAGGAGTGAGAATAAAATTCTGCTTTCTGATACTCACCTCTATACAGATTTTGAACAGGGAAACAATCTCATTTTAAAGGCAATTGCTAAAAAAAGCAACATAAAATATTCCAGTAACAGAAACTAAGTAAAATTTCCAATAGTTATATGATACGTAATCAAACAACTAAGGGTACCTGGGAGACTTCAAGAGAATGATACAATATTATGTCACATTTCCTTTCCTTGTTATTCTTTGCAACTGGTCTCTTTGAAGCAAATATTATCTAGACACTTTTTACTTGCACGTGAAATTCAGTATATGAATTTCATTTCACTTTTTCCAATAAGTCATTTCTTAGATCACGCTCTAATTCTGTTCCAACACAGCCATCCTCCAGAAGAACTGTGAGGAATACATTTCAATTAAATTGTAGCTAAATGAATCTTTCTTTCAGCATCTTTTTATATTACTATTTTTGAACAAATTAAAGAAGCTGTACTGATCTCTATAAAACTGAACATTTAACAGCAACACAAAAAGTAATAATTTTCAGATGGTAAAATTCTATGTGAAGAAATTGTTATTGTAATGTTGGTCTTTTTAATAGTTTTGCTTTTAATTTCATTTGCCCTTGTTCCATTCCTGTAGTGAAATGAAAAATTACTTGAATTCAGTCATCCACCGATTTTATTAATATATTGTCTGGAATTGTCTTGCAGTTTTGTCTTCTACAAGGGGCATACAGTTTCTATTTCAGTTAAAATGGGTCACCAACTTCCTTGGCAGAGTCATACTTAAAAGCTTCTTCTGAACTCTTAAATCTCTTGAGTGCAGGAAATGTATTTCTGAAGTTTCTCAGCACTGGCTGTATCACTTTACAATCTCTCTTTCATTCCCTCCAACTTTCTTCCCTCACCAGGTGCTGAGGCATATAAACCTTTTCTTCTTCCCTCCAAAACCTTGCTCTTGCTGTTCTCCAGCTATTTAGAGCATATACATCTTGCTGATGCCAGACAACTTTAATTCCTCAGGTTAATCCCAGATTTCAGTGTGTATCTTGCTCTTTTCAGCCTCTTCCATGGCCACCAAACAGATGAAGGTTCAAGCTGGATATTAGGAAGAATATCTTCTCAGAAGGAGTGAGACAGTGGCACAGACTGCCCAGGAAGGTGATCAAGTCACTGACCTTGGAGGTGTTCAGGATACGTTTGAATGTGGTACTGAGGGATGCGGTCAGTGGACATGGTGGGGATGGGTTGGTGGTTGTGCTAGATGATCTTAGTGGTCTTTTCCACCCTTAATGATTCTACAATTCCATGGCTGGAATCCACTTTCAGTTACTTCCTAAAAAGTGTTACACCTTTAAAAGAAAGGGTCTGAAAACATGCAGAAGTCAACTGGAAAACAAACTTGAATGAGCAGCAAAAGTCCAGCAAAAGAGGTTTAGGCATAAGTTTTGGATCCATGAAAGATTCAGATGCAGCCATGTAGAACTCAGACAAGGCCCTCCTGTATTAAAAACTCCTAGGGTCACCATTGTACCACCAGAGCAAGATTTTGCAAGGGAAGTATGGCCTAGAATACCCACATCTGAAAATGGCCATAACAGGGACGGGTCTGGAAAGCAGCTTCCTGTGACCTAGAGATCAGTCACTGTTCAAACACGAGTCTAACAGGCACTGTGAAACCCAGGCATTCAGCCTTCCTGTAAAACTGCTGATACAGTCCATATTCTTTATAATGTTTCACTTATCACTATATATACATATATAACAGACCATATAGACATAATAAGACCATACATAATGCAGTGTGCACAGATTATATTTCTGTCCTATTGCAGTCTTCAGGAAACCTCTTACCAACTCCAGAAGAAAAATATCTTAGCCTGACTGCAGAACACCAATAAAACTGTAATTGACTTAATGGGGCAAGGATCACTACCATTTGTTTGTTTGTCTTCTCTTCCTACCCTGATGCCTTATTTATATATATCTGTTCACGTACATATTAAAGCACATATACATATATATATATATATCTGTATTTCAGTACTGAAATGAAATATAAGTTTCCATTCTTACAATAAATTCTCAATATTATTATTAAAAAATAGCACTCACAGCAATTTCCAGCATTCATCCATTATTCTTGACCTGCTCAAAGAGACTACTCCTATAACAGTATGGCCAATGTCTTTTTTTCTATAGGCTTATCATTTGACATGCCCAGGATGTTGTGGAGTCTCCTTCTTTGGAAATATTCAATCTGCTTGAATGCCTACCTGTGCGACCTGGTGTAGGGAAACTGCTTTGGCGGATGGGTTGGACTCAATGATCTCTGGAGGTCCCTTTCAACCCCCACAATTCTGTAATTCTATGTGATGCTGTGACATTTTCTAGTTTCTGATATCATGTGTGCCTTCTAAAATGGTAAAATATATCTCAGAGCAGACAGTTATAAATGCTGAAAAGGAATCAGGAGAACAGCAGTTTAGCATTCTGCTTTGATTCTTTCTGTGAGGAAGCCAACACTAACCTTTTTCAAAGGCTGATTTCTGCTTTCAGTCACTTCAGTTAATTCCCATATGAGATAAATTCAGCTATGATACACATATAGAGAGAGATTTGATAGGTGCTGGCACCACTGGAAGTAAATATTTGGCTTAAAAATCTACGCCTATCCTTCAGAAGAAAGATGGCACCTTCTACAATGGCATGAAGATTGATAAATTAGAGAAAAAAAAAAAATCAAAATATTCTGAAGTGAGCTGGAATTTAATTCTTATATTCTCTTTTGGAGATAACTATGCCTAGAACTTTATATTAAGCAATGAGGATTTGATCCAGAGCTACCTGAAATCTATTTGCTTAAGTTTATTTGGATCAGATCTATGGAATAAGACTGGAATAAATTTTTTTAATATTGTAAATTCATACAAACTGACAATCTAATATTGAATCCAATTTTATTTTAAAGAGATGAAAGTAATTTAATTGCATCTGCATACTTCTGCCAATTTTTATAGTCTTATTCAACACATTTGCCATTTTTGCTGTCACTGGGTGTAAGGTCCACACTGACAGAAAAAAAAAAAAAAGACTAATAAATTGAGATCCCCAAAGAAAGAACAAAAGAACACTGAAATCAGTGGTGAGATTATTTTTATCAATATGTGGATCACACTATAGTGAATTAAGCAGATGGAGAGAAAAAGTATAAATATTTCTGGTTATTTCATTTGCTGTGATTTCAGTTATTACTTCTACCAATAGTAGATAAGAATTTGTCCCTTAAGAAGCAAATAAATGAAGAAAAAGGAGGTCACAAACTGAAATACCATCTTCTGTCTTCATTAAGCCTTCTTCCATTGATACCAATGGGAGCTTTTGGAATATTAATATTTCTGCAGGAACTGTCGTGTTATTTTAGCATAATGAGGATTTTCATGTTAAAGAGAACACTGTACCTGAAAGAAGCATAACTGCCATATCTTGTCCTTTCATATTTTTCTTGTAATGTTTTAATAAGATATTTTCCTCACACAATCAAACCCACATTATTTAAAAAAGCAGGTTGCTAGTCCGCAAGTATTAGCTTTTACTGAGCTTTGAGATGTCACTGCAAATGCTAATGTCATTAGAAACAAAACTGATAAACCTTCATTGTACTGTGGTATATATAATTAACAGCCACATTATGGTTTAAATAACTGTCTTGTAACTTTTAAATGAAATGTTGGACAAGTTTTACTGTTTTTTATTTAAATTTGAAAACAACAGAAATCTTCCATTACATATATTAAAAAAAAAAAAGAATGATTGTCAACTATGAATAATATGAATATGAATAATAATAATATGAATAAAATATTTTACTTCAGTAAAATAGTCAGATTATAATCTCTTCATAGTGAATCATTTTTGCTGAGTTCTGCTTTTAAATCAATCACTGAAGGTTAGGGTTGACAACACAACTGATCAGACCAGTCATGAAAAGAAAGTCATGAAAAGGTTCAAACCATATCCCAGCATATCAGACTTATTATATGTGCACAAACATTCAGCCCCTTATAATGCCATTAAAAAAAAGAGAGAGAGAGAGAGAAAGAGAGTAAAGAAGAAAAAGCCTTCATTCAACTGCCAAACATACTTCAGAAGTGAGAGAAAAACTTCCTCTTCATTAGGTCCTAAATTCCAAATTTTTTATGTTCCACTTCAAAATTCAGTCAATTCTCTTGCAAGCACAGGGTTAGGGTAAAAAGTCCTGTCTTTCCCCACTGCTTATTGACTATTTAAAATGTTTGCTTTATTCTGCATCTTGTTCAGCTCTATGCAATCAGCAATGGAGTTTTGACATAATATCTCAATTATTTTGGCCTAGCAAGCTCAGTTTTATCTAAAGCAGATTTTTGCTCATTGATTATTCTCCTTTGAGGCAAAAAAGATGGCAAATGTAACAGCTAAAAGAAATACCTTAAGTTACTAAAATACTGATTTTTTTCTTTTAAAAATCTTCCATCTTGTTGCTTGGATTCTAAACCTTTCTCTTAATAATCATAAACCAAAAATTGTTAATGTTGTTTCTTGTCTGGTATAATGCTATGGAAAGACAGAACTCTATACTTCATACTTTCCTCTCTCCTGTCACTTGAAAAATACTGCTTGTTGATGTCTCAGAGAAGTGAAGCTCTTTGGAATCCTTTTTGTTCTGTTTATTTCTTCAGACTTCCACAAGTTTCCAGTAACTGACATTTATTCTAGCCATCATCACTTGCATTTTCTCTCTTGTTCAATGTAAAAATGATAGCAAGGGAGAACTAAAGTTCCTTGATACTGTTATGCTTTTTACAGTGAAAACCATAGACAGATTTTGATTCTGCTGTTCTCTTTGGTACATATTTTTTTATTATTATTACCTTCATCAGTAGCTTTTTAAATTGTATTTTTTAACAATTGTTTGGATTGAGGATGCTGAGGCTAGTTATACCTGAACAGAATATATTCATGCTAACTTAACAGCATCTTTCTGCCAGTGCTACTCTGCCCCGTGCATTATCACATCAGCTAGAAAAATATTACATACACACACACACTGTCTTGCAATGTCATCTGACAAAACTGTTGCAGAAAAGTAATTTTCATATTTTAGCATAGGTAAACAACATTTTCTACTTGTTCAAACAGAATTTGCCCCTCTTGTTCCAGGGAGAAAGCTTTTGATATGCCAGCAAAATGGAAAGGATTTTTCATTCATATTATTTGCATACTATCAGGCTTCACAGTTTTCCGTAGATGGAGCCCATCTGAAGACATTAACAATACATCTGTTTCTTAGGTTTTTCAGTCTCTAAATTCTGTTTCTCTGTAACTTTTCAAGAATCACTCTTAATTTATCAGGAAAAGTCTATTCTCTAAAAGAGTAACTAGGCACTGGAATGGGCTGACCAGAGAGGTGGTGAGGTCACTATCACTGGAGATACTCGAGAGACATTTAGATGTTGTACTAAGGGACATAATTTGGTGGGGGAAATATTGGTGGTAGGGAGATGGTTGGAGTAGATTATCTTAGAGGTTTTTTCCAATCTTGATGTTTCTTTGACTCTATAATTTTAGTGTCCTGGTAAAAAATCCTTTAAAAATCAGGATCATGCTGGTTTATTAGAGCTGACAGTTTAAACTATCACTCTTGTAGGTCGCATCTCAGAGCATAAATTGCCATTTGTGAATGAGAACAGAAAAAGTGCAAGTCAGATTGTAGCTCCAGAGTTTGTTTCACTGCCTACTTCTTCCTATGTGTACAGGAAAAACATGGGCAACAACAAAGTCTCTCTCAAGATTGCATTCAAACTGGAGTCAGGCTCTTGGAACTGAAAGCATCATCTGTTTTTTATTAGGTAACTGTGAAAACAGTGAGAAGTGATTAAAATCCTTCTTTATAAACGTGTCAGTGTCTAGAAGGTACCTTTCTTCCACGGCAATATTTTGATGGCATGCCTGAATGGTCAAGCAATAGTGTCCTGCTCTGATTATTCCGACCAGGACCCTGGGTATAAGAGCAGGCTCAGCTTGGATTTGTTTTTACTATGCTCAATTAGATGAACATGGCAGAGCAGTGTGTTAAGCTGATGGGTCGGTGGCTCTGACTGAGCATGGATCCTCTGAAGCCCACACAGGATATTTTAGCTCATGCCCAATCTCACTGCCCTGTCCTAATCACATCAAGCAGCGACCCTCGATCAAGCTGAGTCACACCCTCTCACCATCGTCAACAGAACCATAACACAAAGAGTTAAGATTGAAAGGGATCTTAAAAGACCATATAGTTCCACAACCCCTCTGCCATAGGCATGGATACTTTCCACTAGACCATGTTGCCTCAAAGCCCTTCCAACCTTATCTTGAACTTCTTGGAAAAACTTGTTCCAGTGCCTCCCCACACTTTGAGTAATTTCTTTGTAGTGTCTAATCCACATATCTTTTAGCTTAAAGCTATTACCTCTTACTCTGTCACTACACCCCTTGACAAACCACCTCTCCCCATTTTTTCTGTAGGCCTGCTTTAGGTAATGGAAGGCTGCACTAAGATCTCCCTGGATCCTTCTCCAAGCTCAATAACCTCTGATTCTGTCAGTCTTTTTTCACAGGAGAGGTACTCCAGGCCTCTGAACATCCCTGTGGCCCCCATCTGGACTCTCTCCAAAAGGTTCATATCTTATGATCAGGGCCCCAGAGCTGAACACAGTACTCTAGGTACAGTCTCATGAGAGCACTGAGGGAGACCCACCTCCTTCAGCCTGCTAACTACATCTGCCCTGGCTTTCTGAGTGGCAAGTACACAATTGGCTCACACTGAGTTCCTCATCCACTAGTACTCACACATGTAGCTGAGAAGCCCCCAGTATTTCTGAACTTCAGATTCACAGCCATCTTACGCAGCAGAAATAGCCTCCAAGTGATTACACAAATGACATAATTTGCAATAAAAACAAAGTTTCAGTTGTACTTTGTAAGAGGCCATGCTTTTTACACTATTACCTCAAAATTTTGCTGAAATGGACAAGTTCAGGCAAGTCCTGACCAAGGTTCCAGAAATTCCTTTGTCTCAGACACACAGAAGGCAAGACTTAGCCGAGGTTCCAGAAATCCCTAGAAATCCCTTTGTTTAAGGGTGACAGGTGGACATGTCCAGGAGCTATGAAAAGGAGATAAGATGCTGATGAATGGCCCTAAAGTGGTCCTTTTGTGTGGGCTTATCTCAAGGAAGATGGCAGTGTGGTACTCACACTGAAGCTTCCAGGAATGTCTCGAAGGCTGGAAAGAAGTAGGATAAAAAGAGCACAGTCAAACCGCGAAATTAGGTTTTCTGACATCAGATGACTCACTACCAGAACAAGAAGGTTTTCTGACATCAGATGCCTCACTATGTGAATGCCTGCATGCTGAAGAAGATGTCTGCATGTTGAAGAACTTTAGGTTTCTGACATCAGATTCCTTGGTTGTCCTCCTACTGTCGCCAACGGACTCTCCTGGGTCTACTGATTGAGATTCTGCTTCGTGAGATCTCACTACTTTGTGAGACCTCGCCACTCCTTGAGACCCCGTTGTTCCTTTCCACCGATCTGCTGCTTGTGGCCAGCCACTCTGCTGCTGCTCTCCCCTAGGCCTATTTTGCCGCAGATCAACGAAACAATGTGCAACGGGACGCTGCTGCATCCAGGTGGTGACTATTCCCTGCTTTCACGTAATTCTTGCCCTTTTTCCTACCTTTTCTATCACCCACTTTCCCATCCTCATCACCCTAATTGTGTTATTCGCTGCTCTCCCTTCCCCATCCCCTCAGCTATTATTTCTAATAAACTGGTCATATCAACATTTGAATTTTTTTCTTCTTAATCTCACGCCAGGCATAACATATCAAAAGAACCTTGCCTCACTCCTAAATTGGAGCAAGACATACTTCAACTGCCTTCTGCTGTCTTCTGGACATCCAGGAAGCTTTGGTTCTGCACTCCTTTTCAGCATTCTACTTTTCACACTACAAGGTAATCAGTGATGACTCAGTATTTTAAGTGTGTGAAAGAAACTGAGTGTTCTCTATCATTCTAGCTTGCTGAGAACAGTTACATCCAAACTGTTAGGTTGAAGCCCAGACTTAAGAGTCCACTCAAGTTCATACACCCCAATTGATCTCATTGCATATATGTTGAGCTCAGACTTGGCTTGAATCTGGAATTGCAAACCGGGGAAGAGACTTGCATCTTACTAGATTGGATGAGCATAAGCCAAATGAAATTGCCCACAAACTGGCAAAGACTGAGAAACTAAAGATGTAAAGATCCAACTCAAAATCTGTCTGAGAAACTCTGGCCTTTTAGGCATAGTTCCCAGTAACAAACTGTGCAGCCCAGAACACATAAGCATGTAGATTTAAAGACAATTGTTGAGTTCTTACTGTTCCTAGCTGGAAAGCCTGTTTTCATAGGTGCAACCTGTCATAAATTAGAATGATATCACTGACATTGTACTGAATATGTCATTAACTCAAGGTTAGATAGGCACAAAGGAAGCTGACTGTAAAATATGGACAATAGAATCCTGGTCCAAAAACAACATTACCATAGATCTTCCTTCATACCTTTTTAAAGTTTATGCTCTAATTCCCCCCTCAACGTCTGAAAATTTCCAGACTTTCCCAGTACAGTAATACCATGACCAAGATGCATGAATATAAATGCATGTGCACACATACACACTCAGACATCTGTGTATGCATGCAAGAAAACCAGAATAAAGCCCTCTTGAAAGTATTTTTTTCCTAGCTTGCTGAAAAATCTTTCACCTTTAGAAACACCAAATTTAAATGTTTCTATACTGTCCTACAGAATTATCTGGCTGAAGAGATAAGATGGGAGAAACATGATTCATCAAGGGATAAGCTAGTCCACTACTCGGACAAAAAATAAGACCAGTGATGTTTCTCAGATTTTTTTTTTTTTTTTTTCCCCTCCAGTTGTTTCTTTGCTTGTTTTGCTGTACTTGCACTTTAAGGTTGCTAGCAATGTCAGCTGAATAAAATTCCTTCAGCCATATAATTTATTTTCTACTGTTTGAATTTTTCTTACCTCATATCTAACCTGAATCTTTTGTTTGCCCATGCAATACTGCGACTTATCCAATAGACACAGAATCACCAAGTTTGGAAAAGATCACTGAGATCATCAGCCCGACCGCTTCCCTGTTACCAATATTTCCCTCTAAACCATGTCCCTCACTACAATGTCTATATGTTTCTTGAACACCTCCAGGATTGGTGACTCCACCACCTCCCTGGGTGAACCATTCCAGTGCCTGGCTACTCTTTCAGAGAAGTAGTATTTCCTAACATCCAGCCCGAATCTCCCCCTGGAGCAACTTGAGGCCATAACTTCTAGTCTTATTACTAGTCACATGGGAGAAGAAGCCTAACCCCACCTCACCACAGCCTCCCTTCAGGCAGTTGTAGAGAGTGATGAGGTCACCTCTGAGCCTCCTCTTCTCCAGATTGAACAATCCAAGCTCTCTCAGCAGCTCCCCTTAATACTTGTGTTCCAGACCCCTCCCAGTTTTGTTGCCCTTCTCTGAACACACTGCAGGGCTTCAATATCTTCCTTGTAGTGAGGGGCCCATAACTGAACACAGTACTTCCCTGTGGTGATCACTTCCCTGCATCTGCTGGCTGTACTGTTTCTGATATAAGCCAAGATAGCACTGTCCTTGGCTGCCTGGGCACACTGCTGGCTCATGTTCAGCCAAGCATCAACCAATACCACCAGGTTCATTTCCTCTACACAGTCTTCCAGCCACTCTGCCCCAAGCCTGCAGGGTTGCCTGGGACCAGCACTTGGTCATGTTGAACATCATCCCATTGGTCTCAGCTCAGCTTCAGCCTGCTCAGATCTCTCTCTGTAGGGCCTTCCTATCCCCAAACAAGACATTTCCTGCTAACTTGGTGTCATCTGCAAAGGAGATTACATCTGAGCAGCCTTTCCTCCTCACTAGAGAGTTATGGATAGTCTTGTAACAACCTCCTTCACAAAAGCATCTATGTAATATCAAATAGCTTTTAGTGTTTTCTCACATTTTATAAAATTTTCTCATTGCTCTCCCTTTCAGACTGGTCTACACTTTATGAAATGAAGCAAAACTAAACCCAGATATATAAAAATTCACAAATAACTAATGTACTTTTTATCCTCTAATGACATGGTTTGGCATACTTCTGTTATACATTGTTGTTACAGTTATATGGCTGCAAAATCGAACTGATTTCTGGATAAATCCAACAGATAACTAAATATGGGATTTCCAGAAGGACACGGAGATGATGTCATCTTATTAGCTGTTAGGAGACACCTAATAAGAATATGTGGAGAACTTGCCTTTAGCAGAAGGGGTAAAGTAGGTTGGGGGTATGGACATGCTTGACAAGAAACAGCATGGTAGCCAGCAAAAATTAATATGAATACTAACAGATAAGCCATGGATAAGAAAGAAACAGAATCCAAGAAAGGAATCATTAATTAATTGTGTTCCTTTCCTGCTTGTTAGGAAGACATGGCTTGCTGTTTATAGTGGGACAGGAAAAGGAAAATGATATCTCTTTTTGTCAGTGGCTCTAAAATAATAGAAAAAGCGCTCATACACAAAAAGGTTAATTCACCTTGGCTCCATTTTTACTGTTCCCAGATGAAAAACAGTAATGATCTTAGGGATCCGGCAGTGTTCCCTTAATAGTCCCTATGTTAGATAAGATTGCCTCCCACTTAACTAAACAAACTGATACCTTAAAAGTATGATCAAAATTAAAGATGAATTTAAGAAAATTACTTATGGCACAAAAAGCACATTAATGCTGCCCACATCATTATTTATAGAGAAAGAAGGTTATTTTGATTGAGGTGATAAATTACCTTTCTACAGAATAAAAAAAAAAAAGTTTACAGGTTCAAGCTGTAAAGTTATTAAACAAGATCTGTCTGTACTAAGCAATGCACAGCATATTAGAAAAGTCAATTTCTTAAATTAAGAGGCAAATTAGCAAGTGGATGAAGGACTGACCTTGGATCGGGGTGGTGCTCGGATGTACCATTTACAGTCTACTGCTTCAGTTTCAGAAGCTTTTCCTTCTTTGACAATTTGTACAGATTCCACAATTCCTTCAGGTCCTCCCATTTCAAACTCACAAACTAAATAACAAAATACCAGAAAAATGAATCCTGAACAGCAAACAAAAATATTTTCTACAGCACAGCACAAAGGCCTCCAACACTTAGGAAAAGCCAACATACCAACCTGGTAATGGTTTCAAAACTCCAAGGTCCTTAAAATCTGGATCTTAAAAATTGAGAAAGAAAAAATTAGTTTTGTTCAGCATTTTAACTGCAATGTCAGTGTGCTAAAATTTAACCACAGTGATATACATAGATTTCTTATGATTATGACTTGCTTATACAAGAGGTTTAAAAACTATGTCAACATAGTAATTATTACTGCAGAAAGTATTGATAATCTTGAGCAAAGTTCTTATCCTATTTCTACTTCAGTCAAAATCACACTTACTGTGTCATGAGTGAGAGTTAAAAAAATATATATAAAATAAAAATCTGTATATCCTGGCAAGCAAGAACATTACACAGTTAATCCCAAGATATTTTAATACAGTCTAATGAAAGAAGATAAATTTACAAATCCTTTCAGAATCCTTTTGCCTATTCTGCATATTTTCAATGTGATTATAACGCCCAACTTAACTTTATTCTGTGTTTACGAATACTCTACCATCCCTATCAACAGTGAGGATTTCTCTTCTTTCTCAGAAGCACCCACTTGGTATTACATAAATAAACATAATTTGAATTTATTATGGAATTCATCATGTTAATAAGGTAATAAGTCTAATATGCCTGCTACTTTTTATCTCAAGGTATCAAAAGTTATACAAACAAGGAGGAGAAAATTTGGCAAATAATATGAAAAACAAAATCTAGTACTCTGTGATCTAGAGCAGCCATTTAAATCTGAACAGTGAGGATATTCTGTCAGAACTGGAGTTGTAAAATCACCTTTTAAAACTGTCTTATTATAACCAGGCTGCCACTATTCTTCCCAGTTTTCTTTTACTGTGGCATAACATAAATCTCGATTAAATACTCATGAACTTAAGAGACTGGAGATATAATTGAGTAGGCAATTAGTATTAATTGTTAAGCAGTTTTTTAGATTAGCACATACACATGATAACAAACAACAGTAATTTCAGTTAAACATTTCAGTTAACATGCTCAGATGCTGATATCCACTACTGAAAACAAAACACTTAAAGGAAATATAATTTAACTCTTGTTTCAAATTAACATCCAAACCCTGCCTAGTGCAACCATCACATTTCTTCTGAGTTCACAAGGACTGGTCTGCAAACACTCCAACACATTTACAAGACACAGAGAAACAAAGAGGAAGAAAAAGATCTTGATAGAAGTTCTCTTATCTGAAGGGATTTTCATAGAAAGGAGTCACGGTAGCAAAAATCCAAACATCTCGCTGCATCAGTTAACCATAGTAGAAATAGCTGGAGAGTGTTGGACACAGATTATATGCCAGAAAGAAAATGTGGAAAACTTTTTGCTCTTCAGGTTTCAAAGTCTGATCACATCCAAGAGTAAGCACACATTAACCTTTTGCCAAGTTGCGTAGGACAGACAGATCTGGCTTACTATGCAGCACTTTCGGATGCAAGTCTAATAGTCCAAGAGGAAATGTGTCTGTTCAGTCATGCCCCCCAGGTAGCTAATACGCTTTGCTTTAGAAGGCTTTTAGGTCCAGTTTTGCTAGGTCATGACAAAAGCAGAGAAGCAAGTTATCTGCTCTCCATAAGTATTAGTATTATGGTAATAAAATTATTTTTTTCAAAATGATAGTAAAGTGAAGATAAAAAGAATTCATACATCTTTATTAAAACCAACAAACAGAAAAACCCCTTTGTTTTCAAGATGTAAAACTCATTCTACCTGCTGTCTCAGTGTTTATTATCGATTTCCAAAGCATCTTTCTTCAGTAAACTTAATAAAGCTAAAGTATAATCCAGATCATACATTTTAATGCATAAAAGAACTCTGAGTTAGATCTCATTTTTTAGCAATACAGTTATTACAAAGTCACACCAAAGTTCAAACTCTTAAAATTCTAGAGATATGTTCAATCTTGAATTGGACACACAGTGAAAAATTATCTTTCTGCAGCTTAAGAGTAAGAGTGAAATAAAATGTGTGACACTTGAAGTAATATATTAATAGTTTATTGGCTGATACAACAGTCTGGAAGTGAGGCATTATCAGAGATCCTAAAATTTCAACAATGTTGAAGCATATTTATCCAGCAAAATTTTGTTTTTAAAATAATCTACCATTAAATAGATTATACTTCAGCACCCCTTCTGTGTGCAATTCAATTAAATTGTTATTATCTGTCTGGCTGAGTCAGAACTCTTTTAATTATATCCGAACACTGACTGACTAGATCTTCTGATAGCCAGGTAGTCATTTCTTTTGCAACTAATGAAAATCAAGTTCCATCAGGGAAAATTCCCAAGTTAGAAAAAACAGTGCTGCGAAAAACAAGATTGATCACCTACAACTAGAAAGAAAATTGTGCAATAAGTCTTGAGAGAACTTCAATACATGGACTTCTTGTTTTATTTCTTATGGGGAACTCTCTCATTAAATAAAATATGAGAAACATGGTATTTACATAGAATATGTGAAAATATGCAAAGGGTATGCAAATAGGAGACCTTGCAGCCAAAATAAATTCAATGCTTCTTTAAACGTCTCCTTTAAAAAGAAACAAGCAAACCAAAAAGGGTATCCAAGAATTTCCTTCGGTGATATATTACTATCAGTTTCATAAATAACAGATTGTTGTTTTGTTAACACAAGCTTTACTATAAAATCCCTGTAAAGCACAGAACTACATTTGAAAAATATTGTGAGATATAAAATATGCACCAGGTTATTTATTTTTACTGGCAAACAAACAGAATAAGATAATGTCCAGAAAGACACTGATGATATCTGTAGGCTTTCTTAGCCTGTAAGAAATGGGCTGGGTAATGAGACAGTGGTGGCTGAATAGATGGGCCCAGGATCCAATTAGAGAACATTAACTGATGATGTACAACAGAGGAACATGCTGGCTGCAGTTCTGTTTTGTTTAGTATCTTCATTAATGATCTGGATGATACAGCAGAATGCTGCCTCAGCAAGTTTTTAAAGAACACAAAACTGGGGTTGTAGACACAACAGAAAGTCTTGCTGCCATCTTGAGGAATCTTAAATTGGGAAAAATGGACTAGCAGGAACCCTGTGATGCCCACATACAAAGCCATGCACCTGGAAGAAACTACTCCAAGCAGAAGGACACGCCGGGAGCTACCCAACTAGAAAGCAAATGTGTAGAAAACAATCTAGGCACCAAGTGGAACATGAGCCAGCAATATGCCCCAGCTGCTCAGACGGCTAACAGGACCTGGGATATGTTAGACAAAGAATCACCAACAGGCAATCCTTTCCTCTACTTAGCATTGGTGAGGTCTCATAAAGAGTACACTGTCCACTGTGGTGGAATTTGCTTTGAATCATGGTACAATTGAACTGGCATTATCTAGAATATCTTAGATCTAGAATCCATCTAATTTCTCAGAATCATTTATATGTGAATAAAGTACACATGTTGAAGAATATGAACCATTAATGTATGGTTAGAGGTCAAGACGAAGGACATGTCAGCCACAAATTCCTAGTGCATATATGAGGCCTATTATGCAATTTTTTTTCCAATTACTTAGAAATTAAATTATTTGATTAAACTATTTAGTATAGACAGCTGATTTTTGAAACAGATATGTTAATGCTTTTTTACATAGAAAAATACATTTTGTGTATATAAGCAAAAATCACAGCATGTGGAAGCTAAATTTGCTAATGATAAAATACGCATGTTCAATTTCACTTATTGAATACACAACTACAGATATATCTTTTCATTTTCCTGTACTTGAATAACTAGAAACAGTCATTCAAGTTTCAAACTATGAATATTTAAGGAATTCTAGTGTATGCATATCTTTCGCTATCACAGAATTTATCAGAGAACAGGTTTCATGTAAATATTCTTGGAAACGTAAACAGAATTGCAATTTTCAGCAAACCATCATCTACTTATTTTCAAGTTTACAAAATTAAGTATCTTTTACAGTTATTTATGGGAGCCTAAACAAGTTCTGCATTCTCAAAATGTGAACTATAACACTTCTCTGCAAAAGTGGCACTTGCAGAACTCTGTACAAAACACGATTTTTTAATGGCTTTCTCCTAGTATTTGATGATGCAAATAGCAAACAGGAAAATGACAAATATATTTAAAAAGCATAAAAATGTGATAAAGAATCACAAAAGAAAGTCTAAAGGAGGAGAAAAAAGTTCCAGAAATAAATATTCTGTGAAATGTATGAGCAAGGGGACTTAGCTACTCTGCTACAAGAGTGGTTGAAAAGTTCTAGGGAACAAAAACGGTCTAAGTGAACTAGATGCACAGAAATATAGGAATTACTGCCTTGATAGCAAATGGAAATTTGTTCAATGAATATTTACAGCTCTGTATCTTACTGAAACTCAAATATTTCTATATCTGTACAACAGGATCTTCAAGTAAAACAATTTACTAGACACCCTGAAAAACAGATCTGTAATAATTATAACTAGCATAAGCTGGATTAGGCCTTGGTATTTTATATACCAACTTTTAAAGAAAACACTGTGAGCAACAACAGATATCTTTTCGAGGCTGCATGTAGAACAATGCTTCTCAAATTGTTCATGTCTCAGCACAGTCACAGAAGAACTCTTAACTTCAGCAAGTACAAACAGAAGTAACTACAACTCAGCATTTCACCTTGACATTCCAGATCAACAGGGATTCACTTGAAGACAACTCTGTTACTGGAATTTAACTCAGCAGCAGCCCCGCACCACACACCCATTCTTTCACTTAGCCAATGCCCCTGTACTAATATATCTCACCCAACACTCAGCATCCCTCCAAGAAACCTACCCTTCAGCCAAATCCCCCAGAGCTTTGTAGCCTTCTGCTTGTCACAGGGTGTGGAATAACCCCTTAGCAATCCAGGTCACCTGTTGTGGTCCCACCCCACAATCTACTGCTGGAACATAATGGCTGTGGCTCTCCCTGATTGTGTGGTGCTGTCCTGAGTGTACTCCCAATTCTCATCAACAGCCAAGACAGTGGTTATGCTATTAGCGCTGTTTCAGCTGTGACCAGTTTGAGAAATCCTGTTTTTGAAGATGTAGTTCTACACAAAGGCACTCCTCTGCCTTGTGCTTGGTGATCAATACCCCATTAATGTATACAGCCACTATTTTTCTTAGGAAATTTTATATGTAAATGATGCAAGTTACAGGGAAAGTAAAATCATATTAAGAAAACAAAAAACATTGAAGTATACAGCCTACTTGCTCCAGCTAATTTACCAAGACTCCATATAACATTGCTGAAATAACAAAGACTGCTTCCCAGAAGTTGGATTTCTAATTATTATATATATAATTCTGATGTCACATTTACTGTTCTCAGCTCACTCACAATCATATTATCTGTATGTTGTAATTGGTACGTTACACCAATGTACAGCCTGCACAGCAGTGGTGACATCAGTGAGATGAGATATACTGCATATATTAGCAACAGACAGGCATTTGTATGCCAAAAATTAATACTTGTGTCTTTGACATCATTTTGGAAATGCAAGGGCAGTGTCATCAGAAAAAGAAAATCCAAACTTAGCCACTTATTAAGCTTAATAAAACTGTGTAGACAAGAAGTGGCTTGAATGAACTCCACTGGAACAGGATACAAGAATACAGAGACTGTGTCTAGATTTCTCACTATGTAAACAATGGTGGACTTTGGGATCTTAGCCTGCTTCTGTCCTACTCTGTCACCTCTTCAGAGTAAGTTATTTCTCCAGTATAAATTTTGTATGAGCAGAAATCGTCCAAAAGTGTTTGGACGACTTGATATTTGTACCTAAATCCCAAAAGTGAGAAGTAGTCCTTGGTACTGCAAGATAGACATAGAAAGGAGAGCAGGAATGTCAACAATTACTTACTGCTTAGTGGAAACATCAGGTTTGGGAGCCTTGATTATTTGGGTGAGATTGTTTGGCAGATAATTTTTATTACATTGAACATTTATACTAGATGCTGGATGTCCCTATCAGAAATCAGACTCCCCTTATGCAGCACAGTATATTTAGAAACATAGGGAAAAGATCATCCTATAATATCTCATGGTCTGCATATACCTTTGTCTGCCAGTTGCCCAAAAATGTGTGAAAAAAGACTGAACAAGCTTAGGAGCCCACTCTATCTAAGAACTGCAGCCAAGCAATCTCTCCTGTGACAGCACAGTTGATTTGGCTGCCAATCATCAAGGGCAGCATTGCATATATGTCCCCAAGATAATATCTAAGTGGTATCTTGTGATTGATTAATGGTGCCTGAACCTCACTAGGCAGAAAGATGTTCAACATAAAAGTGTTACAGAACCTTTCCTCAGTGATGCTGAATATTAAGCATGGCCTAGTTATGTAATTTCAATACAATACTACCAAGGCTCAGGAATTGTTTTTTTGGTTTGTTAGAGATGACAAGTAGCGTAGTCCAAAGAAATAATACCTTCTCTTCACTGTAGAAGTTCAGGGAAAAATGACTCAGTGGGTTTAGCTACAAATGGTTGCTGGGCATTCTTCAGATTGAATCAATTTACACATGGTTTTTTGCTTGCTACCATTGTGTGAAAACTCACATTGTCTTTTCAGAGAGTATGTTCATGATATACTAGTCCATAGAGCAGATTTACCAGGATGGAAGAAATGTATTGGAACAGTACATCAATCTAAAGTAGCTGCTGTGATTTTATTGTAGTGGAAAGGCTTTCTCTTATTTACATTCCGGATATAGATTTTTTTTGTTTTTTGGTTTTTTTTTCCCCCCCATAATAACCAGAACATTCAAGAGAACTCCCAATTGTTTTGAAGAGCTACATTGTTTTCAGCTATTGTATTCAAGAGAAATTAATTGTGCTAGTTCAAGTAGTACTGAATAAGCTGTAGCTGACCACACAATAAAAAAAAATGTTTTAATACAAATAGAAATATCAGCATGGTGTTTACATCAACTGATACCCCTTCACTGTAGCCGGCCATGTTATGTAAGCTGTATCACTGTCCTGAAGATAACTTCATTTTCCAGGAGAAATCATATAATCACAGAACTGCTCAGGTTGGAAAAGACCTTAAAGATCATCAAGACCAACCACAACCTAACCATACTATCCTAACTAAAAACCCTCTGCTAAATCACGTCCCTAAACACCACATCCAAACAGTTTTTAAACACATTCTAATTCTCATGCATGAATAGTTCATCTTCCACTTTAAGAGCAGATGTCTTGCCATTTTCAAATATTTTTCTCTTACCACCTAGAACCAGGTGTACTTTTCTAAAGTGAACAGCCTTATAAGAAGTCTAGCTCTTATTTGCAAAAACAATTGATTGCTTAATCAGCTGTCTGTATAAGATACTAGGAAGATGAAACAGACAATACTCTTGAATATGTGATCTTGAAAACGAGAGTGGAAAGAAGTAAAATAAACAGAACAAGAGCCTTTCATTAATTTACTCTGCAGCTGCTAGACTTTTGAAAGTTAATGAATGAACGGTATTGTAGAGCTGCAGAATGTTTTAAAAATGTATTTAATATCCAAAGCAGAAATCTGTAGTTTTTTTTAAGCACCTGAGAGAAAATTTCAGGTCTTCACCCCCTCTCACTGTAGTCTGAATGCACTGTTTCTGAAGGAAAAAAGTAAGGAAATTAAACCAGATTGTTAACTCCAGTTGACATTACATGTGCCTACCACAAGAGATGTGGCAGCTTAAATATTCACTTTCAGTAAGCAAGAAGAAGAGCTGTGAAGGTCCTATAACATAAGGAACTGCTGAGCTCAACAGTAAGTAAATGAAACATCTGCAGGGAAAAATAAGTCATCTGTTCTGTCTTTCCAGCCCTATAACTCTCAGTCTTCCAGTTTTCATTTTTCTTTCTGCTACTTTTTGGAGTTTTCTTGGTTAGAAATAATGTTCCTTCGAGTGCACTAAGCTGCTGACCATAGCAGTTTTCTCAAATGTACTACAGCCTATGAAGATGGGTTTATATCAGCTTGAGATGTAGGCTATACTGTGGAGCTGCTTTGGAGATAGCCTTACTTTCACTCTCCTTTTTTACTTCATCTTTTAACAGCAGGGTGTAAAAGTTCTCTCTATGTGGAAGAGTTTCAATATATTCCAGAACTCAAAAACTGACTCCTGTGAATTTCTACTTAAATTTCACAAATAGTTATGAATTTTATATTTCATTATTCAAGATGCAATCAAGATACAGAAAGGACACACATAAAATATAAGGGAACCGTAACTCTTCCTTATTTCATGATGGAACTTCTGAGATTTTGGGACAAAAAACACTTAGAAAAAGGTAAGTTCAAGCCCCAGCAAGACTCTGTGTGTCCTTTTATCAGTTGGCAGATGCAAGAAAAGAAGAATATTGGAAAGGTCATTCTGGTTCCTGAAGCACTTAAGGAAGAACCAAAAAACATAAAGGAATGAAGGAGAAGAGAGGTCTGTGCAGATTTTGAATTCAAGGTTTACCTAAATATTTACAGCTAGAATTTTGCCTTACAAGCCTGTTGCTTCCTGTTTTTTATGACTTCATGGAAGTAACACTTCCTTTTCTTTGAGTAGATCATTTTGGTCCAACTTCAGGCAATTAAAAGTGACAAAGTAAAATCCAAACCACAATTAATTGCTAATACTGATATACTACAGACAATCTGTTGGAAACAAGATGCTAGCTAATCTTGGACATCTATTATTTTGATGAGGAAATCCTTACTACATCCCTACATATGACTAAACATAATTCATACAAGTCCTACCTACAAATGATTTCCATGTAGAAAGTGTCAAGTGTTAAGAAGTTAATCAAGAGCAGTAAGACATGTTTTGTTACATACCTACACGAAAAAAATCGAGAAGATAATAAATTCTAAATCTTAGGGTCTTCACATTTTTAAACCTTTTCTTTAAACAAGAAAATTCTAACTAATTGACAGTAATTTTATGTATCATTCATGACACATGCTCAGTATTCATTAAATGATTCCGAAACTGGCTTATCATGGAAATTAGAAAAATATGGATCAGTGGAGAGCTGGAGATCTGTAATCCAGAGGTTGAAAAGACTTAGACTGATGTCTAATAGCAACATAGTTACATGTACCTCACATGATCCTTGTGACAGGCTACTCAGGTAGGCTGTGGAGTCTCCTCAGGAGACATTCAGTCCCCACCTGAATGGTTACCTTTGCAACTGTAGGGAACCTGCTTTAGCAGGGGGTTGGACCAGATGCCCTCCAGAGGTCCCTACAATTCTCTGATTCTGTAATTTAACAGATCTGGAGGTTTTCTGTTCTATTCAAAAACTACCACTACAAAACAACAATTTGACTTCCACTGGATTTGATGACATACTTAATATTATTCAAGTAATTAATCAATATGGATAATTATGTTCACAATCTGACCTGAATTTAGCAATAGGTGTATTGCTACAGCAATTTTCTGGTTAAGTGTCTTAGAAAGAGTGAAAATTGGTCAGTCATAGTACCCAGGATTTTTAAGTATAGGTCAGCTGCTTATCCGACAAGCAGGCAATAATTAAATTTCATTTGACTAGACCAGGTTTCTGGCTGCCAAACAGCAGGATTTTTTCTAGCTTGATTTAAAAGTCATTTAAAGCTGTAGTAATAAAAAAGAAAAACAAACATGAATAAAACTTTTATATAAACATCTATCACTGCTAAAAATGATCATCATAGAGAGCAAGCAAGCACATAGAAACAGAGATTCAAAGTTACCTAAACCTTGATTTTTAAGCTGCTATACCAGTATGTATTTTCCAAAATAAATAAATAATATTATTTATTTCAAATAATTTTATCATGAACTTTGTAGTTGGTGGCAGTTAATGACCAAGTGTTCAATCCATAAAATAAAATCAGCATTAAACAGCAAAATAATTTTGTGAACAATTTGCTCAATTCTCATGTAATGTTAATTTTAACTTAAAGTTTAGAAATGAACTACAGGAAAGAAAGGAAAAGACAAAAAAAAAAAAAAAAAAAAGCAAAAGCAAACCAGAAGTGGTATCATACAATCTTTTATTAACCCACATACTGCAACCAGCAGATTTGATAACATTGTCTCTTGAGCTTCAACTATCAGATAACATCTGGCAAATGATGTTTGTAAGTCCGGTTACACAACAACTTCTGGCTTCTCACTGTCAACTAGGGGACTGATATGTGACTAGAATAGCACATTTCATGTTGCCTGCTTTTGTCATGCTACCACAGATTTTTAATAATGGATGTTCCATGGCAATAATTTAATTGGATATGAATTCTCAAAAAAAATATTTGGCAATTCTGCTCTCATCATATTTTTCATTATTTGAGCAGTCTTTCTTAATACAAAACACAAAATAGTCTTTTGATATCAAAGTATTCAAATAATCTTTCTGTATTTCTAACATGTAATGGTCTCTGAAGTAATATTTTTTGAGTGCTGTTGAAAAGCATTTGCTAACTTATTTCTGGAAATCTGCCATTATTTTCCTTCCACTCATGTAGTATTTTCATTTATGTGGTAGACTTCATATATCAATTTTTTTTAAAAAATTTATTTATTTATTTATTTTTGTAATTATGACATTTTAGACTATGTAGCACAGACCAAAATATTATTTTCTCGTCTTAGTTGAAATCTTTACAAATCTATTTGAGGAAACAATTGTGTCAAACCCTCATTTACCTACTGAGTTGTAGACTAAGGTATGTAACGTAATTGGAAGATAATTAATTGCCAGACCCATAAAGAAAATAATCTTTTTTAATTTACATATTCCTAAACCCAATTTTACTTAAATTCTGTTTCTTTCAATAGATATCTCAGCATCAAAATGTCTTCATACTGGTTCCTAGATGAGTTGAGAAAAAAGTGAACAGAGATTTTAGATGTCTGCAGAATGCTGGATAAATGGATGAAGTTACTAAGGAATAAATAAATTGTATGCAGCTGTGATTGCAAATCATCAAAGTGAAAGATAGGCACCAAAAGAAAATCCGTAGTTGAGCTAGCTCCAGCTCAAGAATTTTATTTCTTCATTTTTGGAAGACATGCAATAGACATAACTTCTCAATCCTGACTTCTACTGAATTCTAAAACCAGATTGGGTAACGAGATGAGATTCTATAAAGAGCTCAAGACAATAAAGGTCATTATAGCTTTTGCTTGGTTCCTCTAGTTAGTGGAGATTTTGTCTGGGAACTTAATTTCCAGTTTTAGAGAAAGGAACACATAATAACTCAAACACAAAATAATTAAAGTTTGAAAGCAAAAGTCACAGGCCTCTTTTGTTATCAATAATTATTCACCTCAAAAAAATATTCTCAGATACTTTCATTTCAGAAAGCCCAATTGGCAGTAGCAGAAATGTAGCAAAAATCTACTTGCTTTATATTCAAAACATAAAATCCAAGGAGAGGAACCAGTAATAATTGCAACTGATTGCAGAACGTCTATTGCTTCATTTTACAAGCAGTAAAACCTATTGATGAATGGAACTGAAATAAAAAATGTGTTTGAACTAACTAATAACCACAGTTGAAAAATAAATGATACACTTTTGAATAAAGTACTGTCATTTCAGTTGATTTTGAGGAAAACAGACAAATCACTAATTGTGATGCTATAACACCAACAAAACTTAACTTACTGCACCAGAAGAAAAAAAATAGAAAAAAGAGAATAAATAAACAGCATTCTTAAGGTATATCAGGTTTATGGTAATAATTAAATTGACAGTTACTAAATTGATATTGTACAGTAGAAATAAAACAAGTATGGTATTTGTACAGTTGGAATAGTACAAATATAAATGAAAATGAATAGCTAGAGGCTACATAAGAAAAAGCACTCACCAACTCTGAGGCCTTCAAGATAGGAGTTTGCCAATTTCAAAGCTCACTACAAGAACTCCACAAAAGAGCAGTCTCCAGAAAGAGATGCTACCTTAGTGGTGGTCAGCCCTTACATGGGATCTGGGAAAGGTGGAGTCAAGCTCCACCTCTTCCGACAACACAGCTGAATTACTGTCACCTGTGCTCCCGCAACTGACTCATTGCTTGCCTCAGATGGTTAATCAGAGGTTCAGGCTGTGATCAACCGTTTCCCTTACAGATATGTATCTACTACACATTTTAAGCAGAAGTGGAGAACTACCAGTGAGACCTGCAGTATCCTATATTTGGCAACCAATCTTTTTGTCTGCCTTAGACTTTGGACCTAGAGAATAAGCTATATAGGAGATTATAAAAGAGTATCACTATGCAAAGGAAATAAAATTTTTAACCTAGCCAGCATACACAAATATTGAACAGGACTCACAATAATCAATTGACTCTTGCATCTACCTACTATTATTACTGTATACACATTCCCTATAAAATTTCAGATTTAAAAGTTTAGATTCCTTTAAGATTTCACTTTAAAAAGTTCAACTTCTCACTTTCTCTATCTTTCATGATGATGTTTAGAACAGTATGTCTACTTTTACTATATGCCTAAGTTAAAGTTACTGAGATGGGGCTTGTTCATAAAACCTTAGTGCAGGTAAAGATGAATATGATAAAAAGAGCTTGTAAGCAGCTTAAGTTAGTAATTCTAATTTGTCAGAATTTAGTAATTACAAAGAGTTTGGGAGAGAGAAAAGGAAAAATACAGCTGAGAATAATCTCTGTGTTTAGAAACATATTCAAGCTCTTTATTTTCCACCAGTTTCATGTGGTTGAAAGTCAGGTCATGACTTGGATGAAGGCATTGAGTGCACCCTCAGTAAGTTCGTGGATTACACCAAATTGGCAGGGAGTGTCGATCTGCCTGAGGGTAGAGAGGCCCTGCAGAGGGATCTGGATAGGCTGGAGAACTGGGCCGAAGCCAACGGGATGAGGTTCAACAAGACCAAATGCCGGGTCCTGCACTTTGGCCACAACAACCCCAGGCAGCGCTATAGGCTTGGGGCAGAGTGGCTAGAGGACTGTGTTGAGGAAACGGACCTGGGTGTACTGATTGATGCTGGGCTGAACATGAGCCGACAGTGTGCCCGGGTGGCCAAGAAGGCCAACGGCTGTCATGGGCATCCTGGCTTGCATCAAAAACAGTGTTACTAGCAGGAACAGGGAGGTAATTGTCCCCTGTACTCGGCATTGGTGCGGCCGCACCTTGAGTACTGTGTTCAGTTTTGGGCCCCTCACTGCAAGAAAGACATTGAGGCCCTGGAACGTGTTCAGAGGAGGGCTACAAAGCTGGTGAGGGGTCTGGAGCACAGGCCTTACGAGGAGCGGCTGAGGGAGCTGGGATTGTTCAGCCTGGAGAAGAGGAGGCTCAGAGGAGACCTTATAGCTCTCTATAACTTCCTGAAGGGGGGTTGTAGTGAGCTGGGGGTTGGCCTCTTCTCTCGTGTAATCAGTGATAGAACTACAGGGAATGGTTTTAAGCTGTTTCAGGGGAGATTCAGGCTAGAGAATAGGAAGTATTACTTTTCGGAAAGAGTAGTCAGGCATTGAAATGCACTGCCCAGGGAGGTGGTGGAGTCACCAACCATAGGAGTGTTCAAGAAACACTTGGATGTGGTGCTGAGGAATATGACTTAGCCTGGAAGTATTGGTAATGGTTGGACTAGATGATCTTCTAGGTCTTTTCCAACCTTGATAATTCTGTGATTCTATGATTCTGTGATGTGATAATACATAACTACTAAATTTGATAGTATATGAAACAGTATTCAGTAGCAGTCACCTCAGTAGCTGTGAGGGACTATAGATTGATCTCTTGATGAAGCAATATAAATATTACTCAAGAAAATGAACTGAGTGCCAAACAACTGATGATTATAGCAAAGTCTTTTAGATGATATATTTGAATTTTATGCATTTACTAATTTACTATTTCATATTGCAAAAATACTAAATTCTAGAAACAGAAACAAGACTGGCTTTTTCAAAGACTATGCTATGCAGAATAAGAGTTCCTAGTTACTGGATGTGAACACTTTTTCTCATGTATAGTGTGTAGAGAACTTTATGACAAAGTCAATTTCTTAAGGAGAGTTAAGTAGAGGAACTATACAAAGAAGGCAGAAATTTGGTAAGAAAAGCTAAATATGCCAATGAGGAGCCTTACTTATGGCTGCAAGATTTGTGAAATAGGTCAATAAAGAACAGATGAAATCAACAATTACCTATGTAAATGTCAAATTAACAACAAATGATAATTAATAAATGAAAACAAAAGATATAAAAATGCTTTTGCACCTAGCATAAAAATATGGTTACTCCATATGGACAACTAAGGAATCAGACCACTTGCAGGTCTGTGGCTAGAATAGGAAATAGATTCTCTGCCTAACAGTAGAGTTGTTGTCATGCTGATTACACAAAAGGACAGAGGTCACTGTCAAGGGTTATTGGCTATACACCTCAGAAACTTGTAGATACAACACACAAAGATAAAAATTCAACCACTTAAGGAATGGATATTAAAGAGGAATTGAACAACCACATTGCCAAGATCACCAAGAGAAACTGTTACAAACAAACGTGTTTCCAGGGTGGGGTCACAACATAACTATCCAGAAATGCATCCCAGTAAAAAGAGTCTGAAAATTTGCCAGATAAAAAAAATCAGATGAACAATAATGAACAAAAATAGCTACAGTACTTAGGTAAGGATTTCATTTTTTCACCTGATAAAATAGGTGTGAAAGTATTTGAAGAAGAATTATGAAGTAAGATGTCATATAAATTTTGGAAGTAATATGCTTAAAATATATGCTAGTAGTGAAAATGCTCATAGTGGACTAGTTTCTCCCAAGCACTTGTGGAAGAAGAATACCCAGTCTTCCGTTCAGTACAAATTCTATATTGTCTCCCCTATTCTATCATTTCCAAGTGTTCCACAAATATTACAGTCAGATTAAGAATTAAAATAGAAAATAAATGTCTAGGGCTCACTAGTTATTTCTACATTTTAAAGCAGAGGATGACCTCTCTAAATCAGACCTGAGGCTTGCCAACTCAATGTAGTAAGTATGCAAAGACAGAAGTGTATCTCTAGGGGAAATGCGTAACAATGATAATATTCAAAGAAAATCCTCCTCTGACTCTGAAATTTCATTTTAATAGTTCTGTAACAAGTAATAATATAAACTATATTGAGAATGAGAAGATGGTGTTGTAAAAATACAGGTTAATATGAAAAAATAATTAAAAAAAAATGTTTGCTTGGATTATTTTTGAATGTACATATAAGTTTTTTTAAAGTTTCCTTGTAGGTGATTCTGAAAAGACAGACTGTCAGGGAAACATGGTTCCTTTGTTAAAAACATTTAGCAGTGCAAAACCATAATCACCTTTAATGGTAAGATCACATATGTGGAGAAGTTTTTCCAGTGGAGATAAAGAATAATTATTTGCACATATATTACTGCAAAATGTCCTGCTCAACCTCCTCTAGAATTCTGTGTTCAGTAGTCATGGAACAGACAGAGAAGAGACTTGTGAAGGGAGGTGGGATGGTCGTGATGTCAGGAGAAACATGGCATTAGGGAAGTAGAAGAATTTAGCTTAGGTAACAAAGAAAACTGACATCTTAAAAAGTATATTGGTGTGGTGCTCAGGGACATGATTTAGCGGTGGGTTGTTAGAATTAGGGTAGTATGGTAAGGTTGCAGGTTGACTGGATGATCTTTAAGATCTTTTCCAACATGAGTAATTCTATGATTCTGTGATTCTATATGACTACCATCTCTAAGCCTCAATGGCTCATACACCTAGTGGGAGGGGAATAAAAAAAAAAAAAAAAAAAAAAAAAATATTAAAAAACAACAAATAACACTGTTGTAAGAAAAAAAGGACATAAACTAGCCATGAATAATTTTAGGTGAGAAATCATAATAATATGGATCCTTCCATAGGAAATATGGACTTCCATAGGAATGTCTGAGGCAGAAAATAAAATATCAAATTGGAAACATATTGCTTGCAGTTCCAGTGTTAGACAATGCTACACATCTTGGAAAGTCCCTTCACCCCTATGTTCATACACAGTCAAAACAAATGCAACTCTTATGCCCCCAGTTAATGCAGTTGTTACCAACCTGCAATAGGATTTTTCTCTTTTTCAATATTAGAATACTTAAAGCTATGTCATCTATTTCTATTACTTTTATTTTTACAGCAAAGTTCATCAAAGTAGGAACTTCAGTGTACAGCTTCTTTCTGCTAGTAATAAAATATTTTCAGCATGCAGGGATTTCTATAGCAGGAAGTTCTGCAACATATTATTAGGGGAAAAAAAAAAGAAAAAAAAAAAGATAAAAAGACGTAGTATGGGACCTCAGATTCCTTTGAGAGCTTCCATATACTCATTTGTTCCACTCAAGGTATTCTTCTTTTCTAGATATTTAAAACAAACTTATTATCCCATTACCTTCTAATTTGTATGGTACTGAAGTACTCTGGGCCTAGCCTACAGTCCATGGAAATTAATGGAGTCTTTAGAACAGCAGAGTGCAAAACAAATTCCCTTGAAAAGACATTTATGTAGCTAATCATGGCTTTCATTCCAACAAGCAAATGCATCATGCTAGATACTACATGCAATCCATTTGCATTCTGAAGACCTTCAGTCCTAATAAATGCATTATACAAGGTAATGCAGTGCTGTCTCCTGCACAGTTGCAGTGCTGTCTCCTGCACAGTTGCATGAACGCATTAAAAATTCATAATTCAAAGAAGCATTTTATAACAATGTAATGTGCTTAAGAATAGAATAAATACAGAATAAATACAACAAACTCACACATAAAAAATAAAATAAAAAGATTAGAAATCTTGTTCTGGCTCAAAAGCATAAAGGAAGGGTTAAAATGACTCATCTCTCACAGTGTTAGACAATTTCCTAGAGGAAAAAGCAAACACATATTCTCATGTAGTGTGAGACAGTTAATTACTTCCCAGAAAACTTAAATGGATTACAAGTTGGTTAAAAATTGTTGTGGATAATTTTAACATAGAAGCAATTAGACCAATTGCTGAAGGGAACTGGCAATTAAAATCAAACTGAAACAAAATAAAACAAAACAAAACAAACAAAATGAAACAAAACAAAACAAAATTAAATTAAATTAAATTAAATTAAAATAAAATAAATTAAAATAAAATAAAAGTGTGTAAGCTCTCCCAAGCACTCTTCACCTGTCATGGGTGTCTGGAATGTCTAAAATCACACAAGGCAGGACAAGGTTATTAGGTGTTAAAATTACTTTTCTCTAGAGTTATAGTTGAATTTAGTTTATCTATCAAGCATTTTTCATAATTCCTAACGTACAGACCTACCCTGTCAAGAAGGCTTTTTTTGGTTGTTTTTTGGGGTTGCTTTTTGTTTTCCTCAAGATATATGATGTTATCATTATATTCTCATGTCTTTCTAGAGCTACTCGTACCAATGCAATGTGAATGTAAAAGTACTGTTGTTCTGAATAGACAGAGTTTTACAGTCCATTTTTGGGTGTATAAGAGTATAAAGCCTTTTTAGTTTTCTGTTATCAGGCAGCTGAACAGAAAACATTGCTGTCTGACCTTTATATTAACTAGACTAAATAAAAACACAGATGGTTTCTACTAAGTGATGGAACTGAAAGTAATGATGTTATATCTTAAGCCACTGTCCTGCAAAATCAGAGACCAGGATAAACAAAAATCTGATTATTCTAGCTGAGTAGCAGAGATGGAATAAATATGTTGTCTATCTGAATCCCTGTCTACACTGAAAAAATGAGTCATTTTAAAGAATGGTTGTCAAGAATAAGTCGTTTTGAAGTAATGCTTGAAACAGCAAGATTAGACTAGACAAAAACATTTAACATCATTTGAGAAAATGCTCATGAGACATAACTTTTTGGGGGAGAAATGAGGACAAGAGATGAAGTACAAGGACCCAGAGGTGTAATGTGTTTGAAACCTGTAGGTGTTTCACTGATCCAGAGAATGACGAAACAAGAATAAGGGACTTTTTGTGTCCTTCACTAACTGATATGTTTTACATTCAGAATGAACCAAAGAGCAACTTCAAAATATTATAGACCCAGATGTCATTTTTTTCCTACTTGAGATTTGAAAGTAAATGTAAAAGGTTTTATGTATTTAGAAAGATCTACTAGGTTCAGATAGTTTCATTTAGAAATGATTTAAGTTAATCTTTGTTTGAAAGTAATTTTTCTTAACAATGAATATAAAATCAAACTAGTACAAAATGAATGAATAAACTTTATTTTACTTTTAAAAACTCATGCATACAACATGTTTGAAATGTTATTTTATATCCAAATTGCATCCGGTACTCAGATATAACAAAATAAAAAGGCAGCTCTTTCCTTTAACCCAGAGATTTAACATTAAAAATATTCAAGAATTCAACATAATCTTGCTTAATCCTATAGCTTATAAAATCACAAAAAACAGAAGCCTACTTTTTTTTTTTTTTTTTTTTTTAATCACTTAGTTGTTATGTTTATGTTGTTTCTATATGGACTTCTTAAATGTTTTTTGTCATAAAAGTCATTTGTCCTCTTAGAGTTCATCTTTCAGAATGTTGAAAAGTAATCTGAGGAATGTAAGTACAGTCTAACTTAAATAGAGTATATGGCAAGACAATGTTTATTGCTATGTTTATTTTCTAAGATGCCTGAAACCCCAACCTGTTGAGAGACTGCTGAAATTACACTGGCATTTCACTTTGGTGGAAGGAGCTCTATCTATGTACACAGTTTAGGGCTCCAATCATTTCAAGTCCAAAAAATCAAGGAAATTATTAAACAGGAGAGGTTTAGTAAATGCAAAATACTACTCTATTCCTTAGGATTTTTCTACACAAATTATTTTTTTTTTAGGACTTAATCTAAACTAGTTTTAAAATGCCTCAGAGCTTTTTTCTTTTACGCAGACTAATAGATCTTTACTGGAACATTTGTCTAGATACCCTTATTGATATGTTTTCAACTTAATCTATTTAGCTGTTTCTGTACACCCTGTAGTCATAGTAAGTAATCTCTTTCTCTACTTTTCCATGTACTAGTCAAATAATAATAAATGGTTACAACTACAATCTAGCCAAATTTACTTACGTATTTTTTATATCTTATCATACACACCCCCACAAACACCCACGTACTCAGCACTATATTTCTTTCATCAACAAAGCAAAACGTCCAAAACAGCAAAGATGGCAGCTCAGAAACTTTTGGGGAGTTTTGGGGGATAATTCAGGGAGAAACATCAAAGACTGCTGGTACCAAAGAGACAACTCTGTTATGCTTACCACATGAGTGAAGGAAACCTCCTACA
Organism: Coturnix japonica; assembly: GCF_054131305.1. Lineage (NCBI taxonomy): Eukaryota > Metazoa > Chordata > Aves > Galliformes > Phasianidae > Coturnix > Coturnix japonica. Next base: position 51,798,057 of record NC_140664.1, read on the forward strand.
GAGGGCTGCAAGTGGGCCCTTTTTGCACCCATACAGTTAGAGGAAACAAACTATCAGACCCAAGAATTCAGCTGCTCCAGATACCAATGACTGTCAAATTACTTTAAATCTTATTCTTGTTCTTTAAAAAGAAGTCAGCTGATTATTAATTTTTTTCTTCTGATCTTTGTAAATAGTTTAATTGCAGAAGTAGTCAGGAATGGATTTAGATGACACTTTCTAGAGTCAATGCCTCTCTTTTACACCCTCTTGAATGCTGTCAATCTTTGATGAGATGACAGTGAAACCTTTAACTGCAAATACTTAGACAGCACATCTCAAAATATGAGGCCTAATCTGTTCTTATATCTCGTCAAGCAATTCATCCAGAATGTGAACTGGATCCTGTTACTGAGGATTAAGAAGGCAGCAGTGGATTTTTTACAAGTTTTTTTAAGTTTTGCATTGTAAAATTAATCCTATTCTCAATTTGGCCAATATTCATATAAACCCTTTATCATTTGTAAAGCTTCCTATAAAAGACTTCCATCTGAAGCCTGGAATTATCTATGCTGTTACAGAAATTCAACAGCATTGATCTCTGTGTAGAAATCCACCTTACATTGGTAGAAACAAAATGAGAATAAAACATTGTCCATGAAATTATCACTTGAGAATTTTTTTGGACAGACTAAACCGCAGGTCATGCTACAAACATATTTTCAACCATAATACAAATCCCTTTGAAAAAGAAGGAAATCTGAGGCAAAGAACTTTTGGGAAAGATGGAAAGGAAAATGGCAAAAGTCCAGAGAGCCATGGTAACTGAGATATACAAATTTAACTCACTTTTCAGAGATCTGTGTGTAAGGGTATAATGCAATTTCATGTATATTCTTGCATTTACAATACCTGCATCTACCTCTTTATTGAGTTATTTCCTATAGAAATTCTGTGTTATGTTGTTCTTTGAATTATCTAAGTATCTTTCCCTCTAGAAGCCAGTATCTTTGACTTAAAAGAGGACTGAACTACTCTGATTGAGTTTATAACTATTTTCTTTGCATTAGAGAACTAAAGCTACATAGAGGAACACTCAAGCAGCCCTGGTATTTTCTGTAATGTTGCTGGAATAATTAAGCAAACTGAATCTGAGGCTCTTTATTCTTAGCAGATACATATATACCTATAAAAGTATGTTTTTCTTCCTAATACAGCAATTTAATTGAAATAACAGTGTCATAATTGATAAAATTACATAGTAATTATAGTGCTTTAAGGCAGGCTATATTAAGGTATGACTCATCAGTCAATACATAAAAAAGGTACAGAACTAAGTAAAATCCAGCAGTTCAGTGCAACATACTGTAGGTTCAGCCAAAAATGAAATTTAAGAGCAGCAATCTTTTGTTGATAAGAAACAGTTGAGAAGTATGACCATGAATTTTATTTCATTTTGATGAATTAAGTTTTAAAAGTGACAAATGAATAGCTGTACAATTACAATCACAATTTGATTAGTACATTTTAGTATTTGAATTTCACACTTCCCTGGCAAAACATGTGAGTTTTCTTTATTGAAAAGGGAGAACTTGTCCTCTCCTCAGCTGGTGAAATAATTGGTGAAGTGGAGATGCAAAGATGGAATTTCCTAAGATAATTAGATTATTTTATTAGAATATTTTATCAATAATAATTTTGAAGGATATGCTGCACAGTGTAAAAATCAGGCATAAAGCACAACATTTCCCATGACATATTTTGAATGATTTACTGTAATAGAATTCTATTGAAAACAATTCTTATCAAAACTACAGAGACAGAGCATTTGCGTATTGGACAGAACTGTACTGAATATTTTTTCCTTGAATAAACCCAACTTATTATGTGAAATATGTATATCTTGTGTTATTTCCTATCTATTAATATTTTCTTTGATACTGAAGATAGACCCCATTAAGTATATTAAATAACATATCATTATACATTATACATAATAAGCAAAATTAATATACTTAGCTTTCTCTATCAAAAGGTGTGATGTTTTCTACTTACCAGGTGTAAAATTGTACCGAGCAGAAAACCCCATAGATTCCAGCTCACCATCAGCAAAAAATTTAATCCACAGAAATCTGCCACTGGATTTTATCATAGGTGGATTTTGCTGTCCACAAAAACGTCCAATGATTGGAGAAAAGCCAAAAGGTCCATCTCGTACTTCAATGTGGTCAAATTTACATTCCCAAGAAGGCTCTATGGAATATTTTTCATCAAAGTGTAGTTCAATGCATTGTCTAGGGGCAGCTGGAGATGAAAAGAAAATTATCATATTATTTTCTAAAGCAAAATCCTTCAAACTTCTGTGTGATTCTGTGAAACTTCATATAAAATTAAGAGAACCAAGTAAACAATTTTTATACATCTTAGCATATGTTAACATTGTCCATAAAAAAACCACAAAACTTTCTAAGTTTGAAAATTATTATACAACAAATAATTATACGAACAAATACTTTTCCCACACATAAAGTAGTTATATGCAGATCTGAGTACAATTCATATAAATTTTCTCATTAAAACAAGAAAAAGTGAAGTTAATTCATATTTAAGAATTAAGAAGCAAAAGTAACTTACTAAAGAGTAAAAGAATATTCTTTTTTAAAAAAACGCTTTAGTGTCAGATACTAAAACCAGTAGCAATCACAGTGATATCAATATAAAATTTCCCTGTCATTTCCTATGGAACACAATTCAGTTGCTGTTCAACTATAGTACTTGGTTAAAAGGAAAATATTCATAGTGTTAAATAGTTCTAAAGATGTAGGATCCCTGAGATGTGCTGCATCTAGGCTTAATCCAATTCATAGTTAAAAAGGTATACAGGATTAATAACGTGTTCAGGTCTTGGTGTAGTAGTGAAACTTTTTGCTATACCATCTTTTGCAAAGACAAAGATTTCTTGTTGCCACATCCTATGCCTCTCATGGGATCATGTCCTACATTTTACATGTTAGTAGAGAAATTTGCCCAATTTTTGCCATTCACTTCATATTGAAATATGCAAGATCAAACTCCAAGTCTAGGATACATGCTTAACAAGGCAAACGCTGACACTCTGGCAGTCAATATCTTAACACTTATTTCCTTAGAGATAATAAGACAATTATCATTGTGACAAGAAGCTAGACCATGAATGTATTTTGAAATTTGAAACAGGAACTTTTCAGATTTAAGAACTGAGAATAATTGAAATAAGCTAAAGATGTAGACATAAATCTTACTCACTTTACATAAGATTACAGAAAAACAAACAAACAAACAAAAAAACATTTACAACTGCCTCATGCATGGGTTCATTTTGTAAGACTCTGAAGAAAAAAGTTAATAACACAGACTATATGAGATTAAAGGGCTTTTTAATAGCTTTACTTTTTAATATATTGGGATGACTTATTTAATGAAATATTTAAAGCAGAAAATAAACCTTACTAATTGCTACACATTTGAAGGAATTCAAGATTATGAATGTATTTACTATTGGCTCGTTTACATAAAAGTTGTAGGAAGTTGACTTGTACATGTTCTCTGCAATACTGTCATCCTGTGATCTTTGTGTCCACAAAAATTCAATAGTAAAATCAAAACATAAAATTTCTTTACATAGAATTGCATGAAATTCAGAACTCCTGAAAAAATGAAAATGAGAAAGAAAAACAAAACCAGAAAAGGGGAAAAAACAATAACAACAACAACAAAAACCTTGGAAAGACAACTAATGCTATTCTGAGTGAAGTTTGAAGACAGAAGGAGGTCTTTTAGGTAATAATGACAGACTGAATTATTGGAAGATATCATCATTGATTCTTTTGTTCACATTTTTCAACTCTTCATTTTATGATATAAACATAACTAAGTAAGACTTTGGAAGAAGAAAGCAATCATCATTTTTCTGTCTACAAACATCTTTTGTATTTTTATTCAAGGAGATTTGTTGAGAACTATTTGTTTCTCATCAATGGAATAAAGAGTTAAGTATCAGGAAATAAAAGATGACAACATTATGGATGATCTTGGAAATGCTCTATAAAACTTACATACTCACTAACCAAAATACAACACAATCAATATATGAAAAGCTTTATTTTAATGTTTTACGCTGTTGCAAACTGTTTCGTATTAAGGGTCAGTCGTTCCAAACTTAAATACTCAGCAGACTTCACTGAATCCAAGACTCATTTCCCATATGGTAAAAATGGGCGTAAGTTCCCCTCTGAGCCCATTCATATTATTTTTGACACTGAAAATATAGCTTTAAGTCAGTTATATCCTCACTGCAACATGAGACCTTGGAGGTAAATGGGACTGAGGCCTACAGACTTGCACATTGTAAATGGGCTCAGTGGAAGTTTGGCCTGAGAAAAAAACCACACCATTTCCACAGTCTCCATACAGTACTCTGAATTTCACATGGCAAACTAATTTTATTATTAAAATGTTGCTGTAGCTTACGCTCCTCTGCTTTTGTTAATTTTCCAACAAAGCCAAGACAAGCTTTCTTTCTAGTCAGTTTCAGTACTTGCTGAAGGATCAGAGAAAATCACATTTAACTCATAGAGTGCCCAAGGAAGAGTTCTCATCTTTCCACCATGTCTCCCATGCTTAGAGGCTGCTCTGTTTTAGGAATGGAGCACTGACCATTCATCAGCACTGCTTCTTCACTGCTAAATAAAAGAAAGCCAGGAAGTGAGTCTAGAAGCTGGCAACTCATAGTTCTCACTTCTTAATCACTAAAACCACCTCCTAGAATGATTTTGGCCCATGCCAGTCAGAAATTCAAAAAGCCTTCTTAGGTATAATATGGTCTTCCTCATCAGTCAAGGGTCTCTCACAACAAATGGTTTGGATCTGTACTGGTCACTGGGAAGGTGAAAGGAGCTTATCTGTTTATGCACAATTACACCAACCAGTCTTAAACCCAGTGAAATCTTCCCAGTTCATTTTAGTCTGCGTCACAAACTGGTCCGTGCACTAGCTCAAAGGAGGATGGTTCTTTTCTCCTAACTCTTCTCAGAAATGCAACGCTTTCTGTTTCCATAATTAAAGTGACTGGGGTGATTACAGAAAACTGAGCAGAGATTGGGAGGGATACTAGATAAGCATTCATGCTAGCTTTCCTCTACAGACTTTTATATGTACTTCTCTGCTTCACAGAATCACAGAATTACCCGGGTTGGAAGGGACCTCAAGGATCATGAAGCTCCAGCCCCCCTGCCTGGAAGGACTACCAAACTTTCGCTTTTACTAGATCAGGTTCCCCAGGGCCCCATCCAGCCTGGCCTTGAACACCTCCAGGGACGGGACATCCACAACCTCCCTGGGCAACCTGTTGCAGGACCTCACCACTCTCCTTGTAAAAAACTTCCCCCTAACATCCAACCTAGACCAAAAAGTTAAACATTTTGTTGCAATAATCTACCAAAGAAAGTGATTGAGATCTTCCAGAAAATGAGAACAAGAGATGAAAACATAATTCAAACTCCCAACTTTATCTACAATTTAGGAAAAAAAAAAAAAAAAGTATTTTCTCATAATTTTACTCTGACTTCAGTAAAAAGTTTCCTTGCTATAAGTAAACTAAAGCAAGCAGGTACTCTGTGAATATGTGAATATATGTATTTTGTCACAGCTTTCTTTCTGCAACAGCATGTGCAAGTATAATCTCTGTAAACTTCACATAAATACAGTGACTAGAATATTGACTAATAATAAAGTATACATAAGTACACACACACACACAAAAAAAAAAAAAAAAAGTATAAAAAAGAAAAAAATAAAATAAATTCCATACTAGATTGGAAACCACTGCCTAATCAGTGGATGCCCTCATAAAATGGTCCTCATTCACAGGTAAATCACATTCACATCTTACATCTTCAAAGCTTATTTTGTGACTACAGTGTCAGGAAGTTTTTGCTGTGTCCAAATGAAATATATTGAAGCTATCTCAGAAAAAGACTGCATTTCAAATCATAAAAATCTTCCATATTTAGCTTCCAATTATGTTTCTTCAAAGACATTTAATATGGTAGAAAAGTTATTTAATGCTCATGTCTGCCATCTTTTTCATCTAATTATCTTTTACAAGAGCTATATTAAGACTTTACATTCAATGAACAAAAAAATCATTTGCGTTCCAGCTACGGAAGAAGAACATTTGCAACAAAACACAAAATTAAGATTTAGATTCTGATCAGTCTCTGAGACTGTGTAAGTGACAGCAGAAGTTAAGAAAAAATGTTTCAATTTACCAGACTGCATAGAAATGAGACATCAAACTTTATCTATCTGGGATACTACAGTACTAACAGTTTTGAATGATTTCTGGTTGTACAGCTATTATTGATAGGAAATACACTTATAACCTCCTTTGAAAGATGATTTTTTCTTAGTTTTGATGAATATTTTTGAACACAAAAAATCAACCTGAAATACAAAAGGATTTTGAGCAGAGATAATTTTTATACAGGTAAATATCTAGGAGTAAACTGTTTCATTAGGAAAACAAACAAAAAAACAAACAAACAAACAAAAAAACATGGAAGATTTTCAAAAAATTCAACTATAAATTTCCACAAGGAAATAAAGTGTAAGATTTACTTCATAACTGAAGCAATAATTTTCTTCAGAAGCAATTCTGGTCCATAACTGTATTTATGCATAAACACTTATTTAGTAAATAAGATCTGATAAAAAAGCATATAAGTATTAAGATTATTTATTTCCAAAACAGCTCTTAAAATATACTGTGTAAACCATGATGGTCCTACTGCCCACATATTTTTGAAACCAACAAAAGACTGTTCCTACAAAAACTCCTATTTGGTTTCCCTCTAGACTATGTGCGTCCAATTTTTCTGCTAAGTCTAATGCTGCTGCTGTGGTTGGTTCCAAGCAGCTGCAAATTTTGCCAGGTAAGAGTCATGAATATGTGAAACGGGTAAAATTAGTCCCAACAGAGAACTTAATGAGCACATTCAGCTATTTCCTATGTTCTCTATATGCCCAGTATGACAGAACAAACAACAACAAAAAGAAGAAAAAAAACTTGATTCATTTTGAAAGGTAGATGGGACTCCCCAGAAACTGTTCTGTAGCATAATATTTTTTGTACTGAGTCTGTAACTTCTGGATGACCTAAAGCACTTCTTTTAAGAAGGCATTCAAACTGGACTTCAAAAAATTCTGGTTGTTCTAAAAGTTGTCATTACAACCAAAATAGAAGGGGGGGGAAAAATGGATAAAAAGAAAAGAAAGGAAACAGAAAGTTCTAGCTGTTTGATCTGTTTACAACTTTGACTGCTAGTACAGACTCTATAATCAAAAATCCTCACCTTTAAAAGTCTATGATCGTGGCTATTTTTGCCAGCTCTTTTACTTCACTAAGGTAATTTTGAAATGATAAAAGGCTTGCATACATTTAAGATGACCCAATATATATATAATATCACTTGCAATGTGAGATGAGAATCAAATTTATTATAACAGACTATCTGCTGCCATGCTCACTTTAATCCTTTAAAGTCAGTCAGAATCGCATTTGTGGAAAGCCATCAGAATTTACCCTTGATAGTGTTTGATAGCAAAAAAGTGAAGGAAAGGAAGCAAGCATGCAGGAAGGAACCTGCTGAGCCATACACATATTTAAAGTTGGGTTACACAGTAGTCAGTACTCCATGGTACTGGCACATTGAGCTACAAAGAGGAGACTTCAGTGTGGGAATGCTAGTCTGGATTACATCAACAGTCTCTGTGGTTTGCTACTTGGTATATAACAGAAGACAGAAGCTATTCCAACCATGCTGGTATCTCAATAATAAACATAAGAATAAAATGTAAAGAGAGATGTTTATGGATATTTATGTTTTGGATTAGAAAATATTATAATATATAGAAGATATGTGAAATTTTTTTGATTGGCTAGCCTTCTTAGTCATTTTGCGCTGTATCTATTGTAAAAAGAATAAATTGCAACAGATACGTTACTTTAACTACAAAAGATTATTTTTACTACAAAAGATTATTTTTTGTACCAGTGTGTCTCCTTTTGCCCTTTTCCAAAACTGGTACTTCTGAAAGTATGATTCCACAGACATCTCTACTTACTTTGGTGACTTTTTAAAAGCATTCTATTCTGTGTAGTATGCATGGTTCCTATCAAATTGCATACGATACAGCAGACATCATAGGTTTTAAACTACCCACTTGGAATCCAGACTGTCCAACACAGTTGGACAAGAAGTAAAGAGCCTAAAATTGATTTATCCCATAGCATATAAAGATGTCTATTGGATTCAGATTATTTCCTGCACTGCATATTACTACAAAATTGTCAACATGGAATTTCATTGTCTATAACACAGATGATTAAATATTTCCTTCCTATACTTCGATATTTCCAATTTGAGCTATTCTAAAACAGTTTATTTCAAAAGCAGATTTTATCACTTTTCATTTTATTAATTATCTTTTCATAAGTACTTAAAATAATAAAGACAGGTCCTTACAATAAGTATATTCCAGGCACCTTCTTACTAACAGAAGGAATTCCTCGTGACTTAAGAGACTGGATTAGGGTTTACAGAATTGATATTTTGTTGTTATTGTTATTGTTGTTGGGTTTTGTTTGTTTTCTAACACCCTTCTCTTTGTCTCTGTGCCTCAGTTCCTAAAAAATAAAACAGGGATGTTCCCTTCCCTCCCTAGGGGATTGCTGAGATCATTTCAATGCAGTGTGCAAAAAGACCTGGATTTATCAACATAAATGATACAAAAATATCACAATATAATACTAAGTAGAGCATATGGAACCTATATATGCATTATTATTATTCATTTTCATTGCTGTTTTAAAAGTATTTCTGAACTATGAAAGAAATGACACACCATACATCTGCTTAAATTCCAGACTCATATTGGAAGAAGACTGGAAGACTGGAGAAGCATAAATTTATCTTAAAGGTCTTGTTCACTCCCTGATTTATAACCATCTCTTTACTTCTGATTTCAGTCAATTTACCTATCACTAAAATGCAATTCAGAAATCTTATTTATTTATTTATTTATTTATTTATTTATTTATTTATTTATTTTCAAACTAGTACATACAACATTTACCATCCATCATTTCCCTGAAAGATTTTTATGAATTATGTTTCTATTAGTAACTCAGCACTAGGTTTGGAAAGACAAACTGTTTTCTCTAAGCGTTTTTTGGAGGGTTCTAAAGCAGCTAATTCAGTTAGAATGATCTATACAGCTTTCAAAATCTCTCTTGGAACAATCAGCATCTTTAATATTTCTATAATTCCTGTTTCCAGAACGTGAAGTTAATAATTCTGCCCAACTCAGCATGAATAGAGCAATCATCAGTGTTGTATTTTGCATGTAATCACAACTCATGCATGAATCATTTTAGTTTCAGGGCCTTATCATTCCTGTTTCTGATTCATCTTTTCTGTTACCAACTTTCAACAGCATCTAATCTTTTGTTACCTTCTGCAGATACCTTTTTACAAGAATCCCTTCGCATCCATTTTGCTAAGATTCGTGAAAAGAAATTACAAGTATGTAATAAGACTTTTTCACATCAACTCCTGACCTTCATCTATCTACTCATTGAGAACTGTATCTTACATATAGTATTTTCTGTGTTGTTATTTTTTCTTCTTGTTGTTTCATTTTGTTAATCTGCTTATTTTTCATTTCTCATGAACACTGGGGTAGAAAATATTTTTATGCTCACTGTATGGATGTTTTCTGCATAACCTTCTTTACTGTACTTCACCTAGCTATACTTGTCATCCCTGATTCAGTTATAAGTTTAAAAATGTTATATGAGAAGTCAAAAGCATTTTACTTTCCTGTGTTTATGCCTTTTATTCATGTTAAATATTCTGATTTCTGTCATGTTTCAGCATTTTAGGTTCTATCCATTCTCCAAAATAAATAATACTGTTTATTCCTAAGTGACTTGACACCTAAATTATGTTATTAGTCCATTAGGAAAGCTAGCATTTTCCAGTATTTCCTAGTATACTGTACAAAGTATTTTAATTTTTTGTTTAAAAAAAAATAAAAAAAAAATGCTGAGATAGATAGAACTTTTCTAAATCTTTCTTCTTGAAAAGATTTATCATGAACTTACAAGCTTTATCTACTCTTCACATACGGCAAAGTAAAATACTTTTTTGACAGTTGATAGACTACAAAGATTCACTGGCTGATCACCTTCTATAATGTAGACACACTCTCTGTCAGGAGGATACTTGTTGGGATAATTGGGAGAAGTGAAGATGCCTCCTTCAGCATATTTTGTCCAAGTTCCACACTGCACTGGTTTCTGTCCTTCGGCAGTAGTCTGCTTTTCTGTGAAATTATCACATTAAAAATCATATGGTTAGCTTACAAATTGTGGTGTCTTTGTGACACTTTGAACTCCCCCACAGAACAAAACAGTCCCTTCTGATGGTGGTCTCAGCTTTTGCAGTTTAGTCTAGGTATAATCATTGACCTGGAGGGAAATTAGACTGTTCTTTGAGGGTGTTCTCACTCAAAATATGTTTTCAAAGCAGAGAAGAGGCTTGAATATTTGAGTGAAGTCATACTTACATCACCTTTTAAATTACCTGCTCAAGAATAGAAGATATGAGTTTCTCACTTGCATACAAAAAATTCAAGTGTGTTCTTTCTCAACAAGACACAAAATCAAGCAAACAAACAAGCAAACAAACCAATGAAAAGCACTCCAGAATTCTGACAGAACTGTTTTTAATTCACAGTGCTGTGAATCCAGATTCACCTGACAGAGATGGATGGGGGAATTCCTAGTTTCTTATTCAAAGATTTGCTTTATTTTTATTTTTCTGTTTGTTGTAAAATGAATAAATAGCTCCGGGGTTACAAACCACAGCCCAGAACTCTCCTCCTCCAGGGTGAGTCATCAGAGAGCAAGGTCAGTCCTCGTTTGCAAGTCCTGAAACTCCTGTGTTCCCTTTCTGCATGTTGGAGGATAGCTTGCAAAGATTTTAATCTTTTCAGGCTGAAGGAGATGAAGAATCTCTTCCTGGGCATTGTGCTTTAACTAGTAGGCCAAAGTGAGATGGATTTAATGGAGGAAAAATATTTAGACTTGAAGGGATGGCAGGTTCTAGGAAAAACACCAGTTCTTAGAGTTCACAGGAATCACAAATGGCCTCCTGTGCTTTGCTCCCAGCCAGGTGCCTGTATCCAAAGTCTGCCTCGCCAAGCCTCTCATGTTCAGAGCTGAGTTGTTTGAGGTTCTTAAGATCAATAGGAGACGGGCACCTTCCAAGGATAATTTTAACCACCTTGGATCTGCCTTAGATTCTGCATGCATTTCTCTTTCTTCATGGTCTGTATCCAAGCTAAGGATGAAATGGATCTTGATATCCTGAAATTAATTCAGGTTTGCAGGGAGTGAGCATTCAGACATGCATTCAGGCACACACTGTGCTGAGCATCCCACCCTGCTTGGCCATCACCTCACTTAGTATGAGGGATTTCAAAGACTATTTTTCTATCCCCATACTGCACAAGAAGCCAGGACACCTAATTTCACATTTTGAATTGTATGTCAGCAATCAAAAAGATTTTGAGACAAAATTGCTTGGGACCAAATATGAACATCCAGTCTGAAAGAGAGGGCACTTTGCAGCCATTAGATAAGGCCAGGCTGAGCCTTAAGTTAGCATTAGCCATGGATAAGGTCGCAAACTTGTTAAAAAATCACTACTGGATTTTTGGCAGTTTACAGACTGAAAACAAATGAACCTACTACAGGCACTGGAAGTAAGTGGACTACAAACAATTTCTAGATCCATATTAACAACTCAGGTCCAAACTTAAGACTTTAATATGATATCTGAAAAGCAAGTCTGAAGTTTACATACCTGTTCCTTTTTTGGTTGCCCCAGACAAATGTAGGATGATTAGACTTGCTACGACTGAAAGAGAGATTTGCATTAGATACAATAGTGTAATAGTGCCTGCAATTCAATCAAATGTAACCATCTGAAAAGAACACAATTTAAATAGAATTACTGTAAAAAATTCAATATTTTGTGGTTTTTATCCTTAAGTTTCACTTTTTATATGAACTCATTTGCTTGTAACCTGTCTACGAAAGTGTTTATCTTTGCAAATGTATTCAAATAAAGTGGAGAAATATTTGGCTTAAATGCAATTTCCAAGCATTAATGTTTGCCTCTTATTTTCCCTTTTTTAATATAAAAGCAAAACATTTTACCCATATTTAGTTATATAATCATAGTTTGGTCCAGTATTAAAAAAACAAAAACTAATAAAGCTGTATTCAACCGAAGTAGACAAAGACCTATTAAGTTCCAGTACCACTGAAACACTTTGGTTTCTTATCCAGGAATAATAAAATTAAAAAATAAGTACTGGGACTATGAAGGAAGTGAGGGTTGAGGTTTTCATATGCAAATCCTCAGTGAAATAAATTATCGTGTGTGTTTAATAGCCTCATTAATCTAGTTTGTTTGACTTGATCAGAGTATGTTGCTTTATGCAGCAGTTAAGCTGCAGTCTGTTTTATAAATAAAAATCTCCAACCATGGTAGGACACATGAGGCTCTTGGGAACAAATATGGAATTCAACTTGGAGCCAACTCTTGAGTTTTGGATGTTACAGAATATAATGTTTCAACTAGAAAAAAACTAAGAGAGAAATGTTAAGATCAGTAGTTCTTCAGATATTTTTGCTTCAGAAAACCAAATTAACTAGCCAGCTCTCTGATGAAGAAATCATGCAGTGATTATGGCAGTGCTGAGGTGCTGACACAGCTGCCCAGAGAAGCTGTGGTACCCCATCCCCAAGGCCAGGCTGGATGGGGCCCTAGGCAGCTGAGCTGGTTGGGGGCGGCCCTGCCATGGCAGGGAGTGGGGCTGGGTGGGCTTTGAGGACCCTTCCAACTTAAGCCATTCCATAGTTCTATGATTTTTTCCCACGTCCCTGGTCTTCTCCAGATATTTACAGGAGAAAGTAAGATAGCAAGAGCATGAGTTCCTGGAGCACTAGGGATTTTGACCCCAGTAAGTTTGGCATAAAGCCCAGATTTAGTGCCCAGGCAAAGATAAAGTTAAAGTGAAGATGAACTTGTCCGTTTATCCTGAGTATTTTGGATCCACTAGCTTCTACTTTTGTCATTGATTATATGGAGGAATTGGTGGTCTTTAATACATATAATTGAGTGGTTTGCTTTCCTCTTATTACCCCCAGTGGTTCTGAAAATAGCTTTGACATCTATTTCTATGCCTTTGGCACTTCCTGTGTGACAGAGGGCTCTAGGTGTGGATGATGGCTACCCTATTAAGCAGGGAAAGGTTGAGGTGCTGGGAAAAGGAAGTTTTGGCAGCACATTCTCTGTTTCTTGGTCAGGCTCACAGTCCCTGTGTCTTTTTGAATCCCCCGGCTAACAGAGACGGATGTTGGCAGGGCTGGTAGTTAAAAACTCTTCTGTGTCATGGGTATTCAGTGAGAACATTGCATCTTCTGCTCAGATCTGGATGCTACCCAACCATTCATGCCCTTATCCTCCTCAGGGATGGATTCTGGAAATGCATTCTTGCTGGGATTCTGACCATAGGCTATGTCAGAATCTGGAGGCAATGAAGGTTTTGCGCATTCACTAAGTTGCTCATTTACTTAGTTGTGTTTCATGCAGTGAACACATCCCATCTATGCCCATAATTCTCACCAGTCGAAACCGAATTTCTCCTTATTGAAGTTGGTTTGGTGTTAGAATGTGGTGACTATTATTTATAGAATATAATACACAGCTAGAATAGGCAGAACAGTAGCTAAACAAACCCTATGTGAGAAATGTTTCTTCTGAGGCTATTAATCACAATTCATGTCTTTTTCTTACAGGGTCCCTTCAATCACCTTTATCTATTGGCTCTCCTTTTCTAAATGTTGAAAATTGAAGTCCAGAAAATTAGAGACAATTAGTCCAAGTCACTGAAATATAATTACAGATATGATAGAAGAACACAGGTCTTTTCAATTCCAGCTAACCGCTAGAAAGAGAGCTTCCAAGTTGCAGAGCTGTGTTATTCCAAAGCCAGGAGCTTCACTCACTTATCATCACGAGGAGTCAAAATAAATTTGTTAATAAAATGGAAGATGTAACAAAAAAAAAAAAAAAAGAGAGAGAGAGAGAGAGAGAGAAATGGAGAGATGCAAACATTTTTCTGCACATATCAGATCCATCATTTGCAGGGAAATATATCTCCCATGTTAAAAAACAAAAACAAAAACATAATAATAATAATAATAAGAGAGACTTTTTCTCTCTTATTGGCATTAACACCAGCATTGCCAAAATATATATGGTGCCAGAAAGTAATTAAAATTGTGGCATTTACAGGGAAAGATAATGTGATACCTTTCCCTCAAGCACTCATCATAGTCCAGTCTATACTACGATTTCTTGAATTTTCCCTTTTTCAAACCATCCGAAAAGAACATTTTTTTCAGGGGGGAAAAAAAAAAAAAGAGAGAGAGAGAGAGAGAGAGAGAAAAGACCCCCCCCCCCTTCCCAAAGAGTCCAACCACACTGTCTTTACACATTCAAAGCTATCCCTCGGGATAACCAACAATATTGGCATTGTTGCCATATCCATATCCAGGTTTGGGAAATATTTCAAAGAGTTTCCACCAAATTTCTTGTTGCATTCTCTCTGCCTTCTTCCTCTCTTTCCTCTTATAATCATTACTGTAATTATAATCATACTTTCTACTTCCACTGATTGCGCATCTTTGAATCTTTATGGATTTGTGCATTTTCCCATTGCAAGCCTCACATTAAGAGGTTTATCTCTCTGCCAGGAAGCTTTTTGGAGGCTATGATTTGCCATGAACGTGGTTTAGCCTAGCGAAGAGTTTTTGGAAAAGCCATACCCGGCCATAGCACTGCTGTTTTACAGGTGTGGGCACACAGGGAGGTGGTAAAGGAACTGTGCCCCTCCAGCAGTGAGGGTCCTCCGAAACTGTGCCGGGAGGAGAGACTCCCACAACGTAGCCCTAGGTCTCGGTGCATTTCAGTGCCCCCCGCTGCTCGGGGAGGACCCCTCTGGGGGGGTGGGGGGGACCGCCAGAGCGGAGCCCGCGGGCGGTGGGCGCTGGCAGCGCTCCTGGAGCCTCGTACTGATGGTTCGAGTCCCGAGTGGGGCAGCAGGGGGGCCGCTTCCCCTCTCCCCACGGCACGCCGAAAGCCATTTAGACTCGTCGCGCCCAGGTGAAAACCAACAGACAGCGCGAGCGGGAGCGCGGCGTTGAGACACAAACCTCCCCCCACCGCACCGCAGTGTGGTGCTGGGAAAGGGGCGAAAGGGGTGTTTTGGGGTGGGGGGAGTTTGCCGTGGGGTCCTGTTGGAGGAGTTGTGGGGGCAGCGGAAGGTAAGGCTGGGCTATAGGAGATACTCACTGTGAAGGAAGCTGCGCCCATGGGTCATGTCTGTGCCTTACACAAGGGGCTTCGGTCTCTAATTCCATTTAGATACGGGAGGACTTCCAGTGGCAGGGAGAGGATGGAAGTAGGAAAAGAAAAAGAAAAAAAAAAAAAAAAAAAGAAAAAAAAAAAAATAACAAACAACAAAACAACACCAAAACGCGGAGCCCACACACAGCGGAGCGGAGCAGCCCTTCCTCCCGCTCGCTCTCTCCCTCGCCGCCTTCCACCGATCACGGCCGGCTCGATCCCATCACGGCGAGCTCCCGGCAGCACTGCCGGCAGCGGAGCATCGCGGCAGCGGGTACGGCGGCGACCCGCGCCTCCGGGTGCCGGCGGGCGGCGGCGGGGTGAGCCAAGCCTTAGTCCCCAGCTTCATACAGAACCCAGAGCGGAGGGAAACATCTCCTGCAGGACTCCGCGCCCAGCGACTTCCAGCCCTTCGGCTTCTTTTGATGCATTGAAGAAGGGATTAATGGGTCCGTCATCAGCTCCCCGTGCTTGCTCCTCTGAAGGGGTGGGGGTGGGCGGGAGAGAACCCAAAGAGGAGGGGTGGGGGGAAGAAAGATTTACCAAATAGGGGATTTAGTCATATTTGTGTGCAATGCGATCCTTATTAGAGAAAAAATCCTTTAAAATCGAACAAATCCATTTTGCAAAAGCCTCTGTCTCCCTGCGCGTTGCGTGGTATCAAGTGGTCGCAGCGGCGAGAGGCTGAAAACACATGGCACCGTCTGAGGTCCTCTCGGGAACGGATGGAGCGAGACAGAGACGGATGAGGGTTAGCGATGTCCCCTCACTGCTCCGGTCCGGAGCGAGGTGCAGGAGGAAACCCCGGAGACTCTTCCATTCATCCAGAGCAGGGGAAGGGAAGGAGAGGGGAGGGACGGGGAGGCGGCAGTGGTGGGGAAGGAACGATTTCAGAACTGAGGAAGGAAGAGTGAGAGGAGAGGGGTCGTTTCCCCTCGCCCCTCAGCTTGCAGATGAGGGAAATGATCGAAGTCCCTCCCTGAGCTGCACCTGATGCCAACCGAAAGGATGCTCCCCTTGGAGAAGAGACTTCTCCGTTTGCACGCACGCACTCACTAAAGGGAGCTATAAAAGTTTCTCCGCTAATCCTCCAACCGCAGATACAATGATTGCCTCTTCCAATCAGCCTTTAGACGACAGCAAAATCTCTCCCGTTTGCTTCCCCCCTCCCTCTCCCAGGCTTATCCGCTTCCTCGGCTATATTCCCCCCACCCTCGGGCCCCCATCCCTCTGGCTGCGGAGGGAGAAGAGTGGGGCAAACATAATGAGAGCGCTGAGACGCAGAACAGACACCCGCAGGAGTGGGCGGCGAACGGAGGGGGTGCACAGCACGAGGGGGTGAGAGGAAGGGGGATCTGTGCCACCGGGGTGCGGGGGAAGCGGGTAACCGCTGCACCACACCCGCACCTGATGCACTGTGCTCTACAGGAAAAGTGCGTCTGGGGGCGGGGAGCTGCCGGGGAAGGGGCTGAGAAGGGAGAGAAGATAAAATCCGGCCCGGGATCCGCATCTACGCGCAGAGCTCAAGCAGACGGCACGGTGCGTGCCCGCGGTCAGGCGCGGAGGGGCGATGCGCGCCCGCGGAGCTGGAATGCCTATGCCTGGGGGAGGGGAGAGCGCGAGCTGCGGAACCACTGTGTTAGGGTAGATTTTTAACGAGCCGAGGGTTTATTTGCCGCCTTTGGGACGGCACAGGATTCAGGAGGGAATCCAAGAATCCAGGAGAGGAAGCATGGGAAACACTCAGGTCGTTTTGTTGTTGTGCTTTTCCCATTAAATCGCCATGCTATAACAAAAAAACATCACTTTTATTCTCACTCTGTGGATTGTCTGTTCTGTACTCTGAAATCAAGGAAATATTTTCGACTGGCGCTTAAGAATGCAGGCAGTCAGTGCAGCAGTGTGCACCTGGTGGTGAAGTAGAGGGGATCCTGGCTGGCAGAACCAATTGCTAACATGGCCATTAGCCATCACACTGTCAGCCCGGCCTTGAGCATTCACAAACTATGTGGGATGAGAAGGGCACAGCCACAGGATTCTGCAGCAAGCTCTCTACAATAAGAAGTGTAGCAAAAATAAGACTCTGAAAAGATTCACCTGTGTTTTGTGCAATCCATCTTGCCATTAGCAACATCAAGTCTGCAGCTGTTAATCTTAATAAACTGTCCTGCTCTGCTTTCCAGCCATCTCAGCGCTTTCTCTGACCTTCCCTATTCTCTCCCACCTCAAGTTACCGAACTTCATTTGTTCTGTAATTGAAAGTCATCTGATTTATCCATAGGATAAACTTCTGTACTACAGATGTGCAGCATGCCCTAGTCAAGCAACAGTAGGGTAACTGAAAAAGAACAGTGCTGAGAACAGTCAGAGGAGCATTTATAGGCACTCAGATGTTTTTTTGGCAGGGTGATGCAGCCATCCATATGGCTAAGTTTCAAGTTATAGTTATTTAAAAGAAGGTTATAGAACAAGTAGGCACAAAACCGCTGATTTTGCTCTTCTGAGGAAATGTGCTGTGTCACACTGTATAACAGCAAGCCTCAACGTTTTTCCTTTTCTGAGTTGGGGGTTTACATCTTCAGATATCTCAGATTGGCACTCTTCATTGGTACATTGCAGGTAAGCTTAAATTATAGCAAAATGTAATCAGCAATTGTCACAACAGAGTAAGATATCCACAGAAAAGCTGAGGAATGGCCATGGTGACCATTATCTGTTCTATTAAAGATACATCATGGGGACATATCAGGATCTACATAACTGGGTATGAAAAAGCTTCTTCAAACGCATTCATAGAATCATAGAATTGTTCAAGTAGGAAGGGACCATTACAGTTCATCCAGTACACAGGGTTTGCAAATTAGATACTGACCGAAACCACTTTCCAGTTATATAGAGCCCTTTGTTATAGAGCACAAAATTTTGAACTTCATACAACCAGCACATTCTGGAGGGTTTATGTTTCATTTTATCACAGAATCTGTTTGTATCAGCTTTGGTGAATACTCCTCCTGAAAAAGTGGCAGCTCGTCAACATTTTTCACTGCACTGGTTTTGTGTGGGTAAATATTCATATAATTAGTGTGGGCTCTTTTTTCCACCTTTAATGAGACAGTAATCATGCCCTACATTTCTATTGAGCAGTAAACTAAAAATAATAAGTAAGGTATTCACATTTAATAAAGGATGAGGTGTTTAAAGACTTATTATTATTATTTTTAAATAGGAAAGAATACTGACCATAAGCAATTTTCTCAAATGACATCTTATTGTTTGGAATTCTCTGGATTTTTTTTTTTTTTTTTTTATTTTATTTATTTTTTTTTTTTTTGTAAAACTCCAATTGATCTTTAATTGCTTTTAAGATATTGGGTGGTGGGGTTTTTTTTTTTTTTTTTTTTTTCAAGGTTTAATTTAAGTTTCGTATTTTCCTTAGATTACTAACATCATCTTATATTATTACAAGAAATGGCAGCAACATCTTTTTTTAGATCTTTATTGGCTGTCAGTTGAAATCTTATTCCTAAAAATAAGAAGGACACCCAAATGCAGTTGTGTTTCTTGATGCAGTACATACAGTGCAATGTTGTTCTTTTCAGTTTTAACCGTCCATTACGCGCCAATCTCTCTATATAGCACATTCTGCCAGCTTCCTCCTTTCACTTTCACAGTTGAGTTTTTCTATTGATTTTTATGAGTGTTTGTTTGGACTCAGAAGATTTTGTTCAGCAAGATACGAAGCACTTCCTTCCTGTAGTCTAAATTCCTTAGGTGCTGATCAGTGTGAGAATGGATAAGACGGCAGAAAGAAGATCAACCATATGGAAACAAATTTAGGCAATATGAATTTATTTTTTTTAGCTGAGATCTGCAAAATGAAAGAAAAGACAAACAAGTATGAAAATATTTCTGACAGGTCGGTCAGAAACAGTAGTGTGCAGTCTCTCATTTAGAGCTATGTCAAGGATTGGACACTTAATAGGCAGATAAAAATCCTTTCCTCTGGAACTATGTTTAATAGTGTTTCAATCACAGGAAAAGATAAAATTATGATTTCTGTCTTGCTTTCTCCTTCTGTAGTTAATCTCTGTGTTTGTACAATAAAATAGCAGAATTAAGCACTGGGGGAAGAAGAAGCATGAGGAAAGGGATAAAAAGGATTTTCTCCTTTCTATCATAAAGGAGAAGAAGAATTTCTTTAAAGATCACGATGGAATTAGCTTGTTTTTATTTATAACATGTAGAAGAATTAGACACTATATGTGAATGATTTCCTCCTTGAGCCAGAAGAAATCTTTCGGAAAATTATTCAGTCTCAGTCAAAAATTTCCCAACATTGAAGTACTTGAGGTGAATTGCCCCTGAAAATTTCTCAGTCAAAATCTTTCTTATGAAGAAACAATTAGTCCAGTATTTTTAATTTTCTGGGCCATTTCACGTTGTCTGATCTCAGCCCTACTTTGCCATTGATTACTATGTCCTTTAAGAACTAAGTGAATTAATTCCCCTCGCCATAGACAAAAAAAAAAAAAAAAAAAAAAAAAAAAAAAAAAAAAGGAAAAGAAAAGAAAAGAAAAAAAACTTAAAGGATTCCAAGTAGACATGAGTTACTCCCACACTCTTATACAGAAAATGCCTTGAACTGCAAGAAACAGCTAAGTTCTGAAATGGAGGAGAGTCTATTTTACAGTTCTATGGATAGAAATCTACCCTTCTGAGGGTGAGAAAGAAGAAATAAGAATGATATTTCACTTCTCTACACTTAAAATAGTGTGAATTCTTTGCTGATGTATATAATTGCAGATGTACTTTTCGTTATGATCTCTTCACAAATGTTTTGGTTTTTTTTTTTCTTGTTGTTGTTGCTAGTTTCCAAATCATGGGCTCGTAATAATACAACTATGCACAACCTGACATTTGGAAATGCTAAAATGAATCACCAAGCCAATCAGCACATCTACATCTGTGCTTCGGTTCAGATTAGGAGGGTGTTTTTGAACTAAATCTCTCAATTGCACCCACTTACTGCATTTTGGATTGCAAATTGGAGCAGTCTATTAGTGTGTGAGTTGTACTATTTATGGATGAAACTAAACTGAAAGATGCTTTAGGAACAGGTTTTTTTTGGTTTTTTTTGTTTTGTTTTTTTTTTGGGGTTTTTTTTGCCAGTACCTGAAGGGAATGCAGTACACAAGAATAAAATTATGCTAAACTTAAGTAACACCTCTCAAAACAGATACTGATGAGAAGATCTCAGTAACACCCATTTCACCTTTTGAGTGAGATCTTTTTGCACTGAATTACTCATTAGCCTGGAGTTGCCCAATATTTCTTTCAATTAGGACAGAAACTGAAACAATGGAAACTAGTCCATGTTTGATGTCAGGATAATGGCATCTTCTGGTCACTTGAAACCTGTTCTCTTATTACCCATTTTCTATGCATTCACAGACCTCTCTCCTGTAAGTGCAGAAGGATTCTGGGGCTCCATGCTTACAATCAAACATCCTGAACACAGCACATTTAGAACACCTCTTTCACTAGATTTTTTGGGAAACTTTTCTTGTTTACCCTCTTACGGTTAGCTTGTTAAGCTTTAAGCTTAACACTTAAATATATATATAATTTATATATATATAATATATATAAAAGCAGTGTAATCTAAAGAAGAACAGAATAAAGATCTGGTGCTTTTTATCTGCGGAGTTGCTCATAATTAGCAATTGGTCTATGCATCTTATATTACATGATAGCTCACTATTTTAGTGAGGCAACAGACACCTTTCTACAAGATTCTTACTTCAGCAGCAATAGTAGTAGAAGTAGTAGTGGTGGTGGTAGTGGTAACGGTAGTAGTAGTATTAGCATTGGAGACCTCAGAAACTGTATTAATTGTTGTGTGACACAGGAATTGACAAGGCTGCTTTTGCACTCAGTCTTTAACTAGAATGGTTGTCTCTAAGTAGAATGCACACCTGTGGGTGCATGAGACAATCCATTGGAGAAGAGGAAGAAAATGTTTTGTATCACTAGAAAATGAAAATAAATTAAACAATAATTTTAAAATTGTGTTTTTTTAGTGTTTATTTCACCTTTTTATTTCTTTTATATATATATATATATATATTTCATAATGTACATAAAATATTAGTGCAGTTGTATATATGTATAATTGTATAAGTAAAAAGTACATACTCCAGATTTTAGAGATAGGGACCACTGACCTAGAAAACCACTGCCAACTGTTATCTCTGAAGTAACAATAGTTGCAAAAGTGCTAGCCAGGATTCAATTGTTGAGGCTGATATTTTTGATACAAGAGTTTCAAGGTCTTTTGACTTTGACTCAGTAAGAGTCATTCCTAACAGAATTTTTAGTACAGCATATGAGATGTCAGGGCTTTTTCTTTGTTTATTTAGGTTGTTATTTTTTTTTATTATTATTATTATTTCTTATTCTTTTTGTTTGTTTGCTTTTGGGTTTTGATGTTTTGTTTATTTGTTTTGGTAATTCACATATTCACATGTTGGTAAATTGTTTTATCATTAAGTATAGATAAACTGGTATATGAAAGATCTCTTGAAATTCCATGCTTATTATTGACATAATGTGGAAGAAAGTTGTTAAATAGAAATGTTGGAAAGCGCTCCTTTCCAGTTCATTCTGCAGGAGTTTTGTGACTATCAATGTGATCAAAATAAAGTTTTAGAAAAAAAAAAGTGAAAATGAAAAATCATATGTAATCAGTTTCCAAATAAGGCATTTTAAGAGTGCAGGAATCTTACGTCAAAACTTTCCCAAGATTATATTCTGAGTCATCTATCACAGACTAAGAATTTGGAAACTAAAATGCCATAAGCTAAAACTAATTTTGAAATACATATTTTCTTCCTTAAAAAAATATACATCTTTAACTTACAACACAATGAAAACATAATTTAAAACTGCTACTTGCACTTTTCCCCAAGTATTTTTTCTATCTGGTTGCCAAACATCAGGCATATTATGTGGTTGTGAAAATCTCTTTTACAAAGATCAGTCTTACTCATATGGCACTAAAAACACTTTGTTATCTTTTGGGACCATGTCACATTAATTGACTCATTAGTTAGCGTTAACACTGACTCTTTAACCTAATAACCACCACATATCCAAAAACTGATTTTGTATGTTAAAAAGACCAACTGCAAAAATTACATGCAACACTTTTTCCTTTGTGTTTTCAGCAAAAGTTATGTTGGGTAAGTGTATTAAAGAACTATTTGATTTTTATTATGAAATAATAAATTACAAATATATTACTATATATTAATTGCAAATATTTTATCAACTCTTCTCTAATTACTTTATTATTATAACTGCTGATTAATACTATGGAAGACTTCTAGATTCAAGGACGATATGAGGTAATAAATGGTTCAGGATCCTATAGTAAAGAATAATTCAGGGTCATACAAAGGATTTAGACAGATACATGTCCATTTTTAAATCTATAAAATAATCCTTTGAGTGGAAAAATATGCTCTTCTGTGATTCATATTTACATACACACAAAAAATATATTCTGAGAGATTTTCAAACTTGCAAAACATGTAGACCATCTTTCATTTCATATCCTAAACTTTGTTTAAGATTTAGAAATCTTGCTAAAAATCAAATGTTACGTATCTGCATAAACACAGTCATATGCACATACAGAATTTTGGAATTAGGTATTCCTAGTAGAACTGCTTTATCTTGTATAATGAAGACTACAAGTAAGTCAACCTTGAGGTTTTTGACTTCATTTTATTTGAACTATGCCAATTCAAATAGGAACACTCATATAAGGCAGAACATATTTAAATACTTCATTTCCATATTTACATGAATTAAAATGCATTCTTTCTGGAATCTTGCTCAATCTTAACATTAAAAAAAACAAAAAAAAACAAAAAAAAAACCCACAAAAAAACAAACAAAAAAAACATTATGTGGGAGAAGAGCAAAGATAATTGGTGGGAGTCTGGGAGGAAGAATCTTGATAAGATACCAGCTGTGGAAAATGTTAATGCAAAATGAAAGCACCAGGTAAAACCATGAGACTCCCAAGTGGAGGAGTAAAATGTAAACTGTAGGATGATCTTCTCAAAATATTCAAGTTACTTCATCCTCATGAGGACTCCAATGCCTGCAGGCAGCCAACACTAGCTGCTGATGGACTGCGGGAACTTTCTACTAGTATAAGTAATAAAGTTCTGGACACTGCTTTTATTGGTGTTTTGAAATAGACACCCCCCCCCCCCCAATCAGTTCACAGGGGAACTGAAAATTTCTCCTATATCAATCCTCTTTAACTAATTATTTGCAAATGCTCTAGCAGAGCATTTGTTTGCCTATTGTTTTGCCACGTGTGAATGGAAAATGTTCAGAAATGGCCACTGTGGTAATGAATTATAGCCTAATGACTGATGCTATTGGGATCTTGGCACAATGTACAGGTAGACTATGCACCACGGTGAATATCCTTGTTTCAGTGGTTTAATAGATATTAGCTGATTCATCTTAGTTAATTCTGAGCCATCTCATTACAGCTTTGCCTGAACTGTTCTTCCTCCAACTGTATTTAGGAGAAATATATCCAATAGAAAATGCGCATCCCACCTGAATATTTTTATTTTAAAAAAATGATTTACATAGGGATTGTGTGAAGAAACATAACTTGCTTTCTACTGCATGTTATAACAAAGTTTAATTTTGTTATCAAGATACTTGGATTTTCCTTGAAGCACTGACAATGGAAATGAAATCTTTATTAAGACTGAACAGCATGGTTTCTCCAACCTGACAGCATAAAACCTTAAAAGAATTGGAAAGTTAAACTAATTCTTATTTCATTAATGTTCAATTGGAACATCTTTAGCTGATATTTCCAGGGAATTGTTAATAGGACTCAATTTACATTTAAAGACAAATTCTTTTTTTTTTTTTCTTTACAGTAGAGAGGCAGAGTGGTTCTGTTTCATTATTTAAATGGAATGCTAGTAATCTCATGCAGTGGAAAGAAGAGCATGAATCTTGCTGTCTAGTCAAACATTTTATCCTTGTGAGAGAATAAGGGAGGTAGTGGCAGGTCACACATTTTGGACAGAAATATTGTTAGATTGTATGAAAATGCTCATTACTGTAAACCTCATTCAAAAAAGACACTTCATTATAATGTCTTAGAGAAAAAGAATTTGAATGTTGCATGTTACTTTTTCACTGCCAAATCAGTGTCTTTGTGATATCCATCACAAGGGTTATATATGTAGCATATACAACAAAGCTACAAGTAAATAAATGATGTACTGGTAACTAGATTGAGATGACAGTAAAAGAGGAAGAGTTATATGGGAACACTGAATTACAAGTAGATGCCCAGCTGGGTCAGCAGGTGTAAATCAACAAAATTTCACTGAGGCTGTTGGAAACACATTTATCA
Organism: Coturnix japonica; assembly: GCF_054131305.1. Lineage (NCBI taxonomy): Eukaryota > Metazoa > Chordata > Aves > Galliformes > Phasianidae > Coturnix > Coturnix japonica. The sequence continues at coordinate 51,823,083 of NC_140664.1, forward strand.
GTCTAGATGAAGTTCAGTTTTAATTACCAACTTCTAGATTAGCAAATGGTTTATGCTGGCCTTATACTTTTCTACTCTAAATTTTGAGGTGGAGAGAAGAAGGAAGGTTGGAAGGGGATGGAAAAACTAGATATGTAGTGACAAGCAAACATGCTCCTAATGTATACCATTGCAAACAAATCTTCTGAGGTAAAACTGCTTAATTACAAATACGTCAGAATACAGGAATTTTCACTATTAAATATTAAAACAACATCTGGCAGTGCAAATTAAATTCTTCTGAGGATCTGAATTCAGGTACTCACCAGTGACCTTTGATGGATTTACTTGGGATCACACAATCCAGTTTCACCCCTCAACAGGTGTCTGAAGTTTAAACACAATGACACTGAGTAAAAACAAAATCATGTAGAGACTCTCAGATATATGAGCAAATCCAAGACATAGTTGACCTAGGAAAAGTATGAAAAGCACTCCAGAGAGCCACAGACACAGCATCACTTACAAGTGGGACTGGCAACTGGATGAGATTGCTTTATATTTTTATATACCACATGTGAATCATGCTACCAGTCCCTGCTTGTAACAGACACACTAATGCCACACCTGTCCATCCTTGGGTCTTTTTACTGCTTCTAAACTTATCTACCTTATGTGGAAACATATTTCATTAATGACTGAAGATGTCTGAGGAAGCTTTGTTTTTAGGAGACTGGCATCAAAATAGTCTAAATGAAGGATAATGGTAGTAGGTATCAAGGTAGTCATTTTCACAATCTAATCATAAATACAGAATCCTTCCATGACTACTCTTAACACCAGTACTTCATTACCAGGTGAAAACAATTCTCAATTTTTACTTTAAAATGCGTGTCCTGTTATTTCATCTCTATAGTATTTCTTCATAGTTAAATATAGTAAAAAACAGTATCATGGTATTTGTAGTACACATTACTTGCAAAATGCATGGTTTCTTTCCAAGGGCAAAGCTTGTGGAAGGGTAATCATCTTTGTTTAAAATCCTCAGTAGGGCAGCATTTCACGTCATCAGGTCAATAATGCTACAATTGGCTTTGATTTCCATTTTCTGAGCAGCTTTTCATTCACAGTTCACATATGCAGTTTTTCACAGAGGTCTTAATGGTTAAATTAATTGTATGAACTTGCACATGACAGTTTTTTTAATTACAGTTCTGCTTATCCAATGTATTCTGCATCAGCTTTCTAAAATGAATAGCCTGAAGTTTAGCTACTCTGTTTTAAAACTGCCAAACATTATTAGCAAAGCAGAGAAGCAGTTCAAAAAGTAATTAATTCCAGGGCTTAGAGTAAACTGCTATTTTAATTAAAAGCGCACTAAATACTAATGTCTTGCTTCTTCGTACTTAGAACATAAAAAACAGTCTAAATCAGTTATGTTTAATGCATTTTAAATGTAAGTTGAAACATGTTAAAGACATATGTCACATTCCTGATATTTATAAACTGACTGCCCCCTCAAAAAAAAAAAAAAAAAAAAGTATAAACTTCTAACTTTTGATATGTATATATATTTCTTGGCTATTACATTTTTCTTTTTATTCTCTTCCAAATCATTCTAAATAGGAAAAGCAACAGTTATGTAGTAGATCTTCTCACCATATTCATTTTCAATAAAATAATAGATCTTAGTTGTGACATTATGGCAATAACCATGTATAGGTAAAAAATATAAAAATAAAAAATAAAATAAATAAAAAAAAATTAAGGTCCACAACACTTTTCATGTGAAACCACGGAGTTGTGGTTTCTATTCTATTTAAATTTACAACTTCTCCACGTTACCCATCTTTTATGTTATACACAAGGGAGGCACTCCACCTCTGAAGAAATGTGAGTTTTAGGCAATTCAGTTTGTACTACAATTTTGCCGTCTCCTTTTTGGCGATTTCATCTCCTCGTGAAGAGCAATGAGAGCCTCAGTGGGTTGTCTACAGTGTGCCAAGAAGCATAGCATGTGAGCTCCTAAACTAGCTCTAGCTTTGGTTTCACTCACAGCCAGATGAGAACTTCCATCAAGATAATGACCATGACCTGAAGGAGCTTGAGCTACAAGGCATCCATGGGAAACATGGCCTATTTTCTAGAAAAGAGTTCTCACTTTACCCTGTGATTGCATGACCACTGCTTGGTGCTAGCTCAACATAAATCTGCCTTATTACATATGCCTGACATACTTACTTCTTAGCAGAATCACAGTAATTAAATTCATGTCAGGATTAAACTTCCTACACAAAAAAAAATTACAGCTTGTACAGGAACATACAAGAATCACACCTTTTTTTGCAGGAACTGGAAGGACTAGGCTTGTCCCTTCCTATCCACGGTACTTGTTTTCCCCTAGCACTTTTAGTTGAGTTATTTCTTTATGGTCAGAGATTAGCAAAATGTATCAATTCAGAATTTGTTGAGGTAGACATAAGTAACAAGCTTATTCATTCCATTATTTAAAAAAAAAAAAAAAAAAGAGAAGTTTAATGGACATTGTAAGCTAAGTCTAGAAAAACTTCATCAGGTAAACATGGAACTTGTGCTAAGTTTTAACAACCACGAGGAAGCAAAAGGGAAAAAAGATACTTCCCTTTCCTCCCAGTTACAACATTTATCTCTTTGATTTTTATTTATTTTTCCCTCCATAATTCAGGGTACAGATGCTGTATTCTAATGATTTATCAACATCTTGACCACAGGCCTTTTTGTCTGTGGAAAATCCCATGCTGGATGAAAGAAGCTAAAATATGTTTTCTTGAAACAAGCTGAATGGTTGCAATTGGACAATTATAATGTCAATGGATAAACAGAGGTTATGGAATAGAAATAACAAATGATAAGCGCTCACCAGTGTTGAGACTCACTGCAAAACTCCACACAGGAGCAATCTCTAAAAAAAGATCCTACCTTAATGGTGGTCAGCCCTTAAATGAGATCTAGGAGAGGTGCAGCCAAGCTCAACCCCTTCTGGGAGCACAGCTGAATTATCTTCACCTGTGCTCCTGCAGATGACTCATTGCTCATCTCAGATGGTTAATCAGAGGTTCAGGCTGTGATCAGCAGTTTCCCAAACACTAGCACACTGAAATTAAAAGTTTTACTTCAAGAAGTTCTTTTTTAATATGAAAAAGGATTTAAAGATAAATAAATTCTTCCATAAGTCTCCCTGAAAAAAAATACAAAAAGTACACCTTCTAAAATACATCAAAGACATGAGTGGTGCTAGATCCACTGGCTGCTGATTTACATCAGCTGTTTTGGACATGAGGCTTCTATAGTTGAAGTGTCAAATATGGTTAGATGAGAAATCTGAGAGACACTGAATCTCCAAATCTAACTCATAAATATCCATACCACTAATATTATTGAACTTGGCTCCATGAATGTACGTTACCAGCATAAATACACAGATACGGATGTTCAATCATTCATTCTCTGGAGTTCAACCATTCACTTCTTCACCCATGCAGTGTTTCAGGATCAGTGAAACTTTTTTGGGTGTGCTAAATCCAAAGCCCTAGATTTTGCCTACAGATAAAATTTTGTCTATTTTTTTTTTTTTTTTTCCCTGGAAAAAAAGTTGCTCAGGGCTATCATGGTATTATCTGACTAAGCTACATTGTCACGTGTCATGTTAGCACTGGCCCAATGTTATTGATATGAACATATATCCCATATAGTGTATCAAGGCTTATCTTGAGTTTTCAGCATTTTCAATTTTAAGGTCCAATCTCAGTTTCTTATACTTTTCTAAGCTTTATCCCTTCTGCCACGTATCTGATTCTATCTCTATACTTTAGAAAAATGCTAACAACGGATCAGCCATTTCTCAGCCTGATGCCCAGGAAAAAGTTCTCTTCATTAATTCTTTATTATAATTATTTAACTGAAAATTATTACAGATTCCTCATTTTACATAGAGGAATATGAATTTACTTTAAATTTCTAATGCCTTGTGTAAATTAATAAATGCCCACCGAAATTTGACTAAATTAAAAGGCTTAACAAGAATTAATTTCAGAAGCTTATTAGAGTTGTCTTCAATCCAGAAGGAAAAGGGGATGGGAACAATAGATTCAAAGGGACTAACACATAAATGAAACAATACTTCTTCTAGATGGTGCTATTGCTTAGCTCTTGCGGAAAAAAATCTTTTTAGAAAAGTATTAGATTGTGATAAATTAAAGTCCATATGACTTATAAAAACAAGGTATCATAATAAGATAACAAAAGAATTCACAGATAGCATTACCTAACTTTTGACTGTACATTATAGTGACATTTCCATGTACTTTTTAAGGCAATTTTCAAACTTTTAACAGGCAAATTTTTACATCATTACATCTGCATGTGCTTGTAATTGATCAGATGACCTACACAGAGATCAAGGGTCAAGGAGGGGAAATGGTCTAAATCAGAGAAATGTTATCTATATGTAGGTATGTATTTACATTTATTAGCACTTGCAGCATACTAATCAATTCCTAACAATCAGAATGTGTTCCCTTCTGTTCAGATGCCTAATTTATTTATACAGATTTAAGAATAAAGGCTTCACTAGAGATAAATTGGGGGATTCAGCAGTATAAGTATTCAGGAAAGCCGTAGTTCAAAACCCTTTAGCTGGCAGAAGTCCCAGGAACAGAGCACTTGTGTCATCTATTCAAAACATTATATGGCTCCATTATTGAAGTCTGTGAGCATCTCAGAGCTTTTATTATATTCATTTTCAAATCTTCGTAGAATCATAGGAAAATAAAGCTGAAAGGGACTTCAAGAGGTCACTGAGTTCTCTGGCACAAGGCAGGAACAACTACTACATCTTTGTCATTCCTGATGCATGCTTGTGAAGCCAACCCTTAAAAATACTTAGTGTAGGAGATAAGAAAGTCTAGATGGGCGATTTCTTTCCATGCTTCAGTGACCTTATTATTCGAATAGTAATGATAATATCTAACCTGAATCTCTGTATACAAATTAACCATATATTGACAAAGTGCACTGTCCAACAGAACACGTCTAAGCATTTCAAGAGTATGAGCTTATACTACTCTGAATATCACGGTGTCACTCACTGGAAGCTTACTTCCCCCATTAAGGTTGTTGGATTTTGTACTTAAACTTTTTGATTAGTTTAGTCTTTGGCTCAAACAGAATTCACAAGAGGATATCAAACCAGGTTCACCAAAACATAAACCACAGGTTTAACACTTATAATACCTCCAGATGGGCTGCAAAGGAGCTCTCTGCCAAATTTCTACTGCTCGAGCAAACTATATATGGATTTTTTTAAGTGATTCCTCAGCAATTTATGGAAAGCATTTCAGTTTTAGTTTTTTTACACCATTTAAACACTATGTGGTATGGGATATAATATGGCACCACCTGCCTGAGACATTTGGAATGCCAAATATTCCTCCCTCATTTCTCTCCCATCTACTTAATGCAGTACAAGTCCATCACTACTGTTCAACTTGCTTGTTTTGGTTGATCCTACAAATCACAGTTTGTTTTATCACAGCCTGTTTCTGCATAAGCCTTTCAGAAGCAAGAAAAGAGACAAACGATGAAGTCCTTATGCTTTATCTGTAACATATAATGTGAAAGCAGATTCTCATACAAGACCATGCTTGCTAGAATATAAGTAATTCCCAGACAGTCCCTAAGTTTTCTAATAAATCTCAAGGACAAGCAGATATTTGCATTTGTGAAAATAACAAAGCAGTAATCTTCATGAATCATACCAGTGTCTTCAAAATATTCAGAAATCAGCTACCATGCAGAAAATGAGAAATTATTGGTGATAACATTTATAAGATCATTCAAAAGTAAATTCAAAAATGGTTTTAAGAGTTACATACAATCCACTCATGATTTTGTACAGTGACTTAGGGTGTTACAAAAAATGTATGTCCCTAACTTTTCTTGAAGTGCAATTTAGAAAAATGACCACAAATTCACCATAACTGCACTGTTTGCAAGGGCCTTTACCTCTGTAAAATAAATTATTAAAAACAAAACAAAAAACCCACAAAAAACATACAAAAAATGCCCCAACCCTATCGATCAGGCTTAATGAGTGAATTTTCATGACAGATTTGAAACAAATAAACATAGTGCTCTTGTTTTATATAAAGAAATGCTCTATTTGCTACAGCTGACCGCAAACCACATTCACTTTCTGAGTCATAAAATGAAAACTTCAATAGGATTAGCACTGGATTTTGTGTTACTATTCAGAATCAGAAATACGATACAGCAGAAAATAGAATGCAGTCATATGGTATCCATTGCTTCATAGTTCAATGGAAATCTGTCAGGGTAGATACTTAAAGCAGATATATAAGGGAGGTAAAGAAATTATAATATGCAAGAAAGATGAAGTTCTATAAGAAAAATAATAAAAGATAAATTCTGCATTGTATTTTCATCACAGGGGTGAGGATATTTCCTATTTGTAACTATTTTTTATGGATGAGTATATAATAATACTGAAACTGCTGGTTGAGGAATAAAAGGTGAAAGTAATAATGTCTGCTTGTACAAGAAAGAAAGCCAGGTAATTATCTGCATGAGCATTGATCAGTATGAGCTTAAAAGCAGGCAAAATGGTAGAAATAAGAGTTAAGGGTCACCTAAGGGTAAATATGCCATGGTACAAAGTATTAACATGGCTTTTGCAGAAGAAAGTAATTGCTGATGTATTTGTGCTAGCTCTCTCAGATACTAATAAACATGTGAGAAAGTGAAAGGCTATTTAGCTAATAGACCATTCTTGGCTCTTCAGTATTATGTGCACAAACATTCAATGATGATAGGGATGATTCTGCTGTGGGAAGAAACAAAACATTGAAATAAATGAGCAGCTTTCACAGTTGTAGGGACTTTTCAATGAAACAGATTCAAGCCTTTGTTGTTAAGAACATCTTTATATCTAAATCTGAAAATTTTATGGGAAACAATGCAATATAGCTTGCCGAGAATACAAAATAAAGCAGAACGGTCAAAGCTGAATGTATTACAGAGCTTTATAATACTTGGATGATGCACCAAAACATAGAAAGCAAGTGGCAGATTAATTCAAAAATGTAATACCAGGTAACATTTAAAAAGGAAATCACCAGGTGACATGCAATAATAAACTGTACTTTACTATGATGCATTGAAGAGGTCTTGAATTTTTTGTGGGGACATTAATGATATCAACTAGAATTTGCAGCAAGCAAAAAGACAAAATGGGTTTTGTCAGTGATTAGGCATGAAGAAAGAGCAAAATAAACAACTTGGCTAGAACTCAGACTCTTACATGTTTTGTTTTTGTTTTTGTTTTTGTTATTTTGCAGAACTTTACAGAAATGTTAGCAGTTTGTTTAAATAAAAGATACATTTATGGAAAAATCTTCTGCTATCTGTTTCCCAGTCATGAGTGAAATAATTTGTTCAACTTTTTTTCCTTTTCATAATACTATATAGAGAAGTTATCTTTCAAAGAGAAAAAGATGAGATTCACTTTCATCATATGACTTGAGATACAAATGGAAAGAAATTCAATTCATTCAGAAGTTTTGGTCTTTTTTAACATTATTAACACAACTTCAGATGCTTTGAAAGCACTGGAGGAACGACATCTGAAAATCTTGATATATCCTCAATACATGTCATATTCCTGCCTAAACATTTGGAGAAAACAACTTGGCCTGGTTTAAAAGCTCTCATTCTTAATCATCATCTGAATTTCCTTTATTTTTTTTTGATTTAACACAAACTTGTAACTGGTATTTGCAGTTTCCCTTCTGATTTCTTACAGACATAATGGAAAAGAAATTTAACTGATTTAAGGTCTGAACAGTGCAGTTTGGAGAGCAAATGTTCTGTTCATGTGATTGATTAAATGGATGAAAAACAGAACAGAAACAGAAGCACAACGAAGTTGCCTGCTGATTGGTTAATTTTGTTATACACCTCGAAGATGTCATAAATGAAAGGGAGTGTTTGCTTCATGGGGAATATAAATTATTTTAGAACAGCTTTAATAATATTTGGTCATATTTCAGAATATGGAGCATCTGCCACTATTCTCCTATATGATGCTGTTACATGATTTTCCCACAGAGAGAAGATCCTTCTCTCCTGAAAATCAAATGTGTCCATCCTTTCTACTCCTCTTAAAATATAATAATAATATGGTAGCAGACTATCAAACTGGAATCACACAGTTAGGTCAGAAGAGTTGTCTTACTTTTACAAATAAGCCAATTTATAAAAGAATATGTGCTTCTTTGTTGCCATTAATTACAAGAATACAGAGAGATGTTAATTATTATTTTAATTTGTTGTTTGTGTTTAATTTAATGGCTTTAGCTAGACACATACAGATGGTGTAAAATGCAACACGTTCAGTATGCTTTAAAGAAAATACTTTTAAATGGAAAAGATCTTACTTGGCTGAAATTTTAAATGGCAGTGAATGAATTTGTATGATAGTGCATTAGAAATGATGATTAACTTATTTTCAGTATTAATATAGAAAAAAACTATTTCAAAGACATTATAAAGAGAAAAATATGAATGAGGTTGGACAATTGTTTACCATGCATGCACACTGAACACACAGAAATACAATATGGCTTTAGTGTTCAAAGTTGCACAAACCTGGCATGCATCAAAAAGACCCAAAACACATGAGAATGCATGTGAAGATAAACAGACTTCAATGCCAGTCTCCTCAGTTATTGAAGTACAGCCAAGGTGACAGTGTGATCAATTGATTCTATGAGGAAAATAAATTATGTATTATTCAAAGACTTGGTGATGAACAAAGCACTTTGCAAAAATAGGACTTGAATTCTGGAAGTTTTTCCTCATGGCTGCCCAGATAGAAGGTGCAGAGAGAGAAAAAATGGAGAGGAACACTCTGACCACAGGACAGAGTAGGTGATCACTTTATGCAAGCTAGAAAAAAACTCATTCTTTGACCTTGAGGTAGTGGATGGTAACTAATTAGTCTTTCCCACGTTGACACCTACAGTTCACTGTCCTTGGGGCAAGCAATGTGTAGCCATTTATCTCTGCACTCTTTAGTAGCTTTAAAAAGACATATCTAGGTTCACGACTAATGTGGATGTAGACACAAGAATATCTTACATTGTCAGATTTATTAACATAATGTTAAAGTTTCAAAATCATCAGGGTATTCCATGATATAAAAACATTCATTGCAGTAAATGCTTGTCTACAAAATGCCCTTGAGCAATACATTCTACTATTCCTACAGGAAAACCATTGCAAAAAAGAAAATATAGTTCTTCCAGTAGGTAATGAAAAGTCAGACAAGATTTCATTTAGCAATTCCACCTGCAGACACTTTTTTTGAAGTCTTTCACATGGTGTGAAATGATGTTGGTGTCAAGAATAATAAGACAGTTCTAAATATATTGAAAAAGGTCATGTAGGAAAACAGACAGTGCTAATGGTATAGTCACATGTCTGGGGATATGAAAGTTTTGATAGTGATTTATTTTTGAGGGAGGCAAATATTACACAAGCTGTTCAAGTACCAGTTTGAGGGTAAATACCACTTAGAAAGTTGCTAAAGGCACTCTCATGATGGTGACATGAATGATACAGTGATATTAATAGCAGGTCCTTGGGCCCTTTTTTATTACAAGTTGAAAATAAGCAAACACTTGAATTTCTGGTGTCTTATGAACTACCAAGTGACTGCTGTAATCCTCTGTAAAGCTGATATAGATCATTGCCTTAAGCTGCAGGATCTGTTAATAGAACACAGTGAAAGAGAATAGTTTTGTTCTTCTTAAGATTTATGCCCATCTTCTCATTCAAAATAAAATAAAAACCTTTGACTGCTTAAAGGATGTTGTGTGCCCTTTATGTTTAAAGGTTAGGATATTCACTTGGATGAGAGAATTCAAAAAAGTTTTCAGACAACACTGAAAATTCTCAATCAAAATTTCTCCTATCTGCAGGCCAGAACCTTGAGCAAGTAGCCTGAGATTTCCACCAACACAAGAAACAATGCAAAACAACAAAAAATGTTCTGACACAGGATGAGGTCACAATTACTTCTTTCTGAGTATATTTTTTGTGTCTCCACTCAGTTGTATTTTTATCAAGACAGTTTTAGAAGACCTCTAAAAGTTACAGATAGATAATATATGTTTCCTGGCAAGAACTATTTTCTTTCAAATGATATAAAGCAAGAGTTACCTATCACATGAACTCAGAGTCCAGACAGAAACAACTCTGAACATATTTATTACAAGCAAGGTGGTTATACCTCCATTAATTTAAATTTTGGTTAATCAGGTCACTGAATCAATTTGGAGGGAATCAAGAAACAAAGCTATATGATTTTCTTCTAGTAATGCTTTCAAAATGCTGTATGAAACATTTCTGATTATATGTCCTTGTGATTAGAAAAGTATCCTGTGTTTATAGATGATGGGATAGCAACTTTATTGTCAAAACATCTCCGGAGCTGAAGCTACCAAAGATCAACACATCCAACTTCCCTGTTCCTATGTACCATAATTTGATCTTAATTCATGCATAATTTATTACCTGTGGATGCAGTTCTGTTCTGGAACACACTGTGAAAATGAAAGGTGAAAATTTTATGAACTATTTAATGATCTTTTGTCTGATCTTCCAAAGCAGCTACACATTTCACTTGATAGACTTAGTTTGGATGATAAGTATATTTAAGCTGAAGAATAACTAAGTAGCCTATTCTGTGCTTGCCAGCTGAATATTTGCAGTCTTAAGGGAAAACCAACATTAAATCAAGGGATATGAAGACACTATGCTATTATAGAAACACATTTTGGAAATTGTTTGAAACTACCATAGTCTTCAATAGTTTGAGATAGGAACAAGGTTGTGCAGGTATTTTCCTTAAGGCATTTATAGAAATTATTGAAATTACTGTCTCTGTTCAAAGACAATCAGGAATGGGATTACAGCTAAGACAATGTCCAGGAATTTTCCAGTGACAAATAAAGGAAGTTTCAGAATTTACCAATAAAATTTATACTGTTTTAAGTAAAAAGATAGGTATGATGGAAATACTTAAATGAAGAAAAAATAAACAACACACACACAAAAAGGTGTGTTTTCAACACAGTTTGTTTCACTTTTAGTATATTTTCAGTCAGTTTAAATTCAGTACCCTATTTCCAGCTGCAGTGCAGAAGTTGCAAAAATAATTTCATTCCACTGTACATGGTGAGGTGAGACATACTAAAACTTCTTTAATTTCTACTCTTTGTGAGCCAATGCAAAGCAGTGCTGTCATCCAAATGTCCTCCTCTTTCCTTGGCTAATACAGAAGCTGAGTACACACTGACAATAAGCAAGTGGAATCTCTTAAAGATTCTACAACTTATTTTAGATTAAAGGTTACTAGGATTACTTCAGTGGAAAATGGTAATATATTACCGCAAAGTTCTCTCTACCATATAAAGCATCTACCATAATCTGGAAAAGGATGTATCAAACCAATCAAATATAGATCTAACAAAAAGACATACTAGTATATATAATCACAGCCACTGACAATTTTTTTATAATCTTATTTTTTTTAGGCCTTTAGCAATGAATATAATCTTACAGTGGTATTTCTCTGCCTTGACGTTATGGACCAGACTAAAAATTAAATATCTTAGGCTTGCATTAGAAAAAAAATGCTTATTTTTTTTCCCCAATAATATTTCATAAATTGGATCACCAGCTGGGTGCATAAGCCAAAGATATTTCTGTAGTATCATCCTTTAACACACAATATATGTTCTGCACAGTTTCAAGCAATAAAGAAGTTCTCTTTTTTATGATGTATATCTTTCTCCATTTCAGATTTTCTTGTTCTTTGATGAGCTTCAGTAGTGCTTTGCTACAGATACAGCAGCCTTACAAGATATGAGAGATTTGCCTTTTTTCCATCAGATACAAAAGAAAGTTGTGAGAAGGCAACAAAGAGAAGAGTGAAAAAGTATACTTTAAAAATATCTGTTTCTTTATTATGATTGCTAAGGTATAAATGGTGAATGGATTCTCCTTGATTTATTCCCTCGAGTTATTTTACTTAATATTTTTTTTCTAGAATTCCAAAATACTTCAGCCTTTGCAATCTACAATTTTGGTCATTTGAGCTTTCCATAACCTGAGACAATTACTCTGTCAAATTACACAGCAGATCTCCAGACACTTTTCTGTCTACTGTGAGGACTATTGCAGAAACATACATTAACAAATGAAATGATGAACCTGAATGGCTTGATTAAAATCTTAATTATAGTGGAAGAGTAGGAAAAAAACTTAATTTCCTTGTTGGTTTTTGTTTGTTTATTTTCCCCCCAGTCAAGTATTCTATAAGATGTTCTAAAGGTAAATTGTCATGAGGATCATGCTCTTTTATAGTTGATGATTAATAGCAATTATTATTTCAATCTAGGATATATATTTGGCGCCCATTTATATAAACATGTGTGTGTTAGTGTTTTCATAAATACAGTTTGTCATTGTGATCAGAATTTCTAGCTTCTTGTTGCACAGGAACACTTAAGAGTGAAACATTTCAGCCAAAAGTAGATGCAAAGACCACTGCAAAGAAAAAAAAAATAATAATTTCAAGCAATTTTCTTTGACTACTATTGTCTTTCCATATAAAAATTCTATGACCAGCTTCTGCTGAATTGCTGTGCTTGCAGCTGCAATGTTTTAGGGGGGGAAGGAGCACATGGATTTGGAAAAAAAAAAATAAATAAATAAAAAAGAAAAAGAAAAAAAAAAAAGATGCACTAAATTAGCATTGGAACTCTTGTTTCACTGGGAGATGAAAAGAATATGACAAGATGGATTTAAGGATACTCTTTGTTCCTGTTGACTAGACGTGTTTTAGATAAGACTGAAATCACAGAGGAGATGGAAAAGATATATGAGTCAGTTACACTTTAAAAGGTTACCATAGTGGTTAAATTATCTGTTCTGACTGTTAGCAACTCACACAAAGACTGTGCATGATTGTATGTGCATTTTGATATACAACAAGTTGGGTACTTGATTTCTTCTCAGGAGCCCTGTAGAAGTAAATAGGGATTAGGTAAGGGAGGGGGAGGAAGAAAGGGCTCCTTAATCTGACTGGCAAAATACGTCATGGCCACAAGACTCTAAAGAATCTAAGAGCTCATATGCAAACAAAAAATGGAATCAATTCTCACACAAACATCTAGACATATGAGTCAAAAGGTTTACATTGCAGCCTAGAAAGAGAAAGTAACAAGGTAGCTATCCTTGTTTTATAATTAAAAAACAATAGTTCTGTGAAAATATTGAGGTATCACAGGTATTTTTCATGATGTAAATAGTTTGTTAAGTGTACACAAGCAAACTTAAAATAGTTGTTGGTCCTTCAGACTCAGTGAGTATCAAAACCAGTTTTATTATGATTAGGAATCTCTGGATCAATGATTGCATGTGCTTGGATATTTCAGGGACCAGATAAGCTTTGGATATTCAGATGAATCACTGCCATACAAAACGATACAGTTTCATTGTATTTCTACCATAAAGGATTTAAAAAAAAAAAAAAAAAAAAGAAAAAAAAAAAAAGATAGGGTGGATTCAGACAACTGAGTGTTCTTAACAGGGCCAGAGTCTTGCTGTGCTACAAAATGACAAAGTGTAACACTTAAAGCCTATCATCCTAAGAAAGAAACAGCTTTATGATTCCAGTCAGTCATAAATGGCTTTTAAAATCAGGGAATAAAATTTTAGAAAACAGAAAGGAAAGAAAGGGTAGGGAAGACATATGAAATATAGATAAGAAAAAGGCAAGGTCTGTGTCTCTCATATTCCAGGTAAACTCTCCAGGTGGACTGTAGGTTGTAAGAAAAGCATGCATCCTCTCAAAATTTGGGTCTATGAAGGAATAGAGGGGGTATATCTAGTCATGTCTTTAACATCAGAAAAGAGATATACATACTCAATCTGTGAATGTCCCTTGACCCTTAGTGCAAATCAAGCATTAAATGATAAAATTTAGTTAGACATGGATATACCCCATTTCAGAAATTTAGTTGTAATGTGACATTACAAAAATGGCACTTAGGAAATTCTGAAACCTCTGAAGCTATGAAAAAAGTGAAGGACCAGTATCTAAACTTTGTATTTAAACATTGAAAATGCTGAACATCAGTGAAAATATTTGCCTCAGTAGTCTTATCTCTGTCTTATTTTAAGATATCTGAAATGTTAAAGATAAATAAATTCTATCACTCTCCTTTAGGGTGCGGTGATCTTTGAAAACATGTTTACACATTCATTTGAATTGATTTCACCATCTGTTCAGACATGAGTGGCTGCTGAATGATGATCTGCATAATGACACTTACTGCTTCTTTCACATGTTGTAAACTTTCCTTACAAAACCCTTTTTGGTTGCAGCTCTATAAACTAGTAGTCACTCTTTGAGAAGAGCTGAGAAAACTTTTAAAATTGATTTTGTAAACACTTTTAAAAGCTGTGAAAAAATAATGAATATATAATACAGTTAATCTAACCTATATTTAATCATTCACATAGTAGTGAAAAAACTAAGAAGCCATATTTTTTTCACTTGAATTAAGACTTTCAAGATCATAGTTACGTGAACTGTTATAGTTAATACAAAAAAAAGTGTTTATATCTAAATTAAGCAGGAGTAGTATTTGCAGATTCTAGAATTGTTTAACTTCAATAAAAAAATGACCTAAGATGTCCTTGAATGGATTTTATGAATGAAGAAACAAAGGAAGTTATTGACCTGTCATATTTTAGAACATTAGTCAGGTAGTGACAGCCAATAATTAAGGAATGTTTCTCTGACATTTCATTCAGATATTCTGGGACCGGTAGACCAAAATTTAATTTTGTAATCTTCAGCCTTTTAATATGGGAACATTACTTTCAAGTGATTTAACTTAAGTATGAGATGCAAAATATATATATATATGGATTGAAGCACCACCAGACAGTTTCAAGTGGTTCAACTCTGGTTGTCTAGCTCTAATTTTACATTCAGTAACATATAACTAATTTCCATTTCTGAAGTTTTAAAGCAAGCTGAAGCCCTCTGGGCATACTTTTTCAAACACATCTATTCTCTCCTTTTGCCTCAACTATGCTTTGCTCTAGATTCACGATCAGATTTTATTACAAGAGCTTTTGTTTCCAAATTCTTATCTTGTGAGAAAATATTGTGGTCTTTGTGGATGAGTAAACAGGATAGAAATACATTTCCTAACAAAAATACTGAGCAAAGAAGTTTCCTCCTGTACCAAATGGGCTGCTTTGAGGAGCTTTACAGAGCCTCAATCTACTGTTGAAAATGCAAGAAAAAATGAAAATGTGCCAAGGATCAGCAGGAAGATTTAGCTCCAGATTTCATGAAAGCATTAGTCAATATGGGTTTTTACTATCTCCATGAAAAGTTATGCACTTTCTTCATTTTAGCAACTCATTTATGCCTTTGTACAACACTAAAGTCAATGTAGGTACTGATTGGGATATATATTGTATTTTCTATCAGTTCATCAGTTACCTACCAACACATGATGAAAGCCTGATGTGAAGAATAGCAGACCTCTCAAGAAATGTTTGTTCTTTTAATTTATGTAGGGACTGTCAAGATCTAACTAAAACTCAATATATATATATTATGAAGTGATTTCTACATTGGAATCAATGAACATGTTGCTCTTGACAGATCAAGTTTTACGAGTTGATACCATTTTTGCAAGCAAATGTCACAAACATGGCAAGGCCTTCATTATTTGCCTGTATTGCAGGAGGTACTGCTGTGTCCCTTTGGAAACACCAACCTGCCAGCAGCCAAGAAAATTTTGTCTTGGTGAAGACTATAAAAAATGGTCAGTGGGTTATTAAACTGGTCATTGACAGGAGCAAAATCACTTCAGGCTTACAAGGGTGTAAAATAAATAACAGGATATCTGTCATTTATACTGTGCACCTTTTGGATCTCTAAAGGTCTTTCACAGGAAAAATCTTGACAAGTTTATTGTCTGAGTCTGACCAAACAAGAAATTTAGGAGCCCATTATAGAATAGGGCGTAACTGGCAGGGTGTTGGTTATGAAGAAGGAATAGGAAAGAACTGCACATGAGTACAATCAAGGGCTGAACTATGCTGAACACAGAAGCTTCTGTCTGCCTTCAGACAGCCTAGATACACTTTGCAGCAGAACTGAAACAATTAGATAAGCTTATTGTGTCTCTGTGAAGGCATTTAAGTAATGACATCAAATGCTGAGAAAACAATCCCAGAGCAGGAGGGATAGATGGGGAGACACACAATGGAGGGATCAGAGCAGGAAGGACACTGCAAAACAGAGCAAAAAACACCATCAGAGCAGGTGCAAGACAAATAAGAAGTAAACCAAGGCAGGAAGGACAGCAGAACAGGAGCATCACTGAAGGAAAGCTAACAGCCCCAAGCAGGGCAGGACAGCCAGATGAGTGGAGACAAATTGGAAACCCAGGTGGAGGAACCACACTGGAGCAGCAGGAACCATAAGGTGCTGATCTTCATCAGCTCTCTGACGGGCCTGCAGCAAGGAAGTGGGCAGCCAGGAAGAGGGGAGGAGAAGGGCCTGGAGAGAACCTGAAGTGATATCCCTAAATGTTTGTTTGTTTTTATTTTTCAGTGGGATAATCAGTAATGTTAATTGGCAATATATTATTATATATATTGGTTGAATTTCCTTGGCTCTAAACTGACTAGGAGAGAATTACTGAGAGAAGATTCTGCACTTAAAGTTTCTTTGAAGAGTGTAGAGACTATTAAGAAGGGCTTTTGCCTTGACTATCAACTTAAATGAATATCACTTGCTAAGTAGGCAAACTTCTTTAGTTATTTTAAGATTAAGCACCTAAGAGATAATTACTGTAATACTTAATTTGTGAAATATGCTCAATGACTCTTTGATCTGATTTAATCAAGATGTTAGAGGGAGAAAGGGTTTTCATTCAAAAACAAATCTATAGTTTCTCTAGTTATTCTCAAATATTGGCCTGGATAAAAGTGTGCTTGTGCTTGTATAAATGCTGAAATTGACTTAGAGACCATGACATTTACCATGCTGTGTGGACATGTTCAAAGAAGTTAACTAAATATATGATTTTAAAGTAGATTACTTCAACTTATGTACAACCCACATGAACATGTTCATTCTGAATTCAAATGGCATAATTGATTTGGTGCAATTCACTTCAAAACACATTAATCTGAATTAAAACCCTGTGGTTCTGAATAAGCATCTCTACATATTAGTTTAATGTAATTTAATTAATGTAATCAAAGCACTAACCCATAATAACTTTGGAATATCCTAACACATCTTCTGTGAAGAGATAACAATGCATCTTTTACAGTCTGTTTGAGATTAATTATAAATAAAAGTTGTTCATTGAAAATACTGTCCAATAATGTGAATGTAAAACTGATCCAGCTAGGGGGTAAATCAAGATTGAAAATATTATTACAGTGTTCAAAATTAGGAAATACCTTCTGAGTTCACTTAGCAAAGGTCAACAGTGTAGCTAACAGGAAAATAAATTGTTCCCTCATGTACTTCTAGACAAAGTAAGGGAAGCTGACAAGGCAAGACTCATAAAAGATGTACTGCTGACTCATTAAGCCAAATACATTAGACAGGGACATGTGACTTTTGCCCATTTGTTCAGAGTAATTATTTACACATAATGAACCAGAACAGCCACCAAACTTAAAATTTAGAGCCCTTCCTAGAATACCAGAATTGTAGTTTTGTTTGTGGCTTGAGTAGAATGGGAATTTTATTCCTGGAAACTGTGAATATTTAGGTCCTTCCTTGTGAAAACAACAAAGAAACAAACCAACAAACAAGTTTAGTGGTTCGTTGTAGTAGTTCTTTCTTTCTTTCTTTCTTTCTTTCTTTCTTTCTTTCTTTCTTTCTTTCTTTCTTTCTTTCTTTCTTTCTTTCTTTCTTTCTTTCTTTCTTTCTTTCTTTCTTTCTTTCTTTCTTTCTCTTTCATTCTCTCTTTCTCTCTTTCCTTCCTTCCTTCCTTCCTTCCTTCCTTCCTTCCTTCCTTCCTTCCTTCCTTCCTTCCTTCCTTCCTTCCTTCCTTCCTTCCTTCCTTCCTTCCTTCCTTCCTTCCTTCCTTCCTTCCTTCCTTCCTTCCTTCCTAAAATCTCAAAAACATTAATTTCCTTCTTACTCAATCCTGCTTATCTGTTTATCTGTGGCAATTAATGCAATTTTTGTCTTGTCTAATGGCCTAACAAACAATTTCACAAGTAGATAAGACTTCTTGTTTTTGTGTGTTGTACTTCTGGAAATCTGTCTGAATCAGTAGAAATAAAACAGGTAATGATTATTCAGATCAATTGCTATAACACAGCAGACTTTTGTTTTTCTTTAATTGAAGTTTAGTTTGCTGGAAAAACCACTTCAGTTAAACTCTGGAAGTGAAGGTCATTTATCTTCACTTGTATTTGTCATACAGAACAAAATTGGCAGCACCAAGCTTCCCAAAAGAACAGGCAGCAACAGACTGACCTCTGCTTGCATACAAAGAACAAGTTAAATACTTTGTACTTCTCTGATCTTAGCCCAGAGGTAACTTCTCTTTAATGATCAAACTCAATTCTTTAGGAAGCTTTCAGTTGTGATGATGCAGCAGGTCACATCAGCTTTTCTTCTTGCTTCTTTAACAAAACAAAACAAAACAAAACAAAAACAAACAAACAAACAAAAAAACAACAACATTGAGGACTATAACTTTATTAAGGTATTGTTCTGTTAATGAATTCTGGAGGGGTGATAAAACACTTTTCCTCCTATAGAACACAGTGGAGATGAGGAACATCATAACACAAAGCACACTTTGCATCCATAAAATTGAAAATTTAAAATTAAAATATACCTTCAAATATGTGATGCAACTTAAAATTTCATGGCAGCTCCCATGTTATACAGAATTCTTTGACTAACCCTTATCTACAGATCTAAGCTTCGCGGGGAAAAAAAAAAAAAAAAAAAAAAAAAGAAAAGAAAAGAAAAGAAAAGAAAAGAAAAGAAAAGAAAAGAAAAGAAAAGAAAAGAAAAGAAAAGAAAAGAAAAGAAAAGAAAAGAAAAGAAAAGAAAAGAAAAGAAAAGAAAAGAAAAGAAAAGAAAAGAAAAGAAAAGAAAAGAAAAGAAAAATCAGGTACTGACAAACAGATTGTCTTATTTTTCTACATTTTGCTCTTTCCATTTCCATGAGGAATGGTCAATGACAAAGACAAGATGGATGAAGAAAATATAAGAGAGAGAGAACTTAAATAATTATACTCATCAACAAATTTCAGTGAAACAGAAATCAGTTCAAGCAGCTATATTAATGTCCAGAGCTATAAGTATGGCAACCCCTACAATTCTGTGATTCTGTGAAATGCTTGGAATTCAGAGAAGTCTAGTTATAGACTTATACTTCAGTACCCTCAAAATTTAAAGCTGCTTGTGTCTTTACTTAGATTTTAGATCCTCCTAAGAAAAAACAAAACAAAACAAAACATAACCAAGGAACCAAAATTATAAATTCTATGTTGTAGTATAGGTTTTGTTAAGGTTAATTTCTAATAATTTAATAGAAATATGCAGGGTACATCAGTTCAGTATTAAAGATTTACATAGGGAATCATAGTTCAGTGCCATTGGTCAGTTTGAATCTCTACATCAATTTGTGGGATTTCAATGACCAGAATTTTATTTCAAATCTGCATTAACAAAGGCTTTCGCTTTTTGTTCTGTACAACTTCTTCAATGATCTCTACTGCTAACTGAAGCATGACAGCAGAGATACGATTACAGAAGCTGACAGTAAACACTTCATGGATTTCTTACATAAATATTTTGCAGAAATCCTTCACAGAAATTGACTGTTTGGGTGTATAAGAGAGAATGTAAGGAACTACTACATAATCTTCAAGGTGTTATCCAACCTAGATGACTGATTCTGATCAATGTGTTGGAATACTAATATTAAATATGTATATATAAAGAAATGAAGAAAATTACAAGAAATTGTTTCTTAGGATGAGAGAACAAAAAGCACAGTCTCTTGGTAACCAGACTGATGAGACTTTGAATGAACTAATAATTAAAAATACAAGGATTTTAGGAACTCTTGAAAAATCTAAAAGAAGTATTTTGTCCAATTCTCTTTGTTCAGGTTGCATTCCAAAACTGTGATGCCAGAAGCAAAATTAGAATGAAATTAGTTTCACTTCTACAACCAGTAAGGTTAAATCTTGATTCAAGAAAGCCTCATTTTAAGTTAGCAGTATTTGCTCTGCTTTCTCTACAGCACTCTTTCTACTACTGAGATCTTTTCATATCTGCAAACATTTTGGGAATATTAGCACTGTTTATTAGATGGGAAAGACTGAAGTACATCAACTTAAGCCTAAGATATACTTCAGATAATAACACTGACCAACCAATAATAGAATACTTTGTAAAATCCTTCCAAATGCAACAGCCCATGACCAGCTCCAGGAAAAAGTGCACCTCCTTTCAATACTTGCCTTAAAACCCATGTAAAAATCAGAAACTGAGATCTACAGATAATGACTCTATAGAGACTATTTCAGATATCATCTTGAGTGTCTGCATAGGCTCGAAGTGATTCAGGTTTTAGCAGCAAATACATTTCATGACAGACAGCTGAATTTAAAGACTTTAAGGAAGTACATCTTAACTCTTTTTTAATACAGAGTTTAGGATTTTTACTGAACAAAATTTTCAAATAAATGGCTTGGCACCTTTTCACATCAAGACATCAAGCCTCCAGTTTTTATGGTTCATTAGGACTCACTCCTGTCTGAGAGATTCACTGTAAATGAATCTAAACTTTCCTAAGCCTTTTGGTAACTGAAAAAAATGAAAAAGAACACTTTTCAGTTTTATACCATACTGGTGAGAATAGGGTCTGAAAAATTTATGCCTCAAGAGATTTGTATTCTCCTTAGCACGTGTAAATTAGAAGGGGACCAAAAGAAATGAGACTTC
This sequence comes from Coturnix japonica, assembly GCF_054131305.1. NCBI lineage: Eukaryota > Metazoa > Chordata > Aves > Galliformes > Phasianidae > Coturnix > Coturnix japonica. Next base: position 51,844,216 of record NC_140664.1, read on the forward strand.
AGCCAGTTCTACCCTTTCTATATGCATACTAGCAAATATACTGTGGTGCTCTGAACAAGGTTGTGCTCCACATATGTTAAGTAGCAGGGGGGAATCTACGCAATACAGATGTGATTCGAATTCTTTTTCCTTGATTTAATTGACTGGTAAATAAAGGAAATGAAAAAAGTTGTTAGCAGAAAGATTTGGGCTGCTCTAAAAAAAAATGGTATATCTACTGCCACAAATTCACAAACAAGATTATTTTATTTATTTATTTATTTATTTATTTATTTACCATCACTTCCTGTGCTTTTCATGGGCTTAAGCACATGACCAATTTTATTCAGGAATAACAGAGTTCATCGGCTGATCTCTCCCAGAATCAGCATCCTTCACCCCATCTTGCTCATCAAATTTATCAAAGCTGGATAAAATAAATGTAAATGTATCCACAGTTCATGTGATTTGAGTAGAGGCATTATTTAAGAAATAAAAGAGTTAAAAACATACCTCAAAAAAAAATTCAGACTCAGAAAGAAATGGCCATGCTAACTGGCATAGGATTTCTTCAGACCATCACAGCTTGGGGATACTTTCCATTTACCAGACTTTTCCATTGTCTGGTAGAAATAAATAAGTAAATAAATAAATAAATAGAGATTTCCAAATAAATTAACAAGTTGAAGAAATAAAACTGCTATCCATTGCAAATCCACAGCGCTACAGCCACACTTTGCTCTCATTCCTCTGAATTTGGCATCCACTAGTTACTCATTCTGGGTATGATGGATGAGAATGAAAACAGACAATTATTTGTACAATTTGTATAAAGCACACACTTCTAAAAGCTCAGGCCTTTGTATTACAAGTTAGGTCAGCTGGTTTAGTGCCAGTTTGCCAGTGACTGTGATGTGAGCTTTTCACCAAGGTGAAGGAGTAAAGTCTTGCTCTTTGCCTTTTCCCATGCTTTCCCCGATACAAGGAATGACAGCTTACAGGAAGGGGTCATGGATCACAGGTAGCAGCTGATTCTCTTTATCTCTGTTAACATCTGAAGAGAAATGTGCCATGCAGGAACATGGAAAGGGTCTGAGTTTTGTTTCATCTCTGTTCAAAATCTTTCTGTAACCGAGGCACTGAGCTGCAGTTCAGTAATCCTTGTAAATTCACAGTCATTGATAACAGAAACTGGTGAAATATTGTTGCTCTGAATTTAGCTTTCAAATCTTTTAGCAAGGCAAGCAGGGACTAGCAAGGGGCTGCTTATTGTTCCTGACAGCAGCTGCTGTGTCTGCCTTTTAACATTTTTACTGGCTTCTTGTGTCAGTCATATGTCAGATCCTTAAATGAGAGTTTCTCACTTTAGAGGAAATGTAAGACAATGGAATAGTGAAGGTGAGGTAAGAGAAATATTTATACTGTCATAATTTCTACATCTTAAAACAAGGCATTTCATCCACTGTTTATAAAAATAAAGAAAACTGAATTTGGACAAGATTGATTTGACTAAAAACACATAGCTCCTTGCAATAGCTGCTAGCACAGTTTCCTTACTCTCTACTGTAGTCCTTGTGATGTGACTGCATTCACTCAACAGCAATGACACAGTAATTCAGTTTATTAGAAAGCTAATAAAAGAGAAATATTTAAGGAAAGAATGGTAAAAAACTAAAACTGAACAGGACTTAAAAAGTCTGACAAGAAATTATAGAGGTTCAGTTGCACACTGGAAACACTCAGCAGCAGAGCAAAGAATGTGATATAGAAGCATTCTTTTCTGACAGAATCATTTAACTGAGTATTTCTGCTACATTTCTCTACTCAAAGCCAGCTTGACAGGCCAAGAAAAACAACTGCTTTTCCTGTGCAGTATTAATACACATTAGCAGCTGCTGCATACCAGATTGCATCATAGCTGTCGTTATTTGAAGGTTGTACTTTAAACTGAAGCACCTGCAGCATACTAAATGTGTCCCAAATGTTAAATGTCATGTACAGTATCGCTGCATATTCTATAAGTAAATTGTTTCAAACAGTTGGAATTATCTAGTCTTCTGTCTGTATCTTGTATTACATAACCTGCATTAAGCTTCCGAGTTTGGAAAGTCATACTGGCAGCTTGCCAAGCAGCAAGAATTCATTGGGATTTTAAAGCTTCTAATGATCCCAGCTGATATTGCTGCCAAACATTTTTACAAGTGACTTTGGTTTGTTGCTCTTCAAATGAAAAGATAATCAGACGAGAGATTCTCCCAGACTTTTTAAAGTGCTTTTTCCTAAAATTAACTGGCAAGCGCGACAATCTTACTCTTTCGAACTATTATTTCTCAAGAACATACTGATACCCTAAAAATAATTCTGATTCAATACTTGCACATTTGTTGAAAGAGAGGAAATTCTTATCCTCATTCAACCTTCATATCCTCAGCACCACACTGGAGAACAGTAGTTCTCCAGACAGCTGCATGTGCTGCTGGAGGCAGCAGTGCTAATCCATTGTTTCATATTAGCATAAATACTATTTCCTGCTGAACATTCTGCTTTACCTCCAGCACAATAGTATGCAGTGGAAAAATTAAGTTGCAAATGAAAGATATTAGTCTGCCACTGACCAATCTGAAGATTACATTCCAATACAACTAGGGTGTTTTTTGTTGTTGTTGTTGTTTTTTTTCTTTTTTACTTTTTAATAACAAAAATAAAGGTAACTTAATTGATACTCTAATCAAAGTTCAGGCTCTTAATTCTTCCCTGTATGTCAAACAAGACTGGAATAATGTGGCTGCACTGCTTAAGATATGTACATATTTGTTGTCTTTGGTTTATTTCACTTCAAGTAGGTAGCTCATCCTTAAGATACTTGGTATGGTTCCAGTACCTTGCAAAGTTGCCTCTAAGTTGATTTTTCTATCTCTGTTTTTTTTTTTTTTACTTATTTTAATGACCACATTTAAAGGTTTCCATGTATTTTCAGCTCACTTTGAGCAACTGTGTCTCAATGAGAGATTTAAACATTTGTGCACTCTACTCACAGAAATAATTGTTCCTCCTCTGTGCTTGACATTCACTGGATGGGGCTAGCCATAATTAAAAAGGCTGTTTGTGTCAGCCAGGCTTGCAGCATCAGGCCTTCAAAGAGGTGGAGTGAGATGAGGTGCTGAGGACAGTGTGTAATCTTATTCACATCATTGTTGTGTATTAGCTTCTTTGTACCCTCAATAAATAAAACATTGTGAAGCTTGGCATGCCAACTCAGCTGTGGGGTACAGTTACAGCTGAACATACTTTTGTGATAGCAGCCTTATAGTTTGTATCACAGCATTTATTATGGAAGCTATATATGACATTTCCTGCTCTCAATAAAATCAGGCTATGATTTTCTACATTCATTTTTATTGAATATTCACACCCTGGAATTATACCACATAGAGCAGCCTCCTTTCCCTTAAGCAACCAAAGGGAAAGATAGACTCATAAGTAGCTCTTCTCATACTCATGATAGTCAGAGGTATTTTACCAAGTATGGGTTAAGTCCTGATCGGACATCAACTGTATGGAAAAATAAAGCAGTCATTATGCTTTCAGCAAAGGCTGGACAGCATCCAAAGACATAGGCTGATTTAGTCAAAGGGGATGTTGGCTAGAATCCTGCATTTACTTGGTGGCCTGATATGGAAAAAGAACAAATCCAGAAATCAAATCAGATTCTCTCAGGCAGACAGTGAAGAGTATTACTCATAGCACTTCACTGGCATTGACTTTCTGTAGATTGGCCATTTATTATATTTCAGCTCTGCAGTTCATTTGAAGGTTTGGTTGTTTTTTCTTTTCTTTTTAATTCTTCAGCATTTTTCACTAATATGACTGAATGAATTCTTACTTACCAATTCAAGAAGGTTCCTTACTCATCCTTGCACTATATATGGTTGCTTCCTCTGTACATAAAAGCCTTTTAATTTTCTAAATTTGATACCTGTGACTCTGAATGGATAGTCATTCATTTAAATATTCATATTTTGAGATTTCATTAACTATCTGCTGTCCCATACATTTTTCATGGATTGTCCTAATTTGGGGCAAAGGGTGTTTTTTTGCCTATGATTAGTGTTTAATTTTCCATGTGCTTTTCCATTAATAAATTATTATTCCTTTTGTTTTGATACATTGGAAAGTTATATTGAAATAACATTCTGGATCAATGTTAGGATTACAAAGATTTATTTCAAATATTAATTGGTTTTGAATTTTTAATTTCAGTTACAATAGAGTTCATATTTCATTGCAGTCATTCAAGCATAATAAAGCAATGTCAAGCAGTACAGAATAGTACAAAATGTTTCTGGCATGACCACGATATACTATGTGAATGCTTTTGTCAGTCTAATGAGCCTCAGTAACTATTGTTAATAGTTCATACTGTGCATGGAAAAAATCATAATTAAGTGCTATTTCTATGTAATTACACTATTCATTATTCATTACTTAAATTAAGACAATTTTCAGAGCTTTCTATCACAATAAATTAACAGTACAAAAATAAAGATTGTTTTAGATGAAACCTTGTTCTTATGCTGTTATATTAAATTATGCTGTTATATTATGCATTTGAGTCTCTCCAATCTGTCCTCCAAAGGAACTCAATAACTTCCTGAAAGTAGAACTCTAGCTCCTGCACATGGAAAGTGGATGCAGACCATTAATAAAACAACCATAAAAATGTAAAACACCAAGATGTTATGCATCTATTTCTTAGTCTATGGTAACCATACTGGAAAAAGGATGAACATATAAGAAGATATAGGTGTTAAAAGTTATATGTATACTTGAGATGCTGTGAGGGAAAAAAACAAAAACAAAAAAACACCAACACAATAGCTTATTTTTTGTCACTGCAAAAGCTAATAAAATTGCAGTATCAATACAAATACTGAGCATGTATCAGTAAGTTTTCTGTGAAACTTGACAGTATGCACAGCCAGTCCCACAACTGTGTTAAAAACACTTTTTAGTAAGAATGACAAAAAGAAAATACTCAAATTCTGAAGCTGAAAATGACAGCAGTGACAGTGTACTAAAACTAAATTCTGAAGCATAATTTTGCATTAAGCCAATTTTATCCACAAGAAAAATAAAGAGGAAAAAAAAAATCCAACAACAACAACAACAAAAATCACCCCCAAGAATGTTTGTCAGCAAATCACCTATGTTTTGAAGAAGAGCACATTTTAAAAACTGAGATATATATTAAGAGAAATGCAAATATGCAGGTTGGGAATATTCAGCATTTAGGTATATGCTGCAAGTGAAGACCAAAAAATGGGCTGTGCCTTAAATATGTTGTTTCAGCTACCTATGAAGTTGTAAAGACAGAAGAAATTACACCCCTGCCAACCTTGACACAGGCCAGCAGAGAAGGAATAAATTAAACATGCTGATCAAGATGTAATTCATAAGTAAATAAATAAACCCATACTATTCTATTTGTTGATTCACTGTTTCTTTTCCAGGAAGGGAACAGAGTCCCCAAACAAGAGATTAGAAGAGGTCCCATGGACTGTGCAAACATGGCAGCATTTTTCTTTCCACAGAGTATATACAGCATTACACAAGACAAAAAAAAAAAAAAAAAAAAAAAAAAGAAAGAAAAAGAAAAATTTGATACTTGGAATTACTCCAATACAGTACATAATAGAATTTGAATACCAAAATGTTTTTTGGCAAGTGTCAGCAAAGAAACAACACATCCAAGTATACTAGAAGGAGGAAAAAGAATAGAAATGGGAAATGGGAATTTCCAACATTGAAGAATGTGGAACAGATAATGCTGGAGAGCCATGTCTAATCAGTTATGTAGGGATTAGATACAGGAAGAAATAAAATGAGCTACAGCCTTAAGAGGGTGCAATGACATGTAAATTCTGTGGTCATACTTTTTCACAAGATAGCTATTAAATTTACTAGAAAATATGTAAAATCCTGGAAAATAGGTTAAATAATCATTGAAAGGGGCATACAAAAATTATTCCAAGTTTAAAGTGAATATAGGAAATCAATAGGACCAATAGGACCCCACAAAGGGAAAAAGAGTAATAAATATTATTAATAAAACATGGAAAAAACATTTAAAAAGAAGAAATAAAGAAGACATTATAAAGACAGGAGAGTCAATGAAGAGAGAAATGCTTTTCATTATGTCACTGAGTAAATGGTGTGAGCTCTTGGTAGTAGTCTCTGAACAAAAAAGCCAGAAGTTTGAGTAACACAGGAACTAGCCTATTGTAAAACTACATGGAACTGTGACTTTTATGTAGTAGATTGATTCATTCCAGTAATTCAGGTTTTAGATTCAGTATTTTTAATTTTCCATGTAGATATGAGGTTTCTGAAAGCACAGTATTCTAGAATTAAATTTCTGCCAAGATAAAATGAATGCACCTTGTAAAATACTGTTAGCAACCAAGAATTTAAATAACAATATATGTATGAGTAATATTTCAAACTATTGTTTAGCTATCTTCCAGTGGATCGTCTTTTTTATTGATTGTTTTTATTACAAACAGACTGCCAAAAAAATATATAGCATTTGAACAAAAAAAAAAAAAAAAAAAAAATTAAAAAAAAATCCATGGTCAGCATTTCCATATCAAAATATCCTATTTTATTGTCAAAAGAAAAAAATAAAATACAGTAGCAGCTTTGGAATACATTGTTTAGATGAGCCTTACATTAAAAATCCTGAAAATTGTGCAAACTGAAAACACGGGAAAGTAAAACAAACTTCAGCAAATGCCCAACTTATCTCTCTTAACTAAAAAGAAAATCAAATGAGTTATCATCAAATAATCAAATATAATCATGTTCAAACCAACTCTGTGTCATTTGACAAAGAATCCAACAGAATGTATGGGGCATAACAGTAAGTGGAGATCTTTCCCCCTCACCTTATGTACTTTTATCTAACATTGCCTAGTAACATAAACATACCACCATCTGGACTTATATAAGTGTTAAACTACAAAAGCAGCCTTATTAACAGTGGCAATCAAGATGTAACATCAATGCCAACTACATGGCAAATGCATCTTGGGCATTTTTATTTTTTTATATATATATATATATATATATATTTGCCTTCAGCAAATTCTTCTTAAATGTATTTTCCTTTACAGAAGTGGACAACAAACCAACAATAGCCTTGCTGAGAAGGACTTACAAGTCCTATCAGATAAAAAACTTAATGTAAGCCAGCAGTACTTGCAGTCCAGCAGGCTGCTAAATCCTGGGCTGCATGGGTGACCAACAAGGTGAGGGACGTGACTGTTCTTCTCTACCCTGGTCTCACAAGGTCCCATCTGGAATACTGCTTCCAGATCTTGGGCCTGCAACACAAGAAAGATGTTAAGCTTTGGGAAAAAATCTTGAGGACCATGAAGATGATCAGAGGGCTGAAACAACTCTTCTATGAAGACAGGCTAAAGGAGTTGGGCTTGTTCAGCCTGGACTAGAGAGGGCTGTGGGGAAACCTAGTATTTAAAGGGAGATTAGAAACAGGAGGAAAATCAACTTTTTACACTGGCAGAGAGTGACAGGAAAAGGGGAAATGGTTTTGAGCTCAAGGAGGGAAGGTTTAGATTAGATTAGGGGGAAGATTTTCACTGTAAGGGCAGTGAGATATTGGAGCAGCTTGCCCAGAGAGGCTGTGGATGCCCCATCCCTGGAGGTGTTCAGGGACAGGTTGGGTGAGGAGTGCCCTGGGCAGCCTGATCTAGTACTTGATCTAGCAGTTGGCAACTCTGCCTGTGACACTGGGGTTCAAACTTGATGATCTTTGAGGTCCCTTCCAACCCAAGCTGTACCATGAATCTATTATTCTATATTCTATGATTCTAATGTAACAATGTTTTAACCTTGTAGGAAATGTCAGGCTTCATTAGTACCTTTATGAAGATTTACATCCTCAGTTAATGATACCATCTGTTTAAGCATATATATGTGTATATGTATGCATTCATCATTAGAAAAACATTGGTTAAAGGGTTAGATGGTTAAAAGTGGCTTAAATCAGTTACACAGGCCTGCCTCTATTAGCAGCAATCTACTGAATTTCTGACTATCTAGGCTAAAGTGCAGCTACAGTGCCATGAAGTAAGCAAGGCTCATGAACAAACATTGCTACACATGAAGAGTCTGTTCCATTTCAACATACCAAATTCTTTCAGGACATGACACAAAATCAGTGGCTGAGTGTACAACAGATGTAAAATAACTAGAATTTCCTATGCCATCTAATGCAAGGGATATTCTGCAGATACTGACCAAGTCAATTACTGCAACTTTGTAAGCTCCTGCACTTTTGAATATATATTGTATAAAGTGCCTTGTGATCAAACTTCCACTATGATTAGATTAAGATACTTATACTACATATATTAATGTCCTGAAAATACAAGGTATTAAATTGTCTCAAAAAAAAAACCAAAAAAACCCCAAAACTGTTAAATATAGTGATACTCAGTGGTATCAAGAGCATAATTCAGGTTGTGAAGTACCTAAATGTCAAGGAGCTGTGAAATGTGTAGAGAGATCTCAGCCAAGAGTGAAGAGCATATCCAAAGTACTGGCAACATGATAGTATATCTATAGCTTTTTATATTTCTTAGAGGCAACAGAAATAGATCCACTGAAATATTTTCTTCTGTTGATATCTCCAACTTTTCTGTTAACTGACATGAAAAAGCTAACTAGTTCTCTAAAAGTCAAAATTTTGTTGAATTCTTAAAGCTCAATGAATGACAACTTTAACCAATGCCTTCTGTGTGTCCAAAATATTTCAAAATTAAATAAAGAATAATTTCTATGCAAATGCATCATACGTCATTCCTTTCCAAGAATAAATGAAAAATAAACTTTCTTACTTTTTTTTTCTTTTTTTTTTTTTTTAAAGGGAACTAGATGTCCCCAAAAAGGAACAGCTTCTGCAAAGAAGCTGCAAGAAGAATGGAAGAAAACATTACTTGTTCAGGTCTGAAGAAGTCATTGGCAGACCAAGATTCACACACAGGGAAATATCTATTGTAAGCAGTTTCATGCTATTTTCTTCCACAGGAATCAGGATCAGGATTGGATCAGGATTTCTCTATCAGAACTTACACATATATGGAGACAGTTTATGAGAAGCATCTATGTGAAAAAGAATGCAAATGGAAAATAGAATATAAGAGAAGAAAGTTTTGTAAGATATTTTCAATGTTCTCAGAAGTTAATGAAAGACTTTGAATGCTTAATGAGCTTAAGAAGCACAGAAGAAAATGAGTCAGACCCTAGTACCAGTTGTGCTTAAAGGTATATATATATATATACTGAAAACAACATTAGGTCAATTACACATACATGTTATCTATCAGTCAGTGGGGGAGGACCGATAACACAGTCAGTTCAAAAATATGCCAGGCACATAGAGGAACTTTTTTGAAGTGTGCCTCAGATGTCTCTCACAGACTGTGAATGCAAAGACAATGCAATTTCAGCACTGTTCCAACAAGCAACAGCCATTCCTTAAGAAAAATGGTCTTTTCTTTTTTTCCCGAAGTAAGGTGTTACTACATATTTTAAAATACAGCTAATGTCTGTAGAACAATTCCGAGAATGCAACTGCAATTCCTCTTATTCAGTAACTCGGCAAATTTATCATCCTCAAGTTTTTATGAATTCCATTACATTCTGAACATCTGCTGTCTCTGCCGGCTATATCTTGGGGATCCAGAACCAAACAAATAATTCTGAGCTTTTATTATATAGTTCATATAACCTGGATTTCAAATTTTGAATATAAAACTAAAGAAAAAAGGAATATTGTGAAAAAAAACCTTTTAAGAAGTATATCAAAGATCTATAACATAAAGGCAGTCTAGGAAATGTTTATTTATAATATAAGAGAATTTTATTATTCTACATATGGTTGTAAAAAATTAAAGCAAATAAAAAACATCAACACTCACAGGTACTCATGGGAGCTAGTTATTCTTACAACTTGTGATTATTAGCTTTGTTATTTTAATTACTGGATGCTTATATGAGCTTAGAGGTATTGAATGAATAGTAGGTTTCAGCAATTGTAAGAGAAAAAGAGAATTAACAGAGGTAGAGATAAAGGAATTGGACAAACATGGTATGGTTTGGATATTCTAAAGTAAGTACATTTCTTGTCTAATATTTTTAAGAAAATTTCTTGATTTACTCATAGAATATTATGTCAAACTAATTCTGTAAACAATGTTAGCAAAAAGCATTTACTCATACTATATACTTATCAGTTATGTATGTCTCACCATGATGATGATAAGCAAAGTGGCAATAAAAAAAAAAAAAAAATAGTAGAAACTGGAAAGCAAACAAAAACCAGAAGAGGAGAGGGGGAGCCCTAACAACAGCGAGGAGTGTGGGAACAAAGAAAATGGTAAAATAAAGAAGGAAAAGATTATGGCAAGTGAGGAGTGAAAGCCAATATACAAAGGTTATATTATTATATGATATGCTACATTCTTTTCACAATCACTAATACTTCAAATATTTTATTTATATGAATAAAAATTAGCATAAATAATGTGTTCTTAAAGTAGCATTATCTCCTCCTCTTAAAAACCTGATATGGACAACAATGGCAAACACCCAAAACAAGAGAGAGATAAACTACAGAGGTAGTCTGTAGTGACAATAACTGTATCCAAGCATAGTGTATAAATCTTTATTTTCAGTGGGGGAAAAAAGAAAATAAAATTCAAAATAATTTCACAGATCAGTGGAAAATCAGAAAGCAAAATATTACAATGTAGAAATTGAAACTTGAATAGAAAAAGATTCATATGTAGATTTGTATATCTATATGCATTTGTATATCCATATGCATTTTTACAGGTGTGGTTTTTTGTTTTTGATTTTGTTTTTTTTCCTGTTAAAAACCATGAAAATTTCATTCTATCTAAGCTAGACTGAAAAAGAAAGTTTATTTGTTTACTAGGAGCAAAAGGAGCTAAGATGCGCATCATTATTTTTAATTCATACTTGTGATTCCTTAATAAAATCCAGGTTGGAATTTAGAAACAGAATCAGAAGCACTGAAGACAGACTGAGTCATCAGCTTTAGAGGAAATGTGTAAATGCTTTGAAGATGGCCAAAGGACAGACAACGCAAAACTAGCATTTTGTTTTCACTTGTTAAATAAAGAATTCCCAGAATTTTATTGAAGAAATAATTACAATGTTTACTCATATTTTCTGGTTAGAAGAAAATCAATACAATTGCTGCAGTTGCATGTTGCTTTCACATTAGGTCTTTTCAAAATATATTTAATTTGCTTTTGACTTCATCTCATGGACAAAGTTGCAATGTGTTTTATTTAGACTTAAGTAATTCTCTTTACTGGTATTATAGAAATATAAAAAAAAAAATGCATCTGAACAAACATTGAACACACCTGTTGGTACACAAACCAGACTGAGTCATTGTCATTTTATTTTTGAAAATACTTTTATAGGAATTTCTCAGTACTGTGCAAAGATACACTATTCAGAGATGACAAGTCTGCTAGAACAACTGGAAACTAGAGCTGCCATTTAAATGGAAGTTAGCTCTTTATCTGTTAGCAAAAACACTATGGGCCACTCTGTCCAACTATTGCCATTTCCATCAAGACAATATTCTTTTTCGGGATGAAAAAGAGTTAAACTTAGTCATTCCTTTGCATCTGTATTTAGGAAAACAAAAGTGAATGCTCCCAAGGTCTCCTGAATTTTGACACTGGAGTGGAAATGACACATTCTTCTACAATGAAGTTACTTGTACATTAATACTGAGTTTATAGACTACCTCTACCCAGGTAATATAGACATCTAGATTATTACGAAAGTTTGTTATAAAGTCCAATCAGAAATATATTAAACATATATATGTATATTCAGTGACAGTAATGTGACTCCAAAATAATGGAACATCAGTATTTGTCTTGTAAAAGTGTGGAGGGGAACTCTTGAGTAAAAGTGTCCTTAAATGCCTAAGAGAACTTTAAAATTAAATACTAAAAAGAATTTTTGAATTTGCCCTGGAGCTTAAGGGACAAATGAAAATATATATAAATTTTGTACAATTTCATATGGATGATCCTAGAGGGAAGAAGAGCGTAAGCAATTTTTAAAATCAATAGCTTGATAAAACATCCAATCAGCTCATTAAATTAAATTTCATGCTATCCTTGTTGCAAAAAATTTACATTTAAATAAGCAATGAAATTAGCATAGTCAATTACTGAGCTTTACAATTAGCTCTTCTTAATAGATATAATCTATAAAAAGCCCCTTCACATCTATCTTTCTCAAGCCACGATATTTAAGATGACTAAAATATTTTAAAGTTTAAAAGAGTCTTCCTATAAGGCACTCTTACTTATCATATGTAAGTGTACCCCTGGATTTCCTAATACACATTATATATTATATCTTATTGTATTTGAGAGAGTTAATAGCAAAAGAGGGTTCAAGCTGCTACCAGTTGCAGAACTGTTCTTTTAACAGTATGGATTCTCTGAACAGATAAACTTTTTAATATATATCTATTTTTTACTTTAACTTACTGTGATATATTTCCAACGGACAAAACTTGGGATATATATTTTGTGACAAGTTATGCTAAGATATATTTTAGATTAAAAAGTTCAAATGCGCAAAGTACAAACACACATGAAGAAATGTCAGATTTCAGGGAATTATGTTGACATTATGTAATGAAGAATTCTGTGACAGCAACCAGACTGATAGCTAAAATTATTCAGCAGGGAATGAAGACAAAGCTAACAAATAGTTCCTCAGAAGAGCCTGGAAAATGAAAATAGTTTTCTCAATAATTTACTCCACCTTCAATTTCCTAAGAGGAACAGATTTTGTCTTAAGAAAAAGTTATTTGTATTCAAAGTTCAAAACACAAAAGCTTTTTCATAAGAATTCCTTAAACATCAATACATCAATATTTTATTTGTGAATTTAATTTATTGGAAGAATAACTCATATCAAACATCATAATGAAAAATTACCCTTTGAGCTTGAGGGAAAATACTCCGCAAATGAAAACAGAAGCTAAAGGATAAACATAGGACTGGATACTTAAAATGCTGGATAGTTTATGTGAAATCACAAATTCAGTATGACTCATTAAATATATATATATATATATTTCTAATACTTCCCATATTATTCTACAAATCCTGTATTTAATAACATCTGAGTCTATATGTTAGAGTTTAGTGGTGCAAACTGCTGTTTTGATTTTATTTTACTTCATATTCACTATTCGCTTTTAACTATTTCAATTTCAATAAATATCTTTGAACTTCACTACTCTTATTTGAGGAGAAATTTACAGCTTCTGGTATTATAAGTAATATGGCAACTCTTGTCCAGACTGCCTTCATGAATACACTTTCAGGAATGGAAGAAGTAGGATTTAAGAATGATACAGAATGTAATATGGAAAAGGCCAATAAAAGATTTTCTATAGTAACGTTACGTTACGCAGTCCCCCCAAACTTACCTGTACTGAGGACTCCACATCTGGATGCAGTGTTCCACATGAGAATGCACCAACACAGAGGGACAGCATCACCTTTTTTGACCTGCTAACCAGCACATTTATGATTATAGAGGTCTGAAATTCTTGTTTAAAATGTCACTATGCAGGTAAGAAGAAACGTACTGGTTAGTTCTGAAAGGATGTATTTACTCTGGAATAAGTCAGCTTTCTGTGTCCTGCCCTTATACAGAACTGTGCAAAAATAAAAACTATTTCTAAAATCAACCTCGGGCCAAACATCACCTGCAGAAAGCATGTGTTAAAAATCAAGAAGAGGTGTACAAATGCATCTAGGAGAATTTGTTACTAAACGGATTCATAAGGTACTGTAAACTCTCCTTTTCAAAGCCAGAAGTCATGACACACAAGAACTTTCTGAACAGAACAAATTAATTGTACTTAGTCCAGAACTTCATTGAAAACAAGGTTAGGAAAGGAAGACACATGAGAAGTTTACCAAAGGAGTTAATAATGACATTGAAAACTTGACCTGCTTGTGCATTTGGAAGATATATGTATAAATTAACAACACTCATAATTGGCTTCCAAGGGCCTGCCTATACTTACAATATTTAACGTATTTAGAGTTAGGTTGTAATAACGTCTGAGCCTTAACTGCTGATGCTGAACATGTGATTTCCTGTGAGATATGGTGTGCACCAACTGTCAATCACCATAATGTCTTTAAACTTGTGATCACTGCATGAGAAATGAACTGAATACAGATTGGTCTGTGAGACAAACTTAATCACAAGATGTACATAGCCACAGCATCCCACTCTTTCTAATCTAATCATTGATCTGACAAACATGAAACAAAAAACAGATTAGCTTCTGATATGGTGATAAAACTGTGTCAACATACTGAATTTTGTAATGAAGAACTGCAGAACCCTTTTGCTGCAGCTCTGCCTATAAAGTAGCTTCCTATGGGGATGACAGTCTTTGGATGGGCTTGGAAATTGATGGCATCCATGTTTGTGTCTCTCAATTTATTGCTGCATCACACACCTTATATACTATCCTAAATCCTGCGCAGATACGTACACCCACTACGCAAAACCTGATGCATGCGAGACAACCTATACACACACCTACCTAAACCCCCTGCCCACTAACTCTTAACCTACTGGCCTAACTCAGCTATTCTAGAATACTCCATCTACTCAGAACTACTGTATGCACTCATAAATCCTTGCAAAGACAACTTAGCACCCCCACAGGAAATGGCCTTTCCATGTAACTCTCTGCTCAAAAAAATAAAATAAAAAAATCAGAGCTAAACAGAATTTATCTACCAACTCATTTTTGAATTAAGACAATGTGATAAAAATGCAACATAAAGGGCTTTCCTTTATAACTTCTTACAGGTTATGTCCATGTATGTACATGTGTCCACATATGCCCATAGAAGGCATACACTTCTCTATGCACTTTATGTTTAGATAAGTCAATACATATGGATTTTACTTATATTATTAAGAGCCTATAGGCTTTATAACAGCCTGATAATACAGAATCTCAGGACCTGTCTGACTGTTTCTTGGCCTTAGCTACTATCACAGTTTTATGGTTTTTGTTATTGGTATTCCATATCATAACATCATGTGGTGCACTGGGAGTTAAAGAGTTAATGCACCAGCTCACAGATCATGAGAGGTGATCTCTTTACCCTCCCATCGATCTAGGCAGCATGTGCTCCTTAGATCATTCTGTGTTCAGCATGAGACTAAAGCCATTGGTTTTTCTGGACATTCTCTCATTTTATTTCATTTGTTAGCTTCCATTCTGAATATATTGTATTATATGTTTATCTTTCACTGCTATAACTTCCTTAGTAAATTAATTTTCCCCCTCAGATCATTGCTGTTTTGTTTTAGGCCCATCTCCATACCCTGTCCTGGGCTGTGGGTCTCCCTACACCATTAGTCACAGAACCAAGCTGAACCAGCCCATAAACTTGTTTTACCTGTTATAAGAGTGATTCATTGCTCAAATGACTATTGCCTAAGTTCTGGGAATCACAGAATCATAGCATATTTTTGATCAGAAAGGTAGCTAACGATCATCCATTTCCAACACCAATGCCACAGGCAAGAGACAGCCTCCACTAGGTCAGGTTGCCTAAGGCCCCAAGTACCTGGAAAACAACCTGGAATACAGTACATGGAAGTGGTCTCAGAAACACAGACAGACATTCTCTAACACACAATACTCTTTCAAAATAATAATTGGGGTTGGAAAAAAAAAGCTGTAATGAAACCTTTCCTACTTCAGCTGGAAACCACTGAAAAGATGGCAGACTGTGCCAAAAACAATAGAGCAAAAAGAGGGTGGTGTTTCATTTTTCTCATGACTTCTCATTGCTGCACAGCATTATTTTTATACCTTTCTTAAATCCATTTTCCCAAAGTGGCTACTGGGTCCAGCAATGCTTCATGGTGGGGCCACTGTAGTTGGCAGGAACTGTGTTTGGCATATGACAGCCTCACCTCAGAGAGGAGACTTGCAGCCCCCAGTTACCAAAATATGTCTAAGTAAACCCAGTAAGCACAATTATAAGAAATGAAATTTCTCTGCATTAATAGATAATTTAAGGATCATTGTATTCAGAGTTCAAATTAATATTGATTAGGTTGTGTTTAAGCCAGTCTCAGATGGAATCCACAAGTTGAACTAGTAAACTAATTAGTTAGTTGTACTGATAATAACTTAAAAATGAGAATCATATTCAGGCATTGACTACCAACACTCTTCTAAGGATGCCTTAACATGGAAAATACTTTCATATAAGCAAGCGTCCACAAGCATGTCCACAAGCAGTTTGTGAGCTCATCATTCTGACTAAGTCAATAACAGCATGATTCCAGATAAGGCTATTGGCACTTACAAAACTGTATTATATCATTTTTTCAAGGAGTTTTGCTCTTACTCTTGAACCATCTAGTTTAAAATGCCAGTTGAAAGACTAGAGTTTTTCCCAAATCTCCATTCTCACCTTTTTCCCCATGAATCTCACTAGTGTGCTTTAATATGTGATAACTGTACTTTATCTGTCAGAATTGCTTAATACAGCAGCTACATTTTATATGTGGGTAACACAAGATGAAGACTATCAAAAATTGTTCTCATACAATATTTCACAGATATATGATTTATATTAGAAGCAGCCTATTCATTTGAAAACAGCTCAGTCTTTTTTGATTTTCCCTGAACTTTCACACTCTGTCAAGAGACAGCTGTACTTATGAACTCTCAGTGATGTTCTGGACTAGCAATTTGAAAGAGTTTATCTTCGCACAATGACCCTCACAACCTCCTTCCCTGTACACCTGAGAACGTGGCAGTGAATGGTGCTGCTCTGGATTTAGAATAAAAATACTGTTGATAATAGTATTTTAGTTGTTGATGCAGAGCAGTGCTTAGACAAATCCAGAGATTTTTCTGTTCCTTGTGCTTCCATGTCAGCAATGAGTTCAATAGTTATCACTATTAGAATGTAAAGTATAAATCTCAAGAACTGGGATCTAACATTTAACACATGCTCAGTCACTAACAGATTGATGTAGGTGTTGTTGTACACAGTAATGCTCAGCATACTCCTAAAAGGTTAAACAGTTCTGGTTTTGTACAGAGCTGATCTTTCTTCATCAGATCAATTTCACACCAAGGATACAAAGACCCACATGTTTTCAATAAAATAACTGTGTGAAAAGGAAGGTATTCGCAGAATTCAAAGTAATTAAACAAGGGCAAGGAGTTTAATCTATCTTTACAATTTATAAAACCAATACACCACAACCTTACTGTGAATTAACCATACTGTGTCTTACCAGAAAGATGGTATGTTAAGAGTATTGTGATTAATGTATTAATGTGCTCTAGGAATTCCAGCAAAGTGGAGACAATATGCAATAAAAGACACAGCAGCCCCAAAATTAATGCTGCTCTGCCAGTACTTTGCTTGCCACTTTCACAGACTAGGATGCAAAATTTGATTAGGGCCATCAAATGATAAACTGGAAGTAACAATGTAGACTAGTGCTAAGTATTATTTGAAGGTTTGAATTCCAAATCCTCCCTACTGTCTGGGCACTTAAGTCAGTGATTCAAAAAGGACCTCTAAGCTATTTTATAAGCAACATCAATGATTCTTTCTTCACAGTAGATGATGAAAGCATTCATTTCAGAGAACTGATCTGTGCCTGGTGTTTCCTTTCAGCTTCAAGAGGAATACTAATAACTGGTGCAACCACCTGCCTTGAGTTGAAAAATGCTCATGGCCACAGTTGTATGGACAATGGAACCCCAGTCCAGTTGAGTTCAAATCCCTCCTCCCCAACTCCAAGTGATGCAGAACTACATGTGTGTTTACCCTTTTGCCTGAGACTCTGAAACTGTACATAGGAGGGATCTGGTCTCTGCTTCTTAAACTACTTAAATATTTTCTCTTGCATAGGACTATTTGTAGATTCAACACAGAGGACTGCTGCACAATTTCTACATGAGTTTCCATAAGATACCCCCTACCTTAGAATACAGAGGAAAAACAATTTCTCACTTCCCCATGAAAGCCTCCATCACTATTAAAAAATAAAAAAATAATTAAAAAAAAATCCTGGAGCCTCATCCCTTGGATGAGGAGCCTTATTGTTTCAAATTAGGCAAGAGCAAATGCACAGATGAGAGAACAGATCTGACCATTTCAGGAGGCCATGCAGATTTGCAGTTCACAAAGCACTCACTGCGCTCCTGAGGGAACTTAGAAACTGCTTCCAGGACTCAGCAAATGCTGGAAGAACTGTTTGGATCACAATTGAAACTATAGAGTTAGTTGCATCCACCCTCTATGTGCCAGTGGAATCTTATTCTTAGGAACCAGTTCTACAATTTGAGGGACATAACTCTACAATATGCTTTCCTTTTAAAACAACTGTATCCCAGGACCTGGAGGATAACTCCCTCAAAGACACAAAAAAGAAAGTGAGACCTGTAGAATTCTGTTTTGGTCAGTCATCCACAGGACGCTTTAAACTAAACACCAGGGTAGAGAATTGATCGGAGACTGATCAATATAGCTGCAAATGCTCCACCTGTGCTTTCAGTTACTTCAGGTTTTCTATGAACCTGAAAGGATCTCAATCAGCACAGAAGACAGACTGTAGATCAGTCAGATAGGATGCACTTGAGTTGAGGAAATTTTGGGGAAAAGTTAAAGCTTGCTAAACAGTGTACAGCCAAGACAACAGTTTTTCTAATTCATTCAGAGACAGAGGATGTAACCAGCCCTCAACAGACCTGCGTTAATACTTTTCCTAGGGCTTTCTTTAATACTCAATGGTACTTAACTAGGAAAGAATGTATCTCAATGTATTGTATTCAGCAATCATTACTGAATAATACTGTAACTATTCTGAAAACTGTGTTGGCTGAAGTTCTGTGTCTTTCTTAGGTTCACAAATTAAAGTTGAGTATTTACTCTGCATGTAACAAATACACAGAGAATATATCTTTCGTGTATACTCAAGAATCTTCCTGAAAAAGTTTTTTTGTTTGTTTGTTTGTTTTTTAGATAAAATTCCTCTATTTAAGCAATGATATTAAACACTTGGGATCACAGAATAAACGCAAAATAAACCACTGAAAATGAAGATGTATAATTATCTCTGTTTAGTGAGGAGGGAATTTCTGCTTCGTTGACCTCATATGGGCTTCTGCTGTTAATTTCAGTGATGTTACTAGACACAGGGAGCCAAGATCAAGAGCTCCCATTTTCCAGTATCTCACCTGTGTCTTTAAGTTTTAGCCTTTCTTTTAAAATGCATATCCTGTAGACACATGTAAGAAGATTGTTTTTGTGCATGTGCATGTTTGGGACCTGGGTGTCCTGGTGGACGACAGATTGACCATGAGCCAGCAGTGTGCCCTTGTAGCCAAAAAAGCCAATGGCATACTGGGGTGTATTAAAAAGAGCGTGTCCAGCAGGTCGAAGGAGGTGATCCTCCCCCTCTACTCTGCCCTGGTGAGGCCTCATCTGGAATATTGTGTCCAGTTCTGGGCTCCCCAGTACAAAAAAGACAGGGATCTCTTGGAAAGAGTCCAGCAGAGGGCCACTAAGATGGTGAAGGGCCTGGAGCATCTCCCCTATGAGGAGAGACTTAGGGAACTGGGTCTGTTTAGCCTTGAAAATAGAAGGCTGAGAGGGGACTTGATCCAGGTTTATAAGTACCTGAGCTCCTGTGGGAGCCGTAGTGGTGAGGCTGGTCTCTTTTCAGTAGTGCGTGGGGATAGGACTAGGGGTAATGGGATGAAAGTACAGCATAGGAAGTTCCACACGAATGTGCACAAGAACTTCTTTACAGTGAGGGTGACGGAGCACTGGAACAGGCTGCCCAGGGAGGTGGTGGAGTCTCCTTCTCTGGAGATATTTAAGACCCGCCTGGACGCCTACCTGTGTGACATGGTGTAGGGAGCCTGCTTTGGCAGGGGGGTTGGACTCGATGATCTCTAGAGGTCCCTTCCAACCCCTACAATTCTGTGATTCTGTGATTGTAAAATAACACATCTTTGGTGAAGAAATAAAAATATTATTAATTTCAATTTTGGATCACAGAATCAAACTGATTCAAATCAAATTAAAATCAAAAAGTAGGACAATTAAACAGAATGTTCAGAATCTATTTTTTCTCTCTGATATTAAAAAAAAAAAAAAAAAAAAAGATTTTTGTCTCAGACTACCCTTGTTTTGGAATAGTAGAACTGTTTATCTACTGAAGTAAGATACTAAGAATTCATGTATCAAGACTGTGTCAAGATTCCTTTGTGATTTGATTTGTGTTTTTAGAGATTACTGATATAAATAAAGCAATTTTACTACTATTTTGTGACAGAAATTCAGTAAATCACAGAGGTAAAATAGTAAGAAAACATTCTGATAACTACAGTAAAGCAAAGGAGCACACCCTGTATAGCTTTTGAGCACCGTGTGTCATTAATTTTTTGGCACAACTCTGTAAATTTTCCATTACAGAAACAACCAAACCAGCTATCTGTGAAATCCTATGTGTTTGCCAATAAGTGTTTTTCTTTTCTAGCTGTCAGCAGTATTCACTGTACATAAGGCAACTTACTATAAGAAATGAAAGAATAAGCAAAATCAATAGCACAACTTTCTTACTATTCAAATGCAGATGGAGCAAATAATCTACCGATGCCAAGAGCGCAAGTCAGTTGAATCACAGAAAGACCCTGTTATGTGTGTTTTTCTGGAACTCAATATAGTATAATAGGTCTCTATTATATATATATATATAAGTATCAGATACATTGCTGTTCTTCTTGTTAAACATGGAGAAGTAAAATTAGTAACATAAAAACAAGGAAAAAGAACTCATTTCAACCCTTTCCCACCTATTCCCCTTCCCCCTTCCCCCCCGTCAGTCTGTAATACTCACCTTTCCTAAGATATTTCATAATGTTTGGGGTTTTTTTGTTTGTTTGTTTTGGTTTTTTTTCCTCCCCCAAATACATAGTGCTCAAGAGCTTAATCTGACCTTGTGGAACCTGTTCACTATTTATGGTAAAAACAAGTCCCTCCACAGCCTGCCTACTCTACTGAAATGAATTGGAAATCTGCACTGATTTCCAGATCTAGAAATCAGTGTACCTCCATTGCTTACAACGCGGAGCTTCCCCCTTAACACTGAATAATAAGTCTTCATAACATCACAGAAATCTCTTTGGAGAACAGCCCTTAAATCACAGCCCAAGTCCAAAACTGCAGTACTTTCATTGGTTATTTTTTTCAGCCAGCTTCCCGTAACTTAACACTTCTGCTTAAAACTAGCACCAACAGGGGTTTGGGCGTATTTGGCTAGACTTTTATCATTAGCTGCTTGTGCTTCTTTTCTTTGGCACAGAAACAGGTGACAGACTTTCAGTAAGGCTTATAAAGAAAAGAGAGGGAATCAAAGGGATAGTAATATTTACAGGTTGTTTCTTATATTATGTGAATTAAGGCTAAAACAAATAAGATATGAATTCAAAATACTCTGGCAACTTGCTTTGATCCCAAATACAAAAGGAAGAGAACACATGAAAGCCAATAAGCCAGAAAGGTATCTGGCTGCAGAGTCAGCCTAGATGGCAGCTCAGTCCCAACCCAGCTCTGGCAAAGGGCACCGGGAGAGGATGTGGCCAGAATACAGATACCATCAGGTGGCACGTGGCCCTGCATAACTAGCTGACATGGATTCAAGCACCCATCTCTGCAGTGTCAATGCTTTTAGTCAAGACAAATCATGTAATTTATCTTGATTTTTATGTAAGAAACAGATTTCCAAATTTGCAGCAAAGGGAAAGGTATTTAAATATTCAGTGTATTATGAATATTATTTTACCATCTGTAATGTATCACAACATGCAAAACTAGAAATTATTTCTATGAAACAAAACAATGACATTGGCTTTCCTCAGTTTACTATGCAGTATTTAAAAAATGCATTCAGAGTATACATCCATAGATCTGCAAATTTTGAGTTGCCACCTTCATTCATAAGAAACACACACAGCACTTACAGTAATTGGATCAAATTTAATATCTATGTACCACACAGAAATGTACACATCTTTATGTATACATATAAGTATGCTTGGAAGGAAATGCACATTTCACAATAATTACAAAATTGGAAACATTTAAATATTAAAGTATGGGGTTTGTATTTGAAGGGAATAACTGAGCTATCCAGTTTTGGATTTCAGTCATGCAAGGGCACACAGAGCAGATCTTTTTGGTTATACGAATATGTACAGTTTGTACATAATTTCTTCCTGATACTATCTCATACTTACCCTGTATCAAGCCTCAAGTTTTTCCTTTTCTTCTTCCTTTGTATTTTTTTATATTCTCTCATACTCTTTCTTGCAAAAATCCCCCAGTGGAACATTCTAAAAATTTTTCAGCAAAGTAGATATCAATTATAAAGGCAGTCTCATCAAAAACAAACCAAGCTTTTTAGAAATAACAAATGATCAATAGAAATAGCTGAAATGTACTTATTTGCCTCACCAACCTTTTCAGTTTGACCTCAACTGTTAAGAGCTGTATAAAAATTTTCAGGTTTATGCCTTGTTTGTTTGTGGTTTTTTTTGTTTGTTTGTTTTTGTTTTTTTGTTTGTTTATTTGTTTTTGTGCTTTATTAAATAATAATAATTTATAAAAAAAAAAACACTGACACTTCACAATCAGGGGAAAAAAAGGTCCACAGAGAATCTATTAAAGACTCCTGGATAATTTCAAAGAAAGGATTTGAAATACCAGAACTTCCTGCCTTAAGAAAAATTTGGTTTTGGACTAGCGCTATTAGTATTTAATTTTACTATCATTCTGTTTCACTATCACTTCTGTTATACCTGTAAGACATAACGTTACCTAAGTATCCCCACTGGCTTTTCCAAACATCCCTTTCACTTCCAGTACAGTACTCATTTTAATTATCCATTACATCTGATTTTACAAAAAAATACACCTACATGTATTAAATTCTGTGGCTGGTTGGAGGAAAAATGGTTGTGAACTTTTCTATGGTAGATGGTAAGATATTACAGAATTTGAAGAAGAAGATGTGTCTTGCTTTCTAAGGTAGCATAGACATGTATATCACCTGGGCATTTAAAATACATTATATGAATCACAGAATTTTTAAGTCTAAGAGAATGCATTCAACTTACTATTTTCATTAAAACCAGTTTAAAAGGGAAAGTAAATTACTAGTTGATAATACTTCAGATATGAACTTTAACTCAGTTAAAAAGAATGGAGGCACTCAGCTTCCTCTTTTCCTAAACAGAAACTCAGCTATCTTCAGGGGACAGCATTTTTACAAAATTAATTCAAACCAATTTTTAGGAAGTTAACTCACAAACTTGAATAACTGATTCTTGAGAAACTTTATTGGGAATGGGTTGCTCAACAAGTTTAGAAAAGCACACATGCTCAAATTATGCTTTGCTCATTCTATTTAAACAATGAGACAAGAAAAATTAGAGGTTAAGTCTAATAGATCAGAGGATCGGCTTCCTTGGATGTTGTGAAAAAAGCTTACATACGCACAGATTTAGTTGAAAATTTTCACGTTCTTCCTTTACCATTTTGGTAGAGAGTCAAAAGAAGGACAATGCTTTTAACTGCATCATATCATAATAGTTTGTGGAGATAGCATTTTGTACAGGCCCTTTTGGCTTGAGACATCTGCAGCATAGATAATCATTTTTGTTTGTTTGTTCCCCCCCCTCCCCCCCAGTATGGGCAGAAGCACCACCAGGGACTGGTGTTTGTACTGGCATGTATGCGAGACAACAGTGGACTGATATATCCATTTCATTATTTTGTGAGGTTTTATCTCCCTAGTATAGTTGGGAATGTGCGCGTAGACAGCCAAGGAGGCCAGCAGCATCCTGGCTTGTATCAAGAATAGTGCTGCTAGCAAGAGCAAGGAAGCATTCTTCTTCTGTACTCAGCTATGCTGAAGCTGCACCTTGAGTACTGTGTTCAGTTTTGAACCCCTCACTACAAGCCAGACACTGAGACCCTGGAACACATCCAGGGAAGGATGAGACTGGTGAGGGGTCTGGAGCACAAGTCTCATGAGAAGCAGCTAAGGGAACTGCGATTGTTTAGTCTGGAAAAGGGGAGGCTCAAGTGACACCTTTTTACTCCGTATAACTACCTGAAGGGATGTTGAGGTCATCCTCCTCTTTTACCTATTTAGCAATAGGAAAAGAAGGAAGGGCCTCAAGCTGTGCCAGGGGAGACAGGCTGGACTTTAGGAAATACTGCTTCTCCAAAATTGTAGTCAGGTGCTGGAACAGGCTGCCCAGGGAGGTGGTGGAGTCACTGTCCCTAAAAACACTCAAGAAACATTTAGATGTTGTACTAGAGGACATTATTTAGCTGGGTAATGTTGGTGATAGAGGGACAGTTGAACAGGGTGGTCTTAGAGGTCTCTTCCAACCTTTGTGATTCTATGAACCTATGTTTGTTACCTAATCATAATGCCAACATACCCATTTGACCTTGTGGGTACAGTGCCAGTTGTAAAGGGAATCAACTTCTCTATGCTGCCATGTTCCTGGGTATCCTCTGCTGTGCCAATCATTGCAGTGAGATACTGGACACAGCCACACAAAGATGCGGTGCCATGTAATATTATACGATGACATAACAGCAAATGCTTGCAGGCTCCTCTGAATCAACAATGGCATGAAGTGTACTACAGAAAAATTTGTATGACACATTATTGCCAGGAAATAGGACAGCAGAAAATGCTGTCCAGTACTATTCCAGTACTTAACTACCCTTTCTGTAAAGAAGTGCTTCCTACAATCCAACCTAAACTTGCCCTGGTGCAACATATGACGTGCAAGGAAGTAATCTACTTTATAATTACAGATATTACTATAATCACTGGAATTTGCTAGGATTTCTCTTTCTCTACTAATATCCTCTGTCATTTGCTGACCCTTTATTTTTTATCTGCTCACTGCCCTCTGATCAGGAATGCAGACCTAGCAAGAACTACTCATTACTCATGCCAAGTGACAGGCAGGTTACATGAGAGAAGTGAAGCAGGTAATGCAAGAACTGAAGCAGCATTCACAGCTTTTAACTTGAGAAACAAACAGTTCTCTATAGAGCTCGGGTTTTTGTATTTTGTTTGTTTGTTTCTTTGTTTTTTGGTTTTCTTTTCTCCCCTTTCACTGTAATATTTTCATTTACAGCACTTCAGAGGAGGCTGAAATGTTTTGTCCCTCTTATTCCACATGAGCTCCACCAAAAACAAAGACAACTGATTGTTCCGATTTAGCTACAAATCACAATCTCTGCTCAAGGAAAGTCATTTCCTTTTATATTATCATCTTAATTAATACAGATATTTTTCTTATTCTTCTGGAGAAAAACTTAATTCACGTTCAAGCAGTAATTTCCCCACCCAAAAACCTGTTCTGCAAGGTAACATGCATTTACACTTTGGTTCCAAATGCTAGAATGTTGAATTAGATGTTAACAAAGGAATTTAATTATAACTCTCAAAAAAAAATTGTGACCTGATCTGAGGCATACTGTTAGTCCATGATGTTACAATACACTTGAGCACTATTATTAAGAGTTTTAATGTAACATGTGCTTAACTGTGTGCAACTTCTAATGTTATTATCAGGATTTTACTAAACAGAAGTGTATATGAACAGTCCCCCACTACCATAAGTAGAAACAGTACAGTATCCTTCAGAAAGAGAGTAAGTTCCAGTAACATGTGGACAAAGGGCTGCTTCACATAGATTTTGTTCTCCCACTCCTTTCTAAAGGAACTAGGCTCTCTGCAGCAGAGGACGCAGGTGCTTTTCATACTCATAAGGACTGTCCTCATGGAACTGCAGTTCTATCATCGACAATCCAGTCCTTCTGTATGCAGACTTTTTCCTCTAAGTTTTGCATCATCTACAAGCTTGATTAGCATGAGCCTGCTATTTGCACCACTGTCATTAATAGAAAAAGATAGGCCCTAAGACTAAAAAGACTGAACCTCAAGGAACTACAAGGACAAACCTATCCAGCAAAATCATTATTCTCTCTGTAAAGCATTTGCTCCTTAGTACTTGTCTCTCAGTATAAACTGAACAATCATTTTTTTAAACACTGTAGTTGAAACACTTATGCTAACTGATACAACTAGTTATGAATAACTGTTATACAAATTATTTGAGTATTGTACAATCAACAAAGAACAGTTAGAAAGGGTATCGCAGTGAGCTATCAAACAAACCAACAGAGAAAAAATACTCACCTGTATTTGAAGATTTAAGCTCACAAAGAAAAGCTCCAGAAAGAAATCCTCCCCCACTGGTATTTGGCCCATAAATGGGATCTGGGAGAGGTGGAGCCAGGTTCCACTCCTTCCAGACACACAGCTGAACTGCCTTCACCTGTGCTCCTACAGCTGACTCTGAGTTGACATACAGATTATTATTATTATTATTTGTTGAGGAATGTCCTGAGGTATTTTGTGCTACCAGAAATGGCAGTTTTCATAGTTGAAAACTATTCATTGATGAAAAATTCAGGGGCCCTTCAGTTGTACATAATTTTATCCAGTCAGGCTATTTAGCCTGAATGGTTTTCTTTTTGTATAGTGTTTGTAAAATACACCAATGTCTACTTTGGGAAAATAGAAATGGTGTGTATAAGTACATCTTCACACACATGAGCACACACATGCTTACCAACTGCACATAAAGTGACTATAAACTCATCTAAAATTATATTAGCTGGAAGTTAGTAATAGCCATTCTCTTCACCAATGCTGATAATGAAATCCATATTTCCCTGCCAACTACCATATTGACAAAATACTTAAAAGGGTCATAAGAGAATTTCAGAGTACAAGCTTTCCTCAAATATGAATTAAATAGGCATAGGATGGAAATCCATACTCTATTTGCACCACTGAGCACTAAAATACAGGCGTTCTATTTTTTTCTCTTGAGGTAATTTCTAACCATAAGGCAGTCATTCAGAGAAATTGGATCCCTAGCTCCTTAAGGCTAAGTATCTTTCTACTGTAGGAAATGCTGTCTAATTACACTGGAAAATAAGCAGTCTTCTTAAATTGAATTCTCTGTGACAGTAACGTGCAATGATATTTGTGATGTTTATTTCTTTGGGATTTCTTCCTGTTGCTAACAAAGGCTAAAGTGTACAGACAAAATACATCTCCATACTTCTATCTGATTTCATACTGCTTGAGAAGAAAGTTAATTAGGCCTTATGGAAACTACTTGGGCACAGTAGAGGCATTTTTCAGATTTATTTATTTATTTATTTCCAATCTATACATATTGGAAATAGGTATGTTAATGTAACACTTCTTTAAAAAGACAAATCTATCTATCTGTCTCTCTTTCTATCTTAACTTCTTTACTTGCAAACCCATGCAATTAGTGGTCTAATACCAGAGATAATCTCCCAAATCTAAAAATCAAACATGCTTAATTAGAAAAGGTCAGAATGGCAGGGGAAAGATCTCTAGAAATATCTTCTTTCACAATAATTGCCATTTAAAATACCCAGATGCACAAATGTTTAATATGTGGTGATATCACAGGCAACTGCCATTTATTCTGCCTCTAAAATAAAGCAGAGGCTATGGAGAACCATAATGTTGATTTTAGTGACCACTGTTTTTAATTGCAGAAGAAATTTCTAAGACAGGATGATTATTCCAGTCAGAAAGATTTAAAGATTTCATGGTAATTACAATCAAGTTCAGAAATCATTAGAAATGTAGAGGTTGACTATATCCATCCTTCATGTGGCCCTGTAGCATTCTGATACCTTAGAAAGTTTGAATGATACATTTAAGGTAGCAGAAGTAGACAAACAGCAGCTGCACAGAGATCATACTGCTGCACAAATGTGTTTTAATTTACCTTGCTGAGAAGACTTGGTAATTCCTTCAAAATGAGCTCTCCATTTGCATGGTTATCCTGCCTTCTTGTTTAAAACAGTTTGAGTTACAGGATAAAAAAAAATCATGAAGGAACAAAAGTTATGAATAGTGTTAATGCTTTTGTATTTTAACCAAATTATAGTACACTCTGACATTGTCCAAAACTTATATGCTGTACACACTTTTCATTGTGATATCATGCAATGTCTGTTATCTACATTATTTCTGTTTTAAAATACAACACCAATCTGCTGTAGCCTTATTCTAGACTTCACATATTTTGACTTTGTATAAATGGCAAGAATAGGACTGCAACAGAAGATCTCCTGAGATTCAACTGCAGTATTATGTTTGTCTGAATCTTGTTTTCTTCATCTGTTTTGTCTGTAGCAGTACCCTTAATTTCTTTGTTTTTTGCCACAGGAACTGTTTATTTGATTCTCAATGCAATTTCAACAGTGCTCTCAGGAAGTGCTTTCTCTGTCCAATAACATTTGTGTGACAGATGGTGCAAATGACCATCACAATGATGCAAGAATGGTGTGAAATGATATTGCTTACTGCTTGATGTTTTACCAACTGGCAACAGTGAACAGCTAGCAAAGGTAAGTCCGAAAACAAAATGTCCTGTGTCCAGATTTTTCTGGTTTGTGGATCTAAATGTTACGTTTAGTTCACTTTACTTTTTTCAAAATATATTTTTCTTATTGCCAGTGTCTTTCACCTCCAAGGATATTTGCAAATCAAATCTCCTCCCATCAGACACAGAGCTCACCACCTTAGTCCTTTCCTTTCCCTTAACCAATCTATTATTTAAACTCTTATTCTTTATGATACAGGCAGGTATTCAGTGAATGTGCACAGAATATATCATTTTGTCCGGATGCCTCCAGGTCTCTCAGTAGGTGTTTGAGTTGCTAGATGTTTTGGTCCACCAAGCATGTCAAGAATTCACTTGTCTGGAACAATGAAGTCTAAATGAAAGAAAATGTAATCTTTACCATTTCTGATCTTCCTAGTATGCACATCCTGACTTTCTCTGTTTTGCAGTTCTGAACTAGAGTCCCCCTCCCCCCAAAATAAATAAATAAATGTGCAAACATCTAGTGCCAAGATGACTGTATTTTTTCTTGTCAGACTAAGCACTCATTTTCATATTTCTACTTGTATTGTGTGCCTCTACACAGTATATCTCCATCGAATTCCATTCTAATATGGCCCACAACCCTGCTTATTTACTGCCTTAAGCTCAACAATTCCCCTGCTTCCTGATGCATCAGACTTCAAATTGATGGTCTTTTGAGTCATTTTCATCCCTAACTTCTATCAGTCTCCCTTTTCTAAACTGCTGGAGAAAAGACTGATCCCATGTCTTCTCCTGACTCTGAACTTATTGCTAAGATGTATACAACAATATTTCAAATTACTCTTCAGTCTGTTGGTAATACAGCTTTGAGCAACAGTATTAAAAAAGACAGTAACTTATTCTGTAAAATGAACTTTATTTAGTAAAACCACAAGCCTTCAAATTCTATCAGCCAAAAACACGGGTGAAATTGCAGTTATCTTCTGTTGTTTATGATATAGAGGCCTGAGAACACTTTGCAGAGATTTATGAAAACAGTCTATTCTCAAATGTAGCTAGGAGTAAAACTAGCTAAAACACCTGAAAAATATATATACATATACAAAAAGATGACCAACATTGAAATATATCCCATTGTTTCAGAATAATTCAACAAAAGATGTCTAAAATACTCTACCCATCCAACTAAAATTCTCAGTTGTCATTTTGCATTACCTTTAATAACGCAAAAAGCTTTTCTCAGAACAAATTCAGAGTTGTTTTACTGCTAACCATTCAGAATTTCCTCTAAAACATCAGATCTCTGATTTGTCCCTTTGACCGGATGATTCACATCTCTGAATGTGTTTTCTTTTCACCGTAACTTCAAACTTATGCACTTTGTCTTCAGTTCCACTTTCCTTGTAAACTTTTCCTGCATAATAAGAAACAGCAGTTTCAGTTCTGCCTACTCCACGGTGACAGCTGTCATTGCCATGGTTTTATTAATTTACTTTCATTGGCCACTCTTCTCTGCCTTATGCTGACTCACAGCATTTTGAAAATCAGCACTGCAATACCTTTCTGCAAGCCTCCCACTTCATGAAGCCTACCTAAGCAACAGTAATAAAGCTGGAAATGTGCACCAATGACTACCTGTCATAGCCACCACACAGTTATTTATATTGCCCTTTCTTTATGATCACCAATCATCCTTCACATATCTATCTCCTGTGTTAAAATTCAAGTAGAAACTCTAGGGCATTCCTTTTCTGTCCTGCATTTATATGGTAGCTCCAGCAGTGGGACCATCATCCAAGATTAACATATTAAAGTATTACAACAATACAAATAATAATTAATAGATACCCATCAATTATTCTGATAGGAAATATTTTGGCTTTGTTTGCATATTGTACATGAATGAGTCTTGTTGGAACAAACTGAATTCAGTGCAATTTGGCCGAGCTACAGAAAGTAAACACTACTGAACAATATATTAAGCCTTACATTATGAAACCATATTAACAGCATGGCAAAAAACAAATTCTCCAAATTACAAACAAAAAGGAAAACCTGTATTATTTGATTTTAATAGTGAAGAACAAATGGGTGACTTCCAGGATGGTCCACTGACAGTAACCAAGTTTTAAATTCATACATATATTAAGGTTAACTAGATAAAATACTTTGGTAAAGAAAAATGTATTTGGAGGATAAAATATATTGTACATTAACCTCTGAGGGTTTTACTCAGAGGGTTTTACTTATTCTCCCAACACAGTATTTCATGTTCCATTGCTTCAAAAGGATGGAAGCTGCAAACTGTTCTTTATATGGGTTCTTGTAGCAGGCACCACAAAACAACAAAGTTTGGTCATCAGAAAAGATTATCAAAAGTTTAAAAGTGATACAAGAGAGGAATCTATTCACATTCTGTTCCAGAAATAATGATGCTGATGTTCACATATTTGCTCTTCTATTTTGGCCCTGCTTAACCTTTGCTCTTATAAGAGGAAAGACATTTGCCACTGACAAATTATTCACATTGTGTCAAATGACACTAATCAAGTAATTTATTAGCATAAGTTTTCAACTGTTCTTCAGAACAACAGCACTAAATAGGCAATTAATTTTTAAGTCATGCTGTGGATATTAATAGCAGTTGAAATGAAGAAGGACAGTGTAGCAGGGACAAGTCGGTCAATTGGATAAACACATATAACCCCAAGTATCTATTGTTTATCTAACATTCAGCTTGATATATGAAGTCCGTAGAAAGAAAAAAAAAAAAAAAAAAAAGAAAAATAAAAAAGAAAATAAAAGGCGGCATTGAATGAGGATCAGCAAGGAAACACTGCTCCAGGGGAAAGAAAGATTATAAAGAGGTAGTATCTGAATAATTCAGATGAGCTTAGTTTCCTTAGTACTGCTTCTCTTTGTTTTACCCCAATATTAAATGGTCAGATTTTCAGAATACTTCATTATTCCCTCTATGAAGATCACTGATACTAATTGCCGATTGGAGTTCTGCTTTTACTCCACTGTTTCTTGCAAATTATTCTGTTGGCATGTCTAACATGAACTTAAGCACTGTGCAGTCAGAGTGAGCATGTTACCACAGCTGACACAAGTAAAAGTCTCACATGGATTTTCATACAGTCCAAAACATCATTTCTTGGCATAATTAATTATTCCCTAAAAACTCGGCAGTCAGATGCATTTAATAGCCAGGCTAGGTTGCTCAATATTATGCTTGATACTGTTTTCTTACCAACAGAAGGCATTTTGCAGGTATATTCTGGAAAATATTAAAAAGCAACAACAACAACAAATAACACTCAAATCTCTTCAAAATTCTATAGTATTTAAACATATGTTTAGACTACAATATTGTTTTTTAAAGCAGAATTTTCCTAAATCTTGCACTAGCTTACAGACATCTTAGTTTGGAAATATTCCACATAATTACAGCCAATTAATTTGTATACTTTAGTTAAAAGTCAAGTTGTCATTAACACCCTCTGCAGTTTGAGTAGAGAAAATGAGCAAGAGTGTGTCAAAGTCCACAAATTGCATTTTGAGTCAGTTCACACTCATACCCATGTTGTGTATGACATTTAGCTTTTTTCTTTGATTTTCTTCTTAAGTAAATAAAATCCCACTTCTAAATAAAAAGCGATTAACTTTAAAACTACAAAAATGAGATTGTATTGCCAATTCCAAAAGCATTATTATTATATATTATTAAGCACTTGACTTGGAAAATGCTGGTTCAAAGTATTTTGATATTTTCAGAATTCTTGCCTTTGATTTTGTTGACAATATTTCTATTTGATGAACATTTAACATTTTCTTCAGTTGTTCTCCAGCCAGAGGAAGAAGATTCAAGACTGAAAAGGATTATTTGGTTTTTACCAATCTACTTAGGATTCCCTGAAAATAAGACTTTCCAGCATGCTGCACAAACAAACAAACAAACAAACAAAAACTTCATCTTTAAATCCAAGGCAGATGAGATTTTGACCATTTGTGACTAAGTTTGGGACTAAATTTTGACGTGAAACACTTTATTGCTTACAGAACACCGAGCTCATATCTTTGGCTTAAAACAAAATAAAACAAACTACTGTTATTTTTACTTTTTGTTGTTGTTAAAAACAAGAATGGGAATTCATTTTCAGAATAAGTAAAATGCAAAAAACTATGGTGATATAACAGGAATCCTTATTTAAAAGTACATTGGTCATACTGTGTTAGAATAATTGAACTGTGAGAAATATATGGCATTAGTTTGAGTGTACACTGTATTTTTTTTAATATTACTTTTGTTTTAATTTCTGAAAAAATCCTCTTGCATTTCTCTACCTTTCAGAAACACTTCTGATTTTTATTTATTTATTTATTTAATTATTTTGTATTTGATGAGGACATAAATTGCCTAGCTATCCATAGGAGCTCCTTGATAGAAAGCATACAGAGAGCTGTTACCAAGAATGTCACTGAACATGTTAAGGGTTTCTCTGTTGAGTTATTTGCTCAGCAATATAAAGCTAGTTGTTCAGGCTAAGTGTGATCATTTCGTTGGAAGAATTCTGGAGTCACATAAGCAAGCTACACATTTTTAGTAGCATTCAGCTGTTTGAATTATGATGGGAGTTCTGCTATCTACAGTCTGATGAATATATTTTCTGTTATAATTTGAGAACAGCAGTAGCTGGGAAGTTGTGCTGCTCCCTTGTGTGATGTCTTCATCTTGGCTGACAACAGTTTCTCTATTCTTCTCCCCCTCCTGGGCTAGAAGCAAAATAGTCACTGAGAAAAGTCAGAGTTCACTCTGTTTCCATCACACTGAACAAGTTACCTCTTCCTTCCCTCTTCACATTATATCCTTCCACTAACTGCTGTTCTGCTTATTTCCTCTGTTCTGCTGATAATACTTTTGCCTGGAAGAAATCTGAAAAATTCAGGTGAACAGCAGGCCAGATCTGCATTTATCACCTGTAGGGATGCTGCACATCTTACTCCTCACTCCTGGCATCCTATTTTAAAACCAAATACAATTTAATTGTTGTTAATTGAAATTACTTTGAGTATATTCCACACCAACATTTGCAAACTGCTGTGCTGATTGAACAGCTGAGCTATAATTTCCATAGTTGGAGCAGGCTATGGAAGTAAAGCTCTATCTGCATGGCTGGCTACTGAATCTATTTCTTTGTATATGCCAGACAACATTATTTGGTGCTATAATAACGCTTCAGAAACATAACATAATTACCTAGAGACATGCCATGAAGGTGCAGAATCCGTCCTCTGCAGCATTCAGCATTTTCTTGTTATCCGTTGATACCAAAAATATTTGGGTGTTTTCATGGTAAAAGTATTCAGTGAATCTCTGGACATACACACAGCTGGTGGGAATTAGCTGAACATTCAGGAACCATTTTTCCTGAGCTATCAAAAGTGAGAAAAACCCAAGTTCCTGGAGACTGATGTAGCATTAACCTCCAGTATGTCCAGTGTTGCACCTGAGCCTCTGTCCTGTAATTGATTTTAGGAAAACACTAGCAAGGTAGATGTTATCACGACATCTGTTAGCAAGATGAGTATGATGGAAAAAGATTGATAACACTCTTGCCTCACACGGAGGACTGATCTGAGTGGAAGCCTGCATAAGGGATAGGAAGTTCCGCATGAATGTGCAAAAGAACTTCTTTACAGTGAGGGTGTCAGAGCACTGGAACAGGCTGCCCAGGGAGGTGGTGGAGTCTCCTTCTCTGAAGATATTTAAGACCCGCCTGGACGCCTACCTGTGTGACATGGTGTAGGGAGCCTGCTTTGGCAGGGGGGTTGGACTTGATGATCTCTAGAGGTCCCTCCCAACTCCTACAATTCTGTGATTCTGTGATAAGTGCAAGAAACTAAAATAATGATACATTTCTTCTGATAAGCTAAAATAATGTGCTGAATAAAATGGCCAGGGAAGCAGAAAAGGAGAAAGAATCACAATCAGGAATACTAGATTATTTCTTCTCTATGGAAGAGTTCAGGGGGATTTAATCCATTTAACAAACTCAGTAAAATGCACATTATACATTATACAATAATATACATTATACAAATATACATTATACAATAGCAAAAACAGAACAGAAACAAAAACCCAAGAGCTCTAAAACCACTTATGTGAAATATTCCCTCATGTTTTCCGATGCAAATTCTCTTCCACGAAAAATAAGTAACGATAATAATTAAAAAAATAAAATAAAATAAAATAAAATAACAAAAAAAAAAAAGAATGGAAATGTCCATTAAAATACTGATGGAAATTTTCTTTTGTTGAACAACCATAACACTAACTGTAGTTGATTCATATACTACAGGGTCTCAGGATCTCCAAAAATGGTTCCTTTCTTCCCTTTTCTAAAGCTCCCCAAGGTGCTATTTATTTATAGGTATTTGAGGAAGAAGAAGAAATATTGATATTCTCCAGAGGGAAATAAGTAGACATAAAATACTGCAAAGCCTGTTACAAGCTACATATCACTCCTGTAGAGAAGTAGATACCCAGTCGTGCAACAAAGGATTTTAAAGTCAAATATCAATTGCCAGCATTATCTGCTAACTCAGTAATTAATTTACACTGGCTAAGAAGCTTAATTTTAACAATTTATTATTAAAAAACAAAATGAAATGAAAACCCTGATTTCTCTTTTTATTACTGTCCAGTGATCAGGAGACATATGTTAGAGGCTGTACTAGACCCTAACATGCCAGCAAATTCATTTCAAAATCCAGAGTTTAAATTAAAATAATAATTATTCAAGTAATAATTAATATGACTTTACACTATTTTCACAGAGCTTACATTTTTAAAAAAAGTTGTGAAATGTTGCATTTATTTGCAGAAGTGGGCTGTGATTTGTGCAGTTAGGAATGATGATGGCAAATGATAATTCTTTCAGTGCTGAAAGAGAGGATGCAGAAATCATTATGCTTCTTTCTGGGTTCACTGAAACAACTCAGCAAACAAGCACTGGTGTAGTGACTCTGCATCAGCATTTAAGGTCTAACTCTTCTCTTCAGTTTAGATCTCTCCAAGAAAATTATTAAGACAGCATTCTTAGCTGCCATGACTGTACTTTTGCCTTTCCCTTAGACAGATAATGAATTGGACAGTTAGTACTTGATCAATCATAGACCTTCACTGTGTGCTAAAATTTCTTTTAAACGAATGGAATACAAATATCTAGCAAACAATATTTGTCAATCTTTTTTTAAAAAAATCATATTTTTTTCCTCTGCAGAATTCAGTGTAATAACATTATTCACAATAAAAGTCCTTATTCAGCTTTTGTAATAAAAGATATTTTATTGAGACTGAACAATTCATTTAGAATGTCATAAATCTGTAAAGGGGATCTCTGTTTTCAGTTTTTGAAGGCATGGAAATAATTAGGCTGACTTCTCCAAAATGTATTTTTTAAGAACCAAGAATGAATAAAGAAAAGAGTGAAGAGGTTTAGTTATTGGTTCTCTTAATGCCTGCTCTGTGGAAGGGTTTATTTGTTTTTCAGTATTCATAAAGAACTCACAATAATATTAAGGAAAAATCTAATCTCCGTTCATCATCATCCAGTCAAGATCACCACACATAACCACACTTCTCAGTATTGAGTCTCATGACAAAGGTAGAGACAGGATTCTTAAAAACATGCCATCTTTAGTCCTACCTGTGAGTATCATTTTGCGAACACAGATCTTTCGTTCATTTTCCTTTTCTTTTTCCTGACATGCATGCATTTTATTTCCAAAAACTTAGCCCTCAGATTTCCATCCAAAGCTCAAGACTAAAGTTAAACCAAATAAACATACAAGTTTTAAAATATAAAAATAATTCCTAGCTATCCCATCCCCTTTTCTAAAGATAGCCTGAATCTACATAGACCACTTCAGACCACTACTGCTGGTATTTCTCACACCTGCAAGGCACACTGGAGTTGGAGTGAAAGGCAGAAGCAGCAGGACAAAGAATATCCTCCACTCTCCCATCTCAGGTGTTACCTGCCATATGGTACTGCTCTGTGTATATATAGTTCTTTCCTTCTCCTTTTTCTCCCATGGGCTATCATCCATCATCCATCATTGCACTGGGTTTAGCCTGCTGCCAGTACAGCCTGCACCTCTCCAGGGGTTCATTCTGCTTTGGGTATGCAGTCTCCAACATCATTGCTTATTTCCTACAGCTGAGCATGCTTCCCTTTGCAATTTAGCTTCATTAGAGTTACTGTACAGTATGCAAAAAAAAAAGATCATTTCCTTGCTAAAGTGTCTCTGCATAAAGCATCATAAATTCAAATTAGAAGTTCATGGCTTAACAAGAGATAACCCTGGCCTTGTTCAGTGTAAGGTCAGCAAAGATTTTCCTCTACTTGTAAAAAAAACTCAGTAAATAAAGATTTTAGATACAATATAATTTCTTTAAAAGGACAGTGCAAAACGTTTCAGTATGTGCAGCAACACTGCTTTTAAATCTCAACATGAAACTGAAAAATAATAAGTGTGCCAACATCAAAAGTGGTGGCTCACCAGGTAATAAGATGAAAGCAATGTGAAAACTGAGGGTGGCTTTTTGCAAATTACATCTGGAATAATAATAACAGCAGTAATAATGATACACGTAATATACATATTACATTGATTTAGACATACATATATAAGTATATATACAAAAGCACTTAAGTAATAAATATGTATATAATTACCACATGTAAAAATTATAAACTCCCTTATATAGAGAGTTTGAAGTACAGCAAAGCATTTTATGAGTATGTATATGTATATATAATATATACATACATATTGACATGTGTGCTTGCCTGTATATGTATATGCATAAAATCTATGATTTAATTGCAATAATATGCTTTTTAGAGTGGCATTTCACCAAAGTGACTGATTAGGCAGTGATAGGTGTTGCAAATGGGATAATCTGATTACGGATCAGTGACGACAGACTGACCTCTTAGAGGAGCTAGCAATAATTTGCATGCAGTAATCTCTTCTCTGTATTTTTTCCACTTCATTCCTCTAGCTCTCTCAGGCTTGCTAAATTAGTAGGTCACATCAGCGAGACACCTAACAGGAGAGGTCATGTGGTGATCCTGGGCCAGCACATACTGCCTGAACAGTATGTGATATCTTCAAAACCCCTTTCTTTCCTGCAGAGAGAGGGAAGTTCCACAAGCTCCACTGAATGTATTCATCTATAAGTGGTACCTCTAAGGAAAAGGAATAGAGAAAATCTGCAGAAAAAGAGCCACCCAAGCAGTGAAATCCCAGGTTTGCAGCCAGCCTTCCGTAGGGCCCAGCTATGTTCATTCAAGGGCCAAGACATTGCCCTAGTTCTGTGAAATACATCCTGAGGAGGGACATAGGGGACAGAAAAGGGCAGGAGAGATCTGAGATCACTGAATCCATGGTTGTTTTGCCCAAGGGCTAAAATTCCTGCATTAGAGATATCAACACAAAGCTCCTCTGGGTTGAGCACACAGAAATGTGGGGCTGAGCCCTGTGTACAGCTCTGTCAGAGGAACTGAAAAGTGCCCTCCAAAACCATTCTTGAAAATCAATGCTAAAAATACAATTCCTCGTTCACTTCTGAATATAACAAAGAATAAATCTCTTTCTCTCTTTCTCTCTTTCTTTCTTTCTTCTCTTTCTTTCTTTTTTTCCTTTCCTCCCTTCCTTCCTCCCTCCCTCCCTCCCTTCCTTCCTTCCTTCCTCCCTTCCTTCCTCCCTCCCTCCCTCCCTCCCTTCCTTCCTTCCTTCCTTCCTTCCTTCCTTCCTTCCTTCCTTCCTTCCTTCCTTCCTTCCTTCCTTCCTTCCTTCCTTCCTTCCTTCCTTCCTTCCTTCCTTCCTTCCTTCCTTCCTTCCTTCCTTCCTTCCTTCCTTCCTTCCTTCCTTCCTTCCTTCCTTCCTTCCTTCCTTCCTTCCTTCCTTCCTTCCTTCCTTCCTTCCTTCCTTCCTTCCTTCCTTCCTTCCTTCCTTCCTTCCTTCCTTCCTTCCTTCCTTCCTTCCTTCCTTCCTTCCTTCCTTCCTTCCTTCCTTCCTTCCTTCCTTCCTTCCTTCCTTCCTTCCTTCCTTCCTTCCTTCCTTCCTTCCTTCCTCCCTCCCTCCCTCCCTCCCTCCCTCCCCTTCCTCCCTCCCTCCCTTCCTCCCCTTCCTCCCCTTCCTCCCCTTCCTCCCCTTCCTTCCCTTCCTTCCCTTCCTTCCCTTCCTTTCCTTTCCTTCCTTTCTTTCTTTTTCTTTCTTTTTCTTTCTTTTTTTTTTCTTTTTTTTTTTTTTTCTTTTTTTTTGTCCAATTTCGTTGGTGGTTTTAATGCAACTGCCTACTGCTGTCTTTAAAAGCTCACACTTTGGAGAAAAACTTTTAGCTGGATCTCAATCAGACCTCTAAAATTA
Organism: Coturnix japonica; assembly: GCF_054131305.1. NCBI lineage: Eukaryota > Metazoa > Chordata > Aves > Galliformes > Phasianidae > Coturnix > Coturnix japonica. The sequence goes on from NC_140664.1 coordinate 51,883,358, forward strand.
ATCCTCTTCTGGCAAAAGAAAATGTGAAACCGGTGCATGCAGTGAACTGCTGGGGAAAATATTAGTAGTTAGATGTTTAAGTGCCTAATTTGCTGCTGCTGACACATGGGCAGACAGATATAGCATCCAATAACTAGCAATTAAATTATGTTGAATGTGAATGCGGGTTTGAAACTGAGTCCACAAAGACAAAGAGCAGTGGAAAAGCTGAAGCTTACAGTACTGGAAGATTGGTCTTAGGGTTTTCTAATATCAATTATTTAAAAAATAGTCTTTCAATATACAGCATAGGAAGGTGAGTAATCAGTGAGCTATGGACTTATTACTCATTCTACAGAGAATTGCTGCATGTACACTGTTAGCCAGAATACAATCATAATTCAGTGTCTGCAGTGTTTTTTTTATAACACAGCATTACTCCAAAGTGAGCTTTTTTGTTGCAATATTTTATGTGAATTATTACTTCTTACACGTAAAAAATGTGCATCCTTGAGCTGAAAAAGATTTGGTTCATCTTCATTCTTTACATTCTGCAAAAAAATATCATTCTGATACCAATCATTTTGTAGCAGATATAAAGACTGACAGCACCAGTTGGTTTTAGTAGCATGTAGTGATTCTTTCTACAAAGCTATTTAATACAAGCCTGCCTCCTATAAAGCTATTTAATACAAACCTGCCTCATGCTGCTTTCCATTTCCACTGATGTTCTCTACAGCTCATCTGGTTTTAAAAGGACAGGAGCCAGATCTATTTTCAGGACAGGCAGGGGAAATAGGAAAAATGAAATTGCTCTGGCCTGTCACAGGCCATGCTGGGCATAAGTTGTTGCTCAGTTTCAGTGTGTAGGTGGCCATCGACCCCCAATACACCCAGAGCTGTGCTGCAGGGTTGCTTCCTAGGGCCCACACTACTGCTTATGAAATCCACCAAAGCACTGACAGTATTATCCACAAACAGATGGTAGAGAACTTGCAGTTTATCTACAGTTCTGTTTTACAAGCCAGTCTTTTAAAATATTTTGCTATATTTTCAAAGCAATCAGAAACAGACAGAATTAATATAAAACAAATATACAAGTATACAAATCCTGAAAGATTCCCTGTCCAATCTGAAATGTTTTTTTTCTGCTTTACTGAGCAGTTCTACAACATAAATGACGTCTTATTGATTTATATCAGCCTCAGATTCATTAACTTTAAAGGAACGGGACTTGTGTGCAAGAGATATGGCTTTCCTTCTCCCTCATATGGTAGTCTTATTTCACAACTCAACAAATCTCCTTGTTGAGTTTCTCTCTTCTTCCTTTCTAATACCAAAGGCCACAGCATTGGCTGACTTCATTAATGAATAGACAGAAGTGAGTGAGTATTCAGCATAAGGATTAAAATGCAGACTCTTCCTCTCTCTTTGGGCAAAACCCTAAATTGAAATTGTTCCAGGGGTAGCAGGGTTAATGAGTCTAATTTAAAGAAAACAATTAGAGGGCCTATTAAACTTCTACATCATGTGAAGATGAGCCTCGACCTATGAGGTTAATAAACAAGGGTTTCCACAAGCCCAAGGTAAATGTCGAATTATAAATTAGAAGTCCTGAAACACAGAGGAATGAGCACAGAATCACAGAATCACATAATCGTGGGAGCTGGAAGAGACCTCCAGAGATCATCGAGTCCAAACGCCCTGCCAAAGCAGGCGTCCTACACCACGTCGCACAGGTAGGTGCCCAGGCGGGTCTTGAATATCTCCAGAGAAGAAGCCCACCTCCCTGGGCAGTCTGTTCCAGTGCTCCGTCACCCTCACCGTAAAGAAGTTCTCACACACATTTGTGCGGAACTTCCTACACTCCAGTTCCTGCCCATTTCCTCATGTCCTGTCTCCATACACTGGTGAAAAGAGTCTGGCCTCGCCACTTTGCCCCCTACACCTCAGATACTTATAGACCTGGATCAGGTCCCCTCTCAGTCTTCTTTTCTCATGTCTAGACAGACCCAGTTCGCTTAGCCTTTCTTCACAGGGGAGATGCTCCAGGTCCTTCACCATCTTTGTGGCCCTGTGCTGGACTCTTTCCATGAGATCCCTTTCTTTTCTGTACTGGGGAGCCCAGAACTGGACACAGTACTCCAGATGAGGCCTTACCAGGGCGGAATAGAGGGAGAGGATCACCTGCCTCGACCAACTGGCCACACTCTTTTTAATGCAACCCAGAATGCCATTGGCCTTTTTGGCCACAAGGGCACACTGCCGGCTCATGGCCAACCTGTCATCCACCAGGACAACCAGGTCCCTCTCTGCAGAGCTCTACTCTGAGCAGACTCATGTGGATTTATTTCAGTCAAACTGAACATCAGATGGCATACTAAAAACTCTGAAGAGAGAATCTCAGATGTTTGGGTGTTTTGGAGAAGGCCTGGGAGATGGTTTATTTTTTTGTGGGTTTTTTTGTTTTGTTTTGTTTGTTTTTGTTTCCAGTTTATGCATTCGCTTAACATAATCTGTTGGTGAAGGTTATGGACTGGATTTTCAAAGGTACTAAGGCACCTTAGTACCTAAGTGTGTCTGCGTATCAAGAAGGATTTTTTTTCCCACGGCCTTAGACAGGTAAATGCTTCAAAAGTTTGAAATCCTCATTAGCCAATATCAAGTACATAATGATTAAATACTCTGAAATCAGGAACAAAGTTCCCATCTTCTTAATTAATGACTGCTGGATAGACATGTTTTGGAAATGCAGAAGAGAGAGGCAACAGTGACTTAAGTAGGCAGTTTAGATAAGCTAGCTGCAACTTTCCTGTTCAGCTGTATAGTTGAAAGTTAGATACTCATTTTTGGGGTAAGGTATACTTCCATGTTAGTATATGAAAAATATATCTGTACATTCACATGGAAAAGAAATAGATAAAAAACTACCTATTATGACAAATTGTCATAATATAGTCTGTTACAGTTCCAATTCATCTGTGCTCAAATAATTAATGTGACTTTAAGTAACCAGAGAAATGAAAGATTTTAATGCAGTTTTAGCAGAATCAGCCACAATTTTTTACTGAGTTAATTTATCCAGTTCTCTGCTTCTCTGCAGATACATTGCTATGCAACCTGAGCTACCTAGTTTAGCGCCGCCTCACAAGAACTTTTATATTGCACACACTTGTGTGGTTCTCATGAAGGTACACTCTCTCAAGTTAATTTGTCAAAAAGAAAAAACTTGGGTTCATCTCTGCATGAAGTATGTGTGTGACATCTGGAAGTAAAACCCACATATTTCTTTCAGTCTCCACAATGAACTGCAAGTTCATCCAACATCCAGCTGCTATCCTTGAACCAGTGCATCATATATGATTAGCTGCAACTTGTACTTCATACCATTGACATGGCATCAGTTAATGGCCACATGTTTGGCGATAACCGCATTAGATTCCATTGTAATGATGCCTTTCAGTCATCCTTCTCACACATAAACCCCCACAGAGCTCAGAGCTATTGAATTTACCACTGTAATCACTGTAATACAGTTGAAATTTGAGTGGGAAACATTAAGCAACTAGTCTTAAAATATTTAGTAAGACAAACATGTATCTGACTATTCTGTGTCCACAACTAAGTATTTTCTGTATCAAATAATACTAGTAAACTCCAAGCTCTGTGACTCCACTCAGCACTGTAATTCCTTCTGTTCCCTGGCAATAGTCACAATATTTTCCTTGTTACTCCAGTCCTTAGATGAAACTTCGGGCTTCTGCCACAGAATTAGTGTGATTAAGTGATTAAGTTCCCACTTTCCATCTAGTGTCTTCTCAGCACTCAGTCATGTAGTGGTACAGAAACAGGACAACAGCATTTGAGGTAGAATATTTCTTCTGTATGCCACAGACCTCCTCTCACAGTTTCAGATACAGCATCTTTACCTTAGTCTACATAAATGCAAATTACATTACTGCTCATTAATTTAGCTAGCATTTCTTCAAATCAAAGTCATGAAATTTTCTTCCATAAACCTTACTCAACCTTGAATTTCAATGAACTGAAAAAAAATATGTACTATGGAGAGCAGTCCAATTCTCTTTCTTTGTTTTATATTTACAAGATAAGCTTTCCATATCTTCATGAAATTATAAATGCCAAGAGATAGCGTTTTCTTTTAAAATGATATTTTAATTAGTTCCCCATCCTTGTCGTCATCCTAGACAGATACACACAAATAAAATTTTATGGACCTTTTTTTCACAGGACAAAATGTCAAAGGAACATAAACATAATCATCAGGTAAGGTCATGCTTATAATGACATCCTCCTAGCCTCTGGATTTTAGGTGGTGGAACTTTCTGAAGTAGGTAGTTTTCTGTCAAAATCAGAGAAGAAAAATCTATCCAGACTTATAAAGCAAATCAGTTCTCCAATCCAGGCAAACATTTAACAAGAAGCTCCTTTACAATGTGCTATGAGAAATATCTTGTCGTTGCTTTTGTTTTGAAGCCACCAGAAATTTATCTTGGTGCTCCTTTGGTTCCTGGGTGAGTAAAGCTTTGAACAATCATTCCTCATACCTCTTCCCTATGCCACCAGTGATTTTATGAAATTTTATCATGTTCTTTATGTAGCTGTCTTTTCCACATTGAATATTCAGTTTTTCCTTCATAAGTACTTCCACATCTTCACTGAACTTTGTTGGTTCTTTTGTTTGTTTTTTTGCTTTTTATCCCCTGCTCCTTCTCCACTATGGCACTTCTAACTCTGGAAAACAAAAGCAGGATCTGAGTATTTGGGAACCACTAAACATTTGATGAACTTCTTGATGTTACTTCTTTCGACTAAAACCAGAGCCAAACATTATTGTGCATGCACTGTTTTTTCTGGCTCGTAGGCATGTCAGTGAACTCATTTGTGTGTGCTTATATCCCAGCTCTGGTTGAAACAAGATCCAGAGTGCTTACATTCTGCTGTCAGAAGTAGAAGGTCCTCTTCAGGCTTTAAAATTAATATTAAAGTTTTGAAATTAGTAAGACCATTATGCTTCACTATTTCAACCTTGCAGAATTTCAACTTGCATCCTGTAGCTGCAGCAGCCAAGAGCACTCTAAGACCAATTTACTGTTATTACAATGTGACAGATGCTGCATGTACTAGGGAGGAGAAACAGTTTAGTCTCATGCAAGTATCTACTAGTAACAAACAGAGAAAACAAAAAGCAAGCTGAAAGGTAAATCAAAGCAAAGATTAGAAAATAATCATGAGCAATCTTTAAATTCTCTGTGGCCCAGAAAGCTGTGCATTCCTTCTTTAAATGTCAGGAAGTTGCAGTTTCTTTGTAAAAGTAAATTAGTTTGCATCTGAATAATAATAGCAAGAAAAGCACATGCTTAAAAATTAAAATAATGAATACTGGGAATGGTAAAGCAGAGGCACTGCACACATTTTTCACCTAGTTCTATTTCCTTAACAGCCCTAAACGGCTGCTTTTAAACCTACTATTGTATGTTGTAATTTTACATTGATAGAAAGGGAAAATGAGTGCATAGCATTCAGTTTAATGTTAGTTCAAGTACTAATTACAGAACAACAAATAATACAGAAAGTTTAATGAATTAATCAGATATCCCAGACTAAAGGGATAAATGACATCCAAATTTGGAGTTCTGTTTAAACATTTCTGTTCCTTCCAGCACCTCTCAATAATCAGAACATACTGTTCTGAATAATTAGCAAGACAAGAACCAACCATCAGTGTTGATATAAATCATCATAAGCCCAATCAAGACAGTGAGTTACAAGGTCATAAATGAGTGTGAGAAGAGCATGGTTTCTGTTTGAACTAATTGGAGCTATAACAATTTCTAACAGAATATTACTCAGGAGTAACTCAGCCATATGTCCATCAGTATAGAGTCCAACTATGACATATTTAAGTACCTACAGTGGTCTGACCTCTGCTCTGACTTCACCACACAACTAGGTAGCTTCAGACTTAACTGCCGTCAAATGTGTTTTAAATAGGGAAGGGGGCTAGTGTTCAGACTGAAGTCATACTGAAATTAGTGTAAAAGCAGTAAAAGGAAGACAAACAATCATCCTCTTTTTATCTCTTTTCCTTACCAGCTCCTCATTTTGTAATGACTTGCTAAGGAGAGCAAACACATAAACCCATAAACCAGCTCTTCATTTCTTCTTGCCCCGTGCTGCAGGTCATCCTCTTGGTTTCATCAGTGTAGCAGTTTGCTTCTCCCTCCCCACCCCTCTCACCTCAGCTTGCACAACAGGGGTGACCCACCCTGCTTTTGCTTTGACCTTTAGCAACGCATTACAGTGCATTTGTGCTTGGCTGTGAGAGAGATCTGAGCTATGCAGCTCATGGCTGCTTTCATCTTGAAGGATGAATGATACTGCAGAAGGGGTCTTTTATCTCATTTTAAAGTATCTGAGTTAAATTCTTTATAATTTTATAATTAACAAAAGATTCCTTCTACTGAGAGAAACTACTAAAGCTTCACCCTGTGCATGAGAAAATGAACTCAGGCAACTGGTGTCTTTGTTCAAAACTATTATTAGATGAGCTGAAAGAAATTATTAAAAGTTTCTGTTACAAACAAAGCAGTCTGTAACCTACTCCAGCTTTGCAGAGCCCCTGGAAACAATGCAGCCAGTTCTCTTGGAACATCTGGGAGATGTTTGGAACATCTCCTCAGCTGGCTAGTACTGATTACCTGATTTTATACAATCTTTTTCTCATCCATTGCTAAAAGGTATCCATTGAGGAAAGAAAGAAAGAAAAAAAAAGAAAGAAAAAAAAAAAGAGAGAAAAAGAATGATTACAGAATCATTTCAAGGAGAAAAATGATAAGAAGCACAGCAATAGAGTAACTGTCTATTGTTCAAAACCACAAGCATTCAAAATCTGGGCATTCCTGATGAGAGCAAGATGTGAGGTTAGAGGATGGCCAGGTGAAACACAATGGAGCATAACAAGATTACTTTTTTCCTCTGCTCTGTACTTGTCATTTGCCAATAAGATGCTTCTTGTTGAAATTATAATTGGAATAATGACTTTGGTGCATTATGGTCTTTAAAGCTTTTTGCTGAGGACATGCACAAGATATGCTCAGTGCCTTGATTTTTTCTGTGATTCCTAAAGTATCCCCTTGCACTGCAGAGACAGATGACTCTGCTACTGAGTTGAAAGTACAGTACAGTGGCTAAAAGTACAGTACAGAAATTCGGAATGGAGACAGATTCTGCAGCTTTCACTGTTCTTATGTCTGCAATTGGATCTGAAGACCCATTCTTACTTACAGTGAGTGTTCCAAAGTTAAGACAAACACATTATATTTCACATCTTCAGCAATAATCCTTAATAATCTCTGAAGATGTTCAGTAGTAAACTAGCAATCATTTTTGTTAAGTAAACAAGATTTACAGTTTCAAATTTCTGGATCCCTACAGAATCTTTCTTTTTTTTTTTTTTTTTTTTTTTTTACAGATTATTGCTATTTCTTAGAAGAAAAAAATCAGTGAATCTATCTACATATAAGTATGATATGTATATTAACAGTAATAGCTTTATACTAATATTAATAATGTTATTATATCTGTTTTATTATATCTGTTTATTTAATGATTAAGACATGCACTGAAGACTGCAGAAGTTAAAAGCAACTGCTATATTTGTATAGAACCTGACCTAAACTCTCTGAATCTCCTTGAAATACAACCAGAGCTTCATCTACAATAAATAAGAAAAAAATATCTTTAGTCCAGTGAAAGACATGCTATCAAGCTGTGAACTTTCAGTATTCTTGATGTATGTCATATCAACTTAGAGGCAGAGAAGTCGTGAAGTGAAAAAAAGTTTTTCCTGTATATTAAATACCACAGACAAATATTTGGGCAGAGCTGCAGGAAAGAAATCCTCTTCATTCCATCCAACCTGCTGTGCCCTCAATGCAGAATTACCCTTGCACCAAACACATGAGCAATGTATAATTTTTTTTTTATTTTTTATTTTTTAACTACTGTAGATTTCAATTCTTCCCATATGAGACGTAAGATTTAGGTCAATAGTACACATCTTCTTTCAACTATTTTACATTTAAAACTCATGTTCAAACAGATGATTTAGCTCTTATTTATTTATTTACATTTACATCTAACAAGTACATTTTAAATATTTCATTTATGAGCTAAATCTCCTTGTTTTGTGGTTTTTCTTTTTGAGCAGCTACAAGATCATTATATCACTCTTTTTAAATCTTTTCTGCATCATTAAAGCTAATCTTGCATTGAAGAGTGCACAGCATTTTGTCAGTGCAGCATATTGTAATTTTACCAAATCTGTACTAATCTCCCTTAGTTTATGGCATCAGCCTCCACTGTGTTAATCAGAGCAGAACTGCCTCAGACTATAAACATACTAACTGTACTTTGGTGTATGCTACTGCACATTCTCATGCTATAAATCCTTGGTCACTCTCACTAAATCACTACTTTGTAAAAGTTTTCTTCCTTTGAGTACATTTTTTAAGTTAATTTTCCCCAAGTTTTCTATTTTCACTGTAATTCCAGATTCAGTCTCTTTATACTGCTGTCAACTGCCTATGCATATATATATGCACGCCTAAGTGTGCACATATTGGTATATTTTTATCCTTTTTCAAGTGATTAGGGCAGCAACATAGTCTATATCCTCTTAAACATCCTGCCATACCTCATTAGACAACTCCATACAAATATGTAACCTGTGCCTTTAATAACATGCCTAAATTTTTTCAGATAGTGATTTCAGTCTCCAATACTACTACAGTCTAAGCTATTCTTTCAATCAAAATTAATGTAATGAAGTAGTAGCAAGGTCTTTCTTAAAAACATATAAGTGCATAAAACAAGTTTGATTATATCTTCTAGTTTTGTAGTGCTGTAGAAAAGATGCTATGAATCAAGATTTCAACCCCTTAATTACCTTCAACAAAATCAAATGCCTTAAAAAGACACTTTAATTTTACTTCTTAAGAATGCACTGTTATGTGTTTGCCCAGGGTTTGGTTGCCTTGTTCTGTCTAGCTGCTGTTTTCAATCCTCTCTCTCCCCAGTCTCATCCATCACATATCTCATTTATCCAGCCTTGTTTCCATTGCTTCCCTTCACCGTTTTCATCATTTGTATTACTCTCTTCTTTAACTAATCAAAAAAATAAAGGAAACTAATGGAACTAATGGGGTGTTTGGTTAGAGAGACTAAGAGTGGGAAGATTCTGCCTTGGTGCTTTTCTCTTCAGGAAGAGTTCTGTTCAGCAAGTTTTGTATGGACACAGGAAACATCATTTGATTGACTACTTTTTTGTAGACTGGAATCTTCAAATGATTGTGTATGAAGTACATCTTATATTTGGTATTTCAGCCTCAATTGTGGTATTTGAAAAATAAATAAAATAAATCCTAAAATTTTAAGTTCACTCTTCAGTTTGGACTCTATTCATAATTAATTTCAAACTAAATTGCTGCTCTGATGAAAAATATCTTACGAGTCATAAGTAAACATTACTTTGAACTTAGAAGGTTCAACTAATTTACCCTGTGTTTTACCAGGTAAATATGAAACCACAGGTTAGTGTAAGAATTACAGATAGAACAAGTTAGTGGGAGCTTATGCCATTGCTTGACAGCAACTTTCCAACTCCTTTCTCCTAAGAAAATGTTTTGGAATACCTTTGAGGGACAGTTCTGCTAAAACAAATCACACTTTTGCAGACAAAATATTTATTCATTTATGGACTGAAAGATTATCTATTCTGGTATACTTATATAATGCAGTGTTTTTCTTATCTGAAGAAGAGTTTGTTTTAGATATTATATTTGAATAAGGTGATAAGATTTCTGAAATATTTTTCAATAAAATTAAAATGCAGATGACTGACATTTCCTATTTAATTGTTGCACCTTTGACTTCATTACATTTCCTGGAGCTGCAGACTGTTCAGAAGTATTTGAAGGAGAGGTTTTATTGATCTACTATGAAAGTCAAATGATTGCAGATGCCAAATTCTACAGAGTGCTTAATTCAATTAACATATTTATGACTGTGAGCAAGGAGATGATTTTGTGGAAAGAAAATAACAGATGCCAATATATCTGTGTGTGAGTACACATTACATTGCAGTAATTCAATATTATTCATCAATATAGCAAAGCAAAAACTACATTCTACAAAGACATTGTAATGTGTAAAAATGAAGCTGGTATGCTCTCTAGTACATAATTTCACTGCAAAGAGATTGTAAGTGGACTTCCAGCTCATGCAGGCAATAAATGTTCAGGTTTCTTATTCAGTTTAATCTACCTGTTTCTTACAAGTAGTTACTCCTGCTCACTTAATTCCTAACACTGCATGCTGAAGCAGGGTCATGGTACTATGTAAAGTCTTCGTAACTCCAAAATAATTAAAAGCAATGATGTTAGGAAGTGGTTTGTTACACAAGCTTCTGGTTCAGTGGTTAAAAATAAGGATAAAGAAGTTCTTATATTGCCATCTAAGATGAAATGTTTAGGCACTTCCTATTATAATTCCATACTTCGGATTTCAAAGAGAATGTCATCAGGAACTGTTTTGAGTTTCAATTTTCCTGTTTTATGTAAATTCATACATATGAAAAAAATCAAAGCACAGAAAACCAGATAGAGTCTAACATCTCAATTCATAGGAACTAAAAAGAAAATCAGGAAAGAGTAAGCAATTTGTTAACTGAAAGATTATTTTATAAACAATAGCAACCTTAAGATGTATAGTATAAATTTTTCACAATGCTGTCTTGGTCCTAAATCTAGATTAACAAGTGAAAGCAGCAAGGCAAGTAGAAAATATATATATTTTTTTAATTGCTATCTCACAAGCTAGAACCTACAAAAAGGTGTGTATAACACATTAAATTTTTCCATGTGTTTAAGCTTTTAAAGGATCAGAGTCTGTACAAATGACAAAACTGATAGGAAAAACACACAGATGGGTAAGGTCAAGAAAGAGTAAGAAAAAAACAGCAGTAACACAAAAATATGTTTGAAACAGAATGTGTGACTTTCTTCTTGCCAAGTAGCTAGTAGTAGGCAGTAGTGTGTAGGCATAATGCAAGAAACGAGGCTCGCTGAAGAATCATTAAGAGATAGGGGCTTGCTTGGCTTCTCATCTTCTAGCTTTGTCAAACGGTACATGGCAGCACTTGTCTGAGGTCACTCCATCCATAAGGGTAGTGAGGAATTACCACACTGATCCTAGGTCTTCTAAAATGCTTATTTCAGCTAGACAACCTAGCAAGTCCATCTTCATCTAAATGCTCTAGAGACAGAACAGTAGTTGAAACCAAAGAGTATGAGCAGCTGGAGCATTTTATATTGCTTTAATGTTTCTGTCTTTTTTTTCTTTTTTTTTTTTTTTTTGTCAAAATTTGTTTCATAAGCAACAAAGGTAGTATTTGTTAACCAAATCTATGTAGTCATGATTCTTGCAGCAGAAACGGTTAGTCTTCAGTATTTCCAACTATATAATTCAATTGCACCTTTATTTTCTAATTTATCTACATTTTTGAAAGCTTTTAGATCTAAACAGTTTTGGACTTTATGTGATGTCTCCCTGTGAAGTTTTCATCAAGTTAAAGGAAGAGTCAATACGTTTACTATACAATGAAATTTCATCATCTACTCGAACATGCTTTTTATCAAGTGTTGATAGTCTCTTGCAATAGGCTAGGTGAATTCTAAGCTTTTTGAAATTTAATGAAGCAGTAATCAATTTGTCCTCTTTTCTCATATCCTAGCATATCATATTTTGAGAAACATTTTCCACAACTGCACATTTTGTTATATTCTATTACTTAAGCAAGTTCAATTTTATATTACTTTGGCAAATTGCTTGATGTAGTTTAAAAGGAAGTATACAAATCAACACTTAAAAAAACCCACACACAACTGAATTATTATTATGATACTCCATTAAAAAAAATCACAGCCATAAAATATGTGGCTTTCTTCATATCAGAGTTTAAATCAATTTAATGATGCTGTAAGGTTAATAAATTGTCTATGTTAGAACCAGACTTCAAATCTCTAAATTAAGTTCCAGCCAGACTAACTTTTCATATTGTGTTCAAGAAAGCTTGAAAGAGACCATAAGTATTCTTTATTTTTGTGGAACTGGAGCTTTTATATTCTTTTCTTTCTCATTAGCAGAAATGCTTTCTTTGATCTAGCGCATAAGCACGTGTATTTCTCTTTTTAAGCATACACTCCTTTTCTACCATTCTTATGTCTTGTAAGGAAAGAAACATAGTCGACAGATCTTGTTTAATTTGTCTGCCTTACAGACAGAATTCCCTGAGTTCTATTACTACTTCAACTTTGTAAAGATACTGGTTGTGCATTTTCTTTGTTTGGTTTTACTATAGCGAAGGAACAGAAAACACCTCCCTATCAAATTATTACCACCAGTATTCAGGTCTCTTAAGTAACTTTTCTTAAAAGAATCAGCTTTAGTCCAAGCTACGCTTAACTCCTGTGTAATTCATCTCTCTAACTGGAATGAGTAAAAAAAAATAAATAAATAAATAAAAAATTGAACTATAAAGGTGAGTTAACTATTTAGTCTATTGCTTCCACTGCACACCCACATCTTTTACAGCTTTTCTTCCTTTTCCTATTAACTGCATAGTGTTATTAACCATGCCTGGACAAATTTAATTACTGTATAGAATCAGTGCCACTTCATAATTTTGCCGGTAAGCATTCTTAATGGATTTCTGTGACAGTTATTATGAAATGCCGATGACAGTTTAGCTTGCTGAATTAAAATCTCTTTCAATGAAAGTATGACTTATTCACTGGCAGTGTCTCACTTAAGACTGTAGAAACTTAGCCTCTCACCTGAATTCATTCAAAACTATCTTTTGTCTGGGTTTTTATGCACTATGAGTCAATAAGTTAGCGCATCTAACCACATCTGTAACATACAGAGATGTTCCAGCTTGTTGGATTACAAAAGAAAAAGGTTATCGCTGAATTTAGAAAACAAGTAAAAATGCTTTATCCAGTCATAAGCATGAGCATCTCAAACAGCTGATGCCTTGAAAAAAGAAATTTAATATCCACACTGTTCAAAATTTTTAAACCCAAGAAGCTTCAACAAAAAAAAAAATAAATAAATAAAAAATAATAAAACCAAATAAAACCAAATAATAAAAGAAAATCTACAGCATACTCAAAATACACTTTTTTTTTTTTTTTTTTTTTTTCCCCAGCTGGATGCAAACAAATATCAACATACCAGAACATCAAGTGAAACTGCTGAGTTACAAATGTTTCATGCGAAAAACAGAAAAAGGCTGTCAGAGACTATACTGATGTAGTGCTTCAGGGAAATCTTTGCCAACAGAGCCTCTATGGATTCTGGTCATCTTTTTCAGGAACTGACAGAGCAGAAAGTATGAATACTTTCTGCCCTTTACCTGAAGTCTAGTATCTCCACACTTGTTCGGAGAACAGATAAGCTACTAAATCAGCCAAATGGAGCCTCCATCTGGCCACATTGATAGGAGCTGTGCTACTGAGTTTCACAGCAAGTTATGCAATACTTCTACTATGTATTTTATTCTGTGATCACTGATGAATTCATTTCATTTACTCTGTTATTTGACAGCTTTCACTTAGTTCCTTCTTGCTAATACAGTGTAAGATGAGTTGACACCATAGCTATTAACTGAATGAACATAACAAACCACATTAGAAATATACTATCATTTCCTTTCCAGCATTGTGTTCTTGTTAATTTCTCTTAATAGCACTCAACAAATAAAGGGTTACTGTTTTGAAAGTTTTCAGCAACACAGATAATTCCAGTTTCTTGCAAATAACCTTTCTCATGCAAATAAACAGGCACCAGATATATTCATGATAAAAATTTTCACTTTTTAAACCCTTTTTTCATCAAAGAAGCTTCTTTAATATTTGCCTTTAAAATAACTAGCAATTACTTGTTATAAACATCCTAGAACAGTTAGCATTTTTAAAATATTTATTTACTACTAGTAGTATGACTGCATTAAGCCAAGTCACTTAGTAATTTTTTTCTTCTCAGAATGTAAAATTCCTCCTCTAGACATTTATTTCTAAGAATGAGCATGCACTCTGTTTATAAATTATAGAACAGGCTAAAAAAAAAAAAAAAAAAACCAAAAAAAAAAAAAACCAAAACCAAAACACTTTTGAGTTAGAGGCTTAGGAATTGCTTATATGCAGAACAAACAGAGCACAGAGGTTACATAGCAAGGTCTTCATATCCTCATACACTAAACTGCACATGGCTACTGGGAGAAGGAAAATTTTGTTTTTTATTCTTGTTTTTGTTTTTTTGTTTACTTAAACTTTGGCCACAGCCTGTAAAAAAGTGGTCATGATTCATGTCCAGAAATGGACTGAATCCAGCAATGAGAAACACAGTCTATTTCCTGTTTTCTTTCTTTTTTTTTTTTAAATTAAATGATAAGCCTAATCTTAAAACATGCATGTTTGAATACTATTCAAACATATACATCTTCACCCTAAAATCTATAGGAGAGTCACTGTCAAGCAAGAATATTTGCAGATGAGAGTACAGCAGTCCTTCCCAAACTCACTATTTTCTATCACCTTCATCTCAATCTCATGCAGAAGACTATGCAATCAATCACCTCTGTTCACCTGCCTGATCTGGGCTGGCTTCCATATCAGAGAGTTTGTCTGCAGGAGAAACAAGCAGATAGGAATTGTACAGCTTTCTATTCAATTAAAAGAACTCTCTTACTACAAATGAGAACAAAAATGAGGAATGAGTGGAACAAAACAAACAAACAAACAAAATAATCAGAGCTGACTTCTGTCTCCAGGTAACATTTGTGGATACAACAAACATTTAACAAATTGAAAGGGTGAGTTTCTTCTGTTAGTTAACTGCTGTCTAGTCTACTCTGGTGGCTCATGACTCCCTCCAGAAGCACAGCCAGCTATGCTGTAGATAAAGAAAGTGAGTGCAAACTCCCAGATCAGATTTCTATTAAGCTTTATTCAGACAGAGGACAACACCCTATCATTAATAAACTCTTTTCACTGTCACAATATGCAGATGGCAGCAATTCTGGCTAAGATCCTACAAGAAGGGAAAATCAAATGTATGAAAAATCAAAAACAAGCTCTCAGGATATGATGTGACTTCTATATTATTGCACAAAACAGACACAGTCAGCATAAGCTGATGCTGTTTTCCTGCTTCCCCCCCCCCCCCCCCCCCCCCCCCCCCTCTTTTTCTTCTCCTTTCCCAGAGCTAACACCAAAGTACACTGGAAGTAGATATGACAGGAATAGCCATGGGAAGATGTAACCCAAGATGCTATTCATTTCCCCGGAAAGGTATTCTGCTAGTCCAAATGGAAACTAAGGAACAAATATGAATAATGGTTTGCCCCTTGTTTTTGGGGAATTCTATGTTGGTCTGTAACTCACTTGCCGGTGTTACTAGAGTCTGACCTTAACACATCACTCATGCTCAGCACTCCAGCCCTTTAATTTTAAGAATATCTGCAGACTTGCAATCAAAGTTCAATTAAATTTTCACATGGATACTACATGGTTGCTGTGATTTCTAAAACTAATTTAGCCCAATTAAAAAAGCATTAACAAGACATATGTAAAGTGAATAGATAAAGTACTGGAATAGGCTCCCCAGGGAGGTGGTTGAATCACCATTCCTGGATATGTTTAAGAGCTGTTTGGATGTGGTGCTCAGGGATATGATTTAGCAGAGGGTTGTTAGTATACTCTGGTTAGGCTGCGGTTGGACTTGAAGATCTTCAAGGTCTTTTCCAACCTATATTCTATGATTCTATGATCCCTTTAAGATTTTCTCTATGATGGTTTCTGCTTGGCTGCTTTCAGTTTTCTGCAAAAAGGGTCACATCATGTAAGCTCTTGCTTCTGTATGTGCGGCTTCCCGCTAAAAGTTGCAATAGAACACATAATGTCATGCAAAAAAAGAGCTTTATGTCATAAAATTCTCCTTCAAATTCCATAATTAAAAGTGTTTTTGGTTCTCCCACTTGGCCTTAATCATTTGTTCTCGTGTTCTTTTCTGTTGGCATCTGTAAGCTATTAACATTACTGCAAATTATATGCCAAAATGAGTGCTTGGAAAGTTCTAAACACCTTTTTATCCAGGCTTTTATAGAGTAAAAACTATTCATTGTCATGACTCCTTAAATTCACGCATCTTTTAAACTTCAGGAAGAAGCAGCGAGTAATTTAAGATACACCTTAATGCCTTTGGCAAAGGGCAGTTAAGAAGATGTGTTTCTGATACTATTCAATGTTTTACTGGTATTGCACCATACTGAAACAAAGACATCATTAATTAAGTTAATAAATAACAAAAAGATAAACAGACTTAAAAAAAAATCCCAAAGCTCACATGCAGAAAAAACTCTTCTGGAACTGTACTGTGATTCTCTCCAAAAGGCAGAAGGCAGAATATTCACAATTCCTGTTTCTCTTAGCTGTGCTGATGCTTAGTAATAAAACTGCTAGCTGATGCACACACACACAAACACACACAAAAAATGTGAAAACTTATGTTGTGTGTCATTGTTTATGATTTTTGGTTACTGGTATTTGTGAAGGACAGAACTGTTTTTCTTTTGTTGTCTCAAAGTTTGCTTCATGAGGCCTTTCTGATTATAAGACTCTGACTGGCAACTGCTAACTATCTAGGAGGGTGAATGGTGGGTGTTATTGTGCCACAGTACCTCTGCTTATGATTGCAGAGATAAGCAGAAACAGGACTAGCAGTCTTCTTCAGGGTTGCTGCTCGAAGGAGCTGACCACTGCAGAAGGTGATAATGCTTGTGTCTGGCAACAGAGGCCCCCCTCCTTGCTGGCTTGTCTGTGGGCCAGGAATGTCACAAAAGCTGGTTTTAAACCATTTTACAAAGTGTGTTTGCCTGCTTGTTTGGAAGTTCAGTGTTTGCTCGAGATAGATTCCCAAAAATGCTGAGCTGTAATCTTCAAACTTCAAAGAAGAAAGAAAACACCACAGAAATGGGGTATAAAAGGCCCTCACTAAACTGGGGACTTTGGAGACAAACTCCCAAAGATAACTTTGACGGAGAATTCCCTGAGGGGAAAACCTTGTCGGAAGAACCCCCGAGGCTGGCTTGCTGTAGAGCTTCCTGGCTTTCTCCCATCCTCCGCGGTGATTGGTCAAGTTCCTGAGATCAACGGACCTACTGTGTAACTTGCCGGACCCACGGTGGTGACTATCTCTTTTGCTTTCTGTAGAGACTCCTTGCTTATATTTCCTACCTTTCCTATCACCTACCTTCCCTTCCCCATCTCCCTAAAATGGCTACGACTTTAATAAACTGTTTGGACCAACATTTGAACCGTTGCTTCTTAATCTCCAAAGAAATGCTGATTTAGTGGTGGCTAGACTTTATGTGAAGTCCAGGAGAGGTGGAGTCAAGCTCCACCCCTTTCAGGAGCACAGCTGAATTACTTTCACCTATGCTCCCACAGCTGACCCGACACTTGCCTCAGCTGATTAATCAGAGGTTCAGACTGTGATTACCAGTTTCCCATACACATGTGTTTCAATATTGCCTACTTCATCCTAAGTCCCTTGAAAAACTACGTATCTCAGAGGACTTTGCGGTCAGAGATAAGTCACGGGAGGAGGACATATATATAATCTCGCTGCCAGGTGAGATCTATCATGGGTTACCTAGACTTACCTGTGCCTGTGACAGGGGGTAGCCACCCCATAGGGCCCCCAGCCCAAAAGGGAAGGGAAAAGGGGAATGGGAAAAGAGAACAGTGGTGGCAATCTAAGGAGGAAAACTTATTTTACTAAATATGATATCGGAATACAAGATAACACAATATAATACAATATAATTGAGGCTAATAAGTTGAACAAAGCAGAGAGAGAGGGCCCCCAAAAACCAAGAGCCCTACTGTGAATGCTAGGCAACACGGCTGGAATGCTTCCCACTCTCTGACAGTCTGAGAGAGAGAGCTCCATCCTGGGAGCAAGATTATATGCATGTCCTCCTCCTGTGATTTATCTCTGACCGTGAAGTCCTCTGGGATATGTAGTTTTCTTCTGAGAGCTGAGTATTCGGGACAGTGTTATTCCATGGAACTGGAGTATGAACCTTTTAATGATCCATACTGCACATGATGTTATGATGTGGAATATTGACAGCGACATTACAAAACCATGACACATCTCTATCCCTTACTTTTCCTAGGAGACATTCATATATTTATGCTCACCTTCTGTATTGGGAGGAAACACATTTACATGCACAATCCCAAAAGCACGCTCTCTAGTGAGTGTACGTAGTGCTTAGATCAAGTCATTAGCATTGGCTTTCTGTCACACTGCTTGGGGTTGTCAGCCTTAAGAAATGACCTACTAGGTCCATGTTACTCTGCATTTTCATTCTGGCTACTCTTGTCCCTGTGTGGTATTACAACTCCAAAAAACTATTGTGGATGTGTGAATGTATGCGAGAGGAGGTAAGCATGAATATGTTAGGTACAAGATGGAGGATTCTTGTCTAAGTGTCTGAAATGAGTGAGGGCAGTGTTGCACTTCATTAAAGCAGTGCTTTTAATAGCATAACACTGCAGGTATATGTAGAGCAAGTGTAGTACATAAGCAGAAGGCACTGAGTTTGTAAAGCTGTCTGTGATAGCACTGAGGGTGGGAGTATTTTATGAGGTACAGTCTTGCCTACCCCTCCCGCTGGGAGTAGATATTCAGACATGCAGCTGGGTTTGTTTTGGAAAGTACAAGATGGATCACAGCAAAATAGAAAAAAATACAGTATTTGCTCAGAAGAAAATAAGTGTAAAATGTAGGCGGTATGGGAATGAGGATCTGGGACCAAACTGAGGAGCTAAGGTGTAAGGTGTAGTTGTATTTTTAGCATTTTCCTTACTGAGAACAGCTCACCACCAGGCAACTGGGATATTCTTTTGACTAGAAAAAGCAATGTGAGATTTGAATCCAGCAGATGGAGGAGGGAACAGATGCTACAGTTTCAAGGCAAGTGCTCTAACTACTGTAAGAAAAGGAGACTACTTGCTCCTCTTATAGCTACAGAAAAATAAAAGCTACTGTCTCCTGTTTAGCTTTTGGAAGCACCAAAGATAAGCATGTAATTTCAGAAGACAGTTTAGGTTTATGAAGCCAATGTGTTATTTAAGCTCAAAGTGCTTATGCTCTAGGAGGGCCAAGATTTAACAAAGCCCAGTGAAATTACTGCTTCTTCTGACCACATTACAGAGCTCCCTCCTCAGCCCATTACTTCCTCAGTTAGCTACCTCTACACAAACACTAGGGCTTCACTGGCTACTGCAGCTTCGCTGTAGTGGCCAAATATACAGAGTTTTCTTGTAGCTCATTGTATCTCCAGAAGACTGCTTTCTGTCACAAACAGTTAAAGAAACAGAGGTTATTAACATCCAATAAGTGTCCCCTTCCCAGTGTCCATACACAGCTGTCATAATCAGCCACGAACAATAAAATGGTAGACCAAAACAATTTCTGTTTCTCACTGATGTAATGACAGAATTATACTTTGCAGCAAAATAAATATTTTATAAAGCTTTACTTTTCTAATAAAGAATAACATACATCTCAAACCACAGAATAGTTAAATTGGATAAAACTTACTTTGTTTCATAGAGTCATTCATTCATCTTAAAGTATCTTAATTTAGACATTAAAGCAGATAAATGTGATAATTTATACACAACAAATAAACACAGCAAGCCCTCAGTATTGCTTCTAGCAGGGCAAGGCTGCACAACTGTTATTATCTTTGGGTTTTTTCCTTCAAATTTTTATAACTGGAAAATACTTTTGGCATAGCAGCCCATAAAGCAATGATTGTTGTGTTACCTGGACATAATTTTGTTCCATCTTGTTGATTTTTTTTTTTCTTTTTCCTCAAGTGTTATAGTTAATTTTTGCACATGGATCAGAAACTCCTTGGTCTCAAGAAGACAAGTGCTGAAAGTGCATTGATTTGAATGGATTCTTTCTAATATTCACCCCTCAAAAATATGGTACATTTAAATGAGACACTCCGACCAAAAATCTTGCACATATAAAACAAAGTTATTCTATGTTTAAGATCAAAGTAGGAGAAGCAAAATTTAAACCTCCAGGAAAGAGAGTATTGACTAAAGTGATCAAGAACTGTAAGTGATTCATTAAGTATAATTGGGCTGGTGCTTCTCAAGGACTTGTCTTAGCAGCAGATCCACCTTGTCAAGAGTCCAACTACATCTGTAGGATTCGAATGCAAATTACTCTCTAAAGGTTAACATATGCATCATCTCAACTTCTCACTGGATACTCAGCACTCAGTGTATTATTTTGAGGATGTTTCATTCCTTCTGTACAAATGACAGATACAAAGGGGTTATGAAAAGGAAGGCAAGAGAAAGCGATTATTTCATGCTGGCTGTTAGATAAATTTCCAGAGCTATTTACTTCAACAGGCTTTCCATTTACTATTTACAATCTGTCACTTTGTTTTGTGTATCTGATCATACTTTTCCAAGTTGAAAAACATGTATGTGCCTGTGTACATACTCATACATGCATACACACACACACCTACTCACCGATGAACGCATGCACACATTGTTTTGTATTACTTAGCAAAGATTAATTCAGTCTGTTCCACTGCAGAATTTCAAATGATTTTACAAAAACTGACCAATAAAAGCCAATGTATTCACTAGGACAGACTTTCAGATTTCATTGTTCCTGTACCCATTTCAGCAGGTTTTCACTTTATTTTCTATATCCTTAGATCTAGCTACTGGTCACTGATTGAGGAAGGGTCACCTTCATCATAAAGATGAAAGCAAATCTATATGAAGCCTATCAGCAGGATTGCTGTTAGCCAGGAGGAACTGTTACATTAGTTTTCCCTCTGAAAGTTTATACATCTATTTCTGTCACAAGAGAACAGTGGCTCTGTTAACAGCGAATTGCATTCAACAGGGAGAGAATTTGCTCCTATTTTTGCCATGAACATGGCATTTCCAGGCTTTTTTTTTCTTTTTTTTTTTTTTTTTTTAACCCCAGCAATAACACAGGATCAAATGCCACCCTCAGGGAAATGCATTTTAAGTTAAACAAGCAAATTTCTGGCTCCTTATTCCTCTTATTTTCTTATAGTCCGGAGGAAAGGAAAAATCTTAACTATTCTTTCTGCTTTGCTTTAATTAGGGTGCTAACAGGTCTTCTAAAAAAATAAAATTATAAAACAACAAAACAAGTAAATGAGGTTTCTCAAAACATTTTATTTTTTTTTTCCTCAGCTGTTCTCTTTCCTCTTACACTGATTTGGCAATACTTTGCTCTATTGATTCTTCTATTATTTTTTTAACTACATGGCCCCATTTCTTAGAAGAAACAGATGCACTTAGGGCCATAGCTGGTTTCAGATTCTTCAATAGAAGTGGGGACCTAAATTCAGCATTTCTTTTCCCAAATCCTGAGCTGTTTCTTATGTCAGTGAACTGAAATTCATAAAGAAACATCTGAACGCCAAAAGCTGTAACAATCGAGCCCTATTTATTTTCCTGTATATAAATCTAAGGAAATAATACAAATGAAAAGAAACATTATTAATACAACAGCTAACTATACTATCTCCATACAAATGGAAACCTCAAGTGTTTTTGGTGAATGAAACAGAAGAGCAGTGACCCCTGAAATGATTCTGTTGTTAAGGCAGCTAAAATCAAGAATAAATTTGTAATGCATTTGTGAGGAGAGTGGTATGGCTGATGTGCAGCATAGCTTAATTTGGTTCTTCAGGGCAAAACTGCGTCCCACCAGCATTGGCCAGCTCCATCTCAATCTTAAATAAATTAAATTGCCATGAATGGGGAAGTGAACTGTAAAATCTGACTAAGAATTTCCAACAAAAGATTTGATTCAGATAATAAAGAAGAGGAATTGGAACTAAGCTGGATATGAAACTTTTCCCAAGTAATTTGTATGTAAGATTTTTGTTTGCTGTTCCTTTTGTTTTTGTGTTGGATAATTTGTTTCATTATTATTATTTTTATTTTGGGTTAAATGAATAGGACAAGTTAATCTTTAGGGCTGTAGGTCATAGAGTAAAATAAGTTCGTTTATTCAATAAGACAGAAGACAAAATTTATGGCTTTCTTGACAACTGTTCTACAGCATAAATCAATAACAACTGAGAGAATGACACACATCTACAATCAGTGATGCTGAACAGTAACACAAAAACTAATTACAAAAGAGAAAAGTCATAAAAATGTTCCTTTTTCTGTATTGCATCAGTGGAGAAGCTATCTGCTGTTCACAGAAGCTTCCTTTAAGTTATTATCTTATGGACTGTAAGATCATGTATTTTTAACTGAAACTGAAAGCATTAAAAGGACAACCAGTGAAATGATATTTCTTCTGTATGATCACTAGTGTTCTGCAAAACAGTAATATCATTGTCAATATATTCACATTGCAAAGGAAAAAAATGTAAGATTTGTGACTATGTTAGCATTATTTCCTTCTGTCCTCTCAGCCTCCAGATCTCAGGAGATTTTCTCCTGGCCCACAAGAAGGAAAAAGGAAGGTAGATCCCCGAGTTCCAGAGCTATGGGTGTGGACCAGTTTTCCTGGATGATCTGCTCTGGATTGTTCAAAAGAGAATACTCACAAGCTTTACAATTATGTAATAAATGTGTGTGCTTGTGTGTGTGTAAAATGGATGTATACATATAATAACTGTACTTCTTGGACACTTTATTCATGGCTCAGGATCTTCTGGAAATCAAAATCCTCTTTTCCTCATGAAACCTATTGAGTTCTTGCCAAAAATGAGGAAGACCACTATGTGATATTTCCTTATGATCCTTGAACAGAACACCTTTCCTGCCATTGTCCTCTTGTAATAATAAGCCTCAGTAAAAGCTTCCCAATCTTAAAAAATCTTTATTAGGTATACTACAACATATATTTCTGTTAGTTCTTAGAAAATCTTTTATGAAGACAGTGTGTTGTTTCTGGTTTTGTTTGCCCTTTCTTGCACTTTTTGCTTCCAATATAGAAGATGGAAGGAATATTTTGCAGTGGACATATTTTACAGGATGTTTTTCTTATAGTTATTACTTTTCATGCCCTTTCAATTGATGGTGCATGAGGATATACCAAATTTTATTTTTGTTTTTAGTCTCAGCACTATATAACAGTACAGTGTGAAATAATTATTTCTGGGAGAACAGCACCTTTGTTTTTTTATCCAAGTGTAAACTCTGTAATGAAAAGAATATTAATTGAGCAGCTAAAAGTCCAGGAGGCACTGGAGATAAAAAAAAACAAGTGACTTTATAAATCTCTGTGGATGTGACTGCTATAATAATCCTCTAGAACTGAACTGAGGTAACTTCTCCATTTAAATAGGCTGGTTTAATGGAATGGGAATTGTTATGGCCAAGAGTGCCAAGCTGAAGGAGGTTTGGAGGGCATCCCTCCAGGGCAAGAATAATATTGATGATTAAAATAGATTGTGATAGAAGCTAGAAATTACTTACTAAAAGATATAGGCCCCTAGGCTAAGAATAAGTGTGGTATTATTCAGCTTAATCAGATTAATATCAGAAATATCATCTATATTTTAACTGTATTATATTTGACAGGAACTGAGTACATGATTAAGTAAATCTTTGCTATCTCTGATGGCTTTTGTCTTGTGATTTATATACCACAAAAAAGAGAAGCATGTCCCAGAATTCGGGACACAGGGAAAATGTATGAATAGAGAAAAAAGTCTGAAAGCGGAGAATACGACTTACTCCACGTTTCTCATTCAGAAGAATAGATAGATTTTTGAAGTCAGAATAATCATCTAGCCTGACCTTTCTATTACTACAGACCACAAAATTTCACTTTGTTACCCCAGCGGTAAGCCAAATTTTTCTTACTAAGGAGATTAAAAAGTAGTCATGTTTTTCAAAGTAATTGAGGTATTTGAAAGGTAGGCATAAAAACACTGGTACACAGTTGGTACTTCTTATGTTTTTTCAGTATAGGTTGACATTCAACAACTTGGCTCTGCTTTCAAGCATGTCAGTAGGCTGTAACAAGCTATTGAAGTTCCAGTGTACGTACATGGTCATATGCAAGTCACAGCAATTTTAATGTTTCTAAACATTAATAATAGTACAAGGAGAAGAGGAGCATTATGACTTTACTATCTAGTAAGGAGTTAGTATTTCTTCCAGGACTGGATGGGGGTTTATTTTCTTAATTTAAACATATCTGAAACACGTACTGATATTGGACTCTTCTAACTTCTTAGGTAGTTATAGAATTCCACTATTTTATACACCTACTCTGAAAACCTTCTGGATGTAGTCCTGTCATTTTTTTTTCTAAAAAGCATTATAGAAGAGCCATTCTTTCTTAAAAAGAGGAAAAGTATCACACTTTCTCAGAGAACGTATTATGGGCCATCATTGATGATATGTTAAGAAATATTAAATACATCTTCCTACTTATTAACATGAAAAAAATTTACATATAGTGATTTGTGAAATAATAAAAAAGAGGAAAAGATCTGTCGTTCTCAAAGACATTAGCTTTTCAGGTGTTATATGTAAAAAGTTTGAAGGAAAACTTATAATTAAGTTTTACTTTAGCTTTTCTCTATATTTTAATTATCAAATTGTATTTTTGTTGCACAGGAAAAGAAAAAAAAAAAAAAAGTTAGAGAAGCTGAACAAAAAATGCCAGAAACAAATACACTTAATTGCTTTTAAATTCCCCATTTCACCACTATATTTCCTTATCTCATAAAAAACATACTTTGAATTTCCTGGTAAACCTTATTTAATTGGCAGAACGGAACACACCTGCATTCAAGGATTCACTCAGAAGATATTTTAACAATATCAGAAGTAAATACTGTTACCTACTTCATATAATCAACTAGTAGAAAATAGTTCAATAGTCTGGCACTAACTTTTTAATCTAGAAGGCCAGTTCAACTCAAATATAGCTGGGAGACTAGATTCTTTAAACCAGTGTCCTTCTCAGCATTGTTCAATGTCTGATGGTTACATCACCACTTCCATTTTGTTATCTGTTAGAGAAACATGCATGAAAGTGATTACCTTCGCTTAAGGTAATAACTCTAGGAGAACCAACTACAACAAGCATAAAAAAAACATGAAGTTTTGCAGGCCTTATGCATTATTGCTAATTTAATTAGCTCCCATTTACCCACAAACACAGCTTGACAGATATATTCTGTTGTTTATTATGTCAATTATCACCTTGCAACATGGTGCTTACTAGGATTATCTAATCTGTTGTAGATGACAGTGTTCCTAAGTGGTGATATTCAGTAATGTATAAGGATTACCAGAGCTCGTCCCTGCCAATTCTCAAGTTCTGCATTTATGAGGTTACAGAAAAGACTGCAGTTATTGACAGAAATGCCGAAAATTAGTCCAGAATGACTTGGAGATGTCCCTGTAGAGGCAGGTGAGAGCTTCAAGTCAACAACAGATTCAAAGCCAGTTTTTCAGAAGTTTTGGTTTAGCTTTCTGCAGGGAGAAAACAAACAAACAACAAAAAACACATTATAAAGTGCATATATTTTTCTTTTGTTTCAAGAAGCAATGTCAAACAGGCATAATAATTCTGTTCCATGTTCAGAAAAGCCCAGTACAACTCAAAACCTCCAGTAGTCATATATTCTAAGATGCAAGAAAAATCCACACAAGCGTAGTAAAAGTCTAATGCTGATACTGACCCTCCCTGATTATCAGGAAAAATTACAGTCTGACCAGAGGGCACATAAATGTAAACATCACTACTTTAGCTGTCAGCACTCAACAAATAAAACATTTAAAGTAGTCTTTTGTTTGTCTTCACTTCTCTCCTGACAGACTCACTTCATTGCTAAATGGGTGTACACAATTCACTGTGTAATTCACATAAACAAACTTCACAGTAATGTATTTTCTTTTTCTTATGGCCACGTGCTTCTCTGCACTGTCATGACTGGTGACAAATAGTGGGTCGTCTTTTCAAGGTTCCAAGACCAGGACTTTCAAAATGCTAGAATAAGCCTCATAGGTGCCTTGTTGTGTCTCTTGGTGTTACATTTGTAACACAGAAGGGATCACTTTTGCCTGTACATAAACACATCACACAGTGATCCAGCTGCATTTAGAACCAGAATGTAAATTCTGACACAGCAGCAAGGATGCTACCATCACTCAGAAAACCTTATCTAGGGCTCTTCAGATTAAATATTTGCGTTATTAACCCAGTAACTCCCCCAGAACTCCTTAGAACTGGAATGCAAAGAGCTTCTGGGCTGTAGCAGAATTTATTCTTTTGTTTGTTTGTTTGTTTGTTTGTTTTGTTTTGTTTTGTTTTGTTTTTTCAGATTGTGTTCTCATACAATTCTGAATAGAAATCAGTATCTGAATGGAACTTGTCCATACACACAAATCATACTATTTTACTTCAAAACAAGCTATTATACAGACTTGTGTAACACACTTTGAAAAATGTTTTGGTGTTTGTTTGGTTTTTTTTGGGGGGGAGCATGGGGGAGTGGGAAATTAAACAAGGATTTTATGTAATATAGCTAGAGATACACTTGATTGATAATCAAAGAAGACTGTTCACCATGATATTTCTCTGAATTTTCTATTAGGTGTAAACAGAATGTATGCAAAAAGCTTATTTACCAGAGATGAAACAAAGACATCACACAATCTGAACTGAGAATTAGCGTTTTCAGGAAATGAAGGGCTTCCTGAATAATTAGCATGCAGCTGCTAATCACTCTGCAAATTGTTGTTACAACCAGACATAACCTTGCTAACACAAATGACTAGAAATTACTTCAATTGATTGCTCACTTTCAGTTCCTTGTAAGAAAAAGATCTTCAAGAACAGTTATAAAAGAGAAAGACCTAGCATAGAACTCTTCATTTTCCAGCTATTTTAGTCACTGAGTTTATTCTCAGGCCTGAGGAAACAGCATCTGAGTGCAACAGCTAATTCCTTTGGTATTCAGCCTTTTACCAGGTATAGAATACGCCTTTACTTCTGTCATGAGATTCTCCTTTAAATTTTAATTGAAATTAAATGAAATTCTAATATCTAGAAAGAATTTTTAAATATACATAAAGAGAGAAAAAGAAAATCTAATATCTAAAGTTTAACGTTACCATCTTTCCTTCTTCTGTTCCCAGATAGATAGCCCTAAAGAAAATGTGAATCCACTGCTGCATTTAAATTCCATCTGGAAACTTTAGGAAACAGATGAGTATTTTTCATTGAAATTCCTATTAGGGATATTGTCAAAGAAAAATAAGCAGAGAAAAATGATTTGGGGCATTCAATTTTACCCTGAATTGTGTTTGTTTACTATGCTTTGCTTACAGTATATTTTTATTTAATGTAGCACCTTTTATCTACAGAGACAAGAAAAGGGCATGAGAGGGGAATCAGCCTGCTTGGGGGAAAAATGTTAACCTTTTTTCCATGACAGTTTTTAAAAAGAGAAGGAGTCAATGAGGCACAGAAATATAGCTAGGCTCTCTCAGATGGTAACCATGATACAGAAAAATGCCCTTGCACCAGAAGTGGTGTGAGCCTCTTAAGGGTCAGAGAGAAGTTTTATGAGCAAAGGCAGGAACATTAGAAAGCATTAGATGTGGTTTCCCTTGCCTATACACTAGTTTTATTCATTTTCCCTTTGTGCCAATCAGTGCCATTTGGAATGAACATTAAGAGCTCACTGGTACTTCAGGGGCTTCTGCTGGTTTGACACTGTGTCCATTAGTCACTAGGCCTGGGGAAAGCCAACCAGCAAACATAAAAATCAGCAGAATCCTTTATCTAACATTCAGATGAACTTTAATTTGTCCATTTTAAACTAATTTCAAGACAATGGTAAGTACACCAAAATAAAGTATTTTCTTTCATTTAATGATTGTTTTGGGTAAGATAAGAGCATGGATGTTAATTTTAATAGCTGCCTTTAGAAAAACTAAATGGTAACAGTTCATTTCAGAATAAAAACACCTTGTGCCTATTTAGTTTATCAGTTATTTGTAGGAATCAAAACCAGAAAACACATTAAGCTAAATAATTATATTCTAGAGCAAAGCATAACTTTCCTTAAGCTTGTCTTAAAAATGAAGCATATCTGTTTTCTACACACAAATGCATTCCACATCAAATCAGAGCATAGCAAAAACCTAGACTCATATATTTTGATACAGTTCTTTCTAATGGAGTTCCAATGAAACATGCATTGAAATTTTTAGTCTAATTAAAGTGACTTGATGGCCTAAAACAACTGGCCAGTTTCTCCTAAACAAACAACTCAGAACATTTACTTAGCATAAGAAGTAGATAACAGATGTTCCATGCAGCGGTCAGAATCTAGCAATACAGTATATAAAGACAAACCTAGAAGGCCAATGAGCTCTCATTGAAGCACAAATGGACAGATAACTTGTTTATATATAGCTTTTTATACACTTCACATCAGTGAAGACATATTATATGGATTTTAGATATTGGCAAATCAGATTAGGCATGAAATGTCAAGTGAATAGTAGCAAGTTAAGCAAGCAATGACTGCCATTCCCCCAACAGTTGTGAAACTTTCCCTTCTGAAACATAACTGTTGCAATCTGGTTTCTGTCTCAGAGTACTAGTAGATTAAGAAGCCTATCCACTGACAACTTACTTATTTGCACTTGACCTCAAACACTTTTTTATAAATTATTTTTCTTGCCTTTCTCTGAAAACTGCCATAAAATTTCTCACAATTTTTTTTATAGTACAGAAGAAACACTGTTTAAGAACAAAAACATGAGTTTAAGGACAATTCCTTTATTTAAATTATCTAGGCAGAAGATTATTCTCATCTTTGAAACAAGAGATTTAAATAGCTAAATACGTTATTTCAGTCTCAGCAATATCAATAAAGCACGCTAAGAACTATAAACTTGATTCTCTGGTTATGGATGTCTTTAAAGCACCTTCCAAAGGAGTGTCATCAGGCTGGGATTAAGATTTGGTTCCTCCAGTAACTTTGATTTCCTTCCCAGCTAATCCTCTTTCCATTACAATGGTCTAGATAATGTAACAAAATCAAAGCAACTGCCTTATGCACTTTATTCTCTCTGGAGTTTGCCTCTGATGTTTTTTTTTTAACATGTGCTTTTTTCTTCAATATGGGCAATTTAATAGTCTGTGGTAAAACCTTTCTCCTCCACTTCTAATTTATGTCATATAATCAAGAAACTCAATTGGAACTACAGTCTGGGCTGCAGTGGAGATGATATCAGAGTTAAAAGATTAGATCAGCCTGACCTAATTCATCTATTTGTCTTTTTTTTCCCCTTAGTTTATCAGTGTCCAAAATAGAAAATGGCATAAAATTGTCACTTCAGTGCTTTCAAAATTACATAGAGATAATTAGGCTTAAGAGAAATACAGTGTCAATATAGGAGGCAGAATAAAGCACATTTGGATAGTGATATGTTAATATTTTTCTTAAGAGTAGCAAGATTTTATGTCAGCTGAAATTTTCAATGCCTTATCCAAGGCTATTACTGGTAGCTAAGGGCATGTGAGTTCTAACAGATCTGTTGGATGCACCAGAATCAACAGAAATAAGCAGTAAACAAACAAAGATGAAGCCAGGCTGACATTTCACAGTCTTCCATCTACTTGTTAGAAGATGAAAGCTCTTCTCAAGACATTTTCCCTCTTTTGACATCATGACATGACAAGGATTTGATGAGAACAAGTATTTAAAGACAAGATAGCAAGGTTAACAGATCACAAATACAACTCCTTTTCTTACACACAAATATAGAAAATATCTTTTTTTTTTTTCTTTTCTTAGGGAAGATATGTTTGTTGCAGAATAAATTTTATTATGTTCTTTACCTATTTAAAATACATTAAATATCTTCCTTTAAATGTCTACAATTCATTTGTGGGCAAAGTAATAGTGATAAACTTCTGGCCCCATGCTAAGCAAGGAAACACTTATGAAGAAATAGGCTGCAGCCTCTAAAGGATTATTTTATGCTTCCACTTTATATTATAAAAAGTATTATTTAACCACACTCAAAATTGCCAGGGACTGTTTTGTCATAAAATCTTTCCAAATATGCAAATAGAAGGGTGAAGGGAAAATAAAACTGACAAGACACATTAAATGTGCATTCCAGTGTGCTCTTGTAACTGACAGACTGTAGTCTGGCCTAAAGATTTTTGCCTCCTGCAAATTATAAAGTGAGAACCTATTAAGAAGACCCTGAGCTCTACCCATCTTATAGCTTTGCATATGTGCTAAGATGGGTATTTTTGTCAAAAGTAAAAATCTGCTAATTATAAGCTCACAGGACAAAACAAATCCAATTAAATCCCTTATTCTTCTACTCATTTATTTCTTTATTTAGATGTTTACATTTCTCTCTTCTTTATTCTCTCTCCACAAATATGTGTTACTGTTGGTCAGGTGTTCAGCATCAAGACAGGAGGATGGAGTGTTTGAGGTTGTTCCTTAGGAGGCCACAAGGCCATCACACCATCAAACTTCTCTCAGAAACCTACAGGTGTCTAAAAATTTGTCACCTGTCTCACCACTGTTACCAACATAACAAAACCATTAAAAACTCATCCAAAACTTAGCAAACATATTCCAAAAAACAAATGTCTTTGGAAGGTTTGTTGGTTACATTTGTTGGTTTGTTTTCCATGCTTGCTTCATTTCCAGGTTTAAGTAGTTATCTAGTTCTGCAAGTCTTTCTTTATTCATAAGCAAGGAACACTGACAAACCTTGTTAGTTTTGTTCAAAACTGCTAGAAAGGCATCCTAAAACTTTTCATCCACACAGTCTTTCTGTGTCAGAAAGTGGATGAGATTAGAACTTCTCTCACAAATTTCAGAAGCTTTTAAGGGCATTTTGGAAAGAACACAGCCCCTGTTCTGAAACAGTGAACAGCCAAACGAATAACTATTTCTATGGGAAAGGCAGTTTGGTTTAGTGAAGCAATAACAATTGTACTGAAATTATTGCAAAGAATATGAGTATTGAAAAGCCTGAGGGACAGTGAAATACCCTGTACATTTTATTAGAGGTATTTTGCCAGCCTGGATGTGTCCATTAGAGTGCCCAGCATCAACTACCTTGTTTTTTGTAAAACACTGTATGCAAAAAAAGTAGTTCAGCTCTTGATCAAAAACACTGAAAGAAGCAGCATTCCACTCATATTTCAAAATCTTCATCCCTAAATTTTGCACACTTCCAAACCTTCTGTGATGAAAATTATCGAGGAACAGCCACAATTTAATAATTTAAATTTAAATTTAATAATTAATAATTTAAATCTGTTAATAATTAATTATTACTAATAACAATTATTATTTATTATTAAATTATACTAATTATGAATAATTATTATTTATTATTAAATTATTAATTATTAGTAATTAATAATTTAAATTTAAATTTAATAATAAAAAGAAGAAGAAAAAAGTTTAGAACTGAAAACACAAAGATAATTCAGATAATAACTGTTTTGGGATTTTCTGTCTCTTTGTAGCTGTTTTGTACTAGGAAGGCCCCCTCTGCTGAGGACACAAGGAGTGTTTCCATCATATCAAACCAGCAGCCTATGCAAGAGAGGCATGTATGAGCTAAGCACAGAATATGCCAAGTTGGAAGGGACTGAGAAACATTAGAGTCCAGTTCCTGGCCCCATATCTAATTACAGAGTTCCTTTTTCAGGACCATCCCTAGGTCTCAGTAATCCCTTTCCCTTTGCCCCAGAAACTAATCAGGCAATGTTGACAAAATTTCTTCAGTATTCTGCCTAAGTTACAAACTCCTGGCAATAAAATAATAAGCCTTAGAGTTTTGAAAACACTCTAAAATTATTAAATTAATGCACCATAAGGTATATTAACCCCAGGATAAGATGTGAAGACTCAGAACAAGAGGATGATTCAGGAGGGGAAAAAAGTAATTCTGGGTGAATGCAAGTTTAAATCATTCTGCTACGCCTTACACTTCAGATATGGGGGAAAAAATGAGTAAATGTATTTGTTGTTGTTCCTCTGTACAAATTACTGTCTCTTTTTTCCCACTGATTTTAGGAGTCCAACTTTCTTCCCCAAAAGTAAAATTAAGCCTTGGGTTGGACTGAAATAACTCTTTCTAATTTAGTGTTTTTGATCTGAGTAAGCAAGTGAGGGATAGAATATGCTTGTGGCTTTCAGAATGAGAGATAAATGCCCTTTTCTGGGTCACGTGCTGAATTCACTAAAAAACCCGGAATAAATATATTGTTTTGCCAACCTTTTTCCTCAGCTGCAAAAAACTGCTGCAGAGTAAGTGTTCAGTCAGTTTATGACAATTCTGCCCCTAAATCCTGTTAAACGATAATAGAATTTGCTTCTCAGAAACAAACCAGTCTCTGCTTTGAAAACAAGCCCCCATGTGCTCAGAATTCACAGAACAAATTTTGATAGATTTGTTTCTCGTCTTTCCCCTCTGAAAATAAAATCCCTGCTCTTCATCACTTTAAAGGTGATTAAACTGCAGACACACACTTTGCACTTTGCTGCAGTATATGCAGTAATATATTGCAGTCCTAGACACAAGTTCTCCAAAATCTGGTTTCTTCAAAAGGAATTTCTAAAATGCTGTGGTATCTTTTCACCCAAACTAATATTTTTTCTTTGCATAAGATTAAAGTCCTAGATTTTCTTATAAACCTTTTACTGTTCTTTTCAACTATGACACAAAATAAGTATAGGCTTATTTCAACCTGC
This sequence comes from Coturnix japonica, assembly GCF_054131305.1. NCBI lineage: Eukaryota > Metazoa > Chordata > Aves > Galliformes > Phasianidae > Coturnix > Coturnix japonica. The sequence goes on from NC_140664.1 coordinate 51,916,308, forward strand.
CTACAGAGTACAAGCTGAAGGGCACCAGATAGTAGCAGGCTGATGGTCAGAAAATAACAAAATAATCCAATATTTGTGACATATTGTCTCACTAGAGCACAGTTTAATCATGCCCATAAATCCACAGCCTGCTAGGCCAACATGAGACAGAATGGTTCTATCCTTTCTTTCTAGGTGACTGTAATGTTTCAAAGAAAGTTTTCGTTTGAAATATTGCAAAGAGTGTCCAACAGGAAAATACCTTAAAATCTTTAAGCAGCATTTTAAGGATCACCACACTTTCAGAGAGATACAAAATCTCAACTCACTACTCCGAGATCAGCTGCATTGAATCTATATGGAGATACATATAATCTATATGGACATGCTCTCTAAGTCTGTCCTCACAGGGGAGGCATTTCACCCCTTGGATTATTTTTGCTGCTCTCCTCTGAACACACTCCAACAGCTCTGTGTATCTCCTGTGCTGAGGACTCCACTTCTAGATGCAGTACTCCAGGTGAGGTCTCACCAGCACAGAGATGAGGGGCAGGATCACCTCCCTCGACCTACTGGTAATGCTTCTTTTTATGCAGCCTGGGATATGGTTGGCCTTCTGGTCTGTGAGGGCACACTGCTGGCTCATGCCCAGCTTACTGTTCACCAGTAAGCCCTTTTCAGCAGGGTTGTGCTCTATCCTTTCATACCCCAGCTTGTATCAATAGCATGGGTTGCCATGACCCAGATGCAAGATCTTGCACTTGGATTTGCTGAACCTCATGGGGTTCCCCTGAGCCCACCACTGGAGCCTGTCTAGGTCTCCCTGGATGGTATTCCATACCCCAGGTGTGTCAACCATTGCACACAGCTTGGTGTCATTCACAAACTTGCTGAGGGTGCACTCCACCCCACTGTCTATGTAATTGATGTAGGTATAAATTAGCATCGGTCCCAGTACAGATCCCTGAGGGACACCCAACATATGGTTATTTATTAATTTATTAAATTTAGGCATACTAGTCCGCCTTTATCCTTGTTGATCTGAATCTTGTTAATCTTTAATACATTCTTCCAGTTTATTATAACTCTTTTTTAAATTATCTTCAAATTCTTCTTTATTCTTCCACATTCACCCAGTAGTTTTAGCACTATACCACCTGCAAGGACAATGAAATGTTTCTTATTAAGTAACAATAGTTATTAATTTTCATTCGAAATATTAGTCTGTCTTCCCTCTTTTCTGATAATGAACAAACAAGAAGCTTTCTGAAAATTGTGTTTATATAGTAAACTCATTCTTTGCAGTACTTTCATCAAGACCATATTTCCCTAGCTTACTTATGAAGATGTGATTTGACAGTGAAATAACATCAAGAAGTTATACATAAAGTTTCTTCTTTATTCCCCGTGATTGTTACCTTTAAATCTTCTAACAACAGCATTTAAAGCAAGTATCTCGTATGGCTTTGAATTCTCAGCAGTTAATAGTCAGTCAATTTCAAAATAAATTTGCTGAGTTTGAAGAGTCAGATATATAATGTGTTTTGCATTAAGGAAGTCCAGATTACATTGGCAATTATTTTGTAGTAAACAATTATCTGTTTTCCAGCTCCAGTGGTCTGTAACAAAATGTAATAAGTACAAAATACATACCTGTGCTTATAAGCTGTTGTCAAGGACATACATTTCTTTCTTTCTTCCATTTCCATTCTATTCAAGACTTTGTTTTCATCTGATCTCCTTTAAATTCTAATGCTTTAAAACAAATATTCCTCCTGTTGATCTACTCAGTACATTTATTCAACATGTGCTAAGCACATTATTAAACTGGCATTAAATCTCATCTACTGAAATCTTCCAAAGTACAGTCTAAGTAACCTAAAATATATCACTGAGTTACTGAAAATATATCTGAACTTCAGTTGGTGAAACCTTCAGGTTACCAATAACTTAGACTTTCAGTACATGAATTGTTACTGCTTACTATATGCTTTCCTAATATATTCCTGTGTAACAGTAAGAGTGAAGTCACATTTTTTTCCCTTAATTTGTGGAATACAACTGATATTTTTATCCTTTATTACAAAAGAGTGCAGCTGAACTGTTAAAGGCAAAACTTTGATGGATTTCTTTTTATCAGAAAGCTGAATAGCCACGGTGCCTTGTTATTCTGTGTCTCTCCATTTTCCTGTCCAAAGGATAAGCTATTTTTAAAATGACTTTCCTTTGTGTGGGTGATATAGTGCTGTGCAGCTTTCAGTATTTATTTCTCATTTACATACTTGTTAAAAGAAAAGAAGGCAAATAACAAAATGCATACACTTACTCCTGTAGAAAGCAATAACAATATTTCTGGCTGTATTAAATCTTTAATAGCTCTGTAAGTTCTCAAGTTCCTGAAGAGAAATAAATTCCAGTGCAATTATGCAAACTCATAAATACTTGGATATACTCAGGCAGTAGATAGCTATATGTTCTGCTTTGGGTAGTTTGCAACTGCTTTTAATGTTTCAAGGAAACATATGTGACCAAGTAGATTACACATTCCAGCAAAGAGCAGATAAATCTTTTAACGATAACAGCAGTGCTATATGCGAAGTGCCTTGGTGATCAGAATCAATTATCAGGTATCACCTGAAAAATAGTGTTGCAGCTCATCAGTTCATGAAACTCAAAAGTATTAGGGAGAAAAAATGGTCTCGAGAGATCAGTCTTTCTTAAATATTTCTTTGATATCCATCACTAATATGACTTATTTCTTTCATGAACACAGAACTTCCGGGTTCATCCCCTTCTACTAGAGATGACCACATTGTTTGAAAGATTTCATAAACTTCCAAATTCTGCTTTTGCCTATTCCTTTTATTGACTGTTTATCAAACTTTACATTTGCTTTTGTTTTCCTCCCCTTATGGTCTACTGCTCCAAAACTTCATTCTTATCATTGTTAAAAAGTCTATTCTGCTTGTTTACTTAAATATATTATTGTTCCCTTTAATTCCCACTTATAGACATCACAGAGCTGTACTTTGGTTTGAAAAGCTCTTGTACTTCTACCATTATTGAAAGAACAATTCTGTTTCTCTTATTCCTTCATTTTGTTAAATAAGCCAAACTCTTTTGGTGTCTCTGCTTTATAAAGCATGCATCCTTCTCTATATTATTCTAGTACAGTTTCTTCATTAATTTTTTAGCTTGATTATGGGTGAGCTGACCTATATTTAGTATTGCAAATGACAAATCATCAGTGCACAACAGTTCCCGTGTAGACAAACATATCTTTTCTGATGTATCCAAAAACTGCTCTCATTTTCTAGTAGCTGTACCTCATTTTTGAAACCTTATAGTCCCATAATTGATTTTAAGGCTTCTCCACCTAAGATTTTGTGCTATTGTTTAGCCTAAAACAAATAATCTTACCATTATACCATTCCATTTAATTTCTGTCACACACTATATGAATCCTTTCTTAGGATGTGTCCTTGAAAAATTTCACTACAAATCTCCTTCCTTTATTTCTTTTTAAAAAGCTAAATCCTCTCTTTCAGCAGTTCTTTTCCCACATTATCACTGTTTACTAAAGAACTCTCTCTTCCGCATTTTAACTTAAAAATTTCAACTTTGTACTAAATTAAGTGCTTCACTAATACCAAGATGGATGGGATAAGTTCATTATTTCCCTTTACTACAAAAAACAGTTATCTCATAAAGGAAAGATATGAAATTACTCTGTGGAAATAGTCTCCATAAAACCAGATGAGAAATAAAGCATCTGAAACATAGTTATATTTAGAGATCTATTCCTCCATTTCTCAAGAGGCTATAAATAGACTTCCATATTCTTTTAGCTGTTCTCAACTTAAGTCTTAATTCTGTACAGGTTTAAATTACCTATTCACACACACTCAAGTGTTTGCTTGGAAGAGAAAGGTTCCTTCTTCCTCAAACTTTGAGTCTTATTTTGCTGTAGTATTTAGGGATCTTGGAAAAGATTAGCTATATGCAACAAGAACTGGTGACAACCTTTTTCATGATAACCTATTAGCAAGAGCACTTGTACAGAAAATAAACCAATGTTCAGCCTTAGGAAGAAGCAGCATAACAGAAAAAAAAAAAAAAAAAAAAAAAAAAAGTCCTTAATCATCTTGCAATGCTCACACTCCTCAACTTCTGATGCTGAGCTAATTGAAAGCTAGAAATCTATGAAGTGTGGATCTTACTGTACAGAACATGGGCAGCCCAAACCTAACCAACTGCTTAGGGCTGAAAGCATAATAGAATGAATGAAGATTCTTGTCTCCGTTGACATAGTTTCAGCATTAGACAGAGATTACTGCAGGTAAAGGAATGCATATTTCAGACAAACAGCTCTGGAAGCCTACTTTTATTCTGGTGAGTTGACTGCAACAAACACTAGGTAAGAAGTGAATTCCTTCATGTCTTGCTCTCCATCACATCCTATGGCTCATGATCTCCCAGAATGCATCAGCCAGTCTTCAAGCGGTGCAGCAAACAAATCTCCATACTTCTTGTAGGGAATGGTCTAGGAAGAATGACACTATTGATTAACAGGACCCACTCCAATGACTCCATTCCAGAGTGCCCACTTCATTAAGGTCCTATGCACAGTAGCCAGCATGTCCCCTGAGGTCTTTGTTAGATTAAGACTGCTAGCATTTATCTATTTATTCATTATCTCCAAGTTCTTAAGGACCATATATCCTCTGGAGATACCTCTGGGGTGTTTACAGTTGACAGAAAAAGAAACCTAATCTGTGAGGTCATATTTTCCTTCCTGTGCGTATCTCTTTCTTTCAGTGACTTCAGTGGCACTTACATAGGCAATGTCTACAGTGGTATATAGTAACAGAGTAAATTTAACTTTGCCAGTCATGTTCTAAAGACATATATATATTAATAAGCTTATAGCTTGGACATTACTAATTACTAATGCTGAATTTCAGTATTGGTGTATTTTTGTTTCTATGTTTTCAGTTTCATTTTAATAAATTTAAAAATGAAAAACTGGGAAGACCACTCAATTAAAAAGAATAATAATAAACTCTTAGAAAGTGTTCATCCAATGATGTTACTTCTAAAGCATATATAGATTTATAATAAAGTGATATCTAGGCTACATTGGCCACATCTTTACTACTAGAGAAGATGTTGCTTTAACTGTACAGTTAATAATTTGCAACAGTCCTCAGAATTAACAAAGACAAGAATTTTCATACAGATTTTCTTATATCTGGAGATATCAAAGTAAATCTGGACCTCCAAAAGGAAGGGGTTTTTTTTGGTTCTTTTTTTTTGGTTGTTGTTGTTTGTTTTTTCTTAAAGAGATGTCTGGGCCTTTACCTCAGACTCCTCTTCTCCACTCCTTTTCCAAGTCTATATATGCTCCAGAACATGTTCACTCGGAAGGCACAGATGAATGGGAAACAAAATTTTTCCTCCCAAATATTAGATTATTGACCATCACTACTACAGATTTGAATATAGACTTGAGGAAGTACTTCATTTTATCTGACAAATATGAATGCAAATTAAGATAGTGTAAAATATTTTTTAAAGAGCAGTCGTACAGCTATCTTTCATAATGTTTGAAGTTATATTTGTTAGGAGTGGAAATAATCCAAAAATGCCATCCTGGACACTGTCTCAGAACAAATGAATCAATAACAATATCTTTGTCTCTTCTGCTGAATAAGAAATTGTTTTATTAGTTTAATATACACTTTACTACAACAATCTTCCTCTCAGAATTTAGTTGATAAGTATAAACCTGAATTTCCTGCAAAAAATTCTGTCTAATCTCACATGGTTCTTCACTTTTACATAAAAGCACTTTATTTCTTTGCTGGCCTACCTTCTTTAACTACAGGCATAAACACAGGAAGGTAAAGTAACATAAGAACATGCAACAGGTAGTCTTAGGCTGATTTAAAAGTAGTCCACTTTGCAAAGCTTTCCAATTAAACTATACTGAAGGTGGCCCAAGAAGTTTATATGAAATGATAGGCAATGTTAATGTGCAATCTACAATTCACTGTGCTGTCCTTACCTTCAATTTATATAAACATAAGTACAAATATGCGTATTAATATATAATATGTTTAAGCATATACGTTTCATAAATATTTACACAGGCATTCATGTAGGCATATGTGCATAAAAATCAATATTGTAGTCCTGTGAAAAGGGAAAATTGTAAATATCCGGTTTTGAGAATATTAATAGAGCTTGATTTCCACATTTCCGTCACAAACCATCAGCCATTAGTGTGAAAACAAGCTAAACTGTAGGAGTTCAATAAAGGACTGAATAATGAAGTGCCTTTAATTTTGAACTCATTGGCAATATGTTTTACATTACTTTGGTATGTTTAATATACTCTTCATTAAAATTTCCATAACAAGCCATCATTCTTTGACAAGTTGAAATGTTTAAATAAGTAGTCTGTGATAGAGAAATAACTACTAAAATGTTCAAATGATATATTTTATTTAAATTTTCCAGTGAAAAAATGGAGGCTGATTAAAATTTTAGCGTTGAAACATCTTTGGCTGGCACCACAGGAAAACAAGCTGGAGACTGCAAGCAGAAAACGAGACTGAGTGTTTTGCCACATAAAACCATGAACAAAGATAACCATAAATATTTTGGACATTCATTGCTTGCTTTCCTTCCTACATCCACTCTTTCCAAAGCAAACCTGTATTAAAATAGATATAACCAACACTTACATTTTAGTATTTTTCTCCTACCTCTATCAGGCTAATGGTAGGTGATTTTTTTTTCATGTCTTTCCAGGGAGTTACCTGTCCCTTCCAGGGAATAATTCTTACATGACCTCCTCAGTGAATATCCACTGTTCCAACTTGCAGTTTCTGCTGTACTCTTGGGATCCAAGTTCACACAGAAAGTGTGAGCCAGCTCTAAATTCATCGCTGGTGTATCATTGCTGATAACTGAGCCAACAGTGTGCAGGGGTGGTCATGAAGGCCAACGGCATCCTGGCTTGCATCAAAAACAGTGTTACTAGCAGGAACAGGGAGGTAATTGTCCCTCTGTACTTGGCATTGGTGCGGCTGCACCTCGAGTACTGTGTTCAGTTTTGGGCCCCTCACTGCAAGAAAGACATTGAGGCCCTGGAACGTGTTCAGAGGAGGGCTACGAAGCTGGTGAGAGGTCTGGAGCACAGGCCTGATGAGGAGTGGCTGAGGGAGCTGGGATTGTTCAGCCTGGAGAAGGGGAGACCTTATTGCTCTCTATAACTTCCTGAAGGGAGGTTGTAGTGAGCTGGGGATTGGTCTCTTCTCTTGTGTAATTGGTGATAGAACTGGAGGGAATGGTTTTAAGCTGCACGAGGGGAGATTCAGGCTGAACATTAGGAAGTATAACTTCTCAGAAAGGGTAGTCAATCATTGGAATGCACTGAACAGGGAGGTGGTGGAGTCACCAACCATGGGAGTGTTCAAGAAATGTTTGGATGTTGTGCTGAGGAATATGATTTAGCTGGGAAGTATTGGTAATGGTTGGACTAGATGATCTTCTAGGTCTTTTCCAACCTTGAAAATTCTGTGATTCTGTGATAACTTACTTCAAAGGTAAGCAAATTGCATTAGTATAAGGGAAGAGTGAGGTTTAACCTTTCTGTAGCTATCACTGGTAGGATGCAGTCACAGCTACTCCTACATGTAAATAACCAGCTCTATTGCATAGCAACTAGATCTGCCACACATCTGTAAAACAGCTCTAACTGATGCAGATGATATCTCAATGAAAATCAGTATAATTAAACAGATTTCTCTTTATTTTAGCAGCCGATGTACTTCACACATTTAACACCATCTTTTTTGCATCAGGCATTGTCAGTTTTATCAATTTTGCTGTAAAAGAAGCACATTCAGATACAGATGATGTGAAAACTCATTTGTTTCATTTTCCAGTTATACATCATACATATGGAATTGAAAAGTAGATCCAGTATATCAAGCTGCCTTTAAAACTGACTGGGTGTTTAACAGAGAGTGTCATTCAAAAACTTTCCAAGATTGTATCTTTCTAGCCTGTAAAATGATGTCCCAGATCTTCTGAAAACCACTAAGAGGAAATCCAAGACTGCTTAAAATGTACATAAATTCTTCTTTATTTATGATTTTCTTCAAGAAAAATAAATTGTTCCCTTACTCTCTTACCTCTCCTACTTTTCCTACTTTCCTTTTCCTCACCTTCTAATCCTTGAAATTAGAAATGTCCTTTTTTTTTTTTTTTTTTTTTCCTTCTCCTTTCCAGCTCTGAAAGATACTGACAGCCACATAATTCCTCCGGTCACATTATAAACATATCCCTAGCTTAGCAAAGGTACAGTCTGAAATGCGTGATAGGTCTATGAAATGCAATGAAATACAGCCCAAAGTGCCACTTACTTGGGATTCCATGTATTGTAACAAGTCAAGATTTATAACAGTCTCAGCCTGCAAGTCTTATTCTGTATCTAAGGTGTTTTGTTTTGTTTTAGTTTTTTGTTTATTTTTTTGTTGTTATTTTTCTTAAATAACCAGCATACAAAATTTATAGTCTATTCTGCATCTTAATCTTGGAAACACGGCTGCTGCAGAGTGGATTGGAGAGCTGGTGAAGATAATGCCTGGACAATGACAGATCATATCTGAGAATACTAATAAAATAAGCTAAAAGAAAAACAAAGTGTCGCTTCATTCAATTTTTCTTTCACAGTATACTTCTAACAGGAAAAAACTATATAGCTCACCAGTTTCAAGTGATGAGGCATAGCATGCAACAGTCCATAAACATTTGATATTTGAGTTCAAATAGCTGGTTCTTTGGATTACGATTGTTTATTTCTTATGTGATTTATAGCAAGTGGAAGCCTCTCACCAGAACTATTTCCAAAATGGTTGTCATTCAGGAATTTAAAGACTTGAATCAGAAGGAGCCCCTATATCTTGTCATTGCTGGCATATCAGGCCAAGAATGGTAATAAAGTTATAAAGGTAATACATCCAAGTATCAGTCTGCATACAGCTTAGGGAAAATATCCTTTGAAACAGCAGACTTGGTAAATTATATTTTCAGGGATGCTCTGCAGGCTTATGAGGATTTATACTTCCACAAGCTCTGGAACTTAAAGTCATCTGGGTGTTTTAACTTGTAAGAATCAGCTAGATGCTGCATCACATATTATGCCATCTTGACACCTTCTTGCAAGTTTCAGGCTTCTCCTTTACCGGAGTGAAGGAGTTTGTCCAGGGCCTGGCATTATACTTAAATGAGGAAGGAGGAGGTGACATTAAGTTAATTACAGACAGACTTGAAGGCACATTAGGAAATTTTAAGAGCATTTGGTACCAGGAAAATGCATACATAGAGTCACAAAATCATTAATAAGAAGTCAAGATGGCAACCAGTGACTTGGAAATGTCTGCAATTAGAACGGGGGAAAAAAAAACAAACAAACAAAAAAAAAACCTGGGATTGAGGCATGAAGGTTACTTTCATGCATATCCTCACAGTAGAGTGATAATACTGTCAGAAAAGGCAAGTGTGGACACCCTTAGGCTGTAATGAATGCCACTGATGCCCATGACTGCAGCTGTATGGCAGCTAAGTGCAGCACAACATGACACTCTTTATGCTAACTGTGCATTCAGGCCAAGCAAAAAGAGGACTGTTGGGGGCTGTTGATAAGACCTCCAGCAGCAGGTCTGTACGGATCCCACAGAGTTACCCAAGGGGCATCAAAGGGCTGTTGGTTTGGACTGACCCTCACTGAGACCATCAGAAAACCTTTCGCCATGCTGGATTAGGCAATCGAGACTGGCTCTGTTCTTTCTACAACTCCCCTCAGGTATTTTGGTTCACTATCTCTGGCCGGAAGTCTTGCACCTAGAATACCAAGGGCAGTCATGTTGTTGCTCATTATGGTGCTTGGCCTCAACCTGCCTGCCCAAGGCTTGGCCTTGTGGTCTACAGATCTAATGTGAGGAAGGAACATGGCAGCAGATGTCAGATGCAGATGAACGCCTCCTGTCTATAGGCTGCATACTCCATGACTTCTCCTTTGTTTCCCCATAGCAAGGGAATTTGTAAACTACATTCAGTGCAGCAATGTGCACTTGATAGCTATTATTACAGTGGTGGCTGTTGTACTTCAGAACCCAAGAGCAAATAACAGGCTATGCAAGGTGTGAGGATTGTGCAATGTGCAGACATCTACAGTGTATTTCTAAATTTACTTCCTATTTTACTACTATTTTATGATGATTTTAGTAATTACCATAATCAATTACTTCCAAGGATTAGAACATTATGAGGTTCATTAAAACTAGATACAAACCAAAGTACAAAATTAACAACACTGCAGACTTCAAGTAATCCCCATTGTACTCATAATCACTGATGATTAATATACATTTTCAAGAATATTTACTTGACAGTGTTACTTTAAAATGCTAGTGGGTTTTCCTAGTCTTTAAATTACCAACCTTACCATGCCTGAAGTTATGCATGTCACATACATATATTTATGTTTTTATAAATGAAGTTTTAAAGCTACAAAATGCATATAGTTTTCTGATGTGATCTTAGTATAATTCACATTAAAATCATATATATTAGTCCTAGGGCTTCCAAACAGACATTCTGATAAAAATCTGATGCTGTTTTTAACCTCCAGTTTACCCTCTGTTAATACATTGTCTGATAAAAATGTATAGTTTGTGCTTCAGTTCTAAAGAAAACTGCTAATGAAGGAAACAGATCTCACAAACTCCCATACAGAAATTATTCAGAAACCATATAAAATATACCCTGTAAGAGCAAACCCCAAAGCCTGAAGGACCCACAGGACAGGGGGTCCAAGTCAATCAGCAAGGAATTTCTACATCATCAGAAGACAGTTGCCAGTAAACAATCCTAGCAAAAGCCTTGGGAGAAGTCATCTTCATTCCTCTTATCATAAAACATTTTCCTGCATATTAACATGTCAAAAAATCATGTGTCAAGTACAAGAGTGTGAATCTTTATTTATTTATTTTACATCTAACATTTTGAATACTTATGGTAAGCTACAGGCACCTACTCTGTGGTGAAATTTAATGTAAATACATAAAATTAATGCATTTCCAGCATGTACTGCGTTCAGGCAGACAAAATAAGGGGCTTGCATTCCTCAGAAACTGCACTGCCAGACCTCCCTTGTACTTGCCTTGTAATCAGGATGTTGGTTAAATCGCAAGGTAACCCTCAACAACAATGACAGGAAACAAAAGTGAAGACAACTGCCATATCCCTAAACTTGCTTGGTTCAGTGTAATCTCTTAACTCAGCCAATGCAGAATGTTTTACCTGCAAAAAAAAAAAAAAAATAGAAATAAAAATCCAGAGTTCATTTATTAGTCTGCTAAAATGTAAGCTGAATGATTTCTTCAGCAATCTGTTCTCATGGAAACGAATTCACTTAAATGTTCCAACCTAGAAAAATCAAAAGTAATGCAATTGCACATTGATTTTATCTTATGTCTATGCAGACACCAGGCAAAAAAAAATGAGAAAGATTCTGGGGAAAGGGTAAGAAAAACTCTCACAAGATTTAATTGTGTCAGTTTATTTTAATTGTATTATGTTTTTTCATTACATTTACCCATTCACAATCCTCCTTAGAGCTCATTGCTAAAGCATCTGCTATTTCTTCAAAGAAAATAGAACAAGTAAGGCTTTTTTTTATTTTCCATGGCTGTAAAATGATGACATTGATAATCTTCTCAGAACTAATGTATTTGAATGAAATGTTTATAAACATTTTGTACCAGTATACTCTATCCATTGAAAACATCTTCCTCAAAAGGACTTCTGTTCCCTAAAGACTACAAAAAATCTCAAGGTTTTTTTTTTTGCTTTTTTAGGGATTTTGAAGAAGGGTTTTTAGTGAAGAAGAGGTTCAACTTAGGCAGCTGGTCAAGAAATGTGACATTAGTACTTTCACATTTCACATACTAACTAATTCTGCAAAATTATCTTCTAAACAAGTACTTTTATGAACAGAAACATGACCACAGGTAGTCCTTTTATGGCATAGAGCCATGGCAAATTAAAAAGCCACAGAAAATTGATAAAGGAAAGAAAAGAAAATATTTAGGCTAAAAAGCATAGGAAATAGACTCAAATCACTTTCTAGTTTGGGGAAAAGAAAAATTATATATATATAATTATAATATATAATAATATATAATATATATATTACATAATAATATGTATTATATATATATATATATATTATTATTATATAATTATAATATTATATATATATAATGAAAGGTTATATGTATAAGGGAATATAGCCCGCATATGAAAATGAAAAAACACCAAAATTGTCTCAGCCTTTGTAATTACTGAAAGAGCTGTAAACAACATGTAGAACTGATCCAAGAAGCAGAACTGTCATACTACAAAGACAGTTCTTTTATTACGGTACAGATTAGTAAACCAAACTGTTGCTTGCTTAAGTTAGTCTTGAGCACAGAAGAAAATGCATGAATTTATGTCCATTGAAAATGTACTTCTAACATTCAAATTCCTTAAGCAAGTTTTCAATTACCTCAAGTGGTTCATCAGGCAAGTTTTAGGTGTGATTGACATCTTTCCACTAAAACATTAATGCATTAACCTAGTAAACTGTAGAATGAGTGAGTAAGACTAAAAAAAAATTAAAATATGCAGTTCCTTAAGGTAGCGGGTGAAATGGATGTATTGATATGAGTCTATGATCAAAAAGATGATTGGTAAGCTAAACAAGGTTCCCAACATTGACTAAGTTACATTCCTTATCCTGAGTTGCATACTTTATTCATAGAGCTCACACTAATCCAGGTGAGGCTGCAGTCACTTAATTGCCATGCAACTGTTAAAACACAAAAAAAAACAAACCCAACTCTGGCCAAAGCAGACCTGCACAAGTCTCGAGACTCTACATTCTTGGTTCAATAGAAACCTTGTGGCATTTTTTTAATAAAGACAATATTATATTAGTCAGACTGCAACTGTAAATATGCTCTAGCCAAGATGCGCTGTGTGCAAAATAATCTATTTATATGCTACCTGGAAGCACCTAAGGAGGTGCCAATGAAGACTGGTGCTGTTTGACAGAGAATACTTTTCTTTCTTCCTACATAATATAAAATTAAATTAATTTAGCAATCATAAGACTTAACATGCAAAGGATATTGTACACATTACACAACTCAAGACTTCATTGCCTCAAAAATGTCAGGAAAAAATCCTTCTCTCATGTTCAAAAGATAAACGCTGAAGCTGGTGACATTACAAAAATTTCACTTGTAACAGCTGCACAACTAAGGGATCTAACTCTGCATTCTACTCACACCAAATGAAATAATAAGGATGGGGAAAGAACAAAATTAGAAGCAAAATATGCTTCTGTCTATGTAGGTCTCTCCAAAGTAATGCTTCCTATTTATTTCCAAGGCAACTAAACTGACACAAAAAGCACAATTTGATAGAGCACATTCTCAGCTACAAAACACTATTTTTCAAAATAGTCACCACTATTAGCTATGTATTTTCACCAGAGATGAAGATCTTGCATGCCATGCTCGTAAAAATCTGCACCAGCAGAAGTGACACACTGTCACTGCTGCAACTGCTGAAATACAGCACCCACCACCTACTGTTCTCACATCCACTGTTTAGTCTCTAGAAATGTTCAAGAAGTGGTGATAAATGCCAATGAGTGCCTTTTTTTCCCTCGCGAAGGAACTCAGTTCTACACACTTGCTCCATATGTGCTTCCATGTCAAACACCAGTTTGTCACTGTCTCTTTGCAGCCATCTGTCACACAGAAACAAAATGTAATGGAATATTGGCAACCTTACTACCATACCACCAACATCCACCCCTGAAGTTATGGGCAAACATAATATAACAGGAGGCATCACTTTCAGAGCAGCCCCCATATTAACACTAATCCCAAAAGTGGTTTTCAACTCAACAAAAAACATAAATGAGATAGAGAATACATGTAATAGAAAAGAGGTCTAATTTCCCCTTGAAGAACAGGCAGTCAGTAAATTTCAGATATGGTGAAATTTTTAGAGGTATAGAGGTCAGAATCACTGTGGATGCAAAAAGCTAATACTGAATATTACATTACATTATCTACAAGGTACTCATATCCAGAAAGTGATGTTTATGCGCATTTTTTTTCATTAACGTAAAGCCTGTATTTATTCTTCTAATGTTCCATGGAAAAATACATTAAATGATAAAACAAATTATCTTTTATGCATAATGGATTTATATAATGTTTCCCATAACATAGGATAAAAAATACTTCAAAGTCACGTTCACTTTTATGCATACTCCCATTTACAAAGATAAGCACTTACAGTCTCCATTTTTTTCTGTATTCTAGCCAGTGGGATGGAACATAATTAAGTTGTTGCTCTGGGATGAATGCAAACACATGGCTTATTTGCCCTCTTGAAAAGAAGAGGATTCTTGAAATGGGATCCAAGATACAAGACCACAAATAACAGGAAGTCAATTATCTTGAAAATTGCTGCAAGTAGGTGCGTTTCCTACCTTTTAACACCATTAGTTGTTCTGTCTGTTAGTTTTTACATCTATTTACTCAAATGCATTTACTACGTGAGGTCAAAATTAGGATGAACAAGGTTTTAGACTCTTAACAATAATTGACACACACCGTCAAAACATAATACTAGGTGGACAATTAAGTCACATCATTCAAATAAATGCAAAAAATGCAAATGCAAACAGCCTGTTTCCTTACTAACTGGATAGGATTACTTGCTTTCCTGACTTCACATTTCTGCTGTTACTGTCTTTTGTGCAAATTAAAGTGAGACAATACTAAGTTCCTCCTCATCATTTTCTATGCTAATAGAATATTCAATGAAATGCTGAAATTTTAAAGCAAAAATAAATGCCTTTACATGAACAGAATGATGTTCTGACTTAAACTATTTTTGGTGCTTTTTCTGATTTTGAACTTCCATGGCCCCTCACATGAGTTCCATTTTATCAAACCCCCTCAAAAACTAATAGACCACAGCTGATTTGTAATCTTCATGGGAATCTTCCTTTACTAATGAATCTTTCCCATAAACATCATGCCTCTCTTTCTACAAATTATTTCTTAATTAGAAAATACAGCACTTCAAATTGCAAAGTGAGAAGTCCATTTATATGCAACAATGCAAGGATTATTCAAAATGATTGTGCTTAATTTTCATTATCACCTAGCTATAAGACATAGCTTCATGAGGAATCACATGATCATCATGGCTCATGAAGACTAAAATAAGTTTACGTAAATACACACATAAAAAACCTGGGAATTAAGAAAAACTTTTGTCTTACATTAGCTTTCTAAACAGTAGGAGGAAGCAATTACAAGATCTTCCTCAAAATATTCCAGGATATGAAACAATAATATCAACAATTCCAACCTCTTTCCATGGAACAGCCAGGTTTGTCATTCTCCAGAGCATTATCATATTCTATGATGTACCCTGCACAGACTCCTGAAAAAATAACACTGCTGCCATTAAAACAGGTCCCCATTAAAACATGTACATCTAAATTACTCTCACCTGTGCTCCCACAGCTGACCCGACACTCGCCTCAGCTGATTAATCAGAGGTTCAGGATGTGATTACCAATTTCCCATACATTCAGGTTGGATGTTAGGAAAAATTTGTTTTCAGATGAGTGGTGAGTTATTGGAACAGGCTGCTCAGAGAGGTGGTGGAGTCACCATCCCTGGAAGTTTTCAAGAAAAGAGTAGATGTGGCAATGAAGGATGTGGTTTAGTGAGAATGGCTGATGGGCTGATGTTTTGGCTAGATTATCTTAATGGGCTTTTCCAACCTTAGTGATTATATGATTCTATTTCACCTTGTCATTTCTAAAATTGAGACAACTCTGAAAACTTTAACTTTAACCTTGGAAGCACAGATCAAAACAACCTTGATAATTTCTCCAAAACATCCAAACACAGCCATACCTGTACCAGTTTGCTTCCACTGATGTTAACTTCTCATCTGACCCATTGAATAAGAATACTGAATTACAAGCAACTGCAGACATTGGAAGACAAAAGATCATTATTTTATATTGGATATGCTACTATCTAATGTAGAATGGTAAATTCAACTGGTAAATTAAGGTATAGATTACACAGCATTTCTGCTTTTTCTTTCTATTTTTTTACTAGAAAATAGCCAAAACTGACCACATAATGGTGAATGTTGGAACTGCTAGGAAGAAAATGGAAAATTATTACTCTGTTGTACGTCCTATGGCATATAGAAAAATACAGGATGGAAATAAAACATTATCAAAAGTAGTGACATTCCTACTGAGACAAGCTTCAGCGTGAAAGAAGTGACTAAAAGAGGGAACTGAAATAAAATGAAATAGTCTGTAAATCAAAAAGTTGTCGTGTTGTAAAACGGAGAGACTCTAAAAAAACATTTTAATTTCAAAGTTATGCAGGAGAATGTAAGGGGCAGAATCCAAAAAATACAGTTAATAATTTTGGCTTAATGTAAGTGAGCTTAAAAAGTAATTCCAATTTCAGCACCTATACTATTTCCTGTTTCCTCTGTTCATAGCTTATAGACAGGAACAGAATTTAAGGACACAATCCTGAGTCTCTTGACATGCACTAGCATACATTAGTTTAGATACTTATAGTACACAGAAGACACTCTTGAAATGGTCTTATTCTCTGAAACAGAATTTCTTACAAAGGAGAGATATGGAAGTAGATTACAAGCTAGCTAATTCTCATTTACTGACACAGCACATTAGATTTTCAAAGAGATATGATCTCATCTTACTTGCTTATGTACCTCTGCATGCTAAAATGAAATGCCGGGTGCACATCAGATGCTGAAAGCTCTAACTATGCAATTTTATATAAAACGCCCCAATATTTGGTGGTTTAAGCATTTTCTAATTGCAACAGGAATACATTCATACTGTTTATATCTGAGCTAGACTGTTTACTTTCTACATGCTTAGAAATAAGACTATACACGTATGTATATGTGCACCTTTCTATCTTACCTTTTAACAGTTGAAATAAAAGAAATAAAAATAAAAATATAAAAGCACAGTAACATTAAGGCAATGCAATCAGACTTCAATGCAATACAGTCAGACATCAGTAATGTACTAATGACTTGGTTAACCATCTTCACTATGCATGTTCTCATGACAAAGTGTAAAATTAATGGAGGAAGTACTAACAGAATATTAAATACTGTGAAGCGATGGCTCAGAAGGGTAAAGAAGCCACGGTATAGAAATATGCTATCATTTTTTTGGATTCATAATTCACAACTGGACTGGAAATGTAAGGTGAAATAAATTTCACTCATTTGTTCTGCTGAAAAAAGAAATCGTGTCACCCTGATTACGGTTCATGCACAAGCACATGCACGTATATAAGCATATATGATACACATTGAATTGATAACAGAACTAGTGGCAGCAAATTAAACATTTTACATAGGTTGTAATCTCAAGGAAAAACAAAATAAACAACAACAAAAAAATACCCAACAGTTACATTTTTCTACTGAACTGATTAGATATATACATTCATTTCACTACAACTTTGTTGTTGTTATGGAAAAAAATAAACAACTGGTCAAAATTGTAAGTAACAATTTGCAGGATTTCAAGGCCATGCTGGATGGGGCTCCGAGCAACTTGGTCTAGTAGAAGGTGTCCATGCCTATCGTAGGGGAGTTGGCACTAGGTGATCTTAAAGGTATCTTCCAATGCAAACCATTCTGTGATTCTATGAACACTGCAAAAACACAGAACAAGACAGTGCCTATCTAGAATTATACAAATAAGTTTATAATTTGAGTGTAAGATGAGATATAGTATGTGGATACAGGCTACCAAGGGAAACTGGAAACTAATGAGCCAAGAATTATTAGTGTGATGAGGAGCAGTCCTGTAAAATTCATGGATGCATTAAGAAAAGGGAAACTCAAGAAGAAATTTAAGGGAAGTAGCTCTGGGAGTGCTCCTGGCACTCAAGTCTGTGAAAAGGCATCAGAGAGGAAAACAAAATAAAATAAAATAAAATAAAATAAAATAAAATAAAATAAAATAATAATAATAATAATAATAATAATAATAAGGCTGCAAGCTAAATACAATTATCTCCTGGTTGATAGAGCTAAGATTGAAAACTGAGCATATATATATAGGAGAATGATAATCTGCAAGTTTCATGCAATGGAAAAGAAACAGTGAAACTAAAGGACATAAGGAATGACAAAATCTACGGAGAAAAAAAAGATTGCATTTGTTGATACCTAAGGCATGGTAATCAAAACATAAATTAATAAGAGTTTTACCAGTACAACCATTAACTCAAGCACCAATAGTAAACCATCTTAATCTGAGGAAAATTACATGTAAAAGCACAAATAATCAAGTGAATACTTAATAAAATAGAATTGTGGAGGGAAAAATCTCAGAAACATTCTATCCAAAATCACACCTCCAGAAAACCACAAAATACTGCTAAACACTGATTCTCTCAGGAAAGGCACTCCCTGCTTTATTAACTCTCCCCTGACACAGCTCTATGCCATTCCCTCGGGCCCTGTCGCTGTCACAGAGAGCAGAGCTCAGCGCTGCCCCTTCACTCCCTGTGAGGAGCTGCAGCCACAATCAGACCCCTCAGCCTCTAACCTTATTATTTTTATTTTTTTTTTAATAATAATTTTAAAAAAAGGTTATAAAATGCTGAAATCAATCCTATTAGTACACACAACAGTAAACACACGCTGGAGCCTACACTGCATGTAGGAGGCTGTGAGATGCTGCTAGTTTGTTTTATATAGCAAATAGCGAACGAAAATTAATTCAACTCTCTGCCCAAGATACAGTGTTATTAATTTATATCCATTGGTAAGGGTTCAAATATTATCTGTCATTATATATTTATATATATAAATCTCTATATAAATTTTTTACTGCAACATTTTTCCTTTTTTTTTTTTTTCTTTTTTTTCCCAAAAATAAAAACTAGTGAGTGAACAGGACAGGCATACCAATAGCAAAATGAAACTGAGGACTTTAAAAAGCTTTCAAATCATTTAAAGTACTTTTGAGAAAAGATAAATTTCTGTCAAATCTCAAACTTGTGCTCATCTGTTTAATCGAAAAGTTTAAAGCAGTTCTCACCATTTTTAGGAGGTAATTTCTGTTACTCATCACCAATAGTACCAATCCAGATCCACTTTTCAGTAGTTACGGGTATTTGGAAGCGGTGGTGGTTTTTTTGTGTGTTTGTTGTTGTTTTTGTTGTTTGTTTGTTTTGCAACACTGTGAGGAAGTTCATCAGAGCCTTATAACTTGGGCTTGAAAATGACATTATCTTTAAGTTTTGTCCCTTCTGTGAAGGTCTGAACATTTACTGACAATGACTCTGACCAAGCAGGAATAGCTGACATAGAGTAAAGAGAAATTTTATTCTATTTACAGCACTTTACTGCAAAAGCTTGCTAATTACTCTGTTGAGTACAAACAAGAACCAGGATTTCAAAATCTACCATCTGGATTTAGAGCTGCTGCAATCAACCAATGGAAATTTTCAGCTCAGAAAATGGCAGTGAAAAACTCACTAGTTGATATTGTGAGCATGAGAATTGAAGGAGTTTTAGAGAGATGAAAGAATAACCATCAGTGAAAATCTTTCTTCTACCCTCTGCCATTTTACTAATCACTTAGAGTCATCTCTCATACCAGTTCCTTCACATGTGGCTTTTTTTCCTACATCTGTATTGTCATTCTTTCTTGAATCTGCATGAGGCTGGCAAGAGACCTACTTTCAGAAATATACAGTTTAAAGCACGTATACCTAAGATGCAACTAATACTTGCTCAAGTTATGTGCTAGAAAAACTTATCTGCATGTGTTCTCTGGATTAACTATCAAGAGCTCAGTAGGGAGCTAGGATGAAGCTCCTACTTTTACTGAGCGTGTTCCATAAACTTAGAACTCATAGACATCAGGCATCTGCATCCCTGCAGAGAGATACTGTATGGTGTAACTTGGTGATAAAAGACTAAGTATGGTTTTCTAGGTAGTTGCCAATGATGGAAGAAAACTGAAGTGAAACAGCTGGAACGTATTTTCTAGAGAGAAGAGGTAAGGGAGATGAGACAGGATTAACTCAGACAATACAGGTGCAGATAAAAGAGGTTGTATAGTGGAGTCTATTGTCCTTCATACTCCAAGAAGTGTGAACAGTAAGAAAAAAAAAAAAAAAAAAAAGAAAAAAAAAAAAGATTGGAAGATAGTACAGTGTTAATACAGTGTTAACAGCAAAACACACACTTTTGCAGGCCAGAAAAGCAACAATAACTGCATTTTCTGATTTTTGGTAATCAATTTTCCAATATTCATATTCTTTTCACACAAGAATTTAAAGTTGGCATTGTTTATACAGTGCTGGCAAGCATGAGTTTTTGCACATCCTGATATCTTCAATAAGTAGCTTGCAGAGTGGCTAATTATTTCTACTCAAGGAGTCCTACTCTACTAAAATTACTTCAGAAATCTAATCTTCAATTTCTATACTCCATAATCTTTGTTCAAAACAATGCTAATGAAGTTGAGTTGCAACCCTTTTAATAGCTGCTACATTAAAAATAGTCACAAGTGTTTAGGCTATAGTGCTGAAAACAGCTTCTTTTGTTCCCATAACAGCAGTTGAACCAGCATTGGTAAGCGCATTATTTGCCAGTAGCCATAACCAGGTGCTTAATCAAGCCTTCCATTTATTAAGAGCCTTTAATTGCTTTGATTCAGAAGCATCCTTCACTCTTACATAACATTACTTACACCATCAGTTTCAGGGGTGCTGAAACATCATTTTTGAACAACAGAACATCAGTTTTTCATGTTGTATTTTAGCTATACAAAATGGTAAAAAGAACCAGTCTTCAGTAACTGGTGAATTGATAGACAGTCTCATAGATTTTTCATGTTCCCAAGTGGCAGAGGTTGAAGTTTCAGGCTACAGATGAAATATACATGATAGATTCCTCAGCTAATTATTTGTCAGTATATTAATAAATCACACCAATCCCTGCAAGGCTATCTAAATTTAGAAGGTTCATGAGATGTAATACATAATTAATACCTTTAGATTGGATGGCTTAAAGGCAAGTGATTTCCTGATCTCATATGAAGTAGAGAGTATTTGTCATTACTGTCCAAGGAAAGAATTGCCAGCATGAATGTTTTTTGGGACTGTGTATAAATGTCTCTGTCATTCATTTTAGTTTATGAGTAGAAAACATAAAATACATAACAATTGGAGCTAAATTTTAAGACCTATGCAATGCTGCTTATGCATTTTTACACATATAGATACAAAATCTGATATGTACACACATGGGTAATAATTTGATGGTCAGTCTTAAAAATCAATACAAGTTTTACCACTGTCATCACACAAGTATTGTTGTGTCACACATACATACACAAGTATCATCTCCTTAGTCTCTAGATACTTGCAAGTGAGGCAGCTTCATTTTAACCAACCTGTTGCTTTCACAAATTGTTCTTCTGTAAACTTTTTGGAAGATGCTCCCTACAGTATTCCACACCTCTCTCCCCACCTTTGCTCCACAGGACTCCTTCCTTTGCCCTATTTCCTTATATCTCTGTTCCACTTCTATGGAAAATCACCCACAAACACTAATTAAGTTCTGCAGTAACAATTCTGCTTTGCCCTCTATACATGAATAGTCCTACCAGAATAAAACATGTTCTAACTAACAAACCCTTTATCCCTTCAATAAGAGACTACCAAAACCAGAGCTCCCTCCTCTCCTTTATACCTTACACGTTACTCTTGCTGACTAATGGAATAGCATAACTCACTGTGGTGAAAAATGACCTTCATCACCAAAGTGACTGCAACTCTGTCACCAATTTTGCACCATCATTCATAGTGTATTTACACTAATAATTTCTCAAAGTTTCTTCAGTTTTTACCCTGTGTCCTAAGTCTTTTTTGGCTCGCTCAAATTAGAAAAGTACAAGCAGAGAAGGTACTGATGAGATTAGTGACCAGAAGTATGAAGTGAACTAATTCAACTTTCTACCCAGTCAGATACATGGAACTAGAGAGGAGAAAACAGTTTATAATTCAAAGAAAAGTAGACAACAGCAAATTCTGTACTTCCAAATACTAAGATGCCGACTTTTGAAAAAGAATTACTGAATTAATTCCTATTTCCCAAATTCTCCCTTTTGTAATTGGACATATATTTTCACTTGAAA
Organism: Coturnix japonica; assembly: GCF_054131305.1. NCBI lineage: Eukaryota > Metazoa > Chordata > Aves > Galliformes > Phasianidae > Coturnix > Coturnix japonica. Next base: position 51,938,686 of record NC_140664.1, read on the forward strand.
TTCAGACCATTTCTTAACTGGGTGGATGGACAATATTTAGTGTAGTCACAGCAGTACCAGATAGGAAACTCATTGCTAAAATCTTCTATTCAGGGGCAGAACTTTAGTTACAGACCTCGTCTTTGAATTGATCTGTCTTCAGCAGCTTTTTTCCCATAAATGTGAACAATTCTACCTCCCAAATGGCCACAGATTATGCTGATCAGATAACATTTTCATCTGGTTTTTATAATTTTATAATTATATATATATATATTTATATATATATATATATATATTTATATATATGTATGTATATATTTATGTGTATATATATATATATATATATATATATATATATATATATATATATATATATTGCTTCCTATATTCAATTTCAGCAAAGTTGTGCAAAATACCCTCTGTTTATTTTAGGTATTCAAAACAAATGTGTTCATGCTATATCCTGGCTTTCTCTGCTTTGAAGGAGCTTTTACTATAGTTGGACAAAATGGTATTATTCTTTCTGATCACCACTTCTCTGTCTTCTGCAATGCCTAATTTTATTCAGAACTGTCAGTACAATAATAGTGAAGCTCCATGGGCTTTACTATTATTTGTTTCTGAAAAACCATTTCCTATAGAGCATAGAGGCAAAGACCAAACTGGGAAACACTGACATGCTTTGTCAAGATGTCATCTTGAGGATCTCTGTTGGTAACTTATGCTGATAGTATTCTCAGAGACAAACCTTTGATCCTCCCTCTCTTCTAATATATTTCACAGACACGCTGCATCTTTTATGCAAAGTTTTCTGTCATTCAGTTTAGTTTTTTATCAGTATTTTCAAAAGGCTCTCCTTTCATTATCCGTGTTTAGCATTGTTACTTTACAAGCAGTATTTTCAGTGGATACCTCTATTTGGCATTCTGGTACAAAAACTAATTATTGATTTGGTATTGTATTTTTCATATTTACCACTATTGTTACAGCAATACAAAAGGGTTATATCTGCAAATGTAGGGTAAATTTATTTAAATTGATTAGATGCTGATGCTACTTTAATGATGTTTATTTGAATTGTACGTCCTCCATCTATCAAACCATAAACCAGATAAAAATTGACTGCATTGCTAGTTGAAATAAATGCCTGTAAAAACTTGCCAGTAAAGTAACAAAGGATAATTAATAACTTCAGAATTACTATTCCTCCTTTGAAAACAACTGTAGTGTGAAAAAGCCTGTCATGTCATACATTTTTTTATATGCAGAATGTCCTATTATAAGAATTTAAATGTCAGACAATTTTTCAAACATTACAATCTCATTATAGCAAAAAGAGAAAGTTTCCTCATGGAGTTTGCGAGCAGCTTCACAGATATGTTTAATAAGGTTATTTTATTTTAGTATTTCAAATATTGTCAAAATATCTCTTCTCTGATATGCCATTTACTGTTATTGGAAGATTTAGCACAAATGCCATATTCTTTGCTCCAACTTATTCTTGACCATACAAGTTCCTGCAGACCAATTAAAAAAAAAAAAAAAGAAAATAATTCTTAGCCAGTTAGCGCAGTTATCACATTTTTCTAGCTATTGAATTTAATTTTAACTCACTTCCATGGTGTAAATGTCTAGATTTTCTTTCAGTGCTACAGAAATGTTAAGCAACTAGATATTCAGTAATACCTTCAGATACACAACCTTAGAGATAGCACTACCAACTCATGGAACGTTTTCTAATCATAGAAGTAGCATACCTGAAGGTAATGGAGAGAGTTCTTTGATCTCTCCTCCTCTTTCTGGGTGAGATAAGATTCCTCCAAACTTCCAGATTAGATCCAGGGTAAAAAAATGAATGCTTGTTGTGTTAAGTAGTTAAAAAATAAAAGCAAGATCTATTTTATCTTTCATTCAGACTTTATAAGCTCTAAACAATTACTAATTCAAAAGAAATGTTATTTTCAAGGCAGTTTCAAAAATCTAAAATAATGTTTCTTTTAAAATAGATAACTTCTTACATATGTGCTAACATTTCATTTACATGGTGGCTGTACTCAAGATATGAGCAATACCAGTATATGTACACATTGTGGGGAGTGTTGATTTTGGGATAAGATAACTGGATTTAATTTCTTTTCTGTGTGTGTGTGTGTGTTAAATTCAGTTATTACACATTAAAAGCATCAGTAGCACTCGGGAACTGGAGAACCTCTGCTGTCATAGGAATAAACTAAAAGCATCAGTATCAAGCAAAGAAGAATAACTATTTTCACAGAATCACAGAATTATCAAGGTTGGAAAAGACCTAGAAGATCATCTAGTCCAACCATTACCAATACTTCCCAGCTAAATCATATTCCTCAACACAACATCCAAACGTTTCTTGAACACTCCCATGGCTGGTGACTCCACCACCTCCCTGGGCAGTGCATTCCAATGCCTGACTACCCTTTCTGAGAAGTAATACTTCCTAATGTCCAGCCTGAATCTCCCCTGGCGCAGCTTAAAACCATTCTCTCTAGTTCTATCACCAATTACACAAGAGAAGAGACCAATCCCCAGCTCACTACAACCTCCCTTCAGGAAGTTATAGAGAGCAATAAGGTCTCCCCTGAGCCTCCTCTTCTCCAGGCTGAACAATCCCAGCTCCCTCAGCCACTCCGCATAAGGCCTGTGCTCCAGACCGCTCACCAGCTTTGTAGCCCTCCTCTGAACACGTTCCAAGGCCTCAATGTATTTCTTGCAGTGAGGGGCCCAAAACTGAACACAATACTCAAGGTACGGCTGAGTTTCCAGGCATAAAAGGAAAACTTCTGTCTGAATAACCATGGGAAATAAGATCTATTTGTCACATAAATCCAGTAATGAAGAAGCTGTGGATGAGAACTACTCTAAAGTGTATCACCTTTCTTTAGTTTACTCCATAATTCTCTAACAGTGAAATCACTTATGAGGTTATACACAAAGCAGCTAATCCACATAGGTAAATGTAATACAATAACATGTCAGTGTAACAGTTGTAAAATTCTTGCATTTAACATGTGAAGATTTTTTTTTAAATTTATTTGTTACTGAACATGTGTATACTTTTTATTAGTTTTAGCCTTTATTTAGTTATTTATTATAGTTTCAGATTCATAATCAATACTACATGACTGTCTGGAAGGCAAATGCAATCATTGTCCTCAGAAATTTTTGAAGAATAAAAGTATCTTACACATATATTTTTCTTGTTTTTGTTCATCTGAAATCAATAACCCATTTTGATATGAAGACAAGATAAAGACGTATTCACTAGGAGTGATATGGGTGGCCATTATATGGAACACACTATGTGGTCATTCCCTAAGAAAACCACAGGGAGGGACTGGAAAACCTCCTAGCTCCTACCCACTCAAAAAGCCAGTAAGGGCATGTGAGGAAATACATCCTTTATCATGTTGGTATGTGTGAGTGCACACCACATCTGGGCTCCTCACATTAGGTTTCTGATGGCTGTAGGGATAGCTACCCAAATTGGCTTCTGCCTGATCAGCCTTTGCTTGCCTGAGGAAGCCCACAAAATCAGCAAGCTATCCTCCACATCTCCTTTGCAGTGCTCTGGCTGTCCCATGCTCCTGTTTGACTGAGCATGGTACAGTGGCATGCCATGCTGCCTAGCAGATGGCTCAGTATGAGCATAGGCCCTCAGGACCTTGATCAGACCCTGCCTAGCTTCCCTCATTGGCCATGGCCCAGCCCTGTGGCTGCCCTCACCCTGGCATCAGTATAATGCCTAGTAGAATTCACCTGCTGCTCTCTGGAGCAATGGTCCAAGGTTTTGTTCAACAGAACTTAATTGACACTGGAAAATAAAAGATTTATTTAATGCAAGGCTGTTCTCTTGTGCTGAGCACTCTCATTTTTCCTCTGCTAAAAATCAGACATGCTCTACTAATGTGCTGCACATTATTATGTTCAGACTAATTAGGAAGAAATTCATTCTTTCTCTCTCCCAAGCTTTCCTATTGTTAGTGTGTCCGTTTTATACTCAAACCACTTTTCAACCAATTCAGTGGGTTGAAAATTTTACAAAAAGCTCCTTTACTTCAATGGACAACTGAGCACTTGCCATTGAAAAAATACATGGCATGTGGACTGCTGTCAAATAGCATCACACTGTTTCCAAATACAAGGAAATTCTCCAGATTCTTGGACTAAAATAACTAAAAATTATAACCTCAAAAAAATATTTACTGTAAGTAGGTTTTTCAGTATCTAGATTTTTATTGTAACTGCTAGATCAAAAACACTGATTTCTGAACACACACGAGTGGCATAGAATAGTGGCATCCTCAATTTGCTGGTCCCAAAAGGAGGAGGACTTAAAGCTACTTGTTGCATTTCATACAAAAGACCAGCCAGTCTGTCAGTCTGAAATGAGCACTCAAAAATTTTATATTTTATTAATGACAACCAACAGTTTTGCATCTTTATCAGAGTAATTCTAGATGAAATGATCCCACAGAAACAAAACTACTAGGTTAATAAACAATGAAACACTACATTTGTCTAAAATTCCTGTTTTTCTGTATCCTTAAGTCTTGTCAGGTGCTGTAGTCTTTCTCAAATAAACATGATGAGACTAGGCAAAGAGGTCTCTCCATCAGTGAGAAAAAAAACAAATTTTGACAAAATAGTTTAATGATCACAGTTTAAGAATTTGAATTATCAGGTTTTCGTTATTACTGGCCAGTAGCACAGAAACTTGTTCACTTGTTTGCCCCACCCAAAAAGCTGCTAATAAAAATGGAGCCTTAGGACATATCATAGCTAGCTCCAGCTGGGATGTAACATAGTCAATTTAATACAGTATTGAATTGAGCTTGCAGCTGGCTTGGAATACAAGCAGATAAACCTTATTCTTGATTAGGACACAGTCATATCTATATGAAGTGCCATGTAAGTCTGTCTCCCTAGACTATATGCTATAGACATATTCTTCCTGAGGTATATCATCCATCCTCTCACATCTTTTTTCAACGTTCTAATTCTTTCTAAGCTCTCTAATCTTCCTCCCTGCTAGTTTCTAAATTCCTTCAAGTAAATAGTACAAATGGTAGGTTATTTCTCTCTTATCAGAACACAGAGTTGATTTTATCCACACTTTCTCATCTATTCTTGCTTCAGGCTTTTATCCCCATGCCCTTCCTACCAACTGCAACCTTTGAAACTTGTGGCTGATTACGCATGTCTGCAGAGGCAGGAGTAAGCTAATAACAAAGAGGAACATATTCAGAAAGATTATACAAATAAACCAGAATGTAGAAACCAAAATTATGTAGCCAACTATTTCACAGGGCATAAATCTGTTTCCACACAATAAAAGTTAAGGTTGAGTGCCCTTTAAAAATGTATAAAATATAAATATATATTGTTACCTGTGACATTCAGCATCATCAACTTAAGCCGGTTAGAACTTCATATAGGCCTCCCATTGCCTCCATCTACTTGCACAAAACTCCTATAGGAATGCAAAATACACTGTTGTTCTGGTACATGACAACTGTCGGTAATGCTAAGCACACTCACTATATACACATAAATCCTAGAAATAGGTTTTTCCCCTAGCATGCCCAACTGCTTATGCATACAGAATTAGAGATGCTGATCATTTTTCAAAATGCAGTCTTTAAAAGTGATGTAAAATGGTAAAGAAAAAAATCAAAAAAGAAAATTTAAAGTTGTAGACCCTGTTTATGGTTTCATCTACTGGCATGTCTGGTTATTTCCACAAGGGCTGTTCTGAAAATGATGCCTCCAATTTCCTTATGTTGGCCCGCAACATCAGAGGCAGATGCTTGTGGTATGGAAGTAGAGGTTGAACCTTCTTACCAGTATTCCATTTCAATCTGTTGTCATGCAACAGATGGCAGCAGAGTGGCAGTCTGATAAAACGGTGCCTGATGTGGAAGTGAATTTTTGAGCATAAGCATACAACTGAATTCCTCTAAGCGTAAAAAATAACATCCATTGCCATTCATCAATGCTTAATGAACATATATGTAGACCAAACTGTGGTTGTGAGCACAGAGAGGCAGTGGGTGGTGTGTTGACAGCAATATGAAATACAAGCCACACCCCTGAAGGCCATGCAGAACTTTAAAAGCACACAGGATCTTGTTCATCCCTGGCAATATGTGGAGTTAATGGTCCTGACTACATGAGGAAAAATAGTGCTTTGTGGCTGAGAATTTTCTCTATTAAACAGTGTTATTGTGCCCTCAGTATCTGTTGTAATTCCCATGGAAATAAATAGGAAGCATTAATTTTGAAGCAACCCACAGACATTAAAGCTATGTGGTATTAACAACTATATATTTGGTTTTGTATCTTGTAGATTATATGCTATAGATACTCATTTTTAGCATACCTTTTTTAGTGAGCTTATACATGCAGACACTTCTGCAACTCAGAAGTCAGTCATGGCTTGGTCATGTCATGTCATGGTCAGTCTTGGGACCAGTGCTCATCAACATCTTCATCAGTGACACAGATGATCGCACTGAGTGAACCCTCAGCAAGTTTGCAGATTACACCATGCTGAGTGGTGCCACTGATACACTGGAAGTAAGGGAAGCCATCTAGAGGGACCTGGACAGGCTGGGTGGGCCCATTTAAACCTAATGAGGTTCAATAAGGTCAAGTGCAGGGTGCTGCACTTGGGCTGGGGCAACCCCAGCTATTTATACAAAAGATCTCCTTGAGAGCAGCCCTGCGAAGACAGACCTGGGGGTCCTGGTGGATGAGAGGCTGGACATGAGCCAGCAATACTTGCTTGCAGCCCAGAAGGCCAACTGTGTTCAGAGCTGCATTAAAAAAGGGGTGGCCAGCAGGGAGAGGGAGTTGATTGTCCCCCTATATTCAGCATGTGAGGCCCCACCTGGAGTACTGCATGCAGGCCTGGGGTTCCCAATACAGGAAGGACATGGAGCTCTTGGAGCAGGTCCAGATGAGGGCCACTAGGATGATCAAAGGGCTGGAGCACCTCTACTAAGAGGAAAGGTTGAGGGAACTGGGCTTGTTTACCTTGGAGAAGAGAAGGCTCAGGGGAGACCTCATTGCAGCCTTCCAGTACTTGAGTGGAGCGTTTAAACAGGAGGGGAATGCCCGTTCAGGAGGGTGGACAGTGATAGGAGAAGGGAGGAATGGTTTTAAACTAAGACAGGGGAGGTTTAAATTTGAGAATAGGAGAAAAAATTTCACACAGAGGGTGGTGACACACTGGAGGTCGTGGATGCCCCATCCCTGAAGGCATCCTATGAACTTGAATATGCAGGCACTCTACGTTTATATTAAAAATTTGCACTTCCATATGACAGAATCATTATTTGAATAACAAATTCCAATTTCAAGTTGTTCTACAAATATAGATGAGCTATCCTTTCTCATAATTCAATTTCATGTAGAGATATTTAATTCAAGCTGAGTATTGTAGGAGTAACTTTTTAGATGGATAACCATTTGTAATTGAATAGCAAACATTAGGTCTAAAAATGAGAATTTAAAGTTGATTATTTGTTACCGGAAGCATATGCGCAGATAATTCACTTCTATCCATAATTAACTCCTTAATCAACTCTTATGTGTGCCATGAGTACTGTATGCCCTGCTTTTATGTTATATTTTGACACGATAAGTTATGAACTCTCTAGAAATCAGATCCTCCTTCCTTTTTTCACATGACAAGTTCTCATTATGAAGCCAAGCTGCTTACCAAATTTTGTTGTTGTTAAAAACACATTTTATGAACCTAGTAATGCTAATCCGTATGTAAAATAGAAGGTGGATAAGAGCACCTAAAAAGTTCAATATCTTTCAATGAGCTCAGGTCCAATGACTTTATGGATATGAAAAGAGATTATAACATCTCCTGAAATAAAACAACTTAAAGTTAAGCTGGCACTTGTATGGTCTAAAATTATTGCACTGAAAGATAAAGAAATGCTAAGTGAACGTCACAGCAAATATCCAAATAATTCACCAAAGCTTAAAACTTAAGTTTGACAGAATTTAGGACATATATTATACAGTAAAATTTGAAAGTAGAAGTTACTTGAATTTCTAAAACTGCATCATCATCTAATGAATGTTTTGCTTTGATTTTTATGTCCTTTCTCTTCTGCATACCCTGAAAGTCCTGTAATATTACTAACGCTGAAAGTAAAACAACATAACAGTTTTCAGTCCTAAGTATTGGATAAAAATATGCAGAGCTACAAAGAAGCAATTATGAATTCAATGCTACTCTGATTACTGACATAATAATCATTCATCTGAAGTTCTGTGCTACAAAGAAGTGCTTAATCCAGATCGTGGTCCAATAGTTTGTCCTTACTTCTATTAATTTAATGTTCATGGAGAATATTTCAAATTAATAGTAAAGCACATAAGCATTGTATAACATATAACCTCATTACGGCATTCTAAATGCTGATGCAGAACACTACAGAAAGGCTCTCCAACTAGCTTCTCATGAACAATAAGGTGTCCTTGTAAAATTATCAAAAATTACACAAAGATGACTATGTCAGCAGGTAAAATATGGAGTTAATCAATATTCAGTCACTTTATATATCACCTAGACATATAATATATGTTTCTGTAACCTCATCCTGTCCATACACTTGTAAAAATACAAATAGTAGCTCTGGAGTAGTTGAAACCGGTTGCATATTGCCCATGATGACAAATTAGAAAAGTAAGCCTGTCCCCAGTTCTAGTATCAACTGGATTTAGGTGATGTCTTAAATGAGTGAACATGATTAACCATTTTCTTGACCTTAATTTTTTCAGGTAGCTGAGGATGGAGTTTGCAACAGAAAATGAATAGATCCTCACATCCATTCAATGTCTCAAGCTAATTCTGTGCACAACCCATGAATAATGAAGCCATTTCTGTTAGTAGTTATTACAGCAGTGATTAGAGAAGCTTTCGCTTCAGTATTTTTTCTATTTACCTCAAAGTTAATAACTCAGAAAGAAATGGTTATCATACAGTTTCCGAAAAGTTGTGAAATCTATACTTGGAGCATCTTCTCTAACTCTAAAAGGCATAAAAATCCTCCAAATAATTATTATAATACTATTTTTAAATGCACAGGTAATTTCCCCCTTTCCCCCCCATCCTCCCCCCCTCCTCCCCCCCACCCCCCCAAACACACACACACACAAACTCAAGGTAGATTAGAACTGCATATAAGCACTGTAAGTAAACTCTGTTTCAGTATAATGTTTAAACATTTTAGTAAAATGCTAAGCAACTGCATAATCTTAAATTTACAGCTGAGTCATGATGAATGCCTTTGCCTGTCGGTGCTCAGTCGAGTTAGAGGGCGCTCTTAGTTCCTTGTAGCATCAGAATCCACTTACAAGCAAGACATTCCTGTTCCTCTAACAGTTCTAATCAGTTAATTGGTCCCGGCTTCTCCCAAACAACAGTGATAAAGGATGAAAGGTTTCTTAAGAGTAACAGGATAACAGTATCAGTGCATATCAATAGAACCTCCTGTCTACCCATGGATGCAAACAGACTCTGCTTGCTCTTTGTCTCACACTCTGGTCTTCCAGGGTTTCACAGTGATAAGGTATACCAAAGAGTGACTCTGGTGACTTGCTCACAGTTACATCTACCCCCACATTTGTGTGCTTAAAGTTAATATGCTGATAAAGAATTGTTGGTTCAATACCTCCACGTTTTCTTAAGGATTCTGTATGTTTTTCAGAAGAAGAGTAAGAGATAGCTTTTTATTTATTGATGTCAACTCAGAAGAGGAAATATGAGGTGCAAATTTGAATACACATTCTATTCATATATATAGTCATTTTCATCAGTACATCACTATCAACTGTGGATTTTTCCATAAACATAATGAGCTGTCCTTACAGATCTATTCAAAGATCATACATATATATATATATTTTTTTTTCTTTTCTAATGTTTTAAAATTGCTTCTGATTTCTTTCATTTTTCCCTTTCCTGATACTGACCCTATTCATAACATTGATGGTATAAATTGGGATGGTGGTGTTGATCAGTGCAGTAGGGTATTTTTAGTTAAAAAAAGAGACAAATTAATCTGACTCATCCCCACTTGCAGCAAGTAAATTAGATTCAGTTTGTTAAAAAATAAGATTAGTATGCAAAATTATTCTGAGTACTCTGAAGTCCATAGGTCACTCTTTCGTCCTCTCATCTTTCCAGGACGGTCTTTATAACTAAAAGGAAGTCCTACAGGCTAGCACAGTTACATGACAAACTTAATACGCCATCACTGAGAATAGGGTGAACTTTACAGAGGTAAAGACAATACTTGAAATTTTTGTTTTATCCTATTTGAAATCAAATCTAAAAATATTTTAATCTAAACTGTCTTTTTCTTTCTGTTTTTTGTTTGTTTGTTTGTTTTCAGGTTTCTAAGCACTATTCACAGAACTGTGATGTCCTATAAACACTGGCTGCAATTACTTTCTGTACGCATCACGCATAAAAGACTTCCAAAATTGTAGTACAATATAAACTCAGAGACAGCAGTAAATATATATTGATTAAGAAATTGGTAGGTAATTATATTCTATACTCCTATGGTACTCTGCATTTTAATATTAGATAAGCATAAAATCTCCCGATTCAAACTGGAGCCTAAAAGAACCAATCAAACTCATTCACTCGGCACATGGGAAGAAAAAAAACCACAGCTTGTATAAAGTGTAAAAAATCTACTATTTCATTTAGTTGTAAAATTAATAAGACAATGACTCAATAAACTTTTATTCACTTTTCACTTTTCTTTTTTTTTTTAATATAATAGGGTTTTTTCTAGTATTGGATACTGGAAAAACTGTTCCCAGCCACCCTTTCACCACAAGTTGTTCAGTGTTGCTATTGATGCAAGAGTATTGTCTACAGTTTATCACACACACTGTTAATATTTTCTTGTTCAGATAATATTTGATGCTCATAATATCGCAATATCTTTTTTCTTTCACTCCTTTGTTTAGTATGAACATTTTTTTTTCCCCAAAACAATCTTATTATTAGATTCTATTAGCACTTGCAGTTCTATACAAGCTAAGGAAAATGAACCAAGTCACCTAAGCTTGTGTATGGGAACGTTGAATCATGGCCTGAACCTCTGATTGACCAGCTGAGGCAAGCACTGAGTCAGCCCTGGGAGCACAGGTGAAAGCAATTCAGCTGTGTGACCAGAAGCAGTGAAGCCTGGCTGCACCTCTCCAGCAAAAAAATCAGAAATTCAGCTAAGAAACAAATACATTCCCTTTTATTCTTGCATACTTACCTAATACATGAGTATAAAATATGTGATTATAACAAAAAACCTTCACACAAATGAGCATCACTGTCTACGCAAACCAACTACAAAGGAGTTTGTTTCCTTTTCTTCTAGATCACCTCTTTGGAGCAGAATTCCCTTCTGAAGCAGACCTCATAATATTTACTACTTTCTTTTCTTTTGTTGAACTGAAATAGGAGTATTACATATTCCCCATCTAGTGAAAACAAAGGAAGCATTTCTATTGATGATTCAGTACAATGCAGAATGGAACAAAATCTTTTATGCAGCATTAAAGCTTTTTTTTCATGTGATTTTTTTTTTTTTTTTTTTTTCTACATAAGCTCAATATTTTGAATTCAACTGAGGAATTACTTTGCTATTTATTGAAGTTTCTGTTTTCTTGAAGTAACAAAGGCCTTCCCCTGTTTGCACAATTTAATACCAAAAAATTAAATGGCTTATAAGGACAATATAATCCACAGAGGCAATGATGAAAACAATTACTTTTTGTACTGAAGACAGCAGTATACTCTTAAAATAATAAGTATTCCTTAGTATCATTTTTACTCTTTGTACAAAATCAGTAATTATTTCATCATGTGGAGATCAGTTTAGAATTTAATGAGTTCACTATGTCCAAATTAGTCTGGTCTAGTTCCAGACAATTTCAACATTCAGACATAATTTTTTGCCTTGAGTTTACTTATATAATTTTTGCTTCAGAAAAGGTTCCAAGTTGTAGGAATATTTCATTGGAATATATATGCTCTGATTTTTGAATGAGTGATGGAACTTAAATCTCATACTAGGAGAAGGGATACTGAAGGCACTAAGATCAGTGGTAGGCAATATCAGTTCAAGAACCCATTTGTGCTCTTTTGCAAAGCCATTATTCTGCATGGAAATATGAAGAAGAGGTTAGTACCCCAGAACATCTATGGATTTGCATGTCCCACCTAAGAGGTAGTATTACTATTTCAGCGGTCACTTGATTGGTTTGCACCACAACATGCAAAACACTTAACATACACAGATGTATAACTCAATGAAGCAGATTAGAAGATAAAGGGGAAATAGGAGAGTCTAGGCAATAGAATCTCAGGGGGGAAAGTGGAGCATTTGGAGTCAACTTATTATAGGATATGTGCTTTCTTTGGCCAATGAAGTCCAATGTCTGATGTAGTACGTGTCAACTTCTAAAAAGCATAACTGACTCATGACCAGGGCCTTCTATACCAAGAAAAATCCTTAAAACTTGAAACTGTCAGGTAAAATACTCATATATATGTATATGAGATCTCTAATTCAACATGAACCTGCACTGTTAAGAAAAAAATCTAGATCCTAGACCAGTTCAGAATTCAAATGTTTGCCTAAAAGTAAAAAGCAAAGGGAACTATTTTAGAATTAGATTTTGTAATAATGACTTTACTGGAACAAAGCTTAAATCAATGGATCATGTCCATCCCCTAAACTTTACTTATTCTCCAGCAAAACCAGGAAACAACTAACATATATGCACACATATAAGAGAGAGACAAAAATGGGAAGGAAAAATATTTTTGCACTGTGTTTTTAAATTGGTGATGAGGATGAAAGAAAGATTCTAGGTGAAACAATTTCTTAAGACAGACATGAGCACATATTAACTGCAGGGTACTAAGTATTTTCAAACACTGAATAAAGTAGTTCTGCTTTACCATCACGGACATTTAAATAAGTGGCAGACTAGACTACACATTGGGTGGGATTCCTTCAAAGAAAAAACAGTTAATGTCAAAACCTCTTACATAAGTAACCAGAACTGATTAAGATAAAGAAAGCTCCATGCATAATGAATTATACTTCCTTTCTGCTGCTTTGTAGAATTTTATTCTCCTTAAGGAGAACAATGGTGTAGACTTGGAGACAGCAGTAATGTAAGATAATCATTTCAGTCATTACGTGATATAATAGAATTTTAATTACTTTCATGTTATAAACAATGGTAATTTTGGAGTCTTTTAATTCCCCCTCTATCCCCCCCAGCCCCCTCCCCCCCCCAACAAAATAATAATAATAATAATTAAGAAATACCTGAAAGACAGCTAAAAATCACAGTGTGTGATCTGATCCAAATGCATTCAATGTTCAAAAATTCAAGGGAAAGGGAATTTCTTGAAACTCCTCAGGCACAGACTCAAAAATTAAAAGGTAAATAATGATCCACTTTAGTAAAAGTGCTAATGCATCATTACTGTAGCAATAAAGATATAAGTGAAATCAGTAATACAACCACGTATTCCGAACATATTTTTTTCCTTATTCCACGCTACTTTTCAAACTCCAGTTGTCCCATGAAATCTATTTCATAGTCATAATACTATTAATGAAAGGAAAAGAGATCAATTCTGGAGAATCATATTTCCCTCTCAGTATCTAAACAACAAAAATGAGGTCAGCTGACTGAATACAAGCCAGCAGTGAGCCCAGGTGGCTGAAGATGCCAATGATATCCTGGCCTGCATTAGAAATACAGAGGACAGCAGGATGAGAGAAGTGGTAATTCCATTGTACAGAAGTGGTGAGATGGCACTTTGAATATACTCTTCAGTTTTGGGACCCTTACTTCAAGAAAGCTTTTGAGTTGTTCAAGCACATACAGATAAGTGAAACAAATCTGGTGAAGAGATTATAAAACAAGAATCACGAGGAGCAGCTGAGCATACTGGGGTTGTTTAGTCAGGGGAAAGTAAAGCTGAGAATGGATCTCATCTCTATCTACAACTTCCAGAAAGGGGGTGATGGGTGATAGAATGTGAAATAACAAGCTTTTAGAATTTTGTCCCAGGGAGAGTGGTCAAGCATTGGAACAGAGTGCTCTGGGAAGTGGTGGAGTCCTCATCCCTGGAGAAATTTAAAAGATGTGTGGATTTGGTAATAAAGAACATGGCTAAATGATAGGACCTTTGTCAGTCATGTTGATGGATGCACTTGATTATCTTGAAGTCCGTTGCCTCATTCATACAGACTGACCTACTGAAGTACAATTAGCTGTGTATGGAGGGAAAGAAGATTTTATTGATATCATGGCTCATAATAATGTAAACTTGGAAATGATCCCTCAAACTGAAGGAAAAATATAAAAATCATTGTCATTCTGAAGATGACCGTGAATTATAAAATACGTAAATATCAATAAATATAATATAATATAATATAATATAATATAATATAATATAATATAATATAATAATGTTAACTGAAATAGTTAATACAAAACTGTAATATTTTAGCCTTGCCATTAATTTTGTGGTTCATAATAGGATTTTCAGGGTCACGTGTATCTTTTCATAGCATAAAATAATTACAATTGCCACATGCCTTACTGAAAAAAATACCATCAACCAATATTCACAGCCTGGAGGTAGCCTGGTTGACTTCCATGGATATTCTTACAGGCTTTCCAAACCTCGGTGAGCTATACACACTAAATGAGAAAATGAAATGCCATATGAGACATTAGAAATGTCACTGAAAAAATTATTTTTTACATTGATTCTCTACCCACTTCCTGCTTTTTAGGTCATTTTATCCAAAATCTGTTAGAAAATACTGTATTCTAACCAAAATATGCAGACTGTATTTGCGATTTAATCAGAAGAATGTAATATTGTGTATTAAACTTATCCCCATTAAATCCTTTTCTGATATCATACAAACAAGCAAGCACCTTTTTCTCTTTTGGCCAGAGCTGCAGATGGCACTAGCAACTAGTAACTCAGATACTCAGAATGCCAACGATTCAGTCTTTGCATAATGTTAGTTGGAAAGGAAGATCTACACATTCAAAAGTCTGTGCCATGAAAGGATTTCAACTAATCTGAATCTTTTCCAGACAAGTAAGCCAGCCAAAAACGTGCTCAGCTCATCCTTTCAGGCAGTACCTGAAGTGTTCCTTTCTTCTGCAACTAGGAGGTAGTAGATTTTTGAACGTAAATGTTCTACCACATTTATAATTGAGCACAGAAAGAATAAGGATCAGTGAGTGCATGTTCACACTTCAGGAAATAAAAGTGTAATAATAAAATAATTTAAAAATTAAACATTTTGTAAAAGCAAGTATTAATATGTTTGACACTCAACCTGCACAGCACTTTTTCAGTTGACTACCATCATTACTGAAACAACCTTTTTTCCCTCTCACAGTTTCTTCAATGGAAACAACTAATTGAAATTCAGAGAACTGTTCATTGATAAAATGTAAAGACACTAATCAAGAAATTCAATGAATATATCATTTGAATAAAGAAATCCCATCACCCTTTCAAATCTTTGATTCACTAGCAGAAAGAGAATTGAGAAATAGCTCTGTTTAGTCTTAGCAGGCAAAAGTGAAGATGCATACATATGATTACTGATTTATCAAGGTTTATTACAAGCTTCTCCCACAGGACACAAGCACAGGCATCCTTGACTAAACTCACTAGATAATCCATAAAAATCGCCTGTTTCCTCAGCCTGAACTTTAGCTGTAGGGGATTTTCTAACTTAAAGCCAACTCAAAATAATATAGACATATATACAAAACATCTGTCTGGATCCTCTCTGTAGATGTGTAATTCAAAATCATATAACTCTTCTAAGAAGAAGTAACTGAAAGAAGAAAGAATGACAGAAAATTCTCATATCTGATAAAATATATGTGAAAATATATTGATTTCAAAGAGTCCTGGATTTCCAAATGTGAAGAAGTGCTATTTGAAAGAGCACTGACTTACTGCAGTAGAATCATAGAACTACTCAGGTTGGAAAAGACCTTAAAGATCATCAAGTCCAACCACAGCCAAACCATAGTACCCTAACTCTAATAACCCTCTGCTAAATCATATCTCTGAATACCACATCCAAATGGCTCTTAAAGACATCCAGGGATGGTGACTCAACCACCTCCCTGAGGAGCCTATTCCAGTGTTTAACTACCCTTTCTGTAGAGAAGTGTTTCCTAACATCAAACCTAAACTTACCTCGGCACAACTTGAGTCCATTTCCCCTCATCCTGTGTTCTGTCACCAGTGAGAAGAGACTTGCCCTGCTCCCACTGTAAGCACCTTTCAGATTTTTGAAGAGAGCAATAAGTTCTCCCCTCAGCCTCCTTTTCCCCAGACTAAACAGCCCCAGCTCCTCCAATCTTTCCTCATAGGGCTGATTGTCCAAACCCTTCACTAGCCTCACTGCCCTTCTCTGGACCTGCTCCAGTACCTGCATGCCCTTTTTGTATTGAAGTGCCCAAAACTGAACACAGTACAGAGAGAGAGAGAGAGAGGCCTCACCAATGCTGAGTACAGGGGCAGGATGACTTCCCAAGTCCTGCTCACCACACCGTTCCTGATACAAGCCAGGATGACACTGGCCTTTTTGGCCACCTGGGCATACTGCTGGCTCATATTCAGCCAACTGTCCATCAGTATTGTATTGGTCTAGAAGGCAGAACTTGTGAATCAGAGTCAGAAAGCAGAGTAGCATACTTTCATTATATTTTTACATACCTGATTCAAAATATATAGCACTTATTCCTTTCCAACGGGTGAAAGCCAACATAGAATAAAGCAGGCACATCCTTTTGAGTAAATTTGCCATTGCCAGCCATGTGTCAGGGATGATTAGTGAGGCAAAGATGCCAACCAAGTCCTCTGACACCTGAGGTCAAATAAAGGACAAAAACCAAAAAGCACCTAACCACAGAGGATGATGTGGCTGATCCGGCATACCTGCTATTCCCATCACTTCTCCAGACTTCTTTTATTGACACTATCTGCTTTGAGAAGTGTCTATAGAACTGGCAGCTTGATTTTTATTTGAGGGAAACAGTCATCATATGGTAGAGGAGAATCAGACTGCCAATTGCTGCTTTCCCAGTACTGAATTGAATGCTCTGCAAAAAGGCAGATAATATTTAGCTTGCACCTTTTTCACATGCAGTGAACACTCCAAACTGCCATAAATCAGACAGGTTCAGTCTGCCATTTTATAACCACAATTTTATTATTATTTTTAACTGCTCTTTGTATGAGGCTGCAAAATGATACAGAATAACAACAGTTATTTTTCTTGGAAGCTATGAATAATTCCACAGGAAAGTTGTAGAACTACTGGCTACCAAATACTCTTGCTAGGCAAGAAGGCTATCTGTCTGCTTTGCAGGTTACAGGAAAGCTGTTTCTTTATTAAGCTGTTCTCCTACAGTCAAGACCATACTTTATACAAGTATAAGTAATGCACGTCATAATATTTTGTCCTAGTAGTCTTTTTTCCTGGATATCTTCGCTGTCATTAAGAATCAATGACATTGATTCTTATGCATCTCAACATAATATTTTATCAATCATTCTGGCATATCAGATATATTTTTTACTGTGGAGGTGATAGTTTGGTGCAGCCTGTTCCATTCAAATCCCTTCAAATGGTTAGAACACATGCCATTTCTGTGTACAGTTCTGAATGGGCTTCTTTGCTCCACAGGTTCAGGATCCAAAAGCATTGCACAGATATTCCAAAGGACAAATTAGAGTTTATCAAGCATTTTAACATGTAAAAATTACTATGGAGAGGAGAAAGAGAAGGACATTCCTTCTTGGACTTTTTATTCATGTGATAACAACAACAGAGTTTTCTGAAATTCCACCTATTGCTTTTTAATTCCCAAACCTGAGATGAGTGAAGCAACAGAAATGAAAGCACCTGAAGCCTCACTTTGCTTTTCACATTCTTCAAAATTCACAGTATCTTCTCTGTTAGCAGAGAGGACTCTAAGCAGAGATCATCACTGAAGTAATTGTTTGTCATCACTAACTGCTAAGTTTTCCTAACTCCTTAAACTTATGTTAGATTCTAGCATCAGTTAAAGGGCACTAAATCAAAGTGTTTGTACAGAAGAAAAAAAAGAAAAAATGAAAATTTAAAAAAAAAAAAAAAAAAAGATTATTTCAACATTACTTTGAACTTAGAGGAGAATAAGATTCAAGGAATTGGCTGGATATTGTATATCTATTTTTAATTAACTCACTGCAGTGTTATTTAAACCAAGCAAGCCTTTCTTACTTTATTTTGTTGAGTTCACAAAAATGAGTTCTCTGTGCTCTTTGCTGCCTCTGCAGAATCGGTCCATTAGCAAGCACTATTTTTTCTTCTTGTGCCAACATCACTGGTGCTGTTGGTCAAGAATGCCCTTTCACTGTATGTCTGTGCTTCTGTTTATGAAGATAATAATTTTCAAATCAACTCCATTTGGATTACAGCAAGAAAAGTATTATATATGGGCATATCTTGAATGCATAACCTTTTCTTATATGTTAAGTAATCTATCTCAGGGAAAGCAAAGAATCCACAATACTATAGGTTTCAGCTTCTAGGATGCAATAGGTCTTCATAGTTGCTCTGCACACTGAAAGCAGGATGTATAACTTACTTTTACTTAAAATGTTTATTGTTCCTTAAAACAATTATCTTGAAGAACTTACATATATCCTGGATATATGTCTACTAATTTAACTTTCCGTTCACAGGTCACCTCTGGAATCCTTACAAAGTACTATGCTTGTGATTACCACCTCTCCAGTTCTCCATTTTCATTTCTCCATTAGATCTTGTCAGTTTCAAAACTCTCTGAAGAACACACAACACAACATCAAGAACATTCATAGAACTGCAATAATGCATTTATTCACATGATTGTGCTTCTCTTCTAAGGTATATTTGAAAATTCAGTTCAATTTTTCTGTATCTGTACTGGCTCATCATCTCTAATCCTGCTGCTGAGGCACAGAATGATTTCTTTGAAGTATGGAAGCAAAATATGCTGGTATAGAAAATAAAACCAAAATTACATTGATCATACATGCTCAGCAAGAGTTCACATAAGAATAAAATAAATTCAGTCTTACATATAAGAAAGATGATGATTATATGGTTGTTAAAAAAAAAAAAAAAAAAGTATGTGACTTGTAAAGGAAATATGATTATACACTTAAAACGTTATAATGACAGCAGGTGTAATGACAGTTATCTATTATGATAGGTACCTTGCCATGGAACTCCTAACACTCTCTCTTTAATTATATAAAAGTTTTAAATCATTTTATTTGTCTTTTTTTTTTTTCTTCTGTGATTAAATTAATTTCAGAAAGGGTGGCACTGATGTGATGAAAATAAAAACACAGAGAGAATAAGCACGAGGTACTTTGGCTTTATGACATCACGGAAACAGGAGGTTGTTATCTTGCGGGAAATGGCTATTGCTCAGTTATAGCTTATTTTCCCAGCACCATTTATATGCAACAATGCCATTTTATGTTTTTCACTCTGCTATATTAACCAGTTGGGAACACATTTTATGTTTTGGGTTTTTGTTTTTTTTCTGTGTATATGCATGTGCAATTGTGCTATTGTACTGTATATTTTTACTATACCTGCAGATAAAAACTAATGAAAATGAATAGACTTTACAAAAAAATAGAGTTAGGGAGGACTCGCAGAACATAAAAGTACACAACATTCATACCCCTGAAGGAAAAAAGATATAGGAAGGGTTTTCATAGAACTACACAATCATTTGAGTTGGAAGGGATCTTTAAAAGGTCATCTAGTCTAACTTCCCTGTGATAAGCAAAGACACCTACAGCCAGATCAGGTTACTCAAAGCCCCAATCCAGCCTGACCTAGAGAGTTTCCAGGGATGGGGCATTTACCATATCTCTGGGCAACCTGTTCCACTGCCTCACCACCTTACTGTAAAAAAAAAAAAAAACCAAACAAAAAGCAAACAAAAAAAACATTCTTATATCCAATCTAAATCTCCCCTATTTTAGTTGGAAACCATTACTCCTTGTCCTGTTATCACAGAGCCTGCTAAATAATCTTTCATCTTATTTCTTACAGCACACTGTACTATACTGCAGTATCTATCCTGTTTTTACTTGGACCAACTTTGGATGCCTGCTAGTGATGCAGGATGCCTGAAGATATAAAGATACTTTCCTCATCAAATTCTTTACTTTGGAATCTATAAATTATGCCACATTCTCTAATGGATATTTCAATTGGACTGCTTTCATCTGTAATTTGGAAATGTCAGTTTTGTAATACTGAAACATAGTTTGCAAGCTAAAAATAAATAATAAATAAAAAACACTAACATACTATGTATGCACAGGTAAAGATTTAAGTTAAGGTTCCAAATTTTGATCAGTATGTCACTTTTTTCCTCAAAACAAGGTTCACCTTTGAGACTTTAATATTAGAAGAAAAAAAAAAAAAGTAACACGTCTTTCCACGATGTGGAAGAAATTTCTTCTGTAATGAATATGTGAATAGTGAAACTCCACCCACCTGGTTTCGAGAAAAGTTACAAGAAATACAACTTTATTTTGAGAAACCTCAAAACACCAAATTTCGGATAATCAGTGCTATCCAGGAATGGCATTCATCAGGGAGATATCATGGCCTAGCAAACTGAAGGCTTTATAAATCAATATGAGAATCCCACAGTAGACCTAGTAGTGCAAGGGGAAAGAGCAGGTCACCAAATAATGATGTAAAGCACTCGATATGGGATACACTCAGCCAGCATTTGGGTACATTGGTTGAGCAGGTCAGCCCAACAGCATGTCCCTGGAGGAGAAGGGAAATGCCAGCTCAAAGAAGAAATGCTGCACCAAAAGTGCAACATCTTCACAAAGCAACAGCAAGAAAAGAGCCAAAAGCTTTTATCTTTCTCAGCAAGTGGGGAGATGAGGGTGTATAACGCCATGCAGAAAAGGCAGTATCCTGCTAATACTCAGAAAAGGGGAAAAGGGGCATCCTCTCTTTGCTTGTCACTCCATCTGTGAAAGAAATAATAAATTGGACAGTCTGAGGAGGAAGAACACTGCTGCTCCTGCTGCAGGCATGCCATAAGACATACCCAAACTGACTTGCAAATATGAACTACCCTGAATCAGCTTTTCCATTATCAAACTGGGCTTCCATAATAACGTTTTAAAAGTATTCATTATTTCCATACAGCTCTATTTTACATAACAGTAGTAATTGCTTGACAGAATAAAGTGCTAAATCAACATCTTTTTTGTATGTAGATAATAAATGCTGTACTGCTCTACTAGACAAGCAAAATGGATCACTAAGAACCAGGACAGAAGGCAAACACTAAGACTTCAGAAAGTAACACAAAACCCATTTCACATCTATATCAACATGCAGCACATGTAATAATTTCCATTACCAAGTAACAAATTTATGATCCTTCTTGTGGAAGCTTTTGTTTCCTGTACAAGATTTCAGAGGAACCTTCAGAAAAAAATGCTGTAAAATTTACTTCTGATTCCACAGGTAGATTAACACATCTGCAGTAGGGAAAAGAGGCGGGGGGGGGGGGGGGGGGGGGGGGTTGGTGGGGGCGGGGGCAGGGGGGAAATGCACAACTCAACACATTGCTCAGAAACTGGAAAGTACAGACACACAAATAAGCCAAACAGTCAGATTTGCACAAATGGATAGAGATTTACAGGTTCTTGCAAATAAAATTAGTCTAAATTAAATCAAAAGCTTTAGGAGCTGGAAGTGATCTGTCATTATAACTCCTTGTTTTTAAAATGTGGAAGACAACATGAAGTCTCAAAGTGAGACTTTAGGGTACAAACAATACACAAAATATTTGAATTCATCTCCAAAAAACTTTGTGTACAATGGAATAATTTAAGGGAAAAACTACATTTTTAAAATCATACTTATAATCTCATTATTAAATTTTATTATTAAGATTTATTAAGGTCTTAAAAAACCACTGAAACTATGTAAATGTCTAATTTGTATGCAATCAGAAGAGAGAATTTGGTTCAGCAACCATAATAATTCATGATGAACAATTCTCCTCCTATCACCATAATTTCTTCAGAGGGTTATAACCTACCTGTTGGCCTTTTCCTATGCAATAAAGATTTTCTGAGGAAACCTTTAGTTACAGATGATTGGTTACACTAAAATAGCTTCTGTTATCTAACCCCTTTGGCCTCATTAAACTATTTAAAGTATCTAGATTGAGCTCTTATTAAGTTAATGACTGTGGCATTCTCTGGAATCCGTTTCCTTGAGAGGATTTTTGGCTGTTTCTTAGAACCACATAACACCCCAAACATATACTCCTTTAACCTTGGAGGTCACTTTTCCATTTCAGATTAAATTGGGAAATTGCTATGAGACATTTATTTGTTCTAAAACTTTCAACTTCATAGCTTTCAATTGTTTCAGTGAGAAATAATAAATTATATTAAATACTTTTAGAAGAGTAATAATTTTATGGGAAAAAAAAGAGAGAGAGAGAGAGAGAACATAATATGTGGGCCATCTAGAAATTTCTTGAGCCTACTAGCTTCTTTCTTCTACCAAGGATCGTTTTTTTAATAGGAAAAAATTATTTCCTCTCATATTTGAAAGACTGAAAATAAACCAAGCCAACATACAGGACAATATTGACCTCAACAACTAAAAATTCAATTGTGAATGAAGTCACTACTCTCTTATGCATATTAAGATACCACAAGAACTCAGCATAACGAAATCCTGATATGCATCAACATTTAAACAATTATTTTTATTACTGAATATTTTTTATCTCATTCCTGGATTCTCTGAGAATTGAAAGGGAAAAGTCTTATTTAAAGGATAGGTCCAATCAACAAATAATGTAGGTACCCTTTCAGCAAAATACCTGTTTTCACAGTTTTGGTTTTGATCGTATGCTTTTAGACTAACTGCACTTGGGCTTAGTATATCATGAAAGTTTCTTATACATATTTTTGGAGTACTAATAAATGCATGGACTTCTTTTACGGAGTCTGGGTCTACAGAGAAATTACATAACAAGTTCCAAAACAATAAAAAAAATACTTAAATTTAGAAATTATATTCTACGGGGATAGCTACTGGATTATCTGGTGCATATAGTGTGCAAAGGCCAGCTGACAGGAATTGAAGCACACATTTTAAATATCTAGCACATTTCTGCATTAGTGGCACTGTGTTCCTCTGGGCCCTTCTATAATTTCTGTACTTATATATAAATTAACAGGGCAGTTGCCTCTGTGTTCACTAAAATTAAGTTCATAATAATGTAGAATGAAAACATTCAACATTTCTACATTAATACTTCTTCCTTGAAACACCTCATGAGACATCCCAAGATGTCTCCTCAGATAAACAAAATTTTGCCTGCTTCAGGGAATGCATCATATCATTAAGACTACTATAGCATAAAACAGTTAAAAGCCAATGACTCTACTGTGGTTTAACTCAGCAGGTGGCTGTGCACCACACAGTCATTTGCTCACTCCCCATAATCCCAGTGGGATAAGGGAGAGAATCAGGAAAAAAAGGTATAACTTCTATTTACTAGAATAGAGATGAGGAAAAGGATTATAGTTACAACAAATATATACATATGAATGCATATAACAATTGATGCGTAAGGAATAATTCACCACCACTCAACCAATGACCAGCCAGCCCCCCAAGCAATAGAAGAGAGAACTTCAACTCCCTTCAAAACTCCTTCTGCATGATGCCATATGGCATGGAATGTCCATTTAGCCAATTTGTCACCTGTCCTAATTCTGTTCCCTCTCATCTCCTTGGGCCCTTTGCTGTAAACAGTCTTGGCTCTTCTAAGTGCTGCTTAGCAAAAACAGTAAGCACTAGTGGGTTATCAACATTGTTTTTCTCCTAAAACCAAAACAGAGCATCATACCAAGTACTCGAAGAAAACAATTCCATGCGAGCTGAATTTAGGACTGACTTTGCAGAATAGTCTCTGAAATTCAAGCATATCAGTACTGATGCCTTCAGAAGCATTTTCATCACAGCTAATTCTAGTTCCAGTAAGTTGCTCATGTATTGTGTCACTGTCAGCTCTTTCAAAATGAGAAAGGGCTTTGGCAACACCCAGGTCAAATATGTTTAGCTATTTCCACTGCTTTCTTTACTAGACCTAAAATTCTTATCTCTTTTTTCTTGATTTGCCCCTAACTTTCCTTTCTTTTATTCTTTGTCATATAACATTCAGGCATTTTGATACGCACTACTTTAGTCCCTTTCTGAACTCCCAGGCTCTGTCCATTCTCCTTTCAAACAAACTCATTAAAAAATGCAATGGAAGACCTGCTAGAAAAGGCTGAAGCCTTACCATCTTTGTCTCTTATGTTGAAAGACTACATAGAACACCTGATTCATGAGTAACTAGGTGGGATTTGATGGTCTCAGGGTGTCAGGAATAGCATAAATGTTGGCCTTCCACTAGTTTTGAAAAAACAGCCTCTAGGTCAGATATTTCAGTTTCTAGTGCCACTTCAGTACCAAGTCTCTAAAAAGAGCACAGAAAAATCAAAGAAAACCCTTTACAGCTATGCTTAGATTACTTCACTAGAGTTATATGTAGCATTGTGCAGGAAATTACAGCAATTCATAGTTTTTAGAATATACAAATCATGAATGGTACACCCTTAGGGCAGATTAGAAAGTTAAGAATGAATTTAGGAAGAAAGTTAAAAACAACGGCATTAATGGAAACAGAACAATAACATTTTTGTAGCTAAATTAAAAAATAAGAAAAAGCCCCAAACAAACAACTGAACAGAAAGCTTAATAACCTAATTTTTAGACTTTGCTTTCTACATTCTTTTTCTCCATCACAGAATTAAAATAGTAATCACAATGGGGCCTTAATTACATGTATCATTTGCTCTTAATTCCCTTTCATTTTACCCCACACTTGAAAAGCAGTTGGAGAGTACTACAGAATTCCAGGGAACTGGAGGTAATATAACTAATGACTGTAAACCAGATACTTACCTCTAGAATGCTGGATTTAATCTAGCTTCACGGCAATTACTGTGAACTAGTCAATGCAAAATAAGAAAATGGTACCTTTCCAGTTTCTCTAATGAAGCATCTTTAAAAGTTAGTAGCCTAGATGACAGACATGAGGAAAATCAGTGTTCAAGTTGGCTTAGCAACTGAACAATATCTTCTTTCTATAAATGCAAGTTTGTTGAACAAGAGAGTGAGAAATAAAAGCCATTACTTCTCTTTCTCTGTTTGTATTAACATTTGCGCCTACAACCAAAGCAAAGGTCAGCATGCTACCACATTAGAGATTTTGCTTGGGGAATCCAGAAACACTGTGTGGGAATGAAAGTAAATCCAAATGAGTCAATGGTATAAAAGAATAATCTCTTACAAAAGTGCATAGAGTAAAAACACTACATTATTCCCAGTAGAATGTTCAATTTACTTCTAAAACTGCTGCAGCAAATAATCATTTTTCATTCTTTCATAATAGAATACAAATCTCAAATAATAAAATTTACTAAAAAAAAACCAAAACCAAACCAAAACAAAACAAAAAAAACCCAATTAAACAAAAATAAATAAATAAATAAATAAATAAATAAATAAATAAATAAATAAATAAATGTAGCAGCGAATACCAACAGCACAAACATTTCTTCATGGACAAAAAGCTGTCACCTGTAGCATTTTCCAGAGCTGGAACACTGAAGTTAAAAACATTGCTCAGGATACTTAAGTGGTGAACTGGTGAGCGTACTATGCTGACTCAGCAACAGAAGTGCCTGATTAACACAATAATTTCAAACACTCTTACGGATGTGGTTTCTAACTGTGCTGCTTCTTTTGGAAGTAAAGCAGTATCTGATTTCACTAGTACTTAGGCGGAAAACCATTGTATGGGTGAGTTCAGGAAAACTAAGGAAGCACTGGCATCCCACTGCCTTTTTTTCTTTACTGTCTCCGTTGTCCTTTTATGAGTGAACTGCCTTAAAATCTATATGATTTAGAAATATGAAGCTTTTAACATTAGTAAAAACAAATGCTTAGTTTGGAGTGGTTGACCCAATCTTTTAAAACTGCAATTCAAATCATTACATTCTGCTTAATTAAAATCTTGTCATAGTTAGATAAACTATCACTTGCATTCTATGACCACTGCGACCATGGATGAAGCCACACAGAAACTAGTAGTTTGTTTTTCTGTTAAAAACAAAACAAAACAAAACAGTCTTGTTCTTGCCTAATTTGATCAGCATAAAAGCAATTTAAAATAAAAATTTAAATAAAGGTTGTTTCCCTGCAGACCAATGAGAAGATCCTAAACGGAGCAGATATCAGCACTGCAGTCCACAGAGAACCCCGTGCATGAATATTGTTCAAAGACAGAAAAATGGAACTATGGATCATATTTCTCCTGAAGGACTGCAGCCCATGTGAAGGAGCCACACTGGAGCATATTTATTCTGAGGGATTGTAACCTGTGAAGGTGCACACTGGAGCTGAAAAAAAGTGTTAGGAGGAGAAGCAGAGAGGAACTTGTAAGGACTGACCACAGCATCCATTCCCCATCTCCCATGAATCATACAGTGGAGAGAAGGTGGTAGAAGACTGACTTGCATTGTAAGAGATCATGTAGTTCCAATCCTCTGCATAGGGCACCACTAAATCAGGCACTGGATAAGAAAACAAATGAAGTCAAAAGCAAGAAAAAATACTAAATTTAATAGAATAATTGTTAAAGAAATTTCTGTGGACTATTGCTTTTATGTGAGTTCTTTGCATTAGCAAATGTCTTACGGAAAATGACAAACATTTGAGATATGCAAAAATAGTGAAAAGGCTTACACCTCTTCTGTTTTGTTCTTACAGTTCTTTGACTTTGAAAAAAAAATCAAGAAAAATCAGCAGCTTCAGAATCAAGGTTCTTTCTCTTCTTTCTTCCTTCTTCACCAAAGATTATTGAGTTCAAACTGTGCTATTTACATCTTAACAGCCAAAAGAAAAGAAATAAAGAATTTACTCAACAGAAGCTCACATGAAGCAGCCGTGAGAAATCTTAGAAAGGAAAAATAAATTGCTTCATTGCAATGATAAGCTCCTCTTGTATGTAATTAATGAAAAGCCAACTGTCATCAAAATTTTTAATTTATAGCGTTCAACAAAATGCTACTAACTGAAAAGCATTAATCAACATCAGCAACTTAATGTGCTTTGTCAAACTTCTCAGTCTCTTCTGCCAAAGAAGAGCATTTTTGACAGGTTGATTGATTAGTGAGCTAACAGTGTTTGACTGAGGGGAAAGTGTGTGACAAGTGCCTTAAAAGATTTTAGCAGTAATTCTATTTGCTCATACATAAGCTGTGCACAATACTATTGTTTTGCAAAATGCTTGTCAATAAGACTGATAAGATATTATGTGCTTGTAAGAAATTCTGTTTCAAACCTGATCTAATTCTCCTTGTAAAATAATTTATAATGCATTGAAATGTGCAGTTCATCTGAAGGATCTCAATAACAATCAACAACAGAGTGCCTTCCTAGCTCAGATGTGTAAAACAGTTAATATAGATTATTGCCTTGGAGCTCAAATAAACAATGAAAAAACATACAAACGAGGAAAAAAAAAAAAACAAAAAAAAAAAAACAAACCCAAAAACTTGATTCAAGTCTTCAATTTTTTTATGAAGTGTAATATCTACCCTAGAATTAAGGTAGAAACCAACTTCACACACACAAAGAAAAATCTAAATACAGAATCCCATACTTTCAGAAACCAGCTACTAATAGTTCTAATTTTTCCTCATTTTTAGATATTTGAGCTTCTGGCATCAAGACTTTCTCTTCTGAAAGTTGGTGCGAAAAATAAAAATGATTTTTAATACAGTAGGCTTCTAAATAAGAGTACGTACCTGATTTTTCATATAAAATATGAGAATCAAAATATGAAAATCAAATACCGGTGCTATTTGAAAATGACCTGCCCACAAGAATTTTTCTAGTCTGAGAGATCTGAAGCAGCACAGATTTGACATGTGCCATCCACCTGTTTGTGCAAGTAACTGCAAGTATGGCAAGCATGGCAGAATATGGCTCTAATGTGCACTATAATCTGTTCATCCAGGGCCAAAACAGCAGGACAATGAGAAGACATCTTAAATTATTATATTGATGTACTTTAAGAATCTTAAATAAATAAACAAACAAACAAACAAACACATCAAAAGAGAGCCCTACTGGATCAAAACCTGTCTAGCCTATTTCATCTCTAACATTGTTTATGAGCAAGAATACTACAGAATAACTACTCTTTTAGAGAAGAGTAAGGGCAGAGCAAATCTTTGTAATTCTTTAGTCTGTTACTTTCCTGTCCTCTGATTAGTTTTGACTCAGGGATTTCCTGAGCATGCTGCAGTCTGTCTATTTAGTAATCAACAATGAACATTCATTCCAAGTATTTGTTCAGTCACTCTTTTGAAGCTACATAAAATTTTGCAACCCTGTAACATCTTTTGGGAATACATAGCAAAGATAAATAATAGGAAGGAGAAATTTTTTTTTACCAGACAACTCAGGGATCACTTCCTAGTAATGGTGACCAGCACAGAACCTTTCCATGTGAAGATGGAGTTCCTTCTCTGGGTGTGCCTTAATACAGTTCTACATTGCATTTGACCTGCCATTTTGTTGCCCATTTATGCTGCTTCCTAATGTCCTTTGGCAATGTTTCAGTTTCAGTTCTCATCCTACCTACCCTCAAAACCACGGTGCCATCATCAGATTTTGCAGTTTTACTGCTAACATATGTTTCTCGCGATCTGTGAACACGCTTACCCTAGCACAGAGCCCTCCCACCACCAGCAATTTTTATCTAACAAAACAAACAAAAATACTATTTTAAAAAAAAATCTATTTAGTATTTTTCACTGTCTTCCTAATCTATGCCATTTTTTTCCCTCCTGTGCTATGGCCACTTAAGTGCATTACAAGCTTAGTATTAGGAAATAGGAAAGATCATATCAAACATATCATCACTAGCTACAAGCTCATTGACTCCCTGGAGAAAAAATGAATATAATAATAGCAATCATAAGTTCTAAAGACAATCCTCACTTTTCAGAAGACTTTTCCAAAGCAGCTTAATTTTACTCAGGTGTTCATGAATTGTCTTCTACTATACAGACATTGGGCTTGCAGGCCTGAAGTTTCCAAATTAGAATAATATTTGCCACCCTCTAGAAACCTGCTTTCAAAGAATACGTAGGCAAAAGGTTGCATGCAGTTATTCATCCCAGCCATTAACTATATTTAGCCAGTAATTTAGATGTTTTGTCCTTGGCTGTTAAGTTCTTGGCTGAATACCATCCAATCCCAATGACTTTTAGATGTAATTTTCCATGTTTGTGAACAACTAACACATTTTCTGCAGAAGACTGTTATTGATTCCCTTTCTTCTCTAAAAAGAAAGGGTTCTGGTAAAGTTTCTGGTGCAGAAAAATTCCCATTTCCCTACCTGAAACAGGCAAAATTGTTTTAATATACCTACAGTGACCTTTCCCTCTCCAAGTGCACTTTTCTTTATTTAGGTCCTCCACTGGCACAGACTCTTCAAGGATTTTTGTTTCTTTTGTGCTGGAAGAAGGATTTAACTCCAGCTTGAATTTTGTGCTGTGCACTCAGGCATTAATGCAGTTTGACTGTCAAGTCTCTCTAACATGAAATACATCCCTTTTCATCTTTCACAAATGTTTTCTATTCTGCTAGTAAAGTACCTTGCTAATTTTCTTCTTTCCAATAGATATCTGATAAATCAGTGGCTTCATTTAAAACTAGACACTCAGGCTGCCTGCTATTGACTCCAAAGGTTTTCTGTCCCGCACAGAGCCAATTTGTTCCTTTTTTTGGTACTTGCTTTCCTTAAGGCTCTGGTGAAATCCATACAGTTTCTCCTTACCAGAGCTGCCTCTTCAGCTTGTTTTCTTATATCATCTTCTCAGGCATAGAAATTCAGCCTCTCTCACTGCTCTTGTATATATTATTATGATCTTTCCAGAGAATGTTAACAGAGATATTCCTTTCCTCTGTCTTCTTCCCAAATTCCTCAAGCAGCAGATTTCTTTCTCTGACAGATATACATTTCCAGCAATTCTCAAATACATACAATGCTCTCCCACAAGAAAGGTATATATGACAGCTTCACACAACAGATTCTGACAGCCCAAACTGTGCGAGATTGAGCTCCCAAACTGGGAAGATATTTCTGCACAACTTCACGCCCAGCTAAACAAACAAAAGAGATCAGTTTGGTCATGCAAAGATAGATGGATTCTTCAATGATTCAATCCAGACACAGCAATCTATGGATTATTATTATTGTTATTATTATTTATTTTTGGGGGGGCAGAATAGAGCGACCTTTGGCTATGTCACGGTTTAATAATTTTGTAATTTTGCTATCAGTATTCAACATCATAACATCATATAAAGCATGAATAATTTTACTGAATCTACAACTTACAGAAGAAGACTACATCTCCCAGAGAACAACACGGTCAGAGATGGGTCACGGAACCTGGACACTATATTATCTCTCTGGCAGGCAGGACTGACATCTTTCGAGTTCTGGCGTTCAGGGGAGTTTGCCTAGATTCACAGTAGGCCTCTAGGTTTCGGGACTCATTCTCTCTCCTGTTGTGCTTGATTCGTTAGCTTAATTTTAATTATATTATATTATATTGTGTTATCCTGTATTTCGATATAGTATTTAGTAAATAAGTGTGCCTCCTTAGATTGTTGCCGCTGTTTTCTTTTCCTAATTAACTTTTCCTTTTGGCCTAGGCCCCCACAGCCCCCCTGTCACGGACGCAGGTAGATTTTCGTTTAAACCGTGACAGAAACTACCTTTTGAATCATAAGTTCTTTTTTTTGAAAGAGATCATCATCATCACAGTATCACAGTCTCGTGCAGGTTGGAAGGGACCTTAGAGATCATCGAGTCCAACCCCCGGGATTCAAGCCCCCTGAGTAGCAGAGCGGCACATCTATCACTTGCGCCACAGGGGGGATTCGAACCCGGGCTCCGGTGTTGCAAAGTGGCATTCCTACCACTGCGCCACCGGGGCACACACAGAGATAAGCATTTCTGTAACTATACAAAGTGATGCGTAGGCAACTACAGTCCCAAGATAACTTCTTTTGAATTTCACATATGGAACAAATAGAATGAGAGCTGCAAAACTGTAGTTATAAAAGAGAGGCTGAAACAGTTGAAAGAAAATCATACAGCCATAAGAATATAATCTCAGATAAAATCCCCAGTTTTTAGCCCCGATACCTACTATGCGCACATGAAGGGCCCGAGCACTAAGTATTTGATATGAGACACAAAAACAGTCACACCAGTTGACAGCAGCAGAAGTGTGATACCAAAAGATGGGCAAAGCTACCACTTGAGAAGAGTCAGTGGCTCAGAGGAGACACTGCTGCCAGAAGGGAGACTCAAGTACTCATACTGCTTTATCAACAGAGCTGTTTCAGAAGCTATCAAATATTCTTAACATTGCGTACAATTCTGCAATATAAATCACAGCACAGAAATAGCTCCTTGGAGATTTTCTACACATAGTCCCTTTAGGAGGAAAACTCAAGACAGATAATCAAAGCCAGACAAATGATTTTACATAGCTGAACAGTTCAACCATGCACAGTAGTCCATGGAAACTGTTGGCCAGTGTGTGGTCTATCCATACCAGTGTGTATGGTTTATCAAGTTTGCTTTCCTTAAAGAAAGTTGAACTATTTTACTTTTGCCCTGAGCTAAGATGCATATTTACTGTGGGTCAGCTGACCCAAGCAACCTTTTTAACCTCTGATGAATTGTTTATATGCCTCTGCCCCTAGACTAACCCAGCAGAACTTCCTGAGAAAGGAGCACAGTCCGCCTCTAGCCCCCAGCATCTCACTTCACCAACTGCAGAGGCCTGTTGCTAATAATGGAAATGTCAAAGCTACTCAAGAGGAACAGAAACATCTTTCAGAGAAGAAAATGTTAGTCAAGTGAAATATGAGGGTTCCTATGCTGAGGCTTAAAAAAATGGAAGAAGGGTGCAGGAGACTATTACAAGAAGATAGAAACCTATGTGTCCTGGTTGCTGTATTTCACTGCTACCAATTATCAGTTTTCATGAGTCTCACATCATTACTTGGTTTTCTTTCTTTGTTTTATATAATCTTAAAGGTCTTTTCCAACATGAAGAATTCTATAACAAAAGTTCACTGTTCCTAGAACAATATATATGGCTTGAGAACATTCAGAAGAGAAGTATAAAAAATTAAAGAGCAAAACAACAAAACAACTCTCCTCCCAAATGGTTAAAATCAAATATTTTTTTTTCTGTCATTCTTGGAAGGAAAGGCTAATTTGAATTATGAGTTATAAAAGCTATTTTGAGGAGTTTTAGGTTTATGTGTATTTTAATCAGCACATCTTTCACATAAATCAGGCAGTCCCTCTGCTTCATTCTCTAGCTGTAATCAATCATATTTCCTCTCTGAGTGGGGAAAAAAATAAAATATGTGAAACTCAGCTATCTGTGGCAATTGCTACTCAAAACTCTCACATTTGTCTGAATGACTCGCTAATAATGGGAAATATCCCAATATTTTTCTGAGTAAAAAGTAATGACAAAATTTTAAATATTGGGATATGTCAATGAGATATGACTTTAAAAAGAAAACAAACAACATTTGCTTATCTTAAACACAATAATCATACCCAATTTTGCTGTCAAAGAGAGATAAATGCATAAGGCTATGAGGAACAAATGTCTTTCAAATATACATGGTATTTTCTTTGTATTATTTGTATAAAAACATACTAGCCAAATCATGGTAATGACTGGAAATAAAAGGAATTTTTTTTTACTACATAATATTCTACCTGAAAATCTGCTCAGAAAACATTTTAGTGAGCCATTTGTATTTCAGCTAGTACCTTAGGGATCTCAATAACAACAAAAACTAGCATATTATCCTTAAAAAGAAAAAAAAGGAAAAAAAAAATGAAAAAGAAAAAAAATGAAAAAAAAAGTCTTGAGGCACTGAAGGAGTACAACTCACTAGTAAGTTAAAAGTGGAAGCAAAAGCTTTTTTCTTCAATGTTATTTTTAAATAAGGACACCAAGTGGGCAGCAGGAAAGGATCCTGCAATATCATTAAAAGGACAGAGCTACAAAAACTTCATGACTCACAGCTCACCAAATTACAGTATAGAAAAAAAAAGTAACCTTATGATTCAGACCGTAATTAACAGCTTAGAAAATGCAGAAGAGAAAATTAGTCCAATACCATAGCCACTCAGGGCCCTGGAAATAAGGACAAGAACTTCACAATCAATGCACACAATTTACAGAAAGCCTGCAATGAAGACATTTTGAGAAGGAGACATTTATAGAAAAGAAATCAGGCATCAATTAGAGATGATAGATTTCTACATTGCAAAAAAATACAAGCAGAAACTTCAGAAAATAAAGTGATCCTCTTGCTGATCAAGAATTTCAATTTGATTACAGTCAGACAATACAATCAGTTATCAATTTTATATTTTTTTTTCCAGAACATATGAATGCAAATTAGTACCTTTATGATGTGCTGAAAGTACAATGCAAGTGTATCGTATTTTTGAACAAAAACAAGTAACTGTTTAATAAAGGACCATACCTGCCATTACAATTCTGTCTCAGTGTGTTGAGTTAGCCGTGGCTTGGAGCTAGGCGCTCACCCAGTGACTCACTCCCTCTGCCTCTTCAATAGGGCAGATAGGACAACAAATCTCATTGGTTAAATCACTAAATCACAGGACTGTAGGGGCTGGAAAAGACATCTGGAGATTATCTAGTCCAATACCCTGCTAAAGTAGGTTCTCTAAAGTGTGTTGCAGAGGAAAGTATTCAGGTGGGTTTTGAATATCTCCAGAAGAGAGTCTGCAACCTTCCTCTCCAGTGCTCTGTAATCCTCACAGTAAATACGTTTTTCCTCATGTTCTGATGAAACTTCCTGTCTTCCAGTTTCTGCTTGTTTCCCATTATTCTGTTGTGGGGCACCACAGAAAAGAGCCTGGCTCCATCCACTTGATAGCTGCCTTTTAAGATATGTCTAAGTGTTGTTAAGTTCCCCTCTCAGTCTTCTCCAGGAAATAACAGGGAGATCACTCACCAATTATTGTCAAGACCAAAACAGATTCAACTTAGGGAAGAAAAAATTAATTTACCAATTAAATCCATTTTTAGGATATTGAGATCAACAATAAACAACCACAACCAAATAACCTTTCCCATCACCCCTTTATTTGCTGGTTCAACCTCTCTCTTTCATTCTTTACTCATCTATCTCCTCCTCCTCCAAGTGGCACGGGGGAAGGAAAATGGGGCTCACAGTCCCAACCATTGGATACAGTTCTTTATGAACTGCTCCGGCATTTCTTGTTTCCAAAAGCTACATTTCACCAGGAACAGACCTCATGGGACATACAATTCATGACAGAAAACCTACCCCTCTGTGGGTTCTTCATGAACTGCACTTTCCTTAAGGACACAACACCTGCTCCTTCAGGTGCTTCTCCATCCATGAGATGTCAAGGGACATTCTGCTTTACCATGGTCTTCTTCAGAGGAATCAGTTCTCCAGTCCTCTTCCCAGTTCTTGCTTCACTGACCTATTGTCTGCAGGACTCTTTCTATCACATTTTTTCACTCTTCTCTCACAAAGCTACACAGCACATTTTACCTTTTCTTAAACCTGTTCTCACAGAGATACCACTGGCATTGCATATTGCCTCAGCTCTGGCCAGCAGCAGGCCCCTTTTGTAAATAGTTGCAGCTTGCTCTGCCTGATATGGATGCAGCTTATGGTGTCTTTTCATATAGCCCAACCCTAAAGCCAATTTAGTAGTAAAGTCTTTCATCATAGAACCAATACACTCAGCAGTATAATAAGGAATGAACAGGAAAGCAGAGTATTGAATTTTGAAATTCTAGATACCTGACAGCTTAGCTGTCACATTAAGTCCCTTTGAATGCTGGTTTAAAATCCTCAGCTGTGGGAGGAGAGAGGAAACCAGAGCCCAATCTAGATGTCTGCCTCACTTAAGAGTATTTAAACAAATGCTCTCTTATAGTAGGGTAGCAGCTTCCTCAAGGCAGCTTCTTCATTACAGCCTTTTGTGAATTCAAACACAGCCTGTGCAAGAATATCCTTGCAGACAGGAAGAAGTTGCCAGTAAGCAAGCTAATAAAAATGCAAGCTACATCCCATTGATTTCTAGGGCAAATCTGGATCCTTCTATATAACTAATCAAAACAACATACCTTTATTCCTGCAAAACTTTGTCCTGTACTTTATCAGTCCCTGAGGTAGAGCTCTCACAGTTTTACTAGCAAAAAAACAAAGTAGTTGTTTCTAGCAAGAGTGAAAAGTAACAACCTCATCCAGTAAAAGTGTGATGATATTAGATATCACATGCACTTACAAACTTATATGGTGTTTTTCAGGAATATATAAATCTTTATAGGACAGGACAACTAATTCTTACTCAGTTGTGACATTTCTACACTTGTTGATGCGTGTTCTTCTCTGTGTTAAGCATCATCTTTGGTAGTAAAATACGCACATATGCAGTAGGAGACTATAGGGTTGTCTATAGGTTGTCTATAGGGTGTTCATTCTCTGCAACCAAAAAGAACCACTAGTGAAGACAAAAATAAGCAGCCAACACAATGCACCTTCTCCTTTAGTGAATATCTTTCAAAATATTGTCTCATATACCCTCAATTGTTAATAGCTGCCAACACTCTTGTGGTTTACAGTGACAGAATAATGCTTTCCTGAGAGTAGGTATTTCTCCAAAATCTTAAATTTTTGTGAGGTTTTTTTTTTTTTTTGGTTGGTTGAATTTTGTTTTCCCCTGAGCTGACCAGAAGAACTTATCATAGTACCACTATAAGAAAAAAAATTGAAATATAGGAGTTTTTTGTTTTGTTTTGTTTTTTACAATGTTAGACCTAAAAATACTGCATGAAAAGGGTGCTCAAATATACATGAAGTGCTCACATTTTCAGAACGGATTTAGAAAGAGAATATAATACAAGATAAATCTAATTAGCTTCATAGAAATGACAATGAGAGATCAGAGGACAGAGTAGAATGGTTAATCCATACAGACTTCAAAAGCTTTTCAGCAGGGAAACGGGAAAAAACTAATGAAGAAAATTAGCAATTGTAGTATACATAGCAAAATTCAAATTGGATTCAAGAATGGCATTCTTTGATTAATGGTTTTGTTGGTTAATACATACAGGAAACTACTTATTTGTTTTTTAATATGAAAGGCCTAACATTTAGTTAATAGCTGTTGTCATTAGATGATATGTATACCAAGTATTACTTCATGCTCCACTTTAATGGAGAGTGTGAATTCATTTGATTCTGGTTCACGTACATGCTTTTCAGCTGTATTCTAGTAATTGTTGAATCAAAATTAAAGCTTGGCATTCAATAAACTTACAAAATCCTGAGGAACTTGAAGAACTCTGAGTTCTTATAGAAGTATGACAGTAAATCTTCAGATCCACGAGGGATTAATGGTTATGAACCAGAGAGCAGTGGAAAGAAGCTGAAAAATAGTTAATCACTGGAGGAGCCTATAGAAAAGAGCACAAAATAAAGTGAAACTAAAATGATACAGCCACATCTTCTGCAAATAAATAACTAAATAACTAAATAAATTTTATTAAAGTTAATTTCAGACTACTAAAAAACAAATTTATGCAAAAAGAAGATGTCATAACGTGGGCAAAAAAAAAAAAAAATTGATATATTTCTCTACATCCATTACTTTGCAATATGCATCCATTACTGCAGGTCATGCAATAAAACCATGAATCCATGGCAATACACCAAAATATCAATATGATTACTCTCATATCGAAAAGAAAGACTGAATTTTCTTTTATATTTCTAACACAGATGATTTTCATGTCTTGATAATGTAGTTCAAGTAGTATCTAGAGAATATAATTCAGTCACTTCTATCCAAATTTTCCACACAATATCACATAATTTCATTACATTAATTACTATTAATTTTTTAATGGTGTACAAAGAGTATTACGTGCATTCTTCATGTTCTGTGCAAATCACATATAAAACCTTTCAGGAAGCATGTCATATGGAGACAGAGCAAGACAAGTATTAAAAGCACAGTTAGGTGCTAAGAAAATAGAAATAATAAGTAATTTTTTTTTTTATTATTATTTTTTTGTATCAAAAAACAGTTCAAAATATTTAATACACCAAGCTAAAAGGCTGCCTGAAAAAGAACTTATTCAGGATTTTCTTTCACATCAAATTCAGACATAATGAGACTCTCGGAATGGAAATTTCCACTCTTCACCATAGACATAGAGCAGCATACTATAACAGCTTATCCTTAAGAGCATCTCATTTTAGTAGCACAAAACAGAAAGTAGTTCAACAGAGCTACACAGGAGGATGCATATAACACAGTCTAAAGGTTTTGAAATCTCCAAAGAAGAAATATAAAACTGAGCAAAGATTATTTGTTACTGTTCCAGAAGAGTAATGTGGGAACAACAAAACAATTAACACCTTCTTTCAGAGGGAGACTAGTTAATCCTTAATATACATATATATTTTTCCCCTCTGCAAAAATAGTTTTCTATAATAAA
Organism: Coturnix japonica; assembly: GCF_054131305.1. Classification (NCBI taxonomy): domain Eukaryota; kingdom Metazoa; phylum Chordata; class Aves; order Galliformes; family Phasianidae; genus Coturnix; species Coturnix japonica. The sequence continues at coordinate 51,976,622 of NC_140664.1, forward strand.
GAAAGGAAGAGTCAAAGCTTCAAATGTATTCTCTGTTTTGGTAATACAGTATTAAAAATCAGTTGCAGAGAATATTGATTTGGTGTATGAACCATGAAACCTTCCATAAAACAGTGGCAGAATTGCATGGGATTTCTGTAGAGATGTCAATCAGCTGAATCTTGTGGAAGTTAACAGGAAAAGTTTCTCAGATGTTTATTAGAAGCCTTCAAGCATTAAAAAACTTCTAAGCCCCTCAACCAAAAACCTGCTGTGCTTGAATAATGACAACAAGCACAGTAATATATATGTAGTCTCTGAGGCTGTTTGGCAGAGTACAAGATAGTTCAGTATTATTGTAACTGAATGATAAATCTCACATATTGCACTGTAGGCTAGTTACAGTACACACAAAACTGCAATTTAAGGGTCTGTGTTTTCCACGCAAATTCATTAGCAAAGAACAGATGTGGAAAGAGGTGACAGACTCTCCAGCTGGGGAAACTGTAGTCATCTGGGGAGAAGAAATAGTATTGAACATTAAGATACATACAGCTCTTAATAGAGCCATTTTGCATTTTTAGAACACCTCATACCAAGAATTAGTTAATCTTCACAATAACGTTCTCAAACAGTGTGGAGGATTTTGTCACTACATCATAAGCTCAGATTAGAGATATAATGTAGCAGTGCTGGGAATAGATCTCAAAATTTTCAAGACATCACAGAGGGCCCAGAGATAAATGTCACAGCAAGTCAGTCCCTTTGATAGCTATTTCACTACACTGTGGATTGTCTTGCTCATCGATACTCCATGTCTTTTTGGAACACTCAAACGATTATGATAAAAGCCAATCACTTTACACTTGTGACCGTATAGTATATTTCATTTTCAGATACTACATTATTTATAATGCTGATCTTAATAAATAATGTCTGCCACTAAATGCAATGCAGTTGAACATCTCTATCTTATATCTTATCATTGCTAATGAATTAAGATGTTACTAAAATCTGCCTCCCATGAAAAATAATGACTAACATCTGTTCATAACTAATAAACAGTGGTTGTATACATAACTGAAGAGCGCTACATAAAGGTATAAAGTCAACCTGTATCCTCTCACCACTATGTCAATTGCTCTCCAGACACAGAAGTAAAGCACAGTGGTTTGTACAAGAGAATCCCAAGGAACGTGCGTACAGCATCTGTCTGCACAGTTTTCAGAAGTTGGTTGTGTATTTATACATATGGTATCATGACTAAAGCTACACCGCTGTCCTTTACAGATATTTCCAGTAGCAAGAAACATTAGTGCAACTATTTTCTTTCCCAGACTATCAGTGCACAGTGAGAGTAATGTAAGAAAAAAGTACAGTAAACAAACATAGAATTCAGAAAAGAAGTTTGCATCTCTCCCATCATTAATATAATTTGTTTTATAGAGAAGAAGGAGAACTTTTCCAGCATGAAATTTCCTCGTTGGCAACAAGAGTTTTGTAGTCTGGAATTGTGGATATAGATTAATTACATTTTTCAGAGAAGCCATCTGCAGACGCATAACCTTCCAATAATAAACACCTCATTGTTCAAACAAAATGTCATTAGTCAATTTTATACTTTAAGATCTGAATTTAACTAATTCCAGTTCTTTACTTTTTTTTTTTTTTTTTCGTTTTTCATCTCTGTCAAACCATGGGTTACACCTAATAAGTATCTAATTGGAAATAATCACAGGCTGGATTATGAGTAGGCTGCAAAATATTCCAGTTTCCAGCTAAATTGGATTAAAGTGTTTTCACATCTACAATACAGAACAATAGAACAGAATTGATCAAGGTAAATGATAGCAGATTTATATATATATATACATATACACTATACATATATTTATATACACTAGAGTAACTTATGCTATGGTGATTAGATTCTTATATTTAAAATGTTTCTTTTTATATTAGTATTGAAATAGTTATGTTATATGAAAAAATTTGGATGTTAGGCTATTGTCACAGGGAACTGCTAGAGTAGCCCCAGATATAAAACACTGCTCAAATTAATATATCCATTTTATAAGTCTGACAGAAGAAAAGAAGCTAGTGGCTCATGGTTACTACAGCATTTAATGGGAGTGTAAGAAACTCATCCCATTCCATTACTTCATTCAGATAGTATAGGGATAGGATCTCCTGTGTCCTATAAAGATGTTGAGATTACTTTATTTCACCTCAGTATGATTAATTGAAAGCATTCCTACTTAGCTCTATTTGTAGAACAAAATCCCCCAAGATGTAAATTAATGTTTTAGTGATCTTAATTATTATTCCCAAGCAAACAGTTAGGACTAATTTGGTTCATTAAATATATCAATTTCAGATTAGTTTAAACACAGCATAATAAAGAATTCAATCCACTGGAACAGCTACCACAGAAAACTCTAGCACTGTGATACTATAGACTCCATCCAGCATCTTAGTCTTCCATAGCATACGTTCAAAGTAGTATTACTGAACTTCTATTGTCTTGAATGATTTTCAGGCTACCAACCACAATATTATTGAGTTTCATAGCCACATTAATATTGTATCTAATTCTGTGTTCCTGAGAGAACTGTCATCAGTTAAATATTTCAGCTAATGCACATGAATAAGTTTTTAAAATTTTGAAAAATAACACTCAATAAAGCCATTTCCCTTGGTAAAACATCCTACACAATTATTGCATCTTTAATTTAGAACATGAGATGCCCTCATTTCCACTTACTTCTAGCAACACAACATTACTAACATGTGACAACTAGCAGACAAGAAAAGAGCAATGAGCCCTGAAATACAGTTTGTGGGGTTTTAGTAAGAGTTTCCAAAATGAAGTTTCCAAATGACATTAAAACTCAGGTCTCCTAGGAAGTCTTGCAAATCTAAATCTCATACTTTTCAATAACATTCCAACAGCACTTTCTACAAGATGCCATCATTCCGCAGACCTTTTGTACACAGAAAAGCTAGGGATGCATGCCAGAAATGAACTGTATTTTAGACTGATAAGGAGTTTTATGAGTAAGGAAAATCTGGCATGAAATTTCCTATTATAAATATATTATATAATTACCTCTCTGATAATCACATTTTATTTCTGTTTCTTCACATCTGTGAGATGTTAATAATAGGTAGTTAATAGATAGCTGATTTCAAAAGAATTTTGAGGAAAAGACCAATAGTTACATCAAATGCAGCCTGTAGGAATTTCTACACACATGCAGAACATCCATGCTTTTCTTCTCAGAATGTATTTAATCATGTATTAGGAAAAAATAGTCTAAAATAAACACAGAGGGCATAAAATCAAATTTTGGTTTTACTGCAAAATTTCTGTTTGTGTCATATTCTCACTTTGAATATTAAAAACACATCTATACTGGCATAATTTGCTTTGCTGTTTACTGCTCTTTCCCTCAAAATAATTAAAATCATTTTCACAAAGCATTGTATTTTCTTTCTATTTTACTTCTTTTATTGTTCAAAAACATTATACAGAATTCACATCATCATTTTTCTTGTACTTTTAAAACCATCCATGGATACTTTTATTCATTTTTAAAATAATTCCTTTATGTATTAAAATTTATTCTTTTTAATACACCCACAAGAACCAGGACTGAGCCATTTGCACATAAAATTTCTCATACATTTCAAAGTAGAAAACTTAACGGTTCGTGTTTATCATGGCCTTCCAGCATCTCTCAGAGGAGATCACAGAATTGCACGACAGCTATGAAACGATGCTGTATCGTTAACGAATAACTTACCATAAAAGTCAAAATCACTCAGTCTCTAAAGACTGCTTTAGAAATTATGTTGTACATAATCTTAAAACATAATCTTAAAATGTCAGGGTGATATTCTGCTCTTACTTTTTTCTTTCCTAAACCTTATTTTGGTGGAATATTTCCTACTTAGCAGCAATTTATTATGAAAGAGACTACTGAGCTTTAAAATTGTTAATGCAAATCAAGTTATCTGATAGCTTCAGAGTGAACACACACTATTTTTTTTCTTATTACCTAATCCATTCTCTTGAATAACTTGCAAACATTTAATACGCACTTCTATCGTTTGCATAATATAACCATAATGTTTCCATTCAATTACAATTTATTTGAATGACTAATCACCAGTTTCTCATTTGAAAATAATGAGAACATTTTACAAACTGCAATGTACTATCTGACTATCAATTCATTAGTATAAATAGAAGTTGCAAGACACAGAGCTAATACTTTTAATGGTTAATATTCTTTCAGAAAAATTTCCTGCCCCTTTTGCAACTGAAAGATAGTGCTGGATATATATGAATAGAATTTGCTGGATACATACAAATGAAAGAGAACTGTATCCAAAGAATGATTTATCCAAACTATTTTTTTTTCCTTCCATTATATGCCACTAATAACTTCAGTTACTGGCATTAATCCAGTAAAAATGAGTCATCTTATTTCTTAAGGATATCAACTGTATTTTTATAGGCATGTTAAAGATAAAGTGCTTTACAGTCCTTCAAATAAAGGATTATTTCAAGTAATTATTTCAGATTTTCATTAAACAATTAAAGCAGAACATAGAAAAACATATAGGAGAAATCAAGGAGAAATATTATCAACCTTTCAGTAGTTTTCATTCAATATGTCAGACCACTCTCTCCTCTGATGTATGTATCTGTGCTCAATATTTTTCAATAAAACAGTATTTAGTCACATGCTCCCTATTCTCATGTTTCCACATGCAAGTAAGAAAGCATACAGCGTCACAGCTTGGTACTTTTTTCCCTAAATGACCTTTCTGTCAGCTCCTGCACTCTTCCATACACGCATACTCATATTTCTCCATCTATATTTGTGCTTTTAAAATTATTATTTACTTACCTAATATAATTAAAGCCTACCTGCCACAACGCCATGCTTTCAATCTCAGGAAATGTTTAAAAGCAGTATTAGCATTATTGAATGCATCCAACCACATTAGTCCACTTGGCCAAACCAATGCATCCAAAATGTGATTTGATACCTTAGTCACCTGGCAACACAGCGCAGGCCAGGCTGCCAAACTGCATTCCCACAGTGCACAGTAGCTTGGTGGAAGTGAGTTCATCACCACTTCTGTGATGGAACAGGTATCAAGGAACTGTCAGCAAGTAATACTACTTGTAGCCTTGCTTTAAAAATGAGACTCATAGCAACATTTTATGGTTGTGACTAAGGAAAAATTTACTTACTTATCCAAAGATGGACATCTTCAAGAGGGAATGAGTTAGCATAATATCATAAGGTGGTGACTTAACTCTCAGCAATAGACTCGTGCCCAAACCTAAAATCAGCACTCAAGGTATTTGCTAAAAGTGACTATCCCTGAACAGAATACAAGACATTCTGGTAGTTATTCAAGCAGCTTTTGAAACCTAAAATAAAACAAAAACATGTTTTAAAAATTATTTTTAAGAAAAAAATAAATAAATAAATCTTGGTAACAAAAAATCTCCATGCTTATAAATATGACTTTAATGTTTTTGTGTGTGCCCTGGTGGCGCAGTGGTAGGAATGCTGCCTTGCAACACTGGGGCCCGGGGTTTGAATCCTCCCTGTGGCACAAGTGGTAAAAGTGCCGCTCTGCTACACAGAGGCTCGAATCCCGGGGGTTGGACTCGATGATCTCTAAGGTCCCTTCCAACCCGCACGAGACTATGATACTATGATGATACTATGATAATGTTCACACTTACTTATTCAAGAATAACTTCCCTACTAAAAATGAGCATTAAATTGCTACTGGGTAAAAAGATGGAAAAGTAAAGCAAATTGAATATTTGAAATACTTAGGCTATTAATCACTTTGTTGTTCTATTGTGAATTTGATTGTTCCCAAAACATAACTGTAGCATCACAAAAACTTTTCTTTGTACACTCTTTGCTAATGATCCAGAATATGTCCAAGCTGCAGCCATCAGTACCAGCTCTTGTAATAAATCTGCTTGTTCCATATGGTTTCTGTATCAGAATAACTCTATCTGCTTTAAAAGCATTAAAAAATAAATAAAAATTGACCAGCTTCAGTAAATTACCATAAATTTATTTATTTATTTCTTGTAGTAAGATTTTTCCCAGTTTCTTTTAATCTGGACAAGATGATTCTTCAGGCAATTTCTTTTCTAGTATAACCTTATTTATTGTGCCTACATGACACAAAAGGATAAATGGTTCCTCTATTTTGCTGTTGATCTTTGTTCTGGTTTGTCAGATAATTTGGTACCTTTTTTGCATGCAGATTCATATCTGAAGAAAAGTTGGTCTTTCTCCTTCTCTCTCTTTTTCTTTCTCTCTCCTTCTAAATACAAGTTACTAATGGATCAGTAATATAAAATAATGGAAACTAAATAAACATGTCCTCTAAATGAATTGAATGTAAATACCTGTTAGGATATGATGCCACTTTTTACTCTCAGAGACATAAAATAAGAAAAGAGGAAAAAAGAAAAAAAAAGAAAAAAAAAAAAAGGAAAAAAAAAAAAGCTAAAATGTGGTGATAAATGGACAACAGCTTAGATTTAATGAAAAAATCATGTGATTCTTCCAGGTTCTTCAGGCTATTAGCTTCCTTTTACATAGATTTTGGCAGAGCAAGCTTTCAAATTTTGATCTAATTGCAGCCAACACAACTGTTAGCTTTCTATTTCTTTTTTGTTTTTTAACTAGCCAGACTGAAAACAACAACAACTAAAAAAACACCACTGGATTCATACAATATTTTAGCTGTAACATAAACATTCCATTTTTTACTGAAAGTAAAGCTAAATTCAAAATTGCTTCAGGCTGCTCAAGGCCTTTTTGTGTTAACATTTGAGGCTCTCTAAACATTGTTATCATGCCCTCCCTGAGGAATTTTTTTTTGTGCTTAACCAATCTCGTTGAAAGATAGACCATACACCTAATTGTGGGCATAGTCTCTGAAATCTAATGATAGTGTTCAAAAAGTATCCAGTTCAGCACAGCAATTTTGGTACTAATTATTTTAGTAGGATAAATAAGTCTATAATTAAGTGTGAAGCTTGTAGCAGCTGGAAATAGATTCTGCTGTAGTGAGGAAAATGAAGAGGAAAGAATGCAGAAAAAGAGAGAAAATAGAAGTAAATTGAAAGAAACAGAACAGAAATACCTCTGTTCTGAAAGGATAAACATAAGCTGAACAATATTTTTATTGAGCAATATTGAAATAACTGCTTAAACACAGTTACTACCCAGTAGCAAAATTGTATTTTTTATTATTTTGGAAACTACCAAGAGCTTGATTTTGTATTCAGGATGTTTAAAATATGTTTTCACAGCCTGTTGTAACCCACTGTTTAAGTGTTTCTCTAAACTGTGTGCTCTTACCCAGATCTCTTTTTTCCTTCTGATTTCAGAGACTTCCTCTGATGCATGATGTCTCCTCTGCTACTGATCCAGACACAAAATCCAAACTTGTGACTCATTTTGAATCATATATTTTTATTATTTGATTCTAAAGTTTATCTTCACTCTTCAGGAAGACAGCCTGACACAGATTGCGCTTAAAGCTCTAAGCTTGAAAGTAAATTGCAATTTCTGGCAGTCAAAGTAGCCAAATTCCCCCTCAGTTCCTATCATACCTGTACTAAACAAGTGAGTATCTCTTTTGTCACTTCTGTTAATTCATTGATTTCCACTTTTCTGGTTGATGAGATGGAAAGCCAAATGCTGTTGATCATACTCTGCTGCAGTGCCACCAAATTTAATAGTTTGCATCAATGTTTTTGCCATAGTTGACTTTAAAAGACAATGACTTTATACACACAGAAGCCTGTTACCAACCTGCATTTCCCTTCCATAGAGAACAACTCAAACCATAGACATTAGTAACATAATTTTGAAACACTCTACTTGCAAGGAATGACAAATCTCTTTTCCAGAAGAACTTCCTCCTTTAAGAAAAGCAATCAGGTCCGCTTTTCAGATGAGCATACTGTCTTGTGAGGATTCCTGAAATGACAAAAAAAAAAAAAAAAAAAAGTCTTAAATGAATCTGACAGTGCTTTGCAATAAGTTTTCTGATGACACAAAGCTGAGTGGTGTGATTGAGACAACAGAAGGAAGTGATGCCATCCAGAGATACCTTTAAAAGCTCAAAAAGTGGGCCCTTGTGAACCTAATGAGGTTTAACAATGCAAAGTGCAAGGTTTTGCATTTGTGTTAAGGTAATCCCAGACATGCATACAGACTGGGAGAACTCCTTGAGAGTAACCCTGCTGAGAAAGACTTAGGAGTTCTGGCAGATGAGAAACTTAATGTGAGCCAGCAGTTTGCACTTGCAACCTGAAAGGACAGTGGTATCCTGAGCTCGCTCAGAAGATAGGTGGCCAGTAGGGCAAGGGAGGTGATTGTCCTCTTCTACTCTGTCCTCATGGCACCTAAGTTGGAGTTCTGCCTCTGAGTCTGGGGCTCCCAGCACAGGAAATACACTGAGCTTTAGGAGAGGGTTCATAGGAGGGCCATGAAGATGGTCCAAGTACAGGAGAATCTTCCCTATGAAGAAAGGCTGAAGGAACTGGGCTTGTTTAGCCCGAAAAAGAGAAGGCTGCAGGAAGATTTCATTGCTACCTTCCGATATTCAAAGGGAGTTTAGAAGCAGGAAGGTAATCAACTTTTTATACAGTCGGAGTGATTGGACAAGGGAGAATGGTTTTAAACTAAAGGAAGGAAGATTTAGATTGGATGTCACTTTTTACTGAAGATAGCAGTGACATGCTGGAACAGACTGTCCAAACAGGTTGTGGATGAGCAGTCCCTGCAGGTGTTAAAGGCAGACTGAATGGAGCCCTGGGCAATCTGATCTAGAACTTGATATAGCTGCTGGCAACCCTACCTGTGACAAGAGTGTTAAAATTTCAATGCAAGTCTTTCTACAACTATGTGATTAATTAGCACAGACTTCCAGATTTTAGTCCTTCCAATTTATTGTAGAATTTGTCTTTCAGATAGTCTCTGTGCTCACTGTTTCTCCACTGCTACCTCTGCAACATGTAGTTCTGGATTGAATAAGGAGCAATTTACACACACTTTTTTTCTCCTCCTAACTTAAATTCCAGTCTCAATGACGTATACTAAGATTAGGGCAAAAGTAATGAACATTATGGGTATTTGGACTCAGAAGGAAAGGATTAAACAGATTTGTGAGTAACAATGTTACTTCCATTTTTTCGTTGTTTTTCCTTTCTACCTTTGTTTCCTAGTCATCAATCCTCATTTCTAATTTGCAGTGAGCCCTGATTACAACAAAAATATTTTGCTGGATTTGCTAAACTATTCTGGTTATAAGAGCAAATCACCAGTTTGTTATTGATGGCATTTGAGATGAAATCTCACTTCTAAGAATAGAAAATATCTGCCATAAGCTATTAGATGCAAGCCAAAGTGTAAAGGCTTACATTATATCTGTTCCAATCAAATCACTTAGTTAATTTGGAAAGGAAAATGGGAGGGATGAAGGAAGAAGGAATATAAAGGAGAAAATAAAAGAAGTTGCTACAGCTCTGCTCTCCTAAAAATAACTCAGCATTGCTTCAACATCACGTAATGGAGTCCTAGAATACAGAGAGATAAGTTCTCTAGCCATTACCAAAAGGGTTGTGTTTCTGTTACTTAATTCCATAAAATTAAAATTTTCAAAGAGAGAAAAAGAATGCTCTGAATTCTCAATTTTTGTCAAATTGCATAGGCAGGAGGGAAGAGAAAATTGATCCTAAGATTCATTCAAAGAAACTGTCTGTAAGCTTTATAGCCTAGCAACCTGCCCTTGAAGACAGCAGTAGTTCCTGTGTTCAGCACAGGAACAATGAAAAGCTTGCAGAAGTTGACTCACAAGAAATCCAGCCAAAATAAAAAGAATTTGTTAATGTTCTATGACAATCAACAGACTGTTTTCTTGGAAAAACTGAACATGGTGTGTTGCTCCTTTAAGAAACTTATTTTGTAGCACAGTCTGTGTCACCTAAATGAAGCCTGCTTTCACACACTGCTGTTGCTTTAACAATGTCAAGAACAAACACATAGAGCTCACCTGCTTTTGAAATTACTGCCAAAGCAAAGCAACAGCAGCACTTCCCTCTTACTGCCAATGACCAATTCAAGGGCCCTACTGTAAGATGATTACACTTCATGTGCCTTGATACAGAATGACAGTTCTTGCAGAATTCTATTGCACATTGTGCTAGGTTTCGCAAACTGCTGCATTTTTGCTGGTACTTCAGTTGAAGTAGCATTAGATCAACATGAAGGGCTTTTGAAAATCTCATCAAAAGCACACCTCGATACCTCATAGTTTAACTCACACTCTGCTCTCAGTAATGTTCATATTCCTGCATGATTTTATTGGTTTTCCTTGTCAACCTTCTGTCCCTTCCATGTTTATTCTTCATTTTTGCCAACAGTGCATATCTGCTCTGAAATCAGAGTTATAATTACCTAACTGCTCAAGTTGACTCTTTTCATGTGATTTCAACAAGCATAAGAGGGCAACAAAAAATAAAACTAGTGGGATACTTGACTTGTGTTTTGTGAAACTAATGCAGTAGTGTCTAGTTTGATATAAGTGCAATTCCAGGCAAGTTCTCATGAGATTTTTGATCTAATTTTACCCTTCCTGTACTTCATTCTTGAAAACAGTTGTTCACAAATGTATGCCCTGCCAAAAGAGTGATGACATGAATAAGGCATGACTGCAAAGCAAGGGACATTATTCTTTGGTAAGAAAAGTCTTATAAAAGTCTAGTAGAGACACCATCAAATTTTTCTTTGTGTTGAATATCTGATCGCAACTGTATTTGTAATGTGCCAAGATGTGGACACCATAGATGTTGTGGTCTCTTTCAGCCCACATGTAATAATGTTTTGACATTCCCACACTGTACTCCCTGGGTTTCTTCTGTTACTAGCAGGTGGTACCCTATTAATCTACATTCAGAAATCTTGTAGATCAGTTATTTTTTTGGCAGTTTTATATTTGTTCCCCCTTACATGACCACAAAGCCAGGTTTATATAAGAACATTTTGAAATTATTCCTCGTTTTGACATGTATTAATTCTAATATTTTGAAATGAATATATTGTTTTTTATCTTGTACTTTTCTGGTTTTTCTTTTACCATAAAACATTTAAATTATTATGTTCCTGTCAGGAAATGAAAAATATGTCCTCTGAATACATATAAAATTTGGCATATCTATAACTTCTGAGAAAAACTGAATAAATGCACCTGTAATGTGCATAATTAATTAATAATTAAATAATAAAACTTGTATGTGTCTGCTTAATAACAAAAGACTAATGTCTTCCCAGGCATGCACATACGTAGGTAAGTTGAATATTACTATTGGCAATCACCGCATTTTTCTTGCTAAGTGGCATAAGCACATGTAATGTGTAATACATATGGGTTTTGATTTAACCAAGTGTGCGTTGCAGTCACAAGATGCAGATTTCACGCTGCACTGCACCCTCCCCTCCACAGCACTCTGTTTTTGCCTATGCAGTTCACACTTAAGCTACATGCAATCAACTCATAAGAAATACTGCTAAAATTCACATAATAATGTTAAAAGTTTGTGATCTTGTGGCCTGAAGACCACAAGCTGTCCATGCCTGAGGTAGCAGAACTGAAGCTTTGCAAATAGAGACTATGCTGCATCTTATTTCTCCCACCCTGTGGAATAACTAATCACACAGAATCACAGAGTGGCCTGGGTTGGAAGGGATCTCAAGGATCATGAAGCTCCTACCACAGGCAGGGCCACCACCACCACCAACCTCCACATTAACTACTAGACCAGACTGCCCAGGGCTCCATCCAACCTGGCCTTGAACATTTCCAGGGACAGGGCATCCACAACCACTCCAGGCAGCCTGTTCCAGCACCTCACCACTCTCCTAGCAAAGAACCAACCTGAATATTCCCTCCTTTAACTTAAAACTATTTCCCTTCCTCCTGCTGTTATCTACCCTTTCAAAGAGTTGACTCCCCTCCTGTTTTTAGGCTCCGTTTAAGTACTGAAAGTCTGCAATTAGATCACCATGCAGCCTTCTTCTTTCCAGGCTGAACAAGACCAGGCCCTTCAGCCTGTCTTCATGGAGAAAAGGGAGAGTGCTTCAGCCCTCTGATAATCTTTGTGGCCCTAATGCTCAGTAGGAATGTGTCATCTTCCTCTCTTTCAGGCAACTACAACTGCTGTATGTGAGCCTGCTTTTTTTAGCATGCTGATGATGTTTTGTATTCTGCAAACAACTTAAGAGGAGAAATCCACAGTCTCTGACTTCAATTAGATTCAATTAGGCATAAGCCAGAAGCTTAACTATCCATTGCTAAGATTAGAGTTGTTCTTCAAAAGCTTAAAGAAAGACAACTTGGCATATTGGAAACTACCAGCTTCTAGTTTTAAATGCCAACTGAGAAATCTCTTACTGGAATTTGGTTTTGGACATAGATACCTACAACCCATAATAGTTTTGCTTTAGGCATCTATTTCTTCAAGCACGAGTCTGACCTGCAGTACATGAATACTGCATTATATACAAAGCAATGTGTGTGAGAATATAGCTAGCTAGTGGACATGAAAGAAAATCTCTGGAAGGCAGAATGACATGAAACAGGCCTTCTTAACAGCAAAGAATAAGGTCTTAAAGAATAAGCTTTCATCTTCGGGCTGTAGCTCCAAGACAAAGAAAATTGGACCAAAATTGTAAGTACCACTTTGCTAAATAACATGTTCCTCATTCTAGAGTTTTATAACCATCTACTTCATATGATAAGCAAGAATGCATGTTTTACAACTTTTGCTAAAACTTCATTGAAAAGCCAATTTATTTTAAACATACATGATAGTTCAAGCAGTGTGATTAGAATTACGTATACTCATATTATTATTACCATACGCTTAGCAAATATTTGAGCTAGTCAGCTTTTACATGACCACAGATTTGTGAAAATGTCAACTATTTGTTATCAGAGAATCATAGAATCATTAAGGTTGGAAAAGTCCTCGAGAGAATCTAGTTCAACCATCCACCTGTCACCAATATTTCCCCATTAAACCACAACCCTTAGTACAACATCTAAACATTTATTGAACACCTCCAGGAATGGTGACTCAACCACCACGCTGGGAAGCCTTTTCCAGCACCTGACCACTCTTTTGAGCTTTTTCCTAATATCCAATCTGAACCTCCCCAGGAGCAACTTGAGGCTGTTCCCTCTAATCCTGTTGTTATCTGGGAAAAGAGGCTAACCCCCCTTCACCACAGCCTCCTTTGAGATAACTGTAAGGGGCAATCAGGTCTCCTCTAAGCCTCTTCTTCTCCAGACTAAACAATCCCAGTTCCCTCTGCCACTACCCATAAGAGTTGTGCTCCAGACCCTTCACAATTTTGTTAATATTCTCTGGACACACTCCACAGCCTTGATGTCTTTCTTGTAATAAGTTTAGAAACAATTTTCTGGCTCAGTCATGAATTTATTACGTATGTGTATTGAAAAGCAGAAATATTCATGAGACGATGGCTGCAGATAGTCTTAGCTTTTTTTCATTTCTTCAGTTCTTACAATTCGTTTCCCACTCTCATTAAAGTGATTTAAAATAAATAAATAAACAAGTAACATGAGGAATTTGCATTTCTAGGAATGCAAATAAAAAGTGAAGCGTTAGAATAAAATGTGGAAAATTACCTTTAGAGAATGAAATACATCTCTTTATATATGACAACCTCATTTTCAAGGAACCTGCTTCATTTTCATTAAGGAATGACATGCAAGGGACAGGTTCTTGTTTATGAACTTCTTCATAGGTTTCATAATCTATACCTTTAAAAAAATATTCTCTCAGCATGCTATTTTGTGTATTCATTTTTATCCTGCTTCTGTGAGCACATTTATGCTTGCTTTGCTTCAAGCATGTGAGTAATGGAATTTATTTCTACAGTCCTACTTAAATAGCAAAAATATTGAAGATAAAACACTCTTACAAGCCTGTCATGAGAAAACTAATAAAAACAATGTTGTTGAAAAATACAACTACTTAGTATTAACATGGGCAGACATTCAGCTACAGGATTATTTTTAGTATTTCTTAGTCTTAAAGGAAAATAAATATAATATGGTAGCAGAAAGAAAAAACACATGGAAAAAAAACAAACAGTTACATAAATAACCAACAAAATAAGAATACTGTAGAAAAGCATGTGTGCTAGGTCTAGATTTGATCTCTCATCAAACAACTTATTCACCTCTGCCACAACTGAGGTGGAAGATCCAAGGGAATAACACTTCCATGAATCTCAGCTAGAGCTCAATATGTGTAACATTCTAATTATTTTACAGGAATGTGGTAGCTCTTGTACAGTAACACCTATCACTTCAGCTTTTTTGTGCTGATCAGAATTTTTTGTCTGGTCTAGTTCCCTTCCTTCATTAACCTAAAACCAGTGATTTTGCATAAACAGCAATTCTGGCTGTGCAAGTTTCACTTTGCAGATGAACAGTAAGGCCTCAGTTACCAGCAACAGCATAATTCTGCTCCCAGAGTTCTGCCAGTACATTGGTTTTTATGGATCTGTGTCATGTTGTATCTGCAGTATAAACCTCATTCATAGACATCTCTGGGAACAAGTCTTCTAGAGTCTGAATTCAGAAAACCCAATACACATCTATGTACAAAATTTTTAAAAGCATAGATTTTGTGCATAACAAAGCACAAAGATGATCCTAACAGAGCCCAACCTATAAAACTAAATTAGTGTCTCATCTCAAATACACTAGGTCAGAAGGAAAGCTCATCCCAAGTATAAAATGTTTACAGATGTTCATACAACATACCATCTTTCATTTTTTTTATGTGATTCTGAAGTTATATATATTCTCATTTCTACACGGTATAATACCAGTCAAATCACAAGCTTCATGTTATTATTAATGGATTCCAGAGAATCTCTAGTTTTAAAAGAGTTCAACAATTGCTAGTTTGCAAGAACTATATGTACGAGTCTACACTTCGGCTGTGTTTTCTTCATATTTTACATACATGTTAAAAAAAGAACAGAAGAAGAAAGAAATAAAATCTAGATTTTAGTGCTTTGGTAATTTTACTGTACGATCATATCATAAACTGCAGAAGTCCTAGTAAAAGTAAAATAAATTACTTACATCTGGAGAAATCTGCTTTAAATACAATTTTACTTCATGATCTATCATTCAGAAATTAGAACTCATCACCTAGTAAAGCATTCTTGGGATTATTTTTTCACTACTTAAATATCCTTACTGATACAAACTTAATTTTGCACTAGATGTATAAACCTTGATTGAAAAGTTTGGCAAAGACCTCAAACAATCCAATGGTCTGGACTTTGTGTAACATCACATAAAATATTTGGCAGCTTTGCAATTAATCTTGATTCCTCATGTGGAATGAGATATTTATGAAACATGGCATGTGCATTTTGTGTAAGTACTCTAAAATGTAATCTATCTGCTTTGACTTTTAAGTAATTTCAGTATATGTACAATTAAAAGTTGAGAGGATAATCCAAACATACATTTTAACACTTCAGAACTGAAAAGCCAAAAACCAGTGTCACTGTAATAGAAAATAAAAGGAAAAATTGAAATCTCCAGAAGAGATGTTAGGTACTGTACTGTTTAATACAAGATTTTAAATTTGAAGTGAAAAATTATGTTTTAGATAGAGATTTAGCAGCTTAATTTACATGTATAATTGACAGCACAAATGAAAACAAATCCAATAGAAAGAAAATGCCCAGAGATGACAATATATTAACATTGTGCTTTCTGTATGATATTCTGTTCCAGTTAAACCACTGATGTGTTACGTTAAAAATAAAATTATATATATAGAGAGAGAGAGACAATGGCATGTGCACACAGACAAAAATGTCAAGATTTTGAAAGTAATCCATCATTTGCCATTCATTCGTGTCCACATTATTCAAACACAGGAACAACAGAGCTGCCTGAGAGGCAAAAACCACACTGCTAAATGGAATCTTTTCTCTTACTGATAATCCACTCTTTGTCATCAGCAAAATTCCTACTGTCCTCTAGGACAGAAGATGACAGCAGTAACTCAATAAGTAATCAAAAGACTATAAAAGGGCAAGTCATATTTCTTCTTCCATTGCTTTGTAAAGTCTGTAGTCAGTAAGCAAGCTAGTTCATTAAAGGCAACACAACCACCTTAAATCCCTCTAATGGAAATGGTCCAATGGGTGCCAGTGCTGGCTGACTTACATTTCCTTACTTACACACTTGCATGACTGAGGTGTATATGATTTCCTATGGTGCAAGGCAGTAGAGAAACAGGATTTCTAATAACTGAGTAATCACTCCATTAACTGAACATACAACAGAGTTTGTTTAACTGGCAACCCCACATGCAGATTATATTTTTTCTGGAGCAGAGGGAGGATGGACAAAAAGAGACAATTCTGTGAAGTTACAGAAAAGGAAAAGGCTGCTTGTGAGTACATGCAGGTAGAATAGTGTTTGATTGAGCTGCTAAGCTTGAAGCAATATAAAAGGATTCGCTTTGGGTGCGAGTGATGAATCATGCTGAGTCTGGCCTGGGCTTCCAATCCGCGTGCATTGGACAGTGCATATTCCTCTGTTCTGCAGTGCTTTGCTCTTGCTTCAATAGGGATCCTGACTCAGACATGAAGGAAAGACAGAGTTGTGAACTGTGTCAGATCTGTATCTCCAGATTATGCACATCAGACACCAGGTGGTATCTTAAGGTGGTCAGGGCTTGTTACTACACAGGAGGTGTCAGAAGACAGACAGAGAAGCCAGAATGCTCACTTATCTCATGCCCCTGGCTCAAGGAAGTAAGTATCTCATTTCCTATTCTGTACTTATGTATACATCGCATGTAAGCTCTAACATTTGTTCAGTCTGTATTGGTATATAGTATCAGCTGCTACCAGAATTATTATTCCATACAGTTTCCAGAATATATACAACAAAAAATATAGTTCTTGTCCTAGGAAGCCTACAATTTAAAAGTTGCTAACCTGGCAGGTAGCTTCATAGAGATAAATCTTACGAGCAGTAAAAAAGTCCTTTTAGGTCAAGAATGCTCCTTGAATGTGTGGAGTTGCAGCTATATGGAAACTGCTGTGGGTAAGGGGACAGACTGAAAAGACTTCAGAAGTCAGTGAAACATCACAAAATAGATGATATTTAGACATATGACAAGGAATAACAGAGTAGGATTTGAATGAGAGAGAAAAGCAATTAAAGCATTAGATATAGGCAGCCAACAGAATAGGTAAAAAATGGTTGGATGAGCAAGAAGAAACACAAGAAGATGAAAACCCCAGGGCACATGAGATGATCTTGAGAAAGCGAAAATGCAAACCGTAATGCTGTGATACTACAGTGCAATAATGCTGGAAATAGAAAGAGAAATGTGAGGCTCAAATTGACTGGTAAGGCTGTTAAAGACCTGGAGGGGGTCTAAGACAGCAGCAACCAGTTTAGGCAGCAGTAGGAACTGGTGACAGAGGACTTCTGGGCACTATTTGCACCATGATGCTGCTGTGATAGATCTGAGAAAAGGGAAGCCTGCAGGGAAACCCTACAATGCCACATCAGGTTCTGATGTTGCTTTTAATGTTTCATACATTTCTACAGTAAAGTGGCAGCACCAGAACTGCTGAGGAAAAGCACAAAGGACAATAGCTGTTTTAGAGAGAATAGATCATTTTCATCACTAAAAGAAACAACATGAGGAAAGAAAAGATCCTAGAATCATTCAGTGCCCTCCCCCCTCCCAGCATCATTTCTGTTTTATTTGTTAGACAGCATCACTCAACATAGCATTGGATTTTCTTCCAGTAACTGAAATTTCTTCTTTCCCTATTTTATTTTTATTTTTTTAATTCATAGCTTAATTTTTAAAACAACTGAAAGGTGCAAGACACTGGGAAAGTGCAATTAAAAATCACAACAGTAATCAAAAGGCAGATTTGGAAAAGGGGGGGAAAGTCAAACCCCCACACCTTCTTTAATATTCTTCTTGAATCAGAAATTAATGAGCTGGGCTTTTGTACAAAGCAAACATTTTCAAAATAATATTTACTACTGGGTTGATGGTAAAGAATATTTCAAAACTTTAAGAAAGCTAAGGCACAAAGAGCTTCTAATGTTATGACTTTTTCATTTGAAAAAGGACTAAAACAGAAAAAAGTAAAGCATCTTCTTCCTCAAAAGGGACATTATGATTTTTTTGTTACATAAAAGCATTTCTCTGAGAAAATAATGAGTTTCTCCTGTCAACTCTTAAGCAAATTGAAATAAAGTTCCTCCTATAAATGTGGTTATTCACATTAAGTCAAATCATTAAAAAGATGGGTGAAGAATTTTTTCAGCAATGAAAATCATTCACGGTGCATTCTGCCTGACAACTTACATGTGTGATCTGGGCTCAAAACACAGAACACTTCCACAAGTCACCCTAAGCCAGGGGTATTTGTACTGCTATATGGACACTACCACATATAACTACTAATTTTCATTATGCATATCATGAAATTTTACTTCACTACATACCAGTTTAAAACAGAGTTTGTTCATTTTAAGGTCATGTAATAATTAACAGAGTTATAAACTAATTTTCTTAAATAGCAAGCAGTGTTTGATGTCAGGAGACTACCAGATGATCAGAATTTCTTACAGCAGTTCAGGATGTCACAGCTCTTAGCTTTCTGTCCTCACATCTAGTATTTCTATTACTGCAGCTGCTCTGCCTACTCAGACACTCAAAGGCCAAGGCAGCATCTGAGTGACTAACAATCACACTGGAAATTAAAGGCCAGGAGACAGGTTGGACCAAATTTTTTCTGATGGAACTCACTGTGGTAAGATCAATAGTCAGCAGAGAGGCCTGAAGTGCGTATTTGTCAATTTGAACTGCAGCAGATAGTATTAATGCATTTCATACAAGTTGGAAAGCCACTGTAATACTAAGAGGAGAAAATAAGAAATGACTTATTGAATTCCTCAACAGAAGGTTAATCCCACAAAATCATAAGTATTCTGTAACACACCATTCGGATTATACTCATGCTTAGACAGGAAATCCCAGTATCAGCACATCTGAAATAAGCTGAGGGTAGAGGGCTCTTGGGAGATTAAAGCACTTTAGACAACTGCAACTACAGTCCAAAAACATATAATCAGGAAAAAACAAACAAACAAACAAACAAAACAAACAAACAAAAACAAACAAACAAAAAGAAACAACTTCAGTAGTAACAAAAGGAAACAGGCTGGAAGGAAGAGACCTGGAGAAATGTGTACTGTCACAAAAAGGAGTCCAAGGCTGGTACTGTGTAGCCTTTAGATTTTAAGAGAATATCCTCAATATTTGAGCTTCCACACTTATTTAATGAGAGAATAAACATCCATTTATTTCTACCTACTCTACATAAACAAAGGTTAGATTAGATGCAAATTAGTTACTTCGCCAAGTTTAATGTGTTCTCATTGGTTAGTTCATTTTAGAACAAAGGTCTACTGTGGACTTCTGCTTAATTAGCTCAGGAATCTTTTCCAAGAAAATACTAATTGCCACATCTTCTGAAAGAAAAAAAACATCTCTGGAAATTTTATGTTCCTTTAGTGCTGTCATTCATGCAATAAACAGAAGTTTGTTTTAAAGGTTAGCTGACGAATCACTCTGTCATCTTAATTTCAGTAAGATTTATTAAACCAGATCTCTTCCTGAACAGTTCACCCCTCCATCTGTTAAACACTGTCAGTTCACTCAGATGTCTTATAAAGCTGTACATTAAAATGAGCCTTCCTTTGACTTATTGGTGCATACACTGAACTGTTATACCTCCACCTTCATTACCTCTGTTCAATATATATGTGATCTATCTCCACCCAGCTGTTTCCACCCTTTACCTCTATGACAGTTTTTTTCATGGTTGCCAATGAAAACACTGAGATTACAAGAAGTACACAGTTATTTGATAGGGATGGATAGGGCCAAAAATGCTTTGTATGAGTTCTTCTGCTTGGGAACTCTGGAGTTTTGTTTTTTTTTTTCTTTTTCTATTCTTTACCTGCTTCTGCTACAGATTCTGCTTTCTGTTTTCATGTCTTTGTTCTGTCCTAAATGAGATAGCTCTATGTTTATTATGTACCATGCTATTTCAGTCTCCTTACCAAATGTTCTTTATAGTGAATACGTATTTTTATCAGAAAAGTTCCTGAAAATAACTTACATAGTTTTTTCAGGAAATTTCAATTATTAAAGTGCTTGTGATTCACTTCTCAATTGTAATGTTTCCGTTAGCTTATTCTAGCCATCGATACAATCTGATTAAGTTTTGTTTGGTTTAAGGAATGCTGTTTACACTGAAACTTCTGTTTATTATATTGAGGATTCTTCCTAAAAAGGATCACAGAAGGATATCACAGCAGTAAAACATATTGGACTGCATCTCCCACTAGACATGCTGTTCGTTTTACAATGCAGTTGAGTATGCCATATTTTCTGGCTTTGCCTCCTTAAGGTCACAAGAATTTGTTAGAGAAACTTCAGGGAAGAGATCCCTGCAAAAATGTGCTATTTTTATTTATTCTCTATGAAAACACATCACAGTGCAATGTGGCCACATCCTCACAAATACCGAATTAAAACTACTTCTGCCAAATTTCTAAGTAATCAAATCCAGCTTAAAGCTCTTATTTTCCAACACACCAAGAAAATAATGCATCAGAAATTTGACTATCAGTCTTCATTAAGGCATAAAAGCAGTGTCCATTGACAGAGGGATATGACTCCCTATGATTTCCTATTATTTTCAGGCTAAGAAGCAGGAATACCATAATAGCAATAGGGTGTGTTGCATGACCTCTAATTGTCATCTAAAAGTCAATATTTTTATAAAGTCCTCGAGGTGCTTCCCTGCTCTCTGCCACTCTGTCAGCAGGTGGTCCTCTGTGAGAGCAGAGCACAAGCTGAGCTAAAAAAGGAAGAATCAGGAGTGCTCCTGCTATACAAAGTAAATTGAGTCAAGAAGATATTGGTGAAATTACTAATTTATTTAACACATACATTGAATTCAGAATGGGAATAAAATCTGATCTGTCACCATTCGTCAGCTACACATTGCCGACAGCCACAAGGCTGCTGCTAGCCTGTTTGTCATTCTCCTTGTCTTTGCCCAATTTAATTTTGTTTTGCTGTCTTGTCCTGTGCTTCATTTGTGACTGAACAATTTAAAACATAAATGCTGTGGTTTGTGGCAGTCTACTTGCTGCTACCTCACACCTTTAAAATGACAGGCAGAAAATTTTATACAGTAGAATCAAGTTCACTACTCTTAGCTCTAAAATCTCTCAATACCAAGAAAAATGTAGTTCTGAAAACTGTGACAAAAAAATAAAATCACACTAGCAGTTACTCTTCTTCTGTACCTAGATTACCCTTTAAGAAGGAGAGGAGAGATGCATATGAATATACTGAGATACAACAGAATAGTTACTCCTCATCATAACATTTTGTTTCATCATGTGTGCTTGAAATATATCTGAAGATAACTATACCAAGAAGGGCAAAGCAACACCCTTAATTCCTATATATTTTATATATTTTTTCATACTCGGAGTTCTGCAAAGTAAAGCACTATTTGAATTTGTAAAGTAGTCTTCAGTTATAAGATCTAAGAAACAAGTTAAGTGTTTACCTCAAGGACTATTGTAGCAATACACAAAAGCTGTTTAATATGGGAGTCTTGGAGAATAGCCATTACACAGATGAAGCAGCAAAAAATGCATAGAGGACTGGCATTTTCTGGAGCAGTGAGAGGTGCCAGCTCAGACTCACCCCTTCTCTCAGAATAGATATTACTTTACAATGCACTTTCGCCATCCCAAATGGGATCACACTTCTGAACAGAAGTGTCTGTATTGCCCTAACCCATTGGCACTGCTCTCATAAATCATACTGCAGAAGAAAACAGATACCTATCCAATCAGAACAACACACAGTTTTCAGCTAGACTGAAAAAGGAAATCAAACCACGGAGAAGAAAGGAAATGTATAAAATGATTGATAATAAATAAGTAAATAAAGTGTTAGGAGACAAAACAAAACAAAACAACAACAACAACAACAACAACAAAGGCACAGAGAAATAAATAATAAGTATTTGAATAGGCTCATGATAAAAGCAGCAAAGGCACACAACCATATACCTACACCACTGGAGCTGAGAAGGGAAGACCTGAGCAGCCTGGTCCTTCTCCAATTACATGCATGCTTTCTCAGCCATGAGCTAAAAATGCTCTCTCTAATGTTACTGCTACTAGAAAAGACTTCAGCAAATCAATATCAATGTAGTACTACTATTTGTATGGAAAAAACAAACAAACAAACAAAAAACATCAACCCCCACAAAACAGTGTTTTCTGCATTTTTCTCATCTTCAGCCACTGCAATTTTCAATTTCTCTCAAAACAGACATTTTCTGACCAACTTTCTAATGGTTTCTTTTCCAGTGTTCCTTTTCTGCCTGCTTCCTCTCAACCCTGTTTCAGATTAGTACTAATGAAACTTATCTCGAAACACATACACACTTGTGATGGCAGCAAGGACCAACCAGCTTTCTGTTTGACTCTAGGGAGAACTAACTAAATGCAGCATTAGCTTTAAAAGCAGATCAGACCACAGGCTTACCGCCAATTCACTGAGGAGTTTTCCACTTAAAAGATAGTGAAGATAATGAAATTAACTTTAGCAGAAAGCATGTTGAAAACATAAACCAAATACCTGTGTTCTGATTATTGCTTTTGATTCTAACTTGTGAATTTTTCTGCTCAACCAGGATGACAACGGCTAATAAAATATCTGTATGATTCAGTATTGGAAAAATAGGTTTTTCAATTAGGAGCAAGACATGCAGTCCAGTTATGCATCCAGTTTCACCAGAGTGCTCTATTTTTAGCCCTTAGCCCTGGGTCTAAAATAACACCATTTTTGCAAACCAGTTACTCTATCTGCTGAACCTGCAAAGAAATGGAGATAGAGAACGCATCCCTGTTGTCCCTCATTAACTGTGGAGAGCCTAGTAAATGTTAGGCAGGGAAAATATAGATGTCAACAGTTGGATTACATGTATGTCCACCCTTTCCACCTATTGAATCAGATCACTGAAATGTCTTTTGCCCATCTCCTGGATTTATGCCAGCAGTACTCTGGAATAATAAATGTGTTACTATGAAAGTCTCCAATCATGAAAGCAGATATATGTTTAACCTTACAGCTGAAATAACTGATTAGCAGTAAAACTTCTCCGGACAGGAATGCTCAATGCCTAACATAGAGAATTTCTAACTGTGTTGATTCCTTCAGTGCTTTATTTCTACTAACACAAGCAGTTACCAAAGTTTAACTTGGGCTTTTTGTCACAATATCTGCACACAACCTTGAGCAGCTATTGCAATATTATCATTTTGGCATTCAGCCATTCTAGAATTGTTATATGAATTTATTCACTCGATGATATTTTACTCTTCCCTTTGTGATTTCAGCTAAGAAATTGCGCAGTATCTGAATACAGTAAACGATTAAAATTCAATCCTTCTCCTTCCTCCCAAGATATGAAATGTTATTTTACATTTGACAAGACCTCAGGCTAGTTCAGTGATTGCCTTTGTACCTGCCCACATCAGGGAGAACAGAAGTTTTTCCTGATTGTTTTGTCTCCCAGTGGTTACACCAGTGAGGCAGGACCAGGTCCAGGTTAGCAGTGAGACAGCAGACAAGCATCTGTACAGAGTCCCAGAACAGCTGTGCTGTTGAATGTAAACTGATATAAATAAATAAATATGTAAACCATCAGATTAGTAACTCTTCCACCTGTCAAGGCTTTGATGTATAAGTGGAATGTGTAATGGGATGCACCAGTATAATTAATCATCATTTTAAAAGAACACTGTCTTAGTATCTCCTTTTTGTTTTTAAACCAATTTTTCCTAGTAAATTGACATCTCCAGCTGACTTCTTCACTCCCATTGGTAATAAGCAGGTTATTTAGGCTCTCAAACTTTAAAATCTTAAAGCAAAAGGAATTATTCCCATAACCCCAAAAGTTCTCTTTTCTTCACTAAGAGCATGATAAGTAGGAATTAAAAAAGAGTAAATAAATTGAAACAAACAAACAAACAAACAAATAAATAAAGTATCTTTGCTTTTCACTGCAAGGAATAAAGGAAAAAGCCTAGTAACATATGCAGACAGCTAATTCAACTGGATCTCATGCATACATTCCCCCTAGATAGATTTCCCTCATTAACTTAATAACAGCAGATGTAAATCTTGACATAATCTTCTCCCTGAACTTTACTGTCTGTGAAGCACATGGACTCTTCTTTGCCAGAGAAAATCTGTCATTTTGACTCTCTTGGTGTGGAGCCAGGGGATTATATCAGTCTGGTTAGCGGGGTGAATCAGCAAAATAACAACCTCTCTTTTTTTATTAAAAATTATCAGATTACCAAGTTGTTAGCATCTACAGAAAATGTTCACGAACTAGGCATTACACTTATAATGATAGATACTTATAATGATGAATCTATGATTTTATTACAAGCAAACTCTTAGTCATCATCAGTGCCAAAACTCATATTTGGTTACAAAAGTGAAACCGATGTGATGAACATCATCAAGATCTAATGGTTTCCTTCTTTCCCTTTATACACCTGGATCAAGAGTTTGTAGAAAATGTGACAGAATTTTGCTTTCCATGTGTGCTCTGCAGTTGGTTGCCAAGTGAGAAGGAACTGCATAAGAAAGGCCAGT
Source organism: Coturnix japonica (assembly GCF_054131305.1). Lineage (NCBI taxonomy): Eukaryota > Metazoa > Chordata > Aves > Galliformes > Phasianidae > Coturnix > Coturnix japonica. Next base: position 52,001,541 of record NC_140664.1, read on the forward strand.
CTAATTGTAATAATTGAGAAAAGTTGTAACATTTGTTTTAGTAATGAGTTCTTTGCACTGAAGGGAGTTTAGTTACAATTCAAGGAGGAAAAACATGTAGGAAGGGTGGGAAAATGCTAAAAAGGAAAAGAATTCCAGGGGAAAAAAATAAAATAAAATTGTGTGGCTTAGAGATCCTGCTTGATGGAGGTTGGGGAAATACACAAAGCAGTGGAGCTTTGTAATTTTGAACTCCCTGCAGCATAACAAACTTGCCTTAGTAGAACAAAAGAGTGCCAGTCAATAGCCTGACAGTTAAGACACTGCTCAGTGAGATTCACGAAGTAGGTACCCAAACATCCCCCAAAGCTGGAGGAAGATATGAAGTCTGGGTGGTCACTCTCTGGGCAAAAAACCTAACCTTCATTAGGTAAAAGACAGCTGGTATCAACAGTCACAAACAAATAGATGGAGATTCATCTCTTTATATGTTTCAAGCTGGAGAAATCAACAGTGTTTTTTCTTTAAGGATACAGTTTCAAGAGAAGCTATATTATATGAACATTTAAAAATAAAAGACTTAAATAGACGGCATGTGTGTGCATATAAAATGTCAAAAGGATTACATTCAGGGTACAATTTTCAAGATATAATTTTACACTGCTTTATATTTGTCAAATTACTGATCTCTCACTATGCTAAATGTTCTGCTTTCATTTTGAGAATAAAGGGACAAGGAAACAAAAATTTCAAGATGACAATAATTTGAAATTATTTTCTTTCTTACATTTTGTCCATAAAGATGATAAAAGCTTAAGAAGAAAAATAATAATAACAATAAATGTACCATGAGACTAGCTAACCAAAATACTTCTAACCTGTCAAGTAAAATCCAGTCCAACAGCATTGATTGTATGCATTTCAGTAGACAGCCATTTCCCACAACTAGTTTATAGATAAGGCAATGCTCTCTAAAGTGAAACAATTGGACTGAACTTCAAGTCAGGGACACATTAATGCTAAGAACAGTGATGGAAAAAATACAGTTAGGCTCCCGCTGAAAAGGCTTTCAACATTATTTGCCTTGACCATAACTGCCTGTTATTTTGCCATAGAATTTGGAAACAGGAAAAGAATAGTTTCAGTAGAAAACTTTAGCTTTGGTCTAACTATCAACTGATAGGATTTTAGACAAATTCTGCTGACCTGGGCTTAAAAAATGTTCTTTCTTTTCAGAATTCTCAAGGTATTTGACCCTTTGCCCAGATGTACTGACACGCAACTGTCAATACTACATTTGTACATCTAGTATGTCTCAAATTTTGCCTATTCAATTCCTTCATCAAAGCAGCATTTTTTTCAAGTGCCATATGTACATACATATTGTAATTTACATTTTCTCATAAATACTCCCCTTCAAATGACAGGAATTTTTCAACATCACTTTCTCCACATTTACAGATTAAACCCTTCTTACTTTTAGTCAGCCACTGAATTTTTGCAATTATATATAATATATAAAATTATATATAAATATAAATAAAATTGAAAGAAACTATAAATCAAGCTATTAGCTAAATTTCTGTAGAAGGCCAGCATTTGATTTTGTCTTTTAATGCTGCAAAGTTAGCTCGATAAACTTTAAAGTAAGAATTTCTGAATTAAATATTAAAATGCACACTAGTCCAAACTGTATGCAGCAGTTTCAATCATTTTAATTCAGAACCAAAACAATGTTGCTGATTTACTTCATTCTGACCCAAGAATTTCAGCTCACTGCGACACTGAGTTTGGAATAGACTTCATTCCACTTGTAGCACTCTTCTAAGAAGAAAGTGGCAGTACTAGGTGAAATATTGAATTTGTGAAGTAAGAAGGGGATTTATCAGGGATATTGCATTATTGGGTCAGAGAAGGACTGCCTGGATGGATATCTCTGCTGTTGCCTTGGCTATTACCTAAACTTCTGTAGCTGAGACCAATGAAATATTTTCTGTGGCAGTTCTGCTCTGAACTATTCATTGTTGCTTATCTTGATTCTACTATCTGTAGGAGACAGGGTAAATGACCCATAGTAACTCACAGTATTGCCAGGATTTTGAAAAGATCAGACACTTACTTTCTGTCATCAATGAGAGTGATGTTCAGCTGGAAATAGCAACAGTTGTTCACACCACACATAATGGAAGAGCAGTGACACTGTAAGCTACTCCAGACTAATTATTTACCCTTCCCTTTACACTTCTTAAATTTACTGCAAAGTCCTTCACAGGTGGAAAACTTTAGAATCTTAACACAGGAAGATGCAAACTGTTGTGAGCCAGTGTATAGGAGATATGTATTCTTGGGTTGTTACTTACACTAAGTACTCAGCCTCCCCAGGTATCTGAACCTCTGTAATCTCCTCTTTCCTCACTTTATTTTCTTCCTGTTCCCTTCCTTCTTACACTCTGAAACTCTGCAGAAAGGCAATCTCTAAGTCTTCTTGCTCATATTTACATTAGATTGGATGAGGCAGCCTTTGCCTCATCTCTCACCAGATGCATCTTGCAGCACTGCACAGACATGCAATGAAGCAGCCAGCTGCAGACACCTCTGCACCATGCCACACTTTTATTATATACCCCTGGCATGCTACCTGTCTTTTCTCCATTTATATGTTCTTTTATGACTTGTCCCCAAGATCTGCCGTCTTTTATGTCGGTGCCTACGTTCTATTGGAACTTAGCAGTTCTATTTGTCTTTCAGTCTTTTTTAAAAATATTATTATTTTTTACCATCTTCTACCTTATCTATACTTTGGCCTTTCAGAGGGGGAAAGCAAACATCTGAATGCGATCCACAAAAGCAACAGTGATTATCACGATGAAGTCAGCACTTCAGCTTTATAGTGTCACAGAACACTTCAATACAGATTCATTGAAAACCACACATTTCTTATTGTATTTTTATGGAGCTCACTTCCTTGTGCATCTTTCCTAGAAAGTAAGTCCTAAGGGAAGAGTAGTAAAGAGAAAGTCCTAACACCAGTCCTGATGCCTTCCAGCATTTGAAGTATTTCTGAACTGAGAAGACAAAGATTTCTATTCCCTGGTTTGTCACCCTATCTTGCTTTTGCAGGGAGAAAAACAAGGCTGCTGGCAGCTACTTCTCGCCTTTGCACCAGCTCTTGGCAGTTCCCTCCTCCTGCGGGGTGTTAGTTACACGTATCACTCTCCACATGCTCCCTTGTGCTGGAAGAACACAGTCAAAAGCACAGCAAAGAAAGCTGTCTCTTAGGGCCCTGTGAATCTAAAAGCTACAGGATCATCTGTGACTCCTTTTGCAGCTGTTGAAATAAGAAATTCAGAAAACACTGATCTATCCTTGCAATTTCCATTTTACTTTTGCTAAGCTACTAGTATCATGTTTTCACTGCACTGTACATCAGCCACACATGGGAAAAATTTCTTCCAATTCTGCATGGAGATTTGTAATAGAAATGTTAAGGTTGCTATGAATAGAGAGTGCAGGGGTATAGAAGCACCGGAAGGAGCAAGAAGAGAAGGGAGAATGGGCAGAAGGTTTTTGTCAGACTTAGCTGTCATGAAAGTCCCAGCAAATCTACATATGGTTCTTAGTAACATCCTGTAAATAGAAAAACAACAAATCATCTAAAAAAAACTGAAACCACTTAGGGAAGATGGCAGGAAGGTTAAGAACTGATGTGAAGCCCTCAGTCACAAATGTACACAGAGAAAACAGAGCAAGCCATAGCACTACCTAAGGACTTTCAAGGGGGTACAGGAAGAAGGCCAAAGATGGCAACCACCATGAGCTTACAGTGTACACACAGAAATGCACATGGATGCAGCCCAAGAGTTTCTTCTTCTTTTTCCTGTTCACACAAAAGGAGGACAGTCATCCTCTCTAGAGACTGCCTGTCCAAAGTGTTCAACTATCATAACCATGTTGAAAAGGTTCTATGTATTTTAAGGAAAATCATCTATCAAGGCATAAATCTAGAGGCAGAAATTTAAATCTAAAGTCCTTCACATAACTGCCACCTCCCAAAGCTTACTCTCACTGGACCAAACATGAAAAGTAGAATGTCACTATATGAAGAGAACCTAAATGAAACTGTTTATGAACACGTTTGTAGCATTAAATTGAACAGTACAGTAAGAAATAAAGCCCAACTCTGGTTGTAGATAAAAGAAACAATCTGAAATAGGAAAATATAGAGAAGAGTTCTACACAGCATGTACAGTGTTTGTGTAAAAGTCAACATTTGCAGCAGTAATCCATGGTATTAGTAAAAATGAGTATGATTGGCCAGCATTACCTGGAAACATTTACCTTGAAATGAAAACCTTTCTTAAAAGGTTTGCTTGGTAGATAGCATTCCTCTGTGCCAAGATTTTACCATTTTTTTCTGTGTTTCTTTTTTTTTTTTTTTTTTTGGGGGGGGGGGGGGGGGGTGTTGTTGTTGTTGTTTGTTTGTTTGTTTTCCTACAAGCTCCCTTGGCTGATTTTAATAGTATCTATCACACCAAAAGACAGATTCAAAGGAACTTCAGCAAAAGTCTGAATGCAGTGTTTCTAATAGCTTTACAGCAAGTGGTCAAAACTAGTAGCCATCTTGGTTAATAGCAACGACATTCAGTAATTAACTCTGCTGCTTTTCAGATCAGGACAAAAGCAAGATTGCTTTGCAGCAGTCCTCGGTTTTAAGTCAACTTCCCTGGAATGTTATTGCAAATGAAACTCATCTTTCCATGGAGATGTGAGGAGAGAGTTACTTTTTTAAAAAAAATCTACATTTATGCAAATATCCAAGTTGCTACATAATTACCATTACAGTGCAAGCTGTTGACAGGTCTAAAAGAAACTTGTATCACAGAGTACTTTAAGAATGTCTGGGAACCACAATAATCTGAAAAATTACACATATTCCCCAAAAGCCTGGTTATTCTGTAACAGAGTGAAAAACTATTCTCTTATATATGTTGGATGAGACATCAATTGTTTTCGGGGTTGGAATCAATACCCTAAATTAGCATCAGAAGCCCGGAACCAATCAGAAATCGAAGAAATACTAAAATACAAAGATGGTATCTCAGGGAAAGGCAAAGAACAGCAACAAATGAAGAGCTGAGTATTTATCAAACCTCTAGAGATGTGGTGAAGTGAAGGAGAATTTCAGAATACTCAGATACTAGAAATGGTTCTGGAAAACCATAATTCAACATTCTCTAAGACTGAAAAAAATATTAAAAAAAATAAATAAAAATAAGAACGAAGAGATAAAACACACCAGTAGTCAAATACTGCACTTAAATAAAGTAACAGTGCAAGATACACTGCTAACAGAAAGACTGAGAAGGTGGTGCATCTTACCTCTCTCTAGGTTACATTCCTTTTGCTTTTTCTAAAGTTTTCAGAGCCATTTAACCAAAATCAAAAAACAACCCTCTCTATCAAAAACTAAATTTTCAATTTAATTATTTCTGATACAAACAATCCATAAAAAAACAAAACAAAACAAAAACCCCTCCTTTCATAAGTATTCAAATATTTGAGGGCAATAGCTCGCTTACTCTATACACTTTTGAAATCACTTTCACAAACATTTGGGGCATTAAGAATGGAAAGCTGCATATGCAGCACACAAATATTATCTAAATGGAATCCACTCCTTCACACACATTCACTGCTAGTAAGTTTTACATTCCATTATATTCTCTCCTTTTCCTATAATAATGATGACCTTGCCACTTCTTAAGAAAACATTTAAAACACAACTGAAAAATGAATTCCATCAGATATATTACATAGGGTTATGATGTAGTTACTTTATTAAATTGATCACACCAACCTACTTGGTGAACAAGCTACAGCCATGAGCCTGCATTCATCAGTGCTTCAGACCTTTTCTAAACTGAAATACAAATTCTGACTCACTAGGCATACAGTTTAAAAGAAGAAAATGTCCTTAATCTCATTTGCAAAAATTGTTCCCAAAAGGTACATTATCATTGAAATGCCAATTGACTGACAGTCCAAATATTAGGCTTCTAGGATAATTTGGACATAGTAGCGTTTCTGAAGATTGCAAAAGAATGTTTTTGTTTTGTTGTTGTTTTCTTTTTCCTCCTAAAGCTGATGACTTAAAGGGAAGAAGATAAATGAACTGGACTGAGTTCTTATTGATTTATACATCAGAACTTCCCCTAAAATGTGGATATCTCCAGATGGATTTGGCAGCCTCGGGGTGAAGTGGTATGAACTGACTGAATTCATTTGGAGAGAGCATTGTAAAAAATACTACTTAACAAGAAATCACCATCAAAGGGAGTTTTCTTATTCTTTCTCTCTGTGGAGACATAGACATTATTTACAAGTCCAAATAGCAAAGTAATATAATATCCAAATATGCAAGCAGTCACAGACACTAATATGTAAAGATTTTCTTGCAGAATAAATACTTTATACAAATATTGACATTGCATTATCTTCTGTATAAGGCCTTTAGATTGACAGAAAATACAGTTCCTTGACTCATTTCAGGAATTGTAGATATGTGTTTGAAATTTTAACTTATACTTTCAGAACTCCATCAGAACCTGCAAAAAGGCAATTTTGGCAACCAACTTTTCTGACTGATTGGTTGAAGTCAGCAAACTCCAAATCAGTTGGGATATCAGGGAAAAAGAATGTTGAATAGACGTAGTCCAATGCGCTAATGATATATTTCCAGCTGGTTACTGCAATATATTAATATATTCCCAAAACTTTCCTTTTTTTGTTTAGGTCTGCCATAGCAAACATTTAAAACTTAACAAATCATGCACAACATAGTAACAAAACTGTTCGGTAATTCTACACTTTAATCCTTTCTGTACACTATCCAACCCCGAATTCAGGTGGAAATTGTATCAGCAAGATATAAATTTTATGAGATTTTCATGCTACTCCTTTGCATGACAGTGACAACAGAGGGAAATGTTAAATCTAAACCAAATAATTTTTTTTTTCTATTATCTATTCCACTGATAAAATTAAATAGTTAGTCATTAACTTCTTACCAAATCTCCATGGAGTCTTTCATAAGTTACTTTTCTACATAAATGCTGACTGCACTGGCTACATACCTGTAGTCATCCCACACAAGTCATTCTGTGTTCCAAGTTATTGAACATACTGTTCTCATTACAAAAGATCTGACAGTAGTTTTAACTAAGCAGAGCTTATACTGGAAATGAAGAAGCATATTTAGAACTGTGAATAATAAAAATCATAGTATAGTAGGGATAGAAGAGGTCTAGAGATCCACAAGTCTGCATTCTAGCAGGAAAAGAAAGTAGGTCATCTCTAAACAATAACCTAACTGTTGACTCAGTCCAGCATGAACTAAAGGAGGTTTCAAACACCTTCTTAAGCTATTCTAGTACCTCACAATTTAATAACACTTTCCTCATCTGTCAACATCTACAAATTATTTTTATAATCTCTCAGTATTATTGGTACACAATGAAGTTTGTTGTGGTTTTGTTTTTGTTTTTTTTAATTAAAGATCACACTTTCATATTTCTAACTATATCATATTTTCCATCTGTTTTCATAATTTCAAAGACTATTTGAGCTGAGATCTTCACTTATGTCAAAGAATAATAATAAAAAACTCAAACATTTTACAAGCAAAAGTCTTGCTGATTCAGTTCAGCATAAGATCTGTGGTTTTCCTTGTACACTAAGAAGAAAAGTTTAACTTTATTTCTGGTTCTAGCTAGCCATCTGTTACATGCCCTAGGATTCTCTGCTGCAGTAGCATTGATTAGCCAGCTCATCATTTCTCCTTTTCTTAATCATTTCATTTTTTCTTCCTAAATTTGAAAACTGTAGATGATATCTTCATTTCAAAAATAGCTTGTTCTGGTATTTTTTCTGTAATATTTGAAATAATCCTAATATAATGAACTCCAGAGATGTTCTGTCAGCAAAAAATGAACTTGAAAATCTTGAATAGATATGCACAAGTGAAATTTTGTATGTTTTTACTGAGCTCTTCTATTTGTGAAGAAAACACAAGAGTGATTTGGGGTTGCAAGAGACCAGCCTGCTGCACATACCCTATATAGCCATTTCACCAGCTGAGTATTTCACTAGTTTGCTAGCGTTCATCAAAATCCTTACAGAGGGTAAAGTATCCTAGTCTGTTTTCCTTTTCTTTTCTATGAACTAGACGGTGATCCTCCACCGAAGAAAGCAAGCATATTATTTTGGTGCAATTTCTTCTTGTAAGATTCATTGGGCTGCTTTTTTCTTATTTAATTATCTTCTATGTCTTACAAATTGATTCATAATTCATTTAGTTTTCTTCTTCCCCCAGTACTGCCTATGGTGCTCATTTCTTCCTCACTTTGAAACTACTTTTGCTGCACATGGTTTGTTATTCTTTAGTTCCCTAGGAACATTTACACGATGATTATTTTTTATTTTTCTTTTTAAATAATGATTCAAAAAAGTAACTTCCATTTCTTTAAGCTCTTGTGGAAAAAAAAATAAAATAATAATAATAATTGTGAAGAAACTTTAGAGTTTGTCAGTTAAAAAACATCCTAGTTAATGTAAGGCTCTTAAATACATTCCTTATTCTGGTATGTATCTTTATTAAAAATAAATGTCTTATATATCTCTTTACGATGTAGCTGTTCTGAAAGCCAAAATAAAGGCTTTAGTGCTACCATTTGCTCTTCCAGTCCAAAGAATAATATTATATTCTTTTATTTCTCACCATTTTTCGCAACTTCATTATAACTTTTCCATCTCTCTTGTCAGTTACACATTTCAAATGCTAGCTTGCTTTTCTATATTATCTGTTTGCTCATACCCACTGTTTATTGTTGTCTTTTGCCATTCTTCTACCTCTCTTTCAAATACAATTTTGATGTAAAAGAATTACCTGTAAGCACATGAGAACTAACAGAAATACCTTCTCAGACTTTGGAGATTAGATTAGAGAAACAGTGGAGAAAAAGTCAACTCAGAGCAGACAAAATATGTAACTGAGAAAAAAGGACCGTATACTGCTCTGGGGACATGCTAAATAAACCCTCTGTGTATGTTTCATATCCCTTCTTCTGCACTTTTCTACTTTTTTTTTTTTTTTTCAAAAAAAACCAAAAAAAAAACCATAATACATTTTCTCATAACTTATTTATCGAAAGTTTGAAAAGAAAGATTTATTACTTTGATGATTTTTCCTAAGAGATCTGGGCCACCATTTCCCAAAGAGTGATTTCTCCTAAGTTTTTAAATTTTATTCTGCTAATCTATTTCTTTCTGTAGGGTTGTAAGCATTATCATTTCATAAACACTTCCAATGAATTAATAGGCCACTTCAAATTCTCCAAGAATTCTCTCTGTGCAGTAAAATTGTCAACTAAAATAGTCACATTTTTGTAACCTCCTCTATGTTCTCAAAGTAATTTAAACTGTCAGTGTGGCTTTGACTTCTTGTGACCTGTCCTATCGTTTCCACAAAAAATAAAGTCTGTAATTATCAGGATCTTCTGTCTTTAGATATCTATTGAAATTTATCAAAAAAAGGTGTGTTGTAATTTAAATTGTAAAATAGTGAATTTTTACAATGTAAAATGTAAAATAGTGCATTTCTCATCCTTAATCAGTGTTATTGCATATTTGAATAAGTTTGAGAAATAGGGAAAAATATTCATCAGATATTTGAAATATCAAGTGGAGAAATTTGTAGTACCAAAATAGCCAGATTTTTCTGTCTTTACCCAAGTCAATAGTACCTTGTTCCATAAATAACTGCACTGATTTAGTTAGGCAAGGGGGGAAATCAGTGGCATAGCACTTGACTTTATATTTCTCAACAGTTCTCTTTCCAGTTTCTGTTGCATGATTCACAGTAAAAGACAGGAAAAACCTGTTACTGATTTTTTCAAGTCCAATGAGGAATATAAATTGATTTTATTAAACACTTTTAATAATAATACAAACTAGGATGCAAAAATGCAGACAAGGCAAACTCAGTTGGATAACTACTGCTATTTAAATTTATTTATGCTATTAAAATATGCAACAACACTGTTAGTAAATATATGTAACGTAGCATTTAATTAACAAATTTAATTGGGGAACATTAACATATATGAGAGAATTCAAGTATAGGTTTCTATTCAGTGTGATTTGACTCATAAAAATAACAAGTAATAGAACAGAGAATAGATAGGGACAAGAATTAAATACTGTCAGTTATATTGGAGACATTTATGCCCTTCACTACTCAATTTCTATTAGATATTTTATACCAAATAGAAAAGAAATACAACATTCTTAAGAATATTTATCTAAAATATATCATCATTTCAACTGTTAATGAATTATTTCACCTGCAGACATGATTTAAAACAATAACTGATTAAGTAGAAGCCCATGGAATCCTAACATATTAGGAAGTCCCAGAGGGCACATCCAAATCCCAGGATCACAGAATTGAAGAGCTGGAAGGGAAGTCTGGAAATCACCTAGTCTAATCCTCTACTAAAGCAGTCTCCCTCAACCATGTTACACACCTAGGTGTCCATGCAGGTCTTGAATATCTCCAGAGGAGACTCTACAACCTCCCGGGGCAGACTGTTCCAGTGCTCTAACAGTGTCACAGTAAAGAATTTCTTCCTTGTGTTTGTATGGAAGTTCTTATGTCCCAGTTTTTGCCTGTTGCCCTTATCCCCTAAAGAAATAATAAGCTGAGCAGCACATGTCAGTAAAGGTAGCTGACTGAGAAAGAGAAGAGAGGAAAAAATGTTGACCACCTTATGATTCATGCAGAGGACTTTGTATGAAGCTATTTGTACCAATCAAGTCTAAGTAGGACAGTCTGCAGTTTACTGTGTATTTACTCTTCCAAAGACACTGGGCCACCCCTTGGAGTATGAAGATAATTCACCTACACCTTGTGTCTTACATGCTAGCATACATATTAAACCATGACACACCATAATCACCCTAGATCATTTTCAGTATCTCCCATCTAACAGAGGTGTCAAGAATTCTGTTCAGGTAGCTTAACTGTTAGCATGTATCACCAATCTCCCTGCTACAGCACTTACAAAGCCCAAGTTTCTGCCATAGCAAGGCATAAAACTGCATAAAACAGGATAAATCGATCTGTATGCAGAGTAAATTCAGTACATTCTCTACATATACAGTGCCAAATGACCTACGTGTGCCTCTGAAGCTTTTGTTCAGACATCAAACAGTAGGTCTTCTCTGCTGCCAGGACATTTAACAGAATTCAGTAGCTAATTTCCAGTAGTTCTCTTGCCTGAGGACCCAAATGACACGGGGAAAGGATAGGATGTATCCTGTTGAAAAGCAGTAAAAACCCAGACTCATATGGCACTATCAGCAAGGGCTGATAAATACATCAAGAGGAACCACAGGTATCCTGGGAATGTTGGAAGCTACCTTCGAAGCCTGTTCACAAAAAGATCAAGCTGTGTGAAACATTTGGGGCTAGAAACAGCCCATAGACAGACAGCTGGTCATCCCAGTTCTCTAAATGGAGTAACATATTAAAGAAATTTAATGAGCTATCTCTTCCAGGTAATCCCTGACATAATAGCAAACACCCTTTACAAGATGTTAATTGGATTGCAGAGGTTAGTAGGGTCAAACCTATATGAAAAAAAGGATTAAACAGAGATGAAAGTGGGGAGAAATTCTCTATACATGAACAGATCAGAGAACAAAAACCTTGCTATTATATTTCAAACATATTATCTTGGAAATTTTCCTATTTCTAGTTTTATTAGTGTTTTAAGCAAGAACAACACTGGAATGGTTTTATTGCAAATCTAATTAATCAGCAACATCAAGTACATTTTCAACTTTTTTCATCATTTTGCTTATTTGTAGGTATTTTTTTCATTAAGCACTACAACAGAGAACTTAAAAATATATAATAATGACAATAATAAAAACCTTCTCATATGCAGATAAAAGCTTAAGAGAAATTAACCTCAGTTTGATATTTCACCTTCCTGAAATTATAATTACATAACAATTCATAAGGGCACATTTCCAGGAGTCTGTATAAATGGTAACGGAAAGACTGCTATCTGGTCTCTAAGGAGTTCTATTTTTTTCTTTTTTAAATGTTTCGTAACCATAGCTAAGCTATGAGGAATAAAAATTGATGTTTTACTAAAAGAAAAAGCTAAAAGAAAAAGACTGACAACACTGAACACATGATTCTCTGCAGTCATTTAAAAAGTCATCTCATGTCAAGTCGTGTCATATATGCCTCTTTTTTTTTTTTTTTTTCAACCAATGATACCTTTTTCCATCTAACTTGCTAGTTTTATATCTGCACCTTCATTTTCACAGCCTTTAAATTTGTTCTCAAAACTATTTAAAGAAATACATAGATTTCAAAGCCAGCCTACCATGATTTACTGACTGATCAACCAGTAGATACTTTCAATGGATTTTCTACTTTCTTGTCAGTCTGGACACAAAAATTGGTTAATTCAGACAAAAAATGACTGTACCAATAGATTTAGTAGATCATAACCTGAATCTGAGATTCATTATACATACCACATGAACAAAATGAAAAAGCTATGCTTATGTAAGTAACAGAAGTCTAACATGACAGACTTGACACTTCCCAAACTATTGTAAGAAATGAAAGCAGTGACAAAGTCTATGAAGACTAAAGTCAAAATATATGCACAGTGTGCATGAGCAAGGGTGAGGGGAGGAGTTCATTGCAATGTTATATCCTCTGGCCTGTTCCAATACCATATGGCATTACACTCAACAATAAAAGCTGGAGTAAAGAAGGTGAGGAACATTCAGGGTGGTGTCACTTGTCTTTTCAAGAAGCCTATATGGTTGATGAGCCCTGCTTTCCTGGAAGTGGCTGAATGTCTGCCAGCCAATGGGAAATTGTGAATTAAGCCTCGATTTTGCTTTATGTGTGCATGTGCAGCTTTTGTTTTACTATTAAACTGTCTTATCTTAATCCTAGAGTTCTCCCACATTGCACCTGACAAGAGTGAAAAAAATGGCTGAGCTTCCTGCTGGGTTAAGCCGCAGTATATACAAGAAAATACACCAACACCTCAGAGATTCATGTCTGAAGAAAATCGCTCAGGCCAATATAGCACTTGGTATGTGAAAATAAAAAAGCCACAAATGTGAAAGACACAAGAACAGCAAAGATCACCTTTATTTAAAGTTAGGGTTCATGGGATGACAACAACAATAAAACAGAGAGCTCAGTAAGGTCAAACAGGATAATATTCATGATTATATTTACCACTCCCTTAGAGAAATCTTCAGCAGTGTTGAGCAAATCTTGTCTAGGAAACAGTCTATCAGAAGTACTAAAGTTTTTTCTTTATATCAGTACTAGGAAGCAGAACTTAGAGATGACATTCAGAGCATAAACTAGTGAGCTAATTATCATTAAGGGGAATTATGAGGGGCAAATGAGGGGCAAGGGAGCAAAGCAATTGCCTGAGAATTTATAAACATGTTCCATAGGTTAATGAAGCAATTGAAACTTGTTGTATATGTCAAAAACAAAGGCCAAGTTAAATCTTTTTTTTTTTTCTTTTTTCTTCCATTTTTTTAAGGTCCTAGAAGCAAGGAACATTATTATTCAGAGTCACTTGAGGAATGGATCTGTTTAAGTAAATGTTTCCCTTAGATTCATACACACAGACTTTGAGTTGTGAAATGGTTCAAATGACACAATCATAAACTAAGAAAATTACAGAAATCTCTGAATTAACAGAGTCAAGAGCATTGTGTTTTTAAAGATTCAGAGACATTTGTAAGAACTTATATTTAAGCTAAGTATTACTTTAAAAGGCATTTGCATATATGATGCATTAGTTACCTTGTTTTGTACTTCTATTACCTGTTCTGTAGTAAACCTGGAATCAAATCCTCAACATGTGACAACGACAATTTAAACAGGCAGGAGTAAATGATCCATGGAAAATAAGAAAAGTGAACACCTTTTACCTACTACTTTATGCTGAACTCAAAGTATACTTCAAATGCAAATTGCTTTTTGAGCCTTAAATTCCACTTTTTAATAAGTGGAATTTGTATTGTTTCAATAAAACATCACATTTTAGATAAATTTAAATAGCCTAAATTTAGAGTTCTATAAATTCCAGCTACTGACAGATCAGTCAGAGTAAGAAGAGAAAAAATTCAAAACAAGACCACATAATGATAATTAGCAGAGTAGTCTTGCACACACACCTAGCATTCACAAACCACACACTTTCAGTTTTACTAATAAGAAAAGTCTGACATTAATTAACATCTTGACTATTGAAATTCACTCAAGTCTTGAATTCTGAAAACTGCCTGCCATGGCCCTTCTCTCACGAGCTCTTACACTTCTCCGACGCAAATTAATCTAACATGAGTTGGTGGATTTTACATTTTGTCTACCCTCCTCCGTTTCTTCTGCTTCTATGGTTAGAGGTGTGGGCAATTATTGTCTGCTTTATTCTAAAAATAGCAATTTCTAGCTTCTTCCAAGGGCTCCTAGTTGCCAAAGACTAAACGCATAGACCAAAAGCTACTGTTTCCTGTTTTTCTATTCTCCTTTCCCCTATATCTGCAGGAAATTGCCAGCAGGGCAGATCATCCATAAACACAGTTATCCATCCAGTTGGAATTAGGTTTCAGCCATAAAGCTCGGTTAGAATGCAATTAATCAAATTACCATCAAAATAGATTAATGTTAGCAGGAGAATACGTCATAAAAACTGTTGAATTTCAAGTAGTCGACTTGGTTTGTTTTAGTCCCCAAAAGGACTTTGCTAAGGAAAGTCTGTATTTTCCATACAGAAGCAGAACAGAACCTTTTCCTTACTAAATACTGCAATATTTCATGCTCCTAAGAATTCATCCTGGTTATTTGTCTCATTTCACCAGATGCAACACTGAGTTCAGAACTCAGCTTGAATAGCTTGGCTTTCAAACCCACTCACAATAGCACTGTGAATGTGTTTTCATTCTGTCACTTCCTAGTACGACTGAATGGGCACACAAAAGTACTGGCATTGTTACCAGCCACTGCATCATCAACTACTAACGCTACAGTCATAAAGTAGGTGTTAAGCATTTAAGAGGTGAGAGGATGAAGATTACTATACAACTAAGGATGCTACCTACCAAAGATAAATACAGCGAATCGTAAGGAATTACAGAGGAACAGATGCTTGTTTTCCGTTTTTTGTTGTTGCTGTTGTTTTTCAAAAGGAATGCTACCACTTCTACCCTGAATTTTTTGCATGCCTTGCCTAAATACGCCCCTCACCCAAGAGCAATAAGAAAAATATATGAACTATACGCAACCTCCATGCGTAATCAACGTGAATGCTTTTTGTACTACTGTCAATAAAGTCTCTTCAAACTTTTTAAGTCCTTATAGCAAATACAGGGAAGTTGAAATGTACACTTTGGTACTTCAGTCATTTCACTATCTGAATGAACACAAGCTCCACAACTTTTCAGTTGCCTTTAAAATGTTACTTCAATGCAGAAAATTACGGAAGTATAAATGACTTTGGTAATGGCACATTTGGACTCAATTTCCTACCCTTTTTAAGTTTCACACCAGTGTGAATAGAGCTTCCCAGCCCTTGTGGAGAAAGAGTCTACAAAGACTTGGTGATCCTGAATGCCCATATGCAGATTACTACTATTAAATCAGATTTTGAATGGCAGGCTATAAGTCAGTGCAAAAGTATTGTTTATATGTTTTCCTTATTCATCATATATGAAAACATTTGGTGCTTACATGCCATCCGCCAAAGACATTCAGTGGTTTTGTCTTCTGCTACTGGGGACAGAATTTAACAGGTGTTGACACCCACCTGCTAAATGGCTACCTGCCAAACAGTGTCAGAGCCTGGATCAAAACTCCCATTTCTTTAACAAAACAGACCGTTTTCCAAGGCCTTAGATGCCAGGTAAAAGCCTTACACATTAAGAAATCCACAACAAGCTTTGCAATGTAGCAATATAGTTTACTACCTTTCCTCTTCCAAAACACCACTAGGACAAAACACTTAGGAAAACATTTTCGCTATGCCTCGTGTATCAGTGGCATCCTTACCCTGTGCCTTGATAGTACATGTCATAGTGTATTCACTGACCAAGTAAAAGCATCAGTTAGCAGGATAAAGAAAAGGCCTTCATGTCTTTATCAACTGCACTGTCACATTTCAGTACTTCTCTGTAGCAGATCACTTATCTCACATATTTCTCCCATCCAAAAATACTGCTTCCCCATCAATTCCTTTCTCTTCACAAAATTCCAAAATGTTCCATTTTCCTTACCTTCATCTCTCTCTAGGGAATTACTTATGTTGCTCTCATTTCTCTGTGGAACTGAACATGGTTCTCATTGTTACATCAAGCAATACACACATAAACAATTGAAGCACATAATACACATAAACAACTCAAACTTCATTGCTAGCTCAAAATTTAAATCAAATTTATCCACAGTAGCCAAGGTTAATCTCTTTGCACATTTATGGTATTGAGCGTCAGTGCAAAAGGTATGCAAAGACCCAAGATGGAGCTTGTCTGTAAAAGAAACTTCAGTATGTCCTGAACTGTGTGTTTCCCTCAGTTTTCTAGACAAGGTATGTTTCTTAACCACAATAAAATAATTAAAATAATAATAATAACATAGAAATCCTGACTCCTACTTACAGTGAATCATAAATCATTCTACTGTTGCCATTTCAAGTTGTAAGAAGAGAGCACAAGTCAGCGCACATCAAAAACCTTCCTGTCTCTGGTGCTCAATTTTCTCTATTATTGTAAAGTCAGGGGAAAACTTTCTTGAAACAGAACTTTTTACAGAAAATGTGTTACTGGACATATCCTATTCCACTAGTTTCCACAAAGAATTTGATGGTGATTCAGAGCACTCACAAGAAAATGACAGTGTGACTGTTTTAAAAGGGGATTTTCAACCAAGAAAAAAAGAGGACCAGAGAAAAAGAGGAGCTTTTTAGTACAATGCATACCTGAGCAAACTTTTCAGAAGCATCTTATAAGGAGCTGTTGCATCTGCAAGAATGCCTTATTGCATTTAAATTTCAGCCTCTCTTTGCTTTTTGTGAAACTATTTTCTATTAAATTGACTGGTATATTCCTGGGTTTAAGTGAAGGCTTCTTGTTCAACTCATCTAACAGTCTTAATGATAGCAAAATTAAAAAAATAAAAATCCATATAGCTACATAATTCATTTTTTTTTTATTTCTCATTCATTAATATAATAGATATTTTGCAGAATTTTGATACAAAGAGAATATATGGGTCAAAGTTAACTTGGCTATTTTTATGGTAATAGTACACAAAGACAAAACTAACTTCCATTATCTTTAATTAACACTTAAATCCAGTAGTTGTTGTTATTGCCATTTCTAGGGCCTGGTATAGTACTCAGCTTGATCACCACTGGATCCTGAAGTACAAACCTCCTAGGAGACACACTATTCACAGGTAAGTTAATTCTGTGCCATTTTGTACAGGATACTTGTTACAGAAGTGCAGCAAGAGGAAGAGGGGAAAAGGTCATCTGGGAAGACAGGAGAAATAGCATGGTGGAAGGACATGTAGGAAAAAAAAAAAAAGGAACAAAGCTAACTTTTTAAGAACTTGAAAGAAATGAACAGAAAATTCTTCACATGAAAGCTTTGAAATCAGTTCTCTTTTAGTTCCACCCACTCTGCCATAATATTCTGTCTGACATTATAAAATGCCTGTCACACCTCCACACAGGGACTAGTAAGTCTAAAGCAGAGGAGTTTTTTTTTTGTTTTTTTTTTTTTAATCAAAGTAAAAATTTGTCAGAGCTAGGATATCCTTGGGCAGATCCTAATACAACATTTTTAAAGCTCTGAAAATCTAAAACTAGTAAAAATCCTCCCTGCTTTGATCCAAACAAAACTACCAAGAAAAGAAAGTAACTCAGTGAGATCAAGCTCAATTGTACTGATCACTGGCTAGAATAAAAGTGTATTAATCGTAAACATCTATACATGTATCATTACACTCCATTACATTTGGAAACCTGCATTAACGACCCTTTCAGAGTTATCATGTGAAAATTTCAAAATAACTTTTTCACTGAGAAATCATATAAACTCATGGTCTACTTCAGGTATTGATTTAAATGTAAAGAATTGTGACAGTGCTCTCTCTAAAAATTAACCCCTGTACAAACACAGATGAAGATTAAACCTTATTAAGCTAAGCATTCCTGACATTAAAAAAAGGAAAGGATTAAAAAAAAAAAGTTTTTACCAAATGACACAGTATTTCATTACAAGAAACAGATCACATCTTGCAAGTCTGCTCAAAACTATTTGACATTCATGTTCACATTTTCAGTTTGGAACAAGTATGCTTAAAGTGCCTGAGTTGAAATTAGTGTTCTTTAAGCATGCTGCACTGACCACTGTCTGAAAACCAGATTTATGTTTCAGAAAAATAATCTTTAAAGAAGTATTTCTTCCTCAACAGAAATTATGAGCTGAAAGTGACAGGAGTTTATTTCTGACTGTGCCAAGGAACACTACCTCCTTATTTAGTCCAACTATGGAAGGCAGTAGAACTGGGTATTATGCAGTCCCAAATGCAGTCTTTTCACCCTGAACAAATTTAATAGAATGAAATTCCAAACACTTTTCACATAATTTTTTTAAAAAGTATCTATTAATTTTGTGCCAAGATGTACCTGTATCCAAGAGGAAACTGGTGATGTACACCTGTACAAGCTGCTTAAATTCAAGTTACTATCCTTGTAATAAGGCCTTTTTTTTATATGCAGGATGAACAAACTATTCTTTGAGATTACTATTGACACATCATTCAAAAAGGAAGGCTAATAGATCAGACTTCTATAATTATTAAGATGCATGACTTTAATCAATAACAGGCAAATTTTATCTAGACTAATGCTGAAGTTACTATTCAATCATAAGAGCTGTCATCACACTTGAAAGCAACTATGGATTCCTTGATAAATGAAATTTCATGGGGAAGATCCATTAAACTTGACAAATTCAGCAGGAGTGCCAGGAAAACAGCACAAATCAATATTTGATATTTATCAGCTTGACAAAAAGCATTTGATGGCGTTCAGAAGAGGCACATGAACACTCATGTCTTGCTATGTGAAAAAAAAAAAAAAAAAGAACAAAAAACAATATAGTTGTATAATACAACATCTTCCAAATGTTGTGTAGAAAAAGAATCCTATAGAGGCAAATATAAGTGGCATGGCCTCTTCTCAGCAGTGTCAGGTATGTCTTTGCTATCACTTTGTGTTTAATACCTTTTCAGTTTTGGCAAATAGTGAGGAGATTATACCTCAGTGCATCTGTTGTCTATGATTCAGATGGCAGACTCTATGAACTTTACAAAGGGCAAGTCAAAGCCAAACACTACAGCATCTATTAACAATGTGCTGTTGATGACTGTGGAGTACAAATAGCTTATTCGTAGACAAGGCTGTCCTTAATCATTCCTTTGAAAGCGCAAAGCACTTAGCAATTTATGGGCCAAATCATGACTGGATTGCAAGTAGCATAGGGGCACAAAAGCTTCAAAGGCTAAATAAAACAGCTTTGCTTTCAATTTTGCAATCCTGAATATAGTCAGGAACAGTGAGTAATGTTCAAGGAATAAAAGTGAAAATTGATTTGAACCCTAAGATTTTATGCATATAACCTTATTTTGTATACATTCCCCATTTCTCTTCCTATCAGTATCCAGGTTGCAATAAACCCTTGGATAGCACCTTCAGTGAAAGGAGGATATAGAGACCCCTATCTACCTGAACATAAAGCACAAAAAGTTTAGCCCAGTGGACTGACTATGTGTGCCCCGGTGGCGCAGTGGTAGGAATGCTGCCTTGCAACACTGGGGCCCGGGGTTCAAATCCCCCCTGTGGCGCAAGTGGTAGAAGTGTCGCTCTGCGACACATAGGCTTGAATCCTGGGGGTTGGACTCGATGATCTCTATAAGGTCCTTTCCAACCCGCAAGAGACTATGATACTATGATGACAAGTCCAACACTGGCCCTGATAACTACTTAGACACCTCACACTGTGGGATGCTAGAAATTGACACAATGAATGTGCAGTGCATACAGTCAGCTCTCATTACTCAGCTGCATAGTCAGCAGTCCATAGATGCAGAATGACAGAAGTGTGAAGGACAGTCACTGCTGTTGGCATCATTGGTTTTTTACCATCCACGTCAGGATGTAAAATGACTAAAACCATTTCGTAACTGCATCTAAAAATGTGTTGCATTTGATTTCCCAAAGAAGGGCTTAAGAAAAGGTGTGTGTGTATGCAATATACACACATTGTTGTTTTATGAAGTAGATTACTTTGCTGATGAAGTTTCTCATACTCAGGCCAAGAGATATAGTATTTCAGCACTTCAGTTCAGAAGCTTCATTGCCAAATGCAACTCAGTACCACTACAATCACAACACAAGACTTTAGTATTTAGCCTCAAAGAAGACTATGTAACCCAGCCCTTGAGTGCTGTATATTCTCACAATTAATTTGTATGCTTACTACACAAAATATTTTTTATCAGATCACTTACCAATACAACACTGTAGTGTCTACTAAAAATGATTCCCTGTCTATTCAGAACATGATACAGTCATAGTTTACAAGGTATGTTTCCAACAACTAGGAAGTTCTTATTTCTAATGATTATATCAGAGCACTGGCTGAAGGACTTTGATTGTTAAGAGCTTTACCAGGCCAAATTGATCTCTCAATTCACAACAACAACAAAAAATAAAACAATGCTCATTATAAATGCATACGATCAAACTGCAGTAAGAATTCAGTTTTCCTCTTGCTTGATTCTACATGTAATCAGAAACACAGATAAATGAAAAGAACCTCTTACATCACCAGGTGATGTTTATGCAGTTATTTAACTGTTCTCCAGTACCACGAGGGAGGGCCAAAATTAATGTTTTCTTACATTTGTCAAGTATATTGATGCCCAAATGTTCAATCACGGATTTTCAATGTCAGTTGTCACTATTCAAATTTGAAATGTCTTAAATAGATCTGATTTTCTGAAACTTGCTTTTTCAAAGCACGACACATCAGAAGATGTGAAATTGCTATGTGCTTTGAAGAAACTTTGGGTGCTGCACTTGAAAAAGTTAATTTCCCAAAGTATCTGAAGACTATAGAGAAAACCCACAGACGATATCAGATTAACAACCAAAGACAATTTAGGCAGCAATTAGCAGTACTTTTTCTTCAATGTCAGTCCTCCACAAAATAGCTACTTTAATCTTTACAAGACAATGAAAGCCTATTCAGAATTGGTCTTGCAGAATAGAAAGAAAGAAAAAAGTAAAGCTTGCCTACTGGACAAATTAAACATTTTCAGGCATTCCCATTTTTGTAATGGTTTAAAGAGGATAAAATTAAAGTCAAATTCTTGTAAATAACTGGAATTCCATTTGAGAATCAAATTTCAGTTTCAATACCAACAAGAAGTGTTTTTATCCTAGTTCTGGATATAATATTTTTGTCACAAGTCTTGAGTCTCTTTATAAGACATGCAGCAAGGTATATGTTACTGATGAAATGCAAAATCATTTGCCATTTAAATTCATAGGTCTCACAACAGATAATATTGATAAAAACCAGCCTGCTCCTCTTCTATTCCACCAATAGGAACTTTTTTTTCCCTTTCTACTTTTATAGTACACCTTAAATATCCAGTAAGACACCAGGTCCTATTTCACTAGGCCATCTTACAACTTACTCTGTACTCTCATTTTTTGTTCAACAAGGGCTCCAAAGCATGACACTATTTCTGGCAATTGAATGTATGTACATGCTGCTTTGCCAAGCATGAAAGTCTCAAATGGTTCCACACCACAAGTAGAAGTAAAAATAGAAGTCTTGGTCTTGGATATTCACCAAGAAAAAGGTACAGAGCTTCCCTGAGACAAAGCACAAACTGTATCTCAAAATGTTCAGTGTTTCTGAACTAAACATAGACAGCATTAATCTTAGTACACTGCTACTTAAAAACAGTAAAGTAAATGTCCAAGGGAAGAAAAAATTTCTTTCTTATGGCTCACTCCTTTTAAATTCTCCTCTATTTTTAAACTGTAGTCATTTATTCATTCTAATTTGAAGAAAATCTGAAAGAAAAAAAATAATAAAAATAGAACACTATTTATCTAACACTGAATATCTAAGGGTGGGTGTAAGCCCAAGTTAAAGATACTCAATTTAACAGAAAATATATAGCAAATAATTAAATTTAAAATAGCTTGTTTTTACTTAATGTTTTGCCATTTTACATACTGTGTGCATTCACTACACTGTTGGAAGACTGTCTTTTATTGAAGAGAAGAGCAGACATTTTGTTGTCGTAAAAGACAACAGAAGACCACTGTCAGAGTTCAAATAGACCTGGTGACAACACACCAACAAGCTGTACAGTCTTTTCCAAAAATCACATCACTGGCAGCTCTACTGCATTGCCAACGCATTGCCTTCTGTCAAGAACACATAGTTCCTATAGAACAAGATACTTCCATTTGGCTTTCTTGTAATTTAAGACAGGATATTTGCATATTATGACAACAGTCTTCTGCATATTTACTTTGAAGCTTTCATCTGATGAAAGCATAAATAAAGTAGTCCAAGCTTAGGAACACAATAAATGAAACTAACAGTAGATTTATTACTTGGAACTTCATAGAATCTTTTGTGTAGAAAGTTATTGAGATATTCAGATCACAGGTGAGTGGTTGACTTCTACCTCATCAGAATGTTTCTCTTTACAGCTTCTCATGATTTTCTCAGACAGCTGGGCCGGAAGTTTTTTCTTTTACTAAAATGATATATTACATGTAATTCTAAATATCCAAGTAAGAGCTTCTGTTGGAAGAATTTCCAGCAATGTCCACAGTTCTAAATTCTAAAAGTCATTAATTGACTATGACTTCCCAGTTCTTAAAGTTGCCTAGAAAGTGTAATAGCAGCACAACTTGACCATGAACTTGAACTGCATAGCAAGAAAAGAAGGTAGACAGTTATCAACACTTGAGTTTCTTCAGATTATTAATTAGAAGCCAAGTTTCTCATATTTTCTATTTCTTTTCCTATCCTAATATGATATATATATATATATATGTATATATTTATTGCAATATTTAACAATAGTAAATCCATGAAGTAAAACAGAAAAGTATTCACACTTGCAACCATTGGTCTAGTGTCAATAAGAAATTGTTTTACATGGACTTGGCAATTTGCTTTCCTACAGACAGAAATGAAAAAACAGCTCAGATATCAGAAGTCAACTATCAGACAGAATAAGCGTGTTGTGCCCAACACCCTGATGGGAAGAACAATGTCTTGATAAAGATCATTGTCTACAGCCTTGTATTGGCTCATTCTGTTCAAGAAGGGTAGATTTATATTAGAAAAAAAAACACAAACTGATATCAAAAGAAATCAAAACTAGGCAATATATTCTCTAATTTATGTACTACGAAACTCAAATCAGAAGAGTTCTAACGCCTAATGGGCTGACTTTAAAACACATGTTTTGCCCAGTGATGTCTATCTGAAAATTCTGGAGAGTGTGAGAGGTGGCACTTACTATCATTTCTACCAAGTAACAAGCCCTAAAAGCTTAAAAACATTCAAAGAATACATTAAAGTTTCTTAAACCTTGATACTTTATAGGTGAAAATCTGTTCACATCAGATTTTCCTTATAAATATTCCTTTATGGATAATTTTCTGACTGTGCATATAAACTGCACAACTTAATATTGGTGATACAACATTTAGAAGGATTACATTTTCCAAAAAAACAGTCATGTTGTAATGAGATAATTCAGCTTGTTTATCTCCACCACAGTGTTTAATGAAAGAAAGAAAAAAAAATAAAAAAAATAAATAAATAAAGAGAGAGAAAAAGAGGAAAAGAGGGAAAAAAAAAAAAAACAGAGGAAAAGAGGAAAAAAAAGAGAAAAAGAGGGAAAAAAAAGGAAAAAAAGAGGAAAAGAGGAAAAAAAAGAGGAAAAAAGGAAAAAAAAGAGGAAAAAAAGGAAAAAAAGAGGAAAATAGGAAAAAAAGAGGAAAATAGGGAAAAAAAAGGAAAAGAGGGAAAAAAAGAGGAAAAGAGGAAAAAGAGGAAAAAGAGGAAAAAGAGGAAAAAGAGGAAAAAGAGGAAAAAGAGGAAAAAGAGGAAAAAAAAGAGGAAAAAAAAGAGGAAAAAAAAGAGGAAAAAAAAGAGGAAAAAAAAGAGGAAAAAAAAGAGGAAAAAAAAGAGGAAAAAAAAGAGGAAAAAAAAGAGGAAAAAAAAGAGGAAAAAAAAGAGGAAAAAAAAGAGGAAAAAAAAGAGGAAAAAAAGAGGAAAAAAAAGAGGAAAAAAAAGAGGAAAAAAAAGAGGAAAAAGAGAAACAATGAGAAAAAAAGAGGAAAAAAAGAGAAAAAAAAAGAGAAACAAAGAGAAAAAAAAGAGAAACAAAGAGAAAGAGAAAAAAAAAGAGGAAAAAAAAAAAGAGCATTTGAACACAGTCACCACCCAGACCAATAATATGCCTAATTTAGTGTTGATATGCTTTATTTAATAGTGATGTGCTCTCAGTAATAAAATTCCTCATTTTCACGACAAATACCACTGAATTTTCCACACTCAAGTTCTCATTAACCCTCCTGATAAAAACACACCCACAGAACATGCTTACATGTTCTTTCTTACAAAAGAATCGCAAACACAAGCATCTCATCATGAGGCTGTATTTACAGAAATATTGAATGGGATTTAGAGGTCAATTAATGAATGATGTGAAAGCTTTCACAAATAAGGGACTGTGGTGTATATAAATGCTTATTGCTTCTATGATATCTGAAAAGACATGTGCAGCAAATTTGAAAATGATTTACCAGTTGGCAGACTTGCAGCTTTAATTTTTTTAAATCTTTCAAAATTTGATTTAAACTTAACATAATTTAATACTAACTGTTACTAACTTTTAAGCAAAGATCTACTTGGAGGTGAAACAAATAATGGTGTGTGACTAGAAATACATTAAGATTTGGAAGGTACAAACATAGCAAAAATATTTTCAAGCACAGCAAAAATATCCACATGGCTATAGGAGCACTCCCGCAGGACAAAATACAAAAGGATTTAAGGTATAAACTTTACAAGGAACTTTGTTTGGATAACATATGTGACTAACATATCATGCTCTCTGTAACCCATTAAAAACATACTTTCCATATATCCAAATTTATTTTTATTATTATCATTACTATTTTAAGTTATGTAGACCTCTCTTTGGAAATATCAAGACAATTCTCAACACAAGCACACCATTTACTACCACACAGATAACGAGGTAGATAGGAAGGTAGATATAAAACTAAGAACTTTAGATGTGAAGAAAACCATCCCTGGTCACGTTGTATTCACATGCTAATCAACTGTAAAGTCACATCAATATTATCAAACTCTTTCTGAATTGCATACTTTCTCTGTTCCAAAAATAATCCCAATTCTTACCTTTGCTTATTATTTCCAGAGATCATCTTTCTCTGATTTAACTTTATATGTATTGACAGTTATTTAATCCTCATCTATCAAACCAAAGCAGAACATACAATGGCTAGCCTTTTTGGTTGCATTTACTCAATGGCACTGCTACAGTGTCCCTACGAACTAGGAGTGTATCATTCTCGTTATTCCATAATGTAAAGTCCTTGTGGTTGATGAACTGGAAAATTTCTATCTAGTATAAGCTGGATACAGCTTTACGGGAATTTTACCCAGAAGTCTTCAGAAAAGTAAGCTTATAATTATTAGAAAAGTTAATGAAGTAAAATATGTATAGGAATTTCATCCTGCTAGACAGCAGAGACAATATTGTCACTTTGGGATTAAATTCTAATGAAGTATAAATACACAAAGCACATTAGCCAGGTATCTAATTATCACTAGCTTGAGAAAACTGCCTTTTATAGAACGACAAACATTCAAAAGCTAAATAGAATGGATATTAATTCAGACAAAAGACAAAAAGCAAGTCTGAAAGCTGTATGCTATATGCCTGTTGATGTAGCATTTGTTTAATCTAAGAAAGGATATAGAAAAGGCTGAGATTTTCAATGCCATTTTTACACCTATCTTTAATACTCAGACCAGTTATTCGCGAGGTACTCTACCCTCTGACCTGTAAGTCTGGAAAGGGGAGCAGAATAAACTCCCCACAACTCAGGTGGAAAGAGTTGGAGACCTTCTACTCCACCTAGACTGCCATGAGTCCAGATGAGTTCCATACAAGGATGCTGAGGGAGTAGGACTTGATTGCCATGCCACTTTTTACTATCTACCAGTGCTCCTGGTCAATGAGAGAAGTCCCATAGGATTGGAGGCCTGTAAACGTGACTCCCATCGACAAGGAGGGTCCTAATGAGAATCCAGGGAACTACAGGTCTGTCAGCCTCACCTCAACACCGGATAACGTTACAGAATGGAACATTTTGACAGATACCATACGACATGTGCAGAACCATCAGGGGACTGGTCCAGCCAGCATAGGCTAATTGAATGCAGGTCTTGTTTAACTCACCTCATCTCGTTCTATGATCAAATGACCCTCCTAGTAGATGAGGGAAGGGCTGATGATGTAGTCTACCCAGGCTTCAGCAAATCCTCTGACATTGTCTCCCACAGCATTCTCCTAGAGAAGCTGGCAGCGTGTGGCTTGGACAAGTACACTCTTTGCTGGATAAAGAACTAGCTACAAAGTCAGACCTACAGAGTGGTGGTAAAATACATATATAGAGAGTGGTGGAGTCAAATACATCTCAAGTCCAGTCAAAAATGGTGTTCTCCAGGGATTGGTACTGAGGTATGTCCTGTTCAGTACCTTTATTGATGACCTGGTTGAGAGGTCAGTAAGTTTGCAGATAAGATCAAGCTGGCAGGAACTGTCTATCTGCCTGGGGATAGGAAAGTCCTACAGCAGGATCTGAACAGGCTGGATCGCTGGGCTGAAGCCAGTGGGAGGAGGTTCAATGGGACCAAGTGCCAGGTCCTGCACTTTGGCCACAACAACCCCAGGCAATGCTGCAGGCTTGGGGCAGTGTGGCTAGAAGACTGTGTACAGACCAGAGGGAAGTGGTCAACACTCAGCTGAACATAAGCCAGCAGTATGCCTACGTGACCAAAACAGTAGGACTAGATCATCTTAGAGGTCTTCTCCAAGCTTAATGTTTCTTTGGTTGTATGATGCTACGACAAAAAAAAAGAATAGGAAAAGCAAGAGTGACCAGGTGAGAAAAAAAAAATGTATTCGGTAATGGATAGACCATTTTTAGAGAAAGCTGTTGGACAGTGTGCAAGTGTAGCACATTCACAGCTTAATGTTCATTTTACTCACAATAAAAACCAACAAACAAAACAACAACCAAAACAAACACCAC
This sequence comes from Coturnix japonica, assembly GCF_054131305.1. NCBI lineage: Eukaryota > Metazoa > Chordata > Aves > Galliformes > Phasianidae > Coturnix > Coturnix japonica. The sequence continues at coordinate 52,029,101 of NC_140664.1, forward strand.
CAAGTATAGCAAATTAACTGGCATGGTTTCAAAGCAAAATGATTAGAGGGAACAGAGAGCAGCTCCCGTGTAAATTTAGAAATTTATCTATGGGAAGTGAGCTACAGGAAGAAAGTCAAGAGGACTGGCACAAAGATTTAGAGAGGACATTTTAGCCAGCTATTAGCCAGCATTCAGGTAATGGATTGCTAAGAAAATATCAAAAGTGCCTAACAGCCTCATATTACTGCTTGCAGCCAAAGTCAGTAAGATATGCTAGATCTTTCCCATTATTAGAACTCACGTATTTTATTTGATCACGATTTCATAGGTGGATTCAGCAGGCTGTTAGACTCATCCAGTCACCTATTGACTGAGATTAAATAATACCAATAAAATAAATAATAATAATAATTTTTTTTTTCTGTCTAATTGCACCTGTGTTAAGACTCTACAAAAAAAAACAGCAGAGGATTTTTCAAGTATATGAAATTTTTCTTCCTCTACTTTCCTCCTTTCTTAGTGGAGGATCCTAGGAATCATTCCTAAAAAGAGGGTAATAGATGGTTTTTACTGGTTTACACTGGGTTTTACTAAACAAAAGTCAGTTGTCTATTCCTCAAACTGAAGCAAAGCATAGAGCTCATAGTATTGATTAAATGATCATTATAATCTCTTCTATACTTAAAGTCTTACAAACTTGCAGCATGGCTAAGAAAAGAAAGCTCATAGTGAAACAAAAAAAAAAGTACTACAAAGCCTTGTTTGTCTGCTGTATTTTTAAATGGGTTTTCTTGTGTTAGAAATTGATGTCTTTCAGAACATAGCCAATTCTGCTGACAAATATTTCAAATCACCATGGCTTTGCCTCTAAAAAGTGCTGAGGGTTAAGCAGATTATGCAGTATTCTTGGTGAAACTCAAAGTTGTAAATAGATACGCTAAGGGAAGAGGTGCCAAAACAATGTAGAAACATATTCACAGCAAGTTAATAGCATTTAAATTTGCATCAAAAACTGATGGGTAGGATGTTACATTGTCTAAGAAGGATTCCACTTAACCACTATTATACCCTCAAATATAACCACTATATACCCACACATAGACTTAAAAAAAAACAAAAAACACCAAGAACAGATGTTGCTGTAGTCTCTATTCAGAAGCTGCACAAGAATTATGTAAATATAAACTGGAGCTCGGGAGTCAATATTCAGGATATTTATGTGTTTAATAGAAAAGAAAATTAAAGGAAGAGCAAGAGAAAAATCTTCAGCATGGACACATAGGCTAGAGCAAGTCCTAGATGAAAAGCAGGAAGGTGTTACTGTTTCAGCTGACTGACAGAACAGGGAAGGAAACACAAAAGAGTAATAACAGTTTGATAACTTTAAGACATGAAGAAGCCTGCAGCCAGGTCTATTATTATAGTTTTAAAGTTCTCAACCTTGGATTTCATTCAGAGATCTCTTCTTAATTTGTATATGTTATAATTCTGTAATTTCAACTGAAGTTAATACCCAAATGAATAAAGTACATCCGTGTTCACACTCTTGCATTTAGTGAAAGTCTGCATATATATATAAAAGTCAATTTAGAGAAGGAAGATGATGTTAATTTAAAAATTACTCTGAACATCTGAATTTATCTTTTTCAGATGTTTAATTTTAATAGTACATTTTAAGTAACAGTGGGTCAGATGTTAGAAAGCCATGCCAAGCTGCAAAAGGAAATTAAAAAAAATAAATAAATCTAAAGCAATTTTAGAGGCTTTGGATTTCAAGATTAGAAGTAAGCTCTGACATATATGGAGAAAAAACACATGGATTATTTCTCAATAAAAATTAATTCCTGGAAAACAACAACAAACAAACAAACAAACACAAACAAACAACCTTAAGGTCAGGTTATTTATAGATTCTTTGTTTAATTTTTACATTTTCTTTTGAATACTTAACCCTTTAATATGGGAACAATCAGAAAGACAAAGGAAACTCTTATTCACATAATTAAAAAAGAAAACAAACAAACAAGATAGATATACAAGCATAGCTACATTAAGGCTCAAATCCTTACATTTACATAGATTCCTAAAAAGAAGAGGTGGATAAAAGATTGAAAGATTTACATAGAGGATAGGTTATGCACACAAATTATGACTTGTGAAACTGATTTTTTCTTTTCAGGATTAAGAGTATCTCAGTTCACAAAAAGAAAATAGAAAACCACCAAAAACACCAAAAATAAAAAACAAAAATCATTTTTAACGAAACATAAATATGGGTAATATCGTTTCCTACATGTATGAGTTGTTTTCAGGACAAGCCTTCTTACCCTCTACCCTCTCTCATTTTCTTCTAGGATATGAAAATTACGTGAATGCATATTTCATAGCCCAGGAACACAGGCAACCTATTCAAGGAACTGGGAGTCTGATGGAAGCCCTATACTTCACCACTCTGTGTTGCCACTGCTAGTCACAGAAGACAGTATGAAATAGTGAGGTGAGTTCTGCAAAAGTGTATTTCTTATCACACATTACTATTCACTCTAATACAAAATATAGGAAAACATCCTGATATATCAAATTTTACAAATACCAAAAGGGAGAGAGGATGACACCAATAGGTAGCCAAGAATAGCAGAACTGTTTGGATCATTGCCTTACCCAGCAGAAACACCTCCATTTTCTCTTCTACCAGGTCACTATCATTCTAGATGACCTGACCAACGCCAGCAACATTAGGCTACCGGGCTTCTTACATACGCAGGCAGCAGTAAGATCCATAAAAACATTGATTTTTATAAAAGCAGCTTTCTCTTGCCTACATATTCATCCAACAAATATCTTGTACTGTGTGTACATTAGATTCCTCTCATGAATGTCCCTCTGTCTTTTTGCATTTTCCTTCCTTTACCTAACACATAATTCACAACACATACTATTCAAATAATTAATCACAGAAACTCAAGACTTCTCACTCCTAAAATTTTTAATTAAAATTGGAAATAAAATGGTGAGTGTATGTGCATATTTGATCAACTGTACTGAAAATTACTAATTAATGCCAGTTATTCAAAATCATTAAGTAAGACTAGCATATGTCTAGCCTGAACTTTTCAACCAATGATAAACACACAGAAGGCTAGGAGATCAGTGGTCAGCTTCACAGTAATTCTTAAAGGAATACCTGTCAAAATCTACTTATTTCACCATTCTGGAAATGTCAGTGAGCCTTCACAAGAACAATGTGATAAAAGAGGGACACAAAGTAAGGACATGAAATTTAACTTGCAAACTGATACTTCTGGATATTTTATACATACTTTACTGGCCAGCCAACAAATTAGGGATATGATCCTCCTTCAGGAGAGAGATGACAGTTTCCTCAAAGGCTTTCTGCATTCTTAATAAAAGGATTATTAATGGAAAAAAAAATAAAATTACAGGTGGAGAAGAGGTGAGTGAAAAAATGTTACCTTCACACTATGTATGGCAGGCTTAGTCATATATATCAACAGGTTTCTGCTCACTACTATGTGTCTCATTACTATCAGCTATGGACTTTCATGAATGCAGAGGCTGCTAGCTGTCTTTCAACAGATGGGAAGGTGTCCCAGACAGAAAAAAATATTGGCCCTTTAAGGCTACAATTATTGGTACGTTTTAACACAAAGAATTCTTGTTGCTAAATAATGCCATATGATCTTTCCCTGATCAGAGAATGAAAGATTTCTCAAATGCACTGCAGTTTCATCTACCATTGGAGGCTGTACCACTGTTAGCCATAATATTTCAAATTATTTTATGATATACCCTCTGCTGCTACAGTAAAAATATTTTTTTATTATTTTTTAAGGGAAAAAGCAAATGAAGGAAAGAAATGAAGTTACACTCCCTACTGAAGCATCATTCCAGAACAAGTAAGAAATTCAAAAGGAAATTAATTTTAAACCTAACAGAGGTCAGAGTGCTGCAAATCACAGAATGTCTTGTGTTAAGATGGGCACAAAGATTATCCACAGTTCCAACCACCTGCTGTGGAAAGGGCTGCCACCCACTAGATCAGGCTGTCAAGTGCCTCATCCATCCTCATCCCTGAAGACCTTCTGGGATAGGGCATCTGCAACTTCTCTGGGCCCCATCCAAATTGTTCCAGTGCCTCACTGCTCTCTAAGAATTTATTCCTAACATCTAACCAAAATCTCCCTTCTTTCAGTTTAAAGCTATTCCTCCTTGTCCTATCACTTCCAGACTATGTAAAAAGTTGTTCTTCCTATTGCTTATAAGCCCTCTTTAGTATTCTGATACTCTTCATTTCCCTCCGGACCTGCTCCAACAGCTTCACATCCTTGTGCTGGGGATACAATACTGAGTGCTCTTACTCAAAACATTTAAGTACAAGTACAGAAAAATATTAGACATACAATAGTATTACAGTGTGTCTATGAATTGAATCTGGAAGAACTAGCCAGATTTCAATTTTTTCATTCTTAGATTCCAGAAATAAAACAAAATTGGAATTGTTTTCATGAAAGAAAATCAGGTTTTGATGTGAAAAATCACTGTTTAACTATTTTACTGCTCATTAAAAAAAAAAAAAAAAATCCAAGCAAATAAATAGATAAGGATTCAAAAAGCCATAACAATAGAAGAATCTATGTACATCCTCAGATTTAGAAGAAAAAAGTCATCTAATGAAAAATTAAAAATTAAATCCAGCTGTAAAAATAAGGGCAACTAGTTCATTAATTTAAGATCTGGGGAAAAAAAAAAAAAAAAAAAGCAACGGGTAGACAGACCTAGAATAGAAGTTCAAATGTATTTCATTCTGAAAGTGTGAGTTAATATAAGTTTTTAATAACGCTCTAGCTTTGGCAGCAGTCAAATACTTCTCAGTATTGGACACATTTATGTCATAAGTAAAATATTTTTTATATTGTTTGATCCATTCTTGTCAAAATCCGACTAGCCTTCAATTTTTCTTCATTCAGTGAACATCATTCCTTAAGCTGTCAAGCAAAGGTACAGCTGGATGGAAAGAATGAGGTTGCTAGAGTACAAGGCAGACCACTTGAAAAAACAAACAAAAAAAAAACAACCAAATAAGTAAGATATATCAACTTTAAAAATCACAAAACACTAATGAGAACTTGATAGGAAGAAATAAGCCATCATCAACAAGAAATTTAGGAACTGTGATTAAAGTCTACTAAAGTCAATGATCAGAAGAACGACTTAGAAAAAAAATGAATCAAAACCAATGTTTTTGGTGTGTGTTTTTTCTGTTGTTGCTGTTTTTTGTTTGTTTGTTTGTTTTCTTTCTAGAACTGGATTAAGTGTAATAAACTGTCTTTAATAAATTCTATCTTCAGCTGACCAAAAGAACTATGTTAGTTAAAAATAAATAAATAAAAATAGCTACCAGTACTAAGACTTAAAAGTTGCCAGAAGATAATACTCTGCTAGAGCCGATTCTGAGAAAGTCTAATCCTAGTAGTAGACATAGCTGGAGTCTCCGATAGGCAAACTATCACTAAAAACGTTTACAAGATGTGTTACTACTCAATATATTATACTGTCCTCTGTATGTTAAGACAGACATACAAATTTAAGAGAATGAGAATCAGCTTCCAAGTACCAACTAACTTGAACAAAAACAAACAAAGAAAAAAAAAGCTTTCCTAGACTTCTTTGTTCATTCAATGAAGGCACTGAATGCAAGAAAGGAAAGATCCCTAAAACAGATAAAGGAGTCTACTTTACTTATATTTAGTTTTTATCTAAACAGCCCTAGGACATTTTTAAGTATCAGCATCCCTCAAATTCATGTTATGAATTGCAAACTATGACTTCAAGTCAAGGAGACAAAGATATTAATATTCTGACATTCAAACAAGTGAATCTAATTAAGCTTAGGGCATAGCCTAGTAGTGTTAATGAATAGGGTCTACATAAAGGATACCACGTGAATAGGTTTTTGCAGATGTTATACTAGATTAGCATGGAATCTGTATGAGTGGTTGGAATGCGAGTTCCATTAATTTTATTTTAAAACTACAATTACATGTTGGGGAAAACAAATATTCTAGGCTGGCTGTCCTATTTTCTCCTATAAGTAAGATCTCTCAGTGAAATGTCTATCAACACACATCATAAAGATCCCTCAGGAAGGATTTGGCACAACGAAAACCTGATCCATGTTGTCTCATAGGAGGCAAAGTTCCATTGAAGTAAGGCTCCTTATCAAGGGAAGCCAAAAGAGTAGTTTGTTATAGATATTAAAAATTGGGATAAATCAAATAAAAAGACAAACTCCCAAGGGGCTATTAAATACACTGAAACAGAACTAAAAAACAAACAAAGAAACAAACAAAAAACCCACAAAACAAAACACCCTTCAAGGCTAAAATACATATGCTGGAAAAGCACTTTTAGATAATTGTTTTACAAAACTCCTTTCTATACATCTACTTCTGGTGCCAGTCCCTGGGCCCTGAACTAAGCCAGACCAATTACATTTACATATAAAACTTAACCAAATCAATATTTGAAAGAATAACTCAAATTTTCACCATAACTCAAGGGAAAAAAAAAATAAAATAAAATAAAATAAAATAAAAATCTTGTATTTATAATATTTGAAAATTTATTATTTCAAATGTTCAGAATATATCCTCTATAAAACCTCAATTCACCTAAGAACTTGTGTCTTACTTAAGGTTCCTAACAAACTGAATAAAGTTTGTTCAATAATCATTAATCTGCAAGCAAGATGCTGCCCTGCCTGTTGATCTTAAATCAAAGTCTTGACAAATCTTGTCTTCAAAACAATAAAACTGGAGTACTCCTACAGACCAATTAGAGCTACCTCAGCTTCTAGCAAAGTTATAGAACAAGTCATCATGGAAGCTATTCAAAGATAAATGGAAGACAAGCAGATGACAGGGAACAGCCAGCACCTATTTACAAAAGCTAAGTTACATCTAACCAAACTGAATGCCTTCTATGATAGGATAACTGGGTCTGTACAACAGTGAATAGCAGTGGGTATCACTTATCCTGATGTCAGCTAGGCTTCTAACATGGATGCCATGGCATCCTGGTACCCAAATCAGGAGAAAAAAAAAATAAAATAAAAAAAATACAATACAATACAATAGACCAAGTAGGGATAATTACATACAGACTAAAAAAATAGGTTTCCTCTTCTCATGAAAAGGTGTGAGAAACTGCTGTAGCCTTCAGCTACCTAATGAATTCTTAGAATCATTTTCTTAAAATTTGTCATCAGATGAATAGAGCAATTGGACAAGAAGTGATGAACACACCAAAGAAAATTTCAACTAGATACAAGTCCAATACATTTTCACAACGTGTGATTAAGTAACAAAATAAATTTATAGAAATAAATTGCCTATATAAAACTAATCCTAGACAATTTTCTGAAGGAGTGGTATGGAGAGAATCTTCCCCCCACCCCTCCATCCCCCCCTTCAAAATGAAAGACATACATTTCTTAATTCTTCAAATAAAAGATAGTTCTACAAGTCCTAATGTTTACAATTTTGTCCAAACTGTCATTGAGATCTTATAAAAAAACCTGATCAACAGGTGATCAAGTGGTGCTATAGGCTTGGGGTGGAGTAGCTGGAGGATTGTGCAGAGGAAACGGGCCTGGGGGTACTGATTGATGCTTGGCTGAACATGAGCCAACAGTGTGCCCGGGTGGCCAAGAAGGCCAACGGCATCCTGGCTTGCATCAAAAACAGTGTTACTAGCAGGAACAGGGAGGTAATTGTCCCCCTGTACTCGGCATTGGTGCAGCTGCACTTTGAGTACTGTGTTCAGTTTTGGGCCCCTCACTGCAAGAAAGACATTGAGGCCCTGGAACGTGTTCAGAGGAGGGCTACAAAGCTGGTGAGCGGTCTGGAGCACAGGCCTTATGAGGAGAGGCTGAGGGAGCTGGGATTGTTCAGCCTGGAGAAGAGGAGGCTTAGGGGAGACCTTATTGCTCTCTATAACTTCCTGAAGGGAGGTTGTAGTGAGCTGAGGGTTGGCCTCTTCTCTCGTGTAATCGATGATAGAACTAGAGGGAATGGTTTTAAGCTGCACCAGGGGAGATTCAGGCTGAACATTAGGAAATATTACTTCTCAGAAAGGGTAGTCAGGTATTAGAATGCACTGCCCAGGGAGGTGGTGGAGTCACCGACCATGGGAGTGTTCAAGAAATGTCTGGATGTTGTGTTGATGAATATGATTTAGCCGGGAAGTATTGGTAATGGTTGGACTAGATGATTTTCTAGGTTTTTTCCAACCTTGATAATTCTGTGATTCTGTGAACATCTGCAGTTTGCACTACACTTATGCAAAAAAGGCAAATAGGAAACACAGCAAACAGTTTAAACGCAGCTTTAACATCACTGCTTGGAATTCAAAAGAAACAAAGAATACTAACATTTCAGTATATATATGTTTTTAGAAGTGTATTGATCTCTAAACAACTGCATAACAATTCTAACTCTTAGTCTTTTTTCAGATGTCATGTAAAAATACATTCCTTTACTTTATCCATATTACAACTGTATGATGAAATTCAAAAGTTTTCCTCATTAAAAAGACATGAGCGGCACTCTTTTCCTGTCTCTTTCAATACTGTCACCTTTCAGCTACAATTGTTGATAGTACTATCATCTATTAAAAAGTATGAGTTTGTTATTCATTTATAATTTATGAATTAATATGCCACAATAGGCTAGATATTTTCATCTTAAACCTTATTATTTTCCTGCCCTTGCTTCAAATCTTTCAAGACTCCATTTAATTCTGATTGGTGTTTATTCTTGCATTCTCTGTTCTGTATAACTGATATTTACTTTTATTCCAACTTCCAAGTTTCATGTAAGAAACTGTTACTTAAACATACTTGGAACATTATTTTAAATAACCTTGCCTATTCTTGCAGATTACTATATGGCGGCATGAGTTGGATTCAAGTACTTTTTCCTGGGCTCTGCATTTAATTCTAGATATTAGAATGTGACAGTGCATACCTAACCTGAGATCATCTTCAGGAGCCCGAATAACTGCTCAATAAAATGCCATTTTAGAAGCCATTTGCCTGGAAGACAACTTAGTATTTTAAATTGAATTCCCTTCACTTTCAGTCAGAATAGTTTCTAGAAACCTCATCCCTGGCTGACCAGATGTTCTAAGGCCCCATCCTCTTTTAAGACCCTGTAACTCTGTAAGAAAAATCAAGCCATCTTAAACAGAGACAAAGGAAATAGAGAAACTTAAAAATTCAAAGCTGTATAATTTTATTTCACCCACCAAATTATCATACATCAGTTACCACAGACTACATGCAACAAGATATGAGTACCGGAAATTGCAACACAATGTGTGTTGCAGCAGACAATCCTGTGTCTGAGGCACATAACGCTGGGGAACTAGCAATCTCCCCTCACTAGGACTATAGAGACACTGATACCAATACGGGGATGCAGCAAAAGGCACTTATTGTAGCACAATTAGCATCTTAAATACACTAATTACTTCATCTATGCCCCTTAAGCATGTCTGAGAAGCATGCATTAAATTTACGGGGAAGGGGATGGAGCAGGGGGGGCCCTGCCACGTCACAGTCGGAATCCCCGCTAATGCCTACAACAAATGTGACATGATGGTAAGACTCATTTTTTTTTCCACAGAAGTAATATTTGAGGAGATGCAAATGGTCTACTAGCTGCAAAGGTGTCAAGTTTCTTACCTATTGCTATTTTCCAAACATGATAAACAGCTCGTTGTGCAGAGGATTGAGATGATTCCACTTGCTTTGCAAAATGCAACTATTCTTATGCTTTTAGCACGTATCTGGCCTCCACGCATTGCTGTTTTTAATATCCACTAAATCATAAGAGGGCTGAGCTAAAAGCATGCTTGGTAAACAAATAGACAATTCTTTCTCAAAGGGGCACTCTAGGAAATTATTGCAAAGCATCTTCAGTTCCAGTGACTTGCTATATTCAGTCATTTAATTCTGTCTCACATCTCTTTACTTTAAATACAACATTAAAATCTCTCACTTGAATCAGCTGAAAATCTTCAACAGAGGTGATCTATTAAATCGGAACAGAGCAGAATCAGAGAATATCCAAAGTTGGAAGAGTGGCAAAGATCACCAAATCTAACTCCTGGTCCCACGCAGGACCATATGTCTGAGAGTACTGTTCAAATGCTTCAGCAGGTTTCATTCTGTGACCAGTTCCCTGGGGAGTCTATACAATCACAGAAAAGACATAGAAAAGAAGGACATCTGTTTTAAGGGAAAGAATCTGTTTTGCTTGTCTCTTTAAAGAAAATGAACCATGCTCAACACAAACTGCTAAAAAAGCAGGGTAGAAATGCATAATTATTCATGAAGATCTTCACCACATGAATATGTCTGAAAACTGTTTGGATGTGGTGTTCAGGGACATTATTTGGCAGACGGCTGGTAGAATTATGGTAGCATGGTTAGGTTGCAGTCAGACTTGATCTTTGAGGTTTTTTCCAACCTGAGCAATTCTATGATTCTAAGATCTTCAATAACTTTACAACCTAATATTGAAAACAAAGTATCTAGTTCTGACAGCATAACTTCATAACAAATGGAAGACAAGCACATTAAATTCTTCTAAACATTATCAAAATCTGCAAAGTTGAATTTGAACTAGATGATCTCTGAGGTCCCTTCCAACCCAAGCCATTCTATGATCTAATTAGTTTGATGCAGTATTAGAAGCAGATGAAGAAGGGTTAAATCTACAATTCCTTCTTTGCTCTTTCTTAGCAGGGACTGATCTCCACCTAGAAATCAATACCATTCTGCAAGAACTACACACCCCAATGTTTGCTTTTGCTCCAGAGCCACTGCCATGAGGAATTCACAATCTGCTCAATAGTGCCACAAAATTATTTGTCTACACACATACTAAGAGAGGACTCCACAGCTCTCTTCCCGGCATTACCAACCACATTTATCTGCAAGACAATGTGAACCCTTTTGCCCAAATGCCCAGACATCTAAGGAGTTGCTCAGAGTGCAGGTTCTGTGCCAATCTTAGCTTTGAAAGAAGAATTTAAGTCAGATCCTTAATTTGCAAGATGAAGCCGTAACAATTAGGCACTTTTCCAAAGCGTTTCCTTTCTCACAGATTTGTTTGCATCTATAACAAAAACCTAACATTTTCTGGCATAGTTGAAGTAACTGGGAAGATAACTAATTTGGATCAAAACTAACAAAACCACCACCCTTTTCTCAAAAAAAAATTAAAATAAAATAAAATAAATAAAATTTAAAAAAAAAAAAAAGCCCAATAACTATCCATGTCAGTAAAAAGCAGGAAAATGTCATATAATAAAAAACATCTTCAGCTACATATGTGCACATACATACATGCATATATCAGCACAACATAAATCATAGGATTACTAGCATGGCCAGTGTGGACTATGCATGAACTCTTTTGGTGTCTCATTAAAAACTATCTTCTAAATAAAATAAATTGTTCAGCAACCAACTAGTGTTGTAGTATTAATCCCAACTTCTCTAATGAAGAAAATTAAAAACAACATTGTAAGAACATACTACAGATGAAAGGCTTCAGATGTTGTTTTTCTTCTTTTTAAAGCTAGAGCACAACACTTGCAGTACACAAGTTTGGAATTTGTACAGTATTCAGAAAAGGCGTATACAAGGGATACCCTAAACTGGGTTTTCATTTTACCTATTTGCTAAGGTATCCTTTCTGAGTACATGTAGTTTATGTGTTACGTGTTTTATAAATCAAACTCTGAAATCACGATCATATCCGAGATCATACTTTGAATCCTGGGAGTTTAGGTATAAACATCTTATAGAGAGACATAAAATACTTTTAATCAATAGCAAAGTGAATCATTCCTGCACAAAGGAAATATATATGTCACCCATTAACATCCATTCCCACAGCATTTTCAAGTATTCTCCCTAAAGTTAGTTTGGCAACATTTTCAGTTGCCTAGTTTGCCAGTGCAAAATATGCAGAAAAAAGAAATTATTTTTAAAGTAAAGCACATTAAAACATAGCTGGGAGAAGAGACAGGAGGGGGTCTATTAAACTATGATAATAACTAGGGATTAAGGACTATTTTTTTCAGGAAGAAAAGCTCTGTGGATTTTTCTGACATCCTCTCAGGGAATACAGTGTTGCTACCTTTAGTGGAAATTGATTTTGCTTATTTCAGAGTCTTCAGTTTGAGTTTACACTGTATGGAATATTTGAGAAAGATCCTTCCCTCTTGCAGTCATGCTATTTTTATACTACTACTAAATTTTGCTCTTGCAGGATCCATGCATTTTAATAGGGTCCCCTAAGAAATTATCTAATGGAAATAAGCAGACTGCTTCTATAAAAATACGCCAGGAGATGTGGGAGTAAGAACCCTTTGCAACACAATCAGGTTGTGTGGGAGGACTACCATTTTTCTCTCCATCTTTTCTTGTTCTGTAGAAACCCACATACCTCTGACAGGCCACCACCTCTTCTCCTACGTCTGGCAGACAGGAAGGATGCAAAGAACAAAATGCCACTGTTGGTGTTATTAACATCACTGCTTCATCAGATAGTGAAGCATGTGCTCACATTACCAAGTTTACCAGCTGTAACATACAGTTGCATGTCCTTGAAACATATTTTCACACTGTATAGTGAATTTGTATTTCCCCTTTGTACTACTGTAATTTAAATAACTTCATATTGGACAAATACCTTCTAAGTATTGTATAAGGCCTACTACACTCCCAGTATCATTTCATTAAATTATTCTTACATAGGTTTTGCTTTCATAGGTAAGCACAAGAAATCTTGCACAATAGTTTCCTTTTCTTTATAAATTGAACTGCACTCAATCTCGTCTTTGTTTTGGATGTGTTTTTCTTTTTTGTTTTGTGTTGCCTTGTGCAAGGTAACCTAAAGAACTACGTCCATCACTGAGAATGTGCATCTGACGGCCCCATGACCAAGTTACACGCTGATCACACCAATATGGTGAGCTGTAAAATGGCGTTTAATGAACCGTGTGAGACCCTTATATAGGGCTCCAATTTCAATCTCATACATATACATTACCGAGCAGGGGAAGGCCTATCGCGTTACATCCCGTGAGTTCGTGTCGCCTAATACATCAGTTTTGTTATTGTTTGTTTTTTTTTTCCTTCTTTTTTTTTTTTTAATTGAATTTCCAAATCTTGTTATAAAATGAATGCTGAAACTGAGCACAGTGCTTTTCTCTGTGCTTTTTCTTGGCAGGGCGCAGATTGTCATGAATTCCAAGGATAAGCCAATTGAAAAGGCTGACTAAAAGAAAAAATAACCATGCAAGTTAACCATGAATACTTTTATGCCAGTTTAAATCCCCAAACTGACTTACTGTGGGATCAAACAAGAATCTGAACTGGCATAAGAAGGACAACAGTTATGAGTGGACCACCTCATTCAAAAGTCTCAAGGGGCATATCTGACTCAGCTGTATCACAAAACCACATCCTCCAGACGTGACTAAGGTGTGAACATAGGGTAGGGAAGATGGGATGGAGCACGAGCTATTTTGGCATATTAACAAAAGAGCAGAGAAGATGGGGCTGGTAAGACTTGCCTTGACAAAGTTGTTTCTGCACCTAAGACCTCAAAAGTGTATAACTTAACCACCCTAAAAAGGGATAACAGCAAAACTGCCTCTCCATCTCTCACAGCAAATCCCAGCCTCGCTTTAGAAACTCCAGTCAGCCTGTAGAATTTGGGATTGCTTATTTACACAAAGACTTACCCTACAGCGGAACAAACTGTAGAAATAGCAACATCTGCATTACCATATAGAATTTTCACCTGTAGACAATATCTTTAGAAGTCTATTCAACATATAATACCTTAATAAATTGGTAAATACATATACAGCATAAACAGTGCAAGTGACTTTCTCAGGATTCCTCAGCAAATCTCTCAGTAGCTTAAATAAGCTTCAGGTGAACATTTACAAAGTCTCAGTCCAGAGCTTATCAAGAAAACACACTTGCTTATTTAAAGATGGAAAATTAAGGCTGACATCAAGAAACACATTCTGTAGAAATATATCACAGGAATATTGGAGGAGTCTAGAGGACTATATTTCTTCCAATTTCTTCTTTCTTCAGCATTACTAACTCTCTTTGTGTTTGATTTATTTTGTCCAGATGAACAGGCAATTTTCTGCATTAAACCTTAGAAGAAGCTTCATTACGGCTCCTGCAGACCTATTAGGGCGCAAAGGCATAAGGAAAAACCAAACAAAAACTTACCTTTTATGACACAAGCAGCTAAGATAATGTAAAAGTATATAATTACAACAAGAATACAGTCCTTTCTTGTGGGGCATGGAGTGAGGGGGAACACAAATCTCTAGGAGCTTACTGAGTTGGTTTTGTGAACACTGATAATTACATCTTCGGCCACTGAAATTCTCCAGGTTACTCAACAGAACTTGTATGTTATTTTCCTTCTCATAAAGCACTGCTTTTTTCCACCACCATCACTCAAATGTTAGCACTGAAGTAAATTTTACTGATGGAATAAGATGACCCTCTTCTTTTTTCTTCTATGAACAAAATCAGAAAATAAATGGTACTTAGTTCTGTTACAGTAAGCATACAGTCCCTTCTACTCTAAGTAGAATCTTTTGTCTTTTTTGCTTCCACAAAGATGACATCTCTTCTTCTGCTTTTCAAGAGTCCTTTTAACTACAAAGACTGAAGGAATAAGTAAGTGCTTCTTAAAGCATCTTCAATTCATTTCATTCAACCAGCATCACACAGCTATCAATAATAACTAAGGCAACATTTATTTATCTAAGACTGGGAAAGAAAATTTTAAAGAAAAACAAGATATATTTACAAAAATTCTTAAGAGTAAACAGAAGTTAGTATCCTCATCTCTTCCATTTTTCTTTACTACAAAAACTTTTACTACACATAAACTTTATTGGTACATACTTTCCCATCTGCAATGGAAAAAAATTAGGCAGCATGCAGACAAAAACTTATTACAGAAAAACACTTTGTGTTCACTTTTGCTTTTTTTTTTTTTTTAATTACCAACTTTAATCAAATTATCTATTACAGCTCTTCCCTAAAGTGTCACTCATGAGCAACAGCTTTGATCTCTGAACACAGAATTAACAGTCTATGTACAAGACAGACTTCTTGCTTGATTAGGCCATGCTTCTTACCTGTCTTTCAAAAGGACCTACTGTAAAGCTTTCCCAGTTTAACTGGATTTATTAATTTAGCAAAAAAGAAAAAATAAAATACAATCAAACAAACAAACCACATCACCCAACACATCCTACTCAGCCTGTTTCACCAGCAAATTTAAAGGCAGGTGTAACCTTTCACAAAGACTGATAGGCTAAAAGAGGCAAGTGACAGAGTGCCCTAGAATCAGTAATCAGTGACAGTGCAGTTTTTGCCACTAAAAATTGTATAAATCAAAATATTTTTCTCTGTATTTGACAAATACAGAGACTGTTATATACAATGAGCTACAGATGCACATTCCTAGGGAAAATGTGAAATGTCAAAGCCTTATCACTTCACCAGAGCAGATAATTAAGTAATTAGAACAATTAAATGTTGACAGAGCACAAGTGACCCCCAGGTGAATTACAGTCCTGAATTTTGAAAGCATTAGCAAGGAAACAGTGAAGCCTTTGGCACATATGTAGGACAGAATAAATTGTGGGATTGGTTTTAGAATTTATGCACTTGCACTCCAGATGTGCTCAGCAGTCCACAACTTTTGTTGCCAAACTGCTTATTTAGAAGGCTGGCTCATCCAGGTATATTTTCTCCCTGAAAAGCCACTGAAATAGGCAGCAGGGAGCATATAGTCATCCATCCTCTCACCCTTTTACATTTCAAGAAAGGGACGAAATAGTATAGGAGTGCCTTAAAAGACTTATGTCCATTTAAGCAAAATAAATAAATAAATAAATAAAAATTGAGGCACCAAGGAAAACTGATTTTAAAGAGGCCCTTAGAAAGAAAAATACATATAACATCAACAGATTGGCTATGCCAGAGGCTTTTAACATCCTCATCATCTTATGTCTAGGACTGTCTGCATTTCTGTGCTTTATTTATCAAACAGGATATTTCTGCATAAAGAATATGAGCAGCATACATCAAATAGAGACCAATCTTTTGTTGTTTTTTTTTTTATATCATTAGGGCAGGTTTGTTTGTTTTACTGTGAGTTGTCTGGATGGACTTCAGGGACAGGAGTACTGATGCAGGCTCAGAATTACAGCAGAGATGGGTAACACATGTAATTTCCAGAAATTGTCCACTGAAGTCCTTGACTATAATATTTGATCTAAGCAAGAGCAGGCGAGCATGTTATAGGCTGAGTGGAAAGTTGTTTAAAAATGAAGAGAGAACAGTGAAAACATTATGCAAATAACCTATGAATTCTCACAAAAAAGTCAGTACATAAAAAATATGTACAGGAAATTTCAGACTTGTTTCTTGAAAGCATATCTCATGTTCTGAAATAGATAATAAGACTTCATTTTGTAGCTCTTACAAAATGTTAAGAGAACAGAATATGAAGTAAGTATTGTTTTGACAACTGATTAAACTACATTCATAATAAAAATATAGTATGATAACATTATTTTTAAATATTAAATGTGACATGCTATATAGCTATATAGTTAAATTGGTGATTCAAATCTGTACTTTAAGAATTTTACATTTTTGTTCCAGATCACTGAATATATACATGATTTCACATAAATGGCTTCATTAAAAGAACAAAAAACAAAAACAAAAAAATGAAGTCTTCTAATGAAAACAATAGTTCAAATATGAATCAAATAGTATAGTGTGAGAAATAAAACTTTGGCTATGGTTTCTGTAGATAAAACATGTAGGTGGATAAGTAGCTCTTGCAGTTCAGAGTAGAGAACAGAGAAGCATTTATGTAACTAAGAGAAAAAGCAGGTGGACGGTTCCAGTTCAAATGAGAACACTTCAAATCTCCCACTTTGTCAAGAATGTTGAAAGAGATTCATTCTGTGCTACATCATTTTACACATCATGACCATTCAGTAAGTTTTTTGTCCCACTTATCAAAGCCATGCACGTATTTAGAGGATGCGTAAAGAAAATTTTTATTATGCTCCAGCACCTCCTCTAAATACGTACATGGCTTTGATAAGTGGGACAGAAAGAAAAATAACTACTTTGGAAATTAAGAAAAATAGAAAAACTTTAGCTTGTTAAGACTGCCTTAAAAAAGGTGATACAGAGAGGAAGACAAAAATAAAATATAAAATGTACTATCGAGGGAAGCAGACTTTGGGGGAAATGTAGAAAAAATGCCAAAGGAAATTACACAAAGCAGTACTGCTGGGAACATTTGCCTTCTGCCTTAAGTAATATTTACATTACACAGCTTCATTAATATCCTAGGTGAAAGTTCATCTAAAGGTTTGCACTAGGGAAGAGATATAAATATCCATTCCTTGGGAACAGCTAGAATAGATTAAATAAGGCTACTAGTCTCCCTTACCCTTACACACACAAACAACCTATGCAGCTCCAGCAAAGAGATTTTTCTTCACTATAAAATAGCACTAAATCAATCAATGCCATTACTTCAACTGGTAAAGCAACCTAGAAACAGAAATCTTGAAGTAATCATACTGCTACTTTACAAACAATAAATAACATTAATGATTCCACTCAGATCATTCATTTAGAAGGACATGAAAAATAGATGGAAACCAAAAGCCAGTAATTCACAGCTCTATTAAAGAGACCTTTCCAAACTTGGAAAGACTGCCATTTCTGTCTGAACAGGCCATACTTTGCCTCTTATTAAACCTCTCATTATACTTACTGAAATCAATTTTCACTGAAAAGAAACCCAAATAGACATTTAATTCTCAGCACGTGCTTCACTAAAGGTTACAGAATATAAGTACTAGTACTATGTCATAAAGGAGGCTAAATAGAGTTAAATAGTTTTTTAGATCATTATTTTCCAGTATGCATATCTGACTTAAAAGAGTTTGATTACTACTTTTCTGATCTGCCTTGTAGTATTGAGAATGTTATCTGAAGTTTGTTACACAAGGCTAGTGGTGCTTTCTTTTTGAATAACTGTAACAGCTACTTCTTAGAAAATATTCATGTATATGAATATTTTGTTGGCTTACATACTAAGCAGAAAGAGCAGAATGCACACACCTTTTAATTACTGCCAAGAACTAAAAACATACCTCTTTCTATGACTAGAGATGATGCCTAGAAGTAGTCTGAAATTAAATGGAAATTAGGGATTTAATCCAGCCCGTTCAGCAGACATCGCATAGCGATATGCATTGTCTACAGGCTAGGTGAAGCACACAAACTCTGGTGATTTAATGAGTCACACAAAAAAAAACCTCATAACTTATAGGTAAGCCTTTATACCGTACAGCAATTAAAGAATTGGTATGTTGGTACTTGAATTTGATAGGGGCATGGGCACAAGGGCAGGCAGGCAAAGAAAACAGCATGGTAAGTACAGCATGAAGTTCATTTACAAATACACTGCCAACACTAAAGTTAAAGAGATTCATTTTCCAGTTCAAAATTTACTCAGATACTCTTTCCTGCATTTGCAGCTTTGAGGAACCAAGAGTGGCTAAGTATTAGCAGCAACACTACAGTTCTTTAGCAGAGAGCAAGTACTCTATTCATCACAGCAAGAAAGTTACATCACTACTTCTTAGAACAGTGTTTAGTTATACTGTGTGTTGAGTAATTTACTAAACAAAAATACTAGCAATGCAATAAATGTATGGAAATACATTGTCCCTCTTCATCACAATCCCACTAAACCAAGCAGAAAAAACAACATATGCATCACTTGAATCACCAAATAGACAAAAAAAAGTTTTATCCTCTTTATCCAATATTGTTAATGCATGCGTGTGAGCAACTCCATTGTGCTTTAGAAGTTAAAATGTAGCCTCTCTTTCTGAGCATGTGTATATGTTTGCAGCGTGTCTAATTTTAGCATTTGCATAAAATTAGCATTAGCATAACTCCTCACATCTACAGCAGCCAACTCAATTCAAATAATTGGGCCAAATTTATAGATGGTTCTAAGTATAGGCAGAAATACAAAAATTAATATTTTTAATCCAAATCACACAGTTGCTGCATCATATTTATATGCTACCTTTTCCAACTCTGTCACAGGTCCCATCCCTACAAATATTTTACACAAATCAAATGAACTGATTTAGGTTTAGTTAGTTACTTAACATATAATCATCATAGAATTCTCCCTTATAAGGATTGACTTTCGCAGCCTGAAAGCTTTCTACAAAGGGTCCTGTATTTTTGACTTGCTTTTTTTTTTTTTTTTTTCCAAAACACTGCATTCTACCATTCATGTCTTCTCAGCTTTCTAGAATGTATGTTCTGTACCTAGAATTTTTTATTTCTACCTATTTATTTACTTCTGTAGACAGAAAAAGAAGCCAAGGATTTAAAATACAATCTGATTTCTTTTGTTTTTAAACTATGCACATTCCATCTAATTTGATGCAAAATATACATCCTCCAAGTGAAATGACATTTCCTACTAGGAAGCCAAATCATTTCTGCATAATAGAGCTTCCTTCCACCAAGACAGATTTTAACCTCTGGTACTAAATCTGAAAAGAACGAGAAAAAAAATAAAATAAAAAATCAGCAAACCTCACTATCTTCTAAGCCCAAAGCACTTTCTTTAATGCATCTTCTTTGACAGACACAGCAAGGTACTTGTTTTTCTAAAGGACTTACATCAAAATGAAACCACCTACAACTCTCCTTTGTGAAAATGAGAAGAATGAGCAATATATGACAGATGTGACTTGCATTAGTAATACATTACTTGAAGGCTTTTGCGTATGCTTTAAAGGAATACGCAGGGGTAGATTGGGCTGAGGGCACAGGGTGGCAAAAAACATACACACATGGTGGTTACATGTATGAATTTACACACACAAGACATAAGACATGAATGCCATGCCTAGTTACTCTTTATTCTTTTAGTCAGGGGTAATGATTCTTATCTTGTTAAAATATCAATAGAAAGTTTTGAACTAGCAAACGTGCACATCTGTACATTTTTATACATGCAGTTGAAATATTTTATTTTAGAAGGGCAGCAGAGGACAAGTAAGCATTTTTGTGAAATGAAATGCCAATTGAATAGTCTTGTTCATACCATATGGAAAGAATACAAGTTGTTTCTAATATTAATAGAAACTGAGGGAAAAAAAAAAAGACAGAGGCTCGTTTTTGTTTAGACAGTACATTATAAAGATGCAAGGGAAAATAATAATAATAATAATAATAAAACAATGAAACCTAAATAAAAGAAGATGGATATTATGTCAGATTAGCATACTACTGAAAAAGACACCATTGTCCAGGTTCTCCTTTATCACAGATAACCATTTACAGCATTAAGTTCTCCTCTATAGAAGCAAGTATATCAATAACACAAGATATAAAAAGTAGGCATTTTTAAAAGACTATTAGTAAATACACACCCCAAAGAATATCAGAATATACAAGGAGAATGTAAAATTATTCCATCTGACACAATGATAATCACGTTCAAATTTTTTTGCTCCTTAAAGAAAGACAAAATGAAAAGAAGCAAAAGCACAACACCGAAAAGCTCACAAGTTAAATTCCTTTTGTTTTTCCTTACTCAAGCATTTAATTCATTTCTCTTTCTTCTGCTAAGTCTCTAGGTTAAGGTAGTGGGCAGCTTTTCCCTTGGAAGAACAGGAAACTATCCTCACCAAAACTTGATAAGCCTCGATAAAATCTGAGGCATTATTCCCCCTCATATTAAGCAAAGGTAGCATATATGCTAGCAGGCCTGGAGACACAAAAGACCAGGACAAGGTGTACCTGCAGAGTAGCCCTCAGTAGGAACTTCCCTGACTGTACAGAAGTACACAGAGATCAGTACAAGAAAACTGATCAACCACAAATAGCGGAGGCTTTGGAAAAACTATAAAATAAATAAATCAGTTCTTCTAAAGGAAACAACCAACTTTCCTGCCTCCAATGAGTACTAAATAAATATTTTCATCTTGTTTGCATAATTTTGATAATGAATAATCTACACTGTTCTTACCCTACATGATGTTGTCCTCTTAAAACCTGACCAGTACAACACTTTTTAGTAAAAAGCATGACCAACACCACTGGTTAAAAGGATTCTTCAAGACTACTGAAGATGGATAGACTTAAAATACACACCCTCTTCATTTTTCTGCATCAGCTAGTCAAGCTTTATCTAATAGAGGAAAGTGATTTCTTAGTCATTTCAGGCACACAAGAGGAAACCCTGACAGCATTTCCAAACACTGTGCTGGGAAGCTCACACTAAAAACAGATACAGCAGGAAGAATGTGGGTAGAATCTTCAAGTTTGTGCAAGTGTTGCACCATAGGTTAAAATACATTTGTCTGTTCCATGTTTTCTAAATCTGGCTAGATTCCTCTGGGCTCCTGAGCACCTGAGAAACAGAGGCTGCCAAAAAAAAAATATATATTTACCATTTGTACAAAGATAAAAAGTTCATGTTTTGCATCTGGATACAGCTATCAGCAGCTTTTTTTTTTAAAGCAGTGCAAGCATTTTTACACAAAGCTAAAACTCACAACCACTCAAAAAATAACATATTATTTAAAATATTTTCACTTGCAGCAGATTTTATTCATGTAGGAAATAAATAACCTGACTTTCCCTATATGGAAATTCATTGGATTGCCTAGGATCTTCTCTAAAGAGATTTTCTGTTTGGCTGGCAACTCCCTTAGGAACTATCCTCTTTCACGGTGTTAAACTGAGATGCAATAAACTGAACGCTCAAGATAACATCTACCTACCTCCGAAGAACAGGGACAATAATAAATACACTTTCATTGCAATTGCAAGATATTTTTCTCCAAAGGACCCTCTCTCACTCAGAGCATAAGATAAGTACATAGTAAGTACATTGTGAGAATAAGTAAGGAGCAATAAGTAAGGAGCAGCCTCTGTGTGTAGAGCTTCAGTGCCTTTCCAGAGTTAGAGAGTATAAACGTGAATAAAGAGAACAGGAATAATTAAAGTACAGTTCCGATAGCTTGGTCCCCTCTGAAAGAAAGTACCAAGAACTGGCGCTGTTTAGTCTGGGGAAAAGGAGGCTGAGGGGGGACCATATTGCTCTCTCCCGATATCTGAAAGGTGCTTACAGCAAGAACAGGGTTGGTCTCTTCTCACCATTGACAGGATGAGGGGAAATGACATCAAGTTGTGCCAGGGTATGTTGTTTAGTTTGGATATGTGGAAAAACTTCTTTACAGAAAGCATTGTTAAGCACTGGAATAGGCACCCCAGAGGGTTGAGTCACTGTCCCTGGATGTGTTTAAAAACCATTTGGATGTGGTGCTCAGGGACATGATTTAGCAGAGGGTTGTTAGGGTAGCATGGTTAGGCTGTGGTTGGACTCAGTGATCTTGAAGGTCTTTTCCAACCGGAGCAATTCTATGATTCAATGGAAAAACGCAGTCATCCTAGTATTTACTGAAGAGATTGAGGGTGGTATGAACAAAGTTAATTTCAACTTTCATTGGTGGCAATTCTACTATTCACTACTGGCAATTTATTGTATGCTCTTCACACAAATGCAGTATTCACGTGTGACTTATCTCAAATAAGTCATTCATTATATAGACTGATTTTGTGATCTGACAATGAAAAGCTGGTACATCTGTAAGACAAAAGATCAAGCTACTCCAGCTGCCACTTCCAACAGCACAGCATGGTCCCTTAGGGGGTTCAGAAAACAGTTAACCATGTTAGCATCTCACACAGAAGACAACTGAACTTGTTCTCTCAGCTGGGAACAGAAGCATCCCCCAAATAAATCTTGCTTTCACTTAAGTCTAAACTTCACCTTTTAATCACTAAAGCAGGTGGAGGGGGGAGTTGGGGGGGGGGGGGGGAGTATGAATAAATGCAGAGTATAGAAAGTATAGAAACACTTGAGTCTGTTTTGTGTTTGCCATAGTGCTTTTCCACTGATAAGCATGTTGCGTCTTGACATCACATCAGTACAAACATTGCTTAATAAGTGCCTGTCCTGTATTATAAGCTGCATTTGGGACTTTGCGGTGAGGTAGGTAAAAGTAGATTCCTTAGCTGAGTACTGGGCAACTTTCAAAATGCTGAAAAAAAAATCTTCTTAATCTCAGATATACTCTGAGTTTCCAGTGAAGAGTCCATGTTCTCAGCACATTTACAATGACTTTCTTGGAAAAGAAAAAAAAAAAAAAGAAAAAAAAACTGGAATTCAGAAGTTTAAAATCTGAAAACTTGAAACACAAAGCAGATTGGTACATGATAACCTGCAGGCTACATGAGGATATTTAAAGTACAAAGATGTTTACACAGCACCATATGCTTACAGTGCATTCTTGATTACATAAAAATAGCAAGTTTATGGAAATCACTGCTCAGTGATGATTATAAACATAGCTTCACTGACAATGTGCTTAACCTTGCAATGAAGTCGTAAGAGACAGAAGTAAACAACTCTGACTGCCCATCTTTCTTGACAGGCAGAGCGGCTTCACTCCTACCAGCTCTTCCCTTCCTCAAACCACTCCAATAATTTAAAAAGAGAAAAAGTTTTCAACAAGTTGAATTTAGCCATGAAGAAGTCTAACAAGTAGGAGGGAACAAAAATAAACAAATAAACAAATAAAATCTTAGCTTACTTTCTTGTGAAACTGCCATCTTAGTTTCCTAATATCTATGTTCCTTCTCAATAAAACGGGAATATTCATAACGTTGTATCTCAGAGGAGTTTGTAAAAAATGTGTTCAAGTAAATGCCTCAGAAACACACACACACACAAAAGCATTGTGTTGACTACTGTAATAAGGTCCATGAGGAAATTAATAATTCTGGACTCATTGCACGTTCTTATAATTTGAAATAAAATATTAGGCCAAATACTGAATGAAGAAGATAAAAGTGAGAAATTAAATAACTGGTCATGAATGGTGAACACTATTCATCCTGTATGCAAAACACTACACTGGTCTCATTAAACATAAGAAAACAAACAAACTGAAAAAAAACAACCAGCGAACAGATAACACCATTTAATTAAAACTTATATTAAAGCTAAATTGTATTCAGTGTTATTCAAAAGAAAGTTTGAAAAGGAAACAGTAGATAAATTCTGCAAGTGATGACAAAAATGAAAATGCTAAGAAGGCTACAGTTGGTGGTGCACACACTGTCCAGTCTGGCTACCTTCCAAGACAGAGTCATCAGAACAACGTACATTTTAGAAATCCCAAATTACAAAGCTAGACAAAGAGAAAAATACAACTGTACTGTAACCTGTTTAAGTCTACACTATAAATGTAATACAAAGGAGTGGTAGTGCAATCTCACTGAGCGCAACACAACAGAAACAACAGGAAACAAGTCCCCCACATGATGTTCTAGATAAACGCAAAATCTATCTTTATGGCAAAAACAAGGGGTTTAACACATAGAGGAAGTGATATTGCATAGTATTAACGCATTACTGACCTCACGCTTCTGTCTGTGAAATTCTGCAATGGAGAGTAAATTTCATAGGACCACTTCAACAAGAGATTTTACAAGTTTCTGTGGCTGTGCCCTCTTGCCTTTGTGAAAGAAGCTCACATTTCCAAGTACACAGTTTCCACTTCTCAGCTGTGACTGATATCTAAGAGAGATCTTACATGCAATCATGTTTTTCATTAGTGATGTCTTCTGTGTTTCTGGATGCATATTTCTTAGTATATACTATCTTGGCTTTCTTTCTCTTACTTCCCCCCCCATAAGCTATTTCAATTCATTTTCCTTATTTCATTTGTTTACCAAAGCTT
The DNA here is from genome assembly GCF_054131305.1 of Coturnix japonica. Lineage (NCBI taxonomy): Eukaryota > Metazoa > Chordata > Aves > Galliformes > Phasianidae > Coturnix > Coturnix japonica. The sequence continues at coordinate 52,054,115 of NC_140664.1, forward strand.
AGGAATAATGTATTTGTGCAAGTATACTGACTTGCATAGAAACAGAGACAACCATTTTCACTTATATTTCAGAGATACAAAAGTAATAGCAATTTCCCAGCTTATAGAAAACTCTACCACAAAGAATTAGAAGCATATTGCATACTTTAGTTTAAAATGTTTCAACCATGACAAATGAATTTGAACTCAGAGGAACCTAAGCTAGATAAATGATTCATTTGAAAATAATAGAAAAGAAATGGAGGGGAAAAAAATGGTCAAATAATTACAAAAAATAACCTCATATCAAACGTAAAAATACTTCACATTGTTCAAGTAGAGAACAGGTTGAGAAGGCATAAAATTTCATTTTTTATTTTTACTATTTATGCAGCTCTTAAGAATGCTGATCTGGAGTGAAATTCTCATTCAGAGACATTGCAGCTATTATCTGCCAGATGAATGAGGGAAAAAAAATGTGCCACATAGGACCCTGTCTTTTAGAAACAGAAGAAACACCTGAGTCTCACTGAACCAACAAAATCAGATTCTGAAACGTATGTTTTCTGGTTGCATGCTGACCTAAACATTGTTTTCCCTTTTTTCAGCTAACTTTCAGACACTTTTATTTGAAGTGTTAAACCTTGATAGAAATTCTAATAGTGATGACTTCACCAGCTTCAAGTCTGGTTCATAGTTTTTGTGGTTTTTTGTGGGTTTTTTTTTTTTCCATAGAAAAACACAACTTAAAAATAAGTTTAATAGATTATTGGAAATCTTGAGGTACTCCGATAAAGTAATATGTTTAACAAAACTAATGTTACGCAAAAAGAATGAGGAGAGATAGTTAACCTAATGTACCTATTGATAAAGCAGTCAGGCTCTAGATACAGAAAAGTATTCCAATAGAATTTACAAGGTAGTCCTAAAAGTCATTCCATCACCAGAAAGTCTTTAGATGCTCTGAAGAAATCAGGCTGAGACAAAGAATACAGGTAAAGCAAATGGTTCATCAAGCTGAAGGAAGACAACGTGCCTGTCAGAACAGTACACAGAGGAATACATTGCACATAGATTGGTACACACTGATGTGGCCAGTACACATCAGCAAACCATAGGTGTATTGTTCTACTTACACTAATATGCTCTCTGGATACAGAGCGAACAGAAGCACACCATTACACTTGTATTTTCACAGCCCAAGTTGGAAACTCTATTGCCATCTCTGTGTAACTGAATGGGCATTACATTATAAATAGGAAATACCTATATATGGAAGTAGTTGTCAACGGTAAAATTAAAACTAACCTTGTAAGTTCCCAGAATGATTCTTGAACACCTTTTTTTTTTATTCTGCTATTCAGGACCCTTTTGAAGGTGGGTAAAATAATTTCAAGGTGCAAATGCAATCATACAAAAAAACATCCAATTTGCAAACAACACAGAGAAACTTGTTTCCTTGAGCATCAAAGGTTCTCAAAAGTAACACTATTTAATAGTTCTAAAGATGTCTTTCAGGCAGCACATCTCCTTGAACTGCCCACAATGGCTCCTTGCTGGTCTGCTGTCTTGTGGGTGGCATTTCTGGCAGTTCCCAGCTCACATAACTACAGACACTCTCAACAGCAGCCACTCAAGCAGTTGGATCCCTGTAGTGTTTGGGGAATCCCATTGGGGAGCAGTGGCAGGGGGCTCCAGTGCAACCTGTGGGGTCTGGAGCTGCAGCAACTGTGAGGCCAGAGTAAGGCTCCTAAGGAGAACCAGCAGGCCTGGCCACAGTGGCCTCGGTGCAGTTAGCAACAGGGTCAGCCTCAGCCCAAGCCAGGATGGCCACTTAATGAGATAAGGCCACTGAAATAAGGTAGGACACAAGGGAAAGCCCCCAGCCAGGTTCCTGATGGTGCATGCTCACACTGAGACACTTGCCTGGCAGAACAACATTCTGAAGAGCTATGTTCAGCATGCCCTGCCTGTATTCCTTCTCTTAGAAGTGAACAGCCAAACTATTGGTTAAGTGATTTAATTTTTCACTTGGAACAGACATTGCATCTAAAATTCTTAAATAGCTGTAAAAGCGGGACTGGAAAACAAGATTCCCCTCCCTTCAAGGTATAGGTCTTAAGTACAGAACCTTTCTTTCTCTCTCCTTTGTTCTTCACTGATTGCAGACTGCTAGGAAAAATGGGTTCCTCAGAGAACTGTTTATTGCCTATGCCATTTTGATAGACAGAAGACATACTCTCTTCTTTCAAAACAAATATCAGTGCGTATCTTTTAATCTCTACACCCTGAAGTTTCTGACATCTTGAGATAAGATTTCAGACACACACTTATACTTTACACTTTCTCTGTCTTTTTACACATTTGTAGCTCTCTACATGCTTTCATGAGCCATTCAAATACCATGCTGTTGTTTGTGAATCTGAGCTCCTCACATTAGTTTCTCTTCTCCCCCAACCATTCAGCAAGAGATATTCAAGTGTGGGCAACATCCAACTTTCTTGCATTTAAATAATTTTTAAAATTCTTTTTCTTAGCAGTGTAAAAATCTTCTGTTGTCAACAAGTCTCTCATTCCTCATTTTGTATTCTCATCAGTTTTAGCAAGGTTTAATACTATCCTCTGTAGATGAAAGTTGTTCACATTTTATGGTGTAATGAAATGTTAGCCTGCCCCCCTGTACAAAGAATTAAAGTGTTCATCAGTAGCAAAATAAAAGTAAAATCAAATAGAACCAGACAACCAAAACACAGCAAATAGTATTCATGATAACTTTTGCACCTTTATGGATTCTGATGTCTTTTTTCAAGTGAGCAAAGTCAAAGATAATTTACTAAAATGTCTGAATAAACTATTTGAAATACATACAGTATTCACCATGCAATATACAGCTAAACAGTTGAAAAACTGTCTCATTGTCTTTAAATCTCAGTCTGTAAACAGCTGATATTACCTGACCAACTCTAACATTGCAAGTATTATCAAGACTATTCTGCCTTATATAGATTTTTCTCCTATCATGTGAAACCAGCTTCCAGTATCAATAAGTTGACCTATAAACTGACCATTGGGAGAATCACATTGATGACTGTTTCCTTAGGATAAGGTAATGTCAAGCACACACTCAGCACGAGAACAGAGAACTACTAATGAGAATTTGCAGCTTTCTCTGATTGCAAAACAGCCATTCATATATTTCTCAGCATTGTCTTCCGCTTTTGCCTTCTCCCTTCTATTTAATTCTAATGCTTTATTTGTAAGATAACTAAAGACATCAAATACATGTTTTTACTTCTATAACAAAACATAACTTCTAGGTGAATAATTAATTTCAATTAGTCTACTGTAGAAATTGAACTACTGTTTTTACAGTTCATTAGACCTTCACCTCTATCCATTCTTTTCTTAAATGTTTATATAATTTGCCAGATTTGCAAATAAATTATAGGTCACATCACACACAGTCCCACCATATTAGCAGAAAGAGAAGCCTTGCCAGCACTGAGGTATACAAACACTGCCAAAAAAAAAAACACGGATTCTACTTTGTGGTGTTACTGTTGCCTGCCTCTGTCATGGGGAGCAATGGTAATGAGTGCTATCTTCTCTGAGGTGCTAAGCATCCCCCAGAATGCATGTGGAACTGAGACAGCTCAGCTGTCTATCTGCAGAAATGCTCCTGAAGGCTTTCACACACCAGGTGTATGGTTATTTTTCAGTCCTCTCTCAGGCCACATAAAAAGCAAACTGACACAGTAAATAGTTCTGACCCATTCTTACAGTATTCTATAAACCCTAGAATTTATCCTAAACCATTACTATTTTTTCAAGTACAAAACTCATAAGATTATAAAAAGAAATAACAGAGGGTTACAAGTCACTTCCTCTTCCTAAAGAGAAATAAAGAAGCAAAAGGTGCTAAGGCAAAAAAAAAAAAAAAGCAAGCATTGATGTTCTTTTCACTTAAAAGAAAAAAAAAAAAAAAAAAAATCAGTTTAACCTAGTTGACATATCAGCCTCAAAAACTGAATGACCACAGTCAAAATACATCAATTTCCAAAATCCATTGAATTTCAAGAAATTTCTTATTTCTGAGCAGAGCTAATTCAATTATCTGACAAGTGCAAAACTACCACCTTAATAGAACACATTTAGTTGGTGCTAAACAGAACACTGATGTAGACAGGAGAATAGAGATATCGATAATAAGGAAACTGGAAAAGCTAGTACTATAGAATGACAGAAATGCAGCAAGGAAAAGGCAAGTTAAATGCCACTTGGAAATGAAAGTCAATGCAAAATTGTTTGCAACGTGAAAGTAGATTAAATATTGGAAAGAACCAGCAATGACAGTAATTTATACAAATTTAGAACTCAACATAATGAGAAAGCTAAAGGAAGGAAATGCAGGTGTAGGTTTATCTGAATGACACTGCAAGTCAGAATCAAAAGGAAGGAAAGCCTTTAAATAGCTAGTGGTAAATAGATGCTGATGGTTTAACAGGCTGGCTTGGCCCGTTTCTGTGGCTAGAAGGTCAAAAGGATCCACAGATCTGCATCTTCAGAAAAGGGAAACAGGGGATCCCAAAATAATTAAAAACAGCAGCAGTAATCTGAGGAGAAACAAAATAATTTATTAAATATGATATTATATCTCCTCTCTGATCGCAAAGTGCCCTGGGGTATGTAGTTATTCTCTTCCAGACAGGTGTCCTAAACTGGAGCATTAACATTTTAACTCCCAGTGCACTACATGATATTATGATGTGGAATACCGATAACAAAAACCATAAAACCATGGCAATACTGCTTAAGAATATGACATAATTAAGCAAGTTTGGAACATGTAATTACTCATAGAGGAAGGTCTCCTCCTACTGTTATTTTATGTTATTTTTGCTTCTTCCCTCGTACAGCAATACCACTGGCACTGTGTTAACTTCCGTACAACACTCCTTAAAACAGAGTTCCAAGGTGGTTGAGATAAAAACTGCTATTTTCATATCTCAATAGGCAGGGAAAACAAGATTGGGCAGTTTTTATTCCAATAGTTAGCATATCCCTTAGATGAGCATTACTGTGAAAAGTGTGAAGGCCATGACCTGCATATAAAACAAACAAACAAAAAAACAACAACAAAAAAAAAAACCAATAAAAAGAATCAAATGAACAGAGAGCATTAACAGAAGTACTGGTTTTTAAGGTGTAATGATCAAGGAGAAAAATCACTGATTACAGGAACTTAAGTTGGAAAACCAAGAAATTTCCTAGATCACAGGTAACTAAAAGTAGCTTGGCTAGAAAAGAAAACGGACACAATATGAGCTTTATATGAGCAGAATATAAATTTCTGAAATATTTATAGTATGTTCCCTGAGTAAACAAAACACTGGAAAATTCAGTCTTGGCCAGATACAACTAAGTCCAAACTGCACTTCTGCATCAACACCATAAGGTTCACAATAATACAAGCACTGTTTAGCAATTTTCTTCTTCTGCTTTTTTTTCAATATATAGGCAGACATTTCTGGTTATCTTTAGAGAGGATAGGAGTACTATGCACAATGAAATAGTCAATGTTCAACTTCTTTAATTAGATCCTTCTCTATTTAATGTGTGGATGAAGAATGGTTCTATGACTTTCTCATTTTGAAGAAAATAAAAGAATCCAATTGCAAAGCTTTTTTTCCTTCTTTTCCTTTTCGGAAAATTATGTTTTGTGTAATTCCTATAGGGATCTTTTTGTGTCACTGACAAAGCTGATACTGACAACAAAGAGGAGAAACACAGGCAGCAGTGTATCTTCCCATCATCTCCTGCTAGTAGTGACAGATTTTGCTGTGATGAAAAATGTAATGGGATATATATGTAATACTGGATTTCTTGTTTTGATTTTACATCCTTTACTTGCTCAGTCAAGTGCACTGAAGCCAAGATGAAACAAAATGACTGACCAAGAGTTCAATTTCCATCTCCCTCCCTCCCCCCAAAAGACTCGATTTCTACCAAATATCTAAGAAGAGTGGAGCAGAAAAGGAAAATAAAACAATATTATTTCTTTGCCATGAGCCAGTCTCTAGATCACAGAAATTATCAAAGAAGGCAATATTTTTATATTTCATATAGGAGTATGATGAGAAAAGCAATTTCTATAAAACCTTCTATGGATTCAAGTTGATTTTTGAAATTCCCACTAATATGAACAGAAGCCATGCCAGTAAACCCCAGTACTGTCCATTGGAAAACAGGACAGAAAAAAAAAATAGAGTTGAACGAGAGTGAAACAAAATTACTGTGAACTCCAGCTCTAGCAAACCAAACTACTGCAGCTTCTGTAACCCAAGGTATACACAAACCACAACCCCTACCAAACCTGCATAGCCAAAGCTCTAAACTACTGTGGAGATTAAAATACAGGGTTGGGTGGTGTTTTTTTTTTCTTGTTGCTTTGTTTTTTAAGAAGGAGGGAGGTAGAAAAGGTGGAGGAGCTTTCCTATCAGTCTGTTAAAACCATTACAGCAAATGAAATGATTTCAACACAAAATACACAAACACACATAGGTTTAAATAGATAAATTTCATTGAAGTAACATCTGTGGATACTAAAAGGCATGCACACGTGGACAAGTAGAGAATGCACTAACTCACTCCGCAGGACAAGTGAGTGGAATCATAAAAGAAAACCACCATAAGAACTACACTGCCATTGCTTCTTTCAAAAGTTGCGCTCCAAATGGCCTATGACAGCTGCAGGAAGGTAATCTAATTGTTCAATGTTAAATAAATTGCTTTTGTTACAGTGAGAAAATCTGCACATGAACTAGTTTTCTGAGCATGACAAATAAAAAGCAGAATAGCCTTGGAAGTTATCAACAGTTATGCACTACCCATCACTATGAGTTAGATGGTCCTGATGGCTTAGACTTTATATCCTACAAGCATTCCTCCTCACACTGCTCTGCTACTGCAGGGTCCAATCAATTTATGGATGAAGAACATCAGCATTGAGTTAGACAAGATGAAAGTTTTGCCAGTACACTGAGAGAAATGGAAGCTAGAATACTTCCAGATCTTGAAGTTTACTGTGGTTGTACCAAACTCCAAATCTAGAAGCACTCCTGGGTTCCTTTCCTAAACTAAGCTAACACATCCCCCAGATGCGCTTTCTGCTATACTTGACTGGATGAAAATTCCATCCCATTCTACTTACCAGTCTTTAAATATGTGAAAACAGGAGTACTTTTCCTGCCTAGTTTTAGAAATTAATCTCTATCACAAGAAGTTGGAGGCTTTCTCCTACAGGACTTAAAAGTTGCATAATGAAAACAGTAAGGAAAGATTTTGCAAGTAAAAGCAGCAAGCCCAGCATGAGACAGCACAGGGAAGGACTGGATTCCATCCTTGAATTTATGACAGAGCAGTCAAGGACATCACTTCTTCCAGATTTTCCCGCATATGGTTAGGAACAGCATATTATTTTGTGTGTACTGCTTACTGCATTAAGAAGCACAAAACTGCTCAACACTCCAAAGTATGAACAGAATATAATCAAGGCAATAAAGCAAATAAGCAACTAAAAAGTCTAACACATCTGACTCAAGCTTCAGGTCCTCCATGCTAAACATAAATGTCATCATGGCAGGTTTGTGTGCATAAGCCTAGAGGAGAGCCTTAGCTTGCCTTCCAGCTCCACTGCTTTAAGAGCTATAAAGCTTGGAAGACAGAGTCTTGATAACATTCAGTTAACAGTCAGAGGAAAGCCATCCCACTGCCCCTATCACTTACATAAAGTGGGATAAGAAAATGTAATTTAGGAAGCTGGTAAATATTGCCAGTGAACTCTTAGTCACTTCTTTTCAGGTCCACTCCTTCCCCATGCTCCACATTTGAATAATAGCAGAATCTGCTTCCAATCATCTATAATGGGTGCCTTTCCACCCCAGACCTCTGTTCCCCAGCACTTCAAAGCTGCACACTGGAATGAAAGATAAGTATCCCAGGATACATAAAATTTTATGTGGCACCAATGCTTTTAAACATTCATAACAGTACTGAAGTCTCATTTCAGCTGCTCATTCCATATTCATGATCATAAAGATGTATCATTGTGGTTTCAGTTGCAACATGTTCATCAAAGATAGAATACTTTTTGTCATAAATCTACTTATGTTATACAGTAGATAATTTACACCATTTATCTTTTTGCAAGGGTAGGTGATACATTACTGTGAAAACAAGCTCACTGAGCAGACTGGTGCACTGGCCTGGTCACAAAGGGTAATTTATATCCTTCCAAAAAGCTTGCAATTTAATGTCAGGAAAAAAAAAAAAACAAAAACAAACATCTGCTGCTGCCATCTTCCAAATAAGCTATTGTTTTGTTGACTTTCAAAGCCATAGTATGTATGATAGGTTAACACAGGCATATCCAACCCTTGGCTTGCAGGCTGCATGTGGCCTTGCATGGCTCCCCTGCCTCACACCATCATGACAGCAGTCAGCATATCCATTGACCAGCAAGAGTCAAACATCAGTGCACTATTAACCCCTAACTGGGCTGAAACCAACACAAGGTGAGCTTTGGAACACAGAGTTACAGTAAGATATTAAAATCAAAAAAGCGTGATCATGTCTCTCTACTGGACTTTCATAAGCCTTATCTTCGCAAAGAGAAATAGCGCTCACTTCACAGTCACACTTTCTTCACATCATTACTTTTTGGTACTATGTACAACTGTTTCCAAGGATGAAGCATGGGAAAAATGAAACTTCATCAAAAATCCAATGAACTCATTAAGAATTGAATCCACAGGCATCAAAACTGACACATTTCACAAAACAAGGTCAAATATTCCACTAGTTTTATGGTTTTGTAGTTCTCCTTTGTTATGTGCTCATAAATATTAAAATGTTTTGTTATTCTCATGTTATTCACAAGGGCAGCTCCAAAAGTAATGCCTATTATGTTGGCCACAACTGCACTGAACAACAGCCAAGCAACAACCATCAATACAAATATTTCAACCTACCTCACATCATCTTGAGAATCTCAAAGAAAAACAGAACCCAAAAATAAAAACCGGGGGTGCAAGAAGAGCATTCAACAAAAAGCTGATGCAATGGCTTCTTTGGTGCCATTTAAAACAAAACAAACAAACAAAAACCAAACACGATTATATCCACTGATTTGCATGAAGCAGTAAAAACTACATTAAAGTGATGTTCCTTAATGCTTGTCAATGTATCTAGTATAGCCACTGATGGCATCCCAGCCACAGTTGGTAAACTAGAGGGACTTATAAAATTAACAGATGATGCAATTGCCACCAGCAACTCATACTTGATGAAATATCACTGCATCATACATCAAGAATATTTATGCATGAAAGCTTTAAAAATAAATTATATTGTTCAAACAGTCAAAGCTTTTAATTGTATAAAGTTAAAGGGATTGAACCATTGCCAACTCTAGGAGTTCCTTAGAAGTATGGATGCTAATTATGGAGACATCATTTACTTTTCTGAAAGAAGGTAAAACAGGGTAAAATGCTAAAAAGATTTTATCGTTTGTGAAATTAAATTGCTTATGGAAAAAGAAAATTTGTGCCAGGACCCTAAGATAAAAAATGACTCATAGATACGGCATTTTTGGTGGATTTGACTGCTAATTTACATGAGTTAAACATGCATCTTCAAGGTGAAAAATCAGCTTATTTGTGCTATGTTTCAAACTCAGAATTCAAAATGAAACTTAAGTTACAACAAGCTTATAGTATGGCAAAGAATTTTATGCATTTTGATAGACTTAAACACATTACTGTGAACAGAGGAAAATATGCAGTCCTGCTTTCCATTTTGATAGAAGAATTTAAGAATAGATTTCAAGATTTCTGCATTTAGCCAGTCATTGTGATGAACAGGACACCCTCCATGTTCCAAATGTTATATTTCTTGCCATTATGGGGGTTGTGTAGCACCTCAGTGCAGGCTACTGAATTGCAGGTGTGGGTGCTCAGATCTGGGTTAGTTATCTTGCAGTTATCTTGCTGTAACCAGAGTTGATGACTTGGCATGACAGCCATTGGCAGTGAGCAGTATGTTCTCACACTTGAGTTCCCAGCACACCAAATTGCAGTCATGCAGACAGTGCATAGCCCCAAAACCTGCACATCGATGTCCCAGGTTTCAGTGACATACAACAGACTGACCAGCTGCTGCATCTGCCACAGCAGGTCAGTGGCTACCACACTTCCATTACAATGTAGATTTTCCTGTTCTCAACTCAATGGTCTCAAAGATGTACACTATATTGGAGGCAATGGATCTCATGCAGGATGGAGAGCTCCCAAAGCAGAAGCTTCTGAAAAAAAAGCTGGGGAGGTCCATCACTGGCACACTACCATGACTACTAATGTAGACCCTGTATTTGGGGAAGGTGGCTACTTTCATCTTGGAGCAGCAGTTCTCCACTAAGACTGGACTCAGCATGAAGCTCTACTTAAAGAGTAGCTTCTTACCTGCACCAGTTTTCAGCATGTCAGGTGATCCACATGGGCTTAATCAACGTGTGCCAGCTGACCTTCACTCTCTCATAACATTCCTGCAGGTGCCTTGTAGGGTTCAAGACTCACCCAGGCATTGTGATGAAGTAGGGTAGTGCCTCAGTGTGATGTCAAGGGGATCCGATGGGTCCCCATTTGTGGTGTTTTAAGCCAGCAGGTAGCTAAGCACCACAAAATCATTTACTCACAACCCTTTTTTTTTTTTTTTTTTTCTTTTTTTTTTGGCATAATGCAGTACCATATAGTATGGAATATAGCTTCAGCCATTTTAGGTCAGCTGTCCTAGTTCTGCCTCCTCTCAGCACCTTGTGCTACCTCAGCCCCTCTCACTGGCAAGATAGCAAGAGAAGCTGAGAAACTGAAGTGTCCTGTTCTCCATACAGCACTGCTCACCAATAACTAAAGCAACCACATGTTATAAACATTGTTTTTCTCTTAAAACAAAAAAACACAGCATCATATCAGATGTTCTGAAGAAAAAATAAAATAAAATAAACTTTGTCCCAGCTGAAACCATGACCACATCTAACCTTACTCCATATAATTTACATCTTAGTCAGATTTTGTACTTTCTTATACATCCACATTAACTACCCTCACATTTCCTTTTTTTATATACATACAGATACCATACCTGTAGCCTATGGACCATTCCTCTAAATTATCCATTTAGTCCAAGCATGTACAGTCCACAGGCTGCACTTAGGCTGGGACAGCTCATACTCCAGCCTGCTCCTTGCCACCATGTCATTACAATGGAAGCCACTCCTCAACAAGCAACCTAGCAAAGCCCAGGGCGTGCACTCATCACTCACTGACAACCAAAACACCAGCATGCTATTAACACTATCTAAGCCAACACTGTCACTTTAGAAAGCAGTAGGGTAAGACCTCAGATTTGACAGGAGAGAATCAAACAAACCGCCTTGACTGGGATTTTAATCATCTGGATATCTGCTAGAAAAACAATATAACAAGCCACAAGCAATCCAGGATTGTGGCAATCCAGAGGTAAAGCACTGCTGGATCTGGTTCTCACCAGACCAGAAGAGATAGTTAAAGACATTAAGATCACAGGCAGCCTGGACTATAGCAACCACGTCCTGGTTGAGTTTGTGATCTCAAGGAACATAGGCCTGGCAAAGAGTGGAATAAGAATCCTGAACTTTGGGAGAATGAATTTCAGGGTGCTTAAGGAATTGCTGAATGATATCTCCTGGAAAGCCGTCCTTAGTGACAATGGATTGGAGCAAAGCTGACTACTCTTTAAAGGTGCCTTACTGAGAGTGCAAGAGTCATCTGTCCCCCAGTACAGGGAAAAAGGCAGAGGAGGCAGGAAACTAGTACGGCTTGGCAAGGACTTGCTGGTCACACTGAAAGAAAAGTAGGGCATGTAAAGGTAGTGGAAACAAGAACGTATCACCTTGGAAGAATACAGGGATGCTGCCCAGACATGTAGAAATTGGATTAGAAAAGCAAAGTCACAATAAACCTAGTGAAGGTTCTTAAAAATAAGAAGAGGTTCTATAGCTACACTGGTTGGAAGAGGCAGCCCAAAGAAAGCATACTTCCTCTATCAATGCAAAAGGAGAACTAACTGGAACACTTATGGAGAGTGCTGTGGTACTCAGCCTTCTTTGTCTCAGTCTTCACCAGCAACCAGGATTCTCATATTTCTCACATTCCTGAATCTCCGGGTGGAAACTTGGAGAGGGGTGGGGGGGAAGCAGAACAAGTCTGAGACAGCTTTGTGAGACTCAATATGTACAAGTCAGTGGGGCCGGATGGTAAGCTACCAGGATCTTAAGGGAGCTGGCTGACATGATTGTTGAGCCACACTCCATCGTATTTGAAAAGTTGTGGCTGTCAAGCAAAGGTCCCAGGGACTGGAAAAAGGAAAACACCACTCCCATTTATAAGTGAGGAAGGAGGGTCTGGGGAAGTACAAGGCAGTGAGTCTCACCTCTGTGCCTGGGGAAATCACAGAAAAGATCTTCCTGGAACACATGTCAAGGCACATAAGGGATAAGCAGATTATTTGAGACAGACAGTACAGTTTCACCAAGAGAAAATCATATCTGAGCAATCTAGCAGCCTTCCGTGGTGGAGTAATGGCATCAGTGGACAAAGGGAAGGCAACTGATGTCATCTACCTAGACCTGTGCAAAGCTTTTAATATGCTCCCCTACCACATATACTTATCTCTAAAATGGAGAGATAGCGATTTGAAGGTTGGACAAGCAATTGGATGGAAAGCAGCAGCCAAAGGGTCATGGTTCATGGATCCAGGCAGAGGTCAGTGAAGAGCAGTGTCCCTCAGGGATCTGTCTTGGAATCAGTACTCTTTAACAACCTTATTAATAACATGGATGTTGGATCAAGTGCACCCTTGGCAAGTTTGCTAATGACACAAAACTGAGTGGTGCAATTGATACAAAAGAAGGAAGGGATGATGTCCAGAGAGAACTTGACAGGCTTTATGTATACTCAAACAAGAATCTAATTAGGTCCCTTCCAGATCAAGCCACTCTGTGGTTCTCTGAAAGGGAGACCATGGCACAGTGCAGTGAACTCAAGAACTCAATGTTTTAAAGATTACCAATTTTTTTTTGTGACTCCATTTCCATTTAACAAATACATTACTTGCTACTTTTCAAATGGAACTTCATAGAGTTGCAATCATATGCTCAAATCTATAATTTAGTCACGTCACCTTACTAGAATTATGTAAGAACTATCTTACCAGAGAAAAGTCTCATTTTACAGTCATGCCTTATCCAGAGAAGTTTCACTTTTTGGCAGTTCGTACATTTCTGAACAACTGTTTTCATGGATGAAGTGCAGCAAGAGTAAAGTTAAACTGAAAATCACTGATGAGCACCATGAAGACTCACTAACAATTACAACCCTTTCAATCAAAACAGATGCAGTAATTTCACAGAAACAAGGTCAAATATCCCACTAATTTCATCTTTCTGTCTCTTATATATGTCATTTAAACAAAAATATAAAAACTAAAATGTTATGTATCTATATTCAAGTCCATCCCTTGATCCTGAGCCCACTTACATGTTGTATCTTTTCCTTGACAGCCTGAGATATCATAGGCCCACAAAGATAGAAAGAATTCACCCTTATATGGCCAGTCCAGATCTGCTTGAGCCATTTTGATCCTAGTAGCCCAATCCATCTGCCAGTTGTTTTGATGTTCTTTAATGACATCTCTAAAGTACATGGGTAAAAACACAAAATACTTTTACAGCTATATTCTCTATCCAGGCAGCAATATCTTTCCACAGTGCAGCAGCCCACATGGGTACATCTCTGTGCTGCCAGTTGTTCTGCTTCTATTCTACAATAGGATTAGTCAGGGTGCGTTAAGTATTTCCAGATACAGAGACATCAGACTCCTCACTAAGATAAGAAAGTCCTGTGATTACAGCACGATTGAGAAATTTGCTTCAACAGGAAACAACATTATAGATTTTCAGTCAGTTACAGCCTAAACTCTTCAAAGATAAAGTCAGAAAGCTGCTTTTTAAGGTACGTTTCTTAGCACATTCCTGCATGAGGCTTCATATCAGTTCTTCTCATCTGTAAAATGGAAGCAATGGAAACAATTCCCTCACAGAGAGTTAGAACACTGGATTTTTAGTACCCTTTCACATTTATACCACTGTTTCATGTTTCTTTTTCAAAGTTTAGTGCATATAAATTATTCCTGTTTGTTTGTGTTTTTTTTAAGGTTGCTGCACACCACATGTATAGAGAAAGTAATTTCTGTGTAGATTAACTGGGTTCTAAAAGATATAATCTTGTGATATCTTCATAAAACAAGGTAAACTGTCTCCACATCGAAGTGTGTATGAACCTTCAAATTACTAGTTGACATTTGAAAAGCTGCAAGTGGGTGCTCTTTTAAGTCTCACCTGGTTCTTTCTATAAGTCCTACTCACAAAGAAGCAAAGTTGCTTCAGAGAGCTTCACGACAATACCAGATAAAGCATTCACAAACAAGCCAATAGTCATACACTAAAAGAAGAGTCAGACTCACCCAACTGGCAAAGGGACTCTCCAGCTACACAGCACTCCTTCTCAAGAAACAGCCTTATCCCAACAGGTACTATCCCTTTAGTGGCTGGTCCTTATATGAAGCCAGCATGGCTCCATGCTAAGACCACCCCACGTGCAGAGCACAGGTGTAAACAATTTGTACTCCATGGTCCAGCCACTCCCTTCTACCAGGGGCTCAATCACCAGTTCAGGCCATGACCTCACAGTTCCCCTACACCATCCTACCTCAGGATGTCTATGTAGTTCTTAAAATTCTATCTAATGTAATTTAGTATTAGATCTTGCATAATTTTAGCACTCTGATGTTTGGACATGACATGTTCTTAACATTTATAAGGAAGGAGAGATACAAAATGCATCATAGAATTAGCTCATATCTGACAACTCAACAGGTATTATGACTTATATTAAAAGAATGGTTTATCATTGAAAAAGATATGTCACCATACAACAGAAAAATGATGAAATGCTTAAATTAAAGAAGCAAGGGAATGTAGGTTTTGGTATGTTCTAGATAACACAGCTGCTTCACCTCTGTTCTTTACTTCAGCTTTTATATTTCACATTACAAAAGAAACCAAAATTACTTAGTCATTCCATAACACAAATATTGTGCTTTAGATCAAGCAAAGCATACAATTACTATAAGGAAAACTGGATTATATCATGACATATTATGAGGGAAGCACGAAGTGACATGTCAAAAGTGATAAAGGAGAAACATCATAAATATGATGTATAGAAAGGATTATTCTCCTTTGCAGATACAGCGTTCCTGAACCTCCGATCAGTGATGAGGGATTAAAGTATACTATTTTCAAAAAATGCCAGCTTAGGTAATGCTCCCACCATGCTGTAAAGAAAAAATATTGCCTGAAACAGTAATGGTTTCTCAGTTTAACTGATTTTCTCCATAAAACTTCAATTAAAATTGAAGTATTAATTAAACTACTGGAATGTTAGGTAAACTGTACCAGTCCAAACAAAATTTATTATTGAAATGCATATGTACTAATAAGCGAAGAACATCATGTTCATCTCAAGTTTTTGCAGAATTCATCTCTACCAAACAAAGAATATGCTATTGTTTATATATCTATATATATTTATCATCCCATATCACAAATAAGAACTGAAGACCATTCTACCATCTATAGGCTTTAGGAAGGATGGAGTGGTTAGATCTTGCTTATCATCAAAGAAATACATATGAATTTGTTTCAATATCACTTTAAAAAAAAAACAAAAAAACAATGGCCCAGCATCCCTGAGATATTTTCTCAGGCTAAAAAGCTAAATTGCCTACACCAATGGCATTTATTGAGTCCTACAACATTGATTTTTATTTATTTATTTATTTTTACTGCAGGCCACGTAAATATTCCTCATATCTTTCTATAAAAACTAGTTAGGCAAAGAAAAACAAAATTTGTCTCAAAAGTTAAACCTTACCTTCTCTTGTATTCTAAGACTTCAGGTAAAACTGTTGATTTGAAAATTTAGTTTCCATAGGCATACAAAGAAGCACCAAACCCTGTTACCATCTTTACCTAATATTTCTATTACAAGAATGTTTTCCATTACACTGGTGTAAAATTTTTCCAGTTCTGCAAAAGAAATATACATATATATATATATATATATATATATTTCATGTATTTGATTAGAGCTATCTGTTCATTGTGAACATAAATAAAGCAGGAATATAGAGTGTCAAATAAATCTGTCAAATCCTGCTTCCCTAAATCCTGTGAACAGTATATTCCAGTATTAACAGGTTTCCTTCTGTGATCAACTAAATTTGATCAGCTGGAGTTGCCCCTATAAATTTATCTTTGAACTGCTAATTTAGAGAAGTCAGTTTGAACAAACTGAAATATTTATAAAGGATGAGCATATTCCAAAGCATGTGAATGAGAGACCCTTTACATTCACTATACACTCAGTGCCTTTTCTTATCTCCTCAACTCTTCTACTATTTTTCTTCTTTATTCAGATTCTTCACACGTTTTCAGTAACCATTAGAGTATTAAAACATTGCCAGGTCATAAGCAACTTTGTAAGCAGAGCTACTCACTTCTAGGACAAACTCTAGAGATGAAAATGAGCTAGAAATATCCCTTGAAGTCATATGAGAGTCTTCAGCTGACAAAAGAAGAAGCATTATTTATTAACATGTGTCTTCCTGCAAGCCCCTTTTCTGGATCAGTCAGAAAAGATACACAAAGAAAGCCCCAGATGATGGATGCCCTGCAGGGACTCAGGGAATAGTTTTCAGCACAGTGTTCTCAAATTACTTTTCAATACTAAACTGAACTGAATTTCACTATCACAACACTGACCTTCCAATGTGAAAGGATGTGCATTTGTATCAGGTATTTTTAGGTAAGAACATGGCCAGTAGACATTATTCATCCCCTTTTACAACAGCAGAGTCCAGATTTCTGTTCTCACAAATGGAGAGCTAAAGCTTTATAAACAGTTCTCACATTTTGATGCACAGAGTAGAAAGGAAAAATGTTTAAGGATAAAAGAACATTTTTCCTCAGTTTGAATAACCAGAAAGTACAATACTAGAATGCAGTCAGAGTGAAAAAGTGTGAAGGAGAGTCTGGCAGAAAACTGAGATGTATTCTTTTTCTTTTTAGGGAGAAGATTAAAAAATATACCAAGCAAACAAAACAAAATCCTAACAAATTAAACTCCATTTATTCACATGGGAACTCTACAGCAGCAACATTTCTGCTACTCTTTCTTCATCAAGAGTTGGATTTGACCCTCAGTTCTGAAAGCTCTGCACACTCAGAACGTGCATGGGTATCAAAAGTTAGTTTGAAGAGACATGCAAAGTTTGAAAAATAAGGCTTAAGAATGCCTTGCTGGTAACACAACACACCTTGGAAAAGGCTCCATATAGATAAAGTCAAATTCCTTGGTTGACTTTGCTTTTCATAGACAGGATGTTGCTCAGGTACTGCTAAGTGGTAATGCTGCAATTCATCAGTTATAAGAAGCTGGTGCTGTCAACCTGAATGTTATTTTGAGAAGCATGAGCAACCACTCTGTTCAAGTTGATTACAGAAGCCGAAGTTTTTGCTGCCATATTGACTCTCCAATTCCAGCATTTTGGCCTTAAGTGAATACTGAGTCATTTCTCAGGAACTGCAAGAAACAGCTAGGCAGATGTGCTCAGTCAGCCTTGTCAGCTTTTCCCTCATGCAAGTCCAAACGTATCCAAGTTTGATTAGCACTGTAGAGGAAAAAAGACCATCTGTTAACAAATTAAATGCATACCCCATTAAAAAAAAAAAAAAAAAAAAAAAAAAAGGAGCAAGAATCTATTAGATACTTGCACTATAAGGGTAAAGCAGGGAGCAATTGTAGTTTCTTAAATAAATGTACAACTTAAATAATATGGAAAGCTGCAAAAACAAGATATCAAAGGTGTAATCACACAGTAAGAACACTTTTTCTTACAGCCCATTTTTGCCACATGTGAAAATACAGAAAGTGTTGCTGTTGCATCAAGTTTTCAAATCAGATTAAGGAAATCCGTTATTCACTGAATAAAATGATCATGATTATTTTTTGTAGTTAATCCTGAACAATTTAGATTAAACTCCTAAGCCTGTGTATCCTTAAATTCCTGTGGAAAGACTTTTGGAACACACTGAAGCCATCTGCTTAAGTGGATGATATAAGGTCAAATTCAGTAGAATTCTTCAATGAAAGCTAAAAGAAAACCTTTTTCTTATAGGCTTTGAAGCTACTGAAATGTTGGCTTGGAGTGGGCAGAAAAAAAAAAAATTAAAAAAACAATAGGGCCTCACATATATCTTATTTCTGTTTATCCAATAACAGTCTTCCAAAAAGACTGTTAGCAGAACATAGAAGTTCAAGTGATATTTCATTCATGTCTACAATATCCATTACTTCACGAAATAAATGACCCTGAGAAATGTCAGTTTATACATTTTAAAATAAGTTTTAATTTAGGCCTGTTGTCACAGTACAGAGCAATATCATAATTAATGATGTGAAACTGGTAGCTGAGATGTCATTACACACAGGGATGTCACAGTGAATCAAGTTAAACTAGCTACTAAAGAAATTCAGCACTGGAATATTAGTTTTTATATGCATAGTATATCAAATAAATCTTTGACAGGCTGCAAAAAAAAAAAGTATGGATTAAATACGATATGGGACGAGCAGATCTGGTATAAAGCTGGCCTAGAATCTCAAAATGCCAGCAAATCAAGGCCTGTGGGTAAGCCAGGCTATTTATTTGCTGGCCTGACCTACATCTGGCATACTTATCATTCTTCAGATTGCCATTCACAAGAGTCTCTCTGTCAAAGCAAAAGACACTGTTAATTCGTCAGAGTTCTGATGTCATTTCTGACAAGGCTGCATAACTCCTGAAGATGCTTTTACAAGCATTTTTAGGAAATGCTCTGAGATGCTTTATCCTGTTATTACCTGACTTTTTTCTAGATAGCATTTATATCTTAGTACAGACATTAAAAAATACTTGCAGTTGTTATTTTTCATTACAGAAATATGTTAGAAGCATTTCTCACCTAAATATTCACAAACAATACTACATTTTAAGAAAGCACAACAGTGTAACAGACTGGAGTTATATTTTCTGCTATACACAGAAAGAGCCACGTTCCTCTGGCAGCCTGTGGTCTGGTAATAGCACTGGGGATGGAGCTGGAATTTAGACTTGAAATCTGCTACTTCTGTAAAAATAATTTTCTGTTTGCCATTATTCCACCACATTCAGTTTTATCTTCGCTCAAACAATGCACATTATTCATTGGAAAAGTACTAAGCCCTTTAAAAACAAACTACTAAACCTTCAAGATTTCCTTATTGTACATGCATTAACTTCTGGCACATTCTGATGCATAGCCCTTTTCTCTTCCAGGAATGAGGACATGTTTGAGCTATTACAGCTCCTTCACACTTTTTTTTTCTTTCAATTTTGTAGATTTTTTTTTCTTTTAGTAAACCTCCATTACTAGTCTTCTCTTGCTTCTCTGATTTTTACATCTGAGTCTGATTTGTGCCCCTTAATGGATGACCATACTCCTGTGGACAGTTCAGTAGTCAGTTTCAGTAGTCACTGACCGCAGTCTCAGGTAGGTATATCCAAGTTAATTTTTGAACCACTTTGTTCAGGCAATAACCTGAGTGAAGATTCAGCACCAAGAGCTTCATCCTGCATCCCCACCTCAAGTATCCAAATATTCCCATAGATCCTATTTGGAGTCCCACATTGCTGCCACTGCAAGCCTTTCACCCTATCAACATGAAAAGAATGTATGGGTTGCCAACCTGTAGACAGAACTGTCACTTCCCCAGTATGTACACCTCCATTTTTAGGCAGTGTAACTACTTGAACAAGATGTTTTGGGAGCCCCCGTATGAACTGTGCTTTCTCTGACTCTTCACTAGTCTTTATTTCAAGTAATCTGGCTATTTACATCTTACCCTCATATCTCTAATGAGCTCTTCTGTACAAGCACACAGGCCTGCAAGGATCATGTTTACTACTCATTCACTGAGGAATCCTGGCTCAGTCAATACTTGAGAGCACCTAGTGTCTCTATATCCCCTTTCCTTTCCGCCTCTCACACAGAGTTCAGCTCCCCAGTTATGTGCTGGGGAATTTGTGTGAAATAGCTTTACCAAAAGTCAAGCTAATGAGAAGTACAACATTAGTGAGTACAAAAATAGATGATGTTTTCTCTTAAAGAATCTGCATTTTCAATATTACCTGTATTCAGTTGTACACACTGGATCCATTTTGTTATTGTCATAAGGTCTTCAACATGGGCATCCATGCAGTCCTGTAGACATCTGAAGAGAAAGAATTGAGGGCTTCCTACTGTTCTTCTACTCATCTTTTAATGTTTTCCTAGCATACAAGTATAAGGTGAAAAAAAAAAAAAAAGGTTGTGTGCATACGTAAGAAAGCAGTTTCTGCTACATTATAACTACACTTTGACTAAAGTCACAAGTTATCTGCCTTGAACCTACTCACACTCCCTGGGTGTCCTTCTCTTGTTCTTTCTCTCTACAAGAACCAGCAGTCAAAATCACCTTGGCTCTTATTTTAGAACACAAGCACCAACAAGAGAAGTAAATGAGGTCTAGAGAAAAAGATACAGCAACAGGTTACCACTAATCCCATCTGCAGGGCAAACTTCACTGGACTATTTTTGCTCTTACCTCAAGGAATGTAGGAAATGTACATTGATACAAAAAGTGCACGCTGGAATGTGTTCACAGACAGGATGCCAACCTCAACTGATGTTCCTATTGATACTCCACAGTCCTTACTAGGGGTACTAGGCAAGTAACAGACAAGCAAGTTTCTAGGCTACTTGTTAATTCTGAACCTAAACTCTCTGAGTACGAGGTAGGAAAATACAGTATAGTCCCCCTTTACTAAAGTCAGAAAACTAAAAATTTCACTACTCATAGACATAAAGACAGAAAAGAGAGGCTCAGAGCCTCATGAATTCAGCGAAGTTTCTAGGGCACATCAGGGATAAAATCTTAAAAGTATACCATGTATTATGCACTGCGTCTTTTTCTCAGGTACTTAACAAATGCTGGATCTAACAGAGGGTAAACTAAGGGTTTTTTGGTCCAATTGGATCAATGCTGAAAGTGAGGCAAGTCACCTTGACTATCTCAAGGCATTTATGCAGTGACCATACAGTTTTGAAGGTGAAAAAGGAAAAGGAAGTGAACAAATAGACTTTGAAATTCAATGAATTCATATACCCAAGAGAACACGGTTAGTCTTACAGAGGTCAGCTTTCTGCAAACTGCAAATGGCTTAAAGATTAAATCCTTATCTTTGTATGCTGCGATGTAGGAAATATGAGGAAATATTCAATAATTACTAAAAAAAGAAAAATTAAGCTTAAATAAAATCTCATCAAAATATCAACTATTTCAATGTGCTGGACAATGAAAGCAGGTTTGAACCACACCTAAGAAATGTAGCAAATTGTGGCAGGAGGTAAAGTGAGCACTTACTGAAGCATGTGACAGGTATATTATTGCTGTTCATAAATAGTTCTGTAGCCTCAGCACTACAGTAGGCAGTTTACTGACAGACTAAATAACAAGATCTGTGCTGTGAAGTGGCTCCACTCTAAGACGACATTTATAAAAAGGCAATGAAATGGAATAACAAGAAAGTGAGAGGATATACATTTGCATGTAGCACCACTTCAAGAAACAGGAGAAGCCCATGTAAGAGTTCACTGTTGCTGAAAGGAAAGTCCTTCTCCAATGCTTTCTCATCGCTATACCTTTGCCCGCCATCCTTGAGCCCAAGCACACCTCTTGCATAAAATGCCCCTGTCCCTTGGAACATGGCTGAGTTTGGAAGGCATCTCTGGATTCAGCCCAGGTCCAACTTAATCCATAAGTAAATTTGACTTACTAAAGCATCTCAAAACTACCTAAAAAGACCCTAATTCACTTGATGCTGTCTTAACAAGGTAGATCAAGTTCTAAATGGGACCAGTGGCGATCAGCTTCAGTATAAGGGCATCACACCCTGTTAGGAAGGAGAAATCAGGAGCAAGATTTCTTTCAGAGGGCAGCCATTGCTTTAGTTTGTGGAATATCGTCTTATAGAATATTACTACATTTATTTTAGATATTCTTTTTTCCCAGTAAGCTAACTGAGTGGGTACAAGGAGTTAGTGCATTCCATGCTTGGTTTTTGTTTGTTTGTTTGTTGTTCGTGGGTTTTCTTTTTTTTGTTGGTTTTGTTTGTTTGTTTGTTTGTTGTTTTGTTTTTGTTTTTTGGTTGGTTGGTTGGTTTTGTTTTTTAAAGTGTGCTTTCAGGGGTATTTTTATTCTGCTTTGTCATAGGAACATTAGTCTGGTAGGGGAAACATCTCAGCTGTGTTCACTGCCAAGTGGACTGCAAACGAGATATTGAAGATACATGGAATTTATACCCCTAAATCTCCTAGGTATTTTTGGAAACACTGTTGTAGGATTCTTGGTTATTTTACTTGAGTACACATTTTTACATTCAACCTTAATTTGAGTGACCACAGCAGAGTCACTTCAAGGAATTTAGCCTGGCGTTCAGTTTCTGATGTAAGCCAGACTATAAAGAATTTCACTGGGAAGCAAGCCAAAGTAGGTGCTATGACATTTGATACTGCATGATTTCACAGTCTCCTGAAGAGTTTCTTTCCGATTCATTATTTTGCTTCTGTAGGTGTGCAAGTGTTTAGTGGTTTGGTTTGTATGGTTTTGTTGTTGCTTTTGTTTTTTGTTTTAACTAATTCCCACTACACTCTTCACTTTTTCATAAACAAAACATATTGTAAAGAAAGAGGAATTTCAGGCAAATAAATTTTATTCTGTCTTACTTCTGCTTTAGTATTTATTTTACTCCTTCTTTGAAGTGCAGCCTAATCTCAGACAAGTAACAGTTTTTACCCTTTTGCAAACAGGTGGCCAGCAGAGAGATTTTGCAGCATTAATGCTCAACTCATTTAGACTTATGCCAAGATGGAGTGATCTCTGGGAGGGGATTCAACCTCCATGACCTCCCACTGCACTGTACTCTGGTGCTAATCACTCTTCCGTCGTCCCCTGAAAAGCAATTTTATATAATCTTCACCAGGCAAAAGGAATTAAGAGTGTTCTGTCTATTACTCTGATGCTTTCATCTACTGCTCTCTGCATCTGCCTTTATATACATATGTATTTGCACATGCATGTGAACTGAAAAAACTCTAGGTAACAATGGTGCTAGCTACAGAAGCATAAGCAAAGAATATTAAAATAAGCTAAGACATCCAATAAAGTGTAACAGGAATGCAAAATTTCAGCTGACTACATTCACATTTTATTCAGCATTTCACATATATTAAACCATAAAATCATAACAGCACGAGATAAAAATGAGAGCAGTCATTTAGACTCCTATTTTAGTAGGTCCTAATTATAAATCAAGCATGGTAGTTTCTGGAGGATCTGCTTGTATTTGTTAATGATGTCTGGGCTCCTTCTCTCAAAATTATCACCAGTCTTTTGCACAATATACAAGAATACATCAGTGTCTTAGTTGCATCCAGCACCTTTAGCTCTTTTCAACCTGCATTAGCGGTCATTGCAACAACTGAAGTATCTAAATTACAGCAGCTTGACGCATATTATCTCAGCTACATTTGTCAGAGAGGCAGTACTTCTTATCTGAGTTTGTCTCAAAATACCACAGCAAGACTTCTCCAGCACCATAAAACTGACCACAGCTTTTGGTGGCATGACTTTCTAGTGGATGACTGCTGATGGCCATGTCTGCCAACTACACATCTTCAATTAAAAAGAACAGTGAATCCCCATGGAAGATTTCAATGGTAAAGTACATGACAAACAGCTGTATTTGAGGACACATTCCTTTTGAAATCTAACACAGGGAATGCTTCTTCACCAGCAGAGCTGAAGGGTTTTACAAAACCATCCCTTTCTCAAACGGTTAAACGTTTCTTGTGCCTATTGCCCTTAAGCAGAGCTGAGCAGTCCTACACACCCATTGGGCTGAAGCTGGGGCTGCCTGAGACATGAGAAAAAGGAACTGAGGGAGCAGTGGATGTTAGGTGTAGCTTCTAAAGGAAAAGCAATTGACCAAGGAAGAAGTGAGAAATCGTCAATATGAATAAGCACACATCAGCAAGGAAGAACAACAAGCTCTCAGCGATGTTGTATGTTTTTGGTGTTTATTGTTTGTTTGCTTTGTTGGTTTTTTTAATTGTGAATACTCTAGCTTCACTGCAATAAATCATGAATGGCAAGCAAGAATGGCTCCCTCTCAGTTGCTGGCATCTGGTTAAGCTCAGGAATCCAACACAATGTTATGGTGAAGAAAGCAAGATCGCCCTCGGGCTAAGCATAGTATTCATATTCCAACCATCTCCTTTCACAAGGAAAACAGGTGTCTGACTTGAGTTCAAGAATCTGACCATCAACAATTAAATGCTTACAAGGAAAGCATTGTGCAGTTCAAGCTGTGAAGGAAATAGGCGAATTATCACACAGCTAGGACGGACAACGGTGGTGAGTGCAGGTAAACTTCCACTTTAGTGTTTCATAAACCAAAAAGAAAAAGTTGAGCAAAAGAGAGCCTCTCACCTTTCTGAAAAAAAATGCAGCTAAAAAGGAGAACAACCTCTCAGGAGAAAGTAATAAAAACCGTTTGTAATATATGGTGGTAATTGAAGAGCCACTGCCCAATCCTGTTCACAAGTTTAACAGCTTCTACGGGAATTTAAATAAGTTAGAGAGGTTTAACATTCCTTTGAGAGATGAGTCCATGTATAACGTTGTATTTCATAATTAAAAATCTCTTTGATCTGTAAAATCCAGAAAACTGATTATGGCAAATTACAATCTGAACTAGCCATTCAATACTACAAGTAATGCAGGAGGATTTCAAGACCAGCTTTAGTACGTCTGGGATATCTACAAAGGATGTGGAGCAATGCTGGTCTTAGGTGCACAAAAGAGTAGCATGTACCCTTTAACAAGAGGAATAACACCTTCCCCTCACTCCTCATTAGCACTATTCACAAAAAAAAAAAAAATAAAATAAAATAAAAATAAAATAAAATAAAATAAAATAAAATAAAATAAAATAAAATAAAATGTGCCTATCTTAGCAATAACATGAATGATGAAATAACAATAGTAAAAGAACACTTTACCCCTGACCTAGGCTGAATGTCAGTAATAATAATAAAGCCAGAAAATTCCGACACAAAGTTCACAAAATCAGTTAGAGAAAAAGTAGATTAAATAAATAAGATAAACAAACTTCTATGAGGCTAAGAAACATAAACTGGGTCAAAGGAAGGGCATTTCAAATAAAATAACAGTTTGACCTAAAACAAATTGACCCAAGATATTTTGACTTCCATAACAAATTGCATAAATTTATTTAGATTAAATATTGGACATATCAATTCACTAACTACCTAGACTAAAAAAAATACAAAAAATAAACAACAGCAAATGAATACAAATCAAATGTCTAATAATATTTAAAAAGTAAAAACCAAAACCATTCCCCTGCCTTAAATCTCCACCTCATCAACCCTCTTCCAAAAATCAATCCCTTTAGCCAGAAAACAAAATTAGCAATCACGAAGTTTTCCATTACGATCATAAAATAAAAGGCCAGTAAAGGTAAATAAAGCTGGAGAATACAGAAAGGGGCATTTAAATGGCAACAGCAATGTGATATCATTTTAAAGCAAGAATATTTCAGAGGAAAGCATTAATTCCTACACCTCTGACCATTCCGAACTCTACCAAGACAGTAGTTGTTCTTTCCATTCAAGCTATAATCCCACAGACAGAACCATATTCTCAGTCATTTCCCCATAACTGAGACATACCAAAACAAATTGTTATGCCAACATTTTTTTTACATATGAGAAAATGTTCAAAGAAAATCTGATTTCAGACTTTTCATCACCAATTTTCCTATGGAGATGGTTTGGATATGTATGCTATAAATGTTCATAGTTAATCTTGACCGGATGAGAAAGTAAAGTATATCAATACACGAATGTCACACCTTTATTAATTTTAATCTTTTTTTTTTTTTTTTTCTTTTTTTTTTTCTTATATCCTAGACCTAGATTCTAAATAGAAAACTTGATAAAACACTTTGTAGATGACAAGAGAATACAGATTGCTGGAATATATCTTACATTTTGACAGCAGTTGAACATTGATTTTCAATTGTAATAGATTACAACTGAAAAGATAAGTTACTTCCACAGAAATTCAACAGAAATTGCTCAGAATCATGGGATATCATGACTTAGATTGAGTCTGATAAAGTTTATCCTATATTCAATAATTAGAAGAATCTTCTGTATATTTGCCAAGAATTTTCCATGAAGGGGTAAAAAACATCAAGGTCAAAATTTTACCATAGCCCTACATTTTCTTTTAAGTATCGGTTGAAGCCATTTGATTGCTGCATACACAATGTGCAGCCTCATAAATAAGAAGAGCATTAAGCAAAAGCCAGATAAAAGGTGATTGCTGAGAGCTGTGAGCTAATGATAATGCTTTTTTCTGTTTCTCAGTGATGTACTCAGCAGTGTAACTGCAATAACTAAAGTAGCAGATAATCCCCATATCTTCTTGAAGAATCCCAATGATACCAATTATTGTCAGAGGACTACATTTTTAGTCTTACGAACAGCATCCACTGGCTTCAGTTTCTCCCTGTTAAGAATGCTGAATATAGCAGCAGCTCTTTTACACTTTTGTTGACATTGCAAATCTATGTCTGCCCATACGATACCTATGTGATAGCTCTTCTAATTGGATCTATTTGTAGGAGGAGGATGGATCAGTAATAAAGAGACAGATAGAGAGGTGTATTTTCAGATATGAGCTAGGAAAAATACTGAAGCAGAATTTCCATCAGTATGACAAGAGTTCTGCATTTTATTTCCATTAATTTGAAAACTAGAAAACTTTTCCTTTCAAACCAGTTTTTAAGATAGAATAGCACTTAACTAAAACAGATACTGCATTTTTTCTTTCTTTAGGAAGTCTCAAAATATTTATTCAGAACACTTAAGCAAACCTCTAAAAATGTACACATGACCTATAGAGAATAACAAAGATTCTGAGAAACGACCCTTGATGGGCATCAGACAGTGATGCAGGTGATCAGAGACTGAACACTTTATAGCTTACAGATAATTATATTGAGCTAACAATGGAATAACAGTGGAAATGTGATAACTTTGCCATAAATAAAGCTTCTGTGTTTCCTTATTACATCAGATGCTATACAAAGTCAGCATAAGGCAAGTATTTAACTCACCCAATTTTAATAGACTAATGCCATTGCCTTTTCTACACATGGATCCACAAGAACAGAAGATTGGAAAGAAACAGGAAAAAGTTTGTGTGTGTTGGGTGGGGTTGGAGAGAGAAATAAAGAATGGGGCAGGACAGTGAGTGTCAAAATTCAGCTTGATATGGCTTTTTACTTTATCTCAGATATATCAAAAGGTTCAGACAATGGGAAAACAAACAAACAAACAAAACAACATAAAAGCCTTTTAGGATTCTTTTGCTAAAGCAAGTAACACTTAATAGCTCAGCAATTATAGGTCCACACCAGGATATGAAACATCAAGATCCTATTTACTGCTCGGCCTGAGAGAGAGGATTCAAAGCTCATACATTTTACTGTCCAAGAGGTGTCTTGACCATTGGCTAAGGGGAATGAGCTCCACCTCTTGCTGTGAAAGCTAATCTGTTTTGTAAAAGCTATGAGTGGCAGCAGGAACAGTGCCCAAGTGCCCCAGCTTCCATACAAGGGTCTTAATAGGATATTTTTTTTACTATTTTAAACACCTGAAATATTACATAGCACAAATTTTTACTATAAAACCCCACCATTTTTTATCTACTCTTTGAAAACTGCCAGGCTTTACATCTTGTAGTATACCAGAGAACAAACTGATTCAAGTCAAAATCTCCCATCTCCCCACTTTTCCCACTAAACTGCATAAATTAAAAAATTTTAAGTGTGTATAGATGAGGTTGTTTTCAATTTACTGTATAGTATTTTCAAACTATATTTTTCAGCACATCTGCAGAGGCTGGGAGCCAGGGCACCACTACCTAGAAAGGTTAGTCACGAGTTATTAACAAGTGGCTATTTTTGATTCAGGTGTTTCCAGGACAGGTTTTGTAAGGTCAGCATTAGCACAGAGCTATTGTTCAGTTGATAATAGCATTTCCATGAGAGTGTCATTCAGTTCTCCTGAGTGACTTATCACAGATCCAGAGGGATATGATAAAATTCTTGCCTCACTGCCTTTAGTTCTGCTTCATGCTAAATTGATCCCGCTCTGTGGCATTCTTGCCAGCAGCACTTTTTCTTACAGCAAACATCCCTCAACTTAAGACATAAAGTCTCTGATTACTGCTGCAGTGCTCCCTGAATTTCTACCTCAGATAAGGAACTTCTAAATTAGAAAGACATTTGGTATGTAACTACTGGTGTCAAATTTCAGGGAAATATCTGTATTCCCATTCACAGAGTTATTTTTTGTTGCTTTAATTTTTGCAGCTTGTACTTCAAGATAAGGGTTGCCTCACATTTAAATCATCTCAAGAAATTCCTGAGAATTTTATTTTTTCACTGTAAGAACTTTTATTTTTTAATTTGTTTTTATATTTTTTTATTCATTTTTTAATGTCAACTGGTATAGCTGTCAGCTTCCTCTTGTCCCTCTAATCCCACCCCAGTGAAATCGTGCATATCAGTTTTCTTCAAGACAGGCAGACACCTACATTTTGTATCTAACATAGACTGTCAAATCTCTATGATGTTTACAAGAGGGCACGTTTTGAGAATGACCCTGTCTGCCCTGAAGCGAAGCAGTACTGTTCTTGCTAGGAGTAGCAAGAAATTGCACTGTGTCTTTGGCTGAGTATGGAGGCTTGTCACAGAGTGACAAGGAGAGCAGTGGTGTGGCACTTCTTCCCAAAGTTGCTTTCCAAGCTACCTCCTGTAGAACTCCAGAAATGGTCCAGAGGATGTTCAGAAAACAGTACAGCCTATAGAGCTTTTTATAAGGTTTAATGGTAAGGATGACATATGCTTAAGAAATAGTAGGACTTACCTTCATTAATTTTGACACCAGTCTCTCTTATTTAAATGTGCCAGGGGACAGCTCCAGCAGGACAGCTACCGGGGATCTGCATTCTCACCACCAGTGTGATGGAGAAATAAGCTGATATGAGGAACAGGTTCCCAGAGATATGGGAGGTGCAGGAGTATTTATCCTTATGGAACTGATCTATCTTTGTTATATTGGAGTTAATTAGAGAAAAACACATTTAGCAAATGAAGATACCCTTTTCTTTTGATTTTGTCTGAGAGAATCAAAATAGCATTATAGCAGAAAAGCTGCTCCATTCTTAATTGTTCCATCAGAATGAGCTTGCAGCAAACACTCCATAATTGAATTACTTGAATGAATAAATATATCAGTATAAACCCAGATAATTTCCCTTATTAAAGAATTCTGATTATCTTTATTTTCTTTAATGTGACTTCTGAACAGAAAAAAAAAATAGAATATGCAAATTAATTACATTTTCCCCTTTTAGAGATCAGCTATTAATAATATAAATATTTCAAAATGCAATTATTACATATACTGTGTTAGAATAATAATTACAGTAAAATTCAAACTATACAGAAATGATTAGAAAGCCTTCCTTTAGCTTCATTTTATTCAAATATCATTAAAAAAATGAAAAAGCTCCTTTCTTTTTCTCATGCAACATTGCCTTTTAGAAATTAGTTTCATTAGTAAGACAAATATGTGTGACAGCACCACAGAAAATACATACTTGAAAGAAAAGAGCAAAAATCTGTTTAAAAGGAAGGCTTATGTAGGGCTAAACACAGTTGGTCTTTATACAGACTTGCAGTAAAGGCAAAATAAATGTTTGATTTTACTATTTTTGTGATAGAAAAGCAAACCTTGGGAGTAGAGGGCAAAGTACCATACAAATAACTGTGAAAATTCTGCTTGAAATGCTTCACCTGTATACTTTCTGTATGGATGTTCTCACCTTATGTGTAAAATGGAAACACTTAGTGCATTATGTCATGTAACCTACCAGGGGTGCTGCATATTTATTCTTCACATCAAAAATCACTTACAACTTGTGTTTTCTGAAGGAGTTCACGACATGAGAAAACAGTGACATGTTTATAGCTTCAATTATTTCAAGTCACATTGCTTTCATATACATGATATCTTGTTTCTTCCCAAGCAATAATCACAGTGTTAATCTGCTATTTAAAGATACAGTTTAAGAAAATTTCTTTTGCAACTAAATGGAACCTGCCAAATTAACATACAACAGGTATTTTAATCAAAGACCATTTACAAACTTAGGAATTCCTTTAAGCAGATGTTTTTATATTTATGGAATATGAATTTTTTTTACATGAAGTATTATACAGATTGATAACAGTATTTAATACTACACACAACAGTACTCAAGAGAACAGAATACATATTGCTTGCCATATTCAACATTTTATATATCTCATCTTGAATTATGAAGTGGTATGGCTATGATTATAAAGGTATATTTGATGGCATTAGTGAGCTGGACGCCTACACATCTTCAAGAAAGAATATATGGTGAAATTAATTGTAACTCATTTAGGTTTGCCTACGTCTAAATTTAAAATGCCTTAAATACTATTAAACAGATTAGGCAAATAGAGGTCTTTCTAGAAAAGCCAAAGTTGCACGTTCTGAAAACTGCCATAGGATGGTTCAGTCCAATTATATGTTTACATGTCTCACTGATTATATAGAGTTGTATGGCTATAATGCTAGATGACAGAGCTGATGGTAAGCTCCCTCATACCCAGTTACAAGGTGAAAACAGGTAGTGGTAAATTCCCTTCCAATATTTATATGTTGGACTAGATAATCTCCAGAGCTCTGTTCCAACCTCTGTAATTCTGTAATGAGAAAAACCAACTGAAACTAAAAGGATTTTCATTCTATCTCCACCATCACCTCACAGAACATTGCCTTACCAATCATTCTTATTCTGTTCCTGGCTATTCTATGTATTCGTCAAAGCTCTGGCTGGCACCTAGCTAAAGTACTGGTAACTAAAAATCCTACTTAAAATACTATAGAATCCACTGATCCTATTGTAAAAAAATACTGAAGGTATCTTTCTATTGATTAATAGTATATCTTACTGCCCTGTTCTTTACAACTTAGGGTAAGAATAGGCAGCAGAAGTGAATAGCAGCTATTGTCACACCATTTTTTAAGTTACTTCCCTTTGTGTATATTATAGAGAGATAAAAACGAAAGAGATCTCCCACCATTCCCATTGCAAAAGGACAAATATAAAGCTTTAGAAAGAAGATACTGAGTTTTGAAACACAAAAGGAGGTTCATGGTTTCGTTTAAATAAGCCTATAGAAAAATTCAGCGCTCCTTGAGAGTTTCAGACACTGTCATAAAACTGATCTCTACACTTCTATTCTGATTATTGATGGAAACTGTATTGGCTAACAATGGTATAAGAATGTCATTTTTTTTTCTTTGTTTTTTTTCATTGCAAATCTCAGACTTTCTTCTGACCACAGCTTTCTACAGAACTAGCTCCTTCAGAGTTCAGCAGTAAGCTGAAAAATGAAGGGCCAGTTTACTTTAATTATATGCTGATTGAGTTTCTTTAGTGGGCAAGAGAAGTGAAGAGATGAGTAGTTTACTTTATCAAGTGAATTACACTCCTACGCCAATATTATCAGTTACTTCCCTTCTGACCAAGGCAACGCCATTGTTGGCGTCACTGAAATAATTTTAAGTAGGTCTTGAAAGTGTTTCTAAACTAAATTTAGGACTCATGCTTGAAGTCCAGATTTTATTCCAGCAAAGTTTGTAAGCCACTTCTATATAACTCAAAATGCATCTTTGACTGCCTTTTTCTTCAGCTGCATCACATGGGCATCAGAATCTCCTTTTAAAATAAACTTCAAAAAGAAATGTTGCATATGAAGGAACTGAGGTCTATACAACCTCATGTGGAAACTCCTGCTTCCCTCTACCAGAAATAGTCACCAACAGTGACCTTCTGGCAGATCTGGGATAAACCATGATAACCCTGTGGATTTTCTTGCTATAACCATCATATCTGCCTAACAAAATCCTAACAAAATCAGTTCTTGAAGGACTGATGATTTTCCTTTTGCACTGTCCACAGGTGTTTTGAAGACTTCAGGTAACAAGCAAGGATGTAGGATCACCTGCTGATGAGCTGTATATCTAGGCCCTCTGCTCTTCTGATGATCTGCTATGAACTTAGCAGAAAAACAAACATTTTGGCATGCTTTGGTATTACTGCTGTCCTGACAAACAATATTTGTGAGAAGTGGAGAATATAAAATAATAAAAATAAAATAGAATAAAAATAAAATAGAATTTTCATGGAGAACCCAGTACAGGAAAAGTAGAAATATTTCTGAGATCCAAGAGATTAAAAAGAGTAGAGCAGGCCTGGGCTAAGAGTAGTAATTATGGCAAGAAAAGTTTAAATTTAAGCTTATACTGAAAAAAGCACTTTTGACCTTAGCGTCTGGATAGGGAGCTAGGAGATATGGTTTAGGGGTTTTTCTGTAAAGTATGGTAAAGGGAAGACGGTTGGAATAGATAATCTTATAGGTCCTTTCCAACTTTGTGATTCGATGATTCTATGACAAACTTTTGAGAGAGGCAGACCAACAGATTAGTATGCAGAAATGGAATTTTAAAGTCATTCTAGATTGATCTTGTCACATAAATATGTCTTAATCTGATCTAGTAAAAAACTCCCTCTCCATCTTAACATAATTCAGCCTACCAAATATTTTTCTACTACTTTTCATTAATAGATTTCAAATTGAGTATTTATCTTATTTCCTATTTCTCAGAATCACATCCCAGCTATTTTTGTCTTTTCTGTTTTTCAAAAAACATAATTTTAAGATTACTTCTAAGATTGGCTCTGCCTTCAGTTCAAAATCTGAAGAGGTGCTACACTTTTATACAAATAATTGTTATAATTAGTTATTAGATGTTGTTATTAATCAGGGTGACAGGCATCAAATTATAACATTGAGGCAAACCTCAACTGCAGTAACCTCTGATCAACATTATAGTTGACTTGTACTACTTAAAAAATGAAATGCCAGTTTTTCCCCAAACTGCTAATGTCTGGGAAGTAAAAAGTGTTGGCTGGGTGCATCTAGAGACATAAAAGTTGCTGAGTTAAAAATATCTGTCTTCATTTGAGCTCTACAACCTCAGCAGTTCTAAAACAAGTGAGGGCTCTTTTATGTCTCTTGTATAGCTTTCAACTACCATCAGTGTTAGGCCAAGTTTCTTAAAATCTCCCAGAGAAACAGAACTAAAATTAAAAGACAAGATTTACAGCCAAGAGTTTCAAATGTGTGTATTGTATTGCATACTGTACCACTAAATAAGTAGCATAATTTTTCTTTTTTTTACTGCAATTTGATCTTTTTAAAGTTATTATTACTAAGGTATTTATCAAAGCATCCTTTTCCTTCAGGAGTCAGGTTTCAAATGCTAATGCTTTAAAAATCATTTTGATACCACTATCCAAATATAATTTAGTATATTACCTGATGTCCTACATGGTCTGCAATGATGCAAACTGAAAACTATACTTAATCTTAACACCTTAGCATCCTTTTCCCACAGATACTATTTTTCTAAATAGAATACTCTATGTTTTCCCAGTAAAAATAACACCAAATGACTGCATTTATAGTATAATTCCCCACACCCCAGTACACAATATTTAAATCTCTCCCATCAGGATTTAAATTTCCCATCCTCAGTTCTCCTGTCTAAAATATAATATGGCAAATGCAGTAGGCTTAGCTGGCTTTTAGCCTTCATCATTCAGACAGTACAAAGGATTACAAATACTCTTGTATGAAAAAATAAAAAATTTGAAGAGAACACTATGAATCCTATTCCTGTGATCTGTTCCAGCCTCTGAAAGGAAAATATCCTTTTATCACTGTGGGTAGCAAAGAAAATAGGTTTTATGTATTTTTCCTTATCACCGGCTTCTGTAATTGTGATTTAGTATTTGGTTAGTCTTCTGACTCATAAGATGAGAAAACAACTTCCTCTTTCTTCTAAATAAATAATAATATTTCTATTTGATCCAAAAACTATAACACAATATAAAGATCATAAAATCATACAGTCATCTAAGTTGGAAAAACCCTTCAGTGCCATCAAGGTACAAACAACAACCTGACCTACTAAGTCCCATCACCAAACCATGTCCCCTAGTACCACAACCACATCTCAGATACCTCTGGGATGGGGACTACACCATTTCCCTGAGTGGTCCATTCCAGTGTCTTACCACCCTCTCCATGAAGAAATTCTTCCTAATGTACACCTTAAACCTCCTGTGGTGCAAATTGAAATCACTTACTCTATCCCTTGTCACCTGAGAAAAGAGATCAACACTCTCCCTGCTGAAGCTTTCTCTCAGGTAGTTGTGGAGAATTTAAGCCTTCTGAAGTGAAAAGTTCTCAGGAAGGAAAGCCACATGCCAACGATTAATAGAAGTGAACCACAGCCTTTGAAATATTTTTTACTATATAGCGTAATGACTATTCCTTTGCTCTGCCAAGTTGCTTATATAATAAATAATTGTGATTGTCTGATAGTGTTTGGGCTTCTTGCTGCACACAAAAATGCATACTGCATCCATATTTAAATATCTTTCCATACAGGATCACTATTTGATTCTCTATACCAATAATGGATTTTTTTCCCTATGACTGCTTACTTGTACTATAAATGAAGTTAAATTCTAGTAATAAAAGGATTGAAAATGCCTAGTAATTTCCACCAGTCATAATTTCGACGTAACCCTTTTTATCTGCTTGTGATTTCAATCTTTTTGGTTTGGAATCCTACTTAATTCTTTAAATTTGTTGGGCCAAAAAGCAGACTTCTATCAGGTAGATGACTTTTTATTTATTTATTTATTTATTTGTTTATTTATTTATTTATTTATTTTTTATTCCTTTAACTTTGAAGATTTAAAGGCTTCAAGAGAATTTAAAACACACAAATTTCCTTGCGTAGGAAAAATCTCAAGTTGACTAAAAAGAGATGTGGTTTGCTGCTCTCCAATGAAAGGACGTCAGAGTCTACAGGGAGATAAAACAAACACACAATAAAAAAGCCCAGTTAAGTTTTATCCCAGGCTTATATGTACTATAAATCCCACATCACAAATCATTCACAGATAATCAGTCATATTTTGTTTTCTCTGATGCATACCTCAAAAATATATATTATTTTTCATACATGCTGAACAGTTCTTAACAATAACAAGCACTAATACTCTTTGAAGCAGCAAAAAACACTTTGGTTCCCTGCAGGAATTTTGTCTCACTCTGTCTTTCATCAGAACCCTGAAATGGAATAATGGGACTAAGGTACCAATGCTGCATGAAACTTGAACAATCACTTGCATCAGCTGTCTCTTTCACTTGGGCTAAGAAGCAGATTAAGAGAGAACACTCTGAGCACCAGTGAGAGACTAATTTATAACTATCAACATTTTGTTCTTGATGCACAATTTGTTGGTATTTGTTGAAATGAAACTATTAAAATATTACAGTATGTCTATGCTTTAAATTCACAGCTCCCAAAGAGCATGCCATTATGTACAGACATAAGAAATCATTAACACACTAACAAGACAGCAAGAACACAAAAGTGAAAATAAGATTTGTCTTAGTTATTGGCCTCATAAAGCATGCAAAAGAGTGCAGAAAAAATGGCTGTTCTTGTCAGCACACTTATGTGGCATCATTTGTTATTCTTTTCAAATTCTTTCACATTACATTTCTTATTAAGTCATTACCTTAAATTAGAAAAGAAAGTACATCCTGAATTTACAAATTTACATTTTTGATGATATAAGAATGATGCTGTATCCATTCTGCGTAGAGCTGAATTTCTTCATGGCTGACCACATGGTGCTGTGATTAGTGCTTGTGGCAACAGCTGTGCTGCCATGTACCGATGTTTTGGCAATTGCTAAACAGCTGGCACAGACTTGAGACACTCCCCTCCACCAAAAACAAGCAGACTGGACATAGACAAAAGACTGGAAGGAGACAGCCAGGAAATCTGACCTAAAGTGACCAAAAGGACATTCTCACGCTGTAGAATTTCTTGGGTTGGAAGAGACATTAAAGATCATACAGCTTCATGCTCAGTAAACTGTAAAAGCTCAGGAAAAGGAAAATGAAGGGGGAATGCTCATAATAATAGATCTTTTAAGTAACTATTTTCCCAAATAACTGCTAAACATACCAGGGCCCTGCTCCCCTAAAAGTATCTTACATTCACTACATGTAATGGACAGGCATAGAAAACCTTATTTTGTTCTGTTAGCACTTGCAACTCTTTTTTCCTTATTAAACTCTTTATTTCAAAACACAGATCTCACCTGGTTTCTGTTTTCTTCCCAAGCCATGGGAGAAAGAAGTGAGTGAGAGGCAGGGTGGGTGTTTTGTCACTGGCTGAGGTAAAATGACCACTGTGGTACTCAACATGGGGTTTGAGAAAATCAAGATAATTACAGTAACTGTGAGAGAAGACAAACTGGACCTTGACAAGGTGTAGAATACCTGCAGGAAATCTTTTGTTGTTGTAATGCAGTAAGTGGACGAGGTCTAGTGTATATGTATACTGCTCATAGTTGGTATCATGATAATATTACTTTGATTTTGATGCAAATGAAGGAGGAGAAAAGCGTGTGACACATACTTTTTAATGACAGTTCATAAATATGGGCAGTGGAACATGTTCTGATTTGCATTTGGCAAAGCTCTATTTTAATTGCCAGTATATCTTATTTTCCCAAGTCTAATTTGCCCATGACAGTAACTGGAAAGTGATCTCTGTCTTTATCTTAACCCATGAGCTTTTCCATTATATTTTCTCCCACTGTCCTGTTGAGGAGGCAGAGAGAGAGCGGCTGTGTTGGGGTTTGGAAGGAAGCCATGGTCTACTAACAACAACCATTTTAGACAGAAACTTCTTAATTGCAAATTTTTTCTGTGACTTCCATTTGTACCTCATAGGCATAAGTACAGCTATGATAAAATCTAATTAAAAAAAAAGGAAAATAAATAAAAATCACTGCCATTCCACACTTAGTTCCCATTCACAGCTTTAACAATCACTTCATTCTGATATGAGCATAAAATCATATAACCACCAAGGTTAAAAAAGACCTCTAAGGGCATCTTAGTCCAACCATCCTCCTACCACCAATATTTCCCCACTAAACCATGGTCCTCAGTACAACATCTAAACGTTTCTTGCACATTTCTACATATGATGATTCCAGCACTTCCCTGGAAAGCCTGTTCCAGCATCTGACCACTCTTTCAGAGAATAAAGTTTTCCTAACATCCAACCTGGACCTCCCCAGGAGCAACTTGAGGCCATTATCTCTCATACTACCTCTAGTTACATGGGAGAAGAGGCCAAGCTCCACTTTGCTACAACCACCTTTCAGGTAGTTGACGAGAGTGGCAAGGTCTCCACTTAACTTCCTTTTCTCCAGACTGAAAAATCTCAAATCCCTCAGTTGCCCCTCAGAAGACCTGAACTCCACAGCTTCATCGCCCTTCTCTGGACATGTTCCAGGGTCTCAGTGTCTATCTTGTAGTGAAGGGCCCAAAACTGAACATAGTACTCGAGGCATGGCTGTACCAGAGCTGAGTATAGAGGGACCATCACCTCCTGCTCTTTCTGCTAACACTATTTCTGATCCAAGCCAGGATGCCATTGGCCTTCTTGGACACCTGTGCATACTGCTGCCTTATGTTCAGTCAAGAGTCAACCAACAGCCCCAGGTCCATTTCTTCCACACAGCCTTCCAGCCACTCAGCCCAAAGCCTGTAGGATTGCCAGGGGTTTTTGTGGCCAAAGTGCTGGAACTTGGTCTTGTTGAACCTCATCCCACTGGCCTCAGCCCAGTGATCCAGCCTGTCTAGATCCCTCTGAAACATACTTTTAAAGGTCTACATTTCATCAGTAAAGCTCATTCCCTGCAAATACCGATACTGAATTTCAATGTCTTTGACCATATCTATCAATAGAAAGCAATACTTTTTCAGTAATCCAAGTAATTATAATGGACAAATCCATGCTCTTAATGTCTGTCATTCAGGCATCATAATTGTAAAATCAATTTTCACCAGCATCACCAATACAGTGTAATGAATATTGTTGCAGAAAGACAGCATGAGACAAAAGAGTAAATTAGGGCATAATTAGGTGAGGAAAAAGTTGAGATTCTCAGCTTCAGACATCTAAAACTACCTGCCAAAGGTAGGGCCACTAACCTCC
This sequence comes from Coturnix japonica, assembly GCF_054131305.1. Classification (NCBI taxonomy): domain Eukaryota; kingdom Metazoa; phylum Chordata; class Aves; order Galliformes; family Phasianidae; genus Coturnix; species Coturnix japonica. The sequence continues at coordinate 52,092,792 of NC_140664.1, forward strand.
TTATCTAATACTAGATATTATAATACATCTAACATTTATTATAAATAATAGCTTATAATATAAACAAAGAAGTAAGGAAGTGGTATCATTGCATGCATGATATAAGATAGATTGATGTAAGATGTAAGATAAACTTAATCTACAAGATTTGTTTTGCACTTGAACTAAAGTTCCAGGAAAATGTAACAAGTTGACACAGATAAAATATGAAGAATATGCAAAACTTCACAGTGTGTTTTGAGTTGTTTTATGTGAAGAAAACGTCACTGAAAAAATGTCACACAAATGCATTTCTCAGATCATACCATTATATATATTTAACTTCTATTCAAATATACTGGTACTGAGGCAAAATTAGGGTAAGACTAAGTTGTTTTAAAACATAACCCATCCCTTACATTGGAAAGAGTCTAGAAAGGATGAGGAATATACATTGCATATTAACTAAGTGATTTTAGAAGGTGAAAAAAAAATATGATAGTACTATACCAAATTTCCTTTAGTGAGCAAATAAAACTTGCAAATACATATTAGCATAAATGAATTAACTAAAAGATAGAATGGAATTTTGCATACCAATATTCTTGCCCTAGAGATAATCCTAAATCTGGTAAGTGCTTAAAGTATTGTTTGGTTTTAATTGTAAGCAGCATCTTTTACTCCCCTTCATAGCTGACAGCTCAAAAAACACTCTTATCTCCGAAAATATGTAAACATCTATGGAATATGGAAGTTCCTTTTATATATCTCCCAGGTTAATATTCTATTAGATAATATTCTTGACGCCAGTCAAATCAGAAAAGAAAAAAAAAGTCCATGTTTCTATATTTAAAAACATTACACTGTAGCCTCCAGAAAAATCAGTACCTAGCTTCTTCACATTAATTTCAATTATTGTGAAAGATAATTTTCACAAAGCTCAAGACAAAATCAGATATTTAGATGAATACTGGGGGTTGTATTTCAAAAGCTTATAATAATTCAGATCAGCAACATATACACTGTTCATAAATACAACCTAACAATAAAATACAGCTGCCTTTATACTGCCTGGACAGCACTGCCTAGAAAATCACAGAATAGAAAACACCTTCTATACTAAAGCGAGCTCTGGAAGTTTATGAATATGCTATGCTGAGGCTCTTCCTTTTAAGAGGACTTCTAAGATCTTTACCTCTTTAAAAAACAAGAACTGTTTTGTAGCCTCCTTCTTTGGAATATATTTATGTTTCGTATTTATTATTCACCAGTGAGAAATGATTCCACACAGATATTGGTATAACTGCTAGTAATTTTGTTTTCAAAAAAGTACATTTCAAAGTAAAGCAGAAATCTATGCATTATTATTAACTGTAAATTCATTTTCAGATATCTTTAGTAATTTTTACTAAATTTGTTGAACAGGCTGCCCAAGGAGGTTGTGGATGCCCCGTCCTTGGAGGTGTTCAAGACCAAGTTGGACAGGGCCCTGGGCAACCTGATCTAGTAAAGGTGTATGTTTGGTGGCCCTGCCAGGCAGGGGGGTTGGAACTACGTGATCCTTGAGGTCCCTTCCAACCCGGGTCATTCTGTGATTCTGTGTTCCTGGCACATATACATTATTGCCCCTTCTCCAAGACTCAAAACATTGCAAGAGATAAAAAATATTGGATCAATTTCAAAGTGAAACTAATATTTTGGGTTTTTTTTAATACCAGCAGCTTCCATCTCAGTTCCAGATGCAGAGTTCCTCGTGGCCCAAGAAAAAAAACTTGGTAGATAAGGACTGAATCAAAGATAAAGATCTTATGATTCTCCTTCAAGTTCTATAACATGTTACATAATGTTAATTCAAAGCACTTAAGACATAATTAACAGAAAAAAAGCTTTTTGTACTAATATACATTTTTTTTTTTCCTCTGACTGCTTCTCTCTGAAACCTAGACTACATCTGGGTCAGGTTTCTCTCACAAGGAAAGGCCACAACTCATTTTAAATCACAGGAGCTAAGGTTGAGGCTGAGAGTGCTGACTCACTCTCTCCTCAAGGTGAAGTTAAGTTAAAGAATTAAAAAAAAAAACAAAAAAACTGCACTTTATCATCCCTGTCTTTAATGAACCTTCTTAGTTTCTGAATCAGAACATCCAGGTACTTGGGAGCACCAACAGGCATGACTCCTTGTGCCCGCACACCTGGTTGTAGTGTATTAAAAACAAAAAAAGCATATATATTTAAAACACATGCTTGACTTCCTACATAAAAGTAAATAAGCTCTAATATCAGACTTCAAATTTTTTTACACCTGTAAGTCCTCATCTCTAGAAATGATAGCAGAAAAAACTGTGTTCTCTTTCACACTGATAATCAAATAAGAAACCTCAGATTAAGACTGTACATTATAAATTCTGTTGCTGCTTTATATCTTTTACCCAGGCATGACAGCTGAGACTTCAGAGACTGAGAGTGTAGAAGCACCAGAATTCTAAATGAAAACTTGAGGCAGCCTGCTTGAAATCTGACTGTGCAGATTTATTGAGTAGCTAAAATGTATTGGAATTGAAGCTTACACAAAAATTCCAAAAAAGGAGAATATGTAAGGAAAATATTTTCTTTCCCTAACAGTTGATAATATAGCATCGCATTAAAAGGAGAAGTTGTCTCTTGGTGGGTTTTTTTTTTTCAGTCAATGAAATTCTGTTAATGGTTTGTTGACAGCTGCTGTGAATCAGGATACTACAACATGCTATAGCCATATGAGGTCTTAAGCTTGATCCAGAGGGTTACTTTAAATGCTCGCTGGACCTGGAAAACTAGTTTTTCCACTGTTTTTAACATAATTTTGTTCCGGTTACTGAGTATTTTTATTCTTCTTACAGTAATGAAAATGCCCCATCATGTTGTTAGCATTAATGATCATAAAAATCTTTTCATCTTCAAGCCCAGAACCAAACAAAAAAGACTAATATATAGTAAGTTTAGACTGCTTCTACCACTAGTATATGTATTAGAATACAAAACAGCCATTTCTGCCACAAACTCTAGCCATCACACTGGAAATATCTGCATCAAGTTCATTGTGATGAACTAGGAAATATACTTTCCCCCTTCCCTGCTATAGTAGTAGGGTGAAAGCTATATTGCTACTTATTTTTTCCTATCAACCTAGTATAAAGTTCTGCAAAAATAAAATGTAACTACATATTCAAAGGAATAAAAAGCCAAGGACAGATTTGTTTTCTATCACTTAATACACAATGTGCATAACTGAGTCTTTTTTTCTTCTCTCCGATTTCTATGCATAGATTCTATCATTCAGAATGAAAACACTACCCCCACTCAAACTGTTTACAATTGAGACACTATAAAACCAAAATCACACGCCTGAAAGTCTATTTTGAAATTAGCAAGCTTCTGAAGAGTATGTATTAATTATGCAACTTAGCTTGACAAGACTAAAAGTTCTAAGTTTCTCCATTAAGAATGGCTAACATTTTTCTTTTAGTCTAAAATTTGCTTCAATTTTTTCATTAATAAGCAATGATATGTAACACTGAGCACCAGAACTGTGTCACAAAATGTTACTGAAGAGAAATGAAAAAAACTGTAACATCTTATTCTAGTTGCTATAAAATACGAGCAAATCTGAATGCTTCAGAAATGAGCAATTATTAACTTACGAATAAATGATTTAGAAAGTTTCTTATAGATCCTTTTGATAAAGTGTATTTACACCTTGCTAATCAGAATACTATTGCTTTAAGCTGTCTCAGGATGCAGATTATCATCAGCACATGAATACTAAAGAGGCAGGAAGTTTTGCTCTTAGCTGGAGATTTGTATATCAGTTAGGAAATGCTTTCTAATAAAGCAGTCCTTTAGGATGCAGAATGGCTCCCAATGCTATCAAAAGTGATGGCTTTACCTCCATTACATCAGGAAACTACAACAAATACAGAATATTACAGTCTGATATCTTAATGCAACCATAGCCCCAGGGCACAAAGTCTCCTGTTGCTGGCACTAAATGACTTGCTAGGCTGGCACAGCACTGGCCAACTCATCCAGGGCACTCCCCACAGAGCGAAGCAAGGAGGATGAAGCTGCCATCACCTCTCATACCTCAGGCAGTGGCACAGCAGCAATTTGGCAACCAGGAGCAAACCACCTGCCTATGCCAGATAGAATAGGCAGTGATGATCACAGGCAGTGGCAAAGTTGAAAAGAGAAGGGAGCAGTAGCAAAGTGGCTCTAACTTCCCTGTAGAGAGTTTCAATACAAGCCAGTAAAATCAAGTATGCTGCGTGGAGGAAGTCCAGTCCATATTTTTCCTCAGATTCAAGAAAAACAGTAGTGGAAAGCAAACTTTTAGAAGCCTGCACATGAAGATTCATTAACCATGAAATTTGTTCGTTATATCTCATTTCTGAGAATTCATACTTTTGCAGTATAAAGGAAGGAAATGATCTTTTTTTTTTCATCAGTTTGTGAAAGAGACTGTTGGATTTACTCATCATTCTACATGTAAATTAATGTTATTAATCCTACATCATCCCCATTTCTAGCCCATCAACTAATGCAGTGCAGGAGCAGAACATAACCACTACAATGTACTGAACAATTTCACTTGAATGGAAAAAGAAGTCTAAGAATGGGAGCAAATCCTGTCAGTCTCTTACCTATCACCATTTTGCATGTCCTGGCATGTCAAACTGTACTAAATCTGAATTATTCTCCTTAGATAACATAACCTTTGTCTGCAAAGACTATGCATTTTCCACTGGCCATTGACTAATACCTTAGATTTATTTCAGTCACAGTATGGACTTAATAATATATGATAAAGAGAGCAGACACTAAAATTGCTACACATAGACATATAGATGAGTCTTTAAAATAAGTGAAAATAACAGCATAAGCTCCTTTCAAATGCACATATAAGTTTATGTCCAAATACAGGACAACATCCCTTAATGTACTGTACATTTTTCTTGTGATAACTGTGGGTTTTTGCAAAGTGTCAACCCATATGATTTCCAAGTTACATGATAAGAAGACTCACTACTGAAATACCTGCATCCTTGATAACACAGCCCTCACAAGGTTGAGTTCAATTTAATAACCAGTTTCATTCCTATGAACTCTCTGTGCAGAGGCTGTACCCTGCAGCCACAACACTATGTCATCCTATGGCACCATTAAGGTAAAAATGCATTCTGAAAAAGACCATTCCCTGCTGTAATGCCTTTGAAGACATTGCAGTTTCACCAAGGATAAAATCAGATCACATTCTTTTAAACTGGACCCCTCAGTATTTATTAAGGAAATCTTAAAGAATATGGTTTAAAAAATAAAAAATAAAAAAAAATAAATCTGATGGATCTTTTTCAAATCCCCCCATGTTTTATTTCTTGATAGGATTATTTTGTATATAATATTAGTTTAATCTACAATGGATAGTAGCTTCTGAACTTTCCAAAACACAATTTCCTTTCAAGTACCTCTAGTGATAAGGTCATAGCAAAGATATTCCGAGTGGATTTAACAAACTGAGAACAAGTTTAAGTCTCAGTTTAAATAAGGCTTGTCTTTGGCTGCAAGTATCCATAGTATTCACACAGAAAAATTTACAAAACTTAATTAGTTGTTAAACCAATTATCCTTACTTTTAACTGAAGTCTAACATTTTTTCCCCATTTCCTTTCATTTTGCCTTGCGTTCCTCAACTTTTTTGGCCTCCAAACAACGATGTCAGGCATTCTTCCTATTGCATTGTAGTTCTTTATGGCCTAGAAGGTCATCATCTGTGTTTTAATCAAAAAATGCTAGGAGGTTGTATTAGTTTCAGGGACACTGAAATTGCTAAACTTTTTGTATGTTTCACATCAAATTTAACAATAGCAGAAGGGAAATGTTTTATGTGATTTCACTCAAAATAACTGTCCCAGTATGTTGGAATTAGGAGAAAGCAGGTAATTTCATCAAATCAAAATAACCCACAATATACTTAGTATTTTGAGGCAAGAGGTGCACAAACTGGAACATGTTCACAGATCTCAGATTATCTTTTCCACCTCAAGTGTTTTAAAATTACAGAACAATAATTTTTAAAAAGGTCAAAGATGATACTATAAAAAGGATGCATTTGGTTGGGTTGCTGGGTGTTGTTTGTTTGTTTGTTTTGTTTTGTTTTTTGTTTTTCTTTTTTTTTCTTAATATCTAAATGCTTTATTTTGAAATCTTAAAAATGACTAAAAGTCATGGAATATGACTCATAATGATCTACATGAAAAAAGAGTTTTACTGTTGGTTAGCTGAGTAAAACTTCACTCATTACTGTGAAGGTAAAACAATGCATCTCCATTCTCACCTATTAAAATATCGGGAGCTGAACACCATCTTTTCTCCATGATCATTTCTGCCAAAGATGCCAGCACACCATGTCTGCCAAACCTCTCTCCCCTTCTTGTACTTTTCTCAAAGCAGCGCTTTCCAGAAGATGGAGATGAGCTTCAGGTTAGCAGCAGCTGTTCAGCAGAGGAGTAGAAGCCTAAGAGGTAAATTTACCTTTGCTGTCTCACCTAAATCAAAACGTCTCAGATGTGTAAAGAATGTGAAAAGAGCTGAAAATAAAAGTTCCCTACTGGTTTCCTCTGCTCGGGTACACACCATTTAAAATCTGTATGTGTACAAGCTACAACTATACTGCACAAGAGTTATACTTGGCCAGAACAAGTTTCCCCACCCATTCAAGTTTTCTAGTCTGCAATAATAACAATGGTGAACTCTTAAATATAAAAACTAAGCAAATATATAGCAATTTTTTTTTCCTGATTATTCTCCCATCCTTTGATTTTAGAAGGTATACGTGTGAATTCATATTCTGTCCAGTGAGACAGTATATTCTCATATCCATCTGAATATATATATATTTATATATATATATAAGAAAGTGAATAGTAAGAATTAATTGTTCCCAAAATTATAAAATATGTTGTTGGTGTAACAAACTGTAAATAAGGATCCAACAGAACTATGCATCTATTGTAATAACACATTGTATTATTTATTATTTCTTTGATTCAATTGATAAAATGTACTTCTCAGATAACCAAATAAAAAGTGTATCAAAATATATTTTATCCTTATTTTCCCACTAGAGTCCACCATTAGTAAGAAACATCACCATTAGAAATAAATTTAGTTTCCAGTTCAATTGATCTTCAGCACCTCTTCTTTGCATTCTTCTCACAGTACCTAAGTGCTATCCACTGTGACACAAAATAAGCTCACTCCTCCAGAAACAGAAAAGAAAGGAAGGAATTAATCCACTGCTGTGTTATAAAATAGTTAAATCTCCTATGCATACAGAACATTTGCATAAAACTATCAAATCAGGCTTTGGAAATGCAAACAACCCGATGGTGTCACTGCTTTGTAATCATTCTACCATATACTTTTACATTTCTTACTCTGATACCCCATCTACTATGAGTTAAGTGACTATATGAAAACATCAAGCCCCATTAATTTCTACAGTCTGCCTTCACAGCTGAATAAATACTTCAAATTACTACAGGAATACAGCTTAAGGGGTGAAAGTCAGAAATAAATGACCATAAAGTGTAACCTGAGATTTTTAGAATGGCCTTGAGACTTGAGAATTTACCTTTTTCAAATGCACAAATGTTGAAATGTGGTAACATAAAGCCTGCCTTCCTTTTGCTTCTGAGATACCACCTTAACTTCCCTCTCTTGCAGCTCTCAGAGCTCCAATTATTTCTCCTTAAACACATCAGAATTCCAGGTACTGCTGCTTGCATCAAATTATATCCCCAGCTTCTTGCATATGAAGACATATGGCCGCTACTACTTCTCAGTGAGCAGGAGAAATAGTTTGCAAAGGCAGGAAGGCTGAAATCCTTTCACAGACAGCAATCAGAAAGATTTCAGGGATCCTCACAAGACTGCCTTCAATACATTCATAAAGAATTCAGGATTACCATAGGATTTTCCACATATTCATTTTCACAGATCAAAAAGAGTGGAAGAGGAGAGAAGGAAGAGGAAAAAAAAGATGAGGGAAATGGGAGGAAGAAAAAAAAGAAACAAACAAAAAGTAGGAGGAAAGGAAAGAAAAAGGAGAAAAGGGAGAGGAAAGCAGAGGAAAATGGAGTGTTATGTTTACTTCTGTCACAGAATTATCTAAACCAATCTGTGTTCATGACAGGGGAACAGCAGGCTCACAGGATGGTGAGTGTGGATGTTTTATGGGCTGGTTTGGCCCAGTTCTGTGACTAATGGGGCAGGGGACCCATGGACCCATGCCGCAGGAAAGGGGGAAGGGGAAAAGAAAGAGATCGGAGATGGTTATAACAACAGAACAGCAGCAATGATCTGAGGAGGAAAGTTAATTTACTAATTATGATATTAGACTGCAAGATAACACAATATAATTCCATTGGAACTGAAGCTAATAAATCAATTAAAATGAGAGAGAGAGTGTCTGAAACCAAGTGCCTTACTCTGAATCGAAAGCGAAACAGCTGGGGAGCACAAACACTCACTGCCAGGCAGCCGTCCCACAACTTGTCAGCTTTATCTTTCACTCTGAATGCAAAGTCCTTTGGGGTATGTAGTTCTTCTCTTCTTAGAGCCAGGTATTAGCAAAATTGTCAGTCCATGGAACTGGAGTATTAACTCTTTACATCCCCATGCTTTACATGATGTTATGATGTGGAACACTGATAACAAATATCATAAAATAATGACAATTTCTCAATTAAATGCAGTACACAAATGCATCAAAAATGCTCCAACAGGAATAGTTGCTTCTGATCAACAGGAGATACAAAAGTTACTGCTTCTGAAAATAAGAACTCCGTTTTGAAACTTCATTACTAGAAATACTGTATGGGAGGAAATAGTTCATTTTAATTGTGGATGACCCCAATCACTTCATTACATTAGCTGAAAAAGCAGGTGGTAATACCCCTCAAGAGATAATTGTGCTCTTGTTGAAAAAGAGTTAAAATAGCAGAAAAGAGATTAACATTAAGAAATTGTATGTACCAAAACTGAACTTCTGGTGGTATACGATTACTATTCTTTGCTAGACTTAGGAAATTTTCATTGTCAAATGTTTTTAATGCCAACCATTATCACTTCCAGAACTGATAATTAGTTAGTTAACACTAAAGAGGAACATAAACTGAACATATAATGTGTTCTTTTCTAAGCAAAATAAGAGTAATTCTTCTCCATTACTTCAACATCTTAATGTCAATGAGAGAATAGGCTCTGAAAGACAAGAAAACAGTGTTAACAGAAGACACTCATCAGAAGTAATATTTTCATTTTAAATTCTAACTTCCAGGAAAGGTTGAATTTTTTTCTGAGACTTTCAGTTCTACCCACACTCTCCACCTGAACTCTGTTCTGAACAGGTTCAACAGATCACTTTTTTAATAAGAAAAAAATCCCTGGAGATTACCTCAAGACCAACTTTTAAAAATTTAAACATCAAGAGTTTAGTCTTATTGTGTTTTGCCATAACAAGTTTTTCACTGGATCGCACTGTTTTTATACATATTGCATCTGCCCACTAAATGCAGCTTAGTTCTCACAGAATCACAGAATCACAGAATTACCCGGGTTGGAAGGGACCTCAAGGATCATGTAGTTCCAACCCCCCTGCCTAGCAGGGCCACCAAACATACACATTTACTAGATCAGGTTGCCCAGGGCCCTGTCCAACCTGGTCTTGAACACCTCCAAGGACGGGGCATCCACAACCTCACTGGGCAGCCTGTTCCAGGACCTAACCACCCTTCTAGTAAAGAACTTTCCCCTAACATCCAACCTAAATCTTCCCTCCTTCAACTTAAAACCATTTCCCCTAGTCCTGCTATTATCAGCCCTTTCGAAGAGTTTACTCCCCTCCTGGGAGTAAGTTCCCTTCAGGTACTGAAAGGCTGCAATGAGGTCACCTCGCAACCTTCTCTTCTCCAGGCTGAACAAACCCAACTCCCTCAGCCTGTCCTCATAGGGGAGGTGCTCCAGCCCCCTGATCATCTTTGTGGCCCTCCTCTGGACCCTTTCCAAAATCTCCATATCTTTTTTGTACTGAGGGCTCCATACCTGGACACAGTACTCCAGATGGGGCCTCACAAGAGCAGAGTAGAGAGGGACGATCACCTCCCTATCCCTGCTGACCACCCCTCTCCTGATGGAGCCCAGGATCCCATTTGCTTTCCGGGCTGCCAGAGCGCACTGCTGGCTCATGTTAAGTTTCTCATCTGTCAGGACCCCTAGGTCTTTTTCAGCCGAGCTGCTCTCAAGGACAACTCCTCCCAGCCTGTACAGGTGCCTGGGGTTCTTCCGGCCCAAGTGCAAAACCTTGCACTTTGCCGTGTTGAACCTCATTAGGTTCACCCGAGCCCAGCTTTCCAGCCTGTCAAGGTCCCTCTGAATGGCATCTGTTCCCTCCACCGTATCGACTGGACCACTCAGCTTGGTGTCATCAGCAAACTTGCTGAGGGTGCACTCCATTCCCTCATCGATGTCATTAATAAAGATGTTAAAGAGCACCGGTCCCAAGACAGACCCTTGAGGGACGCCGCTCGTTACCGGCCTCCACCTGGACATAGAGCCATTGACCACCACCCTCTGTCTGCGGCCTTTCAACCAATTGCTTATCCATCTAGTTGTCCACCCATCAAATCCACCTCCCTCCAATTTGGAGATGAGGATGTGATGGGGGACCATGTCAAAGGCCTTGCTCAGGTCCAGGTAAATGACATTGGTCGCCTTCCCTTCATCCACCAACGCCGTCACTCCATCATAGAAGGCCACAAGATTAGTTAAGCATGACCTTCCCCTGGTGAAGCCATGCTGGCTGTCTCGGATCACATGCTCGTTCTTTATGCGATCAAGCATGTTGTCCAGGAGGATCTGTTCCATAATCTTCCCAGGCACAGAGGTGAGACTCACCGGCCTGTAGTTACCCGGGTCGTCCCTGCTCCCCTTCTTGTAAATGGGAGTGACGTGACCCTTCCTCCAATCATCCGGGACCTCACCTGACAGCCACGACTTCTCAAATATAATGGAGAGCGGCTCAGCAACCACCTCAGCCAGTTCCTTAAGGACCCTGGGATGCACGCCATCTGGCCCCATAGACTTATACTCATTCAGTCTAAGGAGGCACTCTCGGACTTGCTCTACCCTTACAGTGGGGAGGGATTTACCTCCTTGGTCCCCACATGGAGGTATGGGGGTGCAAGACTTAGGGATGTGAAAAATTCAGCACCTCAGCTGAATGAGTTCTTCACCTCGGTCTTCACTGGTGGCCAGGATTCTAGTCTTGTTCTCCATGCTCTAAACTGTCTACTTAGCCTGTTTCTGGAGTAATGATTTGCTAGACCTGTGGTGAAGAAGGCACTAAATTTAAATCACAGTATCACAGTCTCGTGCATGCTGGAAGAGACCTTAGAGATCATCAAGTCCAACCCCTGGGATTCGAGCCTCCTGTGTAGCAGAGCGGCACTTCTACCACTTGCGCCACAGGGGGGATTTGAACCCCCCTGTGATGATTACATCATCTTGTGAATAAAGGCTTCAAGACTTTTCTTATGCATCAACTGCTAAAATCTTTTATTTTCCTGTTTTGGGAACAAAATGGCCTTTTTGTTGTTGTTGTTGTTGCTGTTTTAGAGTGATAAACAAACTGACTTAGAGATACGTGTCCATAATATATTTGAGAGTAGAAGGTGGATAGGGAAATAGGAATGCAGCTAAATAAGATGGCACTGAATGGGATTGCCTTCTCAGACTTCTTGTGGTGCCTCACTTTGCCAAGGACTTAGCACTGTGAATTTTTCTCAGAATACTTCAGCAAAATATTCTTAGCATCAAATATGTCCCTAAGTATGCCTGCTGAATGGACAGGTTTAATATTGCACTAACCTCTGAACCAGTGGAATCAGCAGGAGCTAACTCATATTGTTGCACATAGCTTCAGCATAGAAAAGCACCAGACTAAGTTTATGACACCTGCCCTAATATTCAGGAATACACACTGCAGAACATGTTACCTTGAAAGCTCCTGCTTTACACTACAAGCAAGAGGTTACATTACTTGTAAGGAAAACTAGTTGAAAGAAAACAAAATAAAGACTTTCAATTGTGCAAACCAAGTTTTCTCCTTGTCTAGATCTTTAAAGTATTATGCCACAAGGACACTTATATTGCATTGTAAATAATTTCATAGTCATGTTAACTACCCCCGTGTACTCCAATATCACTAGGCATTAAAATCGAGCTAACTGCTACAATATTCATTCATTCAAAAAAAACTGTAAGCACCAAAACAGATGCCCATAATGCTGACAAAATAATGACAATATACAATAAATACAAACTTCAAAACAAAAAGAAAACAAACAAACAAAGAAAAACTTGTTTTCTGTGTGAATGGCTATATAAGGCTACTCTGTTAGTTCACAGAATCACAGTTGCATACAACTTGGTATTTAATTGTACCAAAGGATAACATTTTTCCTTCCAAAAAATCAAGAACTTTGCTATCTATTGATGATATTTTGTTTGTCACTGTGTAAAAGAATCCTGTTAATTAGAGCATATACATTCTCTTGCAAACGTAGAAATAGAAGATTAATTCATTATATTTAAGAGTTTTGGACAGAGCCATACTAGAAAGTGAGGCGCTTGTAATGAGGGAATTTAGGACTACTTGGAGAATGGACAGAACTGGAAAACTATTTCTCTTTCGTCCATTCACCTTTCTCTTATAACCAAAGAATTTATTAATTCTCTATTCTTAACCACGTGCTACACTGACTAATGTATTAAGTAGTCAAACTGAACACAGGAAGAATCCATGTCACAAAATAAATCACCTTTCCCAAGGAGGATATAATCAAGAAGCTCCAGCATGATAACAGGTAACAGCATCCTAGTGTAGGTTCACTCTTAGAAAGTGTGCCAGTTCTTCCACTGTCTTTACCTTTTGTTGAAAGCTGAATGATTTCTTCACAGAAAACATAAAGAGGAATCATATCTCTGATGGTTTTTGCACTCACCCTTCCTATTTATTTTTTTTTCTGTAAAATAAAAGACTTTTGAGATCACAGATCAATTGGACAGATTTTTTCTTAGCTGATGAGAAAATTCCAGACATGAAGCCACTGTTGGGAAATCTAAAGCATAGTGCCTTAGACTAAATGTGGCAAAATTGCTGAGTATTAGTCATATTACAAGATTCACATACTGTGAGTACCCAACATGTGGTGACAGACATTCTCTATTACTGTATCATGAATACAATTCTTCAAAATTATTTCCTTCTTCTGTACCTGGTAGTCTTGAGAAACAGCAAAGAAAAGAAGCAGTTTATAATCTTTTGTAGTTTACATTACCCTTTTTTATCATAAACTCGGTTTAAAGATCTACTTCCAAATGAGATTAAATATATCTCCATAGCAAGAACTGTTTAAATGTGATTGAATTTCTCAGTATTACATTTGCTTCCATAATGAGAAATGTATTTTAACTCCACTGATTTTGCAGCAGAGATGTCTGACTATGCTCACAGCACCTCCATGCTTCAATTCAGATGTGGAATTCCATTTAATTTGCACATATATTATCTTGCAATTTGTTTGAGAGATAAGCTGTGTTGCACTAAACCAGTAAAGCCTGTCTAGAGGCCTTAAGTCAAAATGGTTACAAGAGACCTCAGTGCTCCACAAAATCAGCAATGCCAAATTGTCTCTGTCAAAGCTAGTGAAGGAATACCTATATGAGTTCCAGCCACACCTTGGAACATGAGCAGCGATGGATTATTTTGGGAATAAATCAGGAGCATTTCCTTCTTCTGTCTTGTAAGAGTAACTTCAACACACTGTAGCTTCAGCTAGGGAGTATTTTGAAATAAGAACATAAAGTAACTTTTGAACATCAGCTCTCTGAAGGACGGACTGCATCACGTACTTCAGAGGCATTTTCTTTGAAGAAATATTCTATTTCAAGTTTAAGAAAGACCTAGCAAGACAATGACAGTATATCTCAAATAATGCAAAGCTGGGGACATACAGTATATAAAAATTTTCCTTTTCTCATTTTACACTTAAGAAACATGTTAGAGTTTAGAAGGTTTGTCTGTCCAATTTACATTTTTTTAAAAATGCAAGATTACAGAGAGGGCAGGCCTCTTGGGAAATCTCCTACTCTGGTGCATTAGTGGTGAATATAGTTAACCCTAGTTATTAACTTTAGTTAGCAACCAGTTGGAAAAAAGGTGACATACTCCGCTTTAAGTAGAACCGAGGAACTAATAGGACCAAAATATCACTTTTCTTGAAGAAAAATCATAGGTTATATTTGCAGTATCCTTTTGAATCACCAATCAAACTCATCTTAATGAAAAGGTGAGTTTTAGACCCTGATTGATTTCTGGGTGCTATGCTAAACAGAGAGTACAGAAGCACAGTCCACCCACAATGCACTTAAAGTAATTCAGAGCTGACAGGCAGTAAAAGAAATATTATTCCTCTTCTCATTTAGAAGAACGAGAATAGCTGTATGCAATTGTATTTCTGAATTTGATAAGTGAAAAATGACTCATTTTATTAGACAAAAACCATTTAAAATGTTTTAAAAAAGGCCTGCTACTGTAATTTACATATTTTAAAATGAAATTGGTTCATCACAGAATGTTTAAATATAGTATTATGAGATATGTGAATGCCTGTTATAAAAAAAAATAATGGTTTATATCATATTAATTTTCAGCATTGTATTATTTAATGGTCATAAAAAGCACACAATAAAAATATTATGTAGCTCTTCAGACATTATTTGATGTGTTGAACTATCAAAGTAGGCAGGACTGGAAGCTAAATCAAGTTGCTCTCAGAGACAAAAGATATAAAATGCTTGCCTGAGATGCAACAATAAGGTAAAAAGGAATGGCCTACAACAAAGATTCTGTTTTAAATTGGATACCTCTTCTCTGCACAAACCAATGAAAGCATTGGTAAATGGCAAGCAAATTGGTAAATTGGCAGCAAAACTGCAGCTATAAATCAGATTACCAAGTGTATAAACAAATGATTTTGTACTTCTGTTGCATTGCTAGTCCTGCAACTCAAATCAGGTATGTTGAGAATTCATTTACAAGTACATTTGTTATTAACTCTCTCTCTTACACACAAACTCAATTAACATTCATTGGTATAGACTGTCCTCCTTCCATCCTTTTCATGTGTGCTATTAAAGTAGAGGAAGTAGTGTGAAGGTAAGATACAGTAAAGCACCCAAGAAAATTATTCATTCAGGTTGCTTGGGTAGATGTAGAATAAAACATCAGGACACCATTAGAAACTAGAAATGAGATTACAACTTTGCTGTACATAGCCAAAATATATGTTGCCAGTTGCTTAATTTGAGAAGAAAACTGGAAAAACCGCTAAGACTGTAGGAGTCAGAAAAGATGATTTAGTACTTAAGTCACTTGGTTAAGTACTTAAGTTGGAATTCAGGACACAAAATCCAACAAAGTTCACTACTGACGTTTTGTGAAATTTTAAAACCATCTAATTGAATCTCTCCATAAATCTCTTTTCAGACTATAAACTCTCTGGAGAAAGGAGCTGGTTTTTAATGCATTATAACATAGCACCTAGCTCACAGAACCTTGCAACGGCCACTTTCACCTGGAAAATGAGTAATGAGGTTGGAAGACCTTTGTACTACCCCCATCACTCATGCCAGAGAGGAGCCCTCAGTGAACATCAGCAGAGCAAATTGATTAACCTCCTAAACCCTTCTTCCCTTCAGATGTCTACAAGTAAATTCAACAGCAGCTAGAACTGGTGCACTTAGAAACTATTACTAGACCAACTGGCATCATTTCATGCATTGCTTTACTCTCCCCATTTTGCCTGCGCTCTGTGGAGTGGATATAATCCCACAGCTGTGCTTTTACATTATCTACAACAGAGAGAATCCTGATCCATACTTTAGGTTTTTGGTGCTCCTACATTCATAAAAACACCCTAGTTACTGTGAGTACACTGCCCTGGCAGCCTACAGGGAGCATCTACTGCTCACAGTCTGCATGGAACCTCTGGAACAAGCAATGGCCTGATAGTAATTACAGTGCATCACCTTTTCTTGCTGAAACTCCTGAAAAGGAGAAGTTTCAGTGGCTGATCCTCATAGCTGACAAAAATTGCATAGCTCAGGATAGTGACTATGTTGAAAAAACACTGTTTTGTAGTTGAAAATTTGTTGTATCAAATAACATTATTTCACTCTTTGTATCTGTTGAAATTTCCATAGAAAGGAATAGGAGGCATTGCTTTTCGGGTGATTGGTACATAATTAAAAAAAATAATAATCCAGTGATTAAAGTATAGCTATCTCCACTTCTTGCCAGGTGGTAGAATAAAGAGGGGGAAGTGATATCAGAAGTGTTCTAGCAGTTTTGTGTTTCTTTTAAGTTTACGTTTCTTTTTAAGCAAAAGTAATAAAAAAGCAAAACAAAACAAAAAACAACAACAACAAAAAACCCACACATTTCATTCCTATTTAATGTAGCTGAAAAGAAGTTAAAATCAGTGCAAAGTCAGGAATAGAGAAAGCAATTACATCCAGAAATGAAGAGCTGAACGTGGAAGAAAAACTTATGAAAAGATCTAGAAATAAATTGATTCATATTTCAAAGAAATCTCACTTCCCATTTTCATATTTTGAAATATTACCAAGTAATGAATCATTTTCATGTAATATTAATATCTCACATGGCTTTTTTTACTTGTTAGGTGATGCAGCATTACAAACTTTTAATTGTGGAAAAAGGAAATTAGTGTTAATAACTAACCTAGTAATATGAAATCATTTAATAAAGAAGGAACTTGACAGAACTGTTAATAAGGTTTTCTGGATTTTGAGGGGAAAAGTTGTATGTATTATATCAGACAAATGGTAAAGTAACCATAATAGTTAAAAGGGAAGAGAAGAACTTTCACACCCTGAAAACCAGTCCAGCGTTTCCTGATAGAATCTTGCTAATATCAGTAGATCTGGATACCTACCTGGCCTATACAAGAAGTTGGAGAAAGAAAGTGAATCAGAGCGAGATCCAATTTTCATACATGACCAGTATATAGTTTCACATGAGATCACTTACAACCACTTTGTGGCATACAAAATGTAAAAATTACTAAGCTGACAAATAGGATGAGGTCAGTGTCTGTATTTAGCACATGCACAATAGTCAGCACATTAAGGCTTCTGTACAGAATAAATATCTCCTCCTGATCTTTGCAAGAAGCAAAGCTGATTCAAAAACACATCCAACTCTGAGAGCAAATATTTAATGGTTTAGGTCTGAGCTTTCTCTGCCTGTCCAACTTCTATTTTAAAGGCTGGAAATGTAGAGAGCTTGGGATGGGCACCAATTATTTAAGTATTGTAGCAAGTAATTTTGATTTCTAATTCAGTTCATTAGATGGTAACAAGTTGAACCAACATGTAAGAATTGCATGTGATCAGCAGGTATTACAGAAGCCAAGTGTAAAACATTCCAGTTCTAAGGAAGAGATCATTACCTTGAGCAGTGGAGTAGTCCTTCACTTCCTATGATAGCCCAGAAGACCGCCTTGTAATTTGGAAGATGTTTTTCAACCTCTAAGTTCCATGGAAACTTCTTTGTGAAATGATATCTAATTTTGGATTAAACACCTTTATTAAATCAAGTCCCGTTAAGCACAGTTTGTTCACTATTGACCCAATTATCTAACTTCTGTGTGTACTTACCTGCCCACATGCACTTCTGCAAATGCTATAATTACCTCAATGAATCACAAACAGAATTATCATCTTACCTTGCAAATGCAGGAAAGCGGTGGCTTGAGCATGACTTGATTTTATAAAAGCTACCTTATTTCCTGGAATGACGACAGAGCTAGTAAAAAGAGTTGTTTAAATATAGCTCTAAATGAGCCACTCTGTTCAGTAGATAGATGGAAAACAAAAATCAGAAATACACACTGAGAGAAAATAAGAAAGACCTGAAGAAAAAAACATTAAAAATAAAATAAAATAAAATACTAGTCTGATGTAACATCTGGAAGGAAAAAAAAAAAAAAAAAAAAGAGAGAGAGAGAGAGAAAGAAAAAAAGAAAACCAACCCCACAGCCCACCAATACCTCGAAATTAAAAACACTCTTGGGAAAAACTTTAAAGTGGGAAGACAGAAAACATACTATATAAAGTAATGCTCAAAAAGCAGGAAGCATGCAACTGTGATTGCTCTCCTGCAGTTCTTATGCTTAATGTATTAAAAGCCACTCATTTCCATGCAGATTGTATACATATGAATCAGCTGAAGAGCCCAACTCAGCAGATTACCTCCAGACTTTTCCTTGTAAACAAATACCTCTTCATAAAGATACTTCCTGGGATCAGAGGATTAAAAACATTTTTTTTTCCTAAGAGATATGAAATACTATGGATAAGTCCAGCCATATTCTCCCTTCAGACAGCTATTAAACTCACTGAAAACTAAAAGTGAGAAGGAAGTGGCAAAGCCATGGAAAGAGCTAGACAGGAGTGGCCTTGAGTTCTGCATAGTAGGACTCAACAGTTAACATCAGCTTTGTGGGTTTTTTTGCTAAAAAGATAACCTGTCCTCTTTCTAGTAATTAGGTCTGTCTTCCTCCTTCTTGTGTTTCTCATGCCCTGAACTAATCTAGGAATGATTACAAGTATTTTAAATAAAGAGGCAATAATCTTCACCCATAGTGAAACAGTTTTGACTTGGCACAAGAGTTATATCTTCCAAGCAAACCTGTGGACTACATACTGATGTACAGTGCAAAACAGCCACACCTAAAGAATTTGGATATGAACAGAACAACTAGACTCTTAGCATCAATTAATCTATCAATTAAAACAAAAACAAACAAACAAAAAAAAAAACAACAGACAAGTTTGTTTTTTTTATAACTCCCTAAATTTCCAGTCCCTAAAATTTCCATTGCAGGCCTACAGCAGCTGGAATTCAGTAGTAGTACTGAAAATCCACTGATGTGGAGGTGTGTAGAAGCCATTCTGTGATCATGCAAAACTCAAAGATTCATAGGGACCTCTGGAGATAATCTAGTTCAAAATCCCGCTAAAGCAGGTTCCCTGAAGTAGGATGAACAGGAAAGCTTCCATGTAGTATTTGAATATCTCCAGAGAAAACAGCTTTACTGCCTCTCTAGGTAGCCTGTTCCAGGGCTCTGTCACTCATTCATTATTTTCCTTATGTTTGGATGGAACTTCTTTCATGTTCCAATTTGCGCCTATTGTCTCTTATTATGTCACTTGGCACCACTGAAAAGAGACTCGCCCCATCTACTTGACTCCTGCTCTTTAGATATTTATAAGCATTTCTAAGATCCCACCTCAGTTTTCTCCAGGCTGAACAGCCTTTCCTCATACAGGAGAGGCTCAAGGCCTCTAATCGTTTTTGTGACTATTCTCTGGACAGTCTCTAGAAGTTCCTTGTCTTTCTTGATCTGAGGAGGCCAGAACTGGACACATTGCTCCAGATGAAGCCTCACCAGAGCAGAATAGAGGGGAAGGATCACCTCACTCATTGTGTTGGCTACACACTTCTTAATGGATACTATTGGCCTTCTTGTCTACAAGGGCACACTACTGGCTCCTGGTCAAATCTGGAAGAGAAGGATTTGTGTAACCTTGTAGTGCTCCATCTAAAGCCACTGACAGCTGTAATCTCATACCTCTTTCTTTGACCACCTTCCCCACATCTCCGCTGCTTACACATCTTCTGCAATAATTGATGGTGTGAGAAGACTATACCTTTTTTCATTATAAAGTTCAGAACCCTATTTAAGACTATTCATACAGCAGTGTTAACTTAGTACTGGTCTTTGCCTAACACCAACTGAGGTATAAATATGTTTTGTTTTGCCGACTCTGCAGTGGTTGGAATTATTTCAAGCTGAAACGCAATCAGTAAGGACCCTGAAGTCTCAAACAGCTGCAGCTGTTTGTTGAGGAAATGCAAGCAAAACCATAAATGATTTTCCAGGCTATGCCTATCCTAGTAATTTAAAACTGCTAGGATCATGCCAGCCTTGAAGACAACTGACAAGGATCAGTCTTTGTTGATGCTGATAGTCTTTTAGCCTCTGGACCCAAACTCCGTACATTCCTAAAACCACTGGGAATGGGCCCTGAAAAAGTTTCAATTCCATTCACACACAGGTAGTGTTTCAAGAGTGATGCGCTCCAGTACCCAGCAACCTCCCTAGAGAATTCTTAAATCAAAAGAACAGATTCAGTACCATTCCTGTATTGTAAATATTCAGTTTGCAGATGCATGGTTTGGTGTCCTGACTGTGCTAGGCGTGAGTTGCCATTTTATTTTCTTCATACAGTTAAAGCATCAAGGTGAAAGATTACTGCCGGTAGTGTATCCTGACATCCTGTGGATAGGATTTTTTATTTTATTTTTTTTAATGTATTGTTAGATACTGTCCTTTCAGATATTTTCATTCTTAAGCTTGTAAATACATAGTTTAAAGCCATAAAATAAGACAAAAGTTTTATTCAACTTACTAAAAAATAAGCGAACTAAAATCTAAGACAAACTTCAGTCTGTCAGATATTTTTTACCTACTCTTTTACTCCTAGTTTGAGTTTATTTGTACTTGCAAAAATACTTGGATCAAGTGACGTTACATCAAAGAAAACAAGAGAGAAGCCAAAAACTGGTCAAAGGACTAGTACTGTTTTCCATTCAGTGGAGCTATAGCAGAAGATATCCACCTGGTATCACAGAGCTCTCCTTGGAACCTAATTAAAGAACGGCAGAAAATGACACAAACTATAAATCAAGTGGGACGTACTCATGAGTTTTCTGACTATAGTTCAAAAAGAAAAAACATTCACAGACTGTACTTTAGCGGTCAGCCAAAGTGAATCTGATGCTTAGTACACCTATACTTTTTCCATGGCCCAGCTTGTGAGCAGCTACTGAATAACACCTGTATTTATGCCAACAGTTTCCAAGTGACAGCAAGGTTTGGCAGTCAGGCAGCTGAAACAGATGCTCTAATGCAATTTCTGGACAGAGAAGATAAAAATATGACAATTCAGAATCCCAACAGTGGAGAAATCATGCTCAGAAGTGACTTATCTGATTTTCAGAGTACACAGAGCAGGAAGATTCCAGGTTTGGAAGACAGGCATCCCTGCATTTACCGAGGTGCAAACAGATCAGGCATAGCCACATGCTGTATCTGCTGATTTTTTTCTAATTCCACACTGTGCAGGTTTCCTAGCTACACTCCCTTCATTAGTGAATGTAATGCCTGTTAGATCACACTTAGATCACACCAAAGCCTCAATATGTTTCACCACCACAGAAAAACATTAGAATATTCTATCATACCTGTGCTCTTCTAGGGAAGACAAATCTCGATTAATGTTTTATATATATATATATATATAATATATATATATTTATATATTTATTTTATTTTTTTTTAGCTGCTCTGCATTGCAACAAAGTGCCTTGTTGCACTCTGTACAGTACATACTCCTGTTTGTGTTAAGCAAGACATTTAACAAAGTACAGATCAACTACGGAAACACAATAAACTATTAGAGTGTTTCTTCATTTTAGGCTTGCACGTACACATATTTCAAAGCAAGAATTCTGTTTGTTTTTGAAACACAGAGCAATATTCAGCCAAATATGAAACCATCCTATAAAATTTGCATCTTAGTGAAATCTTGTCCCACTGAAGTCACAGACAACGTTCTTGCCCTTCCCAAAGCTACCAGGTTTTTGCTTAAACTGCAACAAATTAAATACAACTCTCCATTATGCAGCATAAGCGAGACACAGGATGAAGCACATAGGTTTGCTTTAGGGATAGGTTTGGGGGTTTCGTTAACTCAGGATCATAACAATGATTCTGTCTACGGTAGAGTTCACGCATCACTGCATCTGCACAGCTGCAAGGGTAATGAACCACAGCAAAGGAACAAGCCTCTGGGAAAAGAGGAAGATTTTACAGATGAAAACCAGCTCATCACAACACTACACCTTGGCAATCTTTCCTCCCATTTACCTTAGAGGTACCTTGTTAAAAACACATACACAGAAGATTTATCTTTTTGCAATGAACTAAAATAAAATGTCATTTATTTTCTAGAAAGACATCAATATACATTTACACTTGCTAAATGTTAAACGAGTTCCCATCAGAACCGGCAGAAAGTATTTTAATAATGCTAATGAGTTTTCTATCAAAACCAGTTGAGGTTCCTGTCATTATTATATGTTATCACCATCTATCTGTAGAAGTACATTCATGCATTTACAATACAAGTAAAATTACTTGTTAAACTTGCTTATCTTCAAAATCCCTTAAAAAATGTTAGGAATTATGATTTCATTTATTTGCTTTGTATTTTCTCTGTTCCTCATTTTTAATAATTATTCACTAACTTTAAGCTATATTATTAACATTATACAGAAATGCTAACACATTTGTGTATTACCATGTTTACCAATGGCTCTGCTTGAAAAAAAAAAAAAAAAAAAAAGTGTTGATTTTACCCTGTAACATTTCTATCCTGTCTCTCAGGAATAGATAGCAATTTCATTCATTGCTACATGCCCCTGAAAAACCAGCTTGATAACAACCGTACTTCTGTTAGAGAAAGAATGGAGGAATTAGCAATTCACCTGCATGGCTTCATTGCAATTGTTGCCCCTCTGGGGACACTTACATCCACACCCTTAGCATAGCTAGACAGAAAAGCAAGCATCCAGCAGAACAAACTTTTTGGTATCAAAAGCAGAGCTAGTGTTGTAGCTGAAATCTTTTCAGCACTGTGACAGGCTCTGGTTTCTTGTGGCGTTTTGGGTTTTTTTTGTGTGTGTGTGTGTATTTGTTGTTTTTGTGTTGTTTTAATATTAGCTTATCTCCAGAGAAGAAAAACTGCAGGATGGCAAAAAAATGCTGTCAAATATCAGGCATCAAATAAGAACTTGTTAAACCATTTCTGAGATACCTCATGGGCTACCCAAGATGGAGCAGGACACTCCCAAGGGATTGCAGCCATGGGAAACCCATTGCCAGAAATAAGTGCAGACTACCAGCAGAGAACAGCACCCAGACTCCCACACTGCCACCTGCCTCCCCCCCCCCAGCTTAGAGATTTGATTGTATACTTGTTTTTTTCTTAAAGCTTGAATCAGTGATGAAAATTATCCCAATTATTACTGATCAAAACAAACTTAAGCCAATTTTTCTTCCAACAGAAGGCAGTGTAGATATCTCTCTCTATATATAGCATATATATGTGTGTGTGTGTGTGCATTTCCTGTCCATTTTTTATTGCCACCATTATCAATTACAAGGCACCTGACATCTGCTTATGTTTCATTTAAATAAAAAGGAACCAAAAGTACCAAATTAAGGATAACTGTAAGAGGGCTCTTAAACTGTGATTTCTATCATCTGAATACATAGAAAAGTCATGCCAAGAATCTGGAAACCTATAGAAACAAACTGCCATTTTTAATATGGTGCTTTGATGATGGATACAGAACTAAAATACTATATACAGGATTTATTACTTTGTACAAAAAGTGGGGGAAAAGCAATAAATCTTATTTCACACATTTTTGGGGGATAGGAACTGTTCCACAAAATCCTCAAGTGTCTGATACTGCATTTCGCTACTTATTTTTAAAATTATAACATGAGTTTATGTGCGAATGCTCATTTGTTTCAAATATATTAGAATGCCAACGTACAAAGATATTAACATGCAGACACCTAGACATTTATGTGAGAGGAAAAACCATCATCACACCTCCCAGAAACTGCATTAACACTTGACATTCTTGGCTTAGATTTTTGTCATGTATTTTTGTTTAGAAATATGATATAGTAACTATAATATAGAAACAACAAAAGCATCTGAAACTTGAAAGCAGAATCGCATTTATGGTAAGAATCAAAACCTAAGCACTGTATTTAACTTTTAAATAAAACGTTGGGTTCAGAGGTCTAAATGCATACATGTTAGCACAATACTGGAAATGGCATGTAGCTACTGCATGGCTTTGTGGGCCTACATGTAAACTGCAGGGAGGGATTCACCTCACCCTGCCTTGTAAAATTTAATGACTTGATCAGAACAAGAAACGTGGCTGTGTACTAAGTATTCAGGAACCTGTTCTAAGCCATAATGAGCATGATCAAATTCTGTTTGCAACTATCAGGGATTAAGACTGAATTTGGACTGCATTCATTCTCTAGGGATCAGTATGGGTTTTACTTTTGTATTAGAAAAAGTTCCTTCCTCTCCCATGGTGGTACCTAAGACATATTCACAAAAGAAACACACTGAGACATCACATAGGGATAATGAAAGCTCTGTCACAAATGTGAAACAGAAATATTTCTGACATGTTTCCTACAGTCTAATGACAAATAAGATTTTGGTTGGGTCCTTTAAAAAAATTTAATTCACTCCATCCTCCCCATCTCAGCACCATACTGAGCCCTATAGAAAGTATTTAAGGTTACAGAATATCAACTCATCATCAAATCAAAATTCACATTCTAGGTAAAATTTAGAAGTTACAATAACAGGCCTGTGGAGATGAAGCAAATATAATGAAAACATAGAACTGTAAAAACTAGAGTCTTTTTATCTTGGATGCAGAAATCCTACCTTTGTCACAGGCAGGGGGGTGAAAGGAGGTAAAGTACTTTACATTAGCTAAATTTAGTGCTAGATTCAGAAGTCATGAAGATAATACTGCTGTAACTGAAAAGATGAAAGTTTCATATTCACACTCCACAACACTACTGTTCAACATTACACCTTATTTAACTTCAAATATATTTTTATCCTTATCACACCTTAGTATATCCTTCCTGTAGTCGTTTTCCTTTTAATAAAATAATAATAATAATAATAATAATAATAATAATAATAATAATAAAGAAACCTTTCACCATCACTGCTTCCAAAAAATTATCAGTGACTTTAAAAAAACATGCTTTGAAAATTGAATTTGCATGATAACAGCTGGCTGAGTGTTTAAAAGGAATACTTTGGCAACTTCAACTATAAAAATAACTCTGTCATTTTTCAAACCTACAGTATGAAAATCAAAAGATAAGACTATAAAGAAAATGCAGAAGATACTTAATATTTTAAGAACTGTTTGTTAACATGGCTTAGGAAAAATTTGCATTAGGATAAAACTGCAGCATGGCTGGAAATAAGCACCAAAACCAAGCACAAGCAATAACAAACTCTGGCTTGGGAGAAGTTTCAGTTAGAGTGATGCTGTGGTCACTTTTGGAAAGCCACCACAATAGTTAAAGTCAGAGAAGAAGAGAGAGCTTGAGGTGCAGCTGTGTTGGAATAGGATACAGAAACCAAGTGGGGACAGCTGCAAAGGGATAAGTACTAGGAAAAATTATTGCATTACAACAGTGCCTTGTGCTCATTCAAGTTCAGAAGGAAAGTTGGTATTATGGTTGGGGAAAAAGACAAGACCTCTGAACTGCACTGGGTCTGAAAAGAGGCAGCAAATCCAAGTGTGGGCAACAAAGGCACCTAACCTAGGAAAAACTGCATAACACAGCAATTAGACAAATTTAGAGATTCACCCAGAAAAATTTAGGTAAGAGAGATAGGGTTAGGGTTGAGATTAAGGTATCTGAGAACTCCAGGTGCAGCAGGCCTAAAAAAGGGCTGCCTAAGACAAATGAGAGCTACAGAGACACCTGGCCAAAGAAAATTTTTTTGTCAAGGCAATACCTTAGGTTCATTTAGGGGTTCAGAGAAAGAGTAACTGGAACTCCAGTTGCAATGTGCTGGAAGGGGGCTGCCAAAGTCCACTGTAAAAAGTTCTGGCTTGGAAGAAATTTTTAATCAGAACAAAGCTTGAAGGAATTAATCTATTTAAAATAACCTGTTTTGCATCATGGCCATGACTCCAGGGCTCTGCAGGCTTTTAGCATTAGTTTTAGAATATGTGTTAAAACAAAGGAAAGCTGTCATTACTCTGGGACTGTGAGGAACTTATTTCTTTACTCACTGAAGCATGAGCTGAGGGCAATCCTGAATTTAAGTTAAGGATGTCCCTTACTGTGTTTCATCAGTTGGAGTTCAGCTTTTCCAGTTGTATTATCAAGATAGCCCAGTCATCTTTGACTTGGTGAACTTGACTTCTTCCTCCATTCTTTCAAATCAATGTTCAGCTCCTAACAAAAACAAAAAATCCAATAGCCACTTGACTTCACATTCATCCATTTTGCATTTCTAGCTGTTAAATTCATTGCCTGCAGTTAATTTATTTATTTTAAACAAATTGTGTCCTATGAAAGAAACTGAACAGGGATTAGAAAGCCCTATTTTTGCTTTGTGGTTACATTCTTGTTTTACTTACAGTGGCATCAATATGGTATGCTAGGTGATATAGAGTTTATACAGTGAGTTATGGTTAAAAACTATCCATGTCTCCTGAATCACAGCAAATAACAAGGTGTTTCCAACACTTCTTAAATCAACTTTTCTCTTCCCCAAGAGACATCTTAATCTTTATCATTATCACACCACATATTAATTGGTTCATTATCATTAAGAGGCAGTACCACTGAAAGACCTCCAGGCGTTACTAATGTAAGAGCATTTGTGCTTACTACTGCCTGCCTCTTTAAGATGCTACAATTTCCCTTTTGCCTGTTCAGAGGTTCATCTCACTCTGAGCTCAACGCTACAAAAGCAAGTTCCTCATGGTAACCATGGGAACTGAACTGAGAATGTGATCTGCAAAATGAATGCTTGACCAATGTTTTTAATGTTTAGTGATGTTTTAAGGATCCACACTAATATAAAGGTTTTTACAGAATAGAGCTTTTCTTATCTTAAAAAGAAAGATCAGTTGTTGGAACTATTAATTCTGCATTTCAAGCAGGGATTCATAGTTCTGCTTAAAAAACTACCCTTTTCAGTAAATAAATGCAGTAATTAAAAAAAAAACAAAAAACAAAAAAAAAACCCACATCAACATAAAACCACATATCAAACAAATACACTTTTATTCATCCTATGATTTTAAGCAATGCACCCATAAATCTGAAAGTTCTCATTCTGTGTAACACACAGGCTGTTAATCTTGTTCCAGCCAGTCAAACTACCTATGCTTCTCCCTCTTTGCATGTTAACCTGCATTGACTGAGCTAAATACTTCCTTGCTGAGCCTTTTCATACATTCAAGCTTGTTAGACAGATTTCCCAGACAGTAGTACAGAAAATCTTCATGTTAGTAATTATTTTATGTCACAGTGAGACGATGGTTATAACAAATTGACCTTTGATCAATACAAAGGCCACTGAGACGACACCACTGAACTGGATTTTTAAGAAAAACATTATCCCATTTGAGATCTCTTCCATATTGTTTTATTTGAATCAAACATTTAAATGACAATTTTTTTCCATGCTAATTAGTAAATACATCTAGAACTTGAAAAAGAGTTTGCTTTTTTCTTTTAAAACCATTTTTGTTCAGTTTCTTTAAGACAGATTCAAGACTGCTGACTAGGCTGCATTTTAACAGCTTGACTCTCCCAACATTCTCAAGAAACAGCATTCACAGATTTCCAATCTAAGGGGTTATTATTATATTTCTTTTGCCTAAGGCTCAAGTAATAGTTATCCATCATTCTCTGAATAAGCACTACATAGATGTTTTCACTACCATATACGTAGAATGTATAAAGTCCAAAGCAAATTTTGACTTTATCTATCTGATTCTTTTCTGTTCTCCAGTGGATGTTTAACGTAGAAAAAACTTAGTATGCTCCAGGCAGTTTGAAGCAAGAGCTAAAAGGGTTAGTTTTCAGGAAGTAATGCCAACTGAGACTGTAATGAACACCCAGGTCAAAGATGTTTGACTTCTTCATTAAGTATGTTCCTCTCCCCACACAGATCCATATATTGCTGCACTAATGCTGTTACCAAGCTTTTATCATGACCAGACCTCCTTTGTTTTTGCATTTTCAATTTGTTCATGAATGATCAGATTGCTTCTTCAGTCCTAGAGTTCTCCAAGCATGTTCACTACAGATCCCATACTCAGCATTTGGATATCCAAAGACAGGCTCTCAGAAACCTGGGGTCCAAAATAGCTTGAAAGAAGTATATACTCCTATGAATTACATAACAAGCCTCAATCGTAAATACAGTCTCTTAGAGTTTTTTCCTATACCACCTGTATGGGAACTGCCATGGCCTAAATAAGTGATCAAGCACTTGGTGAAGTGAGTTAGGCAGCCTTAGGTGCACAGGTAGAAGCAATTCACATGTGAACCAGAAGGGTTCCCTAGCCTCATTTAAGGGCTGGCAACTGGAAGGGAAACATCCCTTCTAGGAGATTACCTTCTTCATAGTATTTAGCAAGCTCTGATCCTCAGAAAGGGGTAAGTTATTACTTCTTTATTACAGGATTGTGACTGCTGCCTTTCTTGAGTGATCCAAAACTGGTTTAAAGCAACTACCTCTGCTGCATCCTACTCCTACATTACCGGTGGAAAAAAAAAAGTAGCTATTTGACTACTGCAGATCTGAAGTGCTTCAACATGCTTTCCCCTCTCCCCCCACCATGTCACAGAACTATTTATACTCCACATATTTCTTCTACTCACAACAATTCACCTCCAAGCAAAACTTAAGATGACCCATGAGAATGGTTTACAACCAAACACAAGGTCAGCAACAATAGCTCTTGATTGCAAAGAAGCACTTTCAGGGAATAATATTTTCCCATTTGTCTCTTGTTTATTACCATCATTAAAGTCATTTTCTTTTGTGAGATATTCTCCAAAGGAACACTTTTCCTCCATGCAGTATTGCAAATTCAACATCTGCTGCTCTCATTGTAACTCTGCATTCTCTTCTGTGTGTTAGGTGCCATCACTTGTTATCATCTGCCATTTCAAGCAACTTCCCAGTGAAAACTATAGGTTTTATATAGGTGTTTTAGATCTAGTAGCTTAGCACATATGTCACCAGAATATTCTAAAATGATGTAGCTGAAAGCTTTTTGTAAGTTCATTTAGTAATCATGCTTTCAATTGCCTTCATACCTACTATGTAAGTAGTAGATTTTGAAAGATTTCTACTACTACTACTTTTGACAAACTAATCAAGCACTCAAACTCCAAAGTCTATTTGCCGTATCTCCTACTTAAAATATCCCCGCAGAGCAGAGATCTGTTGAAATCTGGTATATATGAGAACATTACTAACATTCCAGGTAATTTGATCCTAATTATTAAATACCATATTTAATATATGGTATTTAATTTTATGGTATTTATAATAAATATTAAATACCATAAATACCATATGTTTTTTCTTAAGGATATGCAGCACTGACAACACAGAGCACTGAAGCTGAGTTACTAAATTTAATACACAATTGAGTATCTAATCCAGTGTCAAAACATACCAGCTTCCCCCACAGAAAGTAAAAAGAATGTTACAAGAATTTCTTGTTTCTGCAAGGCTGATAGAAGTAATATTGCATGTGGCTTTGTTTTTATTTTACTTTTTAATATAGGTACCATAGTTGGAAGGGACATAGAAGTTTTTGAGCATGTGACATATTGAAGAAACACAAGCAGCAAAGTCTAAAATTGAATATGAGTTGAACATTATACCTCCTGTTTTCACCTGAGTCACAGTTAAGCCATCTTAGAGAAAAGCAAATTGGTTGCAATGATTAAGAACACTAGCACACTATGGTTGGTTAAAGTCTAAAAGATATGGTCCATGGGACACACAAAAGACAGTAGGAAAAGAATTATACAGTGTTACATTAGTCAGTGTTCAGCAGAATCAGGAAATTCAGGTCCTATTCTTGTTTTTGGACGGCATTCAACATTTGAGGGTCAAGCACAGCAGTCCACAGATCTGTTATGCGAAAGAGTCTCTCTCTGGTAACTGCTCTTGATCTTGTCTGTACATGAGGATTTATCCAGATGCTAAATCATTCAGAACCTCTTTCTTTTTATTTTTTTTTAAACTAATTAAAAATACCAAAATTCCAAAAACAGCAAATATTTAGATTCAGTGACTGGTTGAGAGTCTTCTGAGAATATGCTTTTGAGTGTAGATTGAGTAGTTATAATGTTAATTACTTCTCTATAGTGTTACAAAATATATTTTCAAAAAATCATGATTTTCTGCCTGATTCTCTGGCAAACAGCTTCAGTATTCCTGAAGAGTAAATAACACTAAAAAAATTAAGAAACATGCCATAATGTGGAGATGCTCTAAATATTCTTTTAAGTAACAAAACCTTACCCAGATAATAAAGCCAACAATAATTACAGAAATGACGATAGAGCTAAATTTTCATGGGCTATGTGTACTGCTGTGTTACAGGTCCACAACAGAGAAATTTGAAGTATACGGGATGTGTTCTTTGCTATTTACTAACAATAAAATTAGACAGAAAACTATGAAAATCAACAGGAACTATCCCATCACTTCCAACAAGACAAATAAACTCTTTCCTCTATCCCAAAAACAAATGAGAGGAAAGAAGAATTTTGACTCTGTGGATAGCTTCAGAAAATAAAAGAGCTGTGGGAGATGGATAAGCCTTGACTACAGAAAAGGTAGTGGAGATAAGATAGAAAGAAAAGAAAAAAAAAAAAAAAGAAAAAAGTGGAATAGATAAAAAACTTTCCCAACTCAATGCTCCATTCACCTTCCTCTCAGAGGGATTTGTACCTCAATTAGATTAAAACCTTGGCAGCTAGCCTTCTATCAAACATTCTAGAAGTTAAACTTGATAAAGGTTCACAGTATCAGACTCATCTCTAAAATGAACAAATCTTGCCCAATCTGTGTGTTTTAGCTGAGGTACTGAATAATGTTTTTAATTCCTCTATCCCTCTTGCTCTGACCAGCAAATTATATAACACAAAAAATTTATCCTTACATCATTATAATCCTGCAATTTGTCAGGAGATGTGGTAAGTAAAACAGTATAGAAAATTAACAGAGCTATTAATTATAAACTGAAATATCATTGGTCACATATGACTAGATTTGTTCACTGCTTTGAGTTTTTCCACAGTTTATAAAACAGAAAGTTTTATAAAGAAAGTTTTTCATTTACAAAAAAAAAAAAAAAAAAAAAAAGCTCAAAGATATTTGTATGATAATTAAACTGCAGTCTTTTAGCAGATATCATGCTAGTTTGATAAACCCTAAAGACAACAGAATAAATGACTGTATATAAACAGTTCTCATACTGCTAAGAGTCTGCAGAAAAATGTGCACACACCAAATGATTCAGCACATTTGTTGCCAGCTTTTCAACTGGCTTTACATAATTTATTGATATTTAAATACAGTAAATCTGTGATGCCTAAACACCTGTTTGAATATTTTCTTTCTCACAAAGTAAGCAAAAACCCCGAAAAAGAGAAGCTTTGATTGTCTTTGTTCTTACCATATTTAGAAATTAGACAATGAAAAGGCTTGGAATGCATCCACTTTGTCTTGAGTAGAAATAATTCCTGCATCATGTAACTACAAAAACTCTGACTGCAGCATTTTCTTTAACATAAATAATGAAGTTGGAGTAGGAGAAGGCCTTGCACACAAAAAAAGCTGAAGATTATCATAACCAAGATGTTTATGGTTTCAGATTTTTCTCTCACATCCCAAATCAGGTTTTTTTTTCCTTACATTTGAGTCAGTCAAGCAATGCTGATCTGCTATCAAATGGCGTCAAACACACTTGCTTCTTCTGAAAAAATGCTATTTGCATAAGTCCATTTATGTATTTGAGCTTCTCTCCCCAAGGAACACTTCAGCTCCATGCTGTGATCGCTCTTTAAGAGGAAATCTGAACACTAAGAAAACCTGGGGCAGGAAAACACATTCTAACATCCTTACAAAAAACATTCTAACATCCAGTTTAAAACTCTAGATAGCTCACAGCTCTAATTCTGACGTACTTGAACTAGGTAAGTGCCTCCATGTTTGCTCCTATTTTAGGAAGAGAAGCAATGTCTCTGCACATCTCAGAAAAACACTTTGATGACTTCAGAAAGTTTCTCTGTATAAACTGTCCCCAGCTTGACAGACCATGTTTCAGGCTACAGCTCCACAGAGTATTCCCTATTTGAATGTACTAGGATCCTTGCCTGCATGTTTTGTAGTTTACCACTGTACTGTCCTCCTCAGGGCAACAGGCTCAAAGCGTTGACCATGCTAATACAGCTGTAGCTTCTACAAAAGTAGATAGGGACTGCACAGATGCAGGGAGTACAGTACGCCCAGGCTGCAGTCTGGATCTAGTGTTATTGAGACAATTCAACTCTCTGTAACGGCATTTAAATTATGAGTATTAATTTTACATAATTAACTTCAATATTTCTTTTCCCTGAGCTTTTCAGGGCAGCACACACATATCTGTTCCCTCTTAGTTTCTGGGCTCTTTAGGATATGGATTGGCTTCATAGTGCTTTTTGTATAAATCTTAGAGTGAGTTTAATATTTTTCTGTATGGTGCCACTGTTTCACAAGACTTACCATGGAAATCTTGATCTAGAAAAGCCCTTAAGCATGACATTTGCTTCAGTTTCTTGAGCTGGCCATTTTATCCTAACAAAACCAGGCACATGCTTGAAATTAAAGATGTGTTTTGCTGTTTATCAGTGAGAACATTTAGCAACTATGCTAAGGGGAGCACAACTCTGTAAAACTGGTTACCCTGGTTTGAGTACAATAGTCATGTCCTCATATTTAATCCTAGGAGAATGATTCTACTTGCTATATGAATGTTTCCCCATTTCAGGATAAGTCTTATTCATTCTCAAATGCACTTTGAAAAATCAAGCCACAGATTTCTTTAGGTAGCTCTTCATAATCAATTTTTTTTAAAAAGAAACATATAGGAGGACCAAATGAATGCATTCCAATGTTCTGTTTTATCCTGAAATCCTCTAGCCTCCCATCTCTACCTCTCACTTTCAGCAACAATTTTGTTTCACATCTCATTACACTAATAAAAGGGAATATTCAATTAACCAGAAAGTGCTGGAACAATTTAACTTGCAAAAAAAAATCACCTCAGCCCCAAGAAAATCGGTAGAACAATGAAAACACTTAAAAATTCTGCTGTACAAGAGGCTTAACAAACAACAGATACAAAACTAGACTTTGACATCAGAAGTGTAATGCTTGTAGTAGAAAAACAAACACTTAACTATTAAACAGCATTTCTCTGTTTGTTATACTATTAGCCTTATTCTTCTTGAGAAAAAAAGCTACCTATATGGAAGGTATTAAGCAAGGAACATTTTTAGCCAACCAGTCCTTTTCAGTAAAGACTGCTATTTATTAGAAAGGCCTCTTTGTGAAATTCTGGACTTTGGATAGATGCACTGTGCCTGAAGTTCAAGCAAAATATCAAAAAGATTATATATATAATTTGATACTACCATTTAGAATGGAATGCATGGAAATGCAATAAGGAAACAAGAAAGAGATAATGACTTCCCAAGGAAATGTTATCTCGTCTAATTGTGAAAAGCACCAAATAAAACACAATTTCATAGAGGTAACAATTTTCAACAGGTAACTGGCTTGATAACCATTGTATCTTCAGATAAATAGATAATTTTGAAATATCCACAAAGAAACTGACATTTCTTTTTCACCATAACTACACGTGATGGATTCTGGCTAATAAGGGGACGATTACTTTAATAATTTTATTACAGAGAAAAAGCTGCAGTTCTAATCTGAACAGTGCCAACTCCACAAGACATTTGTAATGCTTACATGCCTTCTAGGAATAGCCAACTCAGATTCCAAGCCACTATCTTAATACAGCAATAAATAGTATAAGTGATAGCTTAAGATTCATTCTGCATAACTATACCAGTGGGTCACAGGCTTGTTTTTTAAACATTCACCTCTCCCAATTAACAGACCTTATTCACTCTGTAGTGATTGTGCTCACAAAGACAACAACACACACACTGAGTGAGTATAATGGGTAGGGTCACATAGGTCACTATAAACAGATTGGCTGAACTTCAGCTACAGAATGCACTGTCCAGTAATTTCATATTTCCTTCCTTATCCCACTAATAGGATACTTCTGTGGAAGATATTTGTATATATTTTGCATATTCACTCGGTGCAAATAGATTCAAATGGAGAAGATTATGTCATGGTGTCGAGCTGGAAGAAATTAGTATCACTTTAAAAGGTAATCTGGTTATACTCATTTGCAGATGTTTTCACACTTACTGTCTGTATAGAAAACAAAGGAAAGCAGAAAGCAGAGCAGGAATGCAATACAAAGCCCCAGGAGTTACATCCAGACACCAATAGTTCTAGGATCAAGAGGACAACAGCAGTAGTATCTACCTTGCTCTGCAAGAGCAAGAACAAGAACAAGAGAAGGCAGAACTCAGGGAGGAGAAGAAGATCAAGTACAGTAGCCAAGCCCCAGTGGAAATAAAATTGAGAGGCTAAATACAAATAGTTTCACGCCTTACACTTAGCTGCACTCTAGAAAATTCACAAACTTACCTCAACTGCAGTGGATGCTATCTCACTGGGATGGATTTAAAATTGCTTGAGGTGTTTTATGATTATTGTTTTCTCTTCTCCCTTGCCTGAAAATTTCACTACTTCGTGAAACAGTATACATTCAGAGAAATTACAAGGAATCTATTTTGTTTGCTTTTTGTATGATTTTGTGTTTTCTGTCTAAAATACATAAAGCCCTATGAAAAAATAAAAAATAAGATATTATCATTTTGTCTCCCTGACATGCAGCTTTTAAAGTGATTACAGACACAAAAAACAGCGATGGAAAAAATGTAGAAAATGGTATACTTTGATGCAAAGATAGAACATACTTTTAGGTCATTGTGCTTTAAAAGTATCACTCTAATTACCTGGGTTTTTGGAATCGTGACATTTCTAGACATATAAAGCACTCTTATCCAGCCATCAGCTACAAAGGAGGAAAACAAATTGCAAGAATTATTGAGCTTTTGGAGTTTGGAATGACTGAGACCAAGTTAAAAGAAACACATGCCTGTGATTACACAGAAACCCCTACTCTAGAAGTGCAATTAGAAGCATAGAAATCATGAATAGTATAACAAAACTTAAGGATACAAAATTGATAGTAATTTAAATTTATGGAACAGTTAAATCACACAGCTGAAATGCATGCTTACATCACCTGAATTTCTAGCCCAGTAAGTGGTTACTCTGTGTGGTTAAGCAAGAATATTCTAATAAAAACTATTCTAATTATGATGCAGGCCTTCAAATAACATACTGAAAAATCAGATGGTATGTTCCTATACTCTACTGGCTTGGGGGGAAAAGGTGGGTTGTGTTGTCATCTTCTAAAATTGTATATAATAACCTCAGTTTGCAAATTGAAATTATACAATTGCTAAGAAAGTAAGAACTTCAGTATAAAATCAGCAAGACAGTAATTTGAAGTAAATGGCTTTTAAAAGTTACTAGTGAAAATATGTAGGTATATATATATATCTCAAGGTGAACAATCAACAAAATTTTGCTTAATTCTGAGCCAGTTAATACCAAGGGTGTCTGTTATCACATTTAACCCATAAACAGAGCACACAGAAACCCAGAATAGCACTGCACTAGTTGGTATATTCCAGTTTCACAACAGTGGCTCATATCTTGAAAGCAGCACAGCCCCACTAGGGCTATAAAATTTGCAAAAAGTTCTAATAAACCAGTATGGATGCAAGTCAGCCTGGACTATATCAGTCCCCATGCTCCACTTGGATCTGTCTGAAATGCTATTTAGAAATCTACAGCACTGTTACCAAACTATCATCACACCAAGGGCAACATGGAGTTCACAAAGTCACCACTTAATCAATTTGCATGTATTACCATCAGCCTTTTAAACAGCCAGCCTGCTGGAGATCAAATAAACTTTTCCTATGTCCCATGTGCCCTATCAATTAAGTAAATAAGTGCTATGAGAGTATCTCCAACTTTATTTTTTTCCTTTTCAGTAAATTCAGTAGTATGTTAGAAGAGCAATGAAAACAGAAGGAGGGAAAGCAATACGGAAGCCCCGAATTGAGCTTGCTACATTGTGGGAGGACCTCTGGTTTTTCATCTCCACTCAAATTAACTGATGTTGGTTTAAGCTCCCCACTTCCATTTCTCTTAGTCTGCCTTAAGCCTCCTGTCATGCAAATTCTAAGCATACAACCATATTTATTCTTTTTTTTTTCCCAACAGCCAATTGATTTAAGTTACATCCTAGAAATACTGTGTCTTCCTGAGAAAGAAGATGCATTACAGCTGAAATCCTATTTTAAATTGCTAGCCCTTTTTGGGTGCAATTTACAAGCCAGGTATGGCAACATAGAGATGACAGCTGCATCATTAATGGCACCAAACTTTTTTGCTTCAAGACCAATCAAAAGTACCAGTCAAATCTGTACTTGGAAAAAGTATAAAATAAACTTCCTGGTAAGGCGGTTATGTCCCATGTTATATTTCATTGAAGTTTCATGCTTCCTTTCATCATATACAGGAAAAAAAAAATAAAAATAAATAATATAAAATAATAAAATAAAATAAAATAAAATAAAATAAAATAAAATAAAATAAAATAAAATAAAATAAAATAAAATAAAATAAAATAAAATAAAATAAAATAATAAATGAGGACAGAACAGCAAATCTATTGTAAAAACTTCAGTACTTAGTTTACATAAGTATTTTGTACATACATGAACCAGCACAACAAGCTCATCAGCTTTTCAGTACACGGTCATGTGTTTTCTGATGTGATCAGAGGAGCCTTTAAGCCCGATTCACTTAGTGAGCCAACACCATTTAAACTTGTTGAGTTCAGGCTTCATAACTTGGCTAGTGTAAGATTTTTCATACATTTGTCTTAGAAAACTTGCTCTCCTAGCAGATCCATAATGCTCCTTTTTAATATAATTATATTCATACAGGATAAATTTTATAACTCTGCTAATAAGTCAGTTTGGATAAAATTCTGTTCAACCTCCAGTTTTCCAGCATTTTTCCCATTGTAAACTGTTAGAAAATTCCAGAAAGAAAGGACTGAACAACTCTTGGTAAAATTTGTTCCTATTTGGATTTGATCCAAGACATCCTACACAGTTCTATTAAAGCACAGCAAACCAGGCTAGGCATTAATGCATAACTGAAAAAGGCTTTATGCTGTCAAAATGAATCAGATTCAGACTGGCTCCATTCCAGAATTATGCTTTTAAAAGCTTATTTGATAACAAATTACACAGAAGATAAACAAGCAATTAACCAATCTCCCAAGAAGCTATCAAAATACTCTGTGCTGAAGTATTAAACATATTGGGCTTTTGCCTTTATCTATGATTTGGTTCTGCAGTGTCTACATTATGTGACTTTCAGCCACATCAGGGTCAAAGTTAATTGGCATAAGTGCATTCCACCATTTCTTGATTATAAAATCCACATTTGAAGTACAAGCAATATGCTGAAAGTAAGATGGAATTAAAAAATAGAGGAATAAAAATTTACAGACTCCAGATGTATGTTATGATTTTCTGAGTACTGAAAGTAAGCAAAAAAATACAGTATTCATATCTGGTGCATATACAAACTATGTGGATTTACAGTAGGATAATGAGAATGACTTCCAGTGACGCCACCTGTACGTGCACCCTTCATGCTGATGCCAGTTCTCACTATTTCAAAGTTTACACGAGGACAAATCCTAATCACTTTACTCACATAGTTCATTACGATAAAATAAGAGATGATGCAATTCTGAGTTCAGTCACACTTCTGCACATTGTATTGAGTTATATCCAGTAAGTTTTCATTAGATCAGACAGATGGCTTGGAGCCTAGTATCTTGCTTCTGCTGAAGTTCAGGAATGAAATAGAGTTTGAGTCACTTCTAACTATGCCTAGGAAGTGGGATATAAATCCAAGGTCACTCAGAAAACCTGAAGCAATTATTCAAAATCCTTAACTTTTTGTGCTTCTAAGGTTAGTAAAAATTCAATTAGGAAAATTAATTACAGACAAAATCAGAATAAGTGCCATAATTCTGAATTTATGCTTCTCTAAGCCTACATAAGAAAGATATCGTGACTTTGGGCTCAGCTATTTCAAGCTAAGATTATCGGGTAACTGCCTAGTCAGAAAACATATCTGTCAGATAATGCCTGGGAGGTGATGCATTATGCATTTCTGACTTTTCCTTATAAATGATCAGCTAGCAGATTCTATATCCCATCATGGTATTTTTGTACATCTGCCTCCTTCTACTGGACATCTAATTTCCTGTTTTTCACAGCCATATTATAATCTTGTTCAAATATCCCTCATGTAACATTTCCAGATGTGAGCTTGTTTTCTCTTGTATTAAGCTTGTATAGTAGTGAGTTACCTGAATTATTCTGATATATCTTTGTTTACCTCTTTAATCAAGATGTTTTTCCACAAATGAGTGCTATAGCTCTCAACTGTCAGTTTATTATCAAATTCATACAGCTCTACTTATTTCTTTTTAAACAATGACTTTATACCTCCTTTGTTACACAAACGTAGAATTACTTCTGTTCTCCTGTGCAAGCTCTGCACATAATTATTAGCTGTAGTTACTGAGACCACAAGCATAGCTGCCAAACCATGGCCATTACTATCAGTAAAAACTGTGCCCTTTTCATGGGCAGAACCCTAAGCAAGATGGATCCCATCAGCTAGGTGTTGCTGCCTGAGAACAACCAAGACTTACTTTCACTGGTTCTATTCATTCTTCTTTTCCAAGGGATGCTCTTATGAGCATATATTCTCCATACAACCATAGAATGGCTTGCATTAAAAGGGACCTAGAAGAGCTCATAGGTCCACCAACCCTTCTGCTGTGGGCAGGGCAACCACCCACAACCTCATGCTGCCCAGGGCCCCATCCTACCTGGCCTGGAGTACCTCCAGGAACAGGGCACCCACAGCTTCTCTGGGCAGCCTGTGCCAGCACCCCATGTTTTTCTGAGTAAAAAACCTCCTCCAAACACTGAATGTCCCCTCTTTTAGTTTAAAGCCATTCTCCCTTTTGCCATCAGTATTGGACTGTGTAAGAAGTCATTTTATTAAGCTCATTTTAAGTACTGGAAATCCACAGTGATCCTTCTCTTCTCAGCTCCCTCAACTTGTCATCATAGAAGAGGTGCTCTCATCCTAGTGGCCCTCCTCTGAATACACTCCAAGAGCTCCAGATCTTTCTTGGGAACAGAGGCCTGGATGCAGTAATCTGGATGGAGCCTGACAGAAACAAATTCTTCCCACTTTTCAAATGGTTACAGGATTTTTGTTTGTTTGTTTGTTTTTAATGTCAAGTTAGAGACTAACACCAGGGTGAAGGGAACCAAACTGTCTCAAACAATCAAGGAAATTAATTTAGCTTTGTTTCAATTTAATGTTGCATATACTTAATTGGGGCAAGGAAGAACTTACTACAAGGCTACAGTAATAGACAAAATGAAGCACCAAAAGGGAAAATGGTACTTACAATCAAGGTTTCACTTTAAATAGTTCAGTTTTTCACTCTCACACTGAAGAAGATTTGATTGAAAGTTTCTAAACAGCTCCAACGCACAGAGAAAGTGATCATATTCAGAGAACCGAAGGAAAAAGGATAACATAAAATGTAAATATGTATGCTATCCATAGCAAAGAAATTTCCACAAAACTTTGGTTCTGGAAATAAGTAGCAGTTCTGAATCAGTCCTCCAGGTTTTATGTATTCATCCGTGTCACAGTATTCCTACCAGTTTCTCTCAAGCTAAGTCTATCCACCAGTTGCCCAGCTACTATCTGGGTTTTAGAGTCAAAGTGTCCTTTACAGACTTCCAGCAAAACACTCACCCAACACTCAAGAAAAAAAAAATTTGGAAAAGACCAGTGGAGCCTGTTCCCACACCAATCCATCCTCTGATTTTCACACACAAGTATTTCCTTCCAATTCATGTATGATGTAAGAGATAAAGACCAGAATCAGCAGTGGAGAAATTTGCTTTTCACACGTCTCCCATCCAAAGACAGCAACAACTGTCACGCTGCACCTAAACAGCTGCCACTCCACCAATAACTGATGTATTTGTCCCTCTAGCTAAACTTGATACTGGACAAATATTGCTGGAAGTCAATCAAGTTCAGCAGGCTTTGAAACAATCAAAATGACTGTTCATTATATACAGACATACAATCAAGACAACGTATCCATACACCTGTCTGAGACCAGCACAAAAGACAGCTTCATCCACAGAAATGATGAACTCAAGTCCGAAAAATAATTATTAGGAAAGCGGAGTCGCCACTGTTTCTTTTGGGCTTTGCTCATTGTTTCTTTGTTTCATGTGGCTTCCCCTAAGATAGCTGTCACATCTCTTTCCTTATCTGACAGTGACTATGGAAGACATCTTTGTCAAGTCTCTGAACAGAGGCAGTCTCATCTTATAGCCTAAATCTTTCAGTTCAGACAAAGGCAACATATTGTGGGGACAGGCAAACCCCATTTAACAACACCCTGTAACTTCTAACCTATAAACTTCCCTGCGTCCTGAGAAGAGTCTAATCCCACATACTTTCAGACATATACATCAAGTCCAGGCTGGGTCCAGGCTAGGTCCAGACTCATGTCTAGGCATGTTGTGGCATTTAACCAGAAGCTACTGATCTTTGTCAGAGGTCCAGAAATTCTCTTCAGAAAGCTGACACAGGCTGTCATAAAAAAAAAGTGCTGGGAAAGGGGTGATCAAGCAGGGACAATAGTACACTTTAGCCCTAAGCATTATAAAAAACACCATCTTCCATGCGCAAATATTCATCTCAACCAAGGAGCCAAGAACAAGTGCTGATCAGGGTGACCTATTTGAATTGTCAAGTTTGACAGCAAATATAGACTCCTGAGAAGCATGCTGAAGGCTGCCAGCTGATACCTGTGGGCTGTCACAGTGACAACTCTCTGCTAAGCAGAGCTACTATAAAATAACATAAAACCTGCGGCACAGTAAACAACTTGTAGATGGTACACAACTCAGAAGCAGGACAAGTGCTGAAGGGCTTTGTAAATGCTGTGCAAGAGGCTGCAATACAGATCTCTAATGGGATTCTGCAGGGCTCAGTTTTAGGAACAGTTCTCTTTAATGGTTTAGTCAAAGACTTGGATGTAGGACTTGAAAATATACTAAGTTACTCAGCAGACAGCACTAAATCCCTTAAGGGTAGAGAGGTCTTTCAGAGAGATTTTGATAAATTGGAGAAGTGGGCAATCACCAAACACGTTAAATATAACAAGAATAAGAGTCAGATTCTGCATCTGTAACAGGGCAATGCTGAATATCTTGAGGGGACGAGAAGCTGGAGAGCAGCCTCAAAGAAGGGATCTGGGGGTTCTAATTGACAGAAAGCTTAATACGAGTCAGTAGTGTGCCCTAGCAGCCAAAAGGTCAAACTATACCCTAGAGTGCACCTGGCCAAGCACTACTAGCCAGGCAAGGAAAGTAATTGTCCTACTCTGCTCTGTGATGCTGCACCCACACTTCAAGCACTGTGTGCAGGTTTGAAGGCCACAGTATAAGGAAGGACATAAAACTATCAGAGCACATCCAAAGAAAGATTTCACCATCCAGAGAGCAAATTATATGAGGAGCAGCTGAGGTCCCTTGGTTGGTTCATCCCAAAGCAGAGGAGCTGCAGCTCCTTGTGAGAGAAGCAGAGGAGCATCACTGAGCTCAGCTCTCTGTGACAGCAACAGAACCCAGGGGAATGGCATGGAGCTGTGTCAGCGGAGGGTCAAGCTGGGGTGAGGAAAACGTTCTGCATCAGAGTGTTGTCAGGCCCCAGAACAGGCTAGGGCAGTGCTCACAGCCCCAAGATGCTGGAGTTCAAAGAGAGACTGGATAGTGTTCTCAGATACAGGGTTTAAATGCTGGTGTTCCTGTGTGGAGCCAAGAGTTGGACTTAGTTATCCTTGTGGCACCCTTACAACTGGGGATATTCTACAGTCCTAGACAGTAGAACTCACCAAATCTGAAGCAGTTGGAAGAGAGAGTCATTTGCATATTATCCATTTCTGTTCCTATTTTTTATGCTGATCCATTCTTTCTTGTACATAAAATTCTTAGGAAGGAAATAGCACCACAAATATATCACAGTTATTAGTTATTCAGCTTATATACTACAGAAGCTTATATACTATATATATTTAGCTTACATACTGGAATGACTGTTAACTCAGGTGGGATGTTTTCACCTCTGTTCATCATCAGGCTTCACGCAGGCCTATATTCATCTACATCTACTACTGTGAGCATACTACAACCATAATAGTCTTTTATTTATGAAGAACAAGTCAAGGGTATCACACAAAGTGAAAAGGAAGGCACTGTACGTACGCATTCATCTAAATTCAAATGAACTGCAGCATGATTGGTTCAGTAGTTCTGGAGTAAGGTCTTTTCTGCATGCATTTTCCATATCATTCTCTGACATGTACACAGCCATAACAGTCCAGATGCAGCAGATGTGGGGGAATGTCTTTGAGAAGTTGAAGGGCTACAACACAGCAACACTGTGGCAATCATTCATAAACTTGTCAAAAGTAACAGCGGGAGCACAAGGGCACTCTTTAGATGTACCCTTGCCGTGACCACTTAGAGATGACACATAAAAAGTGCTCTTGTTCTTTCCCTATTAAGCATTACTGAGTTTTCCTTTTTAAAAAAAAAAAAAAGTCACATCACGCCTGCATATCCAAATTCAGTGGGATAACACAGGCAAGAAAAAAAGAAGAAACAGTAAAATTTTGAAACTTTATAAATGCACAAATGTTTTCTATATGCTAATGTCAGCCTTAGAAGCAGTACAGGAGCCATTTTTACATGGTAATGAATTCCTACTCTGATTCATAGCACAGAACTCTCTCCTTCAAAATCAGGCAAGGCATCTTCATCTCATTAACCTTTTCCTCAAGAAAGAGCCCACTGTGGTCTACAAGTGAGTAACTAAAAAAATTCCAAATCTGATATTACATTTCATCATCTGCTCTATAACCAGCACAAAACTTCTGTGTCCAATGCAAATTTGTTCATCTCATGTTATTAAGGAAAACGGTACAGAACACATTGCCATGTTTCAATACATAAACACAGCCACAAGAAGTAGTGG
Organism: Coturnix japonica; assembly: GCF_054131305.1. Taxonomy (NCBI): domain Eukaryota; kingdom Metazoa; phylum Chordata; class Aves; order Galliformes; family Phasianidae; genus Coturnix; species Coturnix japonica. Next base: position 52,136,157 of record NC_140664.1, read on the forward strand.
TGCACTGGCTTCTCACTGTCAGGACAGAAAACAGACAAAGGCATACTGTCTGCAAGAAAGCATGGTTAACCAGGATCATCAATTCGTCAGCTATAAATAGGACTTGTATTTTCACATTGCAGTGGTGTAAACAAGTGTTCTAACATCAGTCAAGCTTACTAACAGGAGGCCATACTTGTCATCACCAGGAACATAATGGAATAACACAGTATTTTCACAGAGCAGTTTCAAAGACAAAAAGCCCGCTTTTTCATTCTTGTTGCTGTATATCATTAGATTCTACGATACACTGGTCATATTTCCACAGCTCCCAAATTGGAGCAATAGAAATTTCTCAAAAATGTGTCAAAACATTCTCTTTTCTTAATGCTTTTTCTGCAAACAGTGCATCTGTTTGGCCATCTTTCAATTAGCCCTTCCATACCCACCTGTAAAAACAGATTTAAGATATGGATCTGATCCTGCAAGTCTTATTTATCCCGTATAATCTCTCAAACTACCCTCGACAAGAAACTAATGAACTTCTAATAGGAAGAATAAAAAGAGACAGAGAATGTTTACGTAATAAAAACATGTTAAAGATACAACTGCATCTATATTAATATTTGTATGATATTATGCACACTCTTATTACCAAAATTAAGATTTGAATCCTTGCAACTGACCTTGTTTCATTTTAGTAATCTGTATAGTTTACCTATTAATTATACTGATATTTAATCTCCTCTAAAGACAAAGTAATACACATATCCTGTTTCTGTGTTTAGTTTCACAGGAGATAAGCATTTAATGTGGCTGGCCATTTTCCAGTCAGCCATTATTGCCACTCCATGTGGTGAGAGTATAGCTAGCTTTAACTTACTATAGCACTTGTATCCATCTTACCTTTGTTGATCAAGGATGGGACTGAGTAATTGTACATCCCTTCCCTTAATCCCAGGAGTATCTCAGCCACTCTGGAAGAATGCAAAACAGTGAAAAACAGACAAGTTGCAGGAGCAGGTCTGGCGTCACTTCCTTTGATTTGGCTGGTGTCCTGTGTCCCAACCAATCCTAGGGCTGAAGCCAATTACAACTATCAGTGGGGACAAGGGTGGTCTGTTGCTTCCCTTTTCTTTGTTACTACAAACAGGGGTTACAAGAGGCTGGCCCTCTCTTCATTTTCTCCATTCTATGTTATGTGGAACATTCCTGCCAGCAGGCCTGCTACTGGACTGTTATGTCTCTCTTATTTCTCTTAAAATTTTTTTAATCAACAAAAGTTTTACTTTATTTTCCAATAAAATCTTACATATTAAGAAGACACAATTGTGGGAAGGCACACATATAGGATTTCATCTTTAGAATAGGTTGTGGTTGAACTTTAAGGTCTTTTCCAATCACGCAATTCTATGATGATTGTTTTTATAGAAATCTATTAAACTTTATCTTTCTTCCTCTCATTTATTGAATTTGAGAGTCATTTCACCTTAACCTAACCAGAGTAATTTGCGAATCTGGTCACACCTCCCTCCCTTCACAGGCAAGATGTGACAAATCTTACTAACGTACTTAGTACCTACTTATCTTAGACTTTGGTTTCCATAAAAGTCTGAAAAAAATATTTCAAAAGTTCTAGATACTACTTTTTTGAAAAGTAAGTTTATATACAGAAGACTTAGAGAAATAAGCCTGTACAAATCCACTGCAAAGGAAGCATTTCTTAGGAGAGAAATATCATCATGTTCTGGAACAGGAATCGAATTGTATGTGATTGGCAAAAGGACCTAATGAACAGCATTATTCTAACTTCACCTTTACTATCTTTTAACTGACAAGCAGATAAGCAGAGTTTTTAACCTGCTACTTGTTTACTGCAGCCAATACTTTCTCATTCCTGCTGCACTATTGTGCTCAGAAGTTGCACTTGGTTGCTATCAATTCTTTTAAAAAAATAAGAAACACTGAAATGTTTTTATACTTCCAAATTCCCCATACTTCCAAATAACATATTTCTAAAGTATATGGTTCACACACAGCAAAAATAAGTTATGCTGATATATTTCCTGAATTCCAGAACATTACCATGAGATTTAATGCAGTGTCAGTCTATTGTAAGAAAATGTAGGAAAAAAAAATCACGAAACCTTTCAAAATATTTTTCTCTTATGTTGTTTATTGCATGTTTAGTTTTCATATCGTATTACTTTTAAGAATTCCTAGGGATATGCAGAGAAAATGCTAAATGACAAACCAGTTTCTGTGGAAAGATTCTTTCATTGGTATGCAAAAGATAAGCCGCTACTGCTGATAAAAAGTAGCCCAGCCCATGATCCTCCTAACAAGCAAAACCCTTCCCTTTCCTTCCTCCTCTTAACCAGGAATTTAAAATACTTTGATCTTAAAGCTGGGAAGATGCTTGCTGTGTTCTGTTTCCAACTGTATTTGGTCCCCTAGATTCCCAGCAATGCTCACATTCTTATCTGTTGTCCCTTAGGTATCAACTGACTAGCTTCCACCTCTTCATCATCACAGCTCCCAGACTACAACACCCTATTATCTTGGAAGCTTCCAAGGATGGGAAGCCACATGATATTCCATCCCCACACTTTTAATTGTATCCTCTCTCCCACAGGCCTTGTGAGTCTGATGTGATATATATTATCTTGTCAGCTGATCAGAACGTTCCTGTGGTATTCACAGATCCTGCTGCACTCCACCTCACCTATTAATAGGGAAAAAAGAGTCTGAGTATTTGAAAATGCAGTATGGGAGACGCTACTGTTTAATAGGGATATATCCTCATTCTAGTGACACTGCCAGTGTCTAAGCTCCAAATGTAAGGACTGACATATGCCTACTGTTTTTGAGACTTACAGCTTTCCTTTCCTTCACACACACTTGCCTTTTGTAATAGGCTGAAACACTGGTCTTTGTAGTAGACTTCTGTGGATGTTAAGAGTCAATATCTATTGATTACACTGCAACCACAATATTTTTTGTGTTTGTGGGTCAATAAAAATTAGCTCCAAAACAATTAACACAAAAAAAAACGTAGATGATCCTTATAACAGTAAAAACACTGCTTGCTCAGTCCTATGCTTTAGATTGCAAGGCAGCATTTCTGCTATCATTTGGTAGGCATTTGAATAACGTCAGAATCAAGACCAAGTGAAATCACCCTGCTAGGAACATAGCTGAAGAAACACCACCTACTCAGCACCTTCCATCCTAAGAAATTCCAACTCGGTAATGCTACCAACAGAAACTAATTTATAATGCCAAGTTTTTGACATTTGCCGCTGTTGAATAATTCTCTTTGGATATAGAGAAGATCAAGCATTTAACAATATATGGAAAATTTTCTCTCAACTTAGGTAAAGAGTAATTTAGTAAAGAATAACTTAGTAAAACAGCAGCATCACTCCTTAAATGAAGATAAATGGACCAGCACCTTATTTTCAGCAGGTGTGCAATGGACTCTTAAATTTCCTGCTATATTACACATACTGGTTATTTTTGTTGTTGTTTTGAAACAGAGTTTTTTGAACTTCTTATCACCTCATCCCGTTACCACAAAAAATGACCAATTACTTCCAATATTGTTCAAAGACACCTGTTTCTGTTCATAATTCGGACTGTGAAATTCAAATCATCTAAGTCCTATGAAAAAAACATCTCACTCTAGAACTTTCTTCTCAAAATCATTAAAAATCTGCATTTGTCATGGAAGTAAAAACCCAGCTTACAGCATCTCTGGAAGAAAAATCATCTCATTATAGTTAGTTATCAAACTTGACTTCCTCCTATTTAAAATGACCTTTACATATCACTCATCCTTTAAAGAAAGGAAAAAAAGCAAAAGATCCACAGTTCCTATCTCACAACATCTCTTGAAATTACATTTTGATTTTAGCAGAAAGTATGGTTTTGAGCTTTAACAAAATTACTTCTGACTCCTGCATTACCAACATCATGAATATACAACTGTTATCTGCTAGCACCTACTCAACATGAAACCAGGTTTTAATGTATCACTTGTCACATTCCTGAAGAACTGACAGAAGATTATGCATTTTCCATAAAAACTTGCGTAACATGCAAATAACACACTATTTAAATAATAGTAATTAAAAACAACAACAAAAAACACAAACAATGCTCTCTATAACATATTTGATGCCTGTTTTTCTTAACATGCCAATAGAGCTGTTAGTGTATTCTGAGTGGCTTCTTCAAATGTAATCCCTGTTACATGCTTCTGCTCCATCCTGTTACAATCTCAGTGGTTTCCACACAAGCTGGCAGGAGGCGGAACTGCTTTGGAGACACCAAGGCACGTTCTCTCCATTCATTTCTAAGTTGTTTAACTGCACAATAAAATTCAAATCCCACTACAGACTACTCCAAAGCTTAATTTACACAACAGGGCTTCATGCATGTGTTCTGAAAAAAAAAAAAAAAAAAAAAAAAAAAAAAAAAAAAAAAAAAAAAAAAAAAAGAGAGAGAGAGAAATACAAAGGAATCTTATGAAGGAAGCTAATTATAAAAACACTTAAACCAAGGGTACCTGCAAAGAAGAACATAAATATAAATTACCTTTTCTCAAACTGAAAATAAAATTTAAAAAAAAAACTGATGTAGTCATGCAATAATTCTGTTTTACTGCTTGTCATCATGCAGTTGGATTCTGCAGAGATCCCTTTAAGGAACAGTAGTGTTGAGGTTTTTATTAAGTTATAAAAAATCTAAAATTCAAGCCCAAATACAAATACAAGAAACAGTGCAGATAAAATTCTGACTTCAATAATGGTCATGTTCATACTATTCTTTTAGGCATACTGGAGACAAGACTCTGGATAATATATATGTATTATTCTGAAATGATAACTGTTCCGTTCAAACACATCCATCTGAAAAAAATACCAGTGAAAACATGCCACAAAAGAGCTAAAGAGATAAGCAGAATTATGAGCTCTAATAAAAAGTCTACAAAGTAGGAAGGTTAACATGTTCCATGTTAACATGTCACTCTAAGTAAGCTCAGCATCTACAGCAGAATATCTGCTTGCGAGTCAGATAAACCACATAGGTGATGAGGTATATTCTCAAAATCTACTGCTTAGTGATTTTGAAATGTGACGGTAATGCTGCGTGCCAACTTTTCTCTGCATTTTCCTTTTTTATGTATTTATTTATTTATTTTATAAACTAATGGCATTATCAGGAAAAACTGCTTATAGTTATGCAACTTCAGAGGCAGTTTTCTGAACTTTCTTTTAAGTGATGGTTTATGATCTCAGCCAAATCAAAGGTTTATTATGGGAGAAGTCAGCCTCTGCTAAAAATGGTAACTGCTTGTATCTTAATGTAGACACTAACTTGAAAAGGAACAAAATTCACAGACAGATTTGCAATCTGAGTGCAAGTGCTGATTGATGCTGTCCATCTCACTGTTTTCAGCCTTATCAGAATTCAGTCTGTAAGTGTAGCACATCTGCATTACCGTATATTGACATCTGAGGTGGTTTTTGACAGTGATGGGAATAGAAGAGGACAGGGGAAGAAGGATTAATGACAGCAGGGAATCAGAGACTGTTAAAAAAAAAAAAAAAAAAATCAAATAAGGATTTTTTCATATAAATATATAAAATCACACTCGACCTCAGCCAAGTTTAAAAGAAAAATACACAGTTCAAGGTAATCATCTCTTAAAAATCAGAGTATTGCCCTATTAGTGACAGGTTATCTTTCTACACACAATGCATTAAATGTTTATGTAAAAGAACTGTAAGGAAGATTTTTACTTTTTTACTGTACAAATTAATTCTGAAAGGTTTTTAAAGGCTAAAAGTGATTTATTTATTTATTTATTTATTAGCACGCAGGCTAATGCTACACTGCTAAACACAACAAGCCAAGGACTCTGCTTGTCTTAGGAACCAAGCAGCACAGTATGGTTCAGTATACACCCACACTGCTGCACTGACCTCTCCTCAAAATATCCCTTTGTAGTCGCATCCCAGCTTCCGACTGAACATAGTCCTGCTGTGTTATCACAAGAACTGTGCTACACCAACAGCAGGGAAAAGGCTAATCAGCAAGAACCAAACTGATAGTGACAGAGCACTGTAAGTCTGCCCAGAGAGATTGTGAAGACTCCTTCTTGGGACATATTCCACATCCATCTGGACACCTATCAGTGTGACCTGCTACTGGGAGCCAGCTTTAGCAAGTGGATTGGTCTCTATGTGTGCTAGGGGTCCCTCCTTTCTCCAGCAATTCTGTGACTCTAAGTATTTCCATTTAAATCAGAAAAATAAATAAGTAAATAAAAATCAAACCAGTGGTGGACATTAACACCCATGAAGAGCAATCAATTTAAAATACTAAGCAGAACTGATAGCAGTAATTTTAGCATGTCTGAACAAGGTCAATACATTACAAACTTTACAATTCTTTAGGTAACAGATGAGATGTTGAAGTAGCTTTTGGTTCTTTTGGTATTATCCTCATTACAGCTTTAGCTGACACAGAGGATCAATATTTCTGAACGTTACGATACTCCTAAACAGGCAGAAGGACATATTGTTTATTTGGCTGCACAATGATTTCTGACATGGGAGCCTATCAATTATATTATGGTATGAAACCTAGTGCCAACTAAAAGGACTCCTAACAACTCCTATAGTGTGGTTGTTCAAGAGCTGATTATTTGAGAGTAATAAAAAATATTAAACCTAGCAAATAATAATTTAACCTCAAGCTGGCTACTCTAGCAATATGCTGGGTTTTTTTAACCTCACAAGTCTACTTGCCATTAACTTTAAATATTCATTTTTATGAGGTGGTGTAGGATTCCCCAGAATCTACTTGATTTCAGTTGCCAACAGTTAAAGCCTTTGGCAGAAATTATCCATTTAAGCAAATATAGCAGCTAGGCTGGAGATGGAATTACATTACTTTCCTACAGCTAGTTATGTTCTTGCCCACTGTGTCCATTATTGTCCAGAAGCTTTTATAAGCACCATTACCCTAGACCTTTTAGAAACCGTCTGCATTACAAGGTTAAATCTCTCAGCTGCATTAAATCTCATTTCGAACAACCTCATTGTTATTACATATGCATCACTATTACAGACACTCATTTAGGCATCTATAGTTAAAGCTAAATTGTGACTCAATAATATCAGCTGCAGAAAATTGATTTGCATCCAAAAATGTCTCTCTCTCTCCACTTAAATTTGTTTTTTGTTGATGGCAGTTCTCTCTTCCTTTTTGTTAAATCATTTTAAACAAACAACAACTATGAGAATCTATTTCAACAACTACAGTAGAAGAACCTAAAGAAGATGCATCAATACTTTCATACATAAAGAGTCAAAGAATCATAGAACCATCCAGGTTTGGAAGAGACCTTCAAGATCATCAAATTCCAACCATCAATCTCATCTGCCATCATTAAACCATATTTCTAAGTGCCACATCCACATTTCTTTTAAATACTTTCAGTGTTGGGGCAATTGCATCAGAAACCCATTCCAATATCTGATCATTCTCTCCATGAAGAAATTCTTCCCAATGTCTGATCTAAATCACATCCACTCACTCCTTTTGCCACCTTCCCCAACTTGAGTTCATTTCCTTATGTCCTATCACTTGTTACCTGAGAAAACAGATCCATTCTTAAAGCAGGCTCCTTTTGGTTAATTGTAGAGAGTGACGTGGTCTCCCTACATCCTCTTCTCCAGGCTAAATAACTCCAGTTCTCTCACATGCTCCTTTAAACTCATTATATATGAATAACGTCATAGCATTCTCTATTTTGCAAATGGAACAGAGAAGCTTCATGTATTTTTTTGCCAGCTAGATGATTCTGCTACTAATGAATTTGCAGAAGTATTAAACCTTGAGAGGTTGGCACCACTGAAATCTCTTGGGAGCAACAAATGTTCTGTAGGACAGCAAAGGAAAATATCCTTTAAAGGCTAAAAAAAAAAAAAAAAAAAAAGTCAGCTGTAGGTGGCTCCCTTGCTGGTGCAAAGCAAAGTCCTGTTTATGCTAGAACTTTCCCTGAGAAGCTAGAAACAGATACTTTCTGAAGGTAGCTTTCAGGGATGGTCATAGCAAACATCAGTGCAACAAAATGCATTCAGACAGCACATTAAAATAGAAACAAAAACAAGGCTGGGGCCGAGGGGGGTGGAGGGGGGAAGAGGGATTTATTTTATAGCCCTAACAGAGCCTTGTAGACAGAGTCAGAGAAAATTGAAATTTAAGGAAGGCCACACAAGGCTGGACAGCTTAGGGAAAAGAAATTCAAATAATTCATTCTGGTGAATCAATACAATTAGTTTGACTTCAACAACAAAATGAAGTTTAAATGAAGAGATTAAAAGACATTTGCACACACTTCAACAGTATTTTCTAGTGTTCAGTTGAGTAATGTGTACAGATGAGTACATAAGTACATTTCTACTGCTTTAAAAAGAAGTCCTTCTAAGAAAATTTTTCATTTAAATTTAAATTTTCAAGGCTTATCTTAATATAGATTTCAGTGCAAATGTGAAAACTTGAAATGCAAATTCTTCGTTTAAAAATGCCAGCTAAAAATAGGCAATCAAAACAAACAAAACACCAACGTAATGTTTCTTTTGCTTTGCAGACTGCTTTGATTTTTTTTTTAATCTATTTTAAAATTCAATTTATTCCACTAAATTATAGGAGAGTTGAAATAAATTCTGGAAAACACCTAGGTCACTTCCCTGCCCTGAAGATATCTATCTACGGATATCTATATATATAGATCTCTCTTTCTCTCTCTCTCTCTCTCTCTATATATATATATATATACACATATATATGTTTTTTAAGTCTTACAGAAACCAAACCCCACACTAGCTCTTATGTATACCACTGCTTTACCCTCACACTTTTTTATTTTTTTATATTCCAATAAGCCAGGTATCATCCAAGCTATCCCTCTGATGTTCTGCCCCCATCCAGGACCATAGATCTCTTCCTCTCTTTGAATAAGGCCCCTAGTTGTGTATCGAGGTTTTTAATCTTGCAACACTGACAGTTTGGTATGCTTTGTTCTTTTCTGTAGAGTCTGTGACCAGTGACAACTGTCTCTTCAAAATGAAATACACTTCACTTTTAAACACAAGAACAAAGTATGAAAGTAAAATGGGAAATAAAAGATTTAGAAGTTCATAAAATGATTTTACTACTTCTAACATCTCATTAGCAGCATCAGAAGATCCTTATCTTAACATTAAAATGAGTTGCAGTCCTTAGGGCAGCATGCAGCTAGGCTAGTGGCAAGCAGGAAGAAAGCAGAGAATTAAACAGGAATACAGTCTCAGATACTATCAAAAGCTTTACTTCTCAGTGTCTTCAAATTATTTTCCATTTTTTTAAGTTTTCCAAGTAATTTAAATCAATATTTAGATCGAAATTATTCTTAAAGCTGATATTAGATCTTATATAGCCCCATAGCAATTTCTCCCATTTAAGAATCATAGAATCACAAGGTTGGAAAGGACCTACAAGATTGTTACTTGATAACAAGAGAACAGTCCCACTTCTGCAACATCAAGAAACACCAGAAACAAAGGTTTACAAATTTCAATTCTGAGATTTTTAATTCAATTTTCTACTTCCCAGACACAATGGTTATATGATACATACAGTGCTGAGTGGTAGTCTAAGTGGTGGACTGCCAGTACTAATCATCATCAGGAAGAGAAAGTTACTAAATGGATCATTGATTCAATTTCTGTCTGATTTTCCCATTCTGGAAATTCCTTTAGCAAAGAGAATGTGAACACTTTGTACATCACCAACTCAACTCAGCCTAAATATGAAAAGAAAAAGAAAAAAATAAAATAAAATAAAAAAGCTCAAACTATAATTCCACAGTCTGACTTGTTCTTTCTATACTCACTCTTTTTCTCTTCCCTGGCTTTCTCTCTCCATCCTTTCCTACCAGCACACTCAAATGCACATAATTTCCCAACAATAATGGCTCTGTTCCACATCAAACACAATATTGCTTCTGCTAGTTGTTATCATGCAGAGAGATTCTGGCCTGCTCAGCCTTTCAGTATTGTCATCAAGATTTAACAGACTATGTACAAACTCTATTCCTCCTACCTCTGCCAAGATTATTAAAAAAATAATTGTACTTTACTTCCCTGTCAAAAAGAAATTGGTAGATGTTTGTAAGGCTAGGCTTTTTTCCTGTCTGCCTTCCTTTACAACAGATCCCAAATGCCTCCTTCTGAAGTTCCATTGGGGTAAAAACAGTATTAACAACAAACACAGAACAGATTGCAATGAAATAAATGACCACTGCTGGCATGTTTTCTGGTCTTTTTCACAGGTCCATTCTGCTGCTTTTGTATTTTCTTTTGTACTTCTGAGATCACCCCAGCTGTTCATTCCTATGATTCTACAAAGGCATATTTTGTTCTTGGAGATGTCCAAAGACATTTTTAAAAGTAAATAAAGCATAGTAAATTTGACAAGTTTTATTACAGTGAATCATTTTACATTATATAGTGGTATTGTCTGACATCATGCATACTCAATATAGCATTGTTACTGATTATTCTTTGTTGTAATACTTAAGCTGAAATATTTAAAGCAATTTCATTTTGGTATGAAAACAATGCAGTAACTTTCATGAACCTACCCCTTTCTCACTTCTTCTTGGAAACATATAGGTACCATCTCACAGAATAATTTTTAGATAGTAGGCATTCATTTCAAAAAATGTCACTATTAGTATTACTCTAGTCCAAAATTAGTCCTCATTAGTGCTAGGGACAGTCAAAAAGCAGTAGATGAGGAAGGGTAAGCACTGTATAAGAGAAGGGACCAAACATCAGGCCACGTAACATGAGAATATCCCGCATTTACATGAATGATTTACTAGAAAATATTCATTCCGCATTCCACATTGCAGTATTTTTTATACACCTATTCTGGTCCTTTCCAGTCTACTGATAAGAAAGCATTAAAAAAAAGAAATTGTTTACAACAACACAAAAACACCCTAAAAAAACTCTCAGTCCAATAACTTTCTCAAGACAAAGATGAATGACAAACTATGGCAAAATGGTCAGAGTCCCTTCCAGAAATTAAGACAAAATCTATTTGCCTACAAGATGTAATGAACTGGATGTCTTCCCACCTTTCAAAAGTGGGATAGAGGAAACTGAGAAATGATACACTGCAAATTCTTCATTGGACCATCACTTCCCAGATGAGCACAAAGTCCATTTGCAAAAATCAATCTTCCAGTACCTGGGCTAGTTGTGTTCTCTGCTGTAATCTATACAAGACAGAAGTAAAACAATGAAATGAAGTTCATAATCTTAAAGTATTTGTACAAGTCTTCCTTATTTTAAAGAAAGAAAATGTCTTGTTCCCGGCTCTAGTGTAACAGGATTGAAAAGATCTTCAAACACTAATATGATACAACTGTGAACAAAATTTCTTCTCAACACCAGTACCACGCAGTCAATGTCCACACCAGGTCATTAGACATACCAGGTCATGCTCAATGCATACTGAATTAGATATTCAAATCACTAGTCATTATCTGCAGTACACAGATGATGCATCAAGATAATTCAGCAGCATGTAGAGAGAGGAAAAAAAAAAAAAAAAAAAAAGACAAATTATTCTGGAGAAAAGCCATAAGCTACTGCACTGCTCTGGATGCCTGCTGGGCCAATTTTTCAGCATGGGTTCCATTTTTTCTATTGGGATTATCTGGATAGTTTTCTCCAGACAGATGCAGTTTCAACATCATATTAAAATGAATGGACCTTTTGCAAACACACGCTTTTCCATCCTTTACTCATCTCTTGCAGCCAAAACTATGTTTGTCTACCAGCTGAGATGCAGAGAATATTTTGAAACCAGTTATAAAATAAATCTTGGCTGTATATAGTGTAATAGAGATGAGACGGGATGAAACAGCCTAATGCATGCTGTATACTGCTAGAAATTTGTCCATCTCTGGAGAAGGCCATCTGTATTGCAATATTTCTGTTAAAATCAAAAATTTCCTCTTCATTGCATACAACATTTGAAGTGTTTTTACTACTCTTATGATACAGGAGTTGCACTTTGTATACTTTAAGAAATGCTACAAAAAATAAAGTCTTCCTACATTCAGAAAAACTGCAAACTGTAATAAAGACATCTACCTTTAGAAAGTATAGAAACACCAGTGAGGAATCAATACACTGGAGAGCATCTGTTTTCTTTCTCAGCCTGAAACTTCTGTTCTCACAGAATGGCACTGACAGGCTCACAAAGACTTGTCTGGAAGGAGGAGTAGATTACTTCTGCTCTGGAGAGTATGATGAAGCCTAACAGCTTTTTATATCAGGAAAAGGCATGCAGAGTTTTTGATGGAAAGAGGCAGAGAATCACAGAATCACAGAATCACAGATGAGAGCATAGAATAAGCCCTCAGCATAGTAAAGAGATCAATACATTTTTAAGAGGAACAGGAAAGGAATATACAACCAGGCCTTTCTAGTGGACTATGCACAAGCAGAACACATGTACTTGCTGGAGCACAAAAGGTATTAAGCTTATAGGAAGGTCCAGGCTCAAGAAATAGGACAGAAGGAAAGTTATATGACAGGCCTGTTTGTTTTCCTTCACCTACTCTTTTAAAAAAATCTTTTAAATAAAATTAGTTAACTATTGAAGTTTTAATCAAATCCTTTCTGAAAATTATTTTCAGAATCATGCATTTTAGGCTGGAAAGACTATAGGAGATCCTTCATTTATTTTCATACTCAGAACAGGCTCAACACTGAATTCAGACCAGACTGTTCAAGGCTTTCTCCTTGGGTATTTTTTTGAGAAACTCAGTGTAAGGTAAAATAGACTCACCACGGATCCATGGTTAAGTGTGTGCTTTTATACAGGTGAAAAAAATTCCAACACGAGAATAATATTCAGGAAAAAATGCAGTGAAGATCATTTTCCTGTAAACATAATAAATGCACTTAATCAGCAAATATTCCATATTTTGTAATAGATATTTTTCTTATCTCAGCACACCATACAGGCTTTTACACACATACATATATACACACACATGCACATAGAGATCATCTATTACCTGTCTATATGTATGTGTATGCACACACACTGATCATCTATTCCCTAAATACATGTATATATGTACATCTATATAAAAGCCTGTATGCTTGCATGGTGCATTTATGTATATATACATACACACACATACCATTTATTACCTATAGTGTCAGTGAAACACAGCTTAAGTCTTTTTCTTTTTTGCTCTATCTGAGGACTTTCCATTTTAGTATGACTTTCAGCAAATCAACCAGAAGAGCAGGCAAGGTTTCACTACTGTTTCAGTACAATTTTACAAATGCATCAATATACTTTATAACTGTTATTGTTTTTTTCTTCTCCCCAGAGAGTCTTGTTGGAACACATTTACAGCTTTGGCCAGAACTGTCAGATTTATTCTTTCAGCAATAAAAGCATGCCTTTGGAAAGGATACAGGAAACTGGTCAAAGGGCTGTGAGATTAAAGGCAGTTTAAAGACTTCTCTGATTTAAAATGGCTTGCAAGATGAACTTTTTGACCTGCACTTAGAAATCAAGTGTTACAAAATCAAATGTTAACCAAATGGTTGAATGAATCTTCAAAATATTTTAAGATAAAGGGCATTACACAGTCCTTGATACACAACACCAGTAAACACTGTGTGTTAGAAAAGAAAAAGAATCACTCTAAAGTTTTCCAGAAATGCTCTTTATAATACAATCATGCAAATCAGCATTCACCTACCTCATTAAGAAATAACTTATCAGATTTTGTTTGCTTTTAGTCATTACATGGTGTAAAAAATATAAAATAAAAATTAAAAAAAAAAAAAAGAAAAAGAAGATGATCAAAGGAAATACTAAGGTACAGTCTTTACTCCCATCCTTCTGTCAACACAGTGACAGCTAGACAGGTGCAAAAAATTCCTTGAAAACTATTGCATCTGTATGTCCTGGACTCACAGCGGGAGTATTTTTTTAGTTGATGAATTAAGATGAAACACTAAGGCTGGCAAAATTTGTTGGTGACCAGACAGAAACAAGTATTTTCCTGGGTGCAAGAATATCCTGGCTATTTCTAAAGTGATCAGCCAGGATTTATGGATTTGCTAATTGTTTTCATGAGGTCTTCACTTCAAGATTCCACAACCTTATGTCCCTTTTCATTGCCAGAAAGTTCATTCTCTTGATTTCCAGGTTAGCTCAAGTAGGATAAAAGGTAGGTAAATAGAGGAGCAGCAGCCAGCAAACAAAAATTGTTGAAAACCTTGGTGAATCACTTCTTTCTCTACATAGCACTGAGCCACATGAAGATGAACTGCCAAAGTACTTACTCATAAAAAAAAAGCATACATTACATAGTGGCACTAGGAGCCTAAATGAGAACAAGCTCTTTACATTTCTGAAAAGTTTATTGTCCAGACTAAGACTAAATTCTGACTATGCTTTAGAATTTACTGTGGGATGACTGAGAATCAAAAATAAATAAAAAACAACCTCATGCACATCCTTGAGAAAGTGTCTACCATTAATATGTAGTCTCTCCTGCTTCTCTTTTTCCAAGATACAAGACAAAGAGTATTTCAAGGGACAAAAACCTTGCCAAATGGCAGAGATATTGCAACAAATAGCATGTTCAGTTCTCTTGCCATTAAATATTCTTTATATTTACTAGAAATTTATATTTCTAGTAACTATTTAACCTAACAAAGTAGACATCAGTAAAATGTTGTTTTTCTCTCATTTAACTGTAACAGTAGATTTTGACTCTTAATATTGTCAGAATTTTTGAAGATAATAGGTTCGTTATTTATATGATATTTTCATCATTTTATCTGGACTTGACACTACAGTTTTAAAAATAAACAAGGTTACTATTAAAACTAAAAAGTTTCTATCTATAAATGCTACAGTATTCGTTTCACACATCCTTACAAACCTTAGACTCTTTAGGCTTTGCAACAGCAGCGGTTAACTCTAATGGATAATCATTCTTCCTCTTTCAAAGAAAAAGAAACATCTGAAATTTTCCAGGTGCTGCTATTGTTAGTTTTTGCTTTTCCTTTAAATGTGCAGTGAACAGTATACAAATGTGCAAAGATCAACTAACACATCATAGTTCAACACAAGATTATACAGAATGGGAAGATGATCTTTAAGAAATACTCTTCTCATACGTTCATTTTCTCATAGCCAAATACTCATGAGATCCAAGATGTCCTTGCAGGATAACTTACTGTGACATACAGGCCAAGGAACAACAACTACTGAATTCTTACCTTGTCTTCTGAGCCTTTCAAAGGCTGAATACCTAGTGGATTTTGGATGTAACTGCTGTACAGTTTATGTCTTGACAATGACTGTGAATTTTTGTCTCTTAATCTTGTGCAACCTCTATGCACAAATGCTGACATATTCATTCTTTGTGTTTTCTTTACTAGCTTTTTGTTCGGCTGTCTTATGTATATCTAGATTGAATGTTACTGCCAAAGTGCATGCTTCTGTGATTTCATTTAAAAAATCATCTAAACGCCATCAATTTATGTCACATTTATCACTTTTTTCAAAATTTCTTCTGATGCTCTTACACCCAAACATTCTCATACTTCTTTTATACTGACAGTAACATTTCTATGGTATACTTCAGTTATTCTTTCACTTGAACCTTGGTCTAATCACATCACATAACTTATGCTTCAATCATATGATTCCACTGAGAATCAATGTCATTCTTTACAGATTGGAGCCTTGAAGTAAGTGTCTATCATATCATAAATACCTATCACACAGAGAGCAAATAAGATATCCTAAGACTTCCTCAGAATGCTCCTAAACCTAGTCTTTTCAGCTTTAAATCACAAGTAAATCACAGTCGTGTCCTTGAAGTCATCAGAGAATCAGTTTTACAGAGTCCCCAGTTTTACTTTTATTTTACCTGTCTTACAATCTTTTGACAAACTAAAAAAAAAAAAAAAAAAAAAAAAAAAGAAAAAAAAAAAAAAAAAGAAAAAGAAAAAAAAAGAAAAAAAGAAATCACAAAACACAAGCACTAAACTTTCCCGTGCCTCACTATGATGCTATGATAGTGGATCTCGTACATAGTGACACTGAGATTTCCTGCATTGTCAGCATCCATGTTTGTTCACCCTTCATTTTTTTCAACAGAAGACACTGCCAATTTTTGCAGTTTTGCAAAGACTGCTAAAATTTTAAGGCACAGGCACATCCCTGAGAAACTAGTTTCTGTGCAACAAAGACAGAGAAAAATGTTTGAAGACAAGTTTTCCACCCGAACCACCCAAAATCTTGTATTAATTTAAATTTTTTTTGCATAAGTTTGCATTAGTAAAAGCTCATTTCATGCATAAACATTCTAAGATAACACATTAGCCTACTGAGCTAATATAACAACCTAAGTCAAGCAGCATTGCCAAGTGTGTTTAATATGCTTTCATGAGGGTTAAATAACTGAAGAATATTATACTGAATTCAAATATTTTTCACTTACATTTTCAAAATATAGAATAACAGAATGGCTTGGGTTGGAACAGACCCCAGATCATCAGGTTATAACCCCCTGCTACAGGCATGGCTACCAATCTCCAAATCTTGTACTAAATCAAGTCCCCCAGGGCCCCATCCAACCTAGTCCTGAACACCTCCAGGGATGGAGCCTGTCTGGGCAGCCTGTTCCAGCACCTCACCTGTAAAGTTCTCTCTGTAAAGAACTTTCCCCTGACATCCAATCTAAACCTTCCCTCCTTGAGCTTAAAACCATTCCTTCTTGTCCTGTCACCATCTGCCTTTGTAAAAAGTTTATTCTCCTTCGGTTTATAATCCTTTTATAAATTCAAGAAGGCTGCAATGAGGTCACCCCACCTTCTCCAAACTGAATAAGTCCATTTCCCTCAGCCTGTCTTCTGAGGGAAGGTGCTCCAGCTCTCTCTGATCATATTTGAAGCCTTCCTCTGGACCCTCTCCAACAGCTCCACATCTTTCCTGTACTAGGGGCCCAAGTCGTGGATGCAACAACAGCTTCAAAACAAAGCAACTTCAGACTTAGTTTCTGAGTAGCTCATTAATTAAAAAAAAGAAAAAGGAAAAGGAAAAGGAAAAGGAAAAGGAAAAGAAAAAGAAAAAGAAAAAGAAAAAGAAAAAGAAAAAGAAAAAGAAAAAGAAAAAGAAAAAGAAAAAGAAAAAGAAAAAGAAAAAGAAAAAGAAAAAGAAAAAGAAAAAGAAAAAGAAAAAGAAAAAGAAAAAGAAAAAGAAAAAGAAAAAGAAAACCATCTAGAGACACTAAATAACACTATAGCCAACCTAGCAATCCTTAGTATGGCCTCAAGCATCAGAATTAAGGCCTCCTTATTGACAATACACGACAGGATAGAAAGCATTCCAAGAAAGTGTGTGAACAACATTAAATTGAGGGCAGTAGTTGATATATAGAAAAAAAAAAAAAAAGTTTACATTATATTAGCATATGCTACATATTTTCTGTAGCAAATCTGCTACAGAAATTTCACAAAGTTCAAGAAAGAACAATGAAAACTCTTCCATCTGGAAGCAACAGAATGGAGAAAGGATGTCTGAGTAGGCAGTAGCTTTGGTAGAAAAATATCTACATGTAATGCTTGAGTATCAGTCTTTGCCATGGCTTTGCAGCCACATACTGAACTTGCCTCAGCAAGAATGCCGTGAGCACGTCAAAAGAGTTCCTCAGTTCTGCAATTGTAGGACAATATCTGTGACTACTTTCAGGCTCCCTAACCACAAAAGACACTGACATCCTGTAGCAAGTCCAGCAGAATACTATGAATGTGATTAGGAGATTGGAGTGTACTGTTTCTGAGAAGGGTTGGGAAGGGCTGTGATTGTTCAGCCTGAAAGAAAGATTGCTAGAGGTGCAGGGTGAGGCGTGCGCATGCATCTTTCTTCTCTCTTCAAACAGACTCTAACACAGGAAAATGCAAAGTTTTTTTGAGCTTTATAGGCAGCATGGAGTAAAGAGGAATTATCTTGGGCCACACATACGTAGGTTGTTTGGAAAGTAAGGCATCATATTTATTTCCATGGAAACAACAACCAATACAACAAGCACAATAACTCTGCTTGATAACATTATTTGAAAGAGCAAATTCTCAGCTACAAACACTATTTTTTTGACAGTCACCATCACCCTTAGCTCTGCATCTTTGCCATCAATGAACAGGAACCTGCATGCCATGCTTGTCAATGCCTGCACCAACACACCAACAGGGGTGACACTGTCATTGCCGTCACTGTGGAAATGAACCACCCACCATCTCACAGTGCTCAAATTCAGTGGCTGATCTTGATAAACATTCAGCAAGCACCAGTGATTGTCAATATGTGTTTTTATTTTGTTTTGTTTTTTCCTCCCCTGCATGGAGGAATTCAATGACAAACTTTTGCTCCATACACATTTCCATATTAGACATCAATTTGTCAGATTTCCCTTCTGCTGCCATCTGTCACACAGCAACAATATGTAATTGGGCTATTAGTGGAAAGGTTCAACCACTATTGCCATATCACTAACATCACCCCCTGACATCATGGGCCAATATAACACAATAGGAGGCATTACTTTTGAAAGAGCCTTTGTAAAATATATAACGCAGGTAATGAATGTAAGTAACAAAATTTCTAATATTTTTATTAAAATGGCAAAAAGAACAATATAAACAAAACTACGAGGATATTTGACTTTGTTTTTGTAAAGCACACATCAGTCTGGTGTGGTGACAGTGGCTGCAGTTCTTAGCAAGGTACTCAGGGATATGTTATTGAATTTTTCTCTTCCTGTGCTTCATTCTTGACAGTGGCTGTTCACAAATGTGTGTACTACCAAAAGTGCTAACACGATTAAGGAGTGATTATTAAGTGAGTGATATTTTTCTTATAAAAGTCTTTTAAATAGCAATGATCAGATCTCTGAATTGAATATCCGATTGCAACTCTATAAGCTCCATTTGAAATATGTATTTATGAGAAATGAAAATGAATTGCAAATACACAAAAAATGGAATACTTTTTCTTGCAACCTTGAAGCTTATTCTGAAATTTCTTTACCAAAGCAGAAAGCACAGCCACCTGTTTTTTGTTTTTCAAAGGACAATATTTAGCCAATGTATCAAAATGCATAAAAATATTTGCCATCTCTTGTATCAGCACTTCCTCCTCATGTTCTGGGGAGCACTTACTTGTAACTGAAATTCCCTGCAGTAATCTCTTCCCTACCCAAAGGAAAACCAAATATATAGCCCCCTTTACAGGCAGCCAATTTCTAGAACCAAAACACATAGTCAGCTTGCATGGAAGTGAAAATTAGTACTGTTTTGAAATTGAGGTTCTTAAGTTTTGTTGTTTGGGGTTTTTTAAAAAAGCCTTAAATCAGAAGTCTTTCTAGTTTTAGGACTAAGCCAAAATTTCCTGCCGTTATGCTGACCTTATGTACTTGGTATGGATTTACACAACACTGGGAGAAATCTATCTGAAAGCATGCCAAGACAGAAGTATTAAATAAATTTAAAATTTAGGTCCATGTATTCTGCTTTTCTATTTTAACACATCTAAAAACCTCATTTTCATTTTGACATCAGAGAGTGGGAAAAAGAAAAGGAGTATCCAGTTTCCTCTCCCTCATCCTCCCACTCATTTTGTTTGCTGGCTTGTCTCATATGCATGGGTGATTTTTCATCTGCTGTTACTGTGTTCTGACTGTAAGACCCTGTTCAAGGGCTGCCATCCAACTCTCTCAAAGGTCATTCTGAGGCAGGGATTGGGAAGTATTAGTGAGCTTACAAGGAAGAAGAGATAATGACAAAATCCAGTGTTTTAAGCCCCCTGCCATATCCCTCCCACAAGATCCTCAATGCTATGAGGGTGGGGTTTTTTGGGGTTCTTTTAATCAACACTGTCCTGTAAGTTTCATTAAAAATAAATCATATTTTGCCTAGATCTCTTCATAGCCTGGTTCAGCCTTCTGGATTTCAGCTACCAATATAGATTAAAAAATAAGCAAACATCAGTCTTTAAAATAATCTCTACAAAAGCCACCTGATTCACAAGCATCTCTTATCCTAAGAATGCAAAATCAGGTCAGTAGTGAATTACCATGTTTTCACTTATTAGCATTAAAAAACACCTAAAATCCAGATGAGTATTACATTTGCAGTTAAAAGCTAAATTACCAACTTTAAATCTTCAGAATCCCAACTGCTATAGAAACAAACCACACCAGTATTTTATAAGCTACTCATCTGAGTCAACAAATGAATTATTCTGGAAAAAAGATCAACTCTATCAACTCTCATGCAGTCAATTTGTTTTCCTTCCCAGCTATAATGTACTAGATTTGTGAAGTTGTTATAGCTGTTACACTAGTGACACATTCAACTACGGCTTATGGTTAGTTAGACAAGATATTAAAGTGTTAGAGTTAAAAAAAAAAAAAAAAAAAAAAAGCCTTTTGGGAGTATTCTATGGAACAGACTGCTAGACCATTTTGGTATAGGTAATAAGTGGTAACACAGAGGGTAGAACTGGAGCCTCTCAAATTCCAGACGGGATTCTGCACTGTCAACTAAAAAGCACTCTAATGCTTCTTCAGGAGGGCTAGTCTGCTTTCCACATGCAGCCACTGAGGAAAACAGCACACTTTGAGAAAAGCAAACTGAAAAAGGTATGGGCAAGGTGATAGGCTAGACTGTTCACATGGTCTTCTTTAAGCTTACCTACTTCCTGCTTGAACTGAGAATGTGCCCAGTAGATATGTAATTCAGAGGAACCATGAACCATATTCCATTACATTACATCAATGTAAGAAATATTTAATGACATCAAACATTGCTAAAAAAGGAAATAGATTCATTTTAAAAAACATTTCAACAGCCTCAAATTGTATATATATATATATATATATATATATATATATATCAAAATGCCTTAATTTAAACTGTGTTGCTATTGTATCAAAAAAATTAAGTGCATGCAAATATTTCATTTTTTAAAAACTTTTAACACTTCTGGTTTTCTTTTGGCATTACAATGTTACATTTTCTGCACTCCTGTTTGATTTCGATTAAGCAATCATAAATCCCAAGAATCTTTTTTTTACCTTCAAGTTGTTGAAATGTGCTTTCATCAATAGTTTTGCAGTATGTCTGCATTATAAGATCTCATGTCAGATTATCATCAGTTACAAGAAAAACAAAACTATCATTAAGCCTACAGATGTTTCTGCAAATATTAATAGGCAGAACTTGGCATTACATAAATACTTCACAGGAAATTTCTCCTTGTAATTTACCATCTCTCTCCTTCTCTTCATGGAGCTTCTCTTGAAAATAAATAAATAAATAACATCAGTGAGAGCTTTTACCTTGGCTAGATTTGTCAATTTCTATGTCACTTGTAATGCTATTACATGCCAAGCACACTGAGGTATATTTGATCTCTGGTCTCAGCAGTAGTATTCAAATTAAGAACTACACACAGAGTAAGAAAATATGTAGCTGAGTATTCAGGAAATATTTTAATTACGTTTGTAATGTTTTTTCCATAAATTAATTGGCAGTGATTTTGCTAATATAAATGTTTATGAAAGAAGTATTAATTTGTTTGAAAGAAAAATATTTCAAGAAAGTGTTCCCCAAAACATTTGAGGTTTTTTTTTTCAAAAAAAAAAAAAAAATCATCAGCTTTTACAGTATGTACTGCATCAGTCTACTACCTCATATTCTACTCATCCATAGTAGGATTTCTAAAGCTAGTTAATACAATATATGCAGCAAATACCACCAGCCAACCTATCTGCTATATTAATTTATTATGTGAGCTATAATCTACTCTTTGTTAACACACTGAATTTTACTTAATCTACTATCCCATATAAGATCCTCCTTGTATTACTGTCTAAGGCAATCAGAGCCTTAACTTCAAGTTATCAAAACTTGGTTAAACCAAATTTCTACAGACAACTCTGTCTGTAAAGGAAAGGGAGGTGGAAGGCAGCGTGGCAAGGTCAACTGAAAACGTACAGAATACTTAACACATTTTCAGTGCTGGCACTAGTTCAAGGGTAACAGTTTGAGAAATGCAATAAAAAGAAAAAAAAAAAAAAGAAAAAAGAAAATAAGGCTAAGCCAAAAGACAAAAAGGAGCATTAATAATATCCTCTGCTCTCACATTTTTAGTTGTCACTGAACTGTTACACGGTGCCGTGCGTCCTGTTTGTGCCCGGGTATCCGCGGCTGGACCAGATGCCAACACAACAAGGGAGTGCGTGGCAAAAGGCATTTCATTAAAACAAACAGACCCTTATATAACTTTTGGTATAGAACATGCTAGAAAGTGGGCGGGGCTAATCCCACCCATCATGAATATTAACTAAGGAGGAGGGACCTGTCCCATCACATCCTGTGACCCCGCCTACCGCCTAATACACTACACTGAACACTGGGAATAGCACTGAAGTGCTTTGGTTCCAAGAGACGGAAGAAGTAAAGAGTGCTCACAAATAATGTGGTGACTCCTAGAGCGATTCTGAGGCACCTGCATGAGTGACAATATCAACTACTTGGGCTCTCTGATGTGGCAGTACATTATTGAAAATGGAATTAAAAAAAAATCCAGATTAGAGATGTACCATCCTCCTTTGGATGAAAGCAAATTATTTAAACCATAACAATTCAGTTGACCAGCAGATTTTTATTGAAAATATCAATTTACTCCTACTAAATTCAATTTCTGCAAAGTTGCATGCTTAGCCATAACACAGTCAACATGGAAGAAAACTGTACAACACACAAATGTATTATTTTCCATCAAAACTAGATATACATGCTAATAAAATCCAAATTAACAAGATTAAGAAATACCCGTAACCTGAAAAAGCATCTTTCAGTATACTGTTGTTCTAAATAATAGTTCTATCAGATTAACATCGCTATTCCTCCAATATTTAATCCAGTGTGGGGTAAAAGTTTTTATATAGCAACTGCCTTCTCTCTTTTTCAGACCCAATATGCTCTCTCCTAAATACAGCCTGCTCATATAGACCATCATTCAGAAAATAAAAAAGACACTTAGAGATACAGTCACAAAATTTTACTGGTTAGCCATTGATGATTACTCAGTAAGTCACACTCCTGAAGGAACAAACAACATGGACTGTTCTGTTAAGCTGAAGGGAGCAGACTTATTTTCATGACAAAATGTTGCTTCCCTTTCACTCTGTGGAACTGTATAGTTTAAAACAAATACAAAATGCATTTTTCTACTGACCATCTTTTCTTGACTGTAAGTCAATGACATGGACTTTCCCCCCACTCAATACTCTGAATATCAATTACCTTTTTTGCAACAGCTGGCTCTTTCATTTATTAATATTCCATTTAAAATTCTCACAGCCACTTTGTTAAAAGAAAAATCAACAAAATCATATGTTCTGGTAAACTATTTAAATCTTAGAACAGTTGTATACAAATTATTTTAGGTTAAAAATATTTATATTGATATTTTAAATTGGCCACTAAAGGGAAAAGGAACATCAGACAGATTATCAGATCTTGGCTTCCAGAGACTTTCTATACAAGAAAATCTGCTCCTCCTTAGCTATAAAAATCTAGAGTAAATTGTTGCTATTTCAGACAGTCCATAAACACCAGTACTTGAGAATTTAACTCTCGAGTCCAAAAGAAAAGATGGAGTGTGAGACTCTTTTTTTTATCTACAGATTTACATCTATGTTTATTTACCTACACAGAGAAAAAATATGTCTTTTTTAATGAATCAAGTCTGGCAAGAGACTAATAGCAGATATAATGTTGAAGCAAATATTAAGAATTAATTAATAATTTCAGAATTGTGATTATACTCCTAGATGTATTTTCCCTGTCCCAGAAATACATTAAACACATTAGCATGTTATGAAATACTTTGCATGTACAGAATCAGAAAGATTCTAATGCCTATTGCTTAATGCTCACAAAATTGAAAGTTGTCCTTACAGCGTATATCAGAATGTCTACAAATGACATCAAAGAACAAGTACTACGGAAATCACCCGAAATGCTCCATGCAGCTGACCACTGGTGTAGGAGAAATTTGCAACACTGATATCAATATCAAATTCTGCTAAGTTTCCCAATCTCTTTGCTTGTATTGGCACCATGCAATCACACAGGTAAGATTCCGCAGGATTAACTTTGTATACATGCCCTGGTATACACACAAGTGTATATATATATACACAAGTGTATATACATACATATGCATACATATATGCATACATATATGTATGCATATATACACACATATATATATACATATATATATATACATATATATATACATACATATACATATATATACACAAGTGTAAATATATATACACACCTAAGAATTCTCACATTCTTCCTTAGTGAAGAAAAAGCATGCACATAAAAGAAAGGCATTTTTATGAGTATTAATTACATCTCTGTATACAAGTGATAAATTTGCTAGATTCTGGATATGTTAGGCATAAGAGACATGTAATCCACCTCTGAATTTCTCATGAAAGAGTGAGCTATTCCTCTATCAAGACCAAATCTTCCGATATTCAAATAAGCTTAAAAGGATAGCATTACTCCTATAAAAAATCATGTGCAAATGAAAATCAACAATAAACTAGGTGAGTTTAAAGAGTTTCTGAGACTCCATTAATATTTCAAAGGACTTCAAAATGGCCTGACAAATACTAATGTTCTAAAAGGAACTGTGTTTAAATTGATTTTAGTCAAAATAGAAAATAGATTTTCTTGTACATTCTGAGAAAGTTCCTTGTGCATCCAAGAGAGTATTATGTGATCTTGTGCAGGAAATAGTACCCAGCTGTAAAATAGTGCACTCCAGACTCATTTAACGCTATGAAAAATATATGTTTTACATGTTTTTCTCCTTGGTATTATGTTAATATAAAGCATTATTTCAAATTTATCTAGACAAGACATAAACGAAACAAGAAAGAAAGGACCAAATCCTGTAACTTTCCAATTTTTCTTTCAGAAAAGCTTCCATTATTTGTCTAGATTTTTAGGACTCTTGCCAATAATGTTTCTGAGCTTCTCACACTTATTAATGGATTTGTTCCCCCAGAAATATAAATTGCAGGAATATAAATTGCTATACTATGGGGGAAAAAAGTCACTTCAAATGAAGTGATTCACCCAGACTGACACAAGAACACATACTTCAGGCAACACAGAAAAACTGAACCTACATTCAGGTATAAACATTTAATTTATGAAGTCAGTTTTCCCTTGCTGGTAAGGATAGAGACAACAGTAACTCAAGTACTGACAATTAGTTTTCATGCCTTATGTCTAAAGAATAAAAAAGGAACAGCCTCAGGACAGATCTAATTCACACCCAGTCAAGCACTCTGACCACCAGTAGAACTGAAACTTCCAACTACTTTTATACACTTTTGTGGCATAACTTGGTAAAAAAAAAAAAAAAAGAAGAAGAAGATAAAAAAAGAGAAGATAAGCCCAAAGGAGGATGTATCCAGAAATGATGCTACGTGCAATTCTTGGAGTCACTTAAAAAAATAAATGAATAAATAAAAATTTTAAAAAAAATTGCAAAATGGACAATACAGTCATTGGTTACAGACAACATAGGTGCAAGTGGGGAAAGCCTTGTTTAATTTGACCTCCTTTCATAACAACATTACCCACTCAGCAGACCAAGGGAAGCCAGTCAATATAAACTTTTTGGAATTCAAAACTCTCTCACAATATCCAGGAAATATGTCCAGGATACAGCTAGATAGAAATAACATGGTGAACAATCTGCTGACAGATCAGGCTGAAATTGTTACAGTAAGTGGAGTTGCACTGGGATTGCCTCCAGTCACTGGTGGGGTTCCACAAGGCTCCATTTTAGGGAGAGTTCTCTTTAATCTTTTCATCAAGAACTTAGATGCAGGACTTAAAAGGTAAAGTAGATAAGTTTATGGACAACACTAAATTGGGAGGAGCTGCTGACTCCCTCAATGGTAGAGAGGTCTTGCAGAGAGATCTCGACATACTGGGGGATGGGGCAGGTACCAAATACATTCAGTTTAAGAAGAATGTGTACAGATTCTGCATCCACAACAGTGCAACCCTGGTTATCTGTACAGACTGGGGGACAAGAGACTGTAGAGCAGCCCCACAGAATGTAATCTTGTGGTTCTGGTTGACAGCAAATTCAGTATGAATCAGCAACATGCACTTAGAGCCAAAAGGGCCCAACAATGGTATAGGATTTGGAGGGCAAAGCATACTAGGAGGTGCAGTGCTTCCTGAGTTGGTCAGTTCAGAGCAGAAGAGGCTGAGGGAAATGGTGGTCCACAGCTTCTCATGGTGTGAGCAGAGTGGCAACATGGAGCTATGCTCTCTGATGACAGCCACAGGACCTAAGGGAACAGCATGGAACTGCATTAGGTGAGGTTTAGGCTGGTGTTAGGAAAAGTTTATTCACCAGAGAGTGGTCAGGCCCTGGAACAGGCTCCCCAGGGCAGTAGCTAGCTAGAGGCCCAAGCCGCTGCAGTTCAAATAGAGATTGGATAATACTGTCAGACAAAGGATTTGAATGTTGGTATTCCTATTTGGAGTCTGTGTTGGATTCAATGATCCTTGTGGGACCCTTTCATCTCAGTTTATTCTATGTTTGTTTGTTGTTGCTTTTTTCCTGTTGGTTAGCATGCTTAAAAGGCCCTTCCTCCTGAACTCCAGTTCTAACAGGAACAAAGCTGTTCAAAAATGAAAATATGCTTGTGTTATTACTGCTGCAAAATGCAGTAATGCTTGCTTTTGAGAAATATCCTTTTCACCTTGAAAACGACTGATGTCTTTATTCAGTGATGTATGAGCATATCTGTTCAGTATTTATGAGCAATCACTTTACCTTGCAGGCTATAGCTACCAGTGGAGATATATTCAGTTGCAGGAACTAGTTAATCACTGCATAGTATGAGCACTGGCTCAATTTATAACCGCATAGTGCATCTGACTCCAGTTTTATTGTTTGGGAAACTTGTATCGAAAGTGTCAAAATTAAAAGTTTCAAGGGAAAAAAAAAAAAAAAGGTTCATTTATTGAATTCTACTGCTATATAGATTTTTGTTGTGTGCTATTTTAATCCAAGCAACACTTAAATACTACTATCATAAAACTAAAAAAAAAAAATAATATGTCAGAGTCAGGATGTCCATCCATCCAGACGTATCCCAAACTACTCACAAAGTCAGTCTGGCTCCTCTTTATTGGTTTGTTACCTCTGCAAGTAACATAAAATAATTGGCTGCTCAGAATGGCAAAGGATTCAAGGAGTTCAAAGTAAGAGTAATACAGAAATCGCTTGTTAAAAAAAAAATATATATATATATTAGCCTTAAGATGTCACACAATTGCATACGTTTTAGCCTTCTCTCAAAATATCAAATGTATATCAAATGCCTTATAAACTTCTGAACATCCTCAAGCTTTTCAGTCAACCATCTGGGAAATGTTTCCATAAACTGAAGACCATGAAAAGCAAGGAAAAAACAAGCCTAATAAAGGAAAACTACACCAACACTCACCTTGTGATTTCCATAATGTGAAATGGCTTGGCCTTGTCCACTGAGATTCCACTTCTTGAATAATGATGTAATAATTTCCTTCTCCTCTCAACCAAACAGCCGAAAATACAAGCTATAGACAGAATCATCTTTGCCCTCTGTGCTTGTTCAGCACACTGAGAGTCCACTGACACATTTCTGTAGACTTTCCTTGACATGCTTTTTGCCACTTGACAATTCCACTTTGCATTCTACCAGGTAAAAAACCTACCTGGTGTATCTGAAGCAAGATGAAGATGCATATTATAAAAAATATGGACTCAGACACATTACTAACCTAGAAATCCCAAAGAAAAAAATGTTATAGTAGGGAATTAAAAATTGCCAAAGATTCTTCTTTCTACAAAGCACCATATTTATAGAGAAATATATTACATTTGATGTCAAAATGACAACAGCAGAGAGCTGAGCCATTTTCAAACAACTCTGGACTATCGTATAACTCTCTATCTTGATGACTTTTGCAAGAGAGCATGGATGTAGATAGTGCCAGCTGTTAATGCTTAACAGTCAAGATTAAGTAAGTGGAAGGGACCTCATAGAAAGTAGTATAGATGCCAATTCAGAAACATATATGAATTGTCTGTGTCCATATGTAAAAGGACTGCTCCAGAAATGCTGCCTCTTCTTTCTTTTTTAAAGTATTGGCCCATGATGTCAGAGGCAGACACTGGTGGTACAGCAGAGGAGGTTGAACCATCCCATCCATTACATTTTGTCGCTGTGCAGCACATGGCAGTAGAGTGTCAGTCTGAGAAAACAGTGTCTGACATGGAAGCACAGATGCAGAAAATGGGTGTCATTGAACTTCTCCAATTGGAAAAAATGGCACCCATTAGCATTCACTGATGTTTGCTAAATAATTGTGGAGACTGAACAGCAGATGTTAGAATACTGAGGTAGCGGATGTGCATTTCCATAGTGTTGACTGCAAGTCAACTCCTCTGGTGCGTACAGATTCTTGTTCATCACTGGCAAAAATGCAGAGCTAATAGAGATAACTTTGTTGGAAAATAGTGGTTTATACCTGAGAATTTGCTCTATCAAATAGTGTTATTCTGTTCTTTGTACCCACTGTAGTTTCTGCAAAATAGATAGGAGGCATTACTTTCAGAGCAACGTACTTACGTGTTTGTTGGTCCCTGCATCTGTTGTGAAAGCAGCAATAACTCCACAAACCTAAGGAAAATCAGTCAATTGCTTTCCCCCACTACAAGTGACACTGACAGCTTTTGTCAACTAAAGCAGAAAAGTAGCATTTTTGTCATTACCGCCACAAACTCACTTTCCTCCAGCTTACTGTATGGTTAGCAATTGCATTACTGTCAGTGCTCAAAGAGCAGAAGAAAAACTGCAGAGCTGTTGAAAATACATGAAACAGACCAAATGGATGAGTCCTAGCACATGCAATTTGGTAGATTTATAGTATCTGCTGCTAAATGCTTCACATTCCTAACAGAACCAAGATGACAACTTCAGGAATCTCTTCAGGAATCTTTCAGAAAAGTACTCCATACATAAACCAAATCAAGAATTCCTAAAGCCAACTGAAAGAAAAGGAGCAGAATTCCTCAAAACCAAGTAATGAAACCTCAATATCACAAAGGTGGAAAAAGTAAGATATAAAACATTGAACACAATAGATTCAGATCAACTTCTGAGCAATTAAATAATCTATTATCAAAACAAATAAATATAACCTCAATTTCAGTGGCGCTTTGGTATAGGCAAAATAAAGCTGAGAAAATAGCAGAACCAGAGCTGTTACTCTCTACTGAGAAACACGGTTTACGGTGTGGAATATATATATATAAATAAATAATAAAAAAAGTCAAAATACCATCGACCTAAAGGTGTATGTCTAGAAAGGTTCTCCATGAACTATAAATTATGGTTTTACTGATCCACTCTTCTGAGAGTCTCTGTGTGACAAAATGTATTCATCATCTCTTGAATTCCTGGTTAACATGATAGCTCTGTTATCACACAATGTACTCATTAAAAAAAAATAAAAATAAAAAAAAATTTTTAAAAAATGGATGGGTGCTGTAAACACTGAAAGCATTTAGTGCTTCAGATATCTTCTGTTAAAGGGTTTTTGCAATCACTTGTCAGCAGCATGGAGGGAAAAAGAAAGTCCTCCATCACATTTTAGCTTGCCCTAAAACTGAACATAACATGCAAGAGTCCTTGCTCATCTTGCTTTCACAAATGTATATGCCTTTGAAATTGAGATTACCTCTCTTTCCTGCAACCTCACAAACAGAAATGAAGCGTTAATTCAGTACTGGATTTGATACATTTCTATAATCCTATGTTCGTGGGTCAATCTCTCATTGCTTTGGCTAATTAAACAACTAACCTACTCCTCAGTATAACCTTCCTGCCACGATTCAATTGTGAAATACAAAGCTGCTTGTAAATTTCAGGTGTCACCTAAGCACCCTTTAAGACCTCTGCAAGGACCTTGGGAAATTATACGAATTATACTCAGAACCGCTTCTTCCCATCTGCAGATTTTTAGGACAACAGTTAAACATCTTCATTAAAAAGGAGAGTATAAGGTAAATAAGCTGAATAATTAGTATTATTCATAAAGTATAACTAACACCATAAAATTTCAAGACTTTCCCTCCGGGGAAGCAACTGTTCAGCCAGCTGGCTGCTCTCCCTTCACTCCAGTAACCTTCAATCACAGTTTGAGTCTTAAGACTTCTAGATAGCAAGGACTGGTGTAGGCTGCACTGATCTGTTGATATGAATCATACCAACCAGGTGTCCACTGGTCTTCAGGTCATGCCTCCTGCTGGCTCTCCCATCAGCAGTTTCCACCAGACATGTCTTGCATCTGAAGCTCCTCTATTTTTTCCTTTACCAGCAATTATTTTGATGTTTAGTCTTAGAAATGTATAATACCAATAAAGAATTAGTCTCTCAGCCTACAAGAAACTTTGATAAAGTCATCTGCCTCATACATTCCAAAAGAGACTGACAGTCTTGTGCCACTTTTGATAAGTAACATAGTCTATAACTTTTTCTTCTTTTTGTTATGAGTCTTAAACACACCACCATATCTTGAGCAGCACAATCATGATTTGACTCTTTGTGTATTTTTAAAATTTCTCCTACAGCAGTAAGTCCCAGGTGTGCTGTGAATAGGAACATCTTTTTTAATCAAGATGACTGAAAATTAACAAACACCGTGCTCACAAAGGCAAAAGTTACACACTGACTCATTTTAAGCTGCTGAAATTGGAGCAATAGAGTGGAGTAAAGAATGAAAGAATAAAATTCAAAATCAGAAAGGTGAGCCAAAAACGAAGGCCTGAGGGGAAACAAAACTAAGATCATTTTTATCTATACTGCTGTCAGAAAGCAAACTTGCTTCCGTTGTTTTTGACCCTATGATGATACAGAATAGACTGTCTGGTAAACAATATTTGACATTTACTAAAAGACTCACAAAGAAAAATCTCTAGGGGTATTTGAATCTGCTTTTCCTTGTGGATCTGGGCAGCCTGGTCTAGTGCCTGATAGCAGAGGGATTGAAAATATATGATCATTATGGTCCTTTTCAGCCCAGGCCATTCTATGATGTCTCTCCCTTATAGCCACCACCAACACAAAAGAACAAAATAGAACTCACTCCTAGTAAATGCAATCATAAGAACAAATGTTCCTCCCATGCACACACACACACTTGGTGACAATGTTATGAAACTGAGTATACATAGGTGACTAAGAGGAACACAGTGTTTAGAAAGCAAGTTTAAAGTCATTTAGTGTACAAAAGCTCTACAGACTGGACAACATATAAAAGTCAGCTTTAACTGATGACTATTAAATTTTAAAAAACAAACTACCTACCTACTTACATACATATATATATATATATATACGTATATATATATATATATATGCTCAAGTCTACAATTACACACAGGAATGTTAGTTGTGTATGCAAGTTTGCATCTTCACACACAGAAGTTCTTTTTCAGAGCTTTCATTTTTTGCAGTTTAAACATGACACACTAAACTCAGCCACTACATTGATTTGATAAATATACAAAATACTACCTATAGTAGTTGTAAAGATTAATTTAAGACACCTATGAAACAGGCTGAAAAAGGCATAACAATTCTATTTTTATTTTACAATAGTTTGTTTCCCCATTCGCCTGAGAGAACAGGATGTAAACAAACAAGGGAATATGCTTATATACTAATACTGCTGGGAGAAAGGAATTGAAGAATAAAATAATGAGGTCGTCCTTTTTTCTAGATAGTACCAGAATTTCAAACTTATAGTACTACACAAAGTCTAGGAAGAAGACATGCCTTTAAATTCATTTATTCTAGAAGAATGTTCCAATAAACAGAAATCTCACAGAAGGAGGGGGAAAAAAAGAAATCTGAAATGTACGTTCTACAATAGAATAATTTGGCATGCTAATTTTTATGTATTGGCATTAAAATTCATTTTATTGCAAAACTACGAGACAAAATAAAAAGAGATGTCTTTCCTGTTTCTCCAATTATAAACTTACAAGTAGATTGTAAGAATGTATCTGCAAAAAACTGACTATGAACTATTGCATTTATTTTAGTTCAATTTAAGGACAAACCATCTACAATACATTCTTTCCCAGCTCATTCCCTCACTTCCACCCTTTGTGTTCAAAATAATACTCTTCATCTTGCAAGTTAAAACCTGTTTTATTTCCTAAATAAGTTCTATGGAAGCAGGGAGCTGAATCCTTTCTGCCATGTAAAATTTCCTAACCAACACATGAAGGAAGGGTTGAAGCAATCCTAATCACTTACACAGGATGGGGGCTGAGCAGATTTAGAAGGAATTGAGGATACTTGTGGTTGAGAATCTCAACGTGAGCCACAGTGTGTGCTTGCAAAACAGTACCTGTGGGAACACAGAGGTATACTGAAATGAGAAACGTTAACAAGTAGAAGGAGCTAAAGGAGTATTAGCAAACATGTTTTTCTACTGCTATAATTGCAGTCCACTGGGACAAATGAACATTATTCTTCTCTTTCTTTACGTCTACAATTAATTCATTCTTTCTAAGAAAGGTGCATTATATCTAAACTGCAGATGATTGCTTCAGGGGAAAATTGTGACAGGAACAAAGGAAGATCTCACCGAACTAAATCAATACCCACTCCTATTCACCATGTTTTGAGATAATTCATAGTTGGAGACAAATCCTAAACTTTCCAATATCTGACTAATTATTTGCAGTGTGCTCTGAGAACTTGGTAACAGAATCTGTACAGCTGTGAAACATTATTCGATCATTACACAACTACAAAAATATTGAAAACAGTCACAATCTAACAACAGTAATACAAAACTGTCAACATAGGCTGAAGACCAAATGTTCACCCAGTTCAGTTCCTTTAACGGCATTTTGGCATTACAAGCAGGCTGACATCTGGTCAGATTGTGCTTCACAGTACATTAGGAAACCTTGAGTGGGACCAGCCCAGACAGAACACACACAGTTCTCCTCCCTAGACCTTTGGGAAAGAGAACAGCGTGTTGTTGCACTGCTGTGCTCTAGCTGACATCTCCTTGCTCTACCTGCTCTTTACAGGTTTTACTACCTGAGAGAGAGGCATCCCAGCCCACAGCATGACTGTTTACAATGGTAGCTTATCATGACTGCAGCAAGCTACAGGCAAGCATGGCATAAATCCACTGTTTGCTTGTCTGGCCATGGGCAAGTGGACATGGATCCAACCTACAAGTGCACTCTGACTCTGTAAATAAGCAGCTTATTTTCAGTTCTTGCCAAACAAAAGGAGCAGGAAGATTAAAGACTGAAGTTGAAATTTATTCCAGCACACATGTACAGAAGGAATCCATCCTTACTTAACACTCTTGCCTGCTTTCCAGTATCTTTTTATAGAATGCATTACACGCAGACTGCATTCCATACAACACTACTCTCCTGCTGAAGCCAATTTTGAATTCCTCAGGTAGGATTTTCTGAGACACATTACCATGCACTTCAAGATATATTTAGGATGCTTTCATTATTTATTGTTATGCCATCAGTAAAACCAAATCTTTCTAGGAAAACAAATTGCTACCTCTTTTATTAAATTATTGATTAAATACATTATTTAGAAAATTAAATGGGCAATGAAACAATAAATAGCTATTTTCTAGGATGAAATATTTTCAATAAAAGTTACTCTGAGTTAAATATTGTTACAAATCTCTAAGATAAAATTTGCATTTTACTTAAGATATCACAGGACACTAATTAAGATATTTATAATTCATGACTAATGAAATGTGGCTATACATCTACAGTGCACAGAATTGGAACCAGTTGTGACAGTCCTTGCTTCATGAGTAGATGTGATAGCAGTACATGGTCCTCTTCACACTTGTCACTTTGAAATACTGCATAAAGATTAGTCTTCAGCCACAATTTATAGGGCCTAATTCTCCACTCAATGCCCTATTGATGACAGTGTTTTGGAAATCAGTGAAGTTACACTGCCAGAAAATTGGTAAAATGCATCAGCCCACACACCCTGAAGGGACCTAAGCAACTGAATACCTTTGTCAGTTTGACTCCATTTATGTCTACTAAAAGCATTCCTTTTAACTTCAAGAAAGACCAGTCAAACTTTTGTTATCTTTGGAAACCTCTCTAGAAACTCTTTCAGAAAAATATTTAATGTAACAGAGATTAAAAATCTGTACACGCTAACATTGAATGGCATTTAAATAAAGTTTGCAGTTTTCTTTAAATGTGAAGACAAAATGAATTCATGTTCTAATTAAATGTACCTAGTTTCTGAACTACAAAATTAAGTGCCGATAGTTTTCTATATGCGTTGCTCTATATGTGAGAAAAGAAAATCCTCAACTGAGGAAAATTTAATCTTGGGTTGACAATTTAGACAAGGGATACATTGAACTATGTGAAAATTTACACCGTCCCTTAAAGTAAAAACCATTAATTCACAGGGGAAAAAAAAAAAAGATATCACAGAGATCTGCAGTCTACAAGCAAAGAGTGGGACACATCACTGAGCAATGCTCAGTGATAACAGAAGGTCACCATGTGATTATTTTGACCAAATAATCACTACTGATGCCCATAAAATGAAGTATAGAGTGATAACATGATATCCTCTTGGTGAGACAGTAACCTGTCCCTTCATCCAGTTATAGTTCTTCTCAGATCTTTTAAATAGATAAACAGGAAAGTGAATAAATGTTAGACTATTATCACATGAAACAGGAAATATCATATATCACAAATAAAGAAATGGATTCTCAATGTCTTTTTCTTGATATTTTGCCTTAAAACATAGATGATCATATCACATTACTGGGAATGCAGTTGAATCTACTTGCTCAGGTATCTGAGGAACACAGCATAGAAGGAACACTAAGAATTACATGGTGCAGTCCACAGAGAAAAAATAGTTCAAAGCAAAAATAAAAATAAAAGAGGTGGGTGTAAAATGAAATTAAACTTTAGATTTTGAAAGAGCATGAGAAATTACACAATAGATGGAGAACACGATTTATAGTGAAAACAAACAGAAATAAGAATAAAATTGTTTCTCATGACATTATTTCAGATTCTTTCTAAAATGACCTACCAAAAAAAAAAAAAACCTTTTCAACAAATTCTGTGAAAATTGTACTGTAACTCTTGTAAGTATAGAAACACTAATTAAGAGGCATTCTAACCATGCTAAAAAACTTTTTGTAATTTCCTGAAATAATTACTTCACTGGCACAGAGCGTTTTTAATGAATCTGGGTACTGGAGAACTCTGTTTTTGAAGTAATAGGAAAATTTCTTTGTGAGAATATAAAGCTTTGACTAGGCACCATTTTATCATTATAAAATATTAATGGTATTTCAAGTAGCTCTCTGGTGTTTTAAACATCTTGAAGTTATATGGTATAGAAAACACTCTACTATGGGTTTTCTGTTGCCTGTTTCTACTGCAAGCTCATTTGATGATGTGATCTAAGATCTCTCCAAGCTGAAATAATCAGAATATCAATTTTCAAATGCTGCATATGGTTAAAAAGATTGGTTTAATAGAAACTCGTAGATCACATAGAACATCATAGACTGATGAGTTCTATCCACTTTTAACCAAATCCAGCTTGAAGCAACGCTAGACATATGATGGGCAACTTGAAAATTAAAATGACTATTGAATGGGAAATTCATCTAATCTCTCTCTCTCTTTATATATATATCTGACATGTTGAAGTTAGCAGAAACAAACATTTAACAACTATAATCATTAACCACACACAATAACTTCTTCACACTTTTCAGGAGGGCAGTTTATCCACTGTGCAGTACAAATAGTTCTCAGCAAGTATGTTGAAAGTATTTCAGAATGCAATACACACAGAGAGAAGCCACGTCCACTTACACAAAATATCATGTAGTACTGCTGGATTTTTTTCCTCCTGTGAGACTCCAGCCAGTATAGCAACATAGAAGCATGGGAATACCAAATGCCCCATGTCCCTTGACTTGAACAGCAATGGCATACTCTGCATCCTGAAGGAGAATTCAGAGATCTGAATGCATAGTGAATTGCGGGTTCCACCTGACAAAGCACAGCCACTTCACATGCTGCTTATAGATGCATCACAGTGATGCATACACCTTGCCAAAAGGAGAATTGTATAGCAACATTTTGTACAGTTAAAAAATCTCAGCCAAAAATTTAGACTTACAGCAAATTGGCATCCTATTTCTTTGTGATATTTCCACTAACTGATGTAACTAAAATATATTTACTAAAAATTATGTTATTAAACAAAATATAGGGTGGCTCTTTAGATGCTCTCAAGAATGTCACTCTTGAAAACAAAGATCTTTACACATCTCTTTTCTATTCATCTTCAAAAGTGAAAGAATATTTTTTTTTAAATTATTCTTTCATGTCATGTAACTTTATGTCCTGTCTCCTCAACTCTGTCACACAGGAAGGATTACAAACAGGTTGCGGTTGAGCTTGCACTGTAACCTCCCACCTCATGTATCACCCCAGGGAATTGCTCATCATTATCACTTTTGCCCTCCTTTGAGTACAATGGGAGATCAGGGCTGGCACACCACAGGGAGTCTTCTACTGTGATCGTCAGTCTTAAAAATGTTTTGAGACAGAACATGAAAGCAGGGGAATAGATGAAAAACAGCTTGATCTCTTCAGTACCCACAGGGAGACCAAGAAGCTGCATGCCTCAATGCACAGGCAGCACCACAGCATGGATGCTACCATGAATCTGCACAGTTGCTGGCACAGGCTCAAATT
This sequence comes from Coturnix japonica, assembly GCF_054131305.1. NCBI lineage: Eukaryota > Metazoa > Chordata > Aves > Galliformes > Phasianidae > Coturnix > Coturnix japonica. The sequence goes on from NC_140664.1 coordinate 52,173,258, forward strand.
CTGATGCAGTGTTTCAATGTTATCTGGAACAAATGACAGAGATTTGAGTTGAGTTGGCTAAGTAATATTTTCCCTCATATTTCATCAGGGCAAAGAGTACAACTCACTTCTACACTTGATGCTATCCTATTAACTTAAAGGATAAAATGGTGCATAGGATTCAGTGCCTGTTTTGAAGAGGCAAAAGGATTCAAATTTCTCTTTGCTGAAATTGAAAATAAGTTGTTACGTAGAAAATATACCAGTGATCTGATAAAATCTGTTGTTCATGCTAGAAAAATGCACCCTTGTCAAATCTGGAACTTTCTCACTAATTCACTTATTCCAATTAAGTTTAGGGATTGTCTGTGCAATGGAGTCTGCTTCACACACAATAGAAACCGAAATTAACTTCCTGATACAATTCACGGATCATTTGCAAGCTCTCCCTAACTTCACTGTGTAACAAAAAAAAATAAAGTAGAAACCAATGAAAGTGATCCAAACATGTAGTACTGCCAACCTGCTCAACATTTCAAATGTCATGGAGCGATACAAGTTTTGGAAGGTTGTAAATAACTCAGCTTCCTTTCGCTATGGGTAATTGTTTTGTTTCAAAGATTGTCACAGAACATGCCTCTATTTCCTTCTAAACAAAGCACTTACATTTCAAAACACTGATTAACAACTCATTTTAAACAATTAATTACCACTTTACCATGAAGCAGTTCCATGTTTTATCCTGTAAATCTATCACCCACATTATTTCTTGAGCTTCACTGATCTGAGTGAGCAAGACTGCCTGAATATTATGAGAGTCATGATAAATGGCAAGCAAGGAGTACCACCATCACCTGAGCACCGGTACTGTGGCAAGCACCATGCTAAGCTGTAATGAGGATGTATCACAGAAGAGGTCTTCATGAATTGAAGTTTTTGGATGCTGTAGAACATGAAGTCCTATGGCAATATTTCTGAGGGCAAATGCATTTCCTTCATGTCCTGTTACAATCTTATTTGTTTTCTCTTTCTTCCCATATATCCTCAAAATTTGTTATCACTCACACCATCTGAGGGGTAGGGCCCACTGCTAACTCAGTAGGAATTACTGTCCCAGTAGCCTCACTGTAGATAAGCTATGCTAGCTTTTCTTTGAAAGGATCTCACTGAGGTCCTGCTGCTTTTATAGTTCAACTTAGATCATGCTGTTTTATAATTCAAGTTGTAAAACCAAATCCCTTTGTTTACTCTTTGAGATGTGTTTTACAGGCCATATTTAAAAGACAGCATTCACTTTTATTGAAATCATTCAGGCTGCAAGTTTTACTCTGCCTGAGTGAAAAGGAAAACAACAATTCTAGAGTGCTGAAATAGAAGCTCTTTTCCTACGTAGAAAAGAAGTGCCATTCCACCACACAATAAGGACTTGGTACTTCAGTGTTTAAGTTTTCCTGAACATAAATGTACAGTACACTCCTTTCCTGATGTTCAGTACACAGTGGGCTATTTGTGTGTGTTTTCGTTGGTGGTGGTTTTCTTTTTTTGTGCCTGTTTTTGTAGAACTCAAGTCTTATTCAAGCCCTTTGCATACAAATGAGTCTTACTCAAGACATCTGTAAGAATTCATCACTTAGAATAGAGGATTTAACTAGCTCAGCTCCTCTCATGGTATCCAGGCATTAGGGTTAAAAAAATAAAATAACAATGGACTATTATCACTTATCCTCTTTTTCACAGTACTTCAGACAATCCATCTTAGATCCTAGACATTCTGAACCACAGCCTACTGCAGGTCAACTCAGCACTTACTGAGATTTGCAAAGAAAATGTCCTGGCTTTGCCTCTGCTGGCCCATTCAGGCACAGCTGGGCCCACAAAGCCCAGCTACAGCTGGCCTCAGGAATCCAGTCCTACATCTCCTTGCACTTCTAGTGCCATCCACTTCTCTGCCAAAAACAATCCAGTTAAGCAAAGTCTAAATGCCTTCTGCTATTTCTGGCACTGTGAAGGACTAGGAGGCACTGCTGCATCCATCTGCATTTTCAGCACTTACCAGCTTGTTATTTGTTCTGTGTTAAGCATCAGATTTCCCCTATATGAAAAGCAGAAATACATGCATAGCCACAAAGATCCTTTTAGACTTGGGAAAGTAGAATTTGTATTGTCCCACTCTTTGTTCTAAGAAGAATCATACTGAGCCGTGCACCCTACAGTTGTTTACATGGAGCTGATCAGAGGCTCCAAGTTTCCTGACAGCAGAGCTACAATGCAAAGCTTTATAAAACACAGATACTTAACAATTACAGTCATTAATAAATCCATCACCCCCTACTTATACATCATACCTATTGAGAAATAAGGTATTTGATGAAGACACTGCCATTGCCAGAAAGATCTTCTACTTGAAATAACGTATGAATTAAGAGAATTCATACGATGTGCCAAATACCAAGGCTTGTCTAGCACTGACATTGCTTTGTTTAACCCGATGTACATAACTTAATTGAGTTTACTACCACATTTCAGCTCCCAAATCTCGTTCCTAGTGCTTTTGGACTGACTGATCAGGAACCTTCTTCTCACATTCATAGCATAAATAGGTTATGCAAATCACAATTTTCCAAAATCCAGACTTGCCTTCAAGATACTGATACAGGGTCACCTACAGAAATTAGTCTTCCTAGTCAAGTTACTAGATCTTATCACAAGTTCAAAATTAAATATGCTGTATTTTTCTAGTCATCTGAATATGAAAACACACAGAAATCTTTGGAGACTGAGTACCCCAGACTCTACTTGGAATACAAATAAGCTAATGTTGAACATCTCTACATATCTAGGAATCACACACATGCAGTATATGTTGTGCGCTTGTTGAGTATATATAAACAGACCATATAATTGTGGTTAAAAAAAAAATTAAAAAATCAGCTCAATCTGTAAACTGCTGATATACAGAAGTATAATTTATTGCTGCTTCCCATGTAATAAACTATCTCCACAATGCTTCGGAGCATAAAAAGAGCCTCATATTGACATAGTAGAGCCAAAATCCATTCAATCACTTCACCCTTCTGTCATGTCTCCTTTCACTGGTATCCACAAACATATAAATATAGAGACTGTATCCAAGAAAAGAGGCTTATTAATTGTGCCATCTTCATTAATACTGCATTTTGTGTCTCTTGGCTGTGAGAATTGGTAATGCAAAAGATGTTGAGAGCTTATAAAAATGTATATATAAATGTTTGGTTCAATATTCTTCATGAATGTATTAGCAGTATCTGCTCCAATAGCCCAAGCTGAAAAAAAGTGTAGTTTATCAGCTGTTCACCAGGGATAAAGGGAAAATAGTCTTAATTGTCCACTCAAAGCTATTTACATCATCTGTATGCCCTTTAAGTAATTAGGCATCACTTCAGAATGAGAATTCCTCACTGTGATGCAAACGTATCTGGCTGTAATCAGAGCTATCTACACCACTTACATTTGCAGAAAGAACCATGGCTACATCAAACTCGTAAGAAAGAATTCTAGACAAGAAATACCAAAGTAAAGCTAAATGGGATCTCTTTGCTCAAAGACTACATCTTATACCAACTCAACTTGTAACTACATAGAAATGCCTAAATAAACCTCAGAATTCAGGATTATGTAATGCAGGCATGACATTAAAGTGTGTCTATAATCCAGCATACATTATAATGAAAGCAATTCTAACACCTGCTGTCACACAGTGTCCTTGAGGTGTGCCACCCATACATCAATTGATATGCATCACTCATACTTCAGTCTGCAAAGGATGATTTTTACAACTATGTTACTTACTTTGTGGTAGGATTCATTTTAATGAGCACAAACTGGCAAGCTCCTTACCAGCAAGTTGCTCAAATGGCTACCACTCTCCATCTCAGAGCAAAGCCTTATGTTTTGAGCAATAGATACCTGCAATCAGGACAAATACTTGTAGATGACACTGAATCTTCTTTGTACTTTACATCTCCTTCCTCTTCTCCTGGAGACATAAAAGTCAGTGCTGGAGCTCCAACAAACAGATTATTATAAACTGAATGCACAACCTTGTCCAGCCACCAAGAACCAAGCAAGTAAATACTCAACTAAATACAGTATTCTTCATCCAGCTTTAATTCTGCAACTGTCTCAAAACAGAATTGGCTGCTATCAAAAATGAAAATTTTCCCAGAGTTATGAACACATTTTTGAGTGAGTAATATGTTTTAATGCTATTTTTTCTTACTGAGTAATATGTTTTAATGCTATGTGGTGAAGCATCTCATTGAGCGCTTCTTATATGGAACTGAAATACCATACTGATATCCTGTTGTACCTTGTGCAATTCTTCTGTTATAGCTACAACTGGTAATAATCAGCAATGAATAGCTCAAAATGTATGCCCCAAGAAACCTATGAACCTATTTTTTAACGTTGGAGTTCAAACATTTTCTACCACACAAGTGAGTCTGCTTGAAGGTAGACATTCCCCCCCCCCCCCCCCTTCCCTTTCGTGGAGATCAATATCATCATCCAAATTTGGACTAAATCGATCAACTTAGTCTTCTGATCCCCAGATGACAGTAGGAAGAACTTCTGAACAACTTCAAGACGACTTTGTTTTGTTTTTTTTTAAACATAGACAAAGCTTTAGCAATAGAACTATTAAATATTCCAGAAATAAGCATGCCATGATAATTCCATTTAAACATTTACATAAGTGAGGCCCCAGCTTCATCAGAGCCCATGATATTTGGAATTGGATATATGATATTTGGATTGGCTCCTTGGCCAATCATGGTCTGCTACTGCCCTGCAATAGTCATCTGTGACAGAGTGACACTGTCTCTTTTTGTTGATAAGGCATCAAGGTAACTTGGCAATAGCTTGTGTCCCAGTGCCCAGTTTATTCTTCTAACCTTGCAAACTTGATAAGCATGGACCAACCAATTTCCACAGGTACACAGGCAAACATGGGGGAAGATAATAGTCTGCCCACACCTAAGCAGGAAGGATCAAATATTGAGATAACACTAACAGAAGGCAACTCTTATAAAGCTTTGAAATGCCACGTGCTACTTGCAGGTGTGAAATTAGAACCTTTTTTCCTGAGTCAACTGCTGACCACACAAAAAATACAGAAATCAATGACCCAGCGCATAGTTGCTACAACCATGAATGCATTTGAAGCAAACCATATCTATGTTTCAACAGCCATACTTACAAATTTAAAGGAAAGGAAATAAATGGGTTTACAGTAGAAAACCTCAAAACCACAATTTTGGCAAAACTGCCCATAGCAAGGTGTTGGAACTAAAGGATTCTTGAAATTTCTTCCAAGTTATTCTATGACTATAAAAATTGAAAATGTGAGAATCATTCACTTGAAAACAAAAGGAGGTCTTGAAAAAGTACCTGTGTAAAATGAAGTCAAGATCATTCTGATTTGGTCAGTCTTTGCTATGGTATTGCAGTTTCATGTTATATATAAAATCAAGGTCTATACAAAGATTAAAGAACTGTCTAATGTGCGACTACCAGAGACTACAGCAGTGACAGAAACACTGTGAATAGCACTGCACTTTTTGTTGTCTAAATATCTGCATGTTACATGTCACACTAAATCCAGTATGCTAAACTAATAATTTGTTTTCTATTAAAAAAAGCCATCAATTATGCTGACTAAAAAAAAAAAATGTACTGAATGGGGAGGGAAAGCAATGGATAAGCAAGGCTATTTGATTCTATGCACAGGTTTAGCTGCTGACAAAAACAAGCATACTCTTCAAAGTCAGGAGTACAAAAGGCTTCTGTGAAGCCTTTAAATGCTTTGTTTTAGCAGCTAATATCAATGAAACCAACAAGCTCCTAGCCAACTATGCAGTATAAAGTAAAAATTCTCAAACAACCTATTTCAAGAACAATGAAAATGTTTTCAGTTCCTCAACTAGTAAAGCACACAAAAAATTAAAATGAAAAGGAACTACACATAACTGGCCTGTCAGCTTACGTAAGAGAATACAAGAAAAATAATGATACAAGCTCTTTTCCCTGGGAAAAAAAATAATGTTGCAGTGAGGCTCATCCACAGCATATTATTCTCAGTACTGCTATTCTTAGAGACTCCAACCATCACCTACTAAGGCACTGCAGAAATGCACAGCTGATTGATGGAGTAAAGGAAATAGTAGCAAGTATACAGTCTTTTCCAGTAATAGAAGTTACTTTATACAAGAAAACCCTAAAAATATCAAACTCTTCCGGCATACCTACCTATTTTCATAGAAAAAACATTTCAAGCTGAAACAACTCTAATCTAAAAAGCATCTCATTTACTATCATAATCTTACAAGGACAACTACAACAGAGAAAAACACACTAAAGAATGTAAATCAAATTTAGGAAAAAAAAAAAATCCAGCTAGCTGAGCTCTTCCCCCTCCATCAACTTGATGGGAGAATGCCTAAAAGCTCACACACTGAAAGAATAACTACCTTCATGAAAGTCTCTGGGGAGACAAATAACGTCCTGGTTTTCTCCTTAAAATCTGCCTCTGGGGCAGTAACAGGGCCTCTGTTAAGTCATAGTTTTGCAAAGGCAAATACAAGTTTACGAGGTTGGTCACTTTTGTAAAGAACAAAATATTTGGGGGGGGGGGGGGGGAACAAAAAAAAACAAAAAACACACCTCAACATCTCTTCACTTTCTCTACTTCTCTGTGTTTAATATTGAAATAAGTTCTCTCCCATTAAAACCCAAATAAAACTGTATTAAGCAAACAAGCAGTAGAACAGGCTTTCAGTTCAGAAGAAAGATTTAGAAAATGACAAAATAATTCAGAACAGTTGCAGGTATGAAGATTTCTGGAAGTAAATAATACAGTAATGTTTTCAATTGAGGGCGTTGTGTGTGTTTCCAGACAAATGGCTGAGAACTCATGACTGCTTTGGTCAAATTGATGGAATTTCTAAGCTAAATTGGTTCTGGTGTAAATCCTGATTATGTTCTTCATTTTTAGAGTCTATCCATTTAATTCTCTACACACCATGTCTTTACTGACTCAGATCTGCTGACAATTTGCTGCTTTGTTCTGGTTTTAAAAGACTCTGAAGTTGGAACAGGAACTAACTTTAACATTTGCACTGAAACAGGTCAAAGTTTTTAACTGGAAGTTATCCAAGATGTGGAGGGATCAGGTTCTAGCTAAAGAGACCAAAATTAAATGCTTGACCTTTTAAAATAGAAAATGGGCAACTTTTGTGCAATTATCTTGTGCAGCATCATCAAAACGTTCCAATTTTGTTCTTAGGTGGGCAAAAAGCTGAAGTCTGAAACCTCAGAAAACTGATAAGAAACAACTGTTCTTTCTATTCATTTGTAGAAAGCATTTTCATTCACAAAATAAATAACATTAATTAGAGACATTAATAACAAATCCAGGTCTCAAAAATACTCAAGATACACAATATTGTGCAGTTTACATGGATATTTGAACTACTTTAACATCATCATAATTTAGGGGGAAGCCTATCGAATCAATGCTAATCCATTTATTTCTCATAGTAAGTATGGTAACTTAAAAATTATTTAATAGCTCTTAACTTCTCCAAGCTCAGATCACATTTCAAAGCAGAACTTACAAATTTACATTACGTGATCTCATTTGAATGTACACCACTGACATTTTTGGAGGATATGAAATAGAGATGGGCTTATACCAGCACACAGTTCTCCTTCTGTAAAAGACATCACTGGGCTTATGTATTCAATACAGAATAATAGGACAATATTAACCTGAGATCTTCCTTTGTTCTTTCCTGCTTTACCAAACTATGTCTCTGTAAAATTTGTACAGAACTCATTACAGGCTTCTCAAGGTAAAAGATTTTGAATAAGATCTTACAGGTTTGTGGTTTTGTCCTACATGTTTCTTCAAACTTGAAGTCTTGCTTCATGTTGTAGAACAGATTAAATGGTTGCCCAAGAAAATTATTAAACATGCAATTAAATCACTACATAAGAAATACTGTGTCATTCTGAACAAACAAAAAATAAATTCCCCGTAGTAGTGAAAGTGTCTACATAAGAGAAAAATGATAAGTTCCATAAGAAAACCTTGTCTAATTTATTCAGTCCTCCAAGTGTATTTAACAGATTGTGTCTTTCGGTCTGTAGTCATTCTTTTATATACCTGTATGTAACACTGCTGTAGAGTGAAAGCCTCCTTCACAGCTTTCAGTGCAGACACTAGTGTGGTTTTACACCTAACATAACAATCCATTTTCCCATGAGATAGGTGAAAATCCTATGGAGGAGTTCACATTTAAAAAAAAAAAAAAAAAAAAAAAAAAAAAAAAGAGGCTCTGAAAGTATGGAGATCAAAATAAGCAATGTAGAAAATGTTCCCTTTGCAACATACGGTGATTTTGTATTCTGTGATAGAAAGAAAAATGGTGTCATCTTCCATAGTGTGGGTATTCTACTTCACACTCAGCAAATGGTTTATAGAGCTGCATTTAGAAACAGCCCACAGATTCTGCTAGCAAAACTGCAACCTTATTGAATCAATTCTGCTTCTCAGATGTCTCCATAATCATTATACACGTAGCTAGCATCATAATCATGGATGGAATCATGACACCTAGCTCCTTGAGTCAGACAATAGAATGCAAGTCACTCAGTCCAGAAGACTGCTTTGAGGTCAATTCTATATATGTTTTTGCAGAACAGACAAAAAAACTTGCTCGCACCTTGCAACATACTGGAGACTTGGAATAAAAAGGTTCAAGAACACAACTAACTTGATCAAGGATGAAGGAAAAAGCTCTTTTCATTGCCAGTGTCTTGGCTCCCGGGGAACACAAGGAACCAGTTACTTTAGATTCCCTGGTGATACCAGGAAACTTGCATATATTCCTTCATAAACCAAAACTTTCCCTGGGCCTCTGTGTGACCTGACAAATAAAAAAGGGAAGGAAGCAGGATTTTCCCTCCAGAGCTACAAATCTGGTACACTGTTGCAACACTAGGCAGCCCCAACAGGATCACCAGTGCATCAAGTGACCCACTGTCTCTACTCACAGACAACTTTGAAGCTTCAAAATAAAAACAACAACAAACCACTATAAAACTTATCACAATTTCTATGATTCTATCAGGAAGGTGGTTGAGCCACCATCCCTGGATGTGTTTAAAAACTGTTTGGATGTGGAACTAAGGGATATGATTTAGCAGTGGGTTGTTAGAGTTAGGATAGTGTGGTTAGGTTGTTGTTGAACCTGACAGTATTTAAGGTTTTTTACAACCTGAGCAATTCTAGGATTCTATCTTTATGGCTTAAGCTAGGGAACCTTGTTCTGTCTGGATAAAGGATTTAGGACCCATTCCAAGACTCTTTGTTTGTATTATCGCCCTTTCACATAGTCAGCACAGACACACCAGAATTGAGGTGAGGATTTCACCTTTTATTCCCTATTAATCCTTCACCTCCTCAGAACATTGTCACTGCTAGCAACTCTTGTTTTGTAGTTTCTACTAGATATACATATTTCATTAAATGTTTCTATATTCTCCCATTTGTTTTTACAGATTTCAATCTCCCTTCACTATTATTGTCTTCTAACAACTGTGTTTTGAAGTACTATAAACTCATCTGTATGAAAAAGCCTTAGACAAAACAAACTGCATTGCTTTAAATGTTTCTTTTCAAAGTTTGATGTAGTCACAGATTAATTTTCTGCAACATAAAATATGAAGTCTCCAACATAAATAGAGTTCTTGTGAGACTTGATCTTATTTCACCAAAAATATCCTAACCAAAAATAAAGACTCTTTCAAGAAAAATAATGGGAGTAAAACACTCCTCTCTTTTGTATTTGTGAAGTTTAAAATTTCTGTGTAGGTTGAAATCTCTTCCCACCTCCTCTCTTATTTTTGTCAGCCAAAAAACTGGCAGCGCTGGGGTCCCAGCAATGAGGAATGACTCACCCACAAGTACTGAGTCACAGTCACACTAAATACACTCTTACATCTTGATGGAGCATCAAATGCAATGCAATCTCTTTGCTTAGTCATTAGTTTGCTGTAATTCCTATGATTCACTCAATTTCAGAACTTTGATTTCCGATTTCTCATTTTTACTTTCAGTACATATATGCAGTTATATAATGCTTATACAACTCTTATTTTTTCCAATTTTTTCACTGATTTCAAGTTGGATCACATGCTTCAGAGACAAGGTGTGTCCCTTATAATATCTGATAGCGCATATAGGCTTTGTTTGAAAATGCTGATCTTTCACTCTTTTGACACCTAAAAAGAATGCCAGCTGACACCTGAAGACATGTACATTAGGACTTCACCCAGTCCTGACTCATGCCAGCAGCTTATGTGAAGGACCTTGCTTTAGAAGGGCTCCTCAATCTGACAAGGTCAGACAGGCAGAAGCAAGTATTCAGCATTTTGTACAAAGGATATGAGGTGATTGACCAGAACTGAACAAGTCAATGCCAGAGTGACACATTCCCAATTCCTAAATCACTTTGCTTTGTTACCTTTTGTCCTATCTGGAAGTAGATAAAGCAAAATTACTTTACCCAGCTGTTTATCGATTTATTTATATGCGGAAGAAGCCAAGTTTGGCCAGATCTCAACTAAGGTAATTAATAGATGTATTTCTTTCCACAGGAGTTTACTGCAGTACTTTGTCTAATTACTCCCACCAGTTCAGCCACAATCCCAAGAATCTCTCTAAAAGGTTGCAGGCAGGCTACCACTGGCAGATGAGGGAGGCTCATCACTGACAGAGGGAAAAGCAGACAGCAAATGAATTTCTGATGACTACTACAATGCAATACCTACAGGAGGTAATTATCACCACGCTGTTATTTATTCTTCTGTCTTCAGGCACAGTCTTTGTGCTTCCTCACTGTCCTTTTCTGCAGCAGCTGCACTTACAAGTTTTATGCTGGCTTAGTGGTTAAGAACTGCTGTGCTGAAGGCATCTGGTTGGTTAAGTACATCTAGAAAACATTCCCTTATGAAAAGATACTGTGAGGAAGGCAGAGGTCAACCCTGGGGACTTCTAGGCATAAAACAGAATGTGCACACTAAGATATAATCCACAGAAATCCTACAATAAAGGTAGAATATCTTTACCCTTGCTGAGGGATAACTACCAATTTAAAGCTTCTTTGGCCAGCTCTTCTGACCTTAGCAATATTCAATAAGAGCATAAAGAAGCACAAAACCAACTGAAAAAGTAAATATTTGGCCCTCAGTCATACAACATTAAATTGCAGGCCACTCCATCTCCATGGGGTGCAGGCTCCCAAGCCCTACTCCAGATGTTTACACAATGTATCTACTTTCTTTTTTTTTTATCCTATCCAACCTTCTGTATTATGCATACATAGCATAACTAAATTAGCTGTATCTTGATCCCAGTGACCAGGTTAATGAGCCATGCAGGAGGTACTTTCCTGTAGGTACCTAAGGTTCAGTGAGTTACCCTGACACTACAGCACTAGACATGAGACCTATTCCTAACATCTGTAATAAACACATCCAACAAGGCAGTTAATTGCAGCTCTTCCTTCTTCCTCCCTCCATCCAGGCTGAATTACTGTATGAGCACATCAGTGTTAATGTGAATTAAAATACAAAAAAAGGTTCCTTTGTAAATCAGAAATTGCAGTATATTGAAGAGCAGAAAGCCCCAGTGCTACACAACTATTACAAACCTGTGGACAAAAAAGGTTTTTTTTTCCAACAGCTGATGTTGAGAACAATACTTTACTAGGACTATAAACACAAAACACATTCCCTTCCCAAAAGAGATGCACTTGAATTTCTAATTATCAATGCTAGGAACTGTGGGGCACTCAGAAGCTTTGATGTGATAAATGTTTGAAAGCTGCTACTGATTTAAAAATAAATAAATAAATAAATCTAACCAGCAAGACCTTGGCAGGAGAGAAAAAAAGAAAAAGGCATAGGATCAGGGTAAAAGTAGTAAACACTACACATATAACATACCTGGATAATGTTCCTGTTTATTTATTTAGATCCTAAGATCCTTTTTAGATGTGTGGATTCTGTTTTTAGCAGGGCTACCTGCTCATTCTACTCAGTGACCTTGATATGCAGTAAAAACCAACACGGTTACCAAAGATTGATTTCAATAACTTTCTGGAATGAGTCCAAGGCAGCTTTCCATTCCGCAGTCTCTACATCAAACGCAACATTCAAACATGAAAAAAGCAAGACAGACTGTAGCTGCTCTTTGTGCAAGGGATGTGTGGTTTGCTGCTGCCACTAAAGATTTAACTGCAACATCTTTTCTACAGGGAGTGTCTACACTCAACTTCTCACATACTATGGCAAGAAGCAGGCTTATTAAATGCCACATTTCTGTTTCTGCATCAAACAGTGCAAAACTTGCCCAGATGTTTTTGCTCTTATTGTACTTAAAATAGAATAGTCTTAAGAACTGTGGGAGTTTGCATTACAGACAAGGTAAAGTGCTGTCTAACTGCTATTTCACTGCTACCAGTTTCATTACCAATAGTAAATACCCACTAAATTAAATATACTTAGCCAGCCAGGTACTGGAATGCTATTATGCTATCACCGGATTCATCAAAAGAAAACACAAAAAGAAAATAAAACATTGATAATCTGTGCAGTAAACAGTAGACAAGTACACATTGTTCTTCTATACACAAAAAAAATGAGGACCTTGTCATTCAACATACCCCTCCACTCCAGAAGTGCTCCATTGAAATCCCTGGGCCACTTCTCTCTCTGCACACAATTTAAGCTGCTATCTGCAAGATGCCAAACACATTCATACACAGACATTCACAGAGCATTACTAAAACAAATATCAAGACATGAAGAAAAACAGTCCTCTCTCTTCCATGGTAGCACTGCTCATGATTCCTTTTCACATCTCTTTAGAAGCCACTTAAAAAAAAAAAAAAAGTGCCTTAAATATCTTGGTTCTCTCAAATTTTCCATGAAATATTTACACACAGCCAAGTATTGCATTGTTAGTTGGCCAAGTAGTGTTTTTCTGTTCAGTGGATTTATAATGTTTGCAATGAAGCTCAAAATAGAGAAGCTCACCAAAACTCCAGAGTAGAAAGCCTCAAAACATCAAGGTACACCAGGATGTAGCAGAATAATAAAAATAATAAAAAAAAACCACAAAAATCCCTTTAAGGCACTTTTCAGGCCTGGCTTCAAAAGCAGACTCCTTCAGGAAGAAGGATGAGTGTACCCTCATTACACAGTTCCAGTAAGCAACCCAGCAAACTTGAGATCAGGTTTAAGAGTTCTGAATCACAGATTCAGAAAACTCATGAATCAGTAACTCATTAGGATGATATGGCCTACAAGGTTACAAAGTAAGGTCTATCATTTACAGAAAAACTTTTTAATTTCTGGAATTGCAGGAAGAGGGAACATTCTTCATTATTTCTGAAGGTTTTTTTGTACTGCACTTATTCAAATAAAATAGTAGCTTAAAAAGCAATTCCTATTTCTGAATAAAAATCATAATTTTTAAGGTTCTCACTTCTACTTGCATAGCCTGTTTATGGGCCAGTAAGTGCAGTCCTTTGGCATCACTTTTGTTTTTCAAGTTTTTCAAGAGAAAAACATTGTTCTGTTTATGCTTAAGAAATGTCTAACCATGCAGGTACCTGTAACTTATCATCACAACTCTGACAGATTCTACATACAGATTAGCGTGATCAAAATTAAGGGGAAAAAATGTCACAAAATTCTTGTTCAAGTAACTACCAAGCACAGTCAAAACTAACATATCCTCATCTGTCAGTATATCAGTTCCCTTAAATGTCATGTCAAGATAGACTTTGCAGCATTCTTGCACATTTGCTGTTTCACCTGCTTTATTTAGATTACATGTGAAGTGCCACACTTGAAGGATATCATGTCTCTACTCTCTTATTCTTGAAAATGGATCTTGATTTATTCCTTCATCTTTATTTTTTAATATGAGACAGAGCAGAGTACAAGTATTTTATCAATTTCATGTCCAGGTGTTCTCTACCTTTTCCATCTCTTCCTTCACTTTTTCAAGGAATGATAGTGAATACTAAAGAATTATAAATTGCTGTTGATCTTACACAATCACAGAAGCACAAAATATACACAAGTTTTAAAGACTTGGTTATTGGCATGCTGTTAACATAAAGTAGCCAAAGATAGTATTTACTTCACAAATCCATTTTGCAAGTATAATATCACACATCTCCTTCAGCATAGTTAGGAACGCTCACTTTCTTAACATAGTATATTTTAGATCAGCATTGAATTCCTCAAACATTACTACATATTCCATCAAGATCTGCATTGCTTCACTTCTCAATTTTAAAACATCCTCCCAGCCTCCTTTGGGCTCTTTAAAAAAAGATAGTAATGCCCCTGTGCTGCAATATTCAAATCTTATTTCTACAGTTCTTCACCTACGCCCTTCTACACTCCAGGTAACTCACTAAAATTTCATACTTTCTCTTCCACCTACTTTGTTACCCTTGCGTTCCAACTTCTTTTTCTACTTTCACTGTAGACTAAAATACAATTAAGCTCATGAATATGCTCTTGGCATCACCTCACTCTTTTACAACAGTGCCAATGAACCCTTCAAGTGTAACCATACCACAAGTACAAAATCCTTCAAATCCAGAAAAGATAAGTGTTTTCCCCCCAACCAATACTATACACAAGACAAAAGACACCAAAATTTGACTCTTTATCGACATGAAATGGTTCATTTTCAGTACCAGATTCAAGATCCTAGAGCATATCTAGTAGTGGCTACAGGTTAAAAATATAATAAAGGCTTGTAAATAATTAAAATCTATTGTGAGGGAGAGAAAGCAAATCAAGTTTTCCAGGACTAGATAGAAAACAATTTTGTATTGGAAGAAGTCTGAGAAAAAAAAAGAAAAGAAAGAAAGAAAAAAAAAACACAAAAAACCCTCACGATTTTACAAATCTTTTAAAATGTTGCATGTTTTAGAGACAGAAGACTGTTTATATAATATTTCTGGTCAAACTGGAAGGAAAAAGCCAGAGAAGGAATGTATGAATTTTTGTACGAAACATGCACCTCATTTTTGTACATGAAAAAGAATTAGATACCCATGTAAATAACTATTTTATAAAGATGTTCACAGGTTGACAACAGTTTTCCTAACATCCTGAAGCAGGCATTGCTGTTTATGCCATCTCAGTGAACAAGAACAAGCTCTTTTAGCTATCACTAGAAGCTATAGTGTAGGCACTGTGTAACAAAGCAGGACAAAAGATGTCAAGTTTAACAGTGAACATATCACAGAACAAATTTGTGCAGTCTTTTCAAAACTGCCATAATATGTAGTCTTTGCCATCTAAAAGCTTCAGTCAAGCAGTACTGTTTCACCATGACAATGGGGCCAATCAGCTACTCTCACAACTGCTTTGCAACCTGGAAGATGTGGATCAATGATGACAATTCTGCTGACAAGACACTGCTGGCAGGAAGAAATGCACAATGTTACTCTTCAGCTGGGCTCCATAGACAGTGATGCTCCTGTATTTTGTCCTACATACAAAGTGCTATTGTCTCCTCCAATGCAATTGCTCAGCCAGAGTAAAAAAAAAGCTGATGGAGGATTTCAGCTTTTGTTACCACTTTGTTTTTGAAGCTTCTTTTGTGCTACTAGTGATTATATCCCACCTAGTATACTTGTTATTCTGATAATTGAGCACCATTACTAACAAATGGCTCAATTCTGAAATTTCTAACTCCCCCCAACCCCCCTCCCTCCCTCCCCCATAGTCAGATGGACAAAACAGGACATCTTTACATAGAAAATACTGTAAACATGTGAGTACTACACATAATATAAGGTCTCGAAAATAAAGAAATTTAAAGATAAACATGCCCTCCATGCCACTTCCATCTCTCCTGCTGAATTTTCACTCTTTTTCTGCACATCATCCCACTGTAACATCCCCCTGCTATATCAGATATAGCAGGGAGGAAAAGTCGTCTTTTATGGACAAGATAATGTAGCAGGAATGAGGAAGTCTAGAGTAGAAGTCACTGATGTCAAAAAGCAGTTTGTTGTTGTTTTTTAATGAAGGGAAAACGTATCAACTACATTGAGTAAGCAAAGAAAATTCACTGTTTCATGACATCTGTAATGAAGACAACAATGCTGAAGTTTCTGGAGAAGGAATCTTCCTTCAGGCTGGATTATTCATATTTAAAGCAGAATGTTTGTCTGTTTTTTTCAACCCATGTATTATATGAAATGTAATAAACTCAATCAGTCACAATTCAGTTATATGCAACAAGTGATATAGAATGGAAAGCCCCAGCAGAAAGAGAAGACTGATAAACTTGCACTGGAACTAGATTAACACTTGCACTTATGAACAATGAGCTACATATTTTCTCCCATAAATCTTACAAGGAGAGAGAGAGAAGGAAGAGGATTCTCCATCTTCATATGATTTCATCTCCTTTTTCCTCCTCCCAGTCAATCTCTACAGGCACTAAAATCACCTGAATTTAGATCAGCCTGACACTGCCACACGCAACCACGCAAGAGACTCAGTTCACTCCAGCTCAGAGATAATCATTGAGCTACTGCAGCTTTCTACACAAACAGAAAGTGGGATTGGCTTTAGAGAAGAATCAAACCAATGAAAACATTCTTATTTAGACGAGAGCCTTCAGACAAATGCAGTTTTGTCATCATCATGAAAGAAGCATTCTCATAATTGATAAAGATGGATCTACTCCCACTTTGCGTTACAGAAGAATTAACTGCTGAAACTTCAGCCTATGCCAATCCACTCCATCTGTTCAGTACTAGTTACACACACAGTGAAATACAGAGAGTAAAGACAGGGAATACATATAGGCCATTCTTTGAAAAAGATGATAAAAATATTTTTCTATGCCCCTAGGCCCAAACACAAGATTTAGAGGCTAACAAAGCCTCTAAGCCTTCATTTATCATTATTACCACACAGGTGTTAGAGACACTGTGTTGTCCATGCAACCTCTAGACTAAAGTCTATCCTCAGAAAATGACATTTGTCATCCAAGATCTAGACAGAATCTAAGCCCAGAAGAGAGAAGAGCAAACACAAACATGCTTATCTGCACTGGCTTTTCAAAGACTATTTGGTCCTCCAGTCATGGTAAGTGCTAATATTTGTGGAAATCAGTGCAAAGGATATGAGTGGCTTCTCCCTGTGACTCATTCAGGCCCTGGCCACAAGGCAGCAACTCCATTGAGCAGTGCGGGCAACATTCTGACACTGAAGGAACAGTAAATTGCTCACTTTGTATTTTTGAGTTAATTTAATATTACTCTTCACTTCTGCAAAATTGTACATAGTATTAGTTAACTAAAAGAGTTAACATCTTTTTTATCTTGTGTCACTCATCTCTCAAAAAGCAACTTCATCTCAAGAGTTTACAAACCATTTCTGTAAGCCAGTGTTAATGTACTTAGCTCTCTTTAAGTAATCTTAGTCTCTAGCAGATAAAGAAGACTCCCTTAAAAGAGTCCTATCCTGTAGTCTGAACAATTAATCAGCTTCGTAACATGGCAGCCTGCAGAAAAAGTCAAAGTACATACTTCATGAAAGAAAACCCCATATTTTACTGATTTTCTCATTAGAAAATAAAGGAAAAGAACCTAAAATAATACTGATTAACTGAAACAGTGCTCCCTCAAAAGTTTTCCCAAGTGAAGGTTAATAAACATGTTCAAAAGTAGAAAGATGAACTTCTAAGAAGCCATGGTTTGCGCACCAATTTCTTAAGAAGAGATATTAAGCAAAGGCAGATTTTTGACTCAACATATAAATTTCATAAGTATTCACTACTGCTTGAACTGATACCAAATATTGAAAAGTGTTTTTCAAGAATAATGTAAAAAATCCAATGAACAGACAAAAATACACAAATAAGTCATAATATTACGACTACATTATGCAAGCTAACTGAAAGAAGCTGTTCGTGTAAGGGCTATTCGGAGAAGACCAGCATCAGTACCTAATAGCTAACATGGACCATTAGGTAGGCAAAGTATATATGTTCTGCAGAGTGAAAACTGCTTATCTTGGGACAGATCTATTAGGCTGTACAGCTTCACTGATAGGGACAGAATTATAGACATGAAAGTACCACCAAGGATATAAGATCATAAATTAATGAGACTAAGAAATTACTGTAGTAACTGATGGACTGTTAAGGCATGGCAAGTCTATTATTTTTTCCGCTCCTGATTTCTTTGTATTGTCATTCTACTGCTAATTACCTAATTAAAGGAACTGTGCGAGCTTAACAGCACATCACCTTCTTGTAGAGAGCAGAGGAAATTCAAGATTAAGAATGCATTGCCTCTTGCCAACTTTGCCAACAACGACAGAAGCAATATTAGCAAAATAAATAACATGTTTTTTTCCCTGCTAAAATGTCACTAAATTCTCCAAGATCACGTCCACAATCTGCCAATACAGAAAGCATTTGCAGGTTACCCACAGCATGAGAATATCGTTGCAATATCACACAGTGTACAGTGAAACACGCATTTTAAAAAATCCCAGTATAAAATGAGAGGAGCTAAGAAGCATTACTAGGCAGTTCATCTGCCATTTTAGGTATTACACCCATGATTCACAATATCAGCATATAGATGCAAGCTTTTACTTAGACTGAAAACAACCATTAAGGCAATCCTGAAATGACTTGGTTTGCCAGCAGGCTTAGAGTACAGGCAGCAACCTTAACTGATAACACAGGCCAAGAATCCTGCAAACAAGATTGGGAACACAACTAGTTAAACTGCTTGATCTTCAAACACACCATTTGTTAACTGAAGAGCAAGTTAAGAGATGCCACACGAAGGAAGCATGTAAAACTGTCTGGACTGAATCTCTTTTCAGCAGCAAGATGAGTGGGTCAAAAAGCAGCATGACTTTTCTGAAGCAGCTCAGCTTTCCAAAAATAAAAATAAAAAAAATAAATAAACTACTGGATCAGTAGTTTTCCAAGTACTTTGTGCCAATAAGATCAATATCAGCTTATTTCTCAAGACAGGTTTACTTCACCATATATTACTGGTACTTAATTTTTTGTTGTTCACTTATCAATACCTTAAACAAATTGGTCATCTTTTCAAAAGCACAGCAGTAACTCAGCATTTCTAGAGAGCACAGAGTGCAATACATGTGCATCACCAGGTGCATAAAATTGACACATGAAACTTCTAATTGCTTCTGAAAATGTCAGCCTTAGTGTTGAGCAAAGTAAGCAAGCAATCAGGACAGTTACAAATGTTCTTGTAGCCAATCTTACAAAAATGTACCCATTTTACCTCCTACTATTCCCTATTTCTTCCTTTGTTTGCCATACTTGCAAAACACATAGCACTACCAAAAGAGTTATTCAAATAAACAAAACCATAGTAGTGAGACCTCTATTGATCCCATCTACACAATTTTTAGATCATGCTCAACAAACTAAAATCATCTGTTTTTACTTTGATTTCTGCACTGTCAATAGCATGCCTTGTACTTCAAAAGCATGAAGGACTGATACAGGACACCATAAAACATTTCCTTGAATTTCTTAAATGCCATGAGATTTTTTTCAATATGTTAACACAATCATTCACTTGAGTACATATCTGTATGAATAATGGATATTCATGCCTGAGATCTACAGTTTATTTAATTAAGTCTCAGAGGTATACATATCTTCACTTCGGTAAAATTAATTCTTTAAAGAAAATCCTTACAACAGCTTCAGTCTAATGGTGTTCATCATTACTACTGGCAGCAAGCTAAGATTCCAGAATGCTGAACAAATTTTAGCTCTGCCCTCTAATATTTTTGAGGCACACTGCAAGTGTTTCCAAACACAGCCTCTCAAAACCACATAAAAATCTGTAGTTGATCAAATTCATCACGTTGAAAGATGTTCCTTGGGGTAACAGTGAAAATTTGATATAAAAGCATGGCAGCTCACAGAAAACATTCAAATTAACCACAGTTTATTAGTTCTACGGGTATGCAAGTCTCCAACAGAAAAAGCAATAAAGTTGCAGCGCAGTTGTCTCAAAAAATTTCATCTCACCCCCAGAAAGTTCCACAAAGTTCTCTCCAAGTATGAAAGACCATTTTCATTATACTCACAAGAGTATACATATGGAGGATTTAACGTAACAGCATGTATAACCAATGAGCAAAAGAACTGCAAACTTTCTTCCAAACTCATAATATTGAACGTTACAAATTACAGTTACAAAATTTAAGGTACCAGGAGAAAATAACTAGAAGAAGCTAAGCCGTTTTCTCACAAGACAAAAACCTTGTCAGAAATCTCAAAAATCAAATTTGTTCATCCCCTCCGAAATCTCCACAAATGCAGTTTACAAACTGCACCATCTACTGGCAGAATCTTGCCATTATTTTTAATGGACCTGTATAGAAGTTGTGATGCATTAGCGGTTTTCATCCATCTAAGAACCCTGGAAAGACCACAGAATTTCTCTGAAGTTCATTAAGAAGTAGTAAGAAAATAACATCTATCTTCAGACTTTAATATTAGTGTGCCTTCACCTCAACTGGAAAAGGGTACTTAAATCAAAGAAAACTGAATCCACTGTCCAGCTATTTAAATAGTTTTAGCAGAGCCATTCCCCTATCTCAATTCAAAAATAAATAAATAAATCATTCATAAGATTCAAAAGACACCTAAATACTATCACAAATCTCTTAATTCTGATATCCTCAGTGGACAAACAACACAAGCCAAGAAGGTGGGACCACAGTAATTAAACATTAAAAAAAAAAACGTGATAAAACAAATCTAGATGGTGCACATAGTAAACAACCAAAGAAAAAGTTATCACTCTTATTTTTGTTTATCTATGCATTTAAAACCTGCAGCTTTTATTGGTGCCAAAGCAGGCAAATTGAAACACACAAGTTATTTGTGTACCATCTAAACAATATGAACATCAAAAAGTGTGAATATGACAACAGTAACTTCAGTGACTGCAGCTTTATAGCAGTGTCCCCAGGTCTGGCAGCATTTTTCAGCTTTTTAAAAAGTTTAGTAATGCAGACTCAATCTCTGAAACTGAATAGCTGTATAAACAAAAATATATACAGTTTGTCTTCAGAAACAGTCACTAATGTAGTAAGCTTCTCCTTTCATTTTTATCAAGTCATTTACACTCATTTCTGCCTTGTCTAAATTTTACTGAACAGTCTTCCCCTGCTCCTTCCTGCAGTGTTCTTGCCATACATTTCTGGAGGAAAAAGCAAAAGACCAGTGCTGACATACAAGAAATGCTGATGGTTAGACACTAGCAAGTTATGTGAATACCTCCACATCAGCAGTTTATTAGAAAGACCTCATTTCTGTTCACATTAAACTGTAAACAGAACTAACACATGCAGATGTAAGGAGCAATTTGTGCAGAGGTCAAATTCAAAAACTGCTGAATTTCCCTTTGAAGCTCTCATCTATACCTAAGCAAAATATGATACTGGGTCAATTTCTGGTACCACTCAGAAATGCAACATTTATGTTCCTCAAAAACTATATTACCAATGGATTGCTTTTACCTCAGAATAAGGGAATAAATATTCTTCACACACACACACCAATTTCTACAAAATTACTGCAAGATCTACCCCAATCCACACAAGAATCTATTTGCATCCTCACTGCAGCTTTGACAGTAAATCAGTTTCTCAGACAATCCTCACAACTTTAAGAACATGATCCAATGACAAAAAACTGCTTTCATTAGTGGAAACTAATTTTTATCTAACAGCTACATCAGAACAGCAATTTGCAGCAATTTTGTTGTTTTTTAGAAGAACCACCTCCTCCCTTTTACCTCTGCCCTGCAGTTTGCAACAGTACACTGGAGATACAACAAGCTCAAAAGCTACAGCAGACTAAGACAATTATGTGTTTCAGACACACTAACTATTTACTCCAAAAGCCTTTTATTCAAATTCAGCAGCATGCAAACACTCAGTGTCTATTTGTTAGAAGGTGTTGACCTCTTGCTGTACACAGTTTTATAAAGTAAATAATTACAGACAAATAATCATAGGTATAGCCTACAGCCTAGCATCACTCTACAAGTACACCCTGACCTGTAAGGAAACAGGAATCAGGGTCAGAAATTTACTGCCTTATGAATTAAGAAGGCTCCAGGGAAAAAGGAGATACCACGTAACTCTCAGCTTTCACTAGACTTTATTTCTGATATTTCTGTGAGACTCTGTTTTGAAAGATTTGATGACTGAATACATCATTTGCACCAATAGTCTTTGCCCCTCCTACCTCAACGCGTAAGCAGTCTTAAAGATTCTCACAATTTTAGACATGAAAAAAAAGCTTTTTCTCTCAGAGAGTGGTCAGACACTGGAATGGCTGCCTAGGGAGGTGGTGCAGTCACCATCCCTGGCAGTGTTCAAGAGGCACCTGGATGAGGAGCTACGAGATATGGTTTAGTAGCTTGTGGTGGCAACGGTAATGGGAGGACAGTTGGACTAAGTGATCTTGTAGGTCCCTTCCAACCTTGTGATTCTATGATTCTACGCATATGAACAACAGCGTATCCACTGGATTACACCAGATGTCCCAACAGCAGAGTTCAGATTGTTGCAGTTCCTGACTGTTGCCACTTTTCCCAAGTTTACCAAAGTCATCCTTATTAAGATCAAAAAGACTGCCTCATTCTGGCTTGCTAAGGTTTTCCTTACAGTAAGGGGCAGCAAACCTTAAGTAACATCTAGCTCCCTATAACCACTAATTTGGGAGCCACCACTGGTTGTTATGGTTGTTATGCATAGCCCCTTTGCTCTTCTAGTTAGTTTTACATGCAGCTCCATATGCAGGTATAAAATAGAAAGAGGAAGTATCTTCCCCTGCAGCCTTGAAAGAAGAAAACACTTTGTGAAGCAAACACTGCAAGTGCAAGTTATATTAACATCCACATGCTCTCACTTCACCTCCACTGGTCTCAGGAAGCAGACATTCAATCAAACCTACACACACACACAAAATAATAATTAAACTCGATGATCTCTAGAGGTCTCTTCCAACCCCTACAATTCTGTGATTCTGTGAAATTAAGAAATACAGAAAATCATGGAAAAGAAAGAAACAGTAAGCTTATTTTGACTTAAGTTTCACTAAAACCTTAACAGCCACTTGCTATTTCCTATAGATATTTAATTATTGCAGAATAATAAGCCTTTTGCTAGTTCATTTGCCATTTTTCTTCCATAACAATGGACCCTCAATTCTGGATCCTTTATCTTTCTCTACTTAAAAGGGCTTAAAAACCCTAACCCCAGCACTCAGAACACAGAGCGAAGACTGAAGATAGGTGCTAAGGAGCAGGAAGCAGTAAGCTTTTTTTCCATCCTCAAGGAAAGGGAAGCCGTGGCTATGGCCCATCAGCCACCAAACAAGGGGCACCCCACAAGATCTGAGCAGAGCAGACTGGTGATAGTAGCAGAGGGTGAGGATCATCATATACAGAGAGGTAGGACTGGGATGAGGGTCAATCTGCAACATCAAGTCACCACATTATGACTACTACTGGAAAGGACTACTGGTCTGAAGTAGAAGTCTACATCTGAGCAATGACTGGAACTCCTCACTATGGATAGAGATACCAGGTGAGGCTGGTCAGGACAATTAGTACTCAGGCAATTAGGGCTCCTGATACTCTCTAGGCTTTGTAATAGGCATTCATTTCAATGATGTGAAACTACAATATCAACCACATGTCACACTTTTTTTATACATATTTTCTGAGGTCCTACTTTGCCTTTCCCTGTGAAACTGCCTCAGTTAGCTTTGTCCCTTTGCTCTTCAGATATATACATGCTAGCTGTTAATTACTCCAAACTGTATTCCATCTTCCTACAAGATGGAAACAGTACTTATAGGATTAATAGCTGCTTGCTTCCCCTTGAACAAATGGCTTGCACTTGTCACAAGATTACATGGAAAAAATAAGAACACTGATTATTTGGTTTCAGCTTCAGTTGTAGGGCTTTTTCTTTCCTTAGTTATGGAAACATCTTATTTCTTAACCAAAAAAAAAAAAAAAATCAAATCATAACAACTAGTGGTGGTCTCTTGTGATTAATCACCAGTCAGTTTTCTTTCTTACATACATTTTCTGTTCTGACCAAACTGCACAGCTACAGGACAGTAACCAGCTAGTTGGGATATCTGCCTTGACATTATTCCAAGAAAACCCCAAAACTGCCTTGACCTAAGCCAAAAAATAAAATAAAATAAAATAAAATAAAATCAATAGGCATGATATAATTCCCATTTCTGCATACAGGAAAAACACACACAATTTATCTTCTTTCCTGCAATTCCTAAAGCATACATACATGGTTAGAGCAAGAAATAACATATTTTAGACTTCCTAACACCAAATTGTATTTAAACAATGCCATATATATTGAACCCAGAAATACATAGGATAAATAAAAGAAGGAAACACAGTGGTCTAGTTGGGGATATACCTTTAAACTAGCCAATTTTAATATTTGTGTTTGTTTGTTAAAATATCTCACCTATGCATCATAAAAACAGTATTAGAAAGCACTCTGTGAAGTCAAAACAGCATACTTCTATTCTGATAAGCACAACTATTTTCCATTTATTAAATCTGAACTCATAAGTGATAAAGTTAACAGAATTGTTTGCACCTACCTCAGATACTTTCAGGCTTAACAAAGAAGTTTCTAGATGTGAGAATAAGATAGGCATGTACTGTGCCATTGCAGAACATTTAAAAGAATAGAAGGGGAGACAAAAGTTCTTTGAATTTTGAACTGATAGTTGAGTTCCTGATGTCTAAGAAATTTGAATGAAAGCCTGTTTAAACATCTCAACACAAACAAAATTCAGTATCAGATTTGTTTGCACATACAACCCAAACTGTTCTTTGACTGCAAGTGACATATTGGTGCTTAGTTAGATCCAAGCATCTTTCCTATCCTTAAAAGTTCCCCTTGAACAACTACCCAATATTCTACTTCCTTGATCAAGTAAGGAAACAAGTGGTATAAGAATATAAAAGAAAAAATTAGTGGCAAATTCATGGTATAAAGAGCAATCTGTTCACCTACACATGATATAGCCTGCTGAATTCAAACTCAGAGCCATAATTCAAACCAAGAACCTTCTAACAAGTACATGAAAACAAGGCTTCCCAGAACTGATATTTCAGAACACTAAAAAGCGTTTTAAGAACTCTCTTTTATAGTGTGGAATAATTACTTGTTGCACATCAAAATGACTTGATGTTTAGGAGCATTATTCCAGCTCTAGTGTATGAATCATACACTTCATTGTCTTATTCAGCATCTGTGCTTTATTTTGAACATAACTCTAACTATAATTGCCATGTAAGCCTGGAACAAATCCAGTAAATTTAGCAAACATGATTCAGATTTTTACCAGTCTGAGAGTAGTTTGGGGGATTCAGTAGACAAATGGACCACAGGCTGTGAAACAAGCATATTGAGAATGAGTAAGTCCATTTGTTTAAGGACAAGGACAAAAATAAACATGAACAGCTGTCTCCATTGCTAGGCAGTCCATCAAATTGAGGCAAGGTTCCAACTGGAAAGTGTTGCGCAAATATATTATAGCGCGTACAAAAGCACTAAATTTTGCAGAGGCAGCTTTACTTCTGATGTTTCCTAAACTGTTGGATCTACTTTGCAAAATTAGAGCTTGTTTGCAAAATAATAACCTTACAGTTTTATTTGAGTGAATACTCAAAAAAAATGAAAGTTTTGAGGACTTCCTCTTTTGCTGTCTTCCCCCCCCCCAACTTAATCAAAATATAAGAACTTAAATTAAGCATATGAGGAGAAGACTATACTATGAAGGAAAGCTGGGGATATGAGGGTCTAGGAGATAACACAAAACAGGGATACTCACATTTCCCCTGTAAAAGCAGCATGCCCTGGGGCCCACCGCAAATTGCTATATACTAGCACACATAGCATCAGGAACTAGCAGAAGTCAGTGCACAGCTGCAGAGCTATCTTACTGAGATTAATGGAGCCACAGTGCATTATTTCTCATGGAAGTATAGAAGCTTGTTAAGAAAGATGGGGCAGGCAGAAGTGCAACTTGAGTGGATGCAGCTTTACCCTGGGACAAGCAAGGAAGTATAGAATCCCATACCAGCACAAGAGCTGATGTAGGAGATATCTGATCTACAAGAGCAAGTAGCACCTCAGAACCTGCTGTAATGCCAACACAGCTGGATACAATCTACTTCTAGATTTCTTGATGCAGGTGATCAGTGAACATACCAAAGGACCTGCTGCTCCAAAGTGAGGAAGAACTTGGATGAAACAAGGGTCAAGGGTAGCCTTGGCAGCACTGCCAATAAGACTGTAGAGTTTAAGATACCAAGACAAACAACAGAAATACCCAACCTCTGTTGAGCAACAACACATCATCAGTAGGGTAAAACTAACCTGTCTCATGACGGTCTAATCCCAGCTCACGTTCCCTACCTGAAGATCCTCTGAGCAGAGCTGTCCTTTTCCAGCAGACAGAAGACAAGCATTCAGGAGGCCAGCATAAATGAACTTGGAGCTGCTGACTCCACTCAGACACAAGAAAGTATGCAGAAGGCAGAATCACCTCGGAAAGTACTCAGCATCATTTAGCACCTACCATTCACAGAGACCCTGGTACACAGCTATAGTTCCTAAACATGTAGACAACAGAATTATATTGCAAGAAGTTCATGAAGTCAGTAAAATCCCAATTAATGTTGTTCCTATCCTACTCAGAGCTTTCTGTCCTCCTCAGTTAGATAAAAATGAGCAGAAACACATTCCAGAGGGACTGTTCTAGTAACAGGTGCTTCAATTTTTAGTTTCCACAGAAATTTTGAGCAGCTGTGGTAGCTGTATGCTTTCCATGATAACCAGTCAGTAGCCTCGAGCTCCAAAATCTCTATAGAAACAATCTCCTATGCCCAGTTAAGTAATTTTACAGTAGAAACAGAATTACTCATATCAAGTGCAAGCATTGCCCCTTCTAGCGTGTAGTCTTCTGACCTCATCCTTTCATCCCTAATACCTGGATGCTCTTTGCCACTTAGTCTATTTTAAATACAGAAGAATAAAGAGGTAACTCACCACAGGCGTGATCCCCAAATGTTGTAACACAAATAATCTATGTCAAGACTCTAAAACTAGACTGGAACAGCAGTTCACAGCAATTTTAACATCCTCAGTAATTCAAATTAGAGGCTGAGATAGTCATTTAACACAGTGGTGTTAGATGGATGTAGAAGTATTTTGCCTTGCAGGAAGTAACTGTCCTGTCTTGGCAGCTCAACAGCCTTAAATAGCCCAAACAATGTCTGTACATGGAAGGTAAGTAAAGAAAATCTCTGGGAACTTTCTACAACCCACACAACACAATGTAAAGCTCTTGTAAAAACAGTCCACAGCTCTATTTGCTGTAAAACTGGACACAGCTTTGAGATCTACTAATCAGCATCAATCATAGGTGCTATCATCATTTGGTAAATCAGCAGCCATTGGAGCACTCAGCATGCTCAGGGAATGACCCCAAGAAATCAATGATGAGGCACAAAACAGAACTGAAGCTGAGTAACACAGGAACTGTGATCATGGATTTTTGTTTTGGGGTGTTTTCTTTTTCTTGCAGATACCTTCTTGTGTCATACCAGAGAAAGAAAGAACAGTATGACAGCAGTGGATGCATGAATTCTTTACAGAAGAAGAAAAAACAGGAATCCTCACAACAGAAATCTGCACTGGTAAGGTCAATGCTATGCTTGGCACTGTGCAACCATCTGCCACAGATAGCTGTTATTTCCCAACTAAACCTAGAACATTGCACTGAGCAGCACAAATTTCCCAGAGTTTTAAGAAGATGAGAAGAAGCCAAGCATGTGCAGGGACATATTTCAGTAATAAAGCACAGTGAATGATCTCCTTTACTCATTGAATCATTTATTTGGGTATCTCCAGTATGCATTAGCAATGCCCAAGAAGCAGAGTGTAACACATACACAAAGCTCTTATCTTCGAAAAGTTATGAAATTTCAAATAACATAATTGAATTATTAGTGATCTAAGGGCAATGCAGCTCATTGAATTAATTACTAGGCATCTGAACATTCCAGAAGTAAGGGAACGTTCTACTATCTCAATAAGCTTTGGAACAAGCTCCCAAATCATTAATATTCAGGAAATTCACCTATGTTCAATAATTTGTATTCAATTACTCCCTAAGCTGCACAAAGGGAAAAAATTCTTTGCAGCAAAAATCAATGCATGTTTTTGCTCTTCAGTCCAAGCTGTAGTTGTTTAGTTTGCTGGGTATCTTAAGTCATTCAATACAGGACCTCTGAGCCTGAGTAATTCTCACTGAAGTTTCTCAGTAAAAGCTATTACTTGTGTTAAAAAACAAATGTAGACTTCCCACCAAGATTTTGCAGTGAGGGGAAAAAAAAAAATCACATCTGGAATGATTAATTTTATATACTTCTTGTACATTCTGCAGATACTGTGGATTTGAAATGTCAGTATCCCAATGGAAGCAATTTGACAAGTGATGAGAAGACAAATGGAATCACAAACCAAACACATATTTGTTGGCAAAACAGATAGTAGCCGCTCTACTAGATAAACACATTGGCAGATCATCATTCATCTTGAGAATCTTCAGGAAGCCATAGGCAAGTTATAGCCCACATATCTTTATCAAACTATCTATGCAAACTGTGCATCCCTACACCATGCACTTACGCACACACACACTCCCTTTACTAAATTACAGCCACTGAAACAGTCGTCAACATAGCAAGTGTTTAACAGCACATTAATTTCTTGTGTACTTAATCCACTAACTTTCTCCAAAAGTTGCCAGATTCACTCCACATTCACTCAGCAATATGAAGCTTTATTTAAATGAGTATGAGTGAATCAGAAAACAATCTGTCCAATCTCAGTTCTGCTCCATAAACAGCATAGTGCTTATTCTGAAGCATTTTAGCATGAGATGGGCCAAGTATCTTCCAAATATCAGCCAAGAAATCTGCACAAAAAAACCATACCAATTGGTACTTAACATATTAAATACATTCCAACCATAGGGTCTTCCGTGTGTCACAGACCAAAACAAGAAGAAAGTTCAATTGAGTAGCACCACTACCTCTGATTCTGAGAGGCACTTTATGTTAATAGCTACTGACAGGTATGAAATTCAGGAAAGTAAGCCATGTACTTAAACGTATCAGTTCCACTGTAATGATTTAAATGTAGCCATTTATATCTACTCAGTTCTTTCCAGTAAATTAGATGCAAAGTCTTCCTTCCCCCACAGAAGTACCACAAACAGGGTGGTTTACCACTTCAAAAGCTTTCTAAAATGGCTTTGAATGAGTCAGACATAGACACATTTCAGAACACTTAATTTTACCCCCCAAACTACTGAATTCAGCTTTAAAATAAAAGCTTATGAGTATACTTTGATACTTGGTCAAGAAATTGGACTGTAGGAAGGAAACACTGAAAAAAGAGTCAGTGAACATAACAGTGGGAAAAAAAAAACCAAAAACATTTTCAAAACCAGATTACTACAAGTTAGCATTAATGGATAAAATAATCTATAAATGTTACTAAACAGCTACACTTTCCCCTGAAGCAAGTCCACATCAAAACATCAAGGGGTGTGAGTGCATACTAGCAAAGAGAACATGATTTGTTAGGAATCTTATCCTTCTGCAGCTCTGATAAATTGTTCTGCTTTCTGTAGTAGAAATAAAGGGGACTGGAAACATCATGAAGTGCCAGGCAGCTAATCAAAGATCCATTGGCAGATTTCTGTTTTCTGAGTAGTCAAAATAAACTGAAACAGCAACTGAAATGTTTTCCTGAACTCCCTTAAATTCAGTTATTGTGTTATTGCCCTTTCAATGGGCAGACTAGCACTGAGTAAAACATTTCAGTTTTTCAACAAAGATTTTGAAAACAATGAAAAGAATATAGACCTTAATTGCTATAAATCAATACACAACAGGTATTCAAATCTAAGATAGAGGTATACAGAAGTTTGTCTATGCACTAAAGACTGAAAATAAACAAAAGTAGATCATGCATAAACTTAGGTACAAGATTAGATAGTTTTACATTGAAATATACTCAAATGATACTCTTATGATAACAACACTTTATATAATTAATACTCCTGGTGGAGACTGGATCAAGCAACATATGATAAAATGCTCCACACAGTGTAATAAAATAAGTCTTCTTGCTGCCTTCATAACATTCATTTCTATACATCAAAAATTCATCAGGAAAATCTCACTGAAGAAGTTGGCCAATATTCTTTTGCATGTACGCATTCTAAATGAGAAAGAGCTATATATATAATCTCTGGCTGATCTGAGCCAGACTGAAGAATAATTGAAGTTAAATTGAACTTAAAAGTGACAAGTTTTTGTTTTGTAAAGTCACAACTAAATGGTAAATGTATTCCACAGCACACAGAAGATCACAGAACACAATCATAACAGATACGATCAACAGAGGAAATCCTAAGGTAAAGCACTCTGCACAAACTGTTCTTTTAATAAATCCACCAGACTACTCCTTAGCACAGCTAAAATGAAGCACGCCTTCCTTGCTTGTCAGGACATAAAGCAGCACACAGACCACAAGCATTCAATGAGTATGTTGTAAGTATTCTAAGCAACGAAATGGTGTTATCTATGCCAGGTCTGTTAGAAAAGTGGCTTCTTGTAGGAGGCGCATCAGATTTGCAGCTGACATAAGACAATGAAACAATTCCATGCATCCCCACATGCAAACATGAAAACAACTCTAACTTATTTTTTCTTTTTTTCTTTTTTTTTTTAATCCCATATCTACTTTCAAAAAACAGCTTGGTGTTTGCTTTAGCATTCTGAAGTGAAGACTGAGGTAAATCAGTGTGGTATGTCTTAGTCTGACAGAAGGCTAAACAGTGCAGTGCGACATTTACAGCTTTGTCA
Source organism: Coturnix japonica (assembly GCF_054131305.1). NCBI lineage: Eukaryota > Metazoa > Chordata > Aves > Galliformes > Phasianidae > Coturnix > Coturnix japonica. Next base: position 52,204,409 of record NC_140664.1, read on the forward strand.
GAGTTAAGCACTGCTCAAGGGAGCACTTCATTTTACCACCAACTATTGATTATTAAAGACAGACAGAATAGGATGATCCAGCTTATCATTCAATGCTACATGCCTGGGAACTGCTAAATTTCTCTAAGACCACTTGAACTCTCTCATTCTTTAGCCTAATTTAAAGTTACTTCTCTATCTAGACAGTGACAAGTGGCATCACTCCTTTCTACAAAGGCTACTAACTGCCTTATGCCCCAAATACATGCTGTTAAACTGCAGGCCATTTGAATTGCCATTCAGAATGCCTCCATTCTGAATTCCACCAGAATACTGGAACTATCAATGAGAAAATTGATTCTGGAAGTGTTAATGTCTTTCAATAGCTAACTAGCTGGGCTCTTCACAGCATTGTTTCCTATTATCAGTGCCCTTCATACAGCAGAAGTAGGAAGGAAGGAACAATTTAAGAAGTCTCAGAAAGGAACAGAATGACCTTCAATCTCCAAAACACATGTGAGCACCATAGCTACTGAGGCATCCTTCCTCTCTTTGTGTCCCCCTCTGCTGAAATGTCTCATCCTGTAAGAAAGCCAGTTAACAAGCAGTTAACTTACTAGCCTTAGCTTTTACTATTTCACAGTGTTATCCTCACATAATGGAAAACACCATTAAACTATTTAAAATAACACTAAAAGAAAAACACCTTTATTCTCTACTTTTCATTGTGGAATTGCCTGTCTCACTAGGACACCGCCACAGGAGCATGCTATAATATCGAAGCCAATGCTGAATGTCACTTACTCCCTCGGCAATAAAAACCTGCAAATGCAAAAAGGCCAACTGTTTGTTGACATTTTATGTCCAATTTGAACATTCATACACCTAATTTGCTCTGCTTGCTGTTTGTTTTCTGTCAAAATAAAATTGAAAAAGGGTTGTTTCATGTAGGGAAAATTGAATTAAAACAAAAATCAGTGCAGCTCAAAAAACAGAGGGAAATGACCTCATTTTCAAAATGTCAAGATAATTTATCTGCTTTTAAACTTCTTGGCTTATGATTTTCACATAAGGCTAAGTCAAAACTCAGAACGATATTCCTGTCCATGTCATACATTTCATTTAAGCAAATAGTTATTTAATAGCACTCTTACTAACATCACTTATGGAAAATGATTAAAAGCCATTTGGTCTTGTGGCAGTGCTCCAAGTCAGGTTTTGCTTTATGCTGGTGCTGAAGAAATTTTGTAAGCTTTTGAGAATGTTTAAATCCTGGCCTGGCTCAGAAGAAACTCAAGTTCAAACAGCTGCTCTTCACTAGATGTAGAAAAGTACAGGCTAAAAGCCTCTTGCAACCTGGGCAAGAGTTTAAGTCTGTGCATCCCGAAACCTAATATCTCATCGCTAGACTTGTGTCTCCACCTCCATTTACTGAAATCTCTGCTCTTCAGGCCTGGTCATTATTACCTATTACTTCTACTCAGATCAAGAACAAATCCAAGATCTTAGAGGTAAATATGACCTATTTTTCATAACTGGGACTTTAATAGGAGCACATATGAAAATAACAGCATATGACCACAGAAGATTATGCTTGACACAGAAGTAAAATCCCAAAAGATTATACTATACTTATTTCAAGAGTAGAAATGGTCACTTGGAAGCATAACATCAAATGAATATGTTAACAAAAAAAAAAAAAAAACACTGCTGAAGACCCTGCCAGCATAGCATTCACCTTCTGTCTAATCAGCTACTGCCAGTAAGGGTGTCAGCTTGCTGAAGACAGTGAACATACAATTCTGACAAATCACTGAAGTTTTAATTAAATGACAGTTTTGCATTTTGTTAACATAGTAGTCCAAATAGAAGCATTATCTAAAGTTGCATTATCTAAAGATGCAGTGGAAATTATTTGTTGGAAACATGGATTGCATTTTAAATGATGTGGTTGATTGCTCTTTAGCTAGCATACGTCTACTTTGGAGGGGCATGGACTGTCATGGAGTGTCAGAAATGCATCAGTATTACAACAGAAAACCCATCAAGTCACATAAGAATACAGAGAACAAACTGTACCATCAACTGAGACATTCTGTTAACTGCATTTTGGTAGCCTTCAAGTCTCTCCAAAAGAAATGCCTCCTATTTATTTGCATGGAAGCTACAGATACAAAAAGCACAATAACACTATTAGATAAAGCAAGTTCTCAGCTACAAAACACTTCTTCAACACAGTCACTACCATCAGCTCTGCACTTTCACTAGTGAGTTACAAGAGTCAGAATGACACACTCATAAGAATCTGCACAGTGACAAAGCTGCTGTAATGGTACTGATATACCACCCACCAACCTCACTGTGCTCACAAACACTGTTTGGACTCTATAAACATTCAGCAAGCATTGATGAATGCCAATGTGTGTAATTTTTTTTCCACATAAGAGAATTCAGTGACAAAAATTTGCTTCATACTCACTTGCACATCAAACATTATTCTGTCTGTGACACCATTTTCTACCCCTCTGCTGGCATCTGTCACACAGCAACAAAATGTAATGAAATACCAGCAGAAAGGCTCAGTCTTTACTGCCACACCACCAACATGGAAGAGTGGCTAAGGAAAGAACTGTCCTGTTACTACTTAAGCATTAAAAAGATACATAATTTTCACGTGTTATTCCTTTTTCATATCTATCCTGAGAACCAGTGATTTTATAAACCAGTCTGACCAAAGCAGGCAAATACTCCCCAAGAGCCAGTCAATTATGGTAAAACTGACATTCCTAATCCAGTCAGGATTAAGAGACTACGTCATTGAAGTCTGCAGTGTTTCTCCACAGATAAGAGAAAAACACAAAATCTACTGCCTGAGTACTGAACACAGCACTTCCCTCCACGCTCGGAGGCCTTTAATCTCAGGAAGGCTCATCTAACAGAATAACTCATGAGGATCCTTAAAGACTCAGGAATTTATGTATTGGTATTTCCATTACCAGCTTACATTACCAAAGAAATAATAAGCAGCAAGTACTATATGATTCCCTAGAGAAGAAGGAAATCTGAATCAATACTTTGTTCTGTAGAGCTATCATCCTTCTCACAGAGAACGAGCTGCTGGTGGCCATCAGATGCTTACTGTTGCCGAACAGCAAACAGTTCATTACTCAATAATGGGACAGAATAGGGGATGTTCTTCCTAATGACTTTCAGTCCCTGCTCCTAAACACCCATACACAAGATGTTGCCACTTTCAGGTTTCTTTACAGCTCGTTAATGTTTATTCTCTTAATCAAGTGATGTATTCTTCAATAAGGCAAGAATATCTGGGAGACCTTGCCCCAGTTCTCTGAAGAAGCCTTTACTTTTATCACTGAACAGAAGTCACGAGTACATTTTTCTTCTCTTTGAGATCTATGAAGTATCTAGCTGTTACTTCTCAGTATCTCTCCCTTAAAAGGGAGGCAAGTGAACATATTTTGAGACAAGTCTTACATATTTTGTACGCGTATTACAGATGTTCTCAGGGATACTCTTCATTATACTACCCTGTATATGTTTCATTGTTTTCTCATTTTACACAGCCTCTTCCCTTCCACAGCAGTTTAGAAAGAACTGGAAAATATTGCATGGTATCTGATGGCCAAGGATATCTGCTACTGCAGAAATAAGTAAAACTCACCTACCTTCCTAAGTATTAAACAGCTGCAAAAAACAAAACAAAACAAAAACAAACAAACAAACAAACAAACAAACAACAACAACAAAAAAAAAACGGACATCTAAGTCCTCTCATACTTCAGTAACCAAATATTAATCATATCATGTGTCATCAAGTTTAAGAGCATTTGAACATATCCTCATACAGGAGCCATTTTCAAATGATACCTCAAACCTATTCTGAAATTTGGGACAGGAAACTTGCAGCAGAGCTGATAACAAAGTGGCAAGCACAGCTTTGCCAGTTTAACTAGTTCAGTTCAATTCTTTTGGCTAACGTAAGGTTTTCAGTCCCAACATAATTTTATATTGGAAGAACCCCACTTACTCAGATGCTTAATATTCTATATGTCACTGCATGCAATGCTTCAAAAGTTTTGTCTTCTGTTTCAAAGGTTTTACTTCACTGGGGATTAGGTGATGATTTAAAAGCAGAAAGAGAGATGACTACACAAGTACCAAGTATGCCTCACACTCAGAATCACCAAGTCACTGCAGTGATCATTCTAACTTTGTAATTCAATTTAGCAAGGATTTCCTGATTAGGTATTTGGCTAATTAGTTATTTGGTGTTCTTTTACACTTTCCCTAGACACACATGAAAGACTGAACTACTCCACAGCTAATTCTTACATCATTTTTTCCACAACTGTTGACTGGACCAAACAACTGTGGTAAAACAGCACAATACTGACATCTTCCAGCATAGCTGTATTAAAGACTACAAACTGCATAGTCTGAGCAATTCTGTCAGTGGACCAAACTCAATACTGTAGGCATAGAACATAAGTTGTCCAAGAGTATGAATGCTTCCAACTTACCCCAGAAAATAACAGTCCCAGAGTAAAGAAAATCATGGAATCATAGAATATCCCAAGATGAAAAGGACCCATAAGGACCATCAAGTCCAGTGCCTGACTCCACACAGGACCACCCAAAAATCTGATGCTTCCTGAACTCTGGCAAGTGTGGTGCCATGACCACTTCCTTACAATTACTATCATCTCTTAAGGAAAATGTCACACAGTGGTTAACTGATAAATTCCAAGCAGCCATTTTGCAGTCTGTTTGCAGTACTGTCCTCTAGAAAATGCCCTACATTTGACATTATATCCAAAGGTAGACTTCCCACTGTCTCAACATCAGTGAACTACAAGACCTTAGAAGCAGCTCAGGGGAGTTCTGCAGTTGGTGAAACAGTACCACAAATTCAGTAGCTGCCACTTTCTGCAGAGCTTCAGTGCTTCTATGCACATTAATTTTAAGTATGAATATGTTTTTATTAAGCACGTGCAAAAGACGTTACTGAATTAGCCCAAAAGCATGGTTAAAACCAGTGATGCTGCTGCATGGTTTAATACTCCCACACAAAAAACCAACAAAGTGGTACCTTTGGAAAAACTCAGAGTCCCTGCATTACTGCTGTTACCAGTCCCACAATTAAACAATGTTACATGGGATAGTGATGATCATTTTGTTAACTTATGTACCTTTCCCAAAGTACAGGGTATACTTAGATCTACTATATCTTAAGGAAACTGTAATTATAACCAGAAAGTTATAGCTTTTATCATTTCCGTTTCTCAAAGCTGTTCTGAATAACAGGTAAACATCGTCAACTATCAAATGCTGCTGAAGACATAAATGAAGACAGGAAGAATTAACCTAACTACATGGTTTCTTCTGTATCTCCCAGAAACCCAAATCTATCACACATTTATCTTCCCCTTTGACAAAAACAACAGAATTACCTAATCAGGCGTATGTCTTTATCCATCAGATATTTGTTTGGAAAGAGTATTGGTGCCTCTTATAGGAATGCAGACAGAAACAAAATAGTATCTGTGTATGTTCTGTGTCCAAAATATCTAGTACAGTGATTTCTCACTTGGTCACTTATGCCTTTCTCTCTTTGTATGTGAATAATTTCCACCTTCTTCCTTACTGATTACATTTTAAGAAGTTCATTCTTTTTTCCAGTCAGGTATAAAACTCAAAATAAATCCTCATTGTGAAATGGATCAAAGAACCCCAACATACATATAAAGTCAGGAAACAAAGCTATTCTTTAGAAGAAAGTCCAACAAGATTGTAAAGTTAACAATTTAAACTCATTAAAATGAATTCACATGAACCCTGGTGAAAGGGTTTAAGCTGAAGGACTTTACTTCATGCTTGGGACAGCTGATGTTTCTGATCTCTGTGCATCAGCCTGGCTAGGAGTAACACCTCGCAAAACCTGCAGTAAGCAGTATTGTTCATCCAAGTGCCCCCACATCCACACTTTATACTCGAGCTCATTCTCACACCTTTCCTTATGAGTACAAAAGAAGCAACTCACGATTACCTGGCTCAAAAAAAGCAATCAGGCAAGTCTCTTGACTACTCTATTCAACCACATCTTAGCCAAATTTTTTCTTAACAGACTTACTAAGAGATAAATAAACTGAGCTATATCTACAATCAAAATAATTTGATGAGCTGGTTTCACCTAATAAATGGCAAAGCAGCAAAGCATAAAGAGAGACAAAGTTGTACACATGCCATTATTAAGATCAATTTGAAGATGTTCTAGTTCTCTGCTGTTACAAAAGCGCTTTATAAACTAGAAAATGTTCACAGTGTATTTGTTTTAAACTTGTATGCTTTTTCTTTTTAACTGTTAAGACTTCCACTCACTTCAAGTGTTCAGCCCTCTGCAGTAATGTTATAGAAGCACGGGGTCTGTTTTCAGTAAAAGTTTATTGGACTAAGTTTAGGTAAAATAAGTAATAGTAACAAATCAACTACTAATTCCAGCATTGTTATTTTCCCTTATGTTTTTCATTGCGTATCTCTACTTTGAACAGTCATGAGTTCCACGAACTGCTTTATTTAGAAAGCACCACATCAAAACTAACTCTCCTCCTACTCTGAGTATCAAGCAAAAAAACAAAAGAAGAACAGTCTGCCATTAACATCTGCCAGTTTCCTCCAGGCTGCTTCAGGGAGATAGATTAAAAGTAAACACTTGCTCAGAAATTTGTCTCCAAGCAATTCTAAGAACAGAGCACAGATTTAAATAATTGCTTGCTGGATGGAGTAGTAGTCATAAAACCAACAGAACTGAAACATCACCCACTTATGAAACATTCTCCCTGTTACACCTCACTGAAGCTATATGTCACTGGAGGTGGTTCTAACTATTAATCAGCCAGGTGTTTGTGCTTCAAAATCAAATTACTTTTAAGTACCTGTCAGACCAGCCCTAGGACATCCATTGCAGTAATATGCAATCTTTCTTCCTTTGCATAAGAGTTTAAGGACTTCCAAAAAGCACAGAAAGTGGAAAATTGCCATCCCAGTCACTTCTCTATCCCACCCATGGTTTTTTGTTGTTGTTTTTTCAACAAATTGCAACCCAAACAACCAATCCTCTATTAGACATCATTTTTCAAAGATTTCATTTTGTCAGTCATTGATTCCACCAAGTCATTTCTAATATAGCTTTACTCTGAAGTCAACATTTGGCTTTTGTTAAAAACACTGACTTGCTCAAAAATGCCACAATGGAAAAAAAAATAGATCCGAAATACAAATAGAACAATAGAATAAAAGGTTGGAAAGGACCATTAAGATCACCTAGTCCAGCCATCAACCCACATCAAATAGTTTCAGATTGTGTTGAGACTGTTCAGACTTTAAGAGAACAGTTATTGTTTTCTTGTACAAACAAATCTTGCCAGATCACTGAAACTTACAGGCTCCAAAAATATCAGCTTACTTTTCAACTCTCTCACAAACAGCAACTGAAATACCTCACTTCACTGAATGTCACCTTTAAGTTCAGACAAACTCACTTTAGAGCAGCGCTGCCTAGATATTAACACTTCCTTAGCTTTGGTTTGACTCCCAAAGTGGTCTTCAATCACAAACTGGATTCCTTTTAGCTGAAGTCGAGCCAGAGGTGCAACAACTTTTTATGGGCACAGTCAGGCTGGTCTGATACAGCTTATGGACTGGGTCCTCTTCACTGATTGTTTTGCCACTTACCTAAAATGAGCTGCATTACTTCCAAACATATACACAGGCAGAAAGCCTTTCCCTAAGGGGAAATAACCTATGCATGCTCATCCACCAACACAGATGCAACGTTTTAGGTTCTCTCACAGTAGAATTTCATTTTTCCTAACTCCATTCTTCAATAGGGTTAAAAGCAATTGCCCAAGATAATTATTATGGAAAATAACACCTGTACGAGTTTTCTTTTCAGAAGTAGAAAATTGCACTCATTCCTTGTGCCTCTTTGCCAGAGGCAAAAAAAAAAATAAAATAAAATAATAAATAAATAAATAAATAAAATTTAAAAAAAAATTTTTAAAAAAAGAAAAAAGTTTACTTCACAATCTTAAAAGCCAAGTCAATTTATTTGTGAGCTCTGTATGCCTCAACACTGAGCAGTGACCCTATAGCAAGCAAAATGAGATAGCAAGCTCTTGGAAAATACTCATTTTAGGTATTGAGTCTAGCATTTGAACTACATTTGCATCATGTTTTAGCTAGCAAAGAAAAGAAAACCTCTTATCCTCAAAAGTCTACGGTGATTGCACACACACAAATATGGATAGTATACACATCTAAACACCCGGCACCAAAAATATTCATAGAAATTCATATTCTTTTATGAGGATGAATTTTTTAAAACACTTCGAGATACAGTTTAGACTCACTGCAGTCCTTTTTTACCCTCTAAAGTCTTTATCTTACATTTTGCAGACAAAAGCCAGAAATGCTGAAGCCAGAATTATTGAATAGCTGACAAATCTCTTTCATCTCCAAAGCATTCTGTACGAGGTGAGAGAAAAAGTTATGAAGCAGCTCATCACCCTTTGGCCCACTGTGCTCTCTTACACTTCAATTTTCAGCCTCCTCCAGGATCCAGTTCTTAATCCTTTAGCCCTGTGCACCTGCTTCATAAAAAGGCCATGTCACAGTAAATTAGTGACTGTATCGTAGACTTGAATCCAATGCAACTATCTCCACGATCTTTGGTAATCATTACTGAATAGCAAATATACAACAGAAGACAAATAACTAATTTGTCCCACAGCAGTCAGTTTTCATAGTATTTGATTGCACTTGACACTGACTACTGCCTTTGGACTGATAAGGCTAGAGAAAATGGGACCAAAGTTATTTGAGCTGTGCACAGGAGGAAAAAAAGTGCCTCTGTACAGTATGTATGTAAATTGATATGCTGCTCATTCCATTTTTCATAGATATGAAACATTCACAGAAAAAACTACAACAGCAACAACAAAACAAAAAAAAAAAACCTGTAGAACCCATCTAAATCCCAAACAAATAAAATAAATAAATGAACAATGATAAGGACGTTCTTTTAATGTATGTATACCTGATGTGGAGATCTCTCTCTGTGAGAATCAACAGTTCAAATGTTGGTCTGACCAGTTTATTACAAATGCTAATCAATCAGTGAGATGAAGAAGACTTGTGACTGTTACGAATTATAGTGATGAGGATGGGAAAGCAGGCAATAGGAAAGATAGGAAAGGATTAAAAACTGTAAAGTGGGGATAGTCACAACCAAGATCCAGCAGCATTCCCTTGCACGTCGTTCTGATGGTCCGACGCTGATACAGGAGCCAAAGCACCGGGCATAATGGTCAGCCTCAGGCAGCAAGGACGTACAGTGACAGAGCTGGCCCAGAGTAGTCTGTGAGCAGCCAGACATCATGATGTGAGGCATGCGATGTCAGACACCTACTTTCTTGGTTTTAAGTCTTTTTATCCTCCTTCTTCTGCCAACTTGAAATTCATGGGCGCTTGGGTAAGAATCACATGCAGCACTCATGAGATGGCTCTCCCCCTCGAGATGAGTCCACACAGAAGAATGCTTCCTGGGCATTAAGCTGCTGCTTATCTTTCTTGTTCCTCTGGCCTGCAAATCTCCAGTCAAAAGATTTTACCAGCTTTGACCAGGACTTGCCCATCTGTGTTCCTCAGCAACCTTTTAGACAAAGGTGCAAAAAAAACATCTCTTACAATGACCAGTTGTAATTAGTGCAGACCTCAAGGCACAGGTCTGCAAAAACAGATGTTACACTGATCTAATAGAATATGTAACAAATTAATTTCAAATGAAATGAAGTATCCTCTTTTGGAGACAAATTGGAGTTCTGTTGCACTAACTGTCCTTCCAGGAAGCAGATGAACCTTTATTGCACCCTTTGGATCGCTGTCTGGTTTAACCCAAAACATCCTAGGTTACTTCATCAGCATGTGCAAACCATCAGCAAGTAAATTAGCATCTGTAATGCAAGGTAGAAGCTGTCTCTGTAGTCTGTGTTCTTCTGAAAAGGTGGGGGGGGGGGAAATGGAATTTACATCTGAGAAGACCTGTGGAGAGGCTGGATATGGTTAGCGCAGTCTATAACCTGAGGCTTTTAATTGCTTATTTTGAATGCTCTGTGGTGCTTATGCAATACGTACTGAAATACCATAAGCTTTAACATGAGAGTTTTAGGCATCAGTAAATAAAAAATTTTAAAAAAGTGTCCGTACTGATGCTGTGTTTTAGTTAGAACTGTCACACCTCTAATGTGAATATATAATAGTTTAAATAATATACAGTGCACTAAGTTTGTGAAGTGAGCAATTGAAGCACTGCTTCCAGAACAGCAATATGCACCACTCACTAAAAATTAAATAATCAAACGTCTCAAATGCAGAGTCAGCCATTATTTAAGCCACTTCATATATTCTACAATTACAGCTGAAAACTCAAAATGATCAGCTTTATCAACCAGATTAGAATTGGAAAGAGCCCTTGTTATGAACCAGGCATCCACAGCCTTCTATCACCTGGAAATCTACAGTCCTTCTAATACTGGAAACAGTAATACTTCTAAGGTATTGACTGAAGCCAGGACATGTGCTAGATTTGTGAATGGAAATAATGTGGCCTCAAAAATAAGTGTTCCCTGACAATTTAGTAAATTAGTAAGTAACAGGAGGCATAAAAGACAAGACATTATCTCTCAAAGCTGAGGAGATGACACTAAACATTTGACATGCACATGAAAGCAATACATTATCAACTAGGTACATTTCAGTCACACCTAGTTCTCATTAGATTGCTAAGGCAGAAATGTGATAAATTGCAACTACTCCAATTTTTGCTGAGAAAAAAATGTACTAAAATGAGGACAGCCTGTTCCACTGCTAGGCTGTCCTCATAGGGAAAAATTATCTCACTACATGAAGTAGGAACCTCTTATTTTATCTTTGCAAACTGCCTTTCTCCTCCTATCATGCGTGATAGGCTGTAAGATCTTTATCTTTTCTTGATAACCTCCCTACAGGCACTGAGGATGCTGTTGGATACCTTCAAAGCCATCCCTGCTCCAGATTGAACCAGCCCTGGTCCCTCATCCTCTCCTTGCAGTACAGGAAGTACCCCAGTATCCTAGGATCCTCTACTCAACTCAGTCCAGACTGTCAATGTCTTCCTTGTATTGAAGGGGCACATGGGGAATCCTACAATTATTCAGATTGGAAAAGATGCTTAAGATAATCTAGTCCAACTGTTAAGTTCATGCAGTAGTTTAGGTGTGGCCTAATAAAGTGACTAAAGGAATAGCCACTCCCTGTGATCTGCCCTTAATGCAGCTGTGTTACCACAAGCAGAGTTCTTGTTCCACCGGCTCATTTCCCAGGCTACATGCATTTGCATACACACAGTTCACACAGGCATCTTTTGCCCTGTTCTATCATTCTTGAGGCCTCTCCCGTCACTCTGAGCCCTCATTCAACATATCCTTACTTTCCAGGTTTCTCTTTACTTAAGCTCTCCTCATCAGGTTTTTCAGCCTATTTTCAAAGATGATCTCACTCAATTTTGTTAGGAAAAAAAGACTCATGCAACCCTCGACCTTCTAAGACAGTCCTGACAGACAGCAATCCAGCTTTCCATCTACAACACTTGTACCAAGAGCCAGCTGTTGATCTACAGGATCTGTCTCTTCCTCTCCAAGCCATAGGTTCCCACGGCCTTGAGTCTCATTCACTCAAAGCTGTGTAGGTACTCTGAATGTGCTCCAGATCCCCCCTGCCAGTATCACTGATGCAATACTGTTTAGCAATAAGCAGCTGGACTGGACGAGCCTTCTAGTCTGTCTATAACACCAGACCTGAGCCCCCAGCAACCATAAAACCCCCTAAACAGCAGCTCACACTGACAAACAGGGTCCCTGTCCCTGCAATAAAGAGCCACTTGTCCCTTTTTCTTGATGCTACTGCATGGTTCATGCAGCTCCAATGCTTCTCCAGACATGTCTTCTACCTCCTTGTGTTCCACCAAGGCATCTGCTTGTCCATGGGTGGAGAACAAGCTGTCCTGCTGTCAGAAATTGTGAGCTTCTGGTCTTCTCTATTCTAGGATTTGCTGGCTAACCAAGCTCAGATTCCGCCTTTTCCTCACCTTGTTTTAATGGCAGGGTGACACTCATCTCCGCAGTGTCTCTACAAAGATGCACCAATCTATTTGCCATTTTCCCTCATACTACACATAGCACTCCCTAAGCATAATTATGTTCACAGGAAGATTGATACTGCAAGAAGGTCCTCCCCTTTCATATAAATGCTTCTTAAAGAAACAGTCCCTACCATTTTGTGTTCTGCGGCTGTCATAGCAAGGCACAACTCTTTTCTAGCTTTTCATTCTAATAGTAAGAATGATAAAACAGGGAAGCCCAAACAACTTGCAGGAAGATGAGAATGGCACCACATGCAGAGAAACAAATAGGGCACAGGCATAACAGTTACTTTTGTCACAGTCACTGAGAGTAACTAGTACATAAAATTATTCAAGAGTATCAGGGGAAAAAAAAATTCTTAGAGTTGAAATTTTTCTCTCCCACTGGTGACAGAGTGCCACTGCAAGAGTTTTAAGAGCCCCCAAAAGTCCATAAATTACATATAAGCACAGTTTTGATCACTGCAAAACACTGACACCACACTCCATCCCAAGTCCTATTTCATATACTGAATTTGATATTCACTATCTCACATACATATTTTACACACATGTTGTTATATATCAATGATAACATAAGTGTCTTCTACCTAAAGTTTTTCTAGAACAAGCTTCCTGCAAAAATATTTCTTAATGAACTTGAATAAGCTCTTCTTCACAGCAGCATGCTCTACTGAGACTCTAAAGGCAACTCTAAATTCAATTTCTACTGTAACAAATGTGATGTCCTCTGATCCCTGACTTCGCTCATCTCATTTGTAGGCATTTTGATTATCCTCACTCCTTCAGCTTTCACAAGTGCTACTAGAGACCATTCAAACAACAGGCACCATTAACTGCGCGGAACTCATGGAGCATAGAGGAAAAACTGTTAGCACTTTGGAGTTCTGAATGCAAACAAGCCTAAACTCCTAAACTGGAGTTTAGGAGTGGAGGAAGGCTGCAGATAATTTTCCTGATAAGTTACTTGGTCAATAATCTTGTTACAACATCTCTCCATGATTAAAAGTAGCAACTCTCAGATGACTCTGAGGTGCCCTCTGTGTTCCCTAGGAAGCTGAAGAGCAGGGCAAGAGCCCAGTAAGGGCAATCATAGCAAATCACCATGCTTGAACAACATCTTGAGGTTTCTTGACTGCAGACACCAAGGAAAAACTTTGTTTGTTTCATACAGAAACAGAACTCAGAAGTTCTCAAAATGAAAGGTCAATTCATCAGAATTATTTGTGATTCAGATGTAACCTTAGCAAAGCTCATAAAACTTAAAACAAACCATAGTCATGTCCTGCAGATCTGTATTAGCAAGGTATAAAAGATTTCTGCTCAGATGTAACCTCAAGAAACACCCCTACTCAAGGGGAGGTTCTGTCATGCAGCCTGCTTCTGTGCCAGAGAATTTGAGATGCTCCTGGGCTGCCCGCTCTTTATGTAATAAGGTGATTTACTCATGGTCATACTTCATTTTTAGGTGCATGCTCAACTGGCCCTCAGCTGACAAACTAGGTGTCAGCTATCAGTTCTTTCAGCCCCCCTCACCCCGCCCCCCCAACCCCCCTTTTCCAGTTTGAGACCAGTTTGCAGTCAGTAATCTGTTTTAGTAAGCGCTATCAGTACAGTTACTCACCGACTCCCCTATATTGCAAGGCCAGGTTTAAGCAAGGAACTGGAAGAAAGAAATACTGTGTGGAGAGTACACAATCACATCCTGAGAGGCCATAGAGATATTGAAAAGCTATCAGGACATGGTTTCAGACAGCCTGCTGTAGGTGGTCCTGCTCAAGCAAGAGGATAAAGTGCCTTCCAGAGACGCTTTAAATACCTAAACCATTCTGTGATTCTGAAATTGCATGATTTTCACACTAAAGCCTAAACCAGGCCAACCAAGCATGTGAAGTAATAAAACAGACCCTACACTGTACCACATACAGAGCAAGAAGTGGCTCAGGGTATGCAACCTAGTTTTACTGGTTTATTGACACCATTGCCTCCCTTAAAACAACGTAAGTAATACTAAACTTCTATATTTGATGGTCTGTGTAAACTCAATATCCTTAGCCTACCTTCTCTCTCAAGAAAAGAAATGGTCAGCTTTTACTATTTCAATAAGAGGTTGTAACTGATCTATCCTGTGCTGTGTATCAATATGAGTTAGTAGCAGCCACGGAAATCCTTTTCAGAGCCTCAGGTTGAAAGTTTATTTGTTATAGAAGTAACATTTTGAAAACTGTTAAAAGGTAGCCAGAAGAAGGAAGTCCAGCATAAATTAAAAGCATTATTTAATTGTTCTTAATCCTCAGTTTCAGCTCATTTGAGAAAGCTGGAAACATCAGTCAGATAGCTGTGTCACTATTGTCTACAGGTACTGTTTAACAACCACAATGCTTTGTAAGACTAACACTCACCTCTACTTGGAACCCATAGATGATAAACTACAAGTGCAACAAACTTGTGATTGTCAGTAACCTCAAGGCATAATCCACCATGTCTACACTCCAAAAAAGAAGGAATAATTTATATTCCCTTTAGCAGAATATATAGATGTGTTACTTTTACTTATGAACATGATACATTGGAAAAAACAAAATTAGGGCCATGTTTGTCTTTAATATTGCAGTTGTCAGTTTTTCCACCATTTCTTATACAGTTCTGCACCAATGCCATTTGATATCCATTCTGTTAAATTATAAAATAATGTAAGATGCAAGATAGTGTAGAGTTAAGTTCTGTATCTTATTATAAGGTGACTGTGATGGGATATTCCTTCACATGAAGAACAGTACTACTGTACTTTCTGGACTTCCATCAAGTAGAAAACCTCAGAACATCATCCAGACACATATAGTTTTTAAATGTTCACTGAAAAGTATCAGTTAGTTGGAAGGGACCTCAAGAGATCATAGAGTACAATCCCCTGCCAAAGTAGATTCCCTAAAATAGGTCACACAGGTAGGCATGCAGACAGGTCTTGAGCATCTCCATAGAAGGATACTCCATAACCTCTCTGGGCAGCCTGTTCCAGTGCTCCATCACTGTTGGAGATATGTGTGGAAAAACCAAAGTTTTTCAACATCTACGTCCCTTCATGAAGCATACACTTACACTTAATGAAGTCCCCTTTGTTAAAGCCTATAAGGCCTACACTGTCAGATTTAAGACTAATGCTGCAGAAGAGGCAAAACTTTTGTGCTGATCCTTGTGGTAAAGCAAAGATGACTTGGATGTATGCAATCCCTAATCCAATCTGCAGGAATAGTTTATTCACTACCTTGAATGTTGTACAAACAGAACATGTACTAAAGTTGTTTTAAGTTTCCTCAAATTCTCTGCACAATTGATACATAATCATCTTGGAGTTCTCTGAAGCTTACTATCTCATCCCTTTGTAGTGATTGCAAATTGCCAGTTCAACTCCCTAACCTGCATTTCAGCCTATATCGTGTTCATTGGAAAAGCTGTTCTGGAACATTAAGCTATTCCAGAAATGGTAATGCAATCACACAGTATGTTCGACCTGTGTTTGATTCCTTTGAGAAGATTCCTTGTTGTCTTCTTTCTACCCCTGGAGGAATATATAAACAGAATTTAACTGAGATCACATTGTAGAGCTCCCAAACATCTGTATGATGATGTTGGATATTAAATGTCTATAAAACAAGATTTATTGGGGGGTTGGTCCCTTCCAACCCCTACAATTCTGTGATTATGTGATTACCAAACTCACTACAATTAAAGCCCTGAATACAACTGTCACATAAAAAAAAAAAAAAAAAAAAAAAAAAAATTAAATCAAACTTGAAAATAAACAACAAATCAGCTGGAAAAATTTGCTTAAGTCATAAACGGAAAGACAGAGACAACCACCTTCTCCCCCAGACTGTGGAGAAAATTGATGGGCCAAAGACAAAAGTGCGTCCTTGAAGCAATACACAGCAGCAGTGTGCCCATGTGGCCAAGAAGGCCAGTGGCATCCTGGCTTGCATCAGGAATGATGTGGTGAGCAAGACTAGGGAAGTAGTCCTGCCCTTGTACTCCACACTGGTGAGGCCCCACCTCAAGTACTGTGTTTAGTTTGGGGCATCTCAATACAGAAAGGACACTGAGGTGCTGGAGCAGGTCCAAAGAATGGACACGAGGCTCTAAAGGACTTGGAGAGTATGCCCTATGAGGAGAGACTGAAGGAACTGGGGCTGTTTAGTCTGGAGAAGAGGAGGCTGAGGGGAGACCTCATTGCTCTTTTCCAATACCTGAAATGTGCTTACAGCAAGAGTGGTGTTGGTCTCTTCTCACAGGTGACAGGACAAGGGGAAATGGCCTCAAGTTGTGCCTGGGAAGCTTAGGTTGGATATCAGAAAAAACTTATTTACTGAAAGGGTTGTTAAGCTCTGAAATAGGCTCACATACCTTCAGAAAATGAGCAGCACCATTAATGTCAACAGACAATGAGTGCTTAAACATGTGTCATGGTTTTGTAATTTTGCTATCAGTATTCCACATCATAACATCATGTAAAGTATGGATAATTTTACCAAATGTTCAACTCACAGAAGAAGACAACATATCCCAGAGGACATCATGGTCAGGGATAAGTCACGGGACCAGAACACTATATAATGTCACTCCCAGGCCAGACTCGCCCTCTTGAATCCAGGGAGTGTGTGGGAGCCTTCCAGCCGTTTTCGCCTAGAGCTTAGGCCTCTCAGTTTTGGGACTCACTCTCTCACTTTCCTATTTTACTTGATTCACTAGTCTTAATTTCAATTATATTGTATTATATTGTGTTATCCTGTATTTCAATACAGTATTTAGTAAATAAGTGTGCCTCCTTAGATCATTGCCGCTGTTTTCTTTTCCCTTTCCCATTTTCCCTTTCCTTTTTGGGCCAGCAGCCCTGCGGGCCAGCTGCCCCCCTGTCATGGGTGCAGGTAGATTTTTGGTTAACCCGTGACACATGGGCATACAAATGTTCTAAGATTAGACTGTCAGTTTATTACCGCTATTTTAAAGTTTACACACATTTCCTTAAGGTAAAGAGTAGAACTCTGCAGTACTCAACATATTAATGGCACTTTAAGAAAAATAGTGGACCTGAGTACCAATTCTATAAGTTCTTGTAGCTGCTCACCTTCCTATGTTTTCAGATGAAAAGGAATACAAAAAATAGAGTTAAGTCCAGTAAATAAACACCTAATTACTTGTCTCTGAAAATGCATGCTTAAGCTACACTTAACAATTACTTTGCCCCCTTTGCAAATGGGCAGCATCACCATTCCAATCAAGAACTACAGACTGTAAGCATGATACCATACCACATCATACATGCCACATTTTTTTTGCTTCACTGGAAAGATGCGTTTGAACACATTTATCTCATTTCACATGCAGTGACACCAAAGAGCTTACAAGAGAGGCTTTAATAGCAAATGGAACCTACTCAGTGCTGGGAGCCCTGAAAGTGAGGTGGTGGGAAGAGCTGTTGAAGCAACTACTCTCAGGCTGCACTACAGCAGGAGAAGGCACAATGACAGCAGATCATCTGCAGCCTCTTCTCCAATAAGATGTTCTAGTAAATGAATAGAAAGCAAATTCAGCTTCAGAAGTCCTAAGGCCACAATGGTTAACAGGTGGGAGAAAATTCTGTAAAATAATCATCACAAGCTTGCTCTAGCCTTTTGTTCTCCCCAAAACTCCTTTTAACATTGCTGTTGAGTGGGGAATTTAAAAAAGAAAGAAAAAAAGAAAGGTTTCTCAAAGCTCTTCCATCTTTAAATCCACATCTAATGATCATCATTTACTTATTACCAGAAAGCTTTACTTTCTCTGGAATAAATGCTGTAATACAAATTCTGACATTCGCTGACACTTCCTAAGACATTAGAGTTGTGCCTTAATCATTGTGGCATGTTTATTGTTACAGAGAGGGCTAAGTTGCTCAGAGAGTTTACTATGGCAATGCACTGATACCATTCATGCCACCATAAAATATGTAATTAAGAGCTCTATGATCAAGAATTCGGGGCACAGTTCAGCTCAAAGCAAGGCTCTGATGCCAAGTTCTGCCTTTTTAAAGGTGAGTTTTGTTGGTAAGAGCTGTAGACAGAGCCTCAACTGCAGCATTGTAAGTGGTATTACCATGATCTCCTACCTCTGAAGTCAAAGCCAACCTCAGAGCTGTATCTGTCTATCTGTATACATATCCTTCTCACTAACACAGTTCTTTTGCACTTGAACAGTGATCAAGGACTCTAAGCCTATCAGAAATGGGTTTAAAATAATCACTGCCATAAACAGTGAGTATTTTACAAGGGCTGTGGGAGGAAATGATTGAGTGTACACAAGTCCATTAATTGATTGTTTTGCATTTAGCTCCACTAGACAATCCTAGTTGCCTGCTGAGCCACAGCAGTTACTTCCTAAGCAAATACTTTTGAAAGTGAATGCTCCTGTATTTTCAAAACAGCCAAGCCTTTTTTTTTTTTTTCTTTTAATAATCTTTTAAAAGAAAGAAAATAGCCATTGAAAGTAGAAGCAATTTTCTGCAGGCTATTACCAGCTGGGATGATTTGACAGGAAGTGTAATTTCACCAGTACTGCCACAGATCACAAACCATTCTACATATTACTTCCTTTCATGTTTTAAACTACCAGCAGGTTTTACCAGCTTCTCTGCAGGTGCCTTCCAGCTCATCACCTTCTCCCCTGTTTCTTAAGATTAAAACAGATTTGCCATGCAAATATTTGGTACTAAACAACAACAACAACAAAAAAAAAAAGCTGTTCCACTTACAGGCCCAAAATCCAACTTCCTATTCATAGTTTAGTCAAACCAGAGTTTAGCAGGTCAGATTTAGGTAAGTTCTCCTTAACTTGTAAGGAAGTGTAATACTCTTTGCCTCCTGTAATGCTACAATGCAATGGAAAGTACAGCAACAATATCAGGGTGGCAAAGACTGTGCCTACAGCAAACAGGGATAAGCCCAAACACAGCAGCTATAGACACAGCAATGAAAGAAGAAAATTTACTTACCTTTGGAAGGCCTCAGGTATACAGTTGATCTCCAGCACGATATCCTCACCAGCACTGCCAATATAATTAAATGAGTCCTGGGAAGCGGTGAATAGTGGCTTCACCCCTTCCTGTCATTCAGATTCATTGCATTCAGCTGAGCTCCCCTGGGTTGGCCCTGCTTTCCCATCAGGTGCTCAATCACCTGTTTTTCAAACAGATTTGGAAAATTTTTCTGTTTCTTAACACTTAAACATGGATCTTCCCAGACACCAAAGAAAAATCATTTTGCCATACGGTGAAAGATTGCAAGCAAATTAATACTTAAAAAGCAACTACAGTATGCTATTTGAACAATCGTTTATATAAACTAGGAGTTCTGTATGAAGGCCTCAGTCTAATACTTTCCTCTGTTAAAAAAGGAAATTTCTTTCCCATTTTCTGGATAAATCTTAGTGCTTTCTTGAGAGAGCACTGTGTTTGCTTTTTTCTTGAACACAAAATTAGGAAAGGCAAACTCCTTAATCAGGGAAGGCAGCATAGGGGATGTCAGGAAAGAGAGGCAGCTTGAGTAACCTGATGTCATGGTTTTGTAATTTTGCTATCAGTATCAGTATTCCACATCATAACATCATGTAAAGTATGGATACTTCTATTGAATGTGCAGTCCACAGAAGAAGACTACATATCCCAGAGAACAACAGGGTTAATGATAAGTCACGGGACCAGGACGCTGTATAATCTCGTTCCCAGGCTGGAGTGCCCTCCTTCTTCTCTCGAACTTCTCGGAGAGTGGGAAGCGTTCCAGCCGTGTCGCCTAGAGTTCACAGTAGGCCTCTCGGTTTTCGGGGACTCTCTCTCTCTGTTTCGTTCAATTTGTTAGCCTCAATTATATTATATTGTGTTATCTTGTATTTCGGTATCGTATTTAGTAAAATAAGTTTTTCCTCCTTAGATTGTCGCTGTTTTATCCCACTCCCTTTTTCCCCCTCCTTTCCGGGCCCCGGGAGGGGGGCCCACGGGGTGGCTTCCCCTGTCACGGGCATAGGTAAATCTAAGTAACCCGTGACACCTGACTTAATTCAGTCTGTAGCTGAGGTACACCAGAAGTGAGCACATACTCAAAAGGGTTATGTAAACTTTGGGGGCCACTTTTATCTTGCACTGTCATTGAGCAATCATGAATTAAGCTAATGAAATGTTAAAAGGCGACTTCCTATTTGATCATGAGATGAGGAAGTTCTCTTTCCTCAGGCAAGCAGGAGAATACAAGCACTAATTCCCCGTTCCACTCACAGTATACCATCATCCTTTTGCTACCCAGGGAAACAAGAAGCAATAATTGCAGCACCTAGTCCTCAAACTTTCAATCCATGTCAAACAGCCACTCTACCAGAAGTAAAGAAGATTGAAGACATGCCACTACATTTTAAAATCTTCCAGGCAAGATTCAGGTTTACCAGCCATATTATCTTGAACTGAGAGAGTAAACAGAAGCATCAATAGGAAGGAGTTCCAAAGAGAACTCAATGTGAGGAGGCAGTAGAACAGCAGATATGAATTAAGGCACCAATAATTTAGGTTGGAATGAACCTCTGGAAATACAGTTTGACTTAAGAATCTTGATGAACTGAGTTTTCACAATGAGTCTGAGCATCCTGCTCCAATGTTTGACAATCCTTATTATGGAAAATAAATAATGCCTTACACTGAATAAAGATTTCCTTAGTTTCACTTTGTTGTCATTTCCCCTGACAAGCACAAGCACAAAGGCCCAGGTTCTATCTTTCCATCAGACAGCTGAAGATAGCAAGCAAGTTCTCCTCTGAGATACCCCTGGCTAAACTACTCCCTTGGTCCTTTGAACACTATATGTTCCAGCCTTCAGACACCTTCATGGCTCATTGATGGGCTTGCTTTACTATGCCACTGACTGTTTTATAATGGAAAACCCTCAGCTAGGCACAGCTTCACAGATGCAGTCTCACAATTGCTAAGAGAAGATTAACCACCTTCCTCACCTGACTTGCAAAATCAAACTCTATAACCACAAAGTAGTTATAAAGCAGGTATGTTTAATGAGTGATGCATATACAACCCGGTGCAAGGGGGATAGCTCCCCCTCACTTGCACACTGTTAAAAGAAAGCGTGCTACAGATATAGGCTGAACTAATACATAATCAATAGTTGGCAGGAATTCAGATACATATTAATTACATTCCTGAGACCTCATTAGCATGTGATACCTCCCCCCTTGCTCGTACATAGTGAGTTGTGGTGTTGGTTGTGGGATGAAGAGTCATCATCTTCCTCACTGTGAACTTTTGACCCTGTGGAAGGGGCACCCACAAACTGGTTCCACCTTGCCCTGTGGACATCCAATCACCTCACTGTTCTTAGGCTGTTCCAACCTTATCCTTCATCCTTGGCCTTCATCCCCAGTGTCTGCAATCCCCCCATTCTTCTAACAACTTCTACATAAACTTCTACATAATCTTTTCACTAGTTTCTGTGAAGTCCCTTTCTCTCTCTTACTCCAGGGCCCTTCTATCATCCTCCACAGGCACAGCTTTGCCAATACAATCCATTACGTGGTTCAGCCTCCTCTGTCACAAAGGCACATTGCTGACTTGGTGTACTTAATGTAAAATGAGAAATATTTTGCATATATTGATTCTGAACTCTGAACAACTGATCAATTGAAAACACTGCAATTAGAGTTTCAACATAATTTTCAACCTGCTACTGACACACAATAGGTAAATAAAGTCAAGCACTGACTTTTGAGGGAGGTCTTACAGACATCTATAAAATTGCAAGTAGAATGGATGCAGTCTCTCCAGCACAACAAGTAAAGGCAATTAAGTGAAACTAGCAGATGGTAAGTGCAAAAATAAAAATAGAAGAGTCCACACATCTTGCAGTTCAGCTGTGAAGCTTCTTGTTTCTAGATACCTGAATCTGTAGTCAAAAAGAGAGCAGACTTATGAAGGAGGGGAGGAAAATATATAAAATTATATTTATTTATTTTGTACTACTGAATATGCAGCCCACCAGCTGCAGCTCAAGATATATCTAAGATAAATCACTAGAGCTTAGATTTCTAGGAAAAAGCAAGAACATGCATTCGCCTCACATAAAAGTTTTATGTGGACATCTATTATAAACAGAAATAAACAGATAAAACTTTGGAGTTACCTGCAACATCATTCTACTCACAAGCAGAGGTATCTTACCTAAGATCTTAAATATCTACCTTAATCTGTGTAACATTGTAATGCTATAGAAAGTGGAGCAACAATAGCAGGGTAACAAAGTCCTAGCCAGAATAAACCTAAATGCAGAAGCAGAAAGGAAAAGGAAAAGGAAAAGGAAAAGGAAAAGGAAAAGGAAAAGGAAAAGGAAAAGGAAAAGGAAAAGGAAAAGGAAAAGGAAAAGGAAAAGGAAAAGGAAAAGGAAAAGGAAAAGGAAAAGGAAAAGGAAAAGGAAAAGGAAAAGGAAAAGGAAAAGGAAAAGGAAAAGGAAAAGGAAAAGGAAAAGGAAAAGGAAAAGGAAAAGGAAAAGGAAAAGGAAAAGGAAAAGGAAAAGGAAAAGGAAAAGGAAAAGGAAAAGGAAAAGGAAAAGGAAAAGGAAAAGGAAAAGGAAAAGGAAAAGGAAAAGGAAAAGGAAAAGGAAAAGGAAAAGGAAAAGAAACATACCCTTGGAAGAACTCAAATATGCAAGCATCTCAAACAACATGACCTCACCTCCACTGTCAACTCTTACACAAGGTCTAGGAAGGGGTAGATCCAACTCCTTCCCCATATGGTCACTCAGCTGCTTTGCATTCAACTGAACTGCCCTGTGTTGGCCCTGCCTTCCCACCAGGTGCTCAATCACTGGTTCAAACCATGACTCAGCATTTCTGCTACAATCTGAAAGTTCAGAAACACAGACAGGTCTTTAAATAAACAAACAACAATGAAAGAAGTAGCAGCAAAATAAACAATTTCTTAACCCTAGGAAAACCACACAACTGGAATAATATTCCAGATCTTCCAAAACCAGTCTAGTTAGTCATACATATCTAAATTCAAAGCTTTTTGTTGTTTGTTTGTTGTTGCTTAATAAGAGGAAATTATGGAGGGAAAAATAAAAAAATAAAAAAATTACTCCTCAAATTTCATTGAAAAGTGACTGTGAAAGAAAGATCTGAAACAAAAAATTCATCTGTAAGGCAACAAAAGAAAACCGGAGAAGAATCACTGAATACTTAAAGCTGGAAGGGACACTTAAAGATGATCTGGTCCAGCTTCCCTGCAGCAAATCAGCAAATGGAGATATACACAGCTAGTCAGACTGCCCATGGTCTGATCCAGCCTCACCTTGAATGCCTCCAGGGATGGGGCATCAACCACATTTCTGAGCAACTTGTTCCAGTGCCTCACCAGCCTCACTGTATAAGCCTTTTTCCTTATATCTAAAATAAATCTACCCTCTTTGAGCTTGAAACCATTTCCCCTTGTTCTATCACCACACACTCTGATAAAGAGTCCCCTTCTTTCCTGTAGCTCCTCTTTAGATACTGAAAGGCTGCTCTCAGGTCACCTTGGAGCCTTCTCTTCTCCAGGCTGAACAGCCCCAGCTCTCTCAGCCTGCCCTTGTAGAAGAAGTGTTCCATCCCTTGGATCATTTTTGTGGTCCATGTCTCTTCTGTACTCAGGACTCCACATCTGGATGCTGTACTCCAAGTGAGGCCTTACCAGCACAGATTTGAAGGGCAAGATCACCTCCCTCAATCTGCTTGCTGGTCATGCTTCTTTTGATGCAGCCCAGGTTACAGCTGGTCTTCTGAGCTGTGAGGACACACTGCTGACTCATGCCCAGCTTGCCATCCACCAGTAACTCCAGGTCTTTTTCAGCAGGGCTGAGCCCAATCCTTTCACCACCTGGCTCATATTAGCAGTGGGACTTGCTGAAACAGATTATAACTACTTTTGAGAATACTCAGTTGCCAGTTAAATAGTCAAGGACATAGTCTAGACTTGCTTTCCCCCCATATATCCCAGAACATAGATAGATTGCAAAGAAGGAGTAAAATGAGATGTTACCAACATTCAGTGCACAAAGCAACAATATATCCACTGTTCTCTTGGAGGTAACTATTGTTAAATGCAGCTTCTCTCAGAAATAAAACCCTTCCAAGAAGTGAAAGCAGAATATCTGCCTAGTCTGGGGGAAAGATTATGAAGGATAAAGAGGATACGCTGCATTCACTTCCTAAAGAAACATAAAGACTGCACTAGGTATGCACATAGTTATAATTAACCTCTTTATAACAGTTGTTGTGATTAACAGCTGATTATATATATTTATATATATACAGCCAAAACAGTTCAGTGCACTAAGAACATTCAACTGAGTCTACAATAATGTTGTTCTACTTCCCTAAGAAGAAACATCTACTACTGTGATCAATTCAAAGCCTTCAGATGCCACCAGCAGGAAAGAAAATGGAAAATTACAACTCAGTGTATATACCTCAGGCTCCAGTGATTTTTCCAGCTGCTGTAATAGTCTTACATGTATAAGAAACAGCATTTGAAGCAAAACACACCACTCAATCACATGATTAAAAGCACCTCCATTAAGCATAGCAGACAGCATACTACTTAGTGGTCAATCTACATACTGTACGTATTAACTTCATGTAGCTACAGCAACACTGCTATTTGAAACTGCCTAAGGATCTCAGAATGCCTTTTTAAATGCAGTTTCACTGCCTATTTGAGACATCTTTTGTGTCCTGAAGCAGTTGTATACCACACGGTGTTATCAGGACTTAAGTCAGACATCATTTTCCACTACACTAACTACTCAGTTATGGCACAGAAATGGTGAATAAAGAATACAATACACCTGTTGTGAAAAATGTAGAATGGAGGGTTTTTTTCTAAAATGCTATTTGTAACTGTAGCCTTCTGACTCTCAATGGTTATGCCTGTTATATTTCCAACAGAAGCCCTGGTTCAACATTTAGGTATAAGGGAAACAAGGTCATCATCTCCAAAACTAAGATGACTTTCCAACAGTGATGTTGCAGTGTTTCAGTAAAGTACAACTGGGTTAGAAAATGAACACAGAACAAAAATGCAATAGCCACTTTTACCAGGGATCTCTTTTAACAGCACCAAGATTTATGGCTTAGTTTTGCTGTTACAATTTGTTGTTTATAGATATAATAAAGCAAAAGCCATATTGAATAGAGCCCTGCATAATGTAAAGCACAGCACAGATCTAACCTGCTGACACACATTCTGCCTTTGTAACTAAGCTTGGTTACCTCTACCAAATATTCCTGTTATGACTATGATGAACCCATTCTCTTGAGACTGGAAATGTAGCTGCCAGTTTTAAAACAGCAGTTCTTCACACTTAGCAACTAGGAAACAGTCCAAAGTCTCCTCTAATACACACAGTCACTTCTTTCCATGTGAGACCTTAGAATATGCTGTATGTGGATGGAGGTTTTGCTTATTGAGAGGATGCTAGCTATGAATCCATTTCATGTGACTTCAAGGCCACATTTCAGCAGAGGACATGACAGCTAGTTTCAGGCACATTTTTACCACCCAGAAATGGGCAATTCAGCACAAAGCACTAGCTCAAAAATAACAGGCCTTAAGTAATGTATTGCAGGCACTTTAAAAATCCTTTTGATTTGGAAGTATTCAATTCTCATTCAAGTCCTGCTCTTTAGCCTGCTTCCACCCCCACACAGTCAGGAACCTGAAGAAGCATTGGGTATACGGGGGAAACAGCTGAAGAGAACACATGAACTTCAGATGCTGCAGTGCACCCAGACAACAACACAGACAGGTACTACCCCAACAAAGACTAATACAAACTATCTGATCTTCCAAGCCCTAGAATAAATAGATAGGTAGGACTGCTCCCTAAGAAGGGTCTTGAGGGTTTTTTGTTTTGGTGAGTTTTTTGGTAAAATAGAACACTTTCTAACCAGCTTTGTACTGTACTAACAATTACAAGCAGTTCTATGGGAGCAGAAGACAAAAACAGAAATAATTGTAAATTTTTATGATGTCAAAGTCCAATCTGTACAAGCTGTTGAGTTTCAGCTCTTTCATCAAAAGCATAAGAATCAGTTAGAATTAATCTGTTGCTTCAGTTTCCATGTATTTCCAAGCACCCAGATGAACTAAGAGAAAGTGAACCATAATCCATTTTTAATGCATACCTTAGCAGAAAAGTCCAACTCTGACCCCACTTGACATTTCACAGCAGAACCTTAGTGGCTTTTCCATCCAAAGAAAGTAAATTTCTATAAGTTAAAGAAATTAATGCAGGGGCAGACTCAGACATAATGAAACATGGAGCCTGGAGCGGAATTCATCAGAGACTGGAACCAGCAGATGGCATCTAGAATGCTACTGGACAAGTATTATTTAAAACACAATGTGCAGAAGCCCCAGGGTCACCAATGAGAGTGAGCTGGAACTACACACACAGTAGCTAGCTCTTCAATGCATGACTCTAGGGCAGTAACAAAAAAAGTACATATAATCAAATAAATCTCAACCTGCCAACTGAAGATTGTTAATCTGCATAACCACACATCAGGAGCAGTTAAGAGGAAGGGTTATTTGCATGACGACCAATAGACTTACTACCACAGTTTCAAGATATGTTGGCTGGAAGGGGGAAAAGGGATAGGACATGCATTTTATTCTACTCAGAAAGCCCAGTGGTACAGATACTTCTACAATCAACACCCTTAGTGGTTTGTCAGCCTTCATTTCTCAGTGCTTTTTGTTTGTTTGTTTTGATAGACATCACAAAATCATCATTTTCACAGTAACATCATTGTGAGCCACTACACAGACATACATTTTACCATATTACATGACTGCAGGTGCTTCAATGCAGGAACAGTAATGCAGGAAAGATAAAGATTTTCCAGCAAGTATACTAGACAGGAATAAATCGCATACAGGCAGTGAGAAAAATGTGAATACAAAATGAGAAGTCTTAAGTTCTGTCACTTCACAATTTACAACCACACCCTCCCATGTTTAATCACTGTCACCCACAGAAGATTTATTGGGATCAATCCCTTTCCCACAGGTATGTTTTCATCACTATTCTCACCATGAATAATCTGAGGCTATGACAGAAGCAGGCGGTGATTTGACTCCCAAAAAGCCAAACCAGAAGTACACACAGACACTTCAAATGGGATTCTGTAGCAGAAGGTACCATTCAAGCCACCAGTTAAAATCCAGTCAAAGAAATTAAACTCAGCCTTCTATCATTAATAAGTAATATATGCTACCTTATATCTGTATCAAGGTGGCAGGGTACTCATTGTCAGCCACATAACTGAGAGCCAGGTAACACAAACTGCATGTCGGGGCCTATTTCTCCCCACAGTTAACTGAAGATTGCAACCAAGCTGTGGGTTTGTGCTACTGCAGGAGTTTCTGAATGATGATGATGCTAAATTGCTGCATCATCTTTAGTGTCTCTGAAGGCAGCAAAGCTGAAAGGACGTGACTGCTGAACTACTTGAGTATGTCTTGAGGCTATTTTCCCAGGAGGAAGCTGTTGACAAATTCTTAATGCCATCCATGCTGCACCATTCTTGATCTGTTTAGAATGTTTCTCCCTCAAAGGAAGCACTTTCCAAAGACTTAAATTAACTCAAAATGCAAACTAGGAAAAGCATTGCCTGTAACATCAACAGGAGGTTTCTTAAACCTAAGTGCAAATTACAAAATCATTTTCAGTTTTAACTAACTCATTAAAATCCCTTACATGCTAACACTCTCCATGCTAAATGATTAATACGCAGTTTCTTCAATTACATCCATAAGCTGCAAGAAAATTTAAGCAGAACATTTCCACAAAAGCCCTTTCCTTTTTCCCTCTACTCTGTTTTACACCCAGAAAATTGTACTGACCAAGACAAATCTCAAATTTCTGTGTAGCTTCTTCTTCTTGCCTATCACAAAGCCGCAAGAGCATGATATGAAAACAAGCATTAATGGAAGGGCCAGGGAAAAGTGCTGGCTTGTGATTTACATCCTCTACAGAAAAGACAGCTGGAAAATTCACCAAATACACGCTAGCAGCTAGCATACAAGTTAAATTCAAGCTTCGGTTCACATTTTCCTTGTGAATAGCTGAAAACCTATTCTATATCCTGTCCTGTTCTGCCAGTAGAAAGCAGATGCTTCTTGAGAGACATATTCTGCATAAACACCACTCTTTGCCAAGTTTACATTATAGCTGGATTCTTCTCTCTCTGTTGTTTTGGACACTAGAGTGAGTACAAGACAGCTACTGTTGTTTCCATCAAGGACAGCAGGAATTGCCTCAAACTGCTACGAGTTATTCAGCTCTACACTTGTGGAAAGAGATCAGATGAGATTTATTGCAAGCACTATGAAGCCAGATCATTCACCTGACACTAAGGAAGCTCTGAAAGGTTCATGCAGGTCTCAGCAGCAAACCTGCCAAATATTCAGCTGATAAATGAGCAGAAGGCATCCCCCAGTCGCCACGATGGATGACATTTGGGGTACAAGAAGTCAGAGGCAGCCTCTGACTGTGGGAAGAAACAGGTAAAATAAAACAGAATAAAAACCAATGGGGAGGAAAAATAAAATAAAATAAAATAAAATAAAATAAAATAAAATAAAATAAAATAAAATAAAATAAAATAAAATAAAATAAAATAAAATAAAATAAAATAAAATGCATGTGAAGCCTGAGGTTCAGTACATTTTTCCACCCCTCCAGCTGCTCCCCTTGCTCATGTCATTATGTGTAGAGGCCATTTTATTGAAAACTTCTACTGCATTTCCAAGCACAGATAACCAGTTGCTGGCTACATTTGTGCTACCAGCCTTAAGTTTTTCCCACGGCTCATACAAACACCTTTATGAGAAACACACACAGCTGGGAAAGGAGGGAACAGATAAGCAGAAGCAAGACAGATCGATTCCATGAAAACTGATTACAA
Source organism: Coturnix japonica (assembly GCF_054131305.1). Taxonomy (NCBI): domain Eukaryota; kingdom Metazoa; phylum Chordata; class Aves; order Galliformes; family Phasianidae; genus Coturnix; species Coturnix japonica. Next base: position 52,233,672 of record NC_140664.1, read on the forward strand.
GGACAACCAGACTGCCGGTTATATTGGTGCCTTGAGAAAAAGCAACCTAACAGCAGAAAAAATGAATGCTGCACTGCAAGTGAGCTTGCAGAGATTCCAGCTCCTGCTCACGTGAAGAACAGAGGGACCTATCATGGGCCATTCACAATGAACAAGATTTTGTGCACAAGGTTGTTTGCGATGTTTTATGTATATGAATATCAATATATATAACACTGAAATGAGATAACTCTACATACAAGCTGTCTGGAATGCCAAATGCACCTGAGTAGTAGAAGGTGGTGAGTGCTTCCATGGGACTAGAAGACAGAAAAGGAATTGGTAGGAAAAAAGCCAACAAAACAACACACTGCCTTTAAATCTTATTCCAAAACCTGAGTCCTTGGAATAAGATCTGAGATGCAGGTTTAATGGAGGCAGGAGGTTATGCACAGATAGAAAATGCATTATGATCAGATAGAGCTATACATAAGGTCACGCACCCAGACAGACACATATTCTCTACCTGGGTAAGTATGTCCACATTACATTCTCATAAATGTAATTAAAACCCTGCAAAAACCATTAATGAGGGACAAAAGGAGTAAAATGATAACCATTATTCCTGTGTATGAAAGAGGAGAAATTACTGAATTTCAGAGGAATGAGTAGTTGCTACAAATGCCAAATGGTATGCACTATTTTCAGGCAGATTAAGCAGACAAATTTAGTGAAGCCTGCTAATACCTGAGCATATACATGGAAAGTAATTGTAGCATTATAAAGAGCAAGAATCAAGACTGCTTCTGTGCCAATACCCAAGTTACCAGTTGGAAACTGGGGTTATTTGATTAAACTGGATTTTTAATAGTCATGGAAAAAAGCTATCAGCACAAATCATTGAATATAATCCTGGGCAGTTTCACTACAAGATAACTCATTTCAGCAGAGATACAAGATTATAAAAGACATCTACACCAGAAACTCTTACTACTGAGTTAATAGGAAAGCGTAAAGAGCTGAGCTACTGCACCAACTCCAGTTTTAATACATCCTTGCATTGATGTCTTATGTAACATAATCTTTGGTGTGAAGACTTGCAAACAGGTCTCTTTTGACTTTATATTTGTAGATGATTTCCTCTTTTTACCAAAATATTATATTTACTCCAAAATTACATCCAGTGCAGAGCACAGTGGAAGTCTTAAGAGTGCTCTGTGGCAGTAAATTACAATTCCATGTACAATTTTGTCCATATTAATAATTTGAATGTAGTACATTGAACCTGGTAAATGAGAGATCACTTTATATAAGTACGTAATACTTACCTAATCGCTTTGGGGAGATGTCAGAAAACAAACCTCCATGTCTCAAGAAAAAACAATTTTATGGCACTGTTGGGTTTCTTTGTCTCCAAGTTTTGTTTGCTGGCTAGCAGGAGTTAGGCAAGGTACAAGTGTATTCAGACAGAATCAATTCATTTTTGCATTTGTGTTTTTGAGACACAATCCAGTCTTTGCAGGATGACTTCTAATGGAGTGGGCTACATAAAACATGCAAACTTTTTCACATAGCATTTATCAAGAGAAGTTAACCAACTCTCCACTTCCTGTGCTGAAGTCTCCAACAGCATAAAAATAGAGTACAAGTTCTTAAGCCTTGGTCCTTCAGGAATACCATGTAAACTGGACCAAAGTCTCTGCAGTAACAAATTTCTAGAGAGACACAAAAAGTAGTGAAAAATGAAGTCCAAAACAGCTGCTTTCAGCTCATTCTTGGTCTGCTTAAATGAATTTATCTGTGATAAATTAACTACTGCTACATCATTCCCCATCCTTTCCTTTATCTTGTTACATTTTCTTATATCATCTTAATGTCAAGCTTCACCCTCAGCAGTCTTAGACTAGTAACATGCATTATTTCCAATTAACTGAACCAACTATTTCACATCAGAAGAATCTTCACACTGCAAAGCATTTCAAATCATTTATTAGGCTTATGGCTGTGTGTATCATGTGTATCATTGTTTTTTTCTAGATAACATGGAGAGAGATGAAAGAGATAATGGATTGTTAACACTGGAATATCACCTGTTTAAGACGCCACAGGAGGTAAAATTCAGATGAAAATGTGTTGGTCCAAAAATAAAATATTGATCATATCCAGCAACTTAACAGTATGTCCATGTAAGCACATCGGTTCCAACTTTTTTTTCTTCTTTTTAATGTATACATGACTTCAAACTGATACTCTCATTTGAAGTAAAAACTTATTAAGTAATGGTATTATTGCATTTCTAGGATTTCACTAAATCAGTGTTGCAGAGTATGAAGTTCCACTTTGCCTCACACATGAGCACACCACTCTTACAAAACTATCCTACAATGGAATTAAACCTGAAATTTTAGGATCCTTATATACTTGAAGAATGAAACATGGTGGATATGCGGCGTAACTTCCATTGTTATTATTCTTCATTAATGCACCCTTTTACTTACGGCATCATACCAATAGCTAGCTTTGAGATGGATAACAGTCAGAGTTTCAGAGCACCTTACCATCTCTCCTTTAAGGCTTCATTAAACATTTTCATGGTAAGTGTATACAAACATGTTTTACTTTAAAATAAACTAAAATAAGAGAAGCAGAAATTCAAGATGATATAACAAGATTGTGAACACAATTTATGGTATTGCAGTGAATAAACAGAACGCTATACACCTACATTCTTCCCCCATTTTGCTTTTTTTTTTCTTTTTTTTTTTTTCTTTTTTTTTCTTTTTTTTCTGGTAAGATCTCACCAACACAGATGAATCTATCTTTGTGCATGACTAATACACGATAGAAAAAATTATTAACTTGTATTCTAAGTGGCCTGTATGTAGAATAAGTAATCTCACCCATTAATACATATGATCAATATCTGACTCATAAGACCTTCAAAAGGTTCAGCGGACTGATATGTAGAACATATTCTTAAGCAATAAACAACTTAAGCCTAGAAAGAATAACTTCTCCATTTCGGGAATTTTCTTTAGAGAGTCTAAAAGCCTTACAGTTTTCTAGATTATAACATTTCTACAGTTTAGGTGGCATTAATACAGAGTGACACTGCACCTTTTCCACAGACATTCAAAAGAGACATACCATGAAAAAGACTCTTACGCGTTTAAACAAAGTTGGAAAGCAAGAACATAAGTGATGCACCAACATTCAGTATCATAAATCTAACCCCTCCACATACAACTCACTAGTTATCCTAGTTATCATCACATTCCACTTTGATTCATGGTGGATGAAAGAGGCAGGAAACAATGGAATTTAACTTTTCATAGTAATGTCTTTCCAATCTACCACATACAGGAAGAGATTAAAACACGCTGTTCTCATTATAATTTGTAGAAACATTTATCCATGCAGTTTCTAATATAGGCATATTTGAGCTCTGATTCAGTTTCCACACCTCTGAGAGTCATTACATATTAGCTGAGTAGTACTAACATATCAGACAAGCGGAAGACCAAATACTTTTAATCTTAATCTCATTCTAATTGAACGTGCTGGACTACCTGCTATGCTCATACAATGTGAACTACTGCATAACTTGCTAGACTGAAACTCACTGAGATATGGTAACTTGATTACTTGCCTAAATCCCTAATCTGAGCCAATATTCAGCCAGTTCAGCTCATGCTGAACTCTTATTTTTTCTCTTCTCTTCATTATTATTTTTGTGTACGTGCTAAGTATTCAATCACTAGCATCTGACAGGCGTGTAATAGAATACAAAGAAACAGCCATTGTCTGAAAAAGCAACCATGTGAAGACAATGGACAAAGTTTCAATGAAATGACGACAATATCATAAATAGCTAATGGATGAATTCGGCAGATGAGAATGCACCTGGAGCACAGTGTTCAGCTCTGTGGCCTTCAGCAAAAAGAAGGATGTGGATCTGGTGGAGTGGGTCCACGGGAAGACCACGAAGGTGATCAGAACGCTGGAGCACCTCTCCTATAAAAACAGGCTGAAAATTGGGGTCGTTCAGTCTGGAGAAGGAAAGCTCTGGAGGAGACCTCATTGCAGCCTTCCAGTACTTAAAAGGAGTCTACAGGAAAGCTGAAGAAGAACATTCCATCAAGGAATATAGTGACAGGATGAAGTGCAATGGTTTTAAACTAAAAAAGAGTAGATTTAGATTGCTTATAAGGATGAAATTCTTCATCATGAGGGCAGTGAGGTGCTGGCACAGCTGCCCATAGAAGCTGTGGTGCCCCATCCCTGCAGGTGCTCAAGGCCAGGTTGGATGGGACCCTGGGCAGCTGAGCTGGTGGAGGGCAGCCCTGCCCATGGCACGGGGTGGGGCTGGGTGGGCTTTGGGGTCCCTTCCAACCCAAACCATTCTGTGATTATACAAATGCAAATTTCTGCTGAACAGAGAGGCAGAACAGGCAGGAAAAAAAACATATCTAGAGACTATTCACCATACAGTTGTTTTATGTGCTAAACCATGCATACAAAACCAAATGAGGAACAGGCATGTACTATGAAAACAGGTGTTTTTCTAATAACAATTGCAAAAAGATGGGAAGAAGCAAAACCACTGTAAGGGCAGTTTGAAGAAAAATACTGTATAATAACTCCCCTACTCTATAAAGACTTTGGAAATGTATAGCTGCTATTAGTTCCCCGCTGGAGGAAAATGACCGCAGTAAAGAGCAACGACTCCAGAATGGCAGTTTTATAATTAAGGGCAATTGTTCAGATGATATAAACCAACATAGCTGCAGCTTGTATTAATGGAAAATCATATAAAGTGCCCAGGAGTATTAATGAATCGTTCACTGAAAACATTTTCTATTACAAGCAGCTCTTTCAAAAATAAAAATTACAAAATCAAGAATTAAAAAAAAGAAAAGCTTCAATAGAAGCATTTCGGAACACAGCAGATATCTGACAAAAGCAATGACAAACAGTTGGAATAACATTGTGATGTAGTTATATTAAGAAGAAAACTCCTCCACTCTTGAAGTAATCTCATAAAAAACCTTTCATTAAATCACTCTTTCATACTGACTCCTTTCCAATGCAATTTAAGCTCATTAACTTAAACGAGCACTATTACAAGTGCAATAAAATAAACACAAGTACTGTTTTTATGCTTCCCTACCAGGTAAATCACCCTTTTAAAGATATTATAGTTTTATCTGCTGCAGAGTAGTTAAACACACACATTCAGAAGTTGATAGTGGTTGTCTTCTCTTTTTGATGTAGAGGGGTTGTTCTCTGAAGCACATACAAATAAAAGCTTCTAACTTTTTCCCCCTCACTCACGAGCACTTATTCTTTCACAGAAATGGTCTTCAAATTTGGATAAATGACACTAAAACTGCTAAATCCTGTTCTCGGTATAAAACATCAACAGAATCGTTAAAAGCAGCTGCAACAAATCCTGAAGCAATAGACAAAAATGACACTTTCATACAGCGTCACCAGCAGCTGTATATTTGGATGATCTGACTTCAATTGATGCCCCCCACTTCTCCTGTTTGAATAATTCTTTCATAGGATAATAACGCTGCACTTCAGCTGGGTGTGCAATCTTTCTGCCATCTTTTGTTACATTTGCATAAACTATTTTCTGAAAAACATTTTTACATTCAACAAAATCTTCCAAAAGATGTTACTTACCAGTAACGTTCTAATGAACAGGAAGGAAACAGCACACATGCTATTTTACTAGTAGGTTGTATTGGGCATAGGTGGCAAGGTTTTGGTAGCAAGACTGGCTCCATGAGCAGAACCCAGCTGTGGTCCCATGTCAGACCAAAGCTAAAGCCAGCTGCTCCAACAGGGCCCCACCTCATCCAGAGCTGAGCCATGGGCAATACTGAGTGTGCTCTCGGAGAGCAGATGAAAGGAAGTGAAAACTGATGAGCAAAACCAGCCAGGGGAGAGAAATGAAAGAAAATGTAAGAGAGACATCCCTGCAACCAAGGTCAGTGCAGAAGCAGTGGAGGAGGTGCTGTCCAACGAAGTTCTTTTTTGCTTTTGCAATTGTATGTGTTCTTGCATAGGTTTTACTTACCATCTTTCTTTTTACCTTCACTGAGATGGAAAAAAAATATATATATATTGAAAAGCAATTCTAGTTCATCATCAGAATAGAGCAGGTGAAAACAGAGCATTAATGATTTATCAGAACTCATTCTTTTTGTAATATCAGAGGAAAAACTGCAAGTATTCCTTTTTCATAGTAAAATGAGGCATTAATCTCTTTTGGCTTAGACCACTTCTGGGACATCCAGTTCAAAATTTAGTATTTTATATTAATTTCAGTTCAAAGAGTAGGAGGTATGTATTCACAAGTGCAGACCCAAAATTAAACAATACCTGGAGAGAGAACAGGATTCTTCATTTCAGGTTATAATATAAACGCTGATTGAAACCCTTCAGTCATACCAAAAATCATGGAGTCATGGAGAGAATACAGACTAGTAGTGGACGAGGCCTGAAGGAGGTAAAGCCCACAGAAAGCCTCCATTGGAACAGCACCAGGCCAGAGCTGCAGCCTGTGGAGAAGAGCCCACAATGGGGCAGGAGGGCTGGGGGAGCTGCCACCAACTGAGACCCATGTGAAGCAGAATTTGGAGAGCTGCAACCTGTGGGAAGCCCATACAGGATCACTTCAGGAAGGATAGATAGTATCCTGCAGGAGGGCCCACACTTAGAGCAGGGGCAGAGAGTGACGGCAGTGGAGTGGCAGAGAGTGACGGCAGTGGAGTGGCAGAGAGTGACCGCAGTGGAGTGGCAGAGAGTGACCGCAGTGGAGTGGCAGAGAAAGCATTACAGACTGACCACAGCCCCTCTTCTCTATTGTCCTGTGTAGCTTGAGGGGTGGAGGTAGAAGGGGCTGGTATGCAGGGGGAAGGTGGTTTTAGTTTGCTTTTAGCTCTCACTGCTTTAGACTGATAGCAATGAACAATAAATTACACTCATCTCCCTGTTCAGAGTCCTTTCTGCCCATGATAACTGGTGAGAGATCTGTCTTTAGCCCATGAGGTTCTTCAATAGAATGGGAGAAATGAGAGAGTGAGTGACATGGTAGATCTTAGCTACCTATCAGTGTGAAACCATGATAGAGGCTTTAAGGTGAATGCTCTCAATTCCAGTGCATTTTAAATAAGGAAAATTTTCTTCACAGTATGGCTGTCACAAGAAGTCACAGCATCATAGAATTAATCAGGTTGGAAAAGATCTCAAAGATCATCAAGACCAACCACAGCCTAACCATAGTACCCTAACTCTAACAACCCTCTGCTATGTCATATCTCTGAGCACCACATCCAAATGGCTCTTAAACACATCCAGGGATGGTGACTCAACCACCTATCCCCATCTACCAGCGCAGGGAGCTGTGTTCCCAGGGAGTGACAAATCTTATTAAAGATTGAGGCAAAGAAGGCATTAAGTACCTCAGCCTTATCTTCTTTATTTAGACACCTTTGAGTATAGTTTAAAAAAAAAACATTTATTACTAAAAATATTTTCAATACATACAGTACCAGCAACAGGCTATGTGATATTCAACAGGAAAAAAAAAAAAAAAAAAAAAAAAAAACCAGTAATTTTTATCAGTATCCCTCTCCAATTCATCCAACATCAATAACAAATGTATGCAAAACTCGCACACAGTATGACCCATTCACATTAAATTTTAAACATGAAATACATAAAGTTCACTTTATTATTATTTTAAAGCAAAGAAAGCAACAATAAACTTATATCAGTAGCTTGTTCCATACCAACTATTAACCTTTTCAATGCTTATGTAAAGAACCAGACTGACTATGAAATACTCTTTGGTTTCTTCCAACCATACCAGCTCAGCACAGACTTTACCTTCTGAATCTACATAGTCTGCGGTATAGATATGACCCATATAATCATAAAGGTTGGACACTTTGGAAGAGAGTTCCATGCAAACCGGGGCACTGAAACACCAGAAGGGTTTTTGAGTTTCATCCAAGACAGTAACATCCAACATGCAACAGTCCTACAAACAAAAGCAGAAGAGATTACTTTCCTACACCATGGCATGGTAAAATGTTCTATCCCTGATTTTATGGAGAAATACTAAGGTTTCAGCAGACAGCAAGTTTTGGAATGAAGTAAAAAAATTCAAAATATAATCTTTCAATGCCTACTACAAACTAAGGTACTTAGAGATGTCTAACAGAAATCAAATTTGCTTCATACAAGCATCAAAAAACTCTTGCAAAACAGAAGGTAGCACTGTCACCCTAAATCAGACGTTATTTCTTGAAGACTTTTTAAGCCTTTAAAATCTGAGGTTCAAAAACAGGGATAGTCTTTTCAATGTGAGAAATAAACTTAAGTTTAAACTAAAGTGCTCAGCTTCCATGAATGCAGCAATCTTTCCAAAAACACATAACAAAACCACCCTTCAGGCAGCCAACACACACAATTACTCTATTTGCCAGCTATAAAGGAAAGGTCACTTTCACAATGGCTGCAAGTGTCAGTTCCCAAAAAAGTACTGTTTTAATACATTGTTCTCCCCTCCAAATAATTCTTCCTGTTAAAAATTTCTTGAAAATATTTCCTTAGAACGCTACACAATTCTGTCGCTTTCTAAGGCTAAAATCAGGATGCCAGTTCTGGGGCACTTGCAAAGTAAAGGCTTCACATATGTGCCTGAAAAGCACGCAGGTTGAGTATCATTGTTACTATTGTTTGTAACCTATTCTCAGCAGTTCTGAATCATTCAGTGAATCAGCCTGTCTTAATTATGTTGTATATATGCATTACTTCCAGAAGCATCATTTGCTCCAAAAGCATAACACAACAACACATATTCCATGTCAAGAAAATAATTTGGAAGGCTTTATTTCTCAGTACTATATAGCTGTGTTTCTGTTGCTTTAGCAGTTTCTTTAGTGTTATTGTACTTTAAACAAACAATACAGAGCAGATGGCAAGACCTTAAATGATATACAAAGTTTCCTTAAGTTGGTTAATACAGACTATGCTGAAAATACACAATTCAAACTAAATTTGATGATCATTTAATAACTTATATTAGCTATAAATGCACTTGAAACAAAGTAGTCTTACATGAATTTTAGGGAAAGATATGTACTGTAAAGGACTCATCTCCCCTACTGAGATGGCATCAGCAGCATTGAAGTCACTGTTAGTGGACTGAGTTTTTGATCTTACCTGTACAAAATCTGGTAGATATCTTAGACAGTGGTTCTGTGTTTGCAATTGCTACTGAGCTAAAGAGGAGGCTCAGAACATACAGTATCTTCAGAGGACACGGCTTAGAGATGGGAATGATAGGTCAGGCTGGTCCTTGGACTTGATCTCAAAGGTCTTTTGCAGCCTCAATGGTTCTGTAATTCTAAGAATTACTGTTTTCTAATCTGACACCTTACATTTCAAAGGCCAAATGTGAAAAGTAAAAAGTAAGGGGAGACCCTGAACATTGGTAGCTCTTTTTCTCCATGCGCTCTGAAGTAATTCAATAATTTGTTTTCAAAACAAATATCCAGAAGTGCTTTCTTTCTTAGAACATCAGATGAACTTCAAATAAATTCAAAATAGTGTCATATACTGTTCCTGTTGCTGATTTTATTTGGTCTTCACTTGTCTTAAGAGTTTTAGAGACTTTTGTTAAAAGCCAAATTGAATTCTACTCACAGCTACATGTCAACATGAGCAAGCTCTCAGCATAAAATGAGGCATTTTAAAAAGATTGATATTCATTTTTTCCTAAAAGCAAATATTCAGAATAACTTATGTTGTAAATACAAAGGACAGAGTTCTCTGTTTTGTCTGATAGTTAATTCTGCAGACTTTTATGTGATACTTAGAATTTTCATGGAAGAAAAAAAGAATGCTGACAAGCAGCCATAAATCACACCATTTCTTGATACCTGCCTTTTAATCCAGCTGACCCCATTTCCATGACTCAAGAGCTGAATTCTGACTTTGTGAATGCAGGCTGTATTTTCTGCCTGTGTCTGCTGGCATTTCAGTATTCTCCAAAAGTTTCTAACTTCCATTGCACATACATGTTACAACATAACTGATCAGTATTTCCCAGAGGTTCAAAATTTATTGCTCGCAAGGAAAAAAAAGGCACCTGCACATCTGCAGTGCCTTGTTGGTCCAATGCTTCCAAGCAGGGCTAGTTAGACACAGTGCCTTTGGTGTTAAAAGCACTGCAGTCATCAGCAAACATGCATAATGGTTCTATCACGCATTCTATTCTCTAAACCAGAACATTTTACAAAACATCATATTTAGAACGTATATACTTAATTCTATTTTGGAGATGAACCTTTCCAGAAATGAGAAGCATTTCTGACTGACCTTTACAATGCCTTTAAAGGCAGTTGTTTCCCAGGATAAGCCAACTGTCCCAATAAGAGGTATGTGCTTTGTGTTATCCTTTAAGCTTACAACTGTGAGCTTCAAATATCCATTTTCAATGTCACCTGAAAAATATTAATATACATAACATCATACTTCCACAAATAAAACCAAGTGAAATACACTGTAAATATTTTTTCTCCTCTCTCTACTTCCCTCTGTGTCTCTAGTTGCCACCTGCTCACCTATAAGGAAACTCAGACATACACCACCAGCTAACTACCCAGCACATCACAGAGAATTTAAGCCACAGTTCAGAGCTTTTATTCCATGATCCAAAGTAGAAACAGCAGCTAAAAAAAAAAAAAAAAAAAAAAAAAGAGTATACAAATCTGATGGCTACCTAAAGGAGTTATGCAAGATGCAAGGAATACAATTCATGTTTAATATTTCAGTCATGTGCCCCTAGTTCCTCCATCACTGCCTCCCCCTAGAAGTTCAGGTCAATGTGTAGTACATTAAATAAATGATTAAATATCTTCCCTTCATTTTTGTTTACTGTTATTATTTGTCTGCTTCCTGAAAAGCAGGAAACATGGCTACCAAACACAGTACTCCATGTGAGGCCTTGTTAGAGATTAGAAGAGGGGAAGGGTTACCTCCCTCCACCTGCTGGCAATGCTTTGATTAACGCAACCTAGGATACCATTAGCCTTCTTAGCAACAAGGACATATTGCTGGCTTATGTTCAGCTTGGTGCCCACAAGGACACTCAGGTTGTTTTCTGTAAAGCTGCTTTCCAGCTAGGTGGCATCCAGTAAGTACTGATGTCTGGGATCATTCCTCCCCACATGCAAAGCTTCACACTTCTTGAACATCATGAGGAACTTCTACAGCCTCTTGAGGTTCTTCTGGATGGCAGCACAATGACCAGAGAAAATTCTGTCACTCCACGCTAGTTTTCTATCATTAGCAAGCTTCTAAGGAAACACTCTGACTCACTGCTAGATCATTTCTAAAGATATTAAATAAGACTGGAGCCCATACTGATCACTGTGTTGCTCCGCTAGTTACTCAATCCCAGCTAGACTTTGTGCTATGGACTAGCATCCTGTGGGCATGGCCATTTAGCCAGGGCATATCTCCATCACTCCTGGCAATGACATCCATTATCCTTGTAATGAAGTCCTATTAGAGAACTCAAAGAGGAAAAAACAAGCAGAATTCCCTCCCAGGTTCCAGTTCAATGCGAAAAAAGTACGCTAAGTATACCTGAGACCTACCCAAGTGATTCAGTTCCCAACTTCAGTAAATCAAATCCAGTGACAAGATTTCATTCAAGATAAATATTCAGACAGAGTATTAATATACTCCACATATATTCCACAGAGTGAACATTAAGAGCCTGCACTTAAAGATGAGCTTTCATAAAGGAAATGTAAAATAACATCTGTCAACAAGCATTTCTTCAATGGGCTACTCAGTTATCCACAATTCAGATTTAAACAGGAGAGGCCAGACTTCTCATTTATTCAAAACAAATTAAAATTTTAATGGAATAAAGGCAGACTGAAAAAAAAATAAGTAATAGGTAATAGTCTTGTGTGGGTTGGAAGGGACCTTAGAGATCATTGAGTTCAACCCCCGGGATTCGAGCCTCTGTGTAGCAGAGTGGCACTTCTACCACTTGCGCCACAGGGGGGATTCGAACCCAGGGCCTCCGGTGTTGCAACATGGCATTCCTACCACTGCGTCACGGGGGCACACAATATGCCACTAATAAATTAATGAAGCCCAGGATATCACCACTGTTGCACAACATTAATAACATGAAGTACAGCATTGCTAGATAGGCCAATTGGGTAGGGTGTAATTTAGTAATTCCCTGTTGCAGACATGTCTCAACTATGAGCCAAGACAGAAAGAGGCAGCACAGAACTGGATTCTGAATGCTAACCACAGGTGGGTCACTTCATTCAACTTCATAACTTTGTTTTTTTATGTATAAAAGTTCCATCCCAATGCTCATAGCCAGAAGAGAATGTGCTACTAGAAGTTATGAAGAAGCCAAAGTGTTAAGTACACCACCTTCCTCATCCCAGTCAGATAAGAAAGGAAACAAAAGGCAGAGCAAGGAGTATTAAACGTGTCCAGGAGTACATGGAGGAGGCAAGTTAAACGGGGCTCTCTTAAACCTGATCTATCATTTGTTTCATCAGCCCCCTTATAATACTTATAGTTCAGTTTATGCAAGACAGGTTTAGCAGCTGAGCAGTCTTTCAGTCAGTACAGGTTATTGGGCATAAGATTTTCCAAATAAAGGGAATACCAATATAGAGAACATATATCATGTAGTCAAACCTCATGGAAAGAAAGAAATAACTCAATAGTTCATAGGCACTTACAAGTGCCTATGTGGCTAAGTGAGTTTGTTAACCAGCTCTTAATTATAAGTTGTGACTTGATTGTTATTTCTATAAACAATGCTATGCTTCACCGACTCTGGGTGACAACAACATGCCTTACAGTGCTGAAATAATAACTTAAATTCACAGACCAACTTTCAAGGTCAAGTGAAAAAATTCCAAACACACAATGGGATATTTTACAAACAAATCGTACAAGTGCTCTAGCCACAAAAAAATTCACCTCATTACATTTTCAAGGCACAACACTCAAGTGACAATGAACATTAATAAACTAAAAATCTGAAGCTTAGGCTAACATAAGACCACAAAGCTATCCTTGAAAAGTTGAAGCGCTAGGTAAATACATTTCCAGAATGTTTATTTAAAAGCTAGATGCACTATTCATGATATTTGGATGAGTCATATGTAAAAGTTTGTCATGGGTTTCTGAAAACAAGGGAAGTTTTCTAATACATTCAATTTGAAATTTTTTAGCATATTCCCCCCACAGTATCTGTCAACAGCAACATATTAGCAATTCTGTTTTAACATAAGGAAACATAAAATACTAAACAAGAGCCAAAACAGGGTGCTGAAAAAGCCAGCTACTGCAGCACAAGTATGAATAAAAAAAACCAGAACCTGAAGTCACACATAGTCCATCCAGTTGGTTCAATGAAGTGTGATATAACTTTTTTAATTTAATGCTCTGAATTTTGCAGAGAGCTGAACACGAAGCAGCAAGAATGAACATGACATTATTGGATACTAATGAAAAGCAGATAAATAAAGCAATTAGAACAACAACAAAAAAAAACCAGTTATTCTGCAGAATAACAAATGGACATTCCCTGGAAACACAGAAGTGTCTACAGCTTCACAGTGTGAAAAAAGTAAGTAAAACTTTAGCATAACAACTGAAAACTGTTCTGTGCTTCAGGCTGTAAAAGCCACCTTTGGCACATCATCTGGAATACTGTGTCCAGTTCTGGGTTCCCCAGTACAAAAAAGACAGGGATCTCTTGGAAAGAGTCCAGCGGAGGGCCACTGAGATGGTGAAGGGCCTGGAGCATCTTCCCTATGAGGAGAGACTTAGGGAACTGGGTCTGTTTAGCCTTGAGAAAAGAAGGCTGAGAGGGGACTTGATCCAGGTTTATAAATACCTGAGGTGTGGGAGCCATAGTGGTGAGGCTGATCTCTTTTCAGTAGTGCTAGGGGATAGGACTAGGAGTAATGGGATGAAAGTACAGCATAGGAAGTTCCACACAAATGTGCAGAAGAACTTCTTTACAGTGAGGGTGTCAGAGCACTGGAACAGGCTGCCCAGGGAGGTGGTGGAGTCTCCTTCTCTGGAGATATTCAAGACCCACCTGGACGCCTACCTGTGTGACGTGGTCTTGGGAACCTGCTTTGGCAGGGGGGTTGAACTCGGTGATCTCTAGAGGTCCCTTCCAGCCCCTACAATTCTCTGATTCTGTGATCATATTAATAATTTTAACATAAATGTGAATTGGGTAGAATATTTTAAGAAAACACAAGACTTCTCACTATGTTGGAATCCTCATGCTTCAGAGTTACCCCATGCAAACAGAAATGACTGTTGTTAAGCAGAACCTAAAAACAAAGCTCAAGCCATGAAATAGTCTTGGACTAACCTACACTTTCTGAAACACCTCCTTAACCAGAAAGAGCAAAAGGGAACACAACAAATCACTGTGAAGCTGCGTTACAGCAGAGAGCCATAAACTGCCTCACTACATCATTTTCAAACAGAAACTAAGGAGGAAACCAAGCATTTTCCAAAATGAATTACTGCACAACTACATGGAAGAAAACAGATGACGGATGAGCTTATTTGCCTGCACAGCCACAGCTTCAGGCAGGTTGATGTCCTCTGAGAGAGAATGGAGTGACTTTTTCATACAGTTAAAGGACACAAAGTCAAAACAGACAAGAAAATACTAGTGATCATAAAACATCCTCTAACTATCAAAGCTAGATGGCATCAGAACTTCAGCTCCTTTCTTTATAGCTTCTTATAACTTCTAAGTAGCAAAAAAGTGATACCAATAAAGAAGATGTGCCATGCAGTGCTTTATCTTCTGCAGCTGGACAGCTATGAGCCTCAAAATTTCACTGTAGAGAATAAAACACAGCACTTACCTCACAAACAAGCAAACAAAAATTCAGAAAAACAACCACCCACATTCTTTGGCCAATTCATAGAAAAACAACTTATTTTCTTCTAAAGGTATAAAGAGGACTCCTGTCATAACAACATCTCAGTAAGAGTTTCTATTACTGTGTGAATAGAAATTCAGTGACGTTTAATCTTCCTCATGTTTCTTTATTTCAAGCTTGGATCTTTTGGGGAAAATATGAAAACATGTACGTTTCAAATTCAAAGGACTACAACACTGCATGCTACACATGGTCTGAATTTGAGTTCTTCCAACACTGTAAAATTGTCAAGCCTGGTAACAGTGCCCTCTGCTGTCTTCTTTAAACACAGTATTTTTATTAATCACCAGAAGGCTTGTTGGTACTCTCACTAGAAAAACAATAAGAAGTAATAATTAATTCATGGTGTTTTATCCTTAAGATTTATGGAAAACGATTTCAAGCCTGAATAAGTAATTATCTTCTGCATTCTGAATCAATATATTCACTTTGCAGGCTAGGGAAAAGACAAGATTAGACAGGACCTCCTATTTAAAAAAAAAAAAAAAAAAAGTAGAAAAACAATTTTATGCAATAAACAAGCAAGTATTTATATCTTCTGCAGTTTCACTGTTCATGCATTTGTCATTGGAGAGTTCAGTGGACATATTAAGCCATTAATATTTAGTTTTAACAAGTTACAGTATTTACTGACAAACATGCATATATAAAAATACTTAGTATTAACTGTCTCCAAGAAAAACAAACCACAGAATCTGCTGGCATTGCTGTAAGTGAATAGCGTGCAGGATGAAAAAGTAAACAGAAAGAGCCTCTGTCACAATATTAACTTATATTGTGAATGAAAGATGGCAGCAGAAAAGACCTTTGCTGGTAAAGCTTACTCAGGAATGTAGTGGTCACTCCAAGAGGATTCTTAGAGAGCCACTTGTTCCCTGCTGCTGTCAAACAGCTGCGTAGCTTTAGGCAGGGCAGTGCTAAAGCCAAGCCAAAAGAAAAGTTATCCATGAGGTTTTGCAAAACCTTAGTGAATTATTAAGTTGGGTTTTATATTAAGAACCCTATTAAACAAAAAAAGAACTGAAAAATACAATACAGTTTAAAAAAAAAAAAATCAAGGAAAGGTTTTAATGCACACAGACACACACAGAAAGAAAAGAATGGCAGAATGGGCAACCTTGCTGACCTACATAAAAGCTGTAAATCTTCAAGTCCAAAGTCTATCTTATAAACACATTTACACATGCATCCCATCCATATGCCTACAGTTTGCTTGAGAAGAATTCTACAGAAGTATATCTCCAGATTGTCTGAGAAGAAACTCATTGTCACACACAATACAAGAGCAGGCAAGAACATCAACCTGAGCAAAAAGCTGTGCCACTACACTGAGCCAAATGAAAGCATCCTGACCATCAATGTACAGCTCAGGCCCAACGTTATGCTAATATAATAGCAGACAGACTTCACATAGAGCAAGCTTATAAGACCTTATGAAACACCATGCAAATACATAGAAATGCTGCAACAAAAAATTATAGTTTGCTCTAAAAATTAATGCCAGTTTCTTCCCTTAGCAGAGGTAAACTCAATATAAGAGGGAAAGCATAACAGTAGAGATCATTTTATAAACAAACATTACTGTTCTGTGAATTCAACCTTTTCTGCAGAAGAGATTCCTGAACGTTCCGCACATGCAAGCATGCTTTCCGCTGTGCATATCAAGATGTAGGTCGTAGCCATGCAGTCCATATTCTGGGTCAATATCATCCAGCACAGGTTTATGAGGGGGAAGAGAGTACTGACTTTTGAGTATTAAAAAAAAACAAAAACAAAACAGGAACTGAGATTAGCAACAGGGAAGAACTTAACACAAAGTGATGCAATAGATCGACTACACTGAGAGGATAATTTTGGAGAAGTGACGAGAAAAAAAATAAATAAAAATAGAAGATTATATATATATATATACACACACACATATATACATATATATATATTTGTAATCCTTTTGAAAGGCAAACCTCTCCAGTTCATCATATTTCTCTAGTAAGTTTACTAATTAACTGTCCACTCTAGCCAAAGGCAGAAAGAAAATGCAACAGTCAACTTTAAGAGGCATCTGTAACACTCCTAAGTACAGACTTGTTCACATAAGATGAAAAATGCATCATCCTAATTACAAATCTAAAAGTCAATGGGAGATAGAGTTCTCTAGAATATCAGATATTAAACTTGTTTGTGACTACTAAACTGCTGCACACAAGTCATCAGTAGTGCACAAATTCCAGAGCAAATCCTACATAGTGCCCTTTTGCTGTTCAGTGAGATCATATTAAGTCTTACCTTCAGTGACAAAAAAAAGTCATACCAAGTTATAGCAGGCATGTAAGACTACTACTATCATATATGACTGTATCTGAGCAGCAAGCTGAGCAGGTGGGAGAAGGGGAAAATAAATTTCTAAAATAACCTCCTATAGCTAAAAATGTTCCCACCTTTTCAAATCATGGGATGACTAGGGAAGTCATCCTGCCCCTGTACTCGGCATTGGTGAGGCCTCACCTCGAGTACTGTGTTCAGTTTTGGGCACGTCAGCACAAGAAAGACATGGAGGTACTGGAGCAGGTCCAGAGAAGGGCAATGAGGCTCGTGAAGGGCTTGGAGAATTAGCCCTACGAGAAGAGGCAAAGGAAGCTGGGGCTGTTTAGTCTGGGGAAAAGGAGGCTGAGTGGAGACCTTATCACCCTGCTCCAGTACCTGAAAGGTTCTTACAGTGAGAGTGGGGCAGGTCTCTTCTCACAAGTGACAAGTGACAGGACAAGGGGAAATGGCCCCAAGTTGCACCAGGGCAAGTTTAGGTTGGATATTAGGAAGAACTTCTTTACAGAAAGGGTAGTTAAGTACTGGAATAGGCTCCACAGGGAGGTGGTTGAATTGCCATCCCTGGTTGTGTTTAAGAGCCGTTTGGATGTGGTGCTCAGGGATATGATTTAGTGTAGGGTTGTAAGAGTTAGGGTACTGGTTAGGCTGCAGTTGGACTTGATGATCTTCAAGGTCTTTTCCAACCTGTGTAATTCTATGATTCTGTGATTTATAGATATTATACACGTTAAACACAGGAAAAAATAACACTTGATAGGAAATTCAGTCAGCTTTCCAAACACACTGAAAAATACCTTACCAATTTACTAGGATTTTTCTTCTTCCCCCTTACACAACTTAAAATAATTTTCCCACTCCCTAAAATGTCTTCTTTTTCAGGTCTCCTTCAGGGAGAAGGAAATGAAGGTTCTGCCAGTGAAAAGCAAGACAATATTTGGAGGAAGAGAATATTTCTAACTTCCTCAAAATAGCAAGTACTTGTATGATTGAATTATCCCCTAAATAGCATAACAATGGCAACATCTGAGTATAGAAATACTTCTGCATTTTCATACATAATTACCCTAGCTTGTTTCTATTGAACAAGAATGGTCAATTACTGCCTAAATACAAACTCTTATCAGCAACCAATTCTAATTGTAAAACCAAAAGTTTTACTCATAAGGTTATCTTTATTACCCACAAAGGAGGGAGAAAAAAAAGAAGAAAAAACTTACACTGTGGCAGAACCCAAAGCACTTCTCTCAAGAAGCTGATGATAATGAAGACTCGCCATAACAAAAGCAATTTCATTACTTCCCTGCAATGATAATTAAAGTAGCTGCATTTTCATCTGGAAATACTCTTTACAAGGTCTTCCTGAGCATTAAAATTCATTGATAAATACTGCTGCTTATTACTATGTCTTTTATTGTAATAATGGCACCATTTAACACATGAACAAATACCTCCATAACTGCTATTCTTTTCATAAGAGTACGGGATGTATGTAAAAGATCACTGCACTCCTGTTTCATGGGGAAAAGCAAGGAAACTATTCCAAGGCAAAACTTAGCACCAATAATTTGTGAATATTACCTCTCTAGCATCTACTTACCACCTTAAAGAGGATACCTAAGAAGAATTAAACAGACCTTACTCTCAGCTACCGAATACCTAAGCATGAAGCTTTACATGCATAAGAAACTATTTGCAAAGAGGATAAACATCAGTGAGGAATAGAGAGCTATTCAACAGAAAAAAACTGAATTTCAAAGTAAAACCCTAGATGTCTTCACTAGATTGCAAACTCTTGGAAAAACAGTAAGACATACCTTCTACAGGCCTGTACAGCTCAAAGAAAAATTAGAAGTTCATGTTGAGAACTAAGCAGAGACAAAGGCATATATTTATTTTTAGAATTACAGAATACAAAGATTCTCTCAGTATGTTAAGAAAAACACATTTTTAAGTCCTACGCTTGCATTCACATCAATGGTAAAAGTGATCACTGTCAGCAGTCTGTTATAGTCCTGAAAAGCAGTCAGCTATTGTTTTCATCTCTCTGGGTCACCAAATAGAAAATGACACCCCCCACACAAATCAAATTTTTAGCCATACTCATGTTTATAGTTTTAATTTTACACTACAAAAAAGATATTATGAGGGAGATTCATAGTCACAGCATCTCACCATCTTCCTCCTTCCAACTACCAGAAAGCCCACGTAACCTATTTCTGCTAGTCAAGACTGCTAGCATCAACCATTTCAGTTCTGCTGCCATCTATGCCTAAAAACCATGCATTTATATTATGTCAGGCATTTATGACTATTACATTCATCTACAACTAACTGTCTATGGTCACTCTGCCCACATATCAAGCAAGAGCAGCTGTTTAGAAGAACATACTAGAATGTGACAATCAGTTGTTAACAAATTTGTGGAACCTTAGATCTAAACCTTTTCCGGGTGCTAAAATTCTTCTTCCAAGCAAAGGAAAAGGTAACACATCAGCAAAACCACAGGGACAACAATACAGGGACACCAATCTACTAAATAACATCTGAATAGGAAACTGTTGTCTAATTATTGGAGCTTTTCAAAGATTGAGAAAGTCAGTATCAGGCTAGCACAGGTCAGCCAGTTCCAAGATTTCTAGGGAACAGACTCCTTTAAGTAATGGTGAAGCAAGTATTCTTTTTGTGGTTTTAAACAGTTCCTCTGGTAATTGTGTGCATTTGAGATACCAAGAGATCCCAGCAGAAAATAAAAACAGTTCTGAGTGACTGTTCACAGCCTCCCTGAGCAAAGCTCCTTGCCAATGCTAAATAATTAAATCTACCTCAGTGCCATGGCAGAGGGAGCAAGGAATGGCTGCGACTCCTGAACTCAACCCAAGAGAACAATGTTTGAGCCATAGTTCCATAGAATCTTGCTTTAAGCCACTTCAGGAAGACACCTGGGTATATCTATCCACTGCAAAGACTCAGATTCCTTCCAAGCAGGTCTCTGCTTTAGAAGTTTAACCCTGCTCTCTAAAAGATGCTTATCTCTACATACAGCTTACAGAGACTAACCCCTTAATGTAGACACTTCAACTAGACACTGAATATCACAGAGCATCCCCACAAGGGCACTATTTACAGCCTTCCTATTGCTAAGGATGGGATACAATTACCAGGTGATGGAGACCAAAGGAAGCAATTAGCTTCCAAGTTGTCTTGTGGGAGCATATCAATTTGAATGAAAGAAACAGGTTGTGTAGGGAGTGTAGGGGGTGAGAAGCACTGTCACCCTCAAACTCTGCTATTTAAAATGTCTTTGAGGTCTAAAAATTTGACATGCAAAGACTGCAAAAATAAATACAACTGTTCAGTTCAGAAATAAGATTTTTAGAGTAACTAATACATTGATACGAAACAGTTACTTAACTTAGAGGCTTTTTTTGCTTGTAGAGTACAGGTAAGCTTGTGACAACTCTTTAGAATACAGTAAATCATCAAATAATTGTTTCTATCTGTATTTTCCTGCTTTTAGCTTAGACAATACCTTTAAAATCCAAAGTATAAATAAATAAATAAATATTTTAAAAAAACAAACCCAAAACCAAAATGATGCAATAAAACTAAAAGGCAAAATGTTTCTTTACCTTCCACAGGCCTACAACAAGTCCTGGATTCAAACTGAAGAGTTGGACAAGCTTATCAGACCCAACTGCTGCACTGCTTTCAGTCAGGTGAGAAAGATAATACTCAGCAATTAGGGAACGTCGACGAGGACTGTGATAAGAACACCAAGAATGCAGAAACAAGATTATAGACATAATATGGATAGGTTTTCTAGGAAAGAAACAAGTTTACAGAGCTCCTACAGTCTCGTTATCAACAAGTAACAACAATAAAAATGTCAAAAATCCGATGTTAAAACTCACCCATTCTTGCTTGGAGCTGTGCTTTGGTCAGGAAACAGTGATAGAACTCCAAATAATTTTAGGGTTGATAGAACATCCAAGCATGGCCAACTTGTGCCATCCCAAAATATACTAACAGACGTGTCCTTCAATGATAGGTGTGCTGTCTCCATTACATGTTCCTTTTCATTTTTGTCCTTTACAACAATTATCCAGCTCAAGCCAGAGACTCTGTTGTTCAAGGATTGAGAGAGATTGTGTTTAAAAAGAAACAAAAAACCAAAAAAACAGAGGTTCTCAAAGTAACTATGCTTCCAATAGTGTTTCTAAATTTCAATTAATTGCTATTTACTTAGATGATTTATAGGTTATAGTTGCAACTTCACAGCATGATGTGCATTCTATTTTCCCATTTCCTCAGCTTTCCAAAGCTATTAATATTCTGTATATTTTTCTTGAGTAAACACCATTTGTGACAAGGCATTGCTTACTTTATAGCTTTTTGGTTTTTACATGGAAGACCTGTATATGGATCGACAGGTTTAACAAGTTGCATTACTCTAGCTTGGACAGCAGCTATTTGTTTTAAGATGTATTCTCTCTTCCAGTATCCAGGCTTTCGTTCCTCCACAGCAGCACAGCTCAAAGGAGCAGTTTCCATCTGTAGAAGCCCATTTTTCCAAATTCTCCGTTTTGCTGGAAAACGACTGGAATAAATTTTAATCCAGATTCCACTGGGGAAAAAAAAAAAAATAAAGAGAACAGAATACAGAGGAAAAAGCACACAAATTTCACATTAATAGTTATGAGCACTAATCATCAAATCACTTCAGCAATACAATAGAAAGTCCATCTTACACAGGCAGATCTCAGTTATCACTGATTACAATGTTAGCAGAAAAAATCTCAGAGTACACAAATCATAAAGACATCTAACAAGGAAGCACGAATTTGCCTCTGACTGCAGATTACATGCAGCTTTTGCTTCATGGTCTTAAGTACGATATTCACCTCGAAATCTCTTATTGGACACTACCACAATAAACCAAGTCAATCTCTTCAAACTAACTCAAGTGCCAGAATCTGACATGAACTGTCATTCATCATTTGACCACAGTGGCAAAATAGTCTGAGCAAAAGCTAAAAGATCTCCTGGTGCTCTATCTTCTTAGTTCCTGTTATACAATTACCTTCTACCAGTAATAAAACATCATGTGATGCAGTGGTTTTCCTTCCCTTCTATGCTGGGCTTGGGGGTAGGGCAGAAAGAGGGGTCAGGAACATTTCCCTGCCTTAAACAGTTATATTGAAAACATCAGTACCAAGGAATGGAGACATGAAGTGGAGAGCCAAAGGAACAGACAAAAGCCACCAGTCAATCACTAAATCAAATCCTCTGAAAACAAACAAAATAGCTAAAGAAGTCGGACTTCTACAGTTATAAAAAGTTAATTCCGTAAAGCTACTGTCTGCACACCACTAAAGACTGCCTGAGCTAATGACCCAGTGCAGGTGCTCATGAATGCAAACAGAAATAAATGCAAATTTTACAGAAAAAAAATAAACACTTAGCAATAACATTTCAAAGCACTGTATTTTGGTTTTGCCTGATAATTCCCACTAAAGTTAAGAGGGCATGCACAGCTAAAATTGCATGCAACATGTTGTACTGTGAGCTATGCAATACACTTTCATCAGAGGAACTGGCAGTAGGTACTGTTCATCAGTGTTCTGGCATCAGTGAAAATAGATTAGAAAGACTCATAACTCGGGTAAACTCAACTGATGTACAAGTAAGATTAACAGACTTTCCTTACTTATCACTGGCCAGCTGATAGAAGCGCTTATTCACACAAGCAACTTGCAGCAGGGAGATAGCATCCAAATAGGAAAATACCTTAATCAGCATTTCTGATGGCATGCTGGAAAACAGAAGAAACAAACACTGTTAGATTTGTCTGCAAGTTCCAGAAATGGAAATAGCAAAGTACTTTAACACTAAACTGGAGTAAAAAGGGTTCAAAACTCCAGCTTGAGTCCCAAGACCAAACCTCAACTCAAGAATTAATTTGCAGAGTTTGGGTTCTAATTTATCTCTTTTATCTATCATATTTGCCTACAACAGTTCATAACAACCTAATTTTTGCAGCCTAAGTACAAGTGTAACACAGCCTGGAGATAAGACACAACAATTTGTCATTTTAACAAACAGAAACCCTGACCCTTTACAAACGTATCAGCGAACAGCACAGAGTTTATTAAATAATGTTTCTAAAGTATTTTATACTCTCACTTTCTAGAGCATGGTAGTATGATAATATCAAAATCACCAAAGACAACACAAGGCTGAGGGCCATGTCTTTTTTTTCCAGCTGTATCACTCAAAACACCTGCTGATTTATAAGATGTTATTCCATATATATGTAGATTTCAAGCATATAAATATAATAATGCCTGTACTCCGCAGTGCAAAAATTATTTGTACTAAAAGAGAAGCAAGCATGCCAAAACTTGCATGGTTATTTTAGTGAAAGGATTCAAACCATGTCAATTCAAAACAGCTAATGCATTTATTCCAGAGAAAACTTAGAAATAATCTCTTGAAAAGCTACAAATTGTTTAAAATAATATGTTTGATCTAGAATTCTCAACGGTAGTTTCTACACCCACATTACTTTTCCTTTGAAGGAAGCTTTTTCCCCTCACCTTTCATATCAGACTAATAACACAAGGGATTCAAGGGATTGAACTGGTTATGAAATGAAAAACAGAAAAAAGACTAACACAGAAGGCTGCAAAATATATGAAACAAAGGAAGTAATCCTTTATGAAATATATTCTTAGGTGTTTTTGTAGAAACATGAAAGATTTTCAGAGACAAAATAATGAGTGTTTTTAAAAATGCTCTTTTAGTTTCAAGTAAGGAGAGAAACATTTACTTTGGAGCACAACTGCAGCATCTACTTTCCTTCCTCTCAGTCCACTTAACCACTTTGACTCCCCTCATAAAGTTTTACTTCAAAGCTGACTTTTCTTTAGGTAAAACAGTAATATTGTTTTATTTTTAAGGATCATCACACCCCCTGATTTGCAAAGGACTTACTGAAGGCTTTGTATGACTGGGAAAATGCAGCTTGATATAATTTGGAAGACCTACATACTTCATGGGAACCTGGAAAGGAATGTGAAGTAGAACCATGCCAGAAAATATCAGAATGTCAACACAGGATCACAAAGAAGGTCAGGAAAGCAAATCTTTTCAACACTGAACATCTGACATGGAAAGGTCCAGTGCATGAACTTCATAACTTTAAGATGGTTTATAGCCTGTAAGCACACTTCCTCTCTTAAGCTGAAGATATACTTACTTCTCAATGCACACACTAGATTTTGAATTTACAGCAGGTGTCCAACACAGACTCTCAGCATTTACAGTTCCTGAATATTTCCTAGATCCAGCAGCAAACCTCCGTGACATATTCCTATAAAGTAAAAAGCTGTTAGTCACATCATTATACAATGAAGAAATATGCATATTGGGCACACACATCTCAGCTGTGGCAAGATAGAATGCATCACATGGTAACTCATTATTATCAGATAATCTGAACAATTATCACCAAGTTAAAATGCCTGACATCAGGAAGATGGCAGATTTAAACTCTCTCCTCTGATTAATCTCTTATAGTAGTCAGATAGGAATGAAAAGTGTCACACCATCAAATGCATTTGGATTTGGTTGAAATCTATTAGACAGCTGCATCACCGTTGGCACCAGAATCAGGCTCCAGACAGACACACGTACACTACATCAAACTCACTGTGTCAATCATCTGGTTTGCAACATTATTTTACAGATGTTTCAAAACCATACAGCTTTCCTAAGCTATTAAAAGATATCCAATTGAACAATACTTTGAGATTTTTCTCAAAAACTATCAAGGCTCAAAAAAAGAGTTCCCTTGACTGTATAACAGAACCATATTTGAAACAGAACTATGCTCTCATTTCAGGTTTCCCCCTGCTAAAACACTAGTAACACTGCAGGCGATAGTTCAACAGAAGGTACCAGTGGTTTTATTGCTCAGTAATACAAAATAATTTAGACACAAATTACTTTCTTTTAATAATTAAAAAAAAAGCAATTTTGCCTACATCTAACACAAAACCTTACAAACAAACTGGCAACACATTTTTCCTAGTTTTCTGGTAGAATGACCTTCATAAGTCACAGTCAGAATACCTTCAAATCTCTGCATATTTCTATATGGAATTGTTAGAAATATAACACAAAAACATACATATTTCAGTTTGGATGTCAAACTTTAATAAATTGGCAACATCAATAGCAACAAAAAAGTAACCAGATGTCAAATACACCCTGAAGGTCAAGTAAATGTTTCACGGATGCACGTTATTATTATCAAGTACATTTAGAGAATGAGATTAAGTACCAGTCTGAATCAGTTTGTAACAAACTGCACTATTCGAGAGCCATTAAAAGGATTTAAAGCCAAATTCCGTTCAACAGCAGCTGAATTCCCTCTCTACCAATAGGGACACTCTACCCTAGAGGCACAACAACCTCAACTGCTGTTCCATTAGCTTTCAATTTGTAGAACTCAGTTTTGTATCAGTATTTTTCACTTGTATACCCTGTAGTACTTGCAACGTGAACACTGCCCTTTATTGCTTTGCAGCTGGCCAGGGAACAAACCTACTTCAGAAAACATAGAGGAAGCTGAGAGTAGTGACAACACCCATTTACCTCTCCAAGTGTAGCACTATACCTATAGACCACCTGTATACCTATACACCAATGATAGCACACCAACACTAGCAATACTCTAACTCCTGCTTTGCTCCTCAGCTAACTACTCCAAAGGCTTCTTGAAAGGTGGGCATTATCCCTTCTGTTTACAGGTTAAAAAGGGGAGGAATTAAACAGCTCTTAAGCTCCAGACTACACAACAGCGTTGGTAGAAATGTCTTCTCAACCCTGCTTCTGAACCTGTACCAGACGGGATACACTCAGCACAAACTCCGCAGAGAAAGCCTCCCATCTATTTCACAAGTTCCAACACGCACATTTGCCACAAGGTCCCTTAGGCACCTTGCAGACAGCATTTCCAACGGGAACAACGGCAAGGACAACGACCCAGGCCGCTGCGGACGCTTCAAGAAGTGCCAGGGGCAGCTCTGGGGGAGCAAACAACTCTCGGTGGCCTCTCCTCAGACAGAGTAGGGAAGCCATTACCTGAGCCCGGCAGCCCGGCCGGACGGAGAAGCAGCAGCCGGGTTAAAGGAACACTGCGGCCCAAGCCCGGCCGGAACAGGAGCTGCTTTGCGGCCGGACCGCGGCAGAGTACTGCCGCGGGGTGCCGCCATGGCAGCCGGTTGGCATGGTGCAGGGTGGGGAGAGCCGCACCCCGAGGCGGGGTAGGGCGGAGCCATTAGCGGCTACACCTCGTACAGAGTTGGCAGTCTGTGGAGAGGGACCTGATGGATGAGAAGCTGTACATGAGCCAGCAGCGTGCACTTGTAGCCCAGAATGCCAACTGTATCCTGGGCTGCATCAACAGAGGGGTGGCAGCAGGGAGAGGGAGGGGATTGTCCCCCTCTGCTCTGCCCTCATGAGCCCCCATCTGGAGTTCTGTGTCTCTGGGTGTGGTGCCCCAAGCACAGGGAAGGTACTATTGCAGCAGGTCCAGAGGAGGGCTGTGATCAGAGTGCTGGGGCATCTCTCTTGTGAAGAAGGGCTGAGAGAGTTTGGCTTGTTTAGCTTGGAGAACAGAAGGCTCTGGGGAGACCTCATTGTGGCCTTCCAGTACTTGAGAGGAGCTTAAAGACAGGAAGGGTACTGACTTTTCACAAGGGTTAATAGTAACAGGATTAGGGGGAATGGCTTTTCACTACGAGAGCAGTGACTTAGATGTCAGGAAGAATATCGGAGGCGGTGAGGCCCTGCCACGGGCTGCCCATAGAAGCTGTGGTGCCCCATCCCTGGAGGTGCTCAGAGCCAGGTTGGATGGGGCACTGGGCAGCTGAGCTGCTGAGGGGCAGCCCTGCCCATGGCACGGGGTGGGGATGGGTGGGCTTTGAGCATCCTTCCAACCCACGCCATCCTGTGATTCTGTTTACTGGCTGAAATACCAAATACATCGCTCCCAAATTTGTGCCCACACACGCAAGACATTCTAGTACCTGTCTCGCAGGCGCTAACACGGAAAAGAGAGCTCAGGCGGCCAGGCACACAAGCAGCACCCAGCCAACAGGCTACAGAGCACGGCGGCGTTAGCGGCAGGCTCCGCCCCGGGGCGGGCAGGGCGCTGGGCATGGCGGGCGCTGTAGTTCCTTCCTTGCAGCCCTGTCCTGTAGCGGGTGTAGGAGGGAGGGTGGGTTGAACTACAGCTCCCAGGGGCTGCGAAGACTCTCTCCGCTCACACCCCGAGAGATTTCCGCAACAATAATGGCGTTGTACAGCTGTCGGCGGGCGAGGGGTAGTGGGAGTTCCTGAGAGCTGGGAGCGCTCCCCTCCCTTCCTCTGTGTGTGCTTCAACGGGGAGCAGGGGTACGAAAGCAACAGCCCAGGCTCATCCCCGCTCAGCATGCTCCCTGCATCCCTGGTACGGGACTGTGGGAGGCTGCGGGCCCCGCTGGGGCGGTGGTTGCTGGCGGGGCCGTGCGTCAGGTGGCGGCCGCAGCTCCGGGGCGGGGAGCGGACTGTGAGCCCCGCTGGGCTCCGGTTGGGTGCTGCCATCTGCACCAGGGCGGGGGGGCTGAGCGCAGGGAAACACGGCGGGGACGGCAAGCACGTGTCGGTACGGAGAGATGAGAAAGAAGAAACGCTTGTGTCTGCTGTTGAGAGAGGTAAGGTCTGGGATCGATGGTGGAGTGTCGTACCAGTGTGTTTCAAGAACCTGACACGAAGGGCAACCCTACGGCAGCTTAAGTTTTAGAGCCCCAGTATGCACCTAACGCTTGGAAATTGGATAAACCACAACTTCAAGAGCACCAGCAGATCTTTCTTTCACACTTAAATACTTTTCAGTGTATGCACTGCACAAGCAGAACAAAAATGTTGTGGTTTCTTCCAAACGGCTGATTTCACTGTTTTGGCCACATCTACACGTCTTTAGTAACCTCTCAGTTCCCTTTATAACAAGGAAACCCATCACACACAGCCCGTTTTGTCCTGTTAAACCAAGTTTACTTCCAGTAAATTGGCAGCATCCTCTGTCTGACCCTAATGCCTTTTTAGGCAGCTGTCATTCTGGTTCTTTGCATTCATTTCAGTAGGAAGCTGTTCTTATGTCACCTCTGAAATTCTAAATTAGAATAGGAACATTGCAAGAAAAAAAACTGTTTTCCAGTGTTTCCTCGGTAATTTTCACTTTGCTAAAAGGCACACTTGGTCACATCAGCACTCTCTTCCTCAGTTTTTAAAGAACACTGACATCTTGTGACGTTTTTTCCCAGTGTATGCTAACTCTTGTACATTAGATCAAATTACATCATAAGTTACAGGTGATGATCTCAGTAAATGAAATACATACTTTGGTGTAATTCTTTCTTTTTTATTGTTCAGGAAAATAATAATGTTTAATCTAAAGATTTAAATATGCTCTGGAGAATAGGGGCATTCTGTGACCTTTTAGTGCTGAGGCACGATGGAAGCTATGGTTGGAATTCTTATTTCTGCCAACATGATATTTGAGCTGTAGACTGACAGAGGGTTCTTTACGCAATAAAGGTATTCACACTTCTACTTTCCATCCTGCTAACTCCCACTTTGTTTTGTGTCTATTTCAGTGAAAGAAGCTGGAAGAGACTTCACCTACTTGATTGTGGTGCTTGTTGGAATTGGTGTCACAGGTTATTTTAAAATTTTATTCTTTTTCAGAAGACACTTTCCATGAACTTAATCTAGTTAGATTAGTTCTTAACTCCATTTATTTTTGTCTGTTACAGGTGGTTTGTTCTATGTGATTTTTAAAGAGCTATTCTCTTCTTCCAGTCCAAGCAAGATCTATGGAGACGCCTTAGAAAAATGCAGATCTCATCCTGAGGTGGGTTTTAGAACTCACTGCCTCTCTCCAAATCACAAGTTTGCACCAGGAATCTCACAAGCAAACCTTCAGGAACATGTGGTGCTTAATAAATGCCAACAAGATCTGCCAGAGTTGGGTCAGTTCCAAATGCAGACCTATACTAGGCAAAGTTAATACAGGCGCTGAGCCTGAATGAATTATACCTGCCAAAAGACAAGGGAGTGCACAGCAGCACAACAGATGCAATTGCAGTCTGTCACATTAGAGCATGTGCTTACAGAGGTATCTGTGGACCTGCTGATCAGGGTGGCACCTGGTTCCACTTACAATTTATAGGTTTGGATTGATGACTTTTCCCCTCAACGTGGTTATTCTACTTTGACACTTCAGTAGGATTCTGTTGTTGTATGCAGCACTGCATTAACAACCACAAATTTAATCTCTTCATTTGAAACCAGATTAACATTGCTGTGGTTAAGAGGAAAGGAGAAAGGGAATAGGCATCTGATCGATTACATAAGATAGGTAGATATATAAATACAACAAAACTAGATTCCAAAATATGCCTCAAACAAGATAGAACAGCTCTCCAAAAAAGTTGCCACATACACTACTGGGATTAACCTAGAATTGAAGTGATGAGCTGTTACTAGGAAGAATAAAAAAGACTACTGTAGAACAAATTTGCAGAATTAAAGCTTCTCTCCAGTGCTTATAAAACTACCCTTCCTTTCTAATCAACATTATGTTTAAGGCTAGGATAATTTGGTCTGGCTTTGTAGATCTGGGGAAAAAAGAAAAAAGCTTGCATTTTCTAAGCAGTAGTGGCTTTCAAATAAGATGAAGGGGAGTTAATTTGCATCTTAAGATTAAAACAGTAAAATATGCTCTTGGAAGAAACATGAGCAAATATTTCATGCATTTTTCCCCTTCTCACACAAAACACCAGAAAGGAATAAAATACACAGTTGAGAATAAAATTTCTTAATGTCAAAGGATGATACAAATGGAACGTATTGCTGGGATTTATTGTAGGCGTTTTATAAACAATTGTAAAGAAATGCTTGAAATGGAGTAATTTATCCATGCGCTGTTTTCTTTCATAAACCCTTGTATTCATCAGGCTCACAAGGAGCATTTTGTTGCAAGAAGATCTATTCATAGAAGGGACATGAGCTGATGCTAGAATAGCCATTTGAATGTGACAGCTTCTGACAACTCAGACCTCTTATCTCTTGTAGGTTATTGGTGTTTTTGGTGAACCCATTAAAGGTTATGGAGAAGCAACGCGAAGAGGAAGACGACAGTTTGTCAGGTGCCGTTTGGTGTTTGCTCCGTACAGATTATGGCTTTTGCACAGAAAGGACATTTTGAATCACATCATAGAAAGCTACAGCTAGGGTACTGAACTGAACTGTGTGACTTGCTCCTTGTTTTCACTTCAAGTTTTTTCGCTGTGTGTCTTGTGAGGCACACAGCCTTAAACACAGCGCACATAGAATATAAAATACCAATTCTTGTTCCTCAGAATAGGCTGAAATAAACCAACCCTGATAGTCGTTGGTGATCTGAGTGTTTGTTTCCTAGATGTCAGACTCTGAATCTGGGAGTTCTTTAGAACAAATAAAAAGGAATTCAACAATCAAAGCTGTTTCGTTGCTGTTCAGTTTTGAGGTGCAGTGAAAATGTTTAAGAACCTCATTTGTTAACCATCATCTGCTAAGTAGTTTTCTCATCTGACTTACTGCTACTCTTTATTGCCCACAGTAAAGCTTGGGAAGACAAGTCAAGAAGGAGCCCATGATAGCATAAGGGCTGCTTTGGAATGCACTTTCTCACAAAGTAATGATGCAGCTCCTCTAAATAGGAAGCTGAAATGTAAAGTTTAATTACCTATCATTGCTGTGATAGGTTGTGGTTGTTTTGGTTTTTTATTTGTTTTGCTATTTTTAGTCACATTGAATACGTAAAGGATGGACTGAAACATATGCGATTGAAGTTCTATATTGAGGGATCTGAACCAGGAAAGCAGGGAACAGTCCATGTGGAAGTCAAAGAGGTATGTACAATTGCTGGATACAGCTGACAAGGCTAATCCTAGATTGAAACTACCGAAGAGAAAAAAAATATATGAAATTGTTTTCCTTATTACAGAATCCTGAAACAGGAAGATTTGATGTCCGCTACATATTTGTGGATGTTGATTCCTATCCTAGAAGAACCATTGTCATAGAAGACAAGAGATAGCCAGTGATCAAAGTTGCTGTCTCATCTTACTGAGTATTTAATGATACTGGTGTAGCCAGTTTACATGTGAATTGTGTAGTATTCTTGATTATATCTTTGGGGCTTTATATCTATGCAGCTTTGGGATTTTGTTACAGGAAGTAAACCCTCAGGGCCTCCATTAAAGTCTTTCATAACAACAGATCCAGCATTTGAGGAGAAACCAATGAAAATCAGTTCAGCCATTTCTTAGGTAAATACTTATGACATAAGAAAATGTCTCTTAATAAACTGTTTAATGCTGGACAGTATTTGTACACCTAATAACTGAGGGTTAGGTGGGGAATTTGTCTTCCTCTGCTTGGATTTCCTACTAGCTCTACAATAAAGAAAGTGATATTTTAAGTGTAGACAGTTTTCATTCTGGATGCCTTTATAGGTAACTAGTTAAAATAAGAATGTGTGATAGTGATGCAAAGGAGATGTATCTCAAATGCATCTAAGAATATGAATTGTGAAGACCCACTTCCTCAGCAAATGACTGAACATAAAGACTTGAGTATTGCTATCTTCTAAATAAACAGCATCTTTACTATCTGCTCCTTTCAAGTCTGCCACTCTGCTCCACTATGTAATAATGGCAGTGATGTAGCTGCTCAGCACTGCCAACAGTTTTTCCAATAACATCACTAATCTATGTCTTTCGAGAATCTTGATTCACGTAGTTTTACCCCAAAATGAAGAACACAGATCATGACTAAATTTATCTCTTGTGTTTCTTCATTAGTGCCACATGGCAGTTACCAAGCATAATCTTCTGTATTAATCATAGAATCATAGAGTGGCTTTGGTTGGAAGGGACCTCAAGGATCATCAGGCTCTAACTCGCCTACCCCAACCTCCAAATCTCATACTAGACCAGGCTGCCCAGGGCCTGGCCTTGAACACCTCCAGGGACAGAACATTCACAATCTCTCTGGGCAGCCTGTTCCAGCACCTCACCTCTTCCTTCCTCTGTAAAGAACATCCTGCTGATATCCAACCGAAATCTTCCCTCCCTCAGCTTAAAACCATTTCCCCTTGTTCTGCCATTATCTACCCTTGTAAAGAGTTTACTCCTGTCCTGTTTGTAGGCTCCCTTTAGGTACTGGAAGGCTGCAATGATATCACCCTGCAGCATTCTCCAGGCTGAACAAGCCCAGTTCCCTCAGCCTGTCTTCTTAGATTAATGATCAGACCCAGCTGTGTCTGTCAAGCAGCACCATCCAAAAGCCATCCAAAAACATCCAAGCCTTAACTTCCTACAATTAACCACTTTTAAACACCAACTAATGCATTTTTATAATATGTCAGGAGCTTTTCAGTTTACTAGCTATTTGTCAGTACATACGCTGATGTTCAGTTATCAGAACTTATAACTAGTTCTTCTAATGGTAGGTTTGGAGTGTTCTAAACTTCATACAGTGTTTCCTTATGCAATACCACAAATGTATGTAGACATTCAGTAATGCTTTACTGCCCTCCTCCTTCATCAGACTCCCATTAAACTTGGGAATTCCTGGCTGGGAATAAATGCTGCAGTTAGTGATTTCAGAAGTCTTTGCAAAGTCAAAATAATGCTGTCTGGCACTTTGGCAACCATTCCAAACCCGTATGAAAGAAAAAATGGAGACAGACCATAAAAAAAGAATGGCAAAAAGATGAGACACAAGTATTGTTTAAAAGATACAGGTGGAGGTAGAGATGTTCACTATTGACCTTCATTTAAATGCAGTGTGCAAACCTCTATTTCATGCACTGCATTTCAAGAAACTGGAGAATACAGGGAATCAAGTCAGGTCATTACTTTCAAGCCAATTTTTGTTTAGGATGGCCCCAATACCGCTAAGAAAATGTTTCTTCTCCTGTATTTACATAGAACTGCTGTTGTTATTTTCCACAACTCATCTTTCTCCCGTGGAGTTGCAGGAAAGCAGGTGGCTGAGCGCATTAACTCAAAGCTGCAGGATGCACAGCCACCCTGGCACCCTCCATATACTTAGTAACTAGCAAAAGGTCTCTCACAGGACAGAAAGTGGAGGAATATATAAATCATCTTTGTTTATTATTCTGCTTTGTAAATAGCAGAACACTAGAGAAGCAGGGCAGTGTTTTGCTTCAAAGGCAGCCCTCTCAGGGTAACTTCAGTAACACGCAGCTGAAGGTACGGTTGCATTACACACCCTACTGTGGTTAAGTCTGATAGTTATTCACAGACCTCTAATAGTACTTGTGACCCTATACCTGACGTATTTCCTCCTCATTGCCATCCTCAGAATCATCTCTTTAGAACAGAAAAGAGAGGAAGACCTTCTTATCTGTAATCAGCTTCTGGCATATGCATATTTCTAATCAGTGAAGTTGGCTCTGCCCCAGAACAAACTGCGTAGCAGGTGGTACCACCTGAGTTTGCGAAACATTCTTTGCTCTGCCACCATCACATGTTAATGGTGCATATAGTGGTGCAGAAGTGCGTATACACTTATATTTCTGCATTGGCAAGGCACATCTAAAGAAAATCACTTTCTGCTTTCTGAAAGGGCTGAGAAAATTAAAGCAATATAAAAGAAATAGCAGAAGAAATCAATCTTTATGTAGTCTGTAGATAGATTAGCATTGTTAACTCAGACAAAGGACAAGCATGTAGATAAAAAAGTTTCCAGTCTCAATGGAGAAATGCTGTTGAGAACCTTTTTTCCCAGTAAAATCTCTTCATCGAAGGAAAAGGAACTTTATAACTTAAGGTATTTTTCTTCCAGCTAGCTACCTGTCACCACCGAGAGATTATTTAAGCTCTGTGAGATTTCAAGAGTATTAAGGTAATTAAAAATTTATAATTTACTTTAGCTGCAAAAATAAGTTAGGTTCAACAGAAGCCTTCTAGGAACTAGTAATTTCTTGGCTTGGCTAAATGGAGAGCATTGACTGGGAGGTTCAGTTTTACTTTTTGTTCCAGACATGATGGGTTGCATCTACACAAGTAATAAATATTGCAGTGCTTCCTTTTTAAAGCTCCTTCCTCTTCCTCTCTAGGGAAGCACAAAATTATAGCGGATGCCAGTTATTTTCTGATGTGAAACTGTCATGTTATTGTGGGGAAAAAAAATCACTGCCAGGAAGCCAGAGCCAAAACAATGACATTTTCATGGAAATTAAATATATTAAGTTTTCATTGTTGGAGAGTTGGTAAAAACAGATATGCTCAAAACCTCGTTCTGCTTTAGGAAATGGGAATGTCACTTGCAAGTTATAAAGTGGGTTTTTTTTTCCCCAGAAATTATATGTCATACTATGCAAACTTTATTTGAGGCAGGTGTATGACTTGGTCTTAACATTTCACCCCTCATCTTTGTGTATATAATGTGGGTAACGAACTCCTTCACGGTAAGAGTAAATTTACGCTATATTCTGCATGGCCTCTGAGTCTAGGTTCCACATTTGTGTACATGCAGGATTGTGACCAAAAGAAATACACCTCTGGGAAATTAATTTTGTTAAAGCTTTAAGGAAAAAAATGACTACCTGCCCACTGTTTAATTACACTTCAGTAAAAAGAAGTCCATGCAAAGGAAACCAGAATTTTAGTTGGGATGGAAATAATGTTGAGCATCAGTGCTGGAAATAATGTACTAATGTGCCTTGCAGAGCAACCCTACTCTACTGAATGTGAGGGCTTGTTTTCACTTCTGTTAGCTCAAGATGTAACCCAAACTTACCTTCCAGCCACACACACAAATATCTGGCTGAAATTTAACAGGACTTAAAACCCGAACACCCTGGAGCCCTCGCTGCTACACACTTCTGAAGATGGTGTTGCTGCAGTCCAGCCATACATGTGGCAATGCAGATCACCATCTCTCCCTTCCTGGCTGTAGTTCAGTAACACCTGGCCAGTTAGATGTTTCCTCCTGCTCCAAAGCACATACGCCTCTGCCACCACATCTTAAAACCTCCTGGTACTGCACAGGAAAACCTTTGCAGAGTTATCATGTTCATCCAGCCTCCATTTAATTACAATTCCTCTTTATCTGAATCGTAATTAGGTTCTCTAGCATGAATTGCCTTCTTGTATTACTCACCATAATTGACTCTATTAACTTTCATTTATCCAAGTGCAGTTTAACTTTATATAGGAACAGGATTGTTTTGCAATTTCAATCCTAGTTCATTTTTCCTCTAAAAACATGATAATAAAAAAACATAATGTCACAGCAATGTCTTATTATGGCTGTTTTATACACATACTCAATATGAGGCTATATTCCTTGAGATCTGATTTACTTCATCAGTGTTTCGACAGGCATGTTGGAGCTGGAAGTGAGCTGCTGTTTTGTATGCTTATCTGAGGCTGTCTGTTATCCTACATCTCATAATACAAACCCATATCCCAGAGAAGGAGCGCAGATTGTCAGAATGGTACTAGTTACTCTTTGGCCTGATGCTGAGCAAGTTGTGCATCCACAAAGTTACTGTATTCAGGTGTGTGACAGAAAATGATAAAAGTGGCAGAGAAAACTACCTGAGACATCTCAAGACTTGAACCAGAAAGTAGCCCTCTATCAACTACCTTGAGCATAAATACCAATAAGCCACAGCTATTTGTCCCTGTTTCCCCAGTTGCCAGCCTTCAGGATGGAATACCAACATGGAAGTATTTGAATCTGTGCCTTGTGGTGGTGTTTTTTTTCCATCTGGAAAGCACTAATTCTAAACCAGGTCACAGAGAGTCAGCCCAGTTCACCTACAGGCTATCCATCATGCCTTGCCACCCGTATGAGTAATGTGACATTGTGAATTTTCATGAAGGAATGGCCTTGTGTTTACTGAGCT
The DNA here is from genome assembly GCF_054131305.1 of Coturnix japonica. Classification (NCBI taxonomy): domain Eukaryota; kingdom Metazoa; phylum Chordata; class Aves; order Galliformes; family Phasianidae; genus Coturnix; species Coturnix japonica. The sequence goes on from NC_140664.1 coordinate 52,270,062, forward strand.
CCCAGATTCCAAGGAAAAGCTAATACTCTTAAAAATAAACCCATCAAGGTGTCAATAAAATGAATATGTACTCTGCAGAGTACATCATTGAATGTTGTCAGGCAGTGCTATAACCAGTGAGCAATCTTCCTGTGTGAGCATTAAATACCTCCACTATATGCTCAGTCTTATGGATTCATTACTGCACTGTGGGTAGATTTCAGGAGAAGCCAGCACATATATCCATGCTGAGATCACCGTGATGAGTTATAAATGGTTTTGCTACTATAGCCACTGGCATAATACCCACGATGGTCACCACCTTCAGAATGGCAGACATCAGATGGCTTCTAAAAATCCATGTTTTATTCAGATTTGGAGCTCTGCTGAAGCTTTCCTGCCTCTAACTCAAGGGTCATTCATTTCTTTCTTGGGAATAAGAGTTAGTTTGCTGGAGGCCAGCTGCGGGCTGCTCCTTTAGATCTCTGTGCAACACCCAGGTTCCTCAGGTCACGCTTTGTGCAGCCAAGCACTGTGTGACTCCTTGCAGCTCTCGCTGGGATTTTAAAGACGAGAAATAGCACTCATATTTTTGGAACTGTCTATAAATCAGTGCTGCAATATACCGACTTACATGAGAACTGCACTTCATGCTGAAATAACTTACTCAGTAGAAATAAGGACTTGTCAGTAATGATACAGATATTTTCTGCATCCCAAAAATCAGTAATGAGCACAGGGCTGGGAGTCAGGAAACACCGATTCTGTCAGTCATCAATTCTGTGGGCCTGAAATGAATAATTTTGTCTTTTTCTTTGCTACAATAATCTCCTGCCCCAAATGAGTTCTGCAAGAGGCAGTTAATGAATTCAGGCTTCATGAAGCCTGAACAGGTATGCAAGGCCTTTGAAACAAAGCAGCCTCCTCAGAAACCCAGAGAGACCAGTTTTCAGAAGCTCTTCAGCATCCTCATTAGACACATTTCAAGTCAGGTACTCAAGAGCATTTTTCCAGAAAGAAAATCTCATTGCTTCTGGCTATAAAAGTGATAAATAATAGAATAATTAAGTAATACGTATCCTGTCATGGTAAAATAAAATAATCATTGTATCAACCTTTTTTCTTTTGTCACACATCACAAAATCCATGATTACAGGAAATGTCACAGAAAGCAGATAGTATTAGTTCTGATGATGAAGGGCCAAAGTGTTCAGTGGCCCCATCTTGTTTTATCCCGGATATTCCATGTTCCTGCACTGCAGTTAATCCCCAGTTTTAATGACATCCTCCTTGGAACTGGAAAAGACTGTGGAAGCAGAAGCTTTTAAACTTGGATTAAAATGCAGAACAATCCAAAGAGTTTTATGCATAACAAAACTAAAGTCATCACTCTAGGGAAGCAGGGATTTCTTTATGCACATAAAGACGCATTCTCTGGGCTGGTTGCAGCCTTCTGATGAGAAGAGGGCTAGCATTGCAAACCAGGAGTAGGAGCACACACATCACTCCAGCATATAATGACCGGCTCAAATAGTTGTGAAATATTGTGAAGCATTTTCAAAGAGGAAGTTGCAGGTACATGAGTTGAACATGCATCTCAAGACCTTAATCTACAGCTGGTTCAGCCCCCAGGATTGCACAGATGCTCCCTGCAGTCTGTGCACCTGAACTGAATGGAAACTTGCAGCAAACAGCAGGGCAGCTATCCTCAAACTCAAGTGTGTGAGCCGTGAGCAAAGTGTAAGCATGAACAAGTACATGGGAATGATAAAGTAATAATCTGCCCATCTGTAGTTCACAAGCAAAAGGACAGCAATAATCAGTGACTATCTATTCACTGTAAATAGCAGGTCCAGCCACATCACACCTGGCTCTCATTTAATGTTTGCTTAAAAGCTGGAGGAAGGAAATGGGAACACTTATGTCTTCAAAGAACATCTTTGCCCATGCTTCAAAGTTTTACATGATTTCATGTCCATGCACATTAATCTTCTTAAAGGGGTTTTATAATAGTCTTAAAGGTCAAGGAAAAAAAGCCACAAAGTTGAGAGCAGATCTGAATTATGAGGTTGATACAGTTCTTGGAAGAAAAATAACAGATGTGGAGGAAAGGATTGATGTCTCCTAATACTGAACTGAGTACCTTATTAGAAGAAGATAAATAATATTTATTTCCCATTTCTAAGCCCATTCCCTTTTCTTTTGGCCCACCATAACATTCCCTCTACAATCTCTCCAGATTTCAAGGCACCGTAATCAACATCAGTAACTCTCTTTATCCCTAGAGAATGTACCCTCCCTTGGCTTTTGCTATCATTTGTAGTTTAGCACCACCTTCCTATGTTTCAAAGAATGACAGCTTTACACTGCCGTGTCTTTTGGCAAAAAATAAAAATAAAAATGCAGAATTCCCATAAAGAGGTGATTTTGTCCTGACCTGCCTTAAGTACCAGCCATGTTTAATAAGGAGATGGAGCTCCCCAACCTCAGCAGTTTTTAGACACTGTCTTACTGTGTCTAAATGACATGTCTAAATGAATACTCCCTGTAGCTCTTCAGGTATGACAGCCCTATTGAAAGCTGTGGATGTATGCTGGCATGGATTCAGAGCCCATCACTTAGTCTTGATAACTGACATTTCCAAGGTAATCTATAGGTGAAGTTTACACTGAACTTTAGCATATTTCATTATTAAAAAGAGAGAGAGAGAGAGAGACTTTAAGTGCCTGATCTGAATGTTTACTCAACATTGAAGGTAACAAGTTTCAGCTAATTTTCTACACTTCATCATAAACAACAGTTATGGAAATTTTCAGTGATTCCTTTAAAAAGAATCAGGATTGGCAGCTACTACACTGGCAGCCTCACGGTCTACAATAGAAGTACTTTCAAAATCCAAGGAGATGGTATAAAAACCACTGCAAGTGACAGACATAGGGACAATTGACCTATGTTAAACTCAGAGACAAGCACACGCTTCAAAGAATATTCAAGCCAAGCACTGTGATGTTTTTTTTCTAAACATGTTCTTTGGCATGTTTCCCAGCTTGCCCTCACTTGCATGGGGCATGTCTAGGATCAGCTAACCAAGAATATGCTTAATCACAAAGTTACCTTACAGTCACCCTTCACAAAACCTACTTCTAGGCTGAGCTCCTTATCTCATGGCCCCCCCTGACACGATTGCCTTAATGGAAGTCTCATTTGCTGTTACTTAAAAACAAAACCAAACCACAAGAGGTGTGAGGTGTGTATTACCTCTTCTTGTCTGAGTCCTTCACTTTGGTGAGGCATCTGAGACTCACAGGTGGTGCTGCCCCAGGTAGAGGTGACAGAATACTGGGTGGCATTGTGACAGTTATGCTTGCAGTTCAAAGGACAGCCCAGTGGCTCAGACACTTACTGCCATGCTGGATGCTGAAACTTCATTCCTCTTAAACCTTTGCTTCCCTCTCTGGTTGTGAAATTGTTTTCACCCCCAAGAAATGCTTTTTCCATGGGGAAATCTCTTAAGTGTTTTGTGGCTTAGTTTCTTTGCCTGTGTGATTAGTCGAGAATGAGCTGATGTTGAATATAAAGCAGCCCCTCATTTTTGTCTCTTCTGGGGAAGGAAAAGATACTGACACTGCTCACAAAGCAACCATCACATATATCCATGCCAGGTCTCCATCCTTCGATCACACATGTTCATTTCCTAAAATGCCAACTGACAATGGCTCCAATAATGACAGTAGTCTATGGAATGAATGCACATTTACGTCTGTCAAAAAACATCTGATCAATAGTAAGAGCAAAGCAATGACAGGTGTCAACCTTTAGAATACATGTGAATCCATGTACCCTCTCTGCAGGCACTCTCAAGAAAATGAATGTAAATGAGTCTTCTAATGTGGATTACCCTGCACTTTTGTATCAGTATTCTCATTAAGAGTTCAAAATTTAAATGATCTTAATTTAATTTACTTCTTTTCTAAGGAGAACAAAAGCAGACAGAATTAAAGATGCTGTAATTCTAACAGCATCCACATCATTCTGTGATGAAGCTTAATTCATGTCTTTTCAGTTCTCATTTTAGCTTGTTTGGATTGCATTTCCAGTGTGTCCCTTAGAAGGCAAACACCAAATGCCCTATGGTTTGAAGGGTATCTTCATAGCATGTAGCACTAAACAGATAGATACTATTTCCTTGTCCCAATCAATGGAGCATAGAAATATTGCCAGAGACAATTTCTACTCAGTCAGAGACTATTTCTACTCTATAGAGACAACTGTGTAAGTGGATCTGCGTGCTCAACTGGAACGTATATTTGATGCTTCTATTAAAATTTGAATTTGATTTTTGTTCCATCTGGAGTTTGCACAGAAAAAGTATTAGGAGAGTTCTTTTAGCTGTATGGGATATTTACAGGTAAGGAAATTACACTGAGTATGTCTGTGTGAAAACAGGAACAAATTTATTCCTGCTGGTAAGACAGACCATTTTTAGATGAATGTACTCCTGTTGGCTCTCCAGACCTTCTCAGACACTGACTCTTGTCTGTAAAGTCCCTCTCAGATTTCTCAGCATCAGATCAAAACCAGCCGCATGTGGGGTAGGCATACATTTAGAAAGCCATGAAGGAGCATCATGATGTTTTCCAGTCGTAATGTTAATATCCCTGGTACATGAAATTGATTTGGACAGGCTCTGGCTTCATTTTGCAAAGTATTGCTGCTATACATGAGACAGTGGCTGTCTCAGGGATGTTATCACTGCAGAGCATGCCCTTGACAGCTCTGGTCTGCCAAAAGCCACAGGCAAATCAGGCTGGTTTACCTGGGCAGGCGGTGATTCTCCATCTTCTTTCATCTTGAGCTGTACTCTAAAAAGCAGGTACTTTGTGCATGATCCTTGGCACTGCTGACAATAGAAAGCAACCACAAACTTTTGGGCCTCTTGAAAGGGGTATGAAGTAGTGTCTGAGGGCTGCTCAGGAGAAATCAATGCTAGTTTGAAACAGAGGGGTAATAAAACTGGATCTGCGGTCTCAGTCACTTCAATGCAATGCTTTTCTTCAGTGTAATCCACCTTCCCTTGTGAGTGACTGCTAACTAAGTCAAAGTATTGTGGGCAGTAAGAGAATTCTACCACAAATACACACTTGTTTGCTGAGAATTTTCCACCTTTCAGGCAACCAAACTTCAAAGCCAGCTCCCTGAACAAAGCATTTGTGTGAGAACTTTGCCACAGGGGATGTTCTCTTTGTGTTTCAGCTCCTGCGCTTCAAATTTGATGGTACTGCTGCATTAGAAATTTGAAGAGGACGAAAAGCATACAGAGACAGCAGAATGCGCAATGTATTAGCAATTATTGTTTGATTATACAAAGTGACAGCGCCAACTCTAAAAGCTAGAAAATCAGTTTACAGTTGTTTAATGACTTGGAAATATTTTTTGCATGATGAGCATCTGCTTTCAGCTGTTTTTTCCCCACATTCCTTCAAGAAAATTTCAGCGAAGAAAGTTTGGCTGTTTCTGGGGCTAACACTGAACAAAAACCTCTCCTCTGCCTGATGTAAAATAGAAAGACACTCTTCTGGCAGCATAAGTAACCTCCAGTCTGAAGAAGGGATCCATGGTGGGGCTAACTGTGACTGTGGGGCCAGATTCCCATGGCCAGACCCAAGGTGGACACCATGGCAAGCCTGGACCTCAGCCCCCACCACTCAAGCACCCAGGAGATGGCTGCCAGATTAACAAAGAACTGTGAACTCATGCTAGAGAAGAACATCAGTACGTAAAAAGACTTTCAGAAGTCTGTTCCAGTGTGGAGTTGTCTTTTTGTATCCTCCTGTACCTTGAGAGCTGTAAGCAGGACTGCAGATCTGGTTTAATCCCCACAGTTCACATCACAATGGGGATGGGCAGCTGCTTTGGCCACCCTGGTATGGATTCATCCATACACACTTGGGATTTTCCTATCACCTGGAGAACACTAATAAGTACAGGCTGGAGCAGAGGCCTATAGCAGTGGGAAAGCATGTTTTTCCCAAGGTCTTTAGCAACAGCTCTTATCAAATATATGAGAAAGAGCCCCATACACTGGGGGCAGTTGAAAAAACTTGAAAGAACTATCACCTCATCCCTTGATACACTTGGGTCAGGAGGGGATTTATTTCCATGGCCTGACAACTGGAAATCCTTAGTTTTAAGCTCAGCTTAGACTCACTAATTCTGCTCTGAAGCTTTTAAGAAGTCTCTTTTTCTGTTTCAGAGTCCCCAGTGTACTAACTAGATTAATCAGTGTTTACACGGGGCTTTACTATAACATGTCCTGTAGATTTAGCACTATTAGGACTACAGATTGAAAAAAAAAAAAAAAAAAAAGAAATGCAGTAAGAAGTTATTTAAGGATCCTCATTTAGCAAAATACTTGAGATCACGCTTAAAAAGGAATGTTCAGATGAACAACTCTATTGATTTCAAGCCTAACTTTATTAATTGCTTAGAAAAAACAATGAGCTGTTGGTATGCATGCTGGTTTTCTACTTTTTTTTTAAGGTATAAGCAATGCAGTTTTTCTTCACTCACCTGTAAATCATACTGAATATATATGGATTATTTCACATAAATAATTTGTAGAAGGATATTGGGAGACTTTAAACATTTGGAGGCAGATGCCTCGTCTACATCCCTGAAGAAAAATTGAGAATAAAAGCGTTTTTAACTGCTTAGAGCAGATGGCAGGGTAATAAAAGTGCTGAACAGCTATAAAACAAACATCAGGAAATGACATCCATCAGAAAAGAGCCAGTAGAAGTGAGATATACAAACACAGATGTTAGGGAAAAGTGACTTTAGAGTAAAGACTGAGACTTTCTATCCCATGGATGATGTTCTGTTGCCCTCCCAGCCTTTTGCTCCTGTTAACATTTCCCTGCAGGAGTGGAAAGGGCCAGGTTTCCTGGTGTGGTTAATTGATAGCTAAATTCAGCACCTGAGGTGTCAATAGAATTCTTAACTCTAGTGTCAGCTGTTCCCAAAATCATTGTGTTTCTGTAGGACTCGGGCCTTGATGTCTTTTTGGGTCATGCACAAGCCACATAAGAAGTCTCATTGATTTGTTTTGTTGCTGTACTGAAAACTCTGGGAAAGAAGAATCTCCAGAGGGAACAAATACTATGATTTAGAGAATGCATCTGGATTTGTTAAACTTACAATTTAAAACTCTGGGGAAAAAAATAATAATAACCTTTTAAAAACTGAGTTTTATCAATGCTGACGTGATGTTTAATGGTATGGAGCTGCATCAAAGGAGGGCCAGGTTGGGTGTTGTGAAAAAAGTTCCTTCACCGGAACATGGTGGGCATGGAACAGGCTGCCCAGGGCAGTGTCGTAGCCCCAAGCTGCCAGAGTTCAAGGAGAATCTGAACAATGTTCTCGGCTGAGTTTTATTTGCTGGTGGTCCTGTATAGAGCCAGGAGTTGGGCTCAATGATCCCTGTGGGTCCTTTCCAACCCAGGATACTCTGTAATTCCAAAACATGATTTTTTAAAATGGTTATTTTGTTATGTTACAATTAAACTGTGACACTAACGCTGACTAAAGTACACAAATTGTGATTTCAAGCCTCTTGAAACATATTTCATTTACTTTATCTCCTTACATTTTGAATTATGTTTCAATATGCTCCAAGTTTTATCACTGCCAGACTCTACAAACTTGAAAGCAGAGAATCTCAGTTAAATGACTACTAAAACATATTTATGCATGTGTCTTAAAAAAAGACATGCCCTGCTCTAAACCCACAAAAATAAAAATTAAACGTAAAGGAGAAGTCTACAATCAGAAGAGAGATAAAAGTGCAGAAGAAAACTTGAAGTCTACTCACAGCAGGAGGGTTCACATCAGCAGACTGCACACTGATGCCCACTGCCTCAGATCTGCTCATGCTCCATTTTCTTTGGGATTCCTCACCACATAAAATTTTACACCTGTGAGTTATGTCTGTGCTTTGAGACCACTTCCTGGTTATCTGATGTTTCACACTACCTGGCAGTACGGCAGTGACAGGCACTTTATCCTGAATGAAAAATAGATGAGGTAGCTGAAAATACAATTTCTCTGGTTGTTTTTTTTGAACCAGCAGTATTTTGTTTCTATTCGTAACCCAACTTGTTTGGCTAATCTTTACAGAAAGCAGACATAGCATTTCATAGTGCTTTTGTCTACATCATGCACCACATTTTACGTAGCTAGTTACAAGCTCTAAAATAGGAAAGCTTCCAAATAAGGTTGACAAGGCTACAAGACATGCAGTGCCCTCCCCAGAACATGTATCCCCTTCCTCTGCAGTATCACTTGTCCTCTGCCCTGCAGGCACCAGCTTGGGCTTCTCTCAGATAAACGAGAGTTCTCAGCCTCTTCACCACAGCTTTATCCATATGTATTTATTTAGCTTTGCACGTGTGCAAATACAATTCAACTGTTTGCAAAGGGAGTGTATGTTGCAGAGAGCCACTGCGCACACGTGCGGGATTTCAGCTTCAGCTGCTCCATAAAATTGCAAACTCTGCTTTTAGGTCCAGTAAGTCACTGCAGAGACAGACATCTATGGAACCAGCCTGAAGCTAACATATCCCAGACCAAGAGCCAGCACTACCAATAGCCAAACGAATGGTAGGAAAAAAAAACAAATGAAACAGAAACTGAGGAGAAAATAATTTATGATTAAAATACATGCAGCACGTTTGTGAACAACAGCGAGGGACTTTCCAGAAATTTAAAGCAGGAACACCCTTTCCCTCAAGAAACCGCTAAATAAAGGCAGGAAAAAATTAGGGGATTCTTATGCCCAAGATGCATTAGAAGGTCACCGGAAGTTATTTAATTGGAATTTAAAGAAAATTTTATGAGAAAGTTCTTAAACAATGACCATATAAAACTGAATTTTCTTTTGCCCAAAGTTAACCTCACATATTTTTTATCATACAGCGTTATCTTGAAATAAATGCCTTGAAGAGTACTTTCACATTTAAAAGGAAAATGCCATTTGGGATCATGGGATACTGCCAACTGGAAAGGAGATGAAGCATCTCTGTCCAGCTCTTGCTTGTGGCAGCACAGGCTCTGAGGTCAGGGCTTTGTCCTCCTCATCCACTTCTTGCAGCAATGAGGGTCTTTTTCCCCTTCAGAATAAAGGGAAAAGTTCAAGCAGAAGCTGCATTGATTCAAATCAAAGGGCCACTTTAGGCCAGGATCTCATCTTCAGTGGTGCTTAGCCCTATGCATCTTTCCCTGATGTGATGGCAACTAGTCCCTCTCCTGCCTGTTCCTACCAACAACAATTCTGTAACTCTGAGGAGCTACAAATCCAAAAATTCTTAATTTCTTGGATTCCTCTATTTATCCTTTTGTTTAATTTAAAACATACATACCTTAATGAAAATGTAGGACAACGTTACCCAGTGTCTGAGCTTTTAGACTTCCACTATGAGGAGAAGGACACAGTCAAATGTGACCAGATTGATAGCAGCCAAATAATTGGCTGACAGACAAAAAAAAAAACAAAACAAACAAACAAACAAACAAAAAACCACCACAGATCTGGTAAAACACAGATCTTTGTATGGCCCTCTTGGCAAGAAGTCTGCAGGACAGTTTGCAAGTTATTCTGCATCAAATAATGCATTCTTGTTTCAAAAGATAAAATTATAGGAATTAATAAACATTCGTACTACAGGAACTTTAATTGTCTGTGTATTAACTGTGCTCTGCCATAAGACCCCTGGCTCACTCCTATCTGCAGCTGAGGCCTGAGATAGCGCTGAGCAAGTAGCAGAAGGGAATCAATCCTGAAGAGAGAGAATTGATGACCTGCTTCTATATGGGATTGATTTGGTACTTCTGGGGACAGAAAAAGAATTATCCTTTATCTCCTTGTATGTTACTATCAGAAAATGAATAGTCCCTTTCCTTTGCTACAGGAGCTACTTTCCTGGTGAAGTCTGTCACATTTTTCAGCTTACTTACCAGGAGTGAGTTTAGATGAGGAGAATCTGGGATCTTACTTGCTAGCTGAACAGGTCATGATTAATTCTTCCGGGACATTTCATTGCTGTTTTGTTTTACATCCTTTGCCAAAACAGATGTAGTGATGGGCCATTCATCTCCAAGAGCTGCTTATTTTTACAGCCAGTTTTATTTGTCCTATAGTGCTCTGACACACATAAATGTCCAGTCAAAGGCATTTAGCAGCTTGCTCCTTGTATTTCTCTACAGGTTTTGTGTCTGTTCCTCTTGTCATTCCCTAATGCGGGAGTTATCGACGTGCCAAGCACGGCTACTTCAGCACCTTGCTGCTAAAATGGAAAGCTGTGAATCATTCAGGAGTTTTGTCTGGGCCTTCTGATTTAAGAAATGCAACTATGGGCCTTAAGTCAAAACAGTTGTGCAGCACTAAAATGTAATTTCCGAAACAATTTTTAATTAAAGATTATATTCACCTGGACCTGAAAATCTGTTGTGAGCAGACAGCTTTAAGCAAGTATTGCAGTGAGGATGTAAACCCACACCGTCTGTCAAGTGCATCTTAAAAATGCTTGGTTTACAAGGTCAGAAATATCTTACGGTGTCAGCACTGCAAAGCCTGCCAGATAATGGCTACATTAACTTGAATTTTTGGTCCATTTTCTTTTTCCCTCTTTTGTATCTTCAGTAATTAAAGTCTCACAGGACAGTTTTCATGTTCCCACAGCACTGGCTACGTCCTTCATTAAGCTGCTTTAACTATACTGAAAACTGTGAAGTGCCTTGAGAGATTTTTGATTGGCTTCCTGATTGCAAAATAACATCAATCCTTGTTCCAGGCACATCTGCAGGAAAGAAAATTATTTCAGTTTGGCTCTTAGCCTACAGGTCTTGCCTATGTTAGGGAATTTTTACACAAAAATCCCCAGTTACTGGAAACTAAGCTGGGAAGACGTGCATTTAATGTGCAGCTGAAAAGAAATGCAAGGAGCCCTGAAGTTTTGTATGGTAATATATCTAAAATTAACAATTCAGGATTTGATCTCATCAGAGGGAATGAAGAGGATCTAATTACAGAAGGATCATTTTATATCAGCATTGTGATGCCAACAACTCTAAAAGATAGAAATCATTTATTTTAATTTCTAAAATATGCAGAAGTGATGTCACATACAGCCTGCGTGCGGATTTATTGACACAGAAGAAACCATTTCTGTTGTCATGCATATGAGAAGAATTGCTCTTTAAATATAATTAAGATTCTCAGAGAGATTAGTTTAAATATTTAATGATTTTTAGGTCTTCAGAAAGTCATGTTGATTATTTCTTAGATTCTACACCCTTTCCATCTTTGGGCAATAGTTTTGTTGCAAGTATTGTGAGAACAACAAATCTGAACTTTAGAATTATCTTTAAAAAGAAAATACTATGATGCAATGTATGTTTTATGAGGAAAAGCTGGTTGACCTGGGTCTGTTCAGCCTTGAGAAAAGAAGACTCAGAGGGGATCTGATTGATGTTTATAAATATCTTATGTAGGAGTCAAAGGGACATGGCCAACCTCTTTTCAGTGGTCTGTGAGGACAGGACAAGGGGAAATGGCCATAAACCAGAGCAGAGGAAGTTCCACGCCAGTATGCGAAAGAACTTCACAGTGAGGGTGACACAAGAACGTGTTGCCCAGGGAATTTCTGAATTCTCCTTCTCTGAAGATATTCAAAACCCACCTGGACAACTACCTGTGCAGCCTATATGGGGCCTGCTTTGCAGGGGGGATTAGACTTGATGATCTCTAGAGGTCCCTTCCAACTCCTACAATTTTGTGATTCTGCATCTGACAACCATAAGTCCCTCTTTCTCCCACAACCCCTTACCAGGTTTGCAGAAAACTGCTTTTCAAAATACATAATGAAATCAATGGAAGATCCTTAACTATCTGTTAAGCTTGTCTTTCTGCATATGCCAAGTATTCTGCAGATCATACAATCATATTTTCAGTGCATAATGTGCGTGGAGACATATAGAGACTGGGGGAGAGGCAGATCACTGAAGGTGCAAAGTGGAAGGAAGAAAATGATTTGTTGGGGTTGTACATGCGCAGATGGTCCCTGGTCCACACTGACGTGAATTGAATAGTACATGTGGAAATGGCTGGAGGTGGCAAATGACAGTGAGAAGGACCTGCAAAAGTTAGTGGGGGCACAGGGAGATCCTGCTGAGTTTCACAGTGGTCACAGAATCACAGAATCACAGAATTACCTGTGTTGGAAGGGACCTCAAGGATCATGTAGTTCCAACCCCCCTGCCTAGCAGGGCCACCAAACATACACATTTACTAGATCAGGTTGCCCAGGGCCCTGTCCAACCTGGTCTTGAACACCTCCAAGGACGGGGCATCCACAACCTCACTGGGCAGCCTGTTCCAGGACCTAACCACCCTTCTAGTAAAGAACTTTCCCCTAACATCCAACCTAAATCTTCCCTCCTTCAACTTAAAACCATTTCCCCTAGTCCTGCTATTATCAGCCCTTTCGAAGAGTTTACTCCCCTCCTGGGAGTAAGTTCCCTTCAGGTATTGAAAGGCTGCAATGAGGTCACCTCGCAACCTTCTCTTCTCCAGGCTGAACAAACCCAACTCCCTCAGTCCTCATAGGGGAGGTGCTCCAGCCCCCTGATCATCTTTGTGGCCCTCCTCTGGACCCTTTCCAAAATCTCCATATCTTTTTTGTACTGAGGGCTCCACACCTGGACACAGTACTCCAGATGGGGCCTCACAAGAGCAGAGTAGAGAGGGACGATCACCTCCCTATCCCTGCTGACCACCCCTCTCCTGATGGAGCCCAGGATCCCGTTTGCTTTCCGACCTGCCTGGTCGAGGGAATGTTGCAAGAGAAATGTCCAAATTGAACAGCCAGCTGGATGGGGACTTTGGGGCTAAGGGAGCCACCTCAGTAATGCCCTATAAAACTGAAATGATCTCAGTAACTGTATCACAAACAGAAAAATTGAAGGTGAATATAGCAAAACAGTGATTAGGGATGTTCATCTGAGTGGAAAAAGCTTTGCAAAAGGGCAACTGAAAAGGTCAAGGAACAGGAAAAAGGAGGATAAGGTACATAAATGACACATCACATGTAAATCTCCCCTACCAGAGCTGAATGTTACCCTCCAAAACCATGTGGCTTATGTCTCAGGGTGGTATCTGGAAGCTTGCAGTTCCTTCAGCCCTGCCTTGCCTCCCTTGGATTGTCCCAGTGGACACAAGCATGGGGCAGTTTACCCAGTGATGACGGTATGTGTGAGGGGCACCCCTGGATTTGTTCACTGCTGACCCTTCTTTAACACTTTGCATTGAACCTTTCCTGCAGAACTAAGGATATTATTATACAAGGAAGTCTTTCTCATAAGGAAACATGCTGCTAAGGCAAACCAGACTATCTATTGTTTTAAAGGCTAGCAACTCGGTGACTTACCTCCTTACAAATTCTGGTCTCTAAACCATCTTATAATCACTCTGTTCTTTGCCGGCACCACATGAACCAGGGCTAGAGATGTTCTATTTCCCTATATTTCATTTTTTATTGACTCTTTACATGAGTCAGTCTGGGACCGCAATGCAAGACTGATGCCTCAGGGATCAGACATTACAACTGAACCACAAGAAACATCATTTTATTTGACCCTAAGGCACGTAAAACCACAAGAGGTCAGTTAACCTACACTCTACTCAAACACCAAGAAAAGTTACACCTAAAAATATGCATTCATCTGAACCTGAAGAGCTTTGGCTATGGCAGCTCCATAACAACCCACACAGCCTCCTCCATTGCTTCCTGTCCTAGTTATGTTAGTGTGGCAATGTTTGGCCTGCCACTCCCTAACGTCCTTTGATCTCTTCCTGCAGTAGAGAAAGGGCTGCACCCCGTGCAATGATGGTGGTTGATGATTGCTGCCCAAACACAGCACCTCTCTTTTGTCTGCATGATAAAACAGATCCCTATCTCCAGTTTCTCAAAAACTGTGACTTCTAACCCTGTTTCCCTTATTACATCTAAGAAAATCCACATAATGGACACCTTAAGCAAGGTGTAGAATGCCCCCTTTCTAATATGGCATGAGCAAAGGTGTAGCTGGGCAGAAGGCACATCAGCCTCTCACAGCACTCTGTGTCCCTACAGGCGCTGCTCACACACTGCTGCCCTAAGGGCAGGCATTAGTGGCTGAGTTTAGTGGCTGGCCCTGTTTTTACAGGCAGTGTCAAATTCTAATAACTCCAAAACTTATTTCTACTGCTGAGCTTATTTGAAAATAACCAATAACTTCAGATTTATTCAATTACACATGCTTTAGATTTTAAAAGTGACAGTTGTATAGAAAGCAATAATAGCAAAAGATCGGTTATTGTATTTTGCACTCAGGTTAAGTAAATAATTCCTTCATTGGCTGAGCAAAAGTAGATGAATCCACACCAAATATAATATGCCAGTTTTGAGCCCTGGAGCTTCTATTTCTGATACAATTTTAAAACCTTGGTACAGAATGAGAAGTCTGAAAATAGGGTCAGGCCTGAAGAATACAAGGTATTTTCTAAACACTATGAAGAGGACTAAAGAGTTACCTGTTCCATCAGAAAATGCACAATATTACTTATTTTCCTTTCGTAAATATGGATTTTCTCCAGAGTAAGCACCAAACCTAGTGTGAATGTGTATGTAATGTACAACTCTGTTAAATCTGGAAAGGGTTGCTGGTTTTTTGTTTTTTTTTTTCCAATAGTAAAGGGTCCTGTTTATGCTCTCATTTCATAGTATTCCAGATCCAAGAAATATCTGATTCTCTTTTCCTCCCCTCACAAAACACCTCTGAAAGGAAAGAAGAAATATGCACTATCACTGTACCAGAACCATAGATTTGTGGAATAATCTGTAGTTGACATATTTCATCACTAGAGGGAAATCCATCACAGCGCTCCTCTCAGTAACACAGATAGGCAAACTATTCTCCAGAGCTGCAAAATGAGCAACAGACTTGAGTTTGGATGCAAAAGTTGTAACAGCTGAGTAGGATGTAGAGAAAGAAGACTATTCCTTTTCTTTCTGAGGATGTCCAGATAAATCATCTCTGGTCTCCCACTATAGGTGTCTGCAAACAAAAACCAGGAAAGAAAGCTGTCTATCTCAGCTAGGGGAGTACAAGAAAGGAGATAAGAAGGCCTATTTGTACCACCAGTCCTCAAACCACGGGCATTTGACAGAAACAATAGCATCTGGAGGCATTTGTAAAAACCACTTTCTGTTGCTCTTCCCCTATTTAGTCTCTGTCTTACACCGGTGTTCACTTGGCTGTCGACCATCAGTCAAGACAATGAAGTAACCCTGTTCTGTCCAGTTTTAAAGGATGGGTCCAAAAAGCCAATTTGCAAGTTAATGCTCATTAATGACATGAAAACATCATATGTATGTGTGCCTTTCCACTGAAGCCATATCACTGGGGATGATTTCCAGACCCAGCTGTACTGCTAAGAGAAACGAAGAGATAAAGGAGATTGGCTAACAAGAGAGCCAACTCAATTTTCAATCCTGGCTTCTAGGGATTTCATGCTATATTTTATCTTTGACCTCATTTGGCAGAAAAGTCAGGGGGAGCTACTGAAGCCACTGAATAGAAGTGGGTTGCATGAGCCACTGCTGTTTTATTACTCTGCATGACTGTTTGTTCATTTTGAGTGTAAACATTTCATTTCAGGATAAATGAAAACCATCTCCAGAAACACCATTTCATGCTGCTCTACAGCAACCTTCTCTGGTGAAGTATGGAGGAAATCTTCTGTGTAGCTGGTATTAATTACGGTCCTTTTAATTGAAAACTCCCTTTCAATGAAACATAATTGCCAGAGTTCAGTTCATAGTATCATTATTTTCTGTTTTAGTGCTATGCTCCTTACCATCCAAATATTACACCTAAATACCATGCTACTTTGAACCCTGAGCTTCAGTATGTGAAGGAAGGGAAAATGAAGGTACTTTAGTCAGAAACCTGTGTTTCTTGGCAGACAGAGCCTCACTTTGCCATCCATGCTTTCTGCATTTATTTTCATCTCCAGCAGTGTAACTAGTAATTCTCTCACTGCTCCAATGCCCCACGCTAAAAGATGGAGTAAATCTGTGGGTTAGCACAGGGTTATGCTCACTTATACCAGCAGCAGCCTAAACTGATCTCTATATAATACATTTCACAATTACATTGTTCCTTTAACCCATTGCAAAGCCATTTTCATCCACTTGCACAACTTCTTCTCATTGTGGGTGAGTATAAGATTGCAACACTTCAGGCTTCACAGATGAATGCCTGAATCTAAGAATCATCAAACCCTCGGAGATTGCACTGAAGAAATACCAGCCATAATTTCAGTTTTAAACTGCTGTCAAAATCCACTTAACTTCCCAAGCTTCTTAGTCTGTTTCAAAAGCTGGAGTAGCGCTGTGATTGCATACTGAATAGCTGAGAAACCAAGATAGAGTAATACATCATGTCTCCTAGGAGACTTTCTCTCAAAACAGTATTTTCTTTTCTGATGATCATATATTTCAGAACATAAATTCTGGACACCGAGAAAGGATTTAGACAGAATTTAAATGTCTTTCCTAGACAACAGGAACTAGAAGAGAAAAGGAAAAGATGAAGTAGAACAGGCATAGAGAGAGGAAAAGAAATATTGTGGAAATAGCAGGTTTATCAACAAAGACTGATCAAGATAAATCTGTGAAGACTCCTACATCCTGCCTCTGTCCTGCTTTAGGCCACCACCTCTGCCCAGCTACTGCAGGTCACTTTTTCTCTGTGCAGACAGACAAGGCTTCATGTTTGTTTCCAGACTTTTTTCCTCCAAAAACCCAATATATAATGGAAAATTAAATTAACTTGCAGAAGCCCCTGACTCAAATAGCTTGGTTGCTATATAGCTAATTTTTTATACATCTATGCTTTGGAAGACCAAGTTAACAGACTATCATTTTTTCACTCGCTATTACAGCAGGAGTACTAAACAAACTTCATACTGATTTTGTTAGTGAAAAGGCCATGCTTAGACTGGAGTTGAGGGGTAACCTTCTTTCAGTACTTGCTTGTGTACACATATATATACACACATACAGAATATCACAGAAAAAGGTGAGTTGGAAAGATCCTCCTGATCCCATCTAGTCTGATCCTTGTTCAAAGCGTAACCAACCTTGAAATTAGATTCAAATTCAGAATTAGATCAGATACTCAGGGTCATGTCTAGTCAAGCTCTTAGTATTTCCAAGGACAGAAATGCATGCTCTTTCCATAACAAACAACCAGCACAGAACTAGAGCACATGCAGATCAAGGACTTTCAGAGTTTATCAACAAAATGATATAAGAAAACTAACTGAAGGGATTATGTTAAAGTAAAAACTTTATCCCACTCACCAGAATCACATCTAGTCTTGGATTATAATCTACTGTTTGGATTATAATCTACGGTTGTCTGATTAATTTCTATTCCTAGCATTTAACTTTCACCTTCATATCATCAAAGTGGTACATTTTTTTTCCCTGAGGATGAAAAAATGAATTGCGTTATATTATGTAATTGAAGGGCTAACATTAAAATTGTATCAAGATGTTTCCTTTTAGGTTCTCTCCCACACAGAGTTTGAAAAACTTCCTTTACTGATTAATAGACATTTGGCAATCAAACAGTCCAAAGTTTGACTGGAAGTACTGAACTCTTTTGCACTTGATTAACAGACAGCTTTTTCAAAGAGCTGTAAAAGTAATTGGTTTGTTGTTGTTATTGTTTTAATACATTGCCTGAAGGGAAAATACTCATTTTCAGAAGCTCAGATTTGACAGTAAGCAAAATAATAAAAACGATTGGCAAAAATCAATGTCCATTTCAAGATAAGTTTCAAAATGTTGCAGAATTCGAAGTGTTGCATATTTACTTTGAAAGGCAGTGCAAAATGCTAATGTTTTGAATCAGAAAATGTAATTGCTCAAAAATATGACTTGTTTCAGAAAACACTAAAAGTGTTTTAAACACTCATCACTCTGAACAGCAACATGAAATTTCTCATCTAGGTGGGACCCAGGTGAAACAGAGGATCGGGATCAAGGAAAAAAAAAAAAGGCTTGTGTTGCTTAAGAAAAGTCATTTCAGATGATCTTGACCCTACTGAAGGGCTGTTTTTGCTGCTGAAGCTTGCTGAACCCACCCATCTCCATTCTTCTTCCATTACAATCATGGCCACTGCAAACCACCCCCTTAAGAAAACAGGCTCGCACTAGTGCACTGAGTTACAGACTAGGCTATACACCAGCTCCCAGTGGCACAAAGCTGCAGTTTTGAGCTGAGCAGGGCTACATCCTCCGGTACATGTTTGTCAGAGCTACTGAGCTCGGCGTCACAAAACATTAAAGCATTTCTCCACACATGAGGAACAGACTTCAGGCTCCTTCTCCCTTTACTCTCTCCTCACATCTTAGAAGAAAAGCTTATCCCCACCTGCGTAGTGTGCTGAGCCTCACTCAGACTGCCCATGTACTCAGAGGATTCTAAAGCCATTCCTCTCCGATCAAAACCTCAGGGACTTTAAGCAGAAGGAAATCTATCAAGGGTACCAATTTGCTTAGCCTGTTTAACACCAGGACATCCCTGAACATCATGCTATTCTACTCACTGGGAAATTTAACTCAGTCAAAGGTTCTTCTCCAGATACTAAGAGACTCAAGGATTAAACAACACTCAAGTATGACTTTCAGGATCTTTAGTTTTGGACATAAGGCAATATTTTCATCTGGCTTCCAGCACCATTATTCCTGCAGCTACACAAACAGTTGGAAATAAAGCATGACCAGGTCATGGATCTCCACTGCTTAGACCTAGCTCAGGCAGTCCTCCGTAGCTAGGGCCTGTGGGTGGTACATCACACACAGCAGTGGGCAGACCCCATGCACAGGATGAGGATGCCTGAGGTTAGTCTCTGCTTGCCAACATGGCACCACAGAGCAGTAAGCATATGAGACATGATCATGCAAAGACCACAAAGCAGGACTTGCTGTAACAAACCCAGCTGACATCTTTCTGCTAGCCTGATCTTGTCAATTGGGACTGACATCCCAAGCACACAGGATGCACAGGGTAGGGTCAGGTTTGGGGTAACTTCTCATGCTGTGTCCTCACATTCAAAAAAATAGTCAGTCCAAGGTACTCTGGGGGCTACATCCCTGTGAAGACAGCATTGTTGTTGCAGTTTACAGGGCATGGACTCTGTTCTGACTTTGCAGAGCTTCAGTAGTGAGGTTTCTCAGGCTTAATTTACTTAGACTTGCCTAGAGCTTTCCCTTTGTTTAGTTGTGTTTGTTTCTGTGACAGCATTTGTAAGGACCAGGTAGCTACACCTAACTTGCTTTGCTTGTCTTCACATGGTACAGCCATAGCTTGTATATACAGAGAAGTAAGTAATATTTAGCTTCTGTGTTTCTGACAAAATATTTATGACCTTACCCTGATGATGCAATGCAGAGAAATATAAGCTTGGCATGACAGCAGGGCTTGCAGAACAGGCCCAAAATTTGAGGTGAGGAGCACAGGCTAGTGCTGAGGGCTGCAGGACCATAACCAGCACAGCAGTGATCAGATAATAAAACACAGGCTTGGGAGCCAAACACCCATTCTGACTGTGACTGAGCTTGCACAAGCATGGAAGTATCTGGGCAAAGAACAATGAGGGCAGCTGGACTCTGGCTAAGGCTGAAGTCAGTTTGGTTTAAGGTATGGGTCAAAGCTCAAGTTTGCAGGACTCTTTCACAAAATGCAAAGCCTGGCCTCCAGAAGGTCCATCAGGTGTGGCTGAGCTAAGCAGGTTATCTACTGTGATCCTTTTGCATCTGTAGCTATATTTCCTAATTCCAACAAAAGCACTGATCTTCATTCCCTGACCAATGCAGGGCAGAGCCTGGTGACCCATGCAGGCATCAGCTAGCATTCAGCCTGCTACTGCTTCTCTCAACCCACCAGCTGCCTCAATACAATCCCAAATCCTTGCAATGGGTGATTGCTTCAGCTTGCAGACTCTTGCGAGAAGGAGCAGGCCAGAGGTGAGCCTGGCTAGTCCCATCAATGCTCTGACAGCCTCCCCTGCTGCAGTTGCCTGCCTTTAGGGGGCTGAAGCTTGGTCAAGTTGCCAGAAAGGAGGGGAAAAGGAAAGACACTGTGTGTGAATAGGCCAGATCAGTTCACTGTTCCCAGTTAAGTCCCCTATTGCTCCTGCTCTCTAGTGTCTCTCTAGACCAGGGCTTAGGCCTTCAAGCGCAAAGAGCCTGGGGTGCTTTTCTATGTAGTTTGGATAGGAGGCAACAGCAAGCTCTCAGGCAACAAAAGCAGTGAATTAAGCAGTCAGCCTCTGAGTGGAACTGTCATGCAACAGGGTCGATTTAACTCTTTTGCCTTGAACTCTTGTCCCAGTGCTGTTGCCTCCACACTACCCAGGACAGGCGAAGTTCAAGCAAACAAAAGATTATTGGACCATTAGGGCAACTGGGAGGAGGAGGAACAATAAAGTAAACTGCTTGGATAACCATGTAAAGATTGATTGGTTCTATTGCGGGGCAGTGATAGAGTCTGAAAGGTTTAATCAAGTTTTCCAGTGATCAAAAAAAAAAACCAAAAACAAAACAAAACCAACCCCAAAGCCATACCCATTTATATTCCTATCAACATTATTCTACACATCAGCAGTGAGAAAATATACTGTATAGGAAAGTGGAAAAACTTTCTTATCATCTCTCGCTTTTAAAAGGGATCAGAACCCAAGTGTTTTAAAAATCATGTTTATTTCAAACCTTGCTTTTCTGTTTACCCACTGCATATTTACAAATAGCTTACTAAAACCAAGAGATATTTTGACATACTATTACTCTGAAAAACAAACCTGAAGGATTTTTTCCTTCTCATCTTCTTACAGATTTAGATGTTTCTGTAAATGGTAATTTTTACAGGAAACAAACAAAACCACCCCCCACTATTCTCATTCAACTCATCAGCTTTGTTATGACCCTCCACCCACATCCTGGCTTTTTTAAATTTTGTTGGATTTTTTTGCAATTTTTCAACTTAATAAGATCCCTACAATCCTTGCTTCACAAAGCCACACCTCTAAGGTCACAGATTTCATTTCACAAACATGCACTCATTTGACACAGCTGATCCTGGCACACCTTAAAGAGAAGCTCCTGTAGCAACTCTCGTAAGTCATAGAGAAATGTGCGTGCTGAGAGGTTAGAGGCACTCTAGGGTGCCTGTGAACATAGTCTTGCAAATATGCAGCTACACAGAAAAAAATACAATGAGCAGCCCTGAAACTTCATCTTTACAACCCAACTTTTCTACAGCTGTAGTTAATTAAACACTTGGCCTCAGAGTGAGTCAGCAGTTGCCTTAAGCCAATATGCTGGTGGCATTGGCAAGTATTCACTAAAAACAAATACAAAATCCCCTTTTCTGAAGTGGGTGTGCGGTATTTCTTCTTCCGCTGAAACAAAAAAGGAAAGTTCTGCCAAGTTCTTGAGAATCATGCAAAGACTCCCCTAGCAGAAAACCAAGGTCCTCTGTGACCCAGAGCCCTTCCATCTCAGGAAGGCCAGAGTGTTAGTTTGAACTCGTGTTCAAGAAGCACTTCGCTCCAAAATGTTTTAAAAGCACTGAGTTTTCATCTGCCTCTGCCTAGCTTTGAATTAAAGGTATAGTGCATACCAGAGCATGAGTACAGGACCCATACAAATCCCCCGCAGCCCCTGGCTATGACATGCTGTGCATGCAGTGGGACCAGTGGGTTTTGAAGGATGAGAATGCAGCAGCAGAGCTGACAAAAGCCAGGTAATGCTGCACAGCACGTATTTCAGTAATTTGATCTTGACAAGGAGAAAAAACAGATCATTGCAACCTCTTAGAAAATCTTTTGTTCCTTGCTGGTCATGTTGTCTGACAGCAGAGCAGCTCTGTTTGGGCTGAGACCTTGGCCAGGTTGAATGCTGTGCTTTTGTACAGCTACAAAATGCAGGCACAAGTTTTGCCCCCAGGAAGAAGGCTTTGAGGAGGGAAATGGTGGAAGAGAGCTATTCATTTGTAGGTAAATATCTGAAAAGAAACATTCAAGGAGAAAAGTTTTTTTCAGAGCCCTTTTCTCACAGGTGAACATAATGCTTGATAGTTGATTTTTCTATACCAGCTTTCCTGTCTCAATTATTAACACACATCTATCTATATGCAGCTACATAAGCAATTAAAATGATATGTATGTCCTTTCAGCAGCACAGAGCAACTAGAGTCCAACTGGATCTTGTCATTAAGCAAACATAAAGACCTTGCCGCCTTAGCTCTGTAAATCTGTTTACTTTGCTCAAGTATTTCTAATAAAGACTGCAGTTCCTTCATGGCTGTGCTGCTGGGGTGCAGCTACCTCTGCAACAAGAAGCAAGAGGCATGCTATCTTGCACATCACTTCATTGAACTTTTATACTGCCAGTAATTTAAAGACCTTACACCAATTCTATTTTACACTCATAATCTCTGATCTACTTTGTGAGTCAGAGTAGAAATCAAATCAAGTTATGAACTTGTGAAGTCTCTGAATGTACCCTATGGTATTTTTACTAATAGGGCAGAAATATGAAATGCCTACAGTAAAAATAAGATTCAAACTACTTTGTGAAATGGAGAAATCCAGAGAAGGATGGCAGCCAGGTGTATCTTTGAATAAAGCCTTAGCCACTAAAAAGCCAAAAATACTTGTTTTGATAGTTTTTTCTGTTGACATTGTTTACGATGCAACACAGAGATGAAGATAAATGCCTATTTTGTTATATAATCCTAGCAAAGAAATTTTGTCATGTGCTGAGCAGCTGCTTGCATGGATTTCAAATCTATGTATGGCTGATTTATGAAATAAATCACTAACAAAAAGTATCTTTGACTAAGGAAACTTGTTTCTGCATTAAAGGTAAAGCCTATTCCAGAGAATTTGGACAGCACTTTGTTGCATGGACAGGGTTGATCTGGGTTGATCTCTAAAATACATGAAGTTATTTCAATTTAAGGTTTGTTTAATTAAAAAGAAAACAAACCCCACAGTTTCATTATGTAGCAATCAAGTTCTTCTTGAAATCCTATTTTCTTTGTAATATCCCTGGTCACTGGTCTCCAAAAGCAACACCACACCCAGGCCACGATCAGTGAATACTAAAACTCATCATACTAGTGTAACATTTTAAAACCTTTTAAGACCTTCTCTGTTGTGTTACTGAAAGAAATATGAAAGTAAATTTATCCTTCTTCTAATGGCATTGTATGAGTAGACTGAAAATTAGATTATTAAGAGTTTTACCCCAGCAATAGAATGACTGGTATTTGGAGACATGCATACCACCCTTGCTTACTTAAAATAATACACCACAGCATACTTTATTCTCAATTCAAGACAACGTTTGGAGTCTAAGTTCATGCTGTACTTCAGATTTTTATCACTCAAGTAGTTTACAAAATGAAAGAAAACTCTGACATGTTGAGATTAGTATTTATAAGGGAATTTCGGTTCATCAGCTTACCTGCTTGCCCTGCAACTGACAATCTTTCCAGTGGTGTTACCAGAGCAGTTCAGCACCACAAGCAGGATCACAGTCTGTTTGTATTTTGCATTTTACACACAAAAGCACAGTCCTTGCACTGATGAGTTAAAAATACACAGCTTTATAAAGGACAAGAAGGATGTAGTTTGCTGATCTATTGATGTTAACCTCATGAGTGGGTTTTCTTAAATTCAGATGAGCCAGAAGGAAGATCATCTGTTTTTAAAGGATTCCTAATGGGCTTGCACTGATTTGAAGAACAAACTAAAACATGTTCTCCTGGAAACCTGTGACAAGTCTGGAGCTGTGCTGCTGTGCCTCACGCAGCCCATACCCATGGCACAGCACGCACCTACATGATGACACCTATGAGAAGGGTGCTTCCAAAGCCATGCTCACTCCACATTGGGTCAGAGTTCACTCAAGCTGTAAAGCTTTGTTCATGAACAGTGCTCAAGGAGTTCATCTGTTTCAGTGACAGAAAACACAATGCCAGTTTGATGGCAAAGAGAGTAAGGCTGTCTGCAGCTTAGCACTTAGGGTACACAGCTAAGAAAGAAAACCCTGTATTATATTCTTTGCTTCAAACTATTTCCATTTTCTCCAGTGACTATTCCTTTTCTTTCTAACTTGCTGACACTCATTTCCCTGCCACCAGCTTTCTGTATGAAAATAAAGAAACGGAGTCATGAAGAGGTTGATCCTGAGAATGTGTGCTCTGAGACACACGCTGGACTCATCAGGTCTTGAGACAGGTAAGCCTTGTTCAGTCAGACTTTCACACCTACTAGATGCTGAGCTTCTCAAGCGTATGATCATAAATCTCTCAGGAAGGTGGTGAAAGTTATTTTGCATTCAGTATGAGCAGCTCACCACCAGGAGTTGCCATGAAGAAGCTAGTAAGTTAGCTTTAAATCTAAACACTCTAGCTTGTATTCTAGTTACTTGCTAATCCATATGCTCAGGTCTGATGTCCTCACCAAGGCAAGAAAATACATACGTAACAACCTGTGTCCTTATTCCAGTGTCTTTGCTACTTAAACAGTGTCAAAAAATAATTCTACAGAATCACCTAAAATTTAATCCAGAAAGTGTGACTGCTGACAAACCAGCTTTCCGGTACTGTTTGTAAAGTGCTTGTACTCCTTTGACCCATGCAAATGACTCCCACTGTCTCCCACAGTATTCTCCTGGAGAAGCTGACAGCCCGTAGCTTGGACAGGTAAGGTCTTTGCTAGGTAAAGAACTGGCTGCAGGGCTGAGCCCAGAGTGGTGGTGAATGGAGTTCAATCCAGTTGGCAGTCATAAGTGGTGGCCCCAGAGTTCAGAACTGCTAATGATGACCTGGACAAGAGGATTGAGTGCACCCTCAGTAAGTTTGCAGATGACACCAAGCTGGGAAGAACTGTCAGTTTGCCAGAAAGTAGAAAGGCCCTACAGAGGGATCTGCATAGGCTGGATTGCTGGGCTGAGGCCAGTGAGATAAGGTTCAACAAGATCAAGTGCTAGGTCCTGCACTTTGGCCTTAATAACTCCAGGCAATGCTACAGGCTTGGGGCCAAGTGGCTGGAAGGTTGCATGAAGAAATATACCTGGGGGTGTTGGTTGACGCTCAGTTGAACATGGGACAGCAGCATGGATACGTAGCCCTAAAGGACAATGGCATCCTGGCTGGTATCAGAAATAGTGTTGCCAGCAGGGGCAGCGGTCATTCCTCTGTATTCAGCCCTGGTGAGGCTGCACCTCAAGTACTGTGTTCAGTTCAGGCCCCTCACTACCAGACAGCCATCAAGACTTAGGAGTGTGTCCAGAGCAGGGCAACAAAGCTGGTGAGGGGTCTGGAGCACAAGTCTTATGAGGAGTGGCTGAGGGAGCTGGGATTATTCAGCTTGGAGAAGAACCATGGTGATTCTATGAAACGCTGCTACTCATTGCAATCCTACTCTGAAAATGGATCCAAGTAAACACAAGTGAATCCATTCAGTTTACAAATGAAAGGACAGATTTGCTTGTTTCAAATTACCAACCCACCAACCTACAGGCTTCTGAGATGCAGACTGAGCTTTTCTCTCATGTCAACTCTTAATACCTAAGGAGATCATAATACGCATCATGCTCTTAAGGTAATCCCTGCAAGCCTAGTTAAGGCACGATGAGTGATGCTCAAAGCATCAACTAGCTTCAGAAGTCTGTGACAACTGCATGTGACAGGAGAAACAATCCTTCCCTATTTTCAAGATGTCATTGAAAAATACTCCACCTGCTTGGCTTACTACTTTCCAGCCTACCTACCTCCCAGCCCCTGGAGCAGTTTCCAAAAGACATCCTACTTGAAGTCAGTCCTTTTCCCACAGCTGATGGCTACAACCTCATGATTTCAAACAATACAAGGCTGCATCTATCCAGGACCTAAGCAGATGGAATTCCAGAGATACTGTGTAGTGCTTTTACCCTATAATAGGATCAGTGTTCTGTCCAGGGATACCACAACTGTTTCCCTAAGGTTTTCTGGCATTTTGCTTTCTGCCTGAGCACAGCAGACTGGAAGAAACAGGAGCAGAAATTACACTATATGAAAGTCAAAATCTGTTCCTTATACATGAATGACTCCACAGTGTAATCTAGTCCATTTTGAGCTCTGTTTTAGAAGCCATCAATAGTGACCAGTAGCTGCACTGCATATCCCAGTTTCGACAAGCTGGGAAAGAAAATGTCAAGAATTGCTTTATGCACTCTCTTACACGTAAGGTGATCAAGAACAAGCCTAACTAGTTTTCAGAAAGAACAGAAAATTCAGCATTGGTCACGTTATGAGATGTTGTATTTCACCATTTCTCATGAATTCAGGTGTTTGTCTGCTCACCCACGTATAAGCCAGGTCACTCACAGCTTGAAATATTTCAACACATAATGAATTAACTATGAGAAGGAACACAACTTAACATGAAAGGAAAGTAAAATCAGGAAAGCAAAACTCAAATTTATGATCTATTGGTTACTAGCTTCAACTTAGATCTGATCAGTCATCAAAGCTAAGAATACAGGAGTATGAATTTCCTCCTCCTCCTTTCTTCTGTATGGTTTCTAAAATCCTTTTGTATGTTTAGCTCATTCATTCTGACAGTTCCAGATAATAATCCTCACCGCCAGCCTTGCAGAAAACACTGCAACAAGTTTGTCAGCATAATTCTGAATTCATAAACACCCATTTACCCTCAACATCAAACATTCAGAAAACAAAGAGTAGTGACTTTATTCTTTTTGTCTCTGCCAATGCACAGACTTGCAGATTTGTGACTGGATTCCATCTGCCTAGTTTTTAGCCTCTTGCCAGTTCCTCTCCAGCACTCTGCAAAATCCCGAATGCAACACAGCACCGAATGCCAGAGAAAGGCATTAAGGCTGCTGTGCCAAAGCAAGTGGGCCAGAGAAAAAGACAGTATTTTATTTTCCCAACATAGCACAGGGAGAAAGCAAACAAGTGTGCTGGCTTTATTCCACACAAACCAAAAGGAAGCCAATGCTGTCTCCATTGAAAGAAGCTCTCTTCTCACTATGTACTCTTTTGAACAACAGAGCATAGTCAAATTAAGGCCAAAAACACAGCACACGAACAAATGATTTCAGGATACAAGAGCAGTATAAACAGTGGTGCTGTACAAGTAAACAGGGGATGACATCTGATTTAAAACACTGATCACCAAAACCAGCTTGTCCAAATAAAAATTAGTATTAAAGAACATTACCAGAAAAATAGAGTAAATTAGAGCAAGTATCTTTAATGGGATTTGAAGATGAGGATTCTCATTCTGAGAATAAATTGGTCTCTGCCCACTCTTTTCTTTTTGCTGTCAGACCATAAGAACACTGACTACCTTTATCTGCATGCACTGCATTTTTAGTTCACACTATGGAAATTCTCTGTGCCAGCTGCACTTCTTTTAGACTGCTGAGCTTGAATATACTTCAGGGCATAACATAGTAAGATCCAGCCTCTAGTAAGCATCAGCTATATGGGATGCAAACAGATCAATACCATTGTAAAACTCCTTAAGTATAGAGGAAAAAAGCATCTTTTGCAACAAGTGTTTTGCGGCATGGACCCACTGATTGCATTACCCTACTTGCTGACATGAACATAATTATCCCCTTCTGAAATTCTTACAAAACTGTTTGAAAGGTTAAGCTTTCTGAAACATTTTTTTCTTGCTCTGATGTGAATTTAAACATTACTCTAAAAATTAACAGAAACTTCAGTATTTCAGACTTAGTTTATGAGTGTAAATATCAACTTAAGAGTTAATATATCCTTTTTAAAGGTAACCTGTAACAAGCCAACAAAGTCTGAACTTTCAACTTAGCTTCATCTTACATTTAGAGAAAAAGCTGGGGCAAAAACAGGACAGAACAAGAAACTAGTGCTAGACTAAATCCCAGCCACTGACATTTATAGTGCAAGTCAAGTTTCCAAGGCAAATAAAGTGATGGGGTCTACTCTAAATGTAAATTCCCATAGTTGTAAACTAAGTCTGATAGAAGAAAACTCAAGAATACCAAGGTAAAATAATAAGCACTTTCACAGTCAGAAGTGTGAGATGTTTTCTGCAAGAACAGAGGTTTTAACAGATCCTTAGTTGCTTCAAAGGTAAAAGAAACCCCCCAGTAAGGAATCCTTGACATATTACTGTCTTAGGCATATGTAGGAATGTGTTTATCATCTGAAATTCACAGAACTCCCTTCTCTCAGCTTGACACAAGACCTACACTGAATGGATCTTCTATGGAGCTCCCAGAGGGCAGTCAAAACAATGGGGCTACAAGTGCTGGTGACTGTCAGTGCTTACAAAGGCAGACCACTGCTAATTCCACTAGCTGGTGTTGAGCACATGCTGTCTACCTCAGATGGGTTAGAATCATTTACCTACACTAACTGGTCTGGGATAAACTATCACACATTATAGATGCAATTTCCCTCTTTGATAAAGGATCTCACTTTGAGGACGCATTATCAAACAGGTTCTTCTGAAAAGGGCCTGAAAAGCATCCCTTCCAAGAACTTCACGGAGGATTGAAATGAGTGTATTTCAGCCAAGAAGGAGTAAGCAATTAAACTTTTATTCATGATCATTTACATATGACTAAAAAATAAAAATAAAATTCATCACAATGCAGGCTTTCAATTGTCCTGTATTTAGCACAGAAAATGTGCGTTTCTCCATAGTAAAGCACCAAGGAGCACATAACAGAACAGTCAGAAACAGACTCTAAGCATCACTTTTTCCCCCAGCTCACGACATACCATGATAAACTTGAAGACTGCATACAAGTCTAGAAGTTCCAGAACAAGTTTCAGAGTCGCCTGAGTGCTTGGCAAGAACAGTATTACTTAGTAGCAGTTACATTACCTGTAGTGGAACTTACACTGCACTGTCTGCCTTTTTAGCACAACAGTTCAACAGTTCACAAAATGGAGACGGACATAATTGGGCCAGTGGATTTCATATTTTAATTTTCCCATGGCAATCAAACAGAACAGCTTGCCAGCAGGAATACCTGTAACAACTCTAGGAGCACATGGCAATAGGGAAGGAAAGTTATCTTACAGCCTGACTAGCAGGACCCAACCACTTCCTGGCACCTGTATTCATTACCATACTCGGCTTTTTCCATTATGTTTATTTTAATTAGCCTCTTATGCAAACATTCTACATTTAAGAAGACAACATGATTTTTAAGTTAGGTTTTGTACATGGACAAATACATGTACAAAGTTTTGGTAGTAATTTAAAGCTATAAAATTTATATGCAAAGAAAGTCCTACAGACCCCATTACAGATTAAAAAGATAACCAGAATCAGTATGCTACTTACAAAACTATTTTAATACAGAAACTAATACAGTTATCAGATCATTCATTTCAGAAGATATTGTTATACAGAAAGAAATGCTGCCTTTTTATTACCTCAGTGCAGCAAATAAGAAGGCAACATTAAGAAAAGTGCACAGCAGAAAAGAATTGTTCAGTCTTCTGAAAAAGTTGAATTCATCTTCAGACATCAGGCTTTTGTCAGGAAATATATTGGGTTAGGATTGCTTCTATTCTCTCCCAGATCAGTCTCTTCTTGCATTAGTTCTCAGTAAGGTGCTCACTCTGACATGTAGGAACGATACATCAGGGCCACAATAATTGCTGCTATTGCCGGGATCACCCAGTTGGACCATGAACTAGGAAGAAGTTTTTGAAACAAGTAGTTTAGGAAGTGACACCCAACAAGTTTCAAAAAGTCACTGGTTCAACATTGTCTGTCCCTCCCACCCCAAGAAACACGTAATGTTAAGATGAGTGCAGAGCACCTAGGCCAGTAACACTCCAGCCAAGGAAAAAAGTTTAACCTCTTCAGACTCTGCACTAAAGCTTATAACAGATTTGTTTGCTAGAAAAGAGGAAGACTAGAGATGTGTTTATAGAGTCATGGCATGCTGCCCAGAATATCACTCATTTCAAAACTATTTCACAGAAATTTAGGACTTCACAACACGCGACAGCTTCCAAATACTCAGCTTCTCATTCCACAGGGAAGTTCCTCTGAGGTTTCAGCAATAGGCAACAGTAAGCAAAGAATAACTTTATAAATCATAACTCAATAAACATATGCCCACCCCCTACATCACTGACAGGTTTTCCTTCTTGCAGGACACAACCCTCTTCTTTCTCTTAGATGCAACAATTAGTGAGCTGGGGGTCAGCCTCTTCTCTCATGTCATTAGTGATAGGACCAGAGGGAATGGTTTCAAGCTACAGCAGGGGAGATTCAGGCTGGACATTAGGAGGTATTACTTCTCAGAAAGGGTGGTCAGGCACTGGAATGGACTGCCTAGGGAGGTGGTGGAGTCACCGACCCTGGGGGTGTTCAAGGAAAGACTGTATGTGTTGAGGGACATGGTATAGTGGGAGCTATTAGTAATAGGTGAACAGTTGTACTGGATGATCTTTTAGGTCTTTTCCAACCTTGGTGATTCTACGATTCAACGGGGCAAATTTTAAAAATGGAAGATATGTCACTAACAGCATCGAGCATCTTCTATTCACCCAACAGCAGCCAGAAATGATGGCTTGTAAAGCAGAAGCAATTTGGTAGCACCTCGTGAACATCAATGTGAGAAAAACCAAAAATCTAGACATTACACTAACATGCAATGTAAAATGGCACACAGATGCCAAACTGGACTATATACAAAATGGGACTTGTTATGCAGCAGCACCCTCCCACATCTGTGTTTCCTGCAGAGAGATGCCATAATATTTTGAACTTCAGAAACATTATTGTGAGGAATTTCGTATTTGGTACCAGATGCCATACTGTACCTGGAATTAGACTGCACAGTGGTAATAAGAGTTTCCTGGAAAGCAAAGCATAAAGAGGTTTACATCAAGCACATATTCCTGTCCATACTTAACTGGCCCCTTAATTTCTCAAAACTGATTGTTAAGCTCAGTCTGTTAGTGTGGCTTTTTAGACTGCCTAAGAATTACAGAGAAATTATACCTTTCAATACAGACATGCGTTGTTGTTTTTTTTTTTGTTTTGTTTTGTTTTTTTTCTTTAAAATTAGGTTTCCACAGAAAAAGAATCACTGTAAGATCAAGTGTTGGCTGCACAGCTTTTAAGACTACTTACTCATTTCTGGATTAGCAATTGCACATGGCCCTGAAGATCTAAAGCATTAAAACTGAACAGAATCCCATCACTGAAAAAATGAATTCCTTAAGTATGAGAATGTTTACAGCCCTGTCAAAGAGTGAAAAAGATTCCTCACATCTTTGCATGGGTCTAAACAGGCTACTTTTCCAGAAGCCTATCACAGGTTGATGCACAACAAATGGTAGGCTTAAAGTAAAAAGGCTCAGTAATTACATCGCTAATGATTTTCTGAATACCTGCACGAAGAACTAACTCTAAAGTCAAACCATGTGGAGCATGGTCTAACACCTTGTATAAACAGTCGTGCCAAGGCCAGAAGATGGTCCCAACCAACCGGCCTCTATTTGCTTAGCAGCAACAACTGTACAGTTTCATCTCTGATTTACTTGCTTCTTTATTAGAGATTGATTTTAGGAATTCACAAGCTGAATGCCAACACAGCCTTAAGGACAACAGAAGAATATGCTGGAACAAATGCACTACTGCACTGACAGGACATCAATGTCTGCTGCAGTAGTTGGGAAGCAAACAGCATCCTGAAAAGGGTTCACAGCTTTAAATTAACTGATCTATACTACAGCTATCAAATCTGACTGGATTCTGCATCTACCAGCGTTGCCAATACATTGTTATGCCATTTGCTTTTTGTTCGTTTTGATTGGAAGTATAAGCTTAATCTATCCTGTTTGTAAATGTCTTTCTTAAACTGAATACTAGGAAACCACTGACAGATTCTGGACTCATCTTTTTGTTGTAGTATAATGCTGTAAGACTTAACCTCTTTGTTAGAAACCACAAAACTTAGAGAAAAGAACAGCTAACAGGAAAAATTATAAGGCCAGATCAACAGGTTTAAGAGACTTATGATCTGAAACACTACACTTACATTAAGTTAATTATTTTAGCTGCTGAGTATACCATTTAGAGAGACACCACCTAACACCCAAAAGAAATAATGGAACATGTCAAGAAACACACTTACTGCTGGCTTCTGAAGCTTCGGTCTATCATCCTGCAAGAAAATAAGCAAAGAATATATATATCCAGATGAGCACCCAGAACACTGAGAAAAAAGACCAATAAATAATAACAACAACAACAAAAAAAGCCCCATATAATCACTCAATTCAGTTCACAATTCTCATCTGTTAATGTGTATCTATTTTTCCCCTAGGAAAGAGACTTACAAAAGAGATGTCTGTGTATTTTGCACAGCAACTAAATAAAGAAGTAAAACTTGAGTCTGCAACATATCCCATTATTTCTCCTACCAGTGTTTTCGCATTTCTTTCATTTCTGGGCAGTCCGTTTCCTCAAGCTAATGCACGGATTGCAATAGCACTAGTTTACTCCTACCAAGCCTACTCATATTACTAAGCACAGTTATCTAACTAGTTTAGTACAACCTCCAATGCAAAGGACTCTATTCTATTCATCTTTCACAAACTCACAAAGCTTTACACGGGACAGTCACATTTACTACAAAAGAAATCACACTTTCATAACAGTTTTAAGTTTATGAAACAAACAGTTCAATAATTCCATGTACCAAATGAAAACAGGCACCTGTCAAACAAGAATGAACTGGACTGGCAGCCAGGATACAATTTTACCAGTATCAGCTGCCATCTGAAACAGAAGGCAAGTCTGCAGGACTGCAAATATACACCAGACCTGAATATCTTCATATTAGGAGAGGTAGGAGAGGCTTACACTAGTTACATTCATTAAGAGAGAAACTCAGATAGGTACAGGAACTGGACTGTGATCCCAACATCTGTGTGATATCACTGTCTTGAAGAGTACATATCCACCACAAATACAAGACAAAACATATCAGTGAGGACAAGAGAACAGGCAGGGAAGGAAAGTACCATTCTCTGCACACTATCTGCCTAGGGCTACAGTAAGTGGTTTTCAACTACTGCCATAGAAGAGCCTATAAGCAACATATAGAAGGCAGCCATGGCAGCAGTTCTGTTGCTAGAAACAATCCTTCAAAGCTTGAGGCAGCAAACTTGTCGTAGGAACAGTAAATATGAAGAGTACAGGGAAAAGTGGCATGATCTACATTAACACAGCACAAGACACAAGGGACCAAAGACAAGGAAGACCAAAAATCAGACTTATTTTTCCATCTTTCCATCTAAACATCAGGATGCACTTCTTTAGTGTGGGGATGACTGAGCAATAACTCAGGTTGTCCAAAGAGGCTGTGGAGTCTCCTCCTATGACATCTCCAGGAGCCATTGGCTTGAGCATTCTGCTAGAGCAGGCGTGCCTCAGCCATGCTGCAATTCTACAGTTCTGATGAAGCAGTCCTCTAAACAGACACATAAAGCTCTAGGCTGAGATGGAAGCCTGGCACATCATTTACAGTGATGAATATCACAGAATTGTAGGGGTTGGAAGGGACCTCTAGAGATCATCGAGTCCAACCCCCCTGTCAAAGCAGGCTCCCTACACCACGTCACACAGGTAGGCGTCCAGGCAGGTCTTGAATATCTCCAGAGAAGGAGACTCCACCACCTCCCTGGGCAGCCTGTTCCAGTGCTCCGTCACCCTCACTGTAAAGAAGTTCTTCTGCACATTTGTGTGGAACTTCCTATGCTGTACTTTCATCCCATTACCCCTAATCCTGTCCCCACGCACTACTGAAAAGAGATCAGCCTCACCACTATGGCTCCCACACCTCAGGTACTTATAAACCTGGATCAAGTCCCCTCTCAGCCTTCTTTTCTCAAGGCTAAATATGTGAGAGAGGCTGAGTAAGCGCTTGCATGCTGACATAAGAAAGGTTCCTGACAGTTAAATATCTAACTTTCAGGAATTACAGAGTCTCATTATAAAGCTCACAGGGTACACCAGAAACATCATGATTCCATACTCAACTTATTAAAAAAATAAGCTGTGAAATACTCCAAAGAAGCCAAGTTTTAGATGTGACCATCCTCATTCTGCACTAGCCAACTCTCTTCACAAGGAAGGACTCGCTCCAGCCCAGCTCCATCCAGAGCTACAGAGTAGCACCCAACCAAACTGGCAGCTCTCCACATTTTGAAGCAAAATAACAGCAATATAAATACACGCAAAAATAACAAGCGTTGGTATTCTTGCATACTCACCGGGTGAAGCTCCCCAATAATAAAAGTTTCTGACAGTGCCCTTGCATCTGTAGAGTGGCCGACGTCTTCAAAGTTCTCAGTAGCGTCTCCCCCAGCTTGCTCCCTCAGGACTTCTTCTCCACCCGGGTGCTGCAATTTTTAATCAGCGTGAATTCATTATTGAAAACTATCCCCCATTCTAAATATGGAATCTCATTTCTTTATTTCTGAAAATAAGCAGAAGTCCTTGCTAGACTTCTTAAAGCAAATCTAAGTCTCTCTAAATAACTAGAAAGCTTTAGCTTTCTCAGAGGCCAAAATCAAAGAAGAAAGGTCTTTACTTCATCAGCAACAGACCAGCAAGAAGCATTACCCTAGCAGCTAAAGCAGCATTTAGAACATTACCAGAAAGTCAGTGTTTTAGCAGGGCCAAACTGTTACCTAAAGTTACACTCTGTGTTCACAGTTCCACAGGAAACATTTCTATCCAAACATAAGTTGCAGCAAGGAAGATATATGTAAAAACAGTCATCAAATAGTGGAACAAATTGGGTATAGGGCATGCAGAATTTCTACCATTTAAGCCTGCCTTGCTAAAGCCCTGAGAAACCTGACCTGACCTAGGTAATCCCAGCTTCAGCCAGGGGATGGAGCCTCCTCTCCTAACCTCCAGGAGTTCTTCCCTAATAAAAAGTTATAGCATGATTATCCAGTAAGCCAGCTGCTTTGGTGCAGCTTAAGCAGTGCTGGAAGCACATACAAGACACAACAATGGTAGTTTCATTTTAGCAGAGGAATCCCAAGACTCCACTGCTAATAAAGCCACCAAGATGGCAAGAAGCCTCTTGCCTCTCAGTGCCACAACTCATCACTGTTCCCTTAACCAAACTCCCTTCTAAGCACTGACTTTCATTCTTCCCTAGGATGCACTTTTGCGATTACATGCAGTTCTACATTTTTATCCATGAATCAACTGCATATATACAGCAAGACACATCACATCTTATAGTTCAGCAAGTTCGCAGCAACAAAGTTCCTCAGTAATCAGATAAGCAACATGCCAAGAAGATGCACTGCTTATCTTGGAAATGGGGAGCTATTTGGGAGAAACAAGTCAAGACTGCTTTAGCCTTGGAGTAAGGCAAACTAAGTTCTACCACTTGAGAAGGGACAGAGGAATTAAGGCACTGGTGCCTTAGTTCCATTATTAAGGTTCCTGACTACAGAATCTAACAAGATAAACGTAAGCAAAACTTCTACTATCTAAAGTTATCTTACCTAGTGTGTAACTGAACAGAAAAGCCATCCTTACACAGGAGATTAAAGTGACACTAACATTTCTACTAGACTAAGGAATTAAAGTTAGCATTCACTTAAAATCCTCCATACTAACTCGTTATCAATTCTTCCTCTTTTACAAAATAATCACAGAATCACGGAATTATCAAGGTTGGAAAAGACCTAGAAGACCATCCAGTCCAACCATTACCGATACTTCCCAGCTAAATCATATTCATCAACACAACATCCAAACGTTTCTTGAACACTCCCATGGTCGGTGACTCCACCACCTCCCTGTGCAGTGCATCCCAATGCCTGACTACCCTTTCTGAGAAGTTATACTTCCTAATGTCCAGCCTGAATCTCCCCTGGAGCAGCTTAAAACCATTCCCTCTAGTTCTATCATCGATTACACGAGAGAAGAGGCCAACCCCCAGCTCACTACAACCTCCCTTCAGGAAGCCTCTTCTTCTCCAGGCTGAACAATCCTAGCTCCCTCAGCCGCTCCTCGTAAGGCCTGTGCTCCAGAGCCCTCACCAGCTTCATAGCCCTCCTCTGAACACGTTCCAGGGCCTCAATGTCTTCCTTGCAGTGAGGGGCCCAAAACTGAACACAGTACTCGAGGTGCAGCCGCACCAATGCCGAGTACAGGCATTCATACTTGTTCATATAGATTAAGATGACAGTATTCCAGCTATGCCAGAACTTCAGAGCTTAAAGTTATCTTCACAAGGGCACATGTTTATTTTTACAGATTGAGAAAGGGTTTTTTTTTCCCCTTGAAAAAAGCTAGAATAGCAAAGGATCTCTAGCATGACTCAGCAAAAGCAAGATTAAGCAACTGATAGAGATATAAGGCGAAGTAGCTGTGCCAAAAAGGTTAAGAGAGTGCATGCAGAGTAAAGATTACGCAAACAGGCGTGCAAACATGGAATGCTCACTGAAATCCTGCCCTTGGATCCAGCCTGATAAGTATTCAGGGGAAAGGAGCGAACAAAAGTTTAGAGATCATCCAAGTCCAAGTCTAAGATGCTGAACTTGGATCTAACAGGCTCTCCTAGATACTGCTGTAATAATACTTAACAGAACTCATTCAACTTTGTTTTTATACTATGTTTAAGGATTATGCTCTCAGAAATACACTACACACAGATACATGTCATGCTGTATCAACCACAAAAAGCCACGTGGAAGGTTTATTGTCAAGTATACATAAGCCTACATCAGAAAAGGAAGCAAAATTTATTGGAAAACATGCTTGCCGACAAAGCCATCAGCAACTAGCAAAAAGGAAGCACAGCTATGCAATTTACAAAGCACTAATACCACATACATTCAAGTTCATGCATTGAAATGAACCCATGCCTTACTCATGGACATCAGTAGATAGATAGAAGCCCATTAACTTCAGCTAGTGGCCAAACAAGTCGATTCCTTGCAGTACAACTGCATCTATGTTAAAGCCATTTCACGAGTTGCTTTAACAAACTACCTGCAGGCTGCTGACTACAGTCCAGTCATCCACTACTACGTTCCCAAATCTCTCCCTTGTACTGCTATAATCAATCACACAGCTACACAAACAGCCCCAAGAGGCACTCCACCCCTCTCAGATGGATTTGCTTGATCAGCACCTGATTCCTTGAATGTATGGGTTTTGTAGTCATTGTCATCATAGAGGAAGTGTGATCATGACGAACGCTTCCCCACACATCAGCTGCTGGAGTCAAATTCACTCTGACCTCTGCCACCAAAGCTGGACCACTGGTACTTTTCCCCTTCTATGAGCAGGGCAACACTAGAGTTAAACACATTTCCACTTTAATCCAACTAGCATTAGATATTACTAGTAACCTATTAGTATTTTGAAACTTCACATGTTGTTTTGACAGTAACTCTGCTTAAAAATGAAAACTTACCACCTGCCTGCAAACAAGCAAATGAGCAATTAATGAAAAGACTCACATTAACAAAAAACAGGAAATGTAAAGCCTCACAAATGACAAGAAATGATTTATTTCACAGAATTGTAGGAGTTGGAAGGGACCTCTAGAGATCATCGAGTCCAACCCCCTGCCAAAGCAGGTTCCCTACACCACATCACACAGGTAGGCGTCCAGGTGGGTCTTGAATATCTCCAGAGAAGAAGACTCCATCAAAAGCTCACAGTTTACCACAGCTCAATGAGTTTCTCAAAGTTCATCTGTGCGTGGCCTTTGCTCATACTTCCATAAGATAAGCAAAACACTTGCTACCAGAACTTCCACTTCAATACAAAAAGCTTTCTGTAACCAGACCCTCATGGACTATTCCATCGATGACCCCTAAATTAAAATCCTTTTGATATAAGTATTTTTTGCAGATAAATCTGTGGTTCAGTGGAAATGAAAAGGTTTTTGCTGCTCAAATAAACTACTCTAGTTCATTCCAAAGACTATCCCAACTTAACAACACAGATAAGTTACACGTGTAGTGGTAGTTTGTAGAACGGCAGCATAGACTAATCCCTTACAGCAGCACATTAAGGTTCAGATAAAGCAACAAAGCAGTTAAATTCACTGTTGTTATCTGGGTCAAAAGTCTGTAGTTACTTCATCCAGAACACCTATCAGATCTTCTGCCTCTTGCTACAGTCACGCAACTTCCCCAGTGTCATAGTTCAAGATGGTTTAAGTTTAACTACCATAATACATAATCTTTATCATCCCACCCCCCATACTGTGGGGTGAATCGAGTTTTCAGTCCAATTTAAGTTCTGAGCAGATAACTGAAGGCCTCCACCAGCTTTGTATTCCACAAAATACACCAGAAGCAGAGACAGAAATGCCCGGAGAACCTTTGGCTCTATTGCGTTAAAAAGCAAACAACTGTTAGTCTTTTAAGGACACTTTCATGCAGTCAGAAGTCCTCCAAATTATTCCATCAACTGTTAAAGAACAGAAAGTTACAGCTCCTTACCAGCTGTATTTTTGAAAGCCATCATTAGGGCTTTCTACACAGTGCAAAGAAAACACTCATTGGTTGAGCACCCTCTTCTCCAAAACAATTACAGCCTGCAGTGTTTCACAAGAAGAATGCTAAGAATTGCTCTTTTTCAAAGCATTTTCAAATCCCCCCGCAAGTTTCACCATAACACTGGCTTTAATATCTAGATTTCTGCAATAAGAATTCACGTGGTATAC
The DNA here is from genome assembly GCF_054131305.1 of Coturnix japonica. Taxonomy (NCBI): domain Eukaryota; kingdom Metazoa; phylum Chordata; class Aves; order Galliformes; family Phasianidae; genus Coturnix; species Coturnix japonica. The sequence continues at coordinate 52,308,971 of NC_140664.1, forward strand.
AGACAGACTTAACACTGTGCTACTGCTGGCACCTTTTGATGTAAGTTTTTCATTAATTTAGACCCATCTTCCAGAATATCACCATATCACACAAACGTGAATTCACTGCCACACGGCAGAGAGACCATTTTTCATTTCACAGAATTGAATCCCAGAATTGTAGGGGTTGGAAGGGACCTCTAGAGATCATCAAGTCCAACCCCCTGCCAAAACAGGCTTCCTACACCACATCACACAGGTAGGTGTCCAGGCGGGTCTTGAATATCTCCAGAGAAGGAGACTCCACCACCCCCCTGGGCATTTCTAGCATAGTAAAACAGTATGTCTTTTTATCTGCACTTAATTCAATAAGCGTTCCAAAACCCATTTTGAGAGAGCTCTCCATCCCATTTAAGAAGTGCTATGAAAGCACAAGTTCTCAGCGTATGAAAGAAGTCGACAATGACCATTAATATTTTCACTCTGAACTTTGCTTCCAAAGCAAGCTTTGAAATAACCAAAGTAACTTAAACATGAAGACTCCCCATCTGTTGTACTGAGTCCAGGTGTGGAGCCCTCAGTACAAAAAAGACATAGAGATTTTGGACAGGGTCCAGAGGAGGGCCACGAAGATGATCAGGGGGCTGGAGCACCTCCCCTATGAGGACAGGCTGAGGGAGTTGGGCTTGTTCAGCCTGGAGAAGAGAAGGTTGCGGGGTGACCTCATTGCAGCCTTTCAATACCTGAAGGGATCTTACACCCAGGAGGGGAATAAACTCTTCAAAAGGGCTGACAATAGCAGGACTAGGGGAAATGGTTTTAAGTTAAAAGAGGGAAGATTTAGGTTGGATGTTAGGGGAAAGTTCTTCACTAGGAGAGTGGTTAGGCCCTGGAACAGGCTGCCCAGGGAGGTTGTGGGTGCCCCGTCCTTGGAGGTGTTCAAGGCCAGGTTGGACGGGGCCCTGGGCAACCTGATCTAGTAAATGTGTATGTTTGGTGGCCCTGCCAGGCAGGGGGGTTGGAACTACATGATCCTTGAGGTCCCTTCCAACCTGGGTCATTCTGTGATTCTGTCTAGTTAACACTAGATGAATATTCAACACATTTCAGAGCATGCTTCCAGAGCACATAATTTCTCTGAGGTAGAGGTGTTCTTATTCACATTGGCTTCTCTGCCAAGCTTAAGTAACCCAACCAAGATCCCATCAAAGAAATTAGGAGCGCTCTTACAGCAACAGGAAACAGAGATTAGGACACTGATAATTTCTTTTTTTTAAATAGACTAAACTACTCGTTTAGCTTGTTAGATTGCTGTCAAAGCCTGTGCAGCAGGCTTGCTTTATTTACTTACATAAAAACACCATCAAGCATTACCACCTTGCTTAACTCATTAATTTACATTTAGTATTATAAATATATTTAATTATCTGCAGTACAGATATAGCCATAAGACCCTGCTGTGAGTACACAATCATTCCTAGTAGCTAATTTTCCCTAGAGGATGTTAGGCCTGAAAATATGAAGAAGTTTCCTAAGTTTTCAATAACATGCATCCAACAGCCTTTAAATGAAAAATATAGAAGCTCCCAGTCTTAAGCATGGTCTTTCATGCCAAACATGTTCAGACAGCACACTCCAAAAGCTGGGCTCTTTAGATTATTCATCTTAAGAGGATATTCCTTGATAAGCAAAGAAAATTCATATACATATTCAAATCATAAGATTTAAGAGAGTTTCCATTTGGAAGGAAAACAAAAAACAAACAAACAAAAACTTGTTCCTGGAGTCTTTAAGATATGCAAGTATGTAACCCCTTTCCTCTCCAGCACTCATCCATGTTTCAAAGTATCTTCTTAAGTTTCTTAGGAAACAGCCAATGCTGTCACACTGTGCATACCCCACCCGCAGACCACCTACTAAATTCAGTCCAGTATGGATTGAGGCTGATGGTTCCCCAAGCCCAAATTCCACTAAGCATCTACAAGTTTCATGTAGAGACAGCAGCTGCACAGAGAAAATATCCCCTTTAATGACTGTAATGCAGTGAAAGGCAGTACCACCTTTCACATTTTAAGCATGATAACATCCAAGTTGTCTTTAACAGTGAAGCACTGGAAAGCGTTCAGCTCCAGAAGCAGTAAAAGAATATTTCCATAGGTTAAGGTGGCAGCTAGAAGGATTTCCTATTGAATTAATAGGAATAAAAGGATTGAATAGGACTGGTAAAGCTTGCTGCTGCTCCCAGTTCTTCACTCCCTGGTAAACTGATACTCATATATAATCTCCTATCAGGAAAGAGTGAGATGATGTTTTAGCAGTGCTTTCTCAGAAGGACTAGTAATCTACAGTTTATTATTGACATATGTTAAGCTTTTCAGCTCCTGAAAGAAAAAGCCATAGGTGAAAATGGTGGAGTTTGACCAGTAATGCTATAGAAACAGCTAATCTAATTCCTGGTTTGCTGAGAAGCATTTACCATAACCCAGAATGCATCAGCACGAGGCAAACATGAGTTTCTCCTTATCCATCACGTGTAAATACCTTAAAAATGTCTGAGGGGCTACAGAAATCAGTACCTCACTCCTGAAGTCAGAAGTATGCAAAGAGTAAAGTATACTATGAAACATTTTAACCCAGGGATGACGTTCCCCAGAGTCACCAACACGTGGAACACCCTGATATTTAAGCATTTCCCTCGGGAAGGCGGCTCCACTGATAGAGCTGTGTTGCAAACAAGGCAATGCTAATACAAGCAGCAGCTGGATCCTGTCACTGCCCAGGGCGATGCTCAGGGACAGGCGATGCTCAGGGACAGCCGCCGCCCGCCCTCTGAGGCCACTCACCTCATCCAGGAACTTGGTGATATCGTAGATACGGTTATGCACGATAATCCAAGTGCTCTGGCTGTTGTTGTGCTTCTGCACCTCCTCCAGCCGATAGTAGCGGCCCCGCCACTTCTCACCGCCGGCTTCGCTGGAGCCCACCATGTCCCCACCACACAAACAGCACACTACCACCTCGACTCAACACAGCCCCGCTCTCATGCGCGAACGCCAAATACAGCCCAACCAACAGCCTATCACCGCCCGCCCCCCCTCCACTTCTTGCTCTCTCATTAGTGAAACGGTATGTCTTTCAAAAAAGTCATCACGATACCTACCTCTAATTGGCGGATCCCATGTAAAGGGAGGGGCTAACGGGGTGGCCACAGGGGTGTGGTGTGTGCTCTCGGTTCCCTCCTCCCCGGGCGCTATTGGCGCTTTCCGCATGACCGCAGTGCTCCGCCTCTCCTCAGTCAGCCCCAGGTGGGCGGGCTGTCCTTGCTGTGTTACCCTCAGGCTGCGCTGTGCCATGGCTCCTCGGGCGGGAGCTGGTGTTGGTGCCGCTCTGTGGCCGTGAGGGGCAGCGCCTCAGTGAGCCGCCCACACCTCCTGCCCAAACCTCCTGCCCAAACCTTTTGCCGCAGGTGTGCCCTCACGGCTTTCCTCAGCGCCTCCCCGCTGCTCTGAGGGGTCCCACTCCTTCCCTCGGAGGCGATCTTCCACACGCAGTTGCCCTCTTTTCCTCTAGTGTTACTTAAGGTAAAACCCAGTTCCAGAGCAGCTCTCTGAGCTCTGAAGAAAGCAAACTACTTCAGGTCGCTGTGTCCTGATTCAGTCCTTCCAGTGTTGCCTTTTTTTCTTGTTTGGTTGCTCGTTTTTGTGGGGGATGAGGGATTGCTTGTTTGTTTCAAACGTAACTTAGGTAAAGGAAAGCTTACAGAGTGTGATTCAGGTGCTACTCCCAGTTTATGACAGCAAACTATTTCAGTTGTGCAAACCGTTATGGAATGATAACAGTTTATAATGACTGCTTTCTCAGTCTGTTTGTGAGAGAAATAGCAAGAAGGAGTAATAGGGTCATGTCCTCTGTCTGAACTTTTGGCTGTTTGGGTTCCTCTTTTCAATGCTTTTTTAAAAAAAAAAAATCCAAAAATTACAAAGTTGCAGCTGGCCTTTTCAGTGTTACAGCAATCAACAGGCACATGCTCTGCATTCTGACTTTTCATAAACTATCTGGTCATATGCAATTCAAGAGCCTGAGCTCCAAACTGCCTCATACTCTTGCACACAAAATGTAGTCAGTAATTTGTATTTTAAGGCAAAGCTTAGGGTGTGAGTTACCACTTCATTAGGACCACTATATGTCTAGTCAGCTTGCAGTCCAAACAACAGGTATGTTTTCTTGTTCTTTTGATAACTGTGTTAGAGCATAACTAAGGTACCCACTGAGACAAAAATGCCATTCTGCATACCTTTCTTGAGTGTTAAAATAGGAAAACAACATAACTTAATTCAATTCTGAATCAGTGCAGACTGCAGTATTGCATAAGAAGATAATGCCTTTCGTGTAGGCAATACAGCATTGAACTGTCACCTGAGGAGAGGTGGATTTAAGCAGGGAGTACAGAGGTCTCCTGTAACACTAGGGAGGGGTCTTTTTGTGGCTAGATGAGGGTCTCTCTCTGCTGAACTGCTGGCACTTCAATTTTCTTGCTAGCCAGAAGAGGGCAAACTTCACAGGATTCCTCAGCACTTGAATCTCAGATGGATTCCAGCCCAAAGTTAAAAGGTGTAAAGGATATTTTCACCCTTGTCTTTAGTCTTGACATTTTGGTTTTAAAAAAAAAAAAAAAAAAAAAAAAAAAAAAAAAAAAAAAAAAAAAAAAAAAAAAAGCATAATATATTCTTTATAAGAAAACTACGTTGAGTTGTCTTCTTCTGTTCACCAAGTAATTATTACCTATCTAATTTTGTCAGAAGATAACTAACTGATTAGTTGTTCACCTGATATCGTGTACTTACAAAATCCTGTAAATACCTGCCTTTAAAGAATGTAATTCATTCTTGTAAGATCCAGGTTCTGTTTCAGTGAAATCAACAGCAGAACATGAATGGCAGAAGGCATCAGTCTCTATTCTTTGCCAGTCTGCCAGAGCTGCAGAAACTCTGTGCTGCTACAATAACACTGAGCCCCCAGTTACCAGAAAGTGAAATGAGGAGCACGCAGATAAAAGTCTGCAGGTAATGAATTCTCAGTTATTTTCAGAACTGGTGACTGGTGTTTGCTATTCAGCGATTATAGAGATATAGAGACATAAAGATTTTGGAAAGGGTCCAGAGGAGGGCCACGAAGATCATCAGGGGGCTGGAGCACCTCCCCTATGAGGACAGGCTGAGGGAGTTGGGCTTGTTCAGCCTAGAGAAGAGAAGGTTGCGGGGTGACCTCATTGCAGCCTTTCAATACCTGAAGGGAACTTACACCCAGGAGGGGAGTAAACTCTTCGAAAGGGCTGACGATAGCAGGACATGGGGAAATGGTTTTAAGTTAAAAGAGGGAAGATTTAGGTTGGATGTTAGGGGGAAGTTCTTCACTAGGAGAGTGGTTAGGTCCTGGAACAGGCTGCCCAGGGAGGCTGTGGATGCCCCGTCCTTGGAGGTGTTCAAGGCCAGGTTGGACGGGGCCCTGGGCAACCTGATCTAGTAAAGGTGTATGTTTGGTGGCCCTGCTAGGCAGGGGGGTTGGAACTACGTGATCCTTGAGGTCCGTTCCAATCCAGGTCATTCTGTGATTCTGTGATTTTATTAGTGCAACTAGAGTTAACTGTAGTAAAATCAGCACAGCTGTCATTAGCAGTAAACACAGTGAATTTTGATGGGTGATGTGCTGGCTATTGGAGAAAAAAAAAATACTATTATGTTTTTAAATGTCATCAGCTAAAACTAACAAAACAACCTACTTGGAATCAATAAATATTTAAAGTCACTCTGTAAGCATGCAAGCTCGGTCTGCTCTAGGTACATCTTTCGAGGTATTGTAATGCTTTTTTGTAGGCTGAGACGATGAACAGAATACTCAGAAAGAATGTGTACATTCCTTAGCACTCACAAGGTGTTATTCCATTCCCTGCAAAGGGAAGAAATGAGAAGCTCTGCCAGATGGAATGCTTTGAGGCAGATCTGTTAATTTTCCAAAGGCCTGTAATCTTTGTCTTAGACCACTGCGGTTGGGTTAAGAGTAAATAAATAGGATTTGTTTGACAAATTACACTGAACCACTGGAAACTGATTAAAAATCACATGTATTATCTCTACATTAGTAAGAAAAAAACCAAAATACTAAAAATGAGACCTTATTTTTGACAATTTTTCCTATTTTTTTAATTCTACAGACAGCTGATATTCCTGTACCAAGAGGTCCTTTCTGCACCTGTTATTGGAACATTAAATCAAATTTCAGTTATCATGGCGGTCAGTAATCATTGCATAAATAAGTGTATGTAGTTACATATATCCACGTCTTCACAAAGGTCTCTTTTTGAGCACCAAGAATAAGTTACATAATTTCTACCATGCATTAGTAATATAGATGGCTAGTGTATGGGAAATCACAGCTTGAACCTCTGATTAATTAGCTGAGGCAAGTGTTGGGTCAGCTGCGGGAGCACAGGTGAGAGTAATCTAGCTGTGCTCCCAGAAGGGGTGGACTTTGACTCCACCTCCTCTGAGACCTCATTTAAGGGCTGACCACCACTGAGGTAGCATCTCTTGGAAATTGCTTCCCAGTGGAGACTGCCTCAGCTATCTGGTCCAGACATCGACACTGGTGAGTTTTCTTTATTAATAACCTTTGGCTATTTATTACCATCTTGGTCAACATTTTTATATTAGCCACCTTACAGCTGCTTAGGTGATTTTTTTATTTTTTTTTTTTTCTTTTGACAAAATAATCTTTTTGAGTGGTGAACCTCTTGTGGAACAAAATTGACTTGGTAAGATACCACAGGGAGAGCAGTAGGGCCACATTCTGCCATTTTGTTTTAGGCAGTCTTCTGCTTACTGCATAACACGTCTTCACCAAGAAATGAGATTATGGTATGACAAACACCTGAATGTATTTTAGCTGTTATTCCCCTTTAAAGTATAGGATGTGTTCTTTAAGTACTCCTCGATATGCTTACCTATGGCAAGGTTACCAGGGAGCCAGAATGTATGATTTGATAAAATTCTCTTCAATTTCAGACACTTGAATTTTCTTTTCCGTTTTATTTTAGATACCGTTTTACAAGTCAGGATTATGTGAAGCATATGTAAAGAGACAAGAAGCTACTGTAAGTGCTAGAAGATGTCTGAGTTCTTCGGACAGTTACATTTGTCTGTGACTGTTGATGACAAAGACGAGAGTATTCTTCATAGAGCACACAATTTGCTCTACAGAAGAGAAGTTTCAAAGTTTTAAAGAAGAAAAGCCCATTCTGTTGTCAGATTGTCTCTCACAAGTCCAAGTATACTGTATGGGAAATTGGTAATCACAGCCTGAACCTCTCATTAACCAGCTGAGGCAAGTGTCGGGTCAGCTGTGGGAGCACAGGTGAGAGTAATTGAGCTGTGCTCCTGGAAGGAGTGGAGCTTGACTCCATCTCCTCTAGACCTCATTTAAGGGCTGATCACCACAAAGGCAGCATCTCTTGGAGACTGCCTCAGCATTTCCCAGTTTAGGCATCCATATTGGTAAGTTTTTTCCTCATAAATAACCTTTTGAATATCTGTTATCATCTTTGTTACTGTTGTTCTGCCTTACAGTATATTCAACCAGTAAAAAGTTTTAAGAAACTCCCCAAGTGATTTCACTAGATTCCTCTGCTGTAGTGGGGTCCTAATCCTGTTCAAAAGCATTAACGTTTGACCTCAAGACAGACAGACCAAAGAGCCTTTCTGCTGGTGCAAAGCTACCTGCATGTCCTATAGTTTCTGCTAGTGAGGTATTCAGAGAGCTGAATCACTCCCCAGCCCACAGAGGATTGATTGTCTCAGAAATCAAACTAAAGCACCGAGAACAAATAGAACCTAGAAGCATAATAACATGTTTCAGACCATTCTGCAAATGCTTTACCATTCTTAAATCATGTCAGTTTGTTACTAGCGTGTCTTGCAAGTGGTATTTCCATATACTGTCATATTTCAGTAGTCATAAACACTTTATCCTTTAGTTTGCGCTTAGTGGGTTTTATGAATGTACTGAAATTGCTAACTCACAAAAGCTAATTGCAATCAAAACTAATAGCTCAGACACAGCCAGTTGTAGGTATTTTTTTATTTTTTTTTTTAATCTGGAAGTGAAAATGCATATCTGGATTTCTGAGATACGTTGTTGAAATTAGTTCACCTTGCAAAGCTAAAGTTTTGAGTTAAGCCTTTTCAAAAGATACATTAAAGACTTTTTCCCCCCCCCTCCCCCCCTTTTCTCTTTGATGTTACTAGCTGGAAGCACCACGAAGAGTTGATCCAACCATTCTCCAAACTTGCCTCTCCTACACACTTACAGCTAGACTTGCACCCAGGTGGAACAAGGCCGGTCATTTCCTGGTGCAAGGTATTTTACTAATCCATGTCAGGAATCAAATATTTAGTTTTGTTTATCACTGTTGTTGCATTTACTTCTCCTAATTTAACTTCTTATTTCTTCTTTTCTGTAATCACATTTTCATAGTTTCTTTGTTCCTTTATTCAAGTTTAAAATCTGAAACAAAATAACATCCCCTTTCTTCATCTTCTCCTCTTTATAATAGGCTAAATAATTATTCTGACCAAATGCAGCATGAAGATTAGTCATTTCCAAACCAGATATTATCACAGTTGTTCTGCTCGCAAAGTAGTGAAACTGCTTCTGATGGGTTCTGGTGATAACAGGCAAAGTATTCACAGGTGGCCAATAGTCACATACAGTAGAGTCAGATTCACCTGACTGGTGAAGGTGATTTTTGGCTACAGAGCACTTCCTGTCAAGAAGCAGCCTAGGTCCAAGAGATGCTCTTATGGAGTCTGGACCTTACCTGTGCCCATGCTGGCTCCACCCAAGGTCTACTCCATCTGGTCACATGGGAAGCACAGGAGCAAGCAATGTGCCTGTGCTCCCTGGATCAGCCACACCCCTTCATCAGGTGCTCAATTGCCAGGTCAAGCCATGACCTAGGAGTTCCTCTACAGCACTGAATGTCTCCTAAGAACTTTGTCTGCTCTTCAGGTTCTGCAATAGAACTTTTGCGCCTGCTTATGTTTTTCTAGCAGAGAAGCATTTTTCTATCATATATATCTCCTACTAGTTTTTGTTCTTCTGGAATTCTGTTGTCTGGCATCTCTATGCTGTGTAGCATAATTGTAAATTATAGAAATATGGGAAGACTGATGTGTTTTGGACACTGTGGTGCACTCCTTCTAAGAAAAGCAATTGTGTGGATGATTCAAAATATACACTGAGAAAAACGCGCGTGCCTTATCCAGCCACAGTATGAGCAGTATCTTCGTTTTCAGTGTCTTCAGAATATGCAGTTCTCTGAAATGAGCTTATTCAGGATTAATGGATAGAAAGATAGATGGTAGCTCGTATAAAACTGGCTTCAGTAAAACTTTGACAACAGCTCACTCCTGGTGCGTGCAGCTTACTTAGTCATATATATGTATTGCTAAATCTGGCCAAATTCATGATAGATATTAAAATATATTGTAGTACTATGCAGCATTGATTTTGAATTTGAGAAATTTATTAACTCTTTAGCCAATTAAAAATAATTTTACATATATATGTATATACATACGTATATATATTTCAATTCCTTCTTAGAAGAAAAAAAAAAAATCTGTGAATTTTTATCCATGAAGATACTTCAATCTAATTTGCTTTTTGCTTAAGATGCTTGTGGTTTAGAAAAATAATGTTTATCTCTTTTGTTTATTAAGGAAAAGATTTTTTGTCTCAAACGGGAAGGCAAAATGCAGTTGGTAAGTATGGTCTCAGTTAGGAGTAAGCTTGTGTGAGTAAGGTGTAATGATGTGAACTTAGGATCGAAATGATGCTCCAATCTTATTACAACACAGTGTTTTTTTCATTTTTCATTCTGAATCACAGAGTTATCAAGGTTGGAAAAGACCTAGAAGATCATCTAGTCCAACCATTACCAATACTTCCCAGCTAAATCATATTCATCAACACAACATCCAAACGTTTCTTGAACACTCCCATGGTCAGTGACTCCACCACCTCCCTGGGCAGTGCATTCCAGTGCCTGACTACCCTTTCTCAGAAGTAATACTTCCTAATGTCCAGCCTCAATCTCCCCTGGCACAGCTTAAAACCATTCCCTCTAGTTCTATCATCGATTACACGAGAGAAGAGGCCAACCCCCAGCTCACTACAACCTCCCTTCAGGAAGTTATAGAGAGCTATAAGTTTTCCATATAACTTCCTGAAGTAATCTCAGACAAAATAGACCTGATGGCAGATTATTTTTTCTATGTAATTGTTGTCAGTTTGTCTGAACCCTTGAAAAATTACCCACAGAAAAGTATATATTTTTTTACTACTAATCTGTGGCCATAGATTAAAACCTACCAGTAAAACATTATGTTTACTTCAATTAAATGCACCAGCCTAAAATTAGTGTGGAAGCCCAAAAATAACAGATAGGAAAAGGAACAAAACTGACTGTGTGGGGTTTGCAGTTCACAAAATTAAAGCATGCTGCTAAACGATTGCAGAAAATACAAATGTAAATTTATTTTTAAAACTAGTATAAAAAATGAAAGATTACATTTTGAGATACTGAACCCAATTTACAACAGATACATATTTTTACATCAAATTTGCAGCAAGAGTATGTATTTGGAATTGTAATATGTTCAGTCTCTGCACCACAGGCAGGTGAATATTCCAGAGAAATGTCAGTAAGTGCTTGCCCTGATTATATAGTCTTTGATATTAACCATGTCTGCAAGTGTAATACTGAGCTTGATGACTCAGTGCAGCCAATGGTTATTTTTATGTTAAATATGCTTGCTTTGAAAATAGCTACTTTTTTTAATATAAAACATATAGGTTTCAAGCTCTCAGTTGCATGGATGGCCCTGAGTTCACAGGGAGATTTATAGTTTGCAATTAGTTGTTGGATTTATTTTCATTGTTAAAATGCAATTAGTTTTTATTTCCATGCTTAGATTTGTTTTTTAAACTCAGTATTTAACTGAGAATGGCTTTAAATCATTATTTGGTTTGGTAATCCAACACTTGAATTATAGTTTGGGACAGGGCTTTGGACTTTGTTTTTCTTTTAGTTCTAGACGTGAATGTGTCAGAGACACAGCTTTGCATCAGTGTGGAGGCCTGCTCAGTTCGGTTACCACCCCCCGAGGTATAACACAGTTCTATTTTATACGGCTGTATTTATCTTACTAATCTTTATCTTCATTTCTGCTAGGTGACTTACAATTAGGATGGTGGGGTGAAGCTCTGTGCCTCTAATTCTGTTGCTGGGATCTTGGCATTTGATTATGCAGAGTAACATATGAAGTTCCTAGGCTGTCAAACATGAGTTTCTGAGTTTAATTTTTAAAACTGCCTGAAAGTGAGACAGTTCTTACTTTGAGAAATTTGTTCTGTACTCTTATTAACACAACATTTAATTTTCACTGATTTTAAATTGCCCTTAAGCCTTTTACCTATCTTTGGGAAGCATAGGCTTTTACATAAGATACTGTACATTTTGCTTATTTCATAAGCAGTCTGTGAGAGCTGATAAATGAATAATGTATAAACTTCAGTATACTGTGATATCAAATTTGATACCTAAATTTTGTACTGCTATAGAGATATTTGCAATTAACTTTTTCTTTTTTTTTTTTTTTCCCTATTTTAAGCTGGGAGATTTTGATATTTTGACAAACACCATAAAGCAGTTTGAGAGCAACGAAAACACAGTTATTGACAGTCATTCCATATTAAGTAACTGGTGCTATGTTTTGCCAAGGTAGGCGTTTGTTTAAATTCCAGCAGAAACAAACATTTCCTGGAATGTTTGCCATTCAAATTGTAAATTCAGTGCTAGTGGTAAGAACACATGTTTTACATTCAGGAAATTTTACTTTTAGGTCTCAGTGTTATGGAAACTGTGGAAGAAAAATCAGTAAATCATAATGTGTGTTTAAATGTTATTTCAACTTTAGTCGTCTCTTTGCTGTTGTTGCAATGTTACTTTTCTTTGAGCATAACTGTAGAAGAATCTGTAAATTTAAAGATAAAAATATTTTCATCTCTGCCACAGGCTGTCTCGGTGCACACCTGTGATTTTCATCATAAGTTTCAGAAGTAATGATACATTTACATTTGTTTTATACTCAGTGATAGCAGGTATTACAGATGAGAGCAATCAGCCCTGTAGGTTCCAAGCTCTTTTCCATATTTCAGAAAACTTTGCTGTTGCTCTGTTGTAAACTTATGAACTAAAGATGTTAGTTCTCAAAACTTGAGAATAATACAGAAATGCTTTAAATGCCAAATAATCACAGAATCACCAAGGTTGGAAAAGATCCACAGGATCACCCAGTCCAACCATCACCAATAGTTCTCACTAATCCATGTTCCTCAACACAACGTACAAACGTTTCTTGTACATCTCCAGGGTCAGTGATTCCACCACCTCCTGGACAGCTCATATTGCAATGCATGACTCTTTTTTCAAAAGTCCAATGTATTTTCAAATGAACTTTGACATCCTTTATAAGCATCTTTTTTCACCCATGCACAGCATGAAAATGGGTCAGATCATAAGCATCAGCCACAGAATTCCTCCAGAATCTCCTTTCCGCTCATATGAAGAATTTCAGATGCACTGGAAGAATCTGGTAAAAAGCACCATTTTTGTATTTTCCCTCTCTTCCTTGTGTTTATATTAAACTTTATATTTTAATGCACATTTATGGATTGTTTTTTTCTTTTTTAATTTTTTAGTATGGCTATATTCTTCCAGATGATATTGAGGAGAGAAAAATATACTTGAGTGTTTACTTCAAGCCAATAGGGGAAAGGTTATTTACGTATCCTTTGAGAATACTTTTTGTTACATGTTCTCTAATACTCTCCTAGCTGAGACCTACATTTTTGTCTTTGAATGCACTACTTCTTCTACAACTTCATAGAAATCAGTGGAATTGTTGCACTGGTCAAACTGAAACAAAACATTACATCTGTTTCTGCTATAACTGAATAATAGGACGTCAAATAGATCAGGTTGCTTCTCAGCTTCTGTAAGCAAGATACTGCTAGTCTAAATGGTGACTTAAAAGGAACAGTTAAATTAATGCTATGTCTTGTTTCTGTAAAACTGTGGTGAGCAAAGATTTATTTTAAAGAGATTTTCTTGCTAAGTTATGTGTCATTATTGCAGTAGCAAGGATGTTTCAAGTCCTGTAACTTTGTAGGCTTTGGTCACTTGAGAAAGTAGATGCTTTTCTTCACATTTTTTGAATAATAATAATAATTAAAAAAAAATCTTTAGAGATCTTTTATGGTCCCCCCCCTTTTTTTTTCCCTAAAGTGATTCATAATTATGAAAATACAAAGAACTTTGTTATGTATCCCTGAACGCTATTCAGGTACCCTCTAAGATGCATTCGAAGTCAGCCAGTGCAGTATTTCCCTAGGACAGATTCAGAAAGTGTGTTGAACTCTTTTATTTCCGATGTGAAGGCTAAGTTTTCACATCTGTGTGGATTTCCAGTAAGGATGACAAGTAAAGCACTTTATGCTACACAGGAACTCACCCGGATCCCAGCACATGTAAGGGTTTTTGTTTGTTCTTTGTGGTTTTTTTTTAATAAAAATACTGATGGCACATACTCTGATTTGAAGGGAGCTTTGTGGTATTCAGAACTCATTAGCAACATGAACGCGTACTTTTCATAACGACAACTTCTTTTTAATAAATGTGTAATCTGTCATTATACTTCTATTTATGTCGTGATATTGTTGCTCAGTTGACAAATACATTAAAAAGGAAATCAGCATTAGAATTAGTATTAGTATCATAGTGTTAATTTGTTGTCATCAGTGTTTGCTGTTCTATCATCCTTATTTTACAATCAAGTTTCCAGCACTTTCCTTCTGCAATAATAACAATTTTTAAAATATTTTGCAAATTATTTTTTTAAATAAACTAAGGAGAAAATTAGGTTGTATAAAGTTAGGCATTTAAAAGCACTCCAGCTGTTATATTTACTCTGGCTGCTGATGGAGAGGAGGCACAATACCCTTAACTGGAGTTTTAACAAAGGCTGTGAGACTCAAATTTCTTGGGTAGCTGTATGTGAAAGAAGTGAAGTAATTAATTCTAAACGAAGAATACTGACAGAAGTTGCAGAGATTCTAAAATACTATAATCCTCTTTCAGAACACAGTTCCTGTTTATTTCTTTTCAATGATCAAAGCTACGATGGTTCCTTGTTGTCATCTGCAGTTCTTATAGGCATCTGGACATCTTTTGTTCACAATACTGATGCCTTTATCAGTCCTAAGAGACTATCAGACAAACTCTCTGCAGACCCCTTTGAAAGGGCATTGCCCAATTGAGAATCATTAAACCAAAATAATAACAGACATTTTACATGATCTGGTAGTGACAAGAAAAGGAAGAATGATTTTAAACTAAAAGAGGGGAGATTTATATTTGGTGTGAGGGGAAAGTTTTTTTACTCAGAGGGCAGTGAGGTGCTGGCACAGCTGCCCATAGAAGCTGTGGTGCCCCATCCCTGGAGGCGCTCAAGGCCAGGTTGAATGGGGCCCTGGGCAGCTGAGCTGGTGGGGGGCAGCCCTGCCCATGGCACCAACCCAAACCATTCTGTGATTCTGAGTCTATGATTTTATGACAGTGTCTGTAATTTAAGCCTTTCCTTCTGAGAAATGCAATATGTCAACATACTTTATAAACAAAACAAAACTAGGAAAGGTGAAAACAAATCTTCAACTATGGTTACAACAAAATGTTGTTTAAAAATACAGATTGTTCTAATTCAAAACAGGAATTTGCATGGTTACATGTTGTGATGTGTATCACGTATATATTATATAGAGATGCATTAGGTGATCAGATTTTTAAACCCAGATAACTGCATTTAGCAGCTCTTCTTGTATTTCAGGAAATACAATCTGAATCTATGAAACTGGCTGGTGAGATGGTTTGTGTGGTATCCCTGACCCAGACACCTCCAAAGAAGCCGACTTTGGCTAACGTTTCTTCCTCACGCAATATGGAAAACAGCCACTGGATGGAGCATTTGATCAAAGAGACAAAACCACACGCTTCAAGTACCAAAGGAAGTGTGGAAAAGATTAGTGTTGAAGAGACTGAGAAATTGATTGATAGACAAATAGCAGGAATATCAGAACTACCACTTCAGAATTCCTTAGGAGTGTCTGGAAGTTCAGCCTTCGAACTCTCTCCAAAAAAGCTCAGCAAAATTATACCAATTTTCAAAGGAAGCTTGATGAAGACGAATGGAAACGCCACAAATCAAACTAATGGGAAGAAAAGAAAAAACGTTGAAAAACAATCACCAGTAAAAAGTGTTAAATCTTCAGTGTTGACTGTTTGCAAGTCCAGCTTAACTCAGGTTTATAAACCTGCTACTTGCAGCAGCTCACTTCAGATAATTACTGAGAAAGCATATGTAAAACAAGATGTATCTGTATTTCAGCGGAAAACAGAGACTGGTGGACAAATGATTAAGTCTGATTCTTCCAGTAACTCAGCTGTAGGGTGGAGTTCAAGTGAAGTTGGTCACAATAAGGCAAATTCTCCTTCCTTGCTTAAGAATGTTAGGTCAGTGCATCAGAAATCTGATATCAGTCCAAAACTAAATGCGTTTGCAACTTCCACTTCCAGTTTTAGAGGGGGAAAAAATTCTGCAAGTCAAAATACCACAAAAGTTCTCAGGAAGCAACAGCAGTTGAAGAATGTATATTTGCAGATTGGTAAATCAGAGAATGAAATGACAAATTCCAGTTTATCACAGCAACAATCAAAGAAATCAAATGAAGGACCAGGGTTGAATATTCATGAATCCACCTTAAATGATACAGTGTGCACTGGTAAAAATGATGAAAGCAAAGTTTCCTACTGTTCTAAGAACTGTATTGCCAAGACAAGCTGTCTTCATACCAACTCCATCTATGATCAGGTACAGTAAAGTACACTCGTTATCACTGGTTCTCACAAACTGAGCATATTCTGAAATAACGAGTGATAAAGGGGATGACTTGCATTGTGTTCTACCATCATTCTCAGTATAATTGTCTAATATTTCTACTTCATATATTAACATTTTGAACCAGTGCTGCTCTTTTTGTTCTGGAAGGGACGATGTTTTACTTTATCTTCTGAGATTTTTTTATGTGGGACTTTTAAGGTGGGGTAATTAGTTTTAATTTCTTTAGCACAGTTTTTTTTATCAGTGTATTAAAATTTGTTTGAGAATAATACGGTGAACTTTTCAGTGTGCAGTCAGTGTAAAACCATTTTAATGAGCAGTCACTGATTGTGAGGTGCTGTCTGCAGTGTATAAAGCAGTGCTCTGTTAGATGAACGTGGAAGGTATTGCAAATACAAGTTTAATCTAAATTTTGCTAAAAATACACGTCGCAACATGGAAGATTCCTACTGGGCATAAAAAGTCTCCAGAGTAAGAGTAGTTAAGCACTGGAGCAAGTTGCATGAAAGTAGAACTGTTATCTCTTCAGATTCTTAAAACACGACCGGGTAAGGCCCAAAGCAATGTGATCTAACTTTGAAGTTATTGCAGTTTTAAGTAAAATTTGCAACTAAATGACCTCAAGGCATTCTCTACAATCTGAATTGTCTATGATTCTTACTGCATGTTGATAATACAGTGCAGTTTTTATGGGAATGATGTCCCGCAGGGGTTCATGCATGAATGTGTTGTGCTTCTCAGTGTTTTCACCTATAAAATGTAACGTAGTGTGTTATATCATAGCATTTTTTGCTGTTCCATGTGCACAGTTTTTCAGATTTATTAGTTCCTAAATGCCAAACCACAGGAAATTAAGGGGCATATGTTTTTTGCCATCTAACATACACATTTCAGCTTCTAGAGTGACAAGACATGCAGCATTTGCTGAACAGGGTAAGTCAGGATATCAAGATGAAACCTGTTTTGTGGAGCAATATGGTTATAATTCACACTGGTAGTGATAGACATTAGAGATCACAATGCGTAGTGTTGGTGAGATCTGATTGACAGAATACTGTGTGGGGTTTGTTTTTGTTTGTTTGTTTTTCAAACGAACATATAAACTTCTATATTTTAAGATGTTAACAGGGCACAAATATCTGACACGTGATGAAGCAGTGACCTCAAAACTGACTCACTCAATGGATGAGAGCAACAGGGATGCATCTGTAAAGAAAGGTTCTGCTAGAAAAAGACAGGTAAAAGACCCACACACATACACCTTTAGTACAGTCTATGAGAACTCAAATTAAGAAATGAAAAAGGAAAGTTTTATTATTTTATCATGTTTCATTTAAAACAGGGAAATGAAGAAATATTACTGAGCTCACTCCAAAATTAATCCTAGAATGAAAGCTTTAATGATGTTACAAAATGTAAATATATTTCTGAAGTAAAATTTTACAGACAAAAGTTCTACCCTCTCTAGCTTAACTATAGGTATTCATTCTTATTGGCTGTGTAAATGTTACGTGCATCTCACATACTTCAATTCAGCATTGCTTGGGTAGAAATGAACTCCTAAAGGCTATTTATGAATCAATGTGGAACTTTAAAAGGTTGGGTTTTATTTTTTTTCTCAATTATTTAATGATTTCAGATGCTTTATTACTAGAAAGGGCATCAACAATTAAATATGTTCCTAATACCAATTGAGTTTTTTTTTTTAAATTTTTCTCTAAATTCTGTTCTAATGACAATGGTGTGTAATTTAAATTCCTCTTAATTTTTTTTTCTTATTCTTAATTGTTACTTGTATCTCTAGGCTACACTTTTCACTGTCAGTCCTTCAAAACATACTCTATAATCACTCTATAAAATAAGTCAGAAGGAGCATATGTTGCACACGCTTTTCTCTGTTTCCAGCCAGGTTCCCTTGCCTTTTATGTTTAATCTCAAGCAGTTGATGACCGTTTGAGGTCTCATTACCCATTCACAGTATGAAGGGTTGTTGCACTTTGTGTATCAACCTGAGTCCTCCAACCTGCTTTAGGGAGGTGGCTGCAAGTCCTCGCTGGCTGCCTGCCGTACCCACACTGCAGCACCAGTACTGGCACCAGTGAGTTGGATGTGCAGATAGATGTGGGGGTGCCTTGGCTGGAGGCCGAGGAACACTCAGAAGAAACTTTCCAGCTGAGCTGTTAGCTTAGCTTGTATTACTGCTTTGTTTTCCCAATCTTTTGCTTGTTTATTATATTAACAGAAAGAAGAAGGGCATTCGAAATTAAAGAAAGTCAAAAGAAATAAGCCTTCTATTTAGGACAGGATGGAGTACTGAAGAAAATTCTGGGTATGTTCATTACAAAGTTAAAATATTTTCTCATTATTAAAATACTATTACATGTCTATAATAACCTTTGTATTTTATGGATTATGATAGCAACTGTCTCTAAAGGAATCACTTTACTAAACAACTGGCTTCTAGAACAAAATAAAGAGGTAGTAGAAGCCAAAGTCCTTGTTTTCTTTGGACACTTTTTTTTTTTTCTTTTTTTTCCCCTTTTAGTTACAGCCAAAAGCATATTCTAGTGCTGTGAACTTGGCTTTAATTTGTATTTTGATTGGCTCTTTTTCTTTTAGTCTAAAATAAACCTTATTTATTTATTTTCTGCTGAATTTCATTTGAACCTCAACTGAAGTTAAAACAATAAACCATTACAGTGAGCCTATCTACGTTATTTAATACCACTGCATGAAATAGAGTAGCTAAATGCTTTTGTGGTGCCAAGATCTAATCCAAGGACACAATGGCCTGTCATACAAAATGAAAAAGTTTAGTTTTTGGCCAGATATTTGAACCCACGGCATGGACTGTTGCTGATAACTGTCTTGCAGGATAGAGTAAACTTTTCCTATGAATATTAAGGATACATATAACATATGAAAACCTCTTGTTTCGTTGCTCTGGTAGCATATTGCACATTATTATGAGTAAAATATGCAGGAAGGAGCAAGCCTTTCCATTTCACTGTTTTAGAGATAAGCAGAAGTATGTTTATTCAGAGAACAATATTGGTGTGTGAACACAATGGTCATGCAGACACAACAGTTCAAAAATATAAACATCATACAAATCAAATAGAAAATACAAATTTTTTTTTTTTAAAAGGAAAATATAAACTGTGTGTCTTTTAATCCAGCTTTTGGCTTCAATATAGATGCTAACAAGTAGCCAAATATGCATGTTGTCTCAGAGGTATACTTTATGCCTTACTTTTCCCTCAGATGAACATTACTATCAATTGTCTGCCTCCCTGAAGGAAGTCTGTTGTGTGTGTGGATGATTTTCATACAGGGCCTTTGTATTCTGGTATTCAGCAGATCTGTTTCTGGATCTAGCATTTCATCTGCCCTGTTTTAGTTTCAAAGCCAGACAGTTGAGGCGTGGCCCTTCTTGAGATGTGATCTGTTTCAGCAGATTGAGTATAGATATCTGTATGGGCAAAGTCTCTGACTTGTTGGGAATTGTCAGAGATAGTGTTCCTGAGAATGGCCAGAACTTTAACTTTTAAGCATACATAAAATTACAACTTTTCTTCATATTTATGGTTTAGACACCAAATGGCTGAGTTGATTATTGTAGGTAAAGCATAAACACTGGAGAACAAATTGTTATCAATGAAGTATTTATCATAGCATCATATAATTGTTTGAGTTGGAATGGACCTTTAAAGGTCTCTTAGTCCAACTCCCCTGCAGTGAACAGGGACACCTACAGCTACATTATGTTGCTCAGAGACCTCAGCCTGACCTTGAGTACCTCCAGGCACAGGGCATCTGCCATCTCTCTGCACCTCAGCCTGTGCCAGTGATTCACTATGGTAGAACAACTTTTTCCTTATATCCAGTATAAATCCTTCCTCTTTTAGTTTAAAACCCTTCCTCTTTGTTTTATCAAATATTTAATATATGATTTCTAAGAATACCATTGGTATGGATTCATCATTGGCATTGGCAATTTAAAAACAAAACTAGAGCTAAAATAACTTCTGCTGTTGGATCAGTGCCTACAATTTCATTTCTGAAAATTTTTGCTTTGATTTTTCTTTATAATGTATTGCTGCACTTGCATTCAGAATACATGTCTTCAACACTTGAGAGCTACTTTTAAGTTAGCAAATTTACTGTGCAGCAAGAGCTGTAGGTGAGAAAGTCCTAGAGTGGAATTCAGTGATGTGGTTGACAAGAATCACTTGGATCTTGTAATTCATGACAGTAGAAATACATATGTATATTTTTACAATTGTCTTCTGTAAAGGGTTGGTTTGTTACTGATATGCCACATTCACAGCCTGTTAAATACTTGAAGAATTCAGAGTAATTTTCTTCCCCATTTTACTGGAGTGAAAAAAAGGAGATATATTGATAAAGCATATAAGGTGTCATGAAGGAAGCACAAAATATTTTAAGATCCTTAACATTTAATTTTAACACTAAGCCATTCTCATTCATTCTGTTTGTATCTGTATATGGACAATCCCCCCCTCTCTGGGGAAGAACATACTCAAAATAGCAGAGCTGAAGTTCCCAAGCCACTCATCTACAGAACTCTTCCTGTAGCTCTACTCTCATGTTATTGTAGGATACTGACCCTTGGTTTTAGTTGCCAAATTCCATTTAACAAATAAGAAGCTAAAAATTCATCCAAGAGAGTAATAATATGAATATTTTACATGAAATTAATTTCTACCATTGATGTAAGAATACTGTATGAACACAACTGGAATTAAGTAAGAATTCTCAGCAGTTTTGTATATCGGGGCTGGAACACTGTTAGATTGTTTCTTCTAAAACATGGATTGCCCCAAGCCAACATTTAGGAATTTCTCTTGTAATTCAAACAATATAGTATGAAATTTAAACAAAGCCATCTTTCAAGTGCTTTTGTGATGTAAAATTTAAAGTTGAAGTAATATTTTTTGTTATATAACTTTTTTAATCTCTCAAAGATAAAACAACTTATTTTATAATGGAGGAAAGCTTATTTCCAAATCAGATTGGAAATAACCTTTGGTCTGTATGCATTAGTAAATTGTTAGAGCCTTGCTCCAAAAAAGTAGACGTTATCACATTATTGCTGTTATCCTGTCTATTTTTCATTGCTGCAGGCTTGTTCCAAATTGGGGTTAATCCAATTTATTGCAAGGACAATGGTTTATTCAGATTCTCTCTTACTTTTACTACTTAATAGAGCTAAGACTTAGCTAGTTAAGACTCTGTGAACATTTTTCTACAATGGAAATTTCTCCTCCAGAACCACAAAAAGAATATTTTGAGAAACTTAAATTTAAAAAACTGTATGTAAGAGGAAAGGTAAAACTGAGTATGCCATTATCAAGGACAGATTTTTCATTTGTTCTGTGTAAAAAGAGAGAGAAAAAAAGAAAACCATGAATTTCGAGATACAAACTGTATAAAGAAAACACAAGTACGGAGATACACCAACTTTTGTTTGTATATTAGCTGTGCAGTTTTGAGTTGTCTTTTGATTTCTTTTGTGATATCAGTTTTTTCTATGTTTTCCTCATTCAGGCTTCCAAGAGTCCATTAACGTACTTAAGGACGTCTGAGCTTTGTGATCTTTACTCTGTTTATGTCATGTCACTGCTACCTGTTTCTGGATGAAAAATGGAAGGTTAAAAACATATGGTCAAGTGAATCCATATGTCACTTTCTACTCAAGACGATTTAGGTTAATAATCCTCAAATGGCTTTGGAAATTCAGCTAATTGTTTGGAATTCTTTAATCTCATTATGTCTAACCTAGCACTTGCTTACACGCTTGATTGCTGTTCCAAGTTATTCTGAAGTTTCAAGTCTCTATTTTTATGTCATAATTATATTTAATGACACAATTGCATGCTATATTATCTGCGTCTCTTTGTTTCACCAGTAAAACATTCCTAAGTAACTTCCGTTTGTCAAATAGTTAGAAAATAAACACTCCAGTTTTTATAGTTGGGGAACAATGTCAAAGCTGGATTTGATTACAGCTTTTTAGCTCCTGTTATATCTTTTAGCAAATTTCCATTCTCACATATAAAACTACAGGATGTAAAGGGTTTTTAAAGTCCAATCCACAACACAATTTTGAGCGATTCATGCTGAATATATATTGCTGCCACTTAATTTTATCAAAATAAATGTAGTTACAAATTTATGTATAAATTATTTTGGTCCTGTTATTGCTGTTTGTAAGCAAGTATTATTGTGTTACGTGGAAATTAAGAGGCAAACGCCAGTTTCTAATCTCAAACAATATAAAACTGTAGTATAACATTTGCTTTGGTAATACGTTGCCAAAACCTTTTTTTTTTCCTAAAGGAATTGGTACATTGAGACTTCACGTGTTTTATGAGAACTTTGTATATTGCCATCATTGTGTTTTTATTTGCCTCATGTTTCACGTTAGGATTTTTCTATTCTACAGTGACAAGCTTTGTTTATCGTTGTTTATTTCAAATGGAAAATGTTAGCATAGCTCTAATTTAATGGTGCCGGCATTTAAAGACAGTGAGCACTTCAATGACTTGTAAATTTATTGCATAATATATATATTAAAAAAAAAAAAACCCAAGAACAACTAAGTAACACAAATAACACAAAGAAGAGCAATGTATTCATCAAGAAACCAAACTATATTTACACTGAATGCGAACTGGTATACAAAGCCACTATTCAGAATGCTGTGGATTAGTTATTCTTTCACAGGTTTGTCTATATGTAATCTATCTTTTTCTTTCTCACAATATGGAAAAGCTTATGGAAAGACTGTCTTTATGCTATCCTATATAAACTTGTGCGTCATCTGGTCTGTCTCCTATAGTTGCTATTTAAGTGCCGCCTGTTTCTAGCATTTGCCTGCTATCTCCTTTTCTGCATCAGTCTCATGTTTCAAAATGTTTGCATCACTTTGTGTTATCTATTATAATACTCCAGATAGTG
Source organism: Coturnix japonica (assembly GCF_054131305.1). Taxonomy (NCBI): domain Eukaryota; kingdom Metazoa; phylum Chordata; class Aves; order Galliformes; family Phasianidae; genus Coturnix; species Coturnix japonica. The sequence goes on from NC_140664.1 coordinate 52,332,007, forward strand.
GAAATACAATTATTGTAGATCCAATTTGTTCCACTTCAAATAAACTACTGAATAATTCATATATGCTAAATGGCCAAATCCTTTCTAGTCTGTGTTGTGGGTGGGAACCTGTTACTCTAACCCTTCCAGCCCTTATAAATATGCAGCAACGTGTTTGGTACAGAGTGAAAATGCACCAGCTGCAGGAGTGGTGGTGAAAATGCCACTGATGGTGAGGCAGGGTTAGTGCTGGGACTGCCTTTGCAGGGGGTTATTGATGCTGAAGGGATCTTCGCTACTGCCTTTTGCTGTGTGTGGGGCAGTGTTAAGGGCTTCTCTCAGTTCCTCCTGTAATGAGTTCTCATTTAGCTGGGCAATGCTCTCACTGCCTGGAGTCACCCAGGGCCTCTGCCTGTGATGTCTGCAGGATGGATTTCTCAAGGGGAAAGGAACAGACAGACTCACCCACCTGCCCCAAAATATCCTGTTGTACATTGCTAACAGGTGGAATTGTAAAAAGTTAATGAAATCTTCAGGAGTTAGAAAATGGTCCGAGGTCAAAAGGCAGAAGATATTGCCCACCCTTTGATGGCTACTGGGTTTTATCATTCTGCGTGGCTCTTTGATCAGTTTTTCTATGTCTAAGTCAATTTAGACTTAATTTGACAAAGCTTTCTCTGTCTGCAGTATTGGAGGATTCGGAGAACTACAGCTGAACCATTTGTAATGAGTTTACATTATTTAGAAAATATGCACTTTCTGAGTGCAATCTGGTGTATTATGCATATTTTCATAAGTTGACAGTGTCCTTTTCTTCCACAGATGTAACAGATGCAAGTCAAAGGCACTTCTTACATTCTTTAAACTGGCCTGTGCTCAAGCTCCATGTCAAATCTAAACTTAGAACGTTACAAATTATTCAGGCAGGGAAGCTTGCTATTTAGTTCCCTTAGTGCAGTGTTTGTACCAGCTTGTGTTAATAGTTGGTTTTAAAACAGTCAGCTTGAAGCCCCCTCTCGCTGTATCACAGAGTAGTGGAGTGAATGGAGTAATTCAAGGACTTCAGGCCGTGTGCTGATCAGCATGCTGGTCCTCACTTCATGGAGAACCATGAAGAATTTCATGGCATCTCTCCTATTTGTTCAGGAAAATGATGTGTCGCAGCTGTGAAAAAGCTCCACTGTTCTATCTTGTTGCAAAGCTGTAGTGTTGCTAGTCTGCACAATGCAGAGCAGAGGCTCAACCTCTCACCTAAAAATTTGCAGCCAGGATGAGCAAATGTATTTTCACTGGGATATGCACAGAACTGGATGCAAACTCTGAGCTGCTTAATCTCCCCAGGGCAGCGTTAGATTCTGGGACAAAACAGCCTTACTTTGCTGGAAAATATGTGCAAATTGTTCCCAATTCTATCAGGAACACACGTAGCTTCTTGCAATGATCTTACTGTTTTTCAAAAGAGCGACAAACTTATTTTTAGGCTCTGTGTAAAAAAGATTTAGGCTTACTTCAGTGAGAGAAATTGAAAACTATTGGAAGCTGATGCATCTGAATGTTCTGCAGAATGCATCTCCCTGTTGTATAATACCTTTGACAGACAGGCTGTGTGAGAGCAGTCCAGCTCAGCTGGCTTCAACTGCATATCAATGTATGAATTTACTTAAGTACTATTAAACTATTTGAAGCAGCCATGTGGGTAGAAGTGCTGCAGTTGAACTTTACTGTAACTAACCAGAAAGCACTTGGCCCAGTGAAATGCATTTTCCTTAATTATACAAGATGTTACAGCAGATTTAAGCACGTGCAAAGATGACTGACTGTACAGAGCTGCTGCCCACCTGACTCAGCTCAGCCTGCTGCAGCAGAATTGGCTCAAACTGCTCATGTGCTCCAGCACCTTCCAGAATGAAATTTATCCCATGGGGAGATGCTACAGAAGGTACCTGTCCCCGCGCAGTCAAAATAGATACAGGTACCTATTTAACTTTTTATGTTATATTTGGGATTCTATTATGCAGCAGTGATATTTCAGGTTGGATACTAGGAAACATTTCTTCTTTGAAAGGGTGGTCAAGTGCTGGAACAGGCTGCCCAGGGAAGTGATTGAGTCACTGTCCCTGGAGGTGTTCAAAAAGCCTGTAGATATAATACCAAGGGTTAGTGGGCAAATATTGGCATAAGGTTGAACTGGACAATCTTGGAGGCCTTTTTCAATCTTGGTGATTCTATGATTCTATGTTTTTATTGTAGGCAGAGCAACACAGCTGCAGGATAGTTTGGAGGAGGAACATGAAGCAAAATTCAGCCTCTGCTGAAGAACAGGAAAAGGAGGGTGAGATGTCATAATTCAAACTGATACTGTGTACTTTGTATCTTCAAAAGAAAAAAAAAATACTATAAAATGAATTTCATTTCCTTTTCTGCCATTCAGTTAGTGGAAAATAATGAAGAAAAAAGAAAAACGGGCCTTCTATAAATTAAATATCCTCCTGGAGCTCACTGTGCATCTTGTAGCATGTATGACCAGCACTGTAAAGAGCTGAAATGTGTGTAAACTCAAACATTTGTTAACCTTATGTGGTGCTCTTTTCATTGAAAGAAAGACTGAAGTAAGACTCAGTTCCAAAAGCTTTATTTCCTGGGAGATCAGACTTCAAAGGCTGACAAAAGTCTGAATTCCCCATCCCTGGAGGCGCTCAAGGCCAGGTTGGATGGGGCCCGGGTAGCTGAGCTGGTGGGGGGCAGCCCTGCCCATGGCACAGGGTTGGGGCTGGGTGGGCTTTGAGGTCCTTTCCAACCCAAAACATTCAGTGACTGTGTGAAAAGCATTTCATTTTGTATCAAACCTCACAGTTCCTTTAGGAATGCCTTCACCAAAATGCCACCCAGAGAAGCCAAGCACTTGGTCTGGTGGGCCAAACCTGGGTTATTATTTTTCAGTCTTCTAGCACTAATTGGATATTCCACCTTTGCAGATTTTGCAGTTTGGAAAGAGTAACAATGAAATCAGGATTTTGCCCGTCAGTGAAACTGAACGCATCCAGTAATGGGAAATGCATGGTTCCCTTTTCCTGGGCACTGGGCCAGCCCAGCATAGTGTAAGTATACATCTTCATTAATTCTCATTTAGAGAGGAATCGATTGATGCTAGCAGTGTAAACTCAAATAGTGTAAACCACCCTTCAGACGTAAAGGAGAAAAATGAGTTTCAGCCTTACTGTTAATACTAGGTATGCTTGCATTCACTGGCTATTGACCTACCAGTGTCTGGTTAGTTCTGAGGCCACAGGAGGGTGTGGGATGCTGACCCTCACAAAATGAACCCTCATGTCTTGCAGAGCCAAACCTGCAACCCATGGCTCTGAGCATGGGTCCCACTGCCTCTCCCAGACCGCTGCTGGGCTGGAGGAGCAGGAGCAGGCACCATGCTGTACTAAACTGCAGAGAGCCCTTTATGTCTGATGTGCGACTGCAGAGATCAATAATTTTAAATAAATCCAAATTAAAAGCCATTTACTTTCTGCGTTGTTAGGCAGGGACAATAATACAATGGGAAGTTTGATACTGAGTGCTGTATGACTCTGCATCTTCTCAGAGACAAGCTGTGATCTGATTACATCTTTTTAAGTAAGTATTGCATTCAGCGTTCAAACCAAAAAGTTTAGAAGGTGCTATAGAAGAAGGTTTTTTCTGCTTTGCAACTGAAATTATTTGTGTGTTTGTCCCAAGCTTCAATCAAAAAGATGCATTTGTGTCCTGTCATATGCAATTGTTTACTCAAGATGGAGATCTGATGCAGCCTTCTTGGCAACTGAGCAGGAGAACACAGGCTGGGAGATCTGATAAAACATCACCATAGATAAGACAGACAAACAAAGGTGCAGCAGGAAAGCTTTTTGCTGAGCTCACCCCCCAGTGCATCAGGGACATACCCACCCACATGCCCAGCTGCAGTCTCATCTGAACCCACTTAGCTGTGCATCAGTAATGGCATAATGTTGAAAGTATGCATCATTAATTTTTAAGACAGCTCCTGTTGGAAAAAAACTATTACGTTTTGTGAAGAGTGTAATAGACCTGCCAGGGCTACATTTTATCAGCACAACATTCTTATTTTCATGTCTCTGAAGAGCTGGTATCTGTTTAAGTTACAGCAATGCTCATTTATTGTGCAGTTTCACAGAGTACCCAAGGGAAATCTGACGCAAAGTGTGGCTCCTTCACATCATCTGTAAATGCTTCTTTGCACCATCAGAGAGAGGGTTTCAGAATAATAATGCAGCACTCTTTTAATATGCTCATTGCCAAAGGTTTAGCACTGAGGGTTTTTTTAAATTTTATTTCGTGAACATAGGCTAAGATATTTATGCAGTAATTCACTGTTACTTGTAGATATTATCACCTTTGACTGCATCAGTTAGGTAAGCTCAGGAGATCTGTACAAACATGAAGGCAGTGTGGTGCCATGATGTGTTGCTTGCACTTGTCCAGGGAGACACGTGGTCAGAGGCTCCGGCTTCTGATAAGAGCAGAGAGCAGGTGAGCATCACAATTTATAACCGCACCTTGGTTGCCTGCTTCCCGCTGAGTTCTTTGCACATGGAATTATGTCTCCCTTTAGGGTTATGACGGCACTTGTATTAGCACCAGTTAATCAGTCATGCTGAGCTCTGCGCTATATCCATCCCTCCTCTCCTGCACGTTGGTGCACGCTCAGTCCAAAGGCTCAGAGCCTGCAGTCCAATGAAGGTCTTCCCACTTCTGCCTCAGAAACTACAGCACGCTCAAGACTTCAGCATGAATAATGCACTATGGGGAACGCTCTGCAGAAAGTAATTAATGAGCCTGGCTTTCATTCCCAGTGAGTCATGTTTAGGCCAGCAGTGATTTTCATACAGCTTAGATTGTTCATTCTGTTACTTCAGAGGGGAGATGTGACTAAGTGTGGAGCCAGGTGTCATTTGAAAAGAGAATCTGGCAAGAACTGAAGTAACCTTTCTTTTCACTGTTTTCATCTTTTGAAATCAAGGTAATTCATTCTTAGTCAGAAATGTTTAGTTTCCCTTGCCTTCTCCTTATAAATTTTACACAATCCTACCTTGGCTTCCACACCTGCATCACCCCAGGTGATGGCCTAGGGAGGACCAAGGAGTTTGCCAGTTCTCTATGCTTGCAGGATTTGATTTGAAGGGACCTCTAAAAGAGGGACCCTGGGACTTGTTTTCTAGAGCAGTGGCTTTTCCAGGATGCAAGTTTGAGGGCAATTGCTGCTGATTTTAGATAGGTGATGCTGATCCTTTGGCTGCATAACCACTTTTCTTCTATCATCTCCTCTATCCTTTTATGCTCAAAGCTCAGTGGTTGCTGCTGAAAAGAGAATTTCTTCAACCATGTACACAGATAAAGGGAAAAATATATGAGGGGTGCCTGAGGTCCTTGCGTTTGCTCAGTGTAGAGTAGAGTAGCTGAGGGGAGGCTTCATGGCAGCTCCTCACAGGGAGTGAAAGGGCAGCTCTGAGCTGTGCTCTCTCTGACAGCGACAGGGCCCAAGGGAACAGCATGGAGATGGAGATGCATTAAAGGAGTGTCAGGTGGGAGTTAGGGAAAGATTCTTCACCAGAGGGCAGTGGGCATGAAACAGGCTGGTCAGGGCAGTAAGCATGGCCCCAGACACCGGAGTTCAAGGGCATTGCTCTCAGACAGAGGGTTTGAATTGTGATTGTTCTTGTGTGTAGCCAGGAGCTGAACTTGATGATCCTTGTGGATCCAACTCTGGATATACTATGATATCTGGGAAGTGGTCCTGTAGTATCCCAGGTGGTGGAAATAAATGGATTAATGGTACCAGTGGATCTAAGCAATGCAAGGGATTAGAATTGAATGGGCTCAAGATTGAGGGGCGGAGCTATTTCTGTCCTAGGTGCCATCAGTGGATTTTGGCCTTTGCCATAGAGTATCATATCTATATGCCTGTATAGATGCTCAAGGAAGCCTGATGGTGCCATTCAGTGTCAGCTGCTGAAGCCTACACAGCTGAGGACTTTGTTTCACTCTTTCCCTTTTTTATCTTGATTGGCAGTGATAAATAGCAACATAAACCAAGCAGAGCCATTTATATGGGAGCAAATAGTGGTGTGTGTAATGCAAACAACTGGCTGAGAGTTGAATGGCTTTGAGGGTAGGCCCCATGCTCGGGGTCAGGCAGGTTGTCCCAGAGAGCCGTGATATGGGTGCAGGAGTGCTTCAGCCTCAGCTTCCCCCAAGAATAATCTAAAGAATGGGTACAGAGGTGGCTGATCCCTGTAGTTCTTGACTCTGCTAATTAAAAGTCATGGGAATTTCCATATGTAAGATTTGCCCTCAAACTATTCTTAGCACCTGGAGAGTACATTTTGGTGTTTGGAGTTTGCAACAAAATGGGGAAATATGTTCTCATGCCCCTTCGTCTCCTGTTTATCAGCATGGCTGCAATGAATCCAAAATAAATGACCTTAGAAAAGAGAACTTTGTTACAAAAATACTCATACAGACAATATGGAAAGCATGTGAATATTTCTGAAATATGATCAAAACAAAACCCAGATGACTTGAAGAGATTGAAGTAGCGTTATCTTCCCTTTATTCAACCCAAGCAGAATTTAAATCTGCTGCAGGCAGTCTCTAGAAATAGCACTTAATGTGATGCTGGAACATCCTGCAGAAAAGGTACAACGTATTAATGCATGTAGGTTGTCTTCAGTTTCATTCAGTTGTGTGAAAGGGTGCAGTCAGATAACCACAGTAATGGTATTTCTGGGACCCACTCATTCAGGATGATTGCTTACACATAGCGTTGCCTGTGCCTGCTGAAGAGCAACAATTTCAAGTTAGACCAATGTCTCAGTTATTAAAACGTATCTTATCTGGATTGTTTTTTAGGGGTCTGCTTTGAAATTCATATGAGACATTTATTTATTTATTTATTTATTTATTTATTTATTTAGAGTATTTATTCTCTTCCTGCCCTTGCCCTAGGGCTGTTGGCCTAATTTTGCATCTCTGTGGACTTCAGGGTCTGGTGGATTCACAAATCATTCTTGAGCTCACCTCAGATTTTCATTTTGTCCTTATGTACCTTGAAACCCAGCCTGCAGATGGACCTCCCCCAGTGCAGAGACACTGAAATGCTGAGTGACATTGACAGGTATTGGCTCTGAAAGGAATGGGTGTAAGAAATAAATCAGTCAATGTAGTAAAGCACACATTAGCATTGGGATCAAAGCTACCACTGATTTCAATGGAAGCAAGCCCAGATTTCTTTTCCTCCTCTCTTCTGTTCATTTTTTTCCCAGCATTTTTGAGTAATTCATGTTTCTTCCAGGCTCTGAGGGCTCTATTTTTCTGTCCATCTTGATTTTAGGGTAGAGTTGACAAGAAGAAACAACTACAAAGAAGAAAATAGAGGTACTGAATGCCATAGTTGAGACTTTGAGGTTTTTTTCTCTATGAGTTTTGCTACAGACAGGTAAAACTCTGAGCCCTCTTTCATTCCCTTCAGTCATTCCCTTCACGTGGTTGGCTGATAATGGCTTTTGAATTTCCCATGCTGTTCTGGCCTCCTCCTTAGTCAGCAGATTTCTCTAACTTCATAAGCAGATGCTTGAGGTAGAAAATAATGCAGATGTTCAATATACAGAGCACAGGAAAAACACGTATCTTTTTGTATTTTGCCAATTGTTGATAATGCCTGCCTAGAGAAATATTAAAACCATATGCTCACATAGCTCTTGATGCCTTTTGAAATGAAATGCTACCACTTAATTTCACTGTGGTTTCGGTGGTGGTGGTGGTGTCAGTGGGTTCTTGTTTTGTTTTATTTTGAGTTCATTTAAATAAATGTACAAAGAGTTCATAATTAAAAAAAAAAAAAAATGCTGACATACTTTCTTGCAGAGAGAATGTAGTTTGCCAGTAACTGACCCTGACTTGCTCTTAGCTGTCTTACTTAATGAGAAATGCATAGTGGGAATGGATGGCTGGAAGCCAGAATCAGGAAGATTTAATTGAGGAGCAAGTGAGAGTGATTAGCCATTGAAATAAGCTATGAAGAGAAGTGGAGGACTTTCCATGCCTGGATGTCTTCAAATCAACAATCAAGTCTCATGCGGACAAAATAAGTAATCAAACAAATGCTTATGAATCCTCCACAAAGGGCAACTCTATGAAAGTCAGTGCTCTGTGATCTGCAGAAGATTGCAGCATTCAATGGTTCCTTCTGGGCTTAAGTCTGAGTTTACGGCAAATTAGAATGTCAATAATGTGAATGTGACTTTCTGAACCTCAAATTCCCTTGCAGATTTTTTCTCCAGTTCTGCCAAACTCCAAATGTCCAAGTACTGAGTGAGTGTGGAAACATCAGTCAGGAAAAATCCTGACAGAGCTGCCAAGGAAATCTTGGGCCATTATGTCCTAGGAGGTGTTTTGTCATCACAGAAAGAAGCTTTTCCCGCTCTGATGCCCCATGGAGAGAAGGTCTGCCTGCCTCTGTCCCTCTTAGGCCTAGAACATCATACGCTTTGACAACCAGCAGAAAGTTCACCTTCAGTCAGTTTTTAAAATGCCCAGCATCACATCTCCTGTCTGTACACAATAAATGAAAGGTAATTAGAAGAGGAAGGATGTGGTAGCTTTTCTTTTTGCAGTAAATAACTGTGTGATACCCAAGAAGCTGCAGCTCTTTCAGTCCATTTTTATAGAGTCTCTCTTGCAAAACAAGCATTCATGTGCTTTGATTTCAGAGTAGCATTCTAACCAGGGGTATTTTCTTCAAAAGTAGAAAGAAAAATTGGCTCCTTTGCTTAGTGGGTTCCTGTGATCTGAAGCTGCACTGAGACATTTCCTGTTATCAGTATGCAGCCTCCTGCTTTGAATTGCCAACTTCTGAAATTCTTTTTCAAGCATGCCTGAAATAGAATATTTCATGTGGAAATAAATGAGTTTGTGAAAGTCTTTTAATTATTTTACTTCAGTGAAAAGATTAAAATCTTAGTCTCACTCGCTCCATATCCCATGTTTTAACTTAAAAGAACGTGAAGAAGATTAATCATTTTCATGCCAAATACAGAACAAGCATATTTTTTCCTTTTCCTCTCACAATCCAAAGCCATCAGATTCCTGCACCCACCTGCTGTGCGTGTGAGCTGAACGTACAAATTAAGGATCTGATTAGCAATTGCTTCTGGATGTGGCCTGGCACAGTTGTATCTGTTTCAGAGTCACAGCAGAATGAGGCTTCCCTGGAATCAAGAACTGCAGGGAATAAGAAAGGTTCTGAATAAGCAGATACAGCCCCTATCTGATTGTAAATGTAAGAAAAAAAAGATACTGCCTCATTTAGAGGGAAAAAAATATATATATCATATAAATATTCTAGTGGCCTGATGAGTTTTTATGGAAGGGAGGATGTAGAGGTGGCATGAGGCCGCTGGGAATCAGGTTGTTGATGGGCTGGACATCAGGATTTGGGTCTTTTGGAATGCTCACAGCCTTTGCAGGAAGCGTGCACAGCCTCCTACCCAGGTCATCCAAGTGCTCCCAGTAAATTACATGGGGCTGCTGTAGTATTTCATAAAGCAGATTTTATTTACATTGGTTTTTTTTTCAGAAGATTTTGCTCTTTGCTGCCGTTCAGTGAGACTTAAACAGGCTGGATATATGGGGAGAGAGGAACTGGATGAAGTTCAACAAGAGCAAGTGCAGAGTCCTACATCTGGGGAGGAATAACTGCATACATCAGCAGAGGTTAGAGGATAACTTGCTCAAGACAAGCTCTGCAGAGCTCCCTTTGAGGAAAGGCTGAGAGACCTGGGACCATTCAGCCTGAAGAAGACTGAGAGGAGATCTTGTAAATGTTTACAAATATCTAAACAGAGAAAGTCAAATGGATGGGTCCAGGCTCTTTTCAGTTGTGTGGAGCAGCAGGAAAAAGGGCAACATAGCAAGTTCCATACAAATATGAGGAAGATCTTCTTTACTTTGAGGTTTACAGAGCACTAGAACAGGCTGTCCAGAGGGGCAGCATCCTTCTCTGGGGATATTCAAGACCTTCCTGGAAGCTTCACTGTGCAACCTCTTGTAGGGAACCTGCTTTAGAATGGGTTGGTCTTGATCTCCAGTTCTCTTCCAACCCCTATGATTCTATGATTCTATGATTCTATGATTCTATGATTCTATGATTCTATGATTCTATAATTCTATGATTCTATGATTCTATGATTCTATGATTCTGTGATTCTTTACAAAGTTGCTAGAGAATTCCCAAGCAGAAAACTGTGGAAACTCACCACTGAAAATAATACTTAAAGCAGTGCACTTCTTCAGAGCAATTTACTACCAGAGCCTTCCCTAATGGCTGGTGGGTCATTGCCTGTTTACCTTGGATCTGGTCCATGCCTATGAGTGATTTACCTCCCCAGTTCACTTGGTGGCTTCATCATGAGCAGATTTCCTGCTAAGTTTCATATTTTTCTTGTGCCTCTCAGGTATTATGAGTTTCCTGATGGAGCTGCTTTGGGAGTCTCAACAGGAAGAAAGGTTCCTGCTCCCTGAACGCTGCCATTGATAATTATTCTTCTTACTCCCCACTTGTACCCATTGTAGCTATGTGTTACCTACCACATGTCATCATGTTCTTTCTCCTGAAACACTGCCAAATGCCACCTCACCTCCATAGCCTGAAAGGGAAGTCAGTAAACTTGCACCAAACCTGATCTCAGCTTCCTGAGCCAACCTTTTGTAACCTGCTTAGAGGCCCCAGGCTGTGGCAGGAGCACCTCACCCTGAAGGAAGGAGGTGTTGGGCATGACTCCAACCCAGGAATCCCCTCGGTTACCGCCACTGCTGCAGACCAGGAGGTGAGCTGTGACTCTGAGCATTAGTAACCCAAAGAACAGCTTTTACTCCATTTTCTCTCTAAAAATCAGTATAAATAAAAGCTATTCAAAATATGTAGCAAAAAGAATAGTAACAAAGCTTAACTTTGTAGAGGTTTCTTGAGGATAAATCCACCAATGTTTGTGGGATTCTCAGCCTCCATGTCCTGGAGGTCATGGCAGTGATAGGCAGCTGTCAATTCACGCACAAAGAAGAATCAGAATCAATAGGTTACCTTCAGGTAATTTGGAGGTGGGAGGTTTGTCATGTCTCTTAGATGTTGGCTGTCAAGTTTTTATGAGGCTCTCACAGCCTACCTTACAACTTTGTGCTTGCATAACCCAGTTGTGCCGACAAAGGGCAGTCATGGGGCTGGCCCTGGGTGCAGGAGGTGCAGAGATGACCCTGCTTGGCAGGAACTGAGCAAGCAAGGGCACCCTTGCCCATAGGAAGGAAGTTTTGAACTGCTGAGACTTGATTACAATGGAAACATGCCTTTTTGTAGGCTACTTTGTCACTGTCTTATAAGAAAGGCCAAAACTCCAAGAAATTCAGTGTTGGATGTCACTTGCTTGTTTCTTCTTATTAAAAATAAGTTCCCTTCTCTACAAGAAGGAATGCTAAAGCACTGTCTCTGTGCCTGGCTGCCCTGAGGTAACAAGAGCAAGAATAAGATAGCAGATGACAGATGTCCAAATACAACTCACTTGAAACTCTCAGAAGGATGTTGGTCTGTCATTAGAGAGATGCTAGGCTGTGGCCAGTAGGGACCTGAATGTTAATTTTCCCCTCCCAGTGGTCTGTATTACCTTAAAATTTCCTCTAGCAAAGATTCCGCTTACATTTAGCTGAGAAAGTTCCACCTCCTTTATTGAAAAATAATTTTTCAAATAAACTTATTCCAGTAGATTTTTGTTCTGAAGATGAGGATCTGAATAATGCTGGAGGAAAAAACTGCTGCCTTTCTGACATGGAGCAGCTCCCCATGCATCCCATTTGATAAAGCAAGAGGAGGCACAGCACTTTCAAGGCCAGCATAACACAGCCTGTGCAAGATTCTCAGACATAGTAAAAAGCTGCAGCCCCATTAAGTTCATTGAAGATGGTTCTGCCTACAGCAGGTGGCACAGTGTGAAATGCAGCCATGTTACCTTCATAATTTCTGGCTTTCTAACCGGCTACTGCTTTGTTTTCTGAAGGCAGAGGCTGCTCTGAGTGATGCAGAAGTGGAAGGGAAGCTGGGAGCTTGTACGGCACGCTGTAGCAAGCAGACCCACAGCTGCATGCAGCACTCCAACTCACCTGCTATGAATCAGGCTATAAAGAACCACTCTATTTGAAGCACTGCAAGGAATCAGTTTCTATGTCTTCAACGTTGTTTTATTAATGAAAACCGAAGAGTTCAAAACTCTGCTAATTGGGAAATCTTGACAGGCTTTGACTTAATCTTCAGATCTGTGGTAGGTCATGTACAGAAGAATATTGTTTCATGCAATTGTAAATTAATGAGGAGTGTGTTGCTAGTGACAATGGACTCTTTGTGGCTTGCAATTTAATGAAGAAAATTTTTAAAAGAAGACTTTGTGCTCTCAGGATAATTTATGTTGGAACATGAGTGTCTGTAAACTGCAGGTGTCTCATTAAATTCTGATGGTGATTAGAAGAAGCAGCCATGTGCAGAGATGTTCATCAGGGGCTCCATGATTTGTGTTGTCATGCCTGCTTTTTTTCCTGATAGCTACATGCTACTTAGCATTGTTGCTCAGCTGCTATGAGCAGAACTCTGCAAAAAGAGCTGGTTTCTATTCAGAAGTGAATGGCATTGGGCCAGCTATTGATTTATGGACTGACATATACCCCTGTATAATGACTGCAAGAACGCTTGGTACGTACTTGCTACCTTTCTTCTGGAGTACATTAAAAATAATTTTCCACTTGATAAAAGGAATCATGCAGCATGATATTTTTACTGGTCGTTTTCATGGAGAGAGCTGCAAAGTATGTCTTTATACAATGACACTGGAGAGGGGGAGGCTGAGAAGGTTTGTCTGTATTCCCAGTTCTGATTAAATAGCTTGGCCCAAAGGCAAGATGGATATGTGCCCATTTCTTCCTACCTCTGATCTGAGACTGAACACAGTAACTTGGTATAATGCTTAAGTATATATATATCTGCCTTTCAAAATAATTATTTGGGAGATAAAGTTACAACATTCAAACTCCTAACACTAGTGATAAATTATTTAGAATCCTCCTTTGCCTTATTCATCCCAACAGCTATAAGACATTTATTTTATAATTTCCACAGTTTACTTCATAATTCTCTGCTAGCTACATGGCAGCTATCTTTTAAAATCTTTGCACCTCCACTGTTTATCTGGTCCCTTTTTTTCCCCTTTATCTTCCAGTTTAATCTAAGATAGACAAGGAGTGGTGGGACTCTCTCAGTGGTGAGGTTCTCTTTGGGAGGATGTATTTAAGTGATACCAAAGGGCATCAAACTCCTAGGCTTGATTCTGGTTGTTTTTTTTACGCTGAGGTCTTGCAGTGAATGTAGATTATATTGACACCCACTTCTGTCCCTGTAGGTCTTTTATAGATCTCTGAAAAGGAGTGTAAATGTGCGTATGAATTCAGGCATTGCGCTTTACTCCAGTCTTGCACAGCACCTATCACAAGAAAGCCTTTATCCACTTATTCCAAAAGAAGTAACAACGTGTTTTAAGAAGTGTCTGTCGTCTTAGAAATTCAGATGGAGAACTTATCAGATAGAGACCAAATATGTGCTTTTGGCTTCCTACGTAAACCACAGCCACAGATGCAAGAAACATTTAGTTATTTTGAGTAATAGTAGTTAAGAAGGGCCATTGTGTTTTTTCTGATTTTAAACTGTATGATCAACATTGTAGGAAGGGGTTTATGCAGGCACTGGGGCGTGGAGATGACCTGTTCCAACCTCCCACTCAAATGGGCCCATTTAGAGTAGAATTCCTGGTGCCTTGTCCTGTTGCACTTGAGTATCCCCCCAGGACAAAGAACCCACAGATTCACTGGGACCCTGTTCCAGGACTTGAACTTCTTTGAAATATAAAACTTTTTCTTCATGTTAGGCTGGAATTTCCCATGTTCTGCATTATATTGTCGCCTTTTTTCCTCCCACCACATGCTTCTCAGAAGAGTTTGGCTCCATTTCCTTTACATGCTCCACTTAACTACAGACAGAAGTCTCTTCTGAATGCTAAAGAAGCTCAATTCTCTCATAAAAATATTCTCCATTCTTATGCAAGAGCAAAGCTGGATTTGTTTTGTACAACCTTCTTCTTATGGGGAAAAGATGTCATTATCTTCTTTTAATAGCCCTTCATAGTTCCAGAAGTGTCCACAGATGCATACAAACTCCATTTAAAAACCCATGTCTATGGATTCAGCATTGCTCCAACTCTGCTCTGCACTCCAGCATAAGTTCTGCTTGAGAACACGTCCTCAGAGAAGCCAGCTTAAGTATTATGGCTGTGGAACTGCACAATCCAGCTACCAGACCTGTAACCAGATGCCCAGGCAGGTGTGTGTGCTGAAAATCCTTCTTCCATCCAGAGTCGGTATCTTACCTGGCCAACAGCTCTGAGGTCAGGCCAGGATCATCCAGTCCGACTCCCAGTGGATATACCTCAGGACTGAGAAGTGTGTTAAAGACACATGAATTAGCAGCCTGCTAAGACCCAAAAGAGGGTCATATTTCCTAGCGAACTTGCTCTTAAGGTCTGGGAGAGTTAGTACTCTTAATTCCTTGCCTGTCAGCACTATCCAGACATTCTTTTCACTTTGAGTAAAAGACTTTAAGTGCTTTGACTTTGTGTTCCTCATTTTACCTCATCTAAATTCAAGTTTTTTTCAAGATTTATTAGTGCTTTGGGGTGACACTGGGAAATGATACCAAGAAAGCCTCCAGGGGATGAGCCTAAGCTGACTCCGCTTCCCAAACAGCAGCGCACAGCTTCCCTCTAGCTTTGTAGATCACCATGTCAAGGACTGCCCTCTTACCAAGTGGGTGACAAAATGACAGGGTACTCAACTTCAAGAGCTCTACTTGGCACTGAGAGATAGGAGATGAGCTGAGCTGCTGTTCTGAACTATCAGGAGTGCCCTGTCTACCTGCTCATCGCTCCAAGTAGTGAAGAGAAGAAGCTGTGCCCTGTCGTTCCCTGCCTCTTCCTAGAGCTGGGAGGAAGTAGCTGCAGTATGGGTGGATCTGCAGCCCTGTTGCCAACACACCCACTGCCAATGCTGAGCCAGTGTGCATGACAGTGACTGAGTGTGATGGATGTTGCTGATGTCCTCAGAGAGCACCTTTGGACTGCTTCTGAGTCAGTGCAGCTGAGCTTGGGCTACAGTGAAAAGTCTGCGTTCTCACATACATTAAATAGATATATAGCTCATATTACTCCTCCCTCTGCCTACTTAAAATGCCAGGAGCTTCTGCTGTCCCGCTGACATGAATCAAGAGCAAACACCAAAATGTCAATGAGTCAGGCTGTTGTAAAGTATGATCCAGCTGGCTAAAGCATGGCTAATATCATATGGGAATTCATCTAAGTACACATGCAAGGGAAAGCAAACACAAAAAGAATGAGGCGGGCCCCTGCTATTTAGCAGATTCCTACTGCAGGCATTTCAGTGGTACTCATCACCATGCTGGCTGACTCTTGGCTTCACTTCTTTGGTTTAGAGAGATATCTACTGAAATGGCAGTCCATGCAGTACACTTGCATTAACTAATGCTTCTTCAGCAGTTTTGCTTTGGCTGATAAATTACTGTTCATCTGACATTTTCCAAGAGCTGGAGATGTGAGTTTGATCCATCAAATTTGTCTCTTCAATCACATAAGAAATCTTAGTAAAATCAATGGGTAAGGATGTGGAATTTGATTAAGTATTCCAGTAATTTATTATTCCTGCAGTGTGTGATGTTCATTCATATCACTAATTCATCTTACATTTGCCCAATTTGTACAGAATATAGTAGGAAAAATAAAAATACTGTGTACTTGGACTTGATCCTTATGGGTCCATATCTAATATCCAACTTAGGATATTCTATGATTCTATTATTCAGTGAACATGTTACGTAAAGTTACTGTTCATCAGGCAGATGCACGAACGTCCACGTGTACACCTGCTGCCTTAATTCCACAAATAGTTTAATGGGATGACTAAAGGAAAGGCTCTGGATGTAAATTTGAAAGGGTTATTTTTAATTCCTCCATGCTCTTGACTGGAATACACAGTTTTGCCAAGGTTTAGCTATAGTCTTAATCCATGTGAAAGCATATCTGAACTTGGGTTTGGCAAAGCATTTATTTTTAATCTAGAATCAGATACTATTGGTATAATTACATTTGCTCAGTCTGAAATGAAAGCTCCAGGGGAGACCTGAGAGTGGCCTTTCAGTATCTAAAGTATCTATGTAAGAAAGAAGGGGACAGATCCTTCAGCAGGGTCCGTGGTGATAGGCCAAGGGGAAATGGTTTCAAACTAAAAGAGGGGAGATTTAGATTGGACATAAGGAAAAAGCTTTTATGATAAGGGTAGTGAAGCATTGGCACAGGTTGTCCAGAGAGGTGGTGGATGCCCCATCCCTGGAGACACTCCAGGTCAGTCTGGAGGGGGCTCAGGACAACCTGATGTAGCTGTAGGTATCTCTGGCTCATTGCAGGGGAGTTGGACTAGATGATCTTTAAGTGTCCCTTCCAGCTCTAATGAAACTATGATTCTATGATAAAAGCTAGATTTTGAATACTAGAGTAATTACATGGATATTTACTTACCTGCTATGTATTCAATCTATCAATCAGGTCCCTGTTTCATGTAATAAATGACAACTATCATCTGATTTAGCCAATGACAACTATAATCTGAAAGATTAGAACAGTGATTAATAATCCTTGTATTAGAGAAAATTTTGACTTTTGGAAACTATTTCTCCAGGTATAAACTTCCTTGGTACAGAGGACAAAATCTATTTCCTAAGAACAGTGATACAGCTTGGAATGTCTCACAGAGAAATGGAGAAAAAGTAATTTGAATATATTTGAAATTTGGTGCAGGAAACGAGTTCTGCTTTATTTTCTTTCGAATGGAAAAGAAGCAGAGCACTTTGAATTCTACAAACATAAATATTAATTTGGGATATTGGTTGAAACTTCTACATTTTTTAGATACTTACATTTAACCTCTTCTTTTAAAGAAAAAAAAAGTTACCATATTCTTTCCCATAACTTTACAAGTCATGCTTTTAAGAGAGTGAACCCATTCTGAACTCATTAGAGTTTGGTCTCTTCCTTCTGTAGCATGAATCTTGGAGAGATTATGACCAATTTAAGTGGAAGGGGGGGGGGGTTTCTGTTTCTAACTATGTACCTACAAACTGCTAAGGAACCAGTAAGAGAAAATGAGCGCTATTCTCAATAGCCTCCAGCTTGGATTGCATGTTTCTTGAAAGCACTAGCAGCAGATGCTTGTGGAAGTGATTATGCACTCAGTCATATGTACATCCTCCTGGCTGTCATCACCACTTCTGCACATTTGTAGTATAGGAAGAAAACCCTGGCAGTTTATGGGGGAAAAAAGAGAGGCAGCAAAAGGTATATTTCAGAAGGACAAAATAATCCCGGAGTTTTCAAGGAGCTCAGCAACCACTGCTGCTCAGGGGCCCAAGCTGGCAGGACATTCATTTATCAAACTTGAAAGAACCCCACAAGATTATGGATCGTAACTTTCCTAGGGATTTCAACGTTTCACCATATTGTCATTTATAAACATAAAAGACTTCTATTGAGAAAAACACTCCTTTTTTTTCTTTTCTTTTTATCTTTCTTTCTGATAACAGGCTGTAGTAATTGGGGCAATTTTCTGTTTTTGTATAAATAATACTTCTGAAAGCTTTAGCAACATTATTTTGCTCTGTCCAGCCTGTAGTCTGCAGACATGGTTATATTGTGCCGACAGTCTTATTTAGATCCTTACACACAAACACCAAGTTACTCTGGAGGTGCCAGTGCAGCACCCTCTGTGCTGTTCTTTTTCATTTTAAAGAAATACAGAAGGGGTACTTGGGATTTTTTCTTTCCCCCAAGTAATTTCTTGATGTTCCCTGATTTTTCAGTACAGTCTCCTTTTAGATTTGGTTCTGAATTTAGTTGTTCTGGATTTTTGTTCTTCCAAGCAACTCAGTCTTTCACTCCCTACATGTTGCAGCCTTTTTATTGCTGCTAAATGCCAAAACAGTGTCAGCCTTTCTCCTGAATTCACTGAAGATCAGGAGAGGTGACAGTGCCAGAGGCTCCTGACTCAGCTCATTGCTCTGGCCCGCTGCAGCTCATTCCCAACAGGTGGATTTCATCTTTTATCTGTTCTGGGCTGCTGAGAGCATTTGCCAGGATTGCTAAGCTAATTGCATGCTTCCATTGATAGCGGCTATGGTTTATCTTACAGTTGCTTGTCCAGATGTGGAAACCGCTACTAGAAGCGCCAGGTTCTGATGTCACAGTCTGATACTCATTACAAGCTGAAATTCATCACCTTCCAACCCAATTACATACCACAGTATGATCTGCTGAAAGGTAGGTAGCATGGTATATGGCTTCAATCTTTTTTCTGAAAATTACAAAAGAAATTAAAAGAGCATTTTCTGTCCACATTTTTTCACCACAGAAAAAAAAAAACAAATATCAGAGCAGAGTCCCTAACTCCTTCTACATCCTGATCCCATTTTTCACTACTTGGAAGCATTTTGTTCAGTCTGTGTTTCTAGTTGAAAGGAAATAAATCCTTCCCTCCCTTCTTCCCCAGTCCCAAACAAGTGGTTTTGTACCTACTGCTGCTGCCTCAAGCAATGCATCTGAACACTTTTAGTGAAGGGACTTCAGTCAGCTCCCACTGGGGTTTAGGTAGGCTCTGTATGAAAAACTACAGTGCAGAAAGGCTACAGTAATGACCTGCTGTTCTGGGTTAGTCACCATTATGTCAAACCCAGAAGCAGAAAGGAGAACAGGAAAATCCTTTGGTGTATGTTTTTCTTTGTTTCATATCATCCTAGTGCACGACTGTGGTTTGCAGATGTTTTTGAAAAGGATACTATACCAGGACAAAAGTCTGCATTGAAGATGTTCTCTATAAAAATCTTGAGAAAAGGGCTGAATTTATTTTTCCTAAAGATTAGGAAATGAACTTGCAGCCGATTTCACCTCTTGTAAACTACAGGAATGGATAAGTGTATTTAGATTATTGCAGAGTTTAAACACCTGCTGTTAACCAAGATACAAAGAAGGAATAAACAATGACTTAATGTCATTCCTCTTTCACAGAGAGCCATAAATATTGGCAGAAAGTTGCTGAGTAAGGCATGAATACAGAAAGAGGTAGAAATGAAGCAAGAGGTAGTGCCTCTTTTATAGGGAGAAAAAGATTCAGGAACAGACTGACCAGGCACAGAGATGGGGATGAGATCAATTTAAAGGGAACAGAATTGTTGGGTTAAGTGGCCACTTCCAGTGCAGCCAAATGCTGTTAGTGAATCAATATAAAAGGAATCATTTTTTATCTGGAGGAGTAACAGCTCTGAAGATACCTGAAAGTGAGAAACCACCACAGCATCCACAGTCAGGATGCAGAGTTGAAGTGGAAAATTAGACAGGGCCCAACAGCAAGCAGGACTCTCAGCAGTACCCATCTGACCCAGCCAAACTCCTGAGCTGGCTGGTTTTATATTTATGTCAGTGCTAAGGCAAAAGGAAAGCCTTTTGTCAGAAAGGAGCACCTTTTGACCAATGGTTTATCAGATTCAAGTGACACTGCAAGGTGCATGAGGCAGTGGAGAAAAAGGCTCTTAGATTCTCCCTGTGTCTGCACTCATTGCTGAAGGTGTACCAAAGCCAGCCAGAGCTGGCTGTGTAAGTGATACTTTCACAACCCAGCCATGTATAATAATCCTACTGTGTTCTATTGATGGATTTCTGAGGCACCGTTTGTGAGGATTGTTCTCAGGATCATGAAAGGAAGGAATGAAACTTAATGACCTGAGAAAGTGCATGGTATGGGGGAAGGAGGTCCCTGTCAGGTAGCAATGCCTGCAGCTATGTTCCAAAGGGTTGGAGAAGTATCTAGGAAGTGTCTGTTCCCTTGTGAAGGAGATGCAAGAGCACAAAGGTCATCTGGCAATAACAGATTCACTGTACCTAGGCATAAAGGCACCAGATATATGTGAAGGCAGGATCATTGACATAACCACACTCACATAATTCCTGACTGACTCTCACTCTAGCCTACAGTTAAAAATTGCTAGTTATGAAGACTGAAGTTTTCCAAATGATCTGTTCCATAAGTCCAGTGTTTCTTACTATTAGAGAGGCTCTGACTACTGTATAATTTTCCTTTCCTTTTCCTTTTCCTTTTCCTTTTTCTTTTCCTTTTCCTTTTCCTTTTTCTTTTCCTTTTCCTTTTCCTTTTCCTTTTCCTTTTCCTTTTCCTTTTCCTTTTCCTTTTCCTTCTCCTTTTCCTTTTCCTTTTCCTTCTCCTTTTCCTTTTCCTTTTCCTTTTTACTTTTCCTTTTTCTTTCTCATTACTTGACATATCCACCAAGAACATTTGAACAGAACAGTTCACTCCTATTCTGTCATCCTCTTTCTGTTTCTGAAGAGTCACCATACCCCTCTTCAGTCTCTTCTTCCCCAGACTTCCCCCAGTTTACTCAAACTTACCTCATACACCAAGTCTTCACAAAGTGAGATGTACCTTTTTCCATTTCCTATTAATCTTCTCTCTACATAAGATGCTTCATGTGTCCCCAACCCTTTCACACCATCTGATTCTTTCCTTCAGTATTTTCTCCTATATCACAACGGACCCTCACAACTTTGTGCTGGGACTTGCTCTGGAATTTGTGTGCTTTGTTTTGTCCTGCTTTCCTGCTTTTGCAAAGGATACCTTATAATGCTGTCTCT
Organism: Coturnix japonica; assembly: GCF_054131305.1. Taxonomy (NCBI): domain Eukaryota; kingdom Metazoa; phylum Chordata; class Aves; order Galliformes; family Phasianidae; genus Coturnix; species Coturnix japonica. The sequence goes on from NC_140664.1 coordinate 52,352,895, forward strand.
CAGACTAGAGGAGAAGCACAGACTGAACACAGCACATTAAGATGGAAGCTCTGGGGTCCTAGCTCTGGATGAGCAGCACTTTGCCTTCAGAACAGCCCCAGGCAAGACAGCTGACCTTGTTCTCTCTACAAGCTTTTTAGTACTTCAATGACTTTTAAAATCACAGTAGTTTATTGGAATAAATAGTGTTGTGGTTCTTGTTTTGTTTTGTTTTAAACTAATGCCAGTTTGAAAATTTGAGCTACTTTTGGGTAAGTGTCAAAGTGGGCTGTCACTTTGGAAACACAACTGCAAGGGACCACTGCTGCCCAGAAATAGAGAGCTTATGTAAAATTAGTGCTCTCACATTTCAGGAGTGTAGTAAGGCTGAGGCATACACAGATACAAAAGATTAAGTGTTGTTTCACATTCACAAAGCAGTACCACCAGTCTTAAGACTGAGGAACTGTTGTGAGCTGAGGGCTGTCACAGGCTGTTGGTTTATTTTTGTTTCTGGGGTTTGTGAGGTCTTTCTGCCACACACAGCTCACAGCTATACTACCTAGTACTGAGGCTAAATATATACAGTGTTTTCTGAACGTGTCAGATTCTCCAGCACCTGCTACAAAGCTGGGAAGGGAAGGTTAATGATTTTAAACTGTTTCCAAGATCAAGAATTCTTCTGAAAATTTCCTTTTGTTCATAAAATTAATACCGAGTAAGAAATCTCAAGGTGTTGATATTGCTCTGCTCAGGGCAAAGGACAGATTGTTGGCATTCCTGGGCTATTCTGCTATCTGGCAAGGTAGTGCTTCTTACCAAGCGCTCTGATGTTCAAGTGCCTGAGGGCTTGCTCATGTGGGAAAAGTCAGTGTCATTTTCTTCACTGCAGAATATGAGTATCCACATGGGAATTAAGCATTAGTACAATTATTTTGCTCTAGTAGAGCCCTGAGTATCATCACATAATTTTCCCCCAGAAAGTTAGTTATGGCGCAAGTAATTTAACACACCATTTGGGAACATCAGAAAGAAGCACTTTGTACAAAAGCAGCTCTTCCATGTTACAGTACGTTTCCATGTTTGAGCTTGGTTTTTGATACTGAAGACTCAGTCTTTACTTTTAAAACCCTTATTCTACAATGAAAGAAAAACAAACATCATGCATGTATTTATCCACACCCATCCTGCCACACTGTTAATGGCTGATATTTGTTTTGCTGTACTTTCAGTTTTCAGCTTCAGAGCACCATCCCATCCCTACAGAAATGCATAATCACTCGGAGCGCTCTACTCAGACAGATGCTATCTGAGCAGGCAGGCAAATGATGTGCTGAATGTCAATGGAGAATACAGCAAAATAGACAAGAATGAAATCAGGTAATGTAAAACGATGTTGTATTTCAAGAGATATTAACAGGACATGCTGCACCTGCAGTCATGAATTTCATTTGCATAGCTGGAAAAATATGTGCTATGAATGTAATACGGTGGGTAGAAGGCATGGAGGGCAGACAGAAAGCAGTGGTTGTGATGTGGCCTTTGCAGTTCTGCCTTCTGTCTACTCTGCCCTTTGCAGTTCTTGTTGGCTGACCCGAAGCAGGTGGTTTAATTCAATAAGAGATTTCAGAGTTCTCTGGTGCATGGTAGCATCCACATGTCCCAGCTCTGCACACTCCTGCACAGCTTTCTGCAACTGCGGCTGCAGAGGGAAGGAAACTAATGATCCTCTGAGGCTTGGAGAAAACCAGCGGCGGAATATTTTGTCACAAATGACCTGAGGAAAGAAAAAAAGAGCAGATTGCTGCCTTGCAGGAGCTGTAACTAAAGCCCTGTTGCTTCCCTGGGACTGTAGCCAAATGTCTCTACTCTTGTATCAGCGGAACCCATAATGCCTCCAGCCATTCAAAGAGGAAGATAAAGAAAAGGAACTTGTACAGAGACTGTTCTCTCTACAGAGGCATCCCCTTGTGCATAAGAAATGGTGAGGGTAGGGAGGGGAGAAACAGGCAAAGCACAGCCAAGCTGTGCTCGCCCAGCCTCTGTGCAGAATTAGTACATTGCAACAGAACAAGTTGAGTGAATTATAAGACAGCTCATACTAGGGCCACAATCCCTATGAACCGCACTCTCCACTTCATCTGCATACTCCATTTGTAAAGCAGAGAGTCACAGCCACAACCTTCCGTTGCTTACAAGTAGCCTGGACTTCACTGTTAGTGGAGGAGGTAATGACAAATTTCCCGCTTGTCCTACTTCCTATCCAAGGAACTGGGCAAACAGCATCTGCAGGAGCTATGTGAATAGACAGCAAATAAATGGTTGGCTTGAATGCCCCAGGATGTGAGTTCTGAACGGGACTGGCACTTAAGTGGTCATGTTTATAAATGTGTCTGCATGCACTGCACAATGTTCTACTACATGCCATGCATTTTATAGCCAACATGATGTTAAAAGAAATGAAAGCATAAAGCAGCTGTGTCTACTCACTTGCAAGTTGTTATTGGCTCTCTGTGCTCCACATCTTCTGATTTTCAGATTGCATTTTGAAAAGCAATCAAAAAAATTACAATCTTCATCTCCTGTGCAGTTCTGCTCAAGGATGTCCCTCATTTTGGGTTCGAAAAAAGCCATATCCACATCGATGGCCACCACCTGTGGATCAAAACAACCCATCAAAACAGGCAGAGCACAGGCTGTGGATAGGGCCGACCAAGCATTCTTTTGCTGCTTTCTCTGGGAAATGCAGTGCAGAGAGCACAGCAGAGAACTGGGATCTCAATGAAAGAGCTTTCTTTCGCTTAACTGAGCAGCAGTAGTCTTATGAATACCACATTTTAAACAAAAACAGCCAACATTCAAGACAGCAGGAAAGAGAAAATTATCTGTGGACAGTATGCGTCCCTGGGGTCAGCTGGATTGATTTGCCTTAAACCAGAACTATCCGACTTGAAGACTGATTTACTTGTTTTGCAGTCTATGCAGATGGCAGCTCAACCTTTTAATTATACTATGTCACAAGTCTACCCACAGGCCAGATGGTATCATTTTGCAGTTTGCCTTTCCACACTAAGCCCATGACTTTACCACTGTGGAGAGGAGCACTGTGATGCACAGAAGTACCCACAAGTGGCATGGCTCCTCCAGGCCTGCCATTGCATTTAGTGGGTTTGTACCTCTTCAGCTGTAGTAACATACCTGCAGTTGCTTAAAGCTGGGGAAGTTGGGACTGTGTGTTACAGTTTTAGTTGTTTATTGTGCTACTGCCTGGGATAGATTTGAAATCATTCCGGGACCGAATGGCTGGAGTCTCAATTTCTATCGGTGTCACTCCATTCATGAATGCTTCACTAAGAAACCTCAGAAATCAGCAAGGGAAGGAGGGAAGACAGTAAGGTGATGGTGGCTGCCTGAATGTAGACTGACTGTGGGTGAACACAGTGAAAACAGTCACCCTATAGTGCGATGAACGCAGCCATCAGCACAACTTCAAAGTCACACTTAGCACTCAGAACCTTCTCTCAGAGAGCCTTGTAGGGGCTGAAATATTTTGCAGGTAGGGAAACATCTGGGACTTGGGCAAAGTAGAGTTGCATGGGCACCAAGGATAGTCTCATTTTTAAGATTCAGCCCCTTAAATAACATGTGATGCTGCACTGTGGTTGGATCACCAGCTGGATCATCTCCAGGAGCTAAAGATGTCTGGTCTGGTAGAGGGCCAAGCAAACCTTCCACAGGCAAAAGAGCAAGGTCTGATCTTCATGTTATGCTTTTTATTTTATTTTTATCCTTTTTCTTTCCCCAGGGAAAATCATAAGGAGATGAGGCATAGCTCAGAAACTCAAGTGTTTTTAAGTTTCTTGGAGAGCCTGATAGTCGTGATGTAGCCTAGGGAGATTCACAGGTTTCAACAGGCTGGTTGTTTTGTTGTGTTTTTTTTTTTCTTCCTTAAGCTTTCTGCAGTTTTGATGTTCACTTCTTTGGAGGTTCTTGTATCTGGCCAAGATGCATTTGGTGCAAGAACAAAGCAAAGAGACACCAAAAGCTGTGCAGTATTTCCCCAGTCCTTTGGTCATTGCACAAGCTTCCTTGTGGCCCTCTGCCAACACTGTGCATCTCAGACCATTCTGCTAGGAAAAAGAGCCCTCAGGATGACTTACCAAGGCAGAGGTTTCTACCCTCCTGTACTGCAGGAGCAGCATGAGAAGGCTGGAATGAGGGCTGGAGAGCTATCCCCAACATTTGATACTAATTCTCAAAACTATTGCATGCCAGGCATCTCTTTGAGCATTAGCAGTCTCATTACTGAGATAAGTAATAATGGTACTATTATGCAGTTGTATTTTTATCCTGTACAGAGTACAAAAGCAAGCAAGTAAAAATATTTCCTCAACCAGACAGGAAGGACTAAAGAAAAGCTGCCTTTTTTTTATGACCCAATTCTGGCAATTGACAACACAGCCCAGAATTTCTGCTTCTCACTCTCCTCCCACAGTCACCCAGCAGAAGCTATCTCTGTTTTCATTCTCAGCTTTCTGGCTGTATGTATCTCCTGCCTCAGCCAAGCGGGGTGACAGGAGGTGATACCATCACATAACGGGCTGTAAAGTGCCACTGGGAGAACCGTGTGTGAGCAACAACTTACTTTGTTGTTTTTGTTGCTGTTGTAGTTAATTCTCCTAGAAAATGCTACCTGAGAATGCTTTACTGTGCCAGAAGGTGACTACTGTCTCTTCTGACCCCAGAGCTCATGGGAGAATCCTGGAGAACCAAGGAGGACTTATAACAGAAGTCACATCAAATATTCTCTCTCTTCTTCTAAATGAAATCTCATTTTCTCTAAGTAGATAGCAAAACAGATATTCTAGTGTGTGCTCATGTGCAGCTACAGCCTGCATAGCTGTAAAAGATGGGTAAAGCCTGCCTCGAAGAACCTCTGTCTAAGTATTGGCATGCTTTTCTCAGTTTCTTGCCATAGCTCCCCACCCGTTCCCTGTTCAGCTGCTGCACTGCACCTGAATAAACAATGTAACTGAAGGGAAGGTGAAGGGGAATCACTCTAATTGCTCTTAATGACTATAAGTTTAGGTTATGTTTCTCGAGTGCTCTAAGGACTTGAGTGTTTGTGAGTTCTGATAACAGCATACAAGTTCCTGAAAACTCTTTACATTCACTCAAAGTGCAGGAACTCCATTAACGTCACTGCAAATCGCAAGTCTGATTCAAACACTACACAGGGACTCCAGTCCATACACAAAATTCCCACTGAAATGGGAAGAATTCCTGTCTGCAGGATGAATGCAAGATATTTTCAGCAAAGCGGTGCTGTGCAATATTCACCACTTAGAAAAAAAATCTTTCAGCTATTCACTTCTGAGTTACAGTCTTATAATGAAAAATCAAACAGTAACAGTACCATGGAGTTTCATGTCACCATCCTGGAATCATTTCCATATTGAAGAAGCTGAAGACTAAAGCAGAAATATGTGTATGTTTGTATACAGGGAGTTCCCTTTGTGTCAGACCAGAAGATTCAGCCTTAGTGTTCCTTTCAGCATCGCTACCAGAAATAATTGCCATGACTCAAGTTACGGCTTCATTAAAAGTTCCTGAGATCTCCTTGCCTTCAGGAGGCATCCGTCATCACATCCAAAGGATACGACCCTGTCAGTGTCAATACATTTGAGCAGGTGAAACAAATCAGAACAGAATAAATAGTCCTGAAAACAAGCAGCAGGATCTAGTGCTCTGAAGTGGCTGCATGTGTTACTAGGAGGAAAAGCAGCAAAGAAGCTCCTAAATACATGTCGCTTCTAAATATATGTTTGTTTTGCAAAAACTTGGTGGGAAACTGTGTGAAGAGGAACTGTCAATTTTTAACCCTGCAACTTTCAGATTAGAATTTAACCTCGGTTATCCACAACTCAACCCCAAAGCCCCAGCTTACCGTAAGATCATGCCTGATAGCAAAGTTTTCTGGCTTGATGTCACACAGGTGAAGGCGATGAGAGAAATCATTATCAAAATGTTGTACCATGTCCAGAAAGCTGAGTGCAATGTCAATGATGGCTCTCACTCTGCTTCTGCGGCCAGCGAGGGAGGGACCTACTATGTTTTCCAAGGGAAAAAGAGTTTTGTGCCAGGCATGTCCAGCTGTAAGATACTCCACGGCATAGAAATGTCCACAAGAGCCAATAATTTGTAGCACATGTTTGCTGAAGTCCTGCAGCAAACTAAAGAAAATGTATTCCTCCTGCTGGAGCAAGGACCACATGCTGGCCACCTGCGCTTTCCAATGCGGTCCCTTCCTCCTTGTCCACAGGGGCTCCGTGCTATTGTTAGATAGTTCCAGCCCCAGAACATTTTTGACCTCCAAGGCTATCATCAGCAGAATCTCTGTTTCAGGAATGTCCTGTGTTTCCGCCTCATCCAGCATACTGAGATGCTGGTAGCTGGAGAAGATTTCCTTTTTGGATTTCAGGATGATGGGCTGGCCTCTCCAGTCAGCCTGGATGACCTTCTTACCTCTGTCATAGTAAAGGCAGTGTTTGTACACCAGCTTCTGCGCCACACACAGGTCTTCACAGAGGTCACCGGTCAAGGCTCCACTGCTGTAGTCAAGGCACTGGAGTGAGAGAGAAGAACGTTCATGTTCACATTCCAATGGACCACTTAGGAGAACATGAGAAAATCAGTGAAGACTCTAAGGCTCTAAGCTCAAGAGGGCTGTGGCAGTTGTGAAGCACACACCTTCTACAGCTCTTGAGTGATTCAGTGGCTTTTTGGAAGTCTCTAGAGACTTCCCTTACAATGGGGAGTCTTGCGTCAAAACAGCAATTTGGGGAATGGTAAAAGGGAAGGCTTTTTTTTCTTTCTTTCTTCAGGTTACTTCTTAAGTTTTCACCACATGGGAGTTCAGTGTGACAAACTTCCAACACATTTAGGTGTGCTGCATGACTTGCCCAGTTTTCGTATGTACCTATCACTGTCCCTGTGACATTTTTATATGAACTGCATAGATATGTTGTTAAAGACTTAGAGGAAAGCAGCCCATTGTAACCTGGGAACTGCTGTTTGATAGTTAAGTGGTCACCGCAAACTTATAAAAGAACTGCAAGGTTTCCCTCACCAATCCTTCCCTAAACTCCTAATTGTTTCCATGCCGTCACTTCCAAAAGTGTAGGCTGTTCCTATATTCCTGTGGGCATTCAGAGACGCAGCTGCAGGGACTACTTTGGGCGCAGCAGTAGAGGGAGTGATCAGCAGTCTCTGGTGGAAGGGGAATGGACTGTGGTGGTGAAGAAAGCCAAACAGCTGGGAGGTGGCTTGACAGTGTCAGCTTTCTTCATTGCTTTCTGGCGTTTAAATTTCCACTGAACCAAGCTGGCAGCTCCCGCTGCACGCAGAGTGCTTGCACGGGCTGCTTGACCCCCGCCTCATTTGTAACTTGCCTTTACATAAACAGGAAACATGAGCGTAAAATTTAAGCAATGTATTTTCTCAGAGTAGCCTCCGAGGTGCTACACCAGGGGAATGCATTCTGATGCCAGGCAACAGCCTATGTTAAAAATCACACTGGAGAGTGGGTGCAGGATTATGTCCAGAATCCAGGAATGATGCAGGAAATGGTGCTAAATTGGCTAACACAGCTTGCTGGATACAGGCACAGAGTATACACTGCAATGTTCTTGCAGCCCAAAAGAGAACATCCAGTGCCAGCAAAGGCAGCCCTTTAAGTGAACTCCTTCAGTCCAGGGCAATGTACCTCTGTGAAACTGACACATTGGCATCCACAGGATGGTCTCCCTGGGCTGTCAGAGCATGCAGATCAATGATCTTGTTTGGGAAAATCTGCTCCTGTGAATGCAATACAAGTTTGTTTTCCCTCTTTAAGTAGGAAATACCTTTTGTTTTGGAGCTTAAACATAATTACATTTAAAATCATTGCTCTTCTGTTGAGAAAACTATAACCTAATTCTTGTTATGCCAGAACTGAGAATAGAGGGCTCAGTCCTGTAATTGGTTACACGTGAGTGAACCCTTGCCCCGTGGATGTTTTTAGAGTGCCATGTTAACTCCTGGGGGGCCAAATGCATGTACATCTCACATCTAATAGAACACAAGCCCAGGAGACCTGCAGTCAGATGTGAACACGCAGCTTGTTTCTTTGTGTTGCCATCATATCATACGTAACACCAATAATAAGAAAAAGCAGTTTGGAAAAATAGTCTCACGTTTCCCAGACTGAGGAGCTGAGTCATTTTTGAACACGGCTGCAGTTCAGGACTTGCCTGCTGTTCCATTTGAACCAGTATCTGACAAACAGTCTGAGTCTTCTTACACTGAAACTGTGCAATGTTTGCAAAGAGAAATTAGCCAAGGCGTTCCTACTCTTATAATGTTTAAGCAGAGATGAGCCTTCAAGTATCATCCATGACCTCTATGGGTCATCAATACAAGCAAGAACTTCAAAAAGGCCTCTTCAAATAATGAAAAGCAACTGCCTTTCCCTACTTCTCACTTTAGGACACACTTGGAGCTCCTATCTCCCTTTTTGGCACGTTCTGCACTGATAGCTTGTATTGAAGCAAATGACTTTTCCAAAGTCATGCAGTTTCATAGGGAAGTCATTGCTCGGAGATATAATTTAGCACAGGGTTGTTAGAGTCAGGGTACTATGGTTAGGCTGCGGTTGGACTTGATGATCTTTGAGGTCTTTTCCAACCTGGGTAATTCTATGATTCTATGATCCATCCTGATGGCATCACTCCCCAGCATATTAGCTTATATTAAAGTCATTTTTGTGGACTGAAAACTTTCAGACAAGTGATTCAGATTGCCCTGCAGCAAAAAGATGGCCTCTGTTATTTACCAGCTCAGGAACCTTTTCACCAACTGCAACTTTCACCACACAGGATTTTACTTCCTCACAATGACCACTAATGAAAAGGAGAAGTAGATTCCAAACAAATCTAGGGATGGTCCAACACACTGACATCTCCATCCTAATGGCCGCACGTGGAGATCTGTTGAGATAGTTTAAATCTTCCTAATGGGCGCCCTTTGAATACCACTAAGTACCAGACTTTTAAACCCCAAATATGGAAGTGATACTAAGCAAAAAGCCATATAGAAAAACAGCTTTACAACACAAGAATGCAAATAGAAGCGGGGCTTGGACTCTGTCATCTGTTTCTGTTTAATTTGGCTGCATAATTTTTTATAACCTCAGTACACCAAGATAAGCTAAAAAAAGCTGGGGTTAACTTCATGTAAAAGTTTAAATTAACATAAACCTTACCTAGGGTTTACATTCATTTACATAATTTACTGTACCGCCATCACTTGTTGTATATACGAGGCTTGAGTCCTGTCTTCTCATCATGTACTTCTCCTGCACAAATGCAGTACTCATCTTCACTTGTTTCAAATAGCTCACATTCTCATCTCCTACTGAAAACAGTACAGATGAACGTAGTTTCCCTTGGAATTCAGTTTTACTACAGCTACCAGATCATTTTGCCAACCAAGTGCACTCCAAACAGCTGTGGGACTCACACAGTGATGGGAGATGTATGAAGACCCATCTCTGGGCTGACGATGAAGCTGAGCTCATTTTCTAACCATTCCACTAGAAGGATAATCCCTTTCTAATGCCACTTGGGAAGACAGTGGGTTGCCCACCTTGAGAACGCAGATGAGCACAGCATTCCCAGCCACTGCTCCTCCTCTATTATACAGACAGACGTTAGGGCATTTTATGAGCCACGCTTGCTTGCTTGCTGCAGTCTATTTCATTTCTATTAGCAATCTTCCTTTCCCTTTCTCCTTCCCATTCCCTTCTTCCCATTCCTCTTCCCTTTCGCCTTCCCATTCCCTTCTTCCATTCCTCCTTCTCTTTCCCTTTCTTTTCCCTTTCCCTTTAACCAACAAAACTACAAATACCCTAATTAAAAAACAACCCCAAAGCCTTAACCCATGCTGCTCCTCTTTTCCAAGTGCTTCCCACACAACCTTAAAATCTGCTCTATTTTCTTTCTTTTTCAAGTCTATCGGTGCTAACAAACATTCAGAAATATCCTTCCGTGAATCCCCGAAGCGCCGCGTCTGATATGTGCCAGACGTGAGGCAGACAGTGCGAACTGCTCGCTGTTCCCAAACAGCCGCTTTCCCTACGAGCACCTTCCAAACCGAAGCACTCCGGAGCGGGCTGCCCGCTCCCGAGCGGCCCCGGCAGCGCCCCGCTCTCGGTGATGCTATGGAGCCTCCCGTCCGCAGCTGCCGACGGCGCAGCCCCCGTCGGGGCGCACGTACCAGCCTGGCCAGGATGCGGCGTCCGTCCTCGTCAGTGCAGCGCTCGGAGAAGACGCTCCCGTGGAGGAGAAAGAGCAGAGCGCTCAGCACCACCCAGCCGGCGGCCCAGGCGAGGAGGAACGCGAGGGTGCACCGGCGCCAGCCTGAGAGCCGCAGCCTCCTCCAGCCCGGGATGCCCCTCATCGCCGCGGCCGGCCCGGGCCGCTCCAGCCCCGAGCTCGCCCTCTCCCCGCTCCGTGCCGGCGTCCATCGCCCGGCGCCCCCCGCCCCACCACGCCGCCTCCCCGCGGCCGCCGCCCCCGCCCCGGGCCGGTGCCGTCCCTGCGGAGCCCGGAGCTCTCCTTTTGAATTGAAGCCACGTAGTTCCGCCTTCTTTTGTCTGCTCTCCCCGTGCCAAGCGGCCCCTGCCACCGCCGATGGAGCTGCTCGTTGGCTTCTCTCCCCCCTCCGCCTCCCCTCTCCCCTCCAAGTTTCGCACCCGGGAATAAAAGGGGTTTAGAAAGCGGGCGGGGGCTGCTGTGGGAGCCTCTCCTCATCCCGGCGGCTGCCTGACACTCTGAAAGGGGCAGCCCGGAGATGGACGGCTCTTGGAGAAAGCTCCAGTGAAATAGGAGGAAAAAAAAAAAAAAAAGAAAAAAAGAAAAAGAAAAAAAAAAAAGAAGAAGAAAGAAAGGAAAAAAAAAGTAAAAAAAAAGGAAATAAGAAGTTGTTTATTCTGCAGTAACTTCTAGTCCACTTTTATTCTGCCGGCGATGGGTGCCCGTTTACTGACGCTACCCCTAAGATGCGCTGCCCCTTGGGCTGCTCACAGCAGCTCCCGCCGCTCCTCTGCCCCATCCCGTGCCGCCGAAGAGCTCTGTGCTGCTGCTGCCTCGTGGCTCCACGGCAGCCCGGGACAGCAGCGGGCATCTCGGTGCAGTCAGAGGATCACAGCATGGCTTTGGCTGGAAGGGCCCTCAAAGCCCACCCATCCCCACCCCGTGCCATGGGCAGGGCTGCCCCCACCAGCTCAGCTGCCCAGGGCCCCATCCAACCTGGACTTGAGCACCTCCAGGGCTGGGGCACCACAGCTTCTCTGGGCAGCTGTGCCAACACCTCACTGCCCACTGAGGAAAGAAATTACATTGCCTGACTCGGGTCTGCTTCCAGATATAGTGAAGAAATGACCAAATTCGTTTTCTTTCCTTTGTATGGATGGTTACTTCAGGCTACTTGCAATCCTATAGCAGGAAGATGAATTATGGCTAAGGAAAACATTCATAGGGTAAATTATTTACCCTAATGAATAAGAATAGCACTCTGCCCCATGGATAGAAAACTGGAGAATAATGCAGTGGACTAATTTTAATGTGTGAGCCTTGTGTAAGTTGCCCAGGAGCATATTTTGTTAGTTGGTTAATTTAAGGTGATCAGGGGAAGGCTGGAGCACCCCATCTGAGAGGAGAGGCTGAGGGAGCTGGGCTTGTTCAGCCTGGGGAACAGCAAGCTGAAGGGACACCTCATGGCAGATTTCCAATACTTATTATAAATAAGAGTATTATGTATTTTTTTCCCATTTCATTTTTCCAAACACGGATCTTGGCTTCTCTCCGTGTCAGTATTCCCCTGAAGGACATTATCTATCACCATTTCACATCTATAAAGTTCTGTATGTGTATCATTTGCATCATTCCGAAAATAAATGAAAAGGATCTTTCAACCAACCAAAGCGATTTACCCCATGGCCACGCATCATTAGGTTGCATTTACACACAGTGTGAGGGCTGCTCCTGGTGGCAGGTGCATCAGCTTGGTTAGAACTGCAGGCAGTACTTGTAGGTTTTTGAGGTACTCTGCATTTCCTCTGCAGGCAGCAGCTAAAATGCACTGGGTTTTAGAGTGAAGAGCCTACAACTCTCTCTGCACGTATCTACACACAGGCACACCCATATATGCATCCCTTTAGATCACAACAAGAATTGGTCCAGAATACCTGAATGCAGTGAGAGATCACAGCCTCGATGTTTGAGGATGAGGAGCCTTTCCTGGCAGTCAGTTGACAGATACAAAATGGAAAGCTGGCTTTAGATTCCCCTGAACTTTGAGGACCTTCTGGCTAACACGGTTAGCTCCAGCCCAGCCACTGTAAAGTCTAAGTGTCCCTCTACACCACTGCAATTTTCCCTAGGAAAACAAGGCAGAATGAAACAGAAAGACCCCTGCATCAGGGGAACTTTGTTTTCTACATGCATTCAGATATGGCTACTTGACATTTCACTCCTATGTTCCTAAAAGGAGCTGCATTCCTCTTCTCATTTAAACTGAAACTTAAGCTTGATGGAAATTAATTAGTGGAGGTTCAACTAGCAATATGAGGGCAGTAAAAATAATTCTGGCACAATGATATCAATTGCTATCCAATTAAATTACCCAAAAAGTTTGAATTACTGCTTGGAACAGACATACAGCATCGCGTTGGTCTCATCAGAAATATCACACATCCCCGGTGACAGCTCAGAGCTGGAACAGCAGCGGGGTACAGCGCCCAGCAGCGAGGTGCCCTGGCACGGCTGTAAGGAGGAGCCTGGCATGGTGTCCAACCATGGTGCACGGCCAAGCTGGGACCATGAGGAGTCCTCAGTGTGAGGATGTGCTGAGCCCACACTTTTCTCATCGACTTCAGCTAGAAGCTGTGTTGCCCAGGCTACATTAGGCTGAAAGTCCTTACTTCCCCAACTACTTAATTAATTTGGGGGAGATTAAAAGAAAAAATAAATCGATCATTAAGAAGTACCTTGGCACTCGAGTTAATGAAATGTAAAACCGGTTTATGAGGAATTATAGTTTGGTTTGATTGATTATGTCACCTTCTGTCAATGGCTCTAGGTTGTCTCTGGAAATAGGGCACATTTTGGCCAGGCCAGGGCACACGCAGCTCTCCCGCTTTCCTCCCACAAGATCAGGAAACTTTCAAGTGCCGTTCAAACGCACCTTAAAATAAATGTTAATGCATGAATATTTCTTTTTGATTTGCTGTGGTGAAGCTGAGTAACAGAAAAACATCATAAGATCCGATGTACATTTGAACATGTCCTTTAGGCAGTGAAATTCCCCTGCAGAGTACTGACTCCAGAAGAGGAATCCAAATGTATTTTCTCGTTTATGTCATTAATCAAAAAGAATATGTTGCAAACTGCTCACAGAAGTTGTGTGCACTGAGTTTACTGGGTAACACTGCAAGCCAGAAACAGAAAAAGGGCAGAATATAAAGTGCAGAGTATATAGTGTTGTGGACAAGGGAAACATGTGATCGATGCACTGATATAAACTAGAGAAAGTGTTCAGACAGAAAAAGCTTTTCTATCATTCACATTATAAGGAATTCTGGAATATTTGTCCATATATCCAAAATGATTCCCAACACAGACTTGTCCGTGCTTCTCTGCTACATCCCTTGTCCATTCATTCCACCAGTCATTAAGAAGAAAAACAGCTTAATTAAGCGTAAGATGCAGCTCAATCAGTTTATAAGCTGAATTATAAGTGTAATTATCTTTGCCAGAATTGGAGACAAGGGATTAGAGTTAGTGACTGGAGAAAAACATCTCTAGCACTGTGGGGTAATTACCAATGGAGTCTGGCAGTGTGTGGCACACTGTAATTCCATCCGGAGTGTGTGAAAGGGAGACGTGTCTATATGTACGGTATGAAAGGAGAACAAAGAGAGAAATGCTGCAATTCTTTTCTTGTCTTTATATACGCAGTTTCTAAGCTTTGCACCAAACTCAGGCCCAGTGATCTCATTGTACCAGTGCTGAATCTGGCTCTTTGTAGTCTCCCTTTATGAGATTCTGGAAGCAATTCTGGAACTGTTCTGAAGTTGTTGTAAGGTTATGTAGGAAGGAAAAAGAGAAAACTTCTAATTGAGCCAGGCTGCTTATGTTATACAATAGACATATATTATTAATAGGGTTGCAGTCATTTTGATATGCGGTACCTTAGAATGGTAGGAAAGTTAAGTGTCTGGTGGCCCTGCCAGGCAGGGGGGTTGGAGCTTCATGATCCTTGAGGTCCCTTCCAACCCGGGTCATTCTGTGATTCTGTGATCTATTTCAATGACTGGATTACATTCCAGTGTCTTGGTCAAGAGGATTTTGCTATGGCTTGGATATTGTCATCTAACTAAAAACCCATCCAATCCTATGGCTGCAGAACCTCTTGAAATTAGTTTAGCAGTTTGCACCAAGCAGGTTTTAAAGTTGTGTCACTGACAGTACTGATATGGGACAACCAAAGCCCACTCCCTTGCATCTTGTGTTGCTGTGGTGTTTAAAATGCAGCCCAGGTGTGTTCAGAGCGCTCTTGGACCACGAAAAGCAAACAACCAATTCATGGATACGAAAAAGCATCGCCACTGAAGGTACGAGTGACCACCAAGTGGACACTTTTGATATTGCACTTGTAAGGCTTTATAATTTATACATCTATGTTCCAGACAGAACTGGTGCTGCTTTTCTCCATTCACAGACGTAGATCTGATTTTATAGCATTCTTTTCTTTTCTGATGGTTTTGCTTCGTCCTTTTGGCTCAAGGACTGTGTACTGCAGTACTCCGTGCTTTAAAATCAATTGAAAAGTAGGCATCACCTATGGCAGATCACAGTGTGTTTACCTTTGGGTACGCCCACTTCTTGATTTCTCTTCTACAAATGCGGATCTGAAGCAGGGGAAAAGAATGAAAATAGAAAAGAAGACTCAGCAGAATCATGGATAACTTGCAATATGGGCTCTGTAAAACTTAATTACTTTCAGTTGTTTCCTTCAAACTGTTCTATGCAGTTTCTTTGTGAATGATGAATGTTTGGAGCAAACTGCAAAAAGATCCATCAATGAAATTCAATTTCCAATCCATCTCTGCAAGTAATTAGCTTTTCTTTAGGTAATACATTGCAAGTTTGCATGGCTTCAATGTTGGGTGATGTTTGTTTAGAGAAGAGCGGACAAGTTGCAGTGCTGCTTACAACAAACAGCTCACAATTACATTGAGGTTAAATATCCATTAGTGTGAGTGACTCTCCCGTGTTTCTCCTGGGGAGAAAATACATGTGAATGATCCCATCTAACTGTCTGAACAGCAGCTGTACCACTGCCTTATGACGTTACCCATGTTATATAGGGGCACTGTCCATCAACCACAAATAGCCAGGCCTATTTAAAAGGGAGTTATGGCTGCAGAAATACCAATAGCCAACATAAGAAACGCAGCACTGCCTTGTGCTTCAAGTGGAGTTCTTACGGCTCAGAAGACTCAGAAATGGTCTTCCACAGCTTCTTCCACAAGTACAGTTTTTGTAGACTGTTTGCAATTCAGTTCCTCACATGAAAATTAATAGAGGATAACTTGCTTGTCATCAAAACTGACAAGGTGTGTGTGGCTCTCTCTGTAGACAGGTCTTTCAGGAGATTTAATATTATTGTCATATGCCATTTTATAATCTGGCACTGAGTCAGCTCTTTCTACCAGGCCGTGTTGCTTTTTGTGAGCTGTCTTTAGATGAGAAACTAAATTGACCGAGAAACGCTGTATTGGGCAATAACATACCTTTTGAATAAGCATTATTTGTTACAGGCTGGAGCCAACAGCCACTGCATTTAGCAGAACCCATCCAATGGTTTTCTGTTGGATTTGGCATGTGAATATCTGCATTTATTTATTGGATTATTAAAATGCTTTCCTTAAAAGTAGAACTTTGTATAAGCTCGAAAAATGCTTTTTTGTAGTGAAGCTTTTGATGCAGAACTTCTAACATCTCATAGCAAATCTCTCAATAGAAAATGGATTACATTATTCTGGATGCGATACTCAGTCTGGGAAGTGGGGAGATCCACCAAAGGGTGGGGGAAGGAACCATGGTGAAGCCACAGCAGGCACCGAAGAAAACTCCTATAGAGCTGCAACACTGGAGGAAAATTCCATCTGGGGAAACACTTTAGCTCCATTTCCTTTAGGAGCGCATGCAGCACTGGCCAAATCTCTTTAATATTTCTCTTTCACTTTGGCAAATCAACAAGTAATAAAAAGACTGAAATAAAGTCTTCCAACACCAAAATATATTCAAGGAGAAACTGAAAGTGACATCTACTCATGAACACAGCATGTTCCATGTACTTCCAGTGTGGATAAACAGGGCACTGTGCTGGGATGAAAAGCTGGGATAAAATAAAGGGTAGTTAAGATTAAGTTACAAAAGGGTAAAGGTTTCAGCATTTGAGATCTATGGTCATTCCAAAGGAAAGTTCTGGACAGAGGCAGTCTCCAAGGGCTGTGACTCTCATTTGCAGTCAGACCACATCTAGCTGGGCTTTTGACTCTTTGCTTGCCTGCCTAATCCACTTGTTTACTTCACGACACACATTGCACCTCTCCTGTTCGAGCTGTTGCCTTGATGTATTAATACTGAGCGTCAGTACCAGTAGGCAGAGGCTTGGAGTGCTTTAGTGTCCTAGAAGCAGACATTGAATAAAGGGACATTGGTGGATTTTTTTTACTCCTTTTAGAGCACTGGCACATCTGGCCTAACACTTCAGCAAAACAAGGGATCATTTGGCATGCCCACGCAATGACTTTCCAAGATGTGTTGGCTCTGCACTTTGTGAGCCAGTCCTCCAAAGCACCGAGGAAGAACAATATACTAACAGCCTTTCCAACCACTCTTTCATCTGTGCCTCAAAATCTGCAAAGGGAGTTGTACTTGCCCTCTGTGAGATTAAGATCCCCAAAATAGAAAGCCCGACTGCTCCTGGGCAACATTAGGGCAGTGAAAAGTAGAGTGTGCTGCCAAAAAGCACATTCATATTTAGGCAATCTGCTCATTAAATTTATGAGAGTTTCTTAATGCCTGGCTCTCTGCCCCTCTCCTAGCTTGGTCTCTCCAACCCTGTGGGCAGGTTAGCCAGCCTACAGGTTTATTTTGGGTTCCTAACGGCTACCTACATTTCCACCTTGCAACTGTTGCATCCTGACAAGTAGATAGAGAAAATACAGATTGCAATATAGTGTACAGACTCAGCAAAATAGCACTTGCAGAGAGGGATAAAGCCACCTTGCATAAAGACCGAACAAAAGGGGGCAAAGAGTTAACCAGCAGTGTACAGCAAGACCCTTGTTTTCTACTTAGTGTTTTCACTGTTTACAGGTTAAATTAACACCTAAGATGAGAGACTTCAAGATCTGAGGTGTCCTTAATAGGCTTAGCGTAGGAGGTAGTAACTACTGAAGGCACGGAGTAACCAAGTTTTGGTATTTGGTAAGGACTCCACAGGATCTGAAGGAGCAACAAGTGTGACTTTTAACAGGAAAGTAATTCTTATTGTTACAGGAGCTAACACAGGTGCAGAAAGGTTTGATGAAAGGTGCAAACAGGTTGCTTAGAGGTGTGGCTGATGCCCCATCCCTGGAGACTTTCAAGGAGATGCTGGATCAAGCTTGCTTTTATTACTTGCGCTACCAAGTGACACAAATCCCATTTAATACAGGTGCCCCTTTGTGCAAGGGGGGAAGAAGGATCATAGCAGCAGGACTCTCAACTTTAGCTCTTGCCTCAATTGCAACAATCCTCTTGATTCATATTTCTGTCCACAACAGCAGAAGATGCGTGTATAGCCTAGTGCAAGGCCAATCCAACAAGATTCAGATGAGGAAAATGGTTACGTGGGCACTCCACAGCACACTCTTTCAGCTAAACATAAACGTTTGTGGGTGAGTTTGGTTTTTTATGTTTGGGTTTTTGTTTTAATTTCTGAGGAAATTTGGGAGGATCCAACTCATTAATAACTTCAAAATGAATTTTGTCTTTGAGGCCACATTCCTCCTGCCACTTCGTTTTGCAAAGGTGAGGTTTCCATTGTTGTAGTGCTAACAGAAGGGCATGTAAACAGCTCTGTTCACCTTTAGTCAGACAAAGCAAACATGGAAGAATTGATTGCAATTCCATAATTGGGTTCGGTCCACAAACTTTACTTCCTTCTCTTGAGTCCAAACACATCGGTCTCAGTCTTCTCTAGTCCCTGAAAAGACTTCATGCTTGGCCAGAAACTGATTGCAGAAAGGACACAAAACTCAACAAAAGCTGGTATAAGGTGCCGACATACATAAATTTCACAGATCCTAGAATGGCTTGGGATGGAAGGGACTTTAAAGATTATGCAGTCCCAACCCTCTGCTGTTGGCAAGGCTGTCACCCACCAGAGCACCCAGGGCCCCATCCATCCTGTCCTTGGACACCTTCAAGGGATGGGGCATCCACAGCTTCTCAGGGCAGCCTGTGTCAGTGTCACACCTCCCTCAGAGTAAATAATTTTTCCTTATATCTGGTATACAAACCTCCTTTATTTTTATTTTTTTTTTATTTTAAAACCATACCCCTTGTTCTATCACTACTAGACCATGTAAAAAGTCACTCTCCCTTCTGTTTATAAGCTCCTGTCAAGTAATGGAAGGCCACAATGAGGTCACCCTGGAGCCTTCTCCAAGCTAAACAAGCCCAACTACCTCAGCCTTCCTTCATAGGGTCCTAAGAGATTAAGGACTAAGAGCTCCTTTAACACGTAAGTGTACTTTGGGCCCTTAAGTTGATTTCATGAGGTCTGTGATGTAGGCTGTTTGTATGAAGCAACAAGACTCTGCAGAACTTAATGCACTACACCTGAAAATATGAAAGGAAAAAGTGCTAAAATGTTTTCTTGAAGCTTTCAAGTCATTGCTCAGATTAGAGTATTTAAGGTAATGCAGTATTAATTGAGTCAAAATGTACATATAGAGGCACGTATATGGGAGTGATTTAAGTAGCACACTAAAGTTTGCAGTGGATTAAAGCCATCAGTGAGGAATTGCTTAAAAATCAGTTGCAACTTGCATAGTACTTTAGATTTACTGTCATTAGTACAATAACGATTGTGTGTGAGGAAAGCAAGCAAAACCAACAGAGCTGCACTGTTCTGTATATCTGCAGATGTAATCTTTCCTTTCAAGCAAAGAGTCTACTTCATTTAATGCAAGCACCTGATGCTTAGAAAGCTGAGATTGTAACCCACCTAAGCAGAACTGTACCGAGATAAAGATGAAAAGAAATAGGTAGAGAAATACTGGGATAAATAAGGAGGTGGAAGACAGCTAATTTGTAGCCAAGTTGTTGGTTGCTGTGGTGTTTGTTGTTTTCCCTCTAAAGCACTCTCAAATAAAAGTTGTGTAATTATCTTAATTCCGAGAAAGGAAAAAGAAAGTAAGAAATGTGAGATTCTTAGATGCCATAAATCTGCATGTTATTCAGATCCCTGTCCCACCTGACCTTGAGTGTTGACAGGGATGGAATTTCCACCAATTCTCCATGCAAGTTCCAGTGCCCAACCACTCTTATTGTAAAAACTTCTTCGTTATGTCAAGTCTAATTTCCCCTCTTTTAGTTTGAAACCATTTCCCCTTGTTCTATTGTTGGTGAAACTGAAAGCAAAAGGTCAGCATGCTAGGACAAACAGCCACACACCAATATGGTTACATATAGCTGCTTCCATTTATTGCCCAAAAAGCTCTACTTTTATAGCAGACAGACGAGGGCATTCAAAAATCACACACACTAATTGGAGGAAAGCTACTGCAAAAATAACCCTAAAACTCCCCTTCAAAGCCTCAAGCCATTCATTCTTTTCCTAGAGGTGTCCTTGGTTCTCATGCTGTTTATCCTGCTCTGCAGCTGCTGCTCTGTGAAGTCCTTATCTTGATCCATGGCTGCTGCTCTGTAAAATTCTTCTTGTATTACAACAATTCCCTCTTTTTATAAATTAATTAGCAAGCTCCTGCCTATAGAATAACAATACTATCTGTCTCTTGAATCATGTCTGTGGCCCTTCTCTGTGCATACCCCAGCAGCTCTATGTCTCTCCTGTACTGAGGACTCCACATCTGGATGCAGTACTCCAGGTGAGGTCTCACCTGCACAGATTAGAAGGGCAGGATCACCTCCCTCCACCTGCTGGTCACACTTCTTTTGATGCAGCCCAGTTACAGTTGACTTTCTGGGCTGTGAGGGCACAGTGCCAGCTCATGTCCACCATCACCTCCAGGTCTTTTTCAGCAGGGCTGAGCTCAATTCTTTCATCTCCCAGCTTATATCAGTAGTGGGGGTTGCTGCAACCCAGGTGCAAGATCTTACAGTTGGCTTTGTTGAACTTTGTGAGGTTTACCCAGACCCACTGCTCAAGCCTGTCCAGGTCCCTCTGGATGGCACCCAACCCCTCAGGTGTGTTGACCACACCCCAGAGCTTGGTATCATCAGCAAATTTGCTGAGGGTGTACTAGATCCAACTGTCAGTGTAATTAATGAAGGTGTTAAAGAGCACCAGACCCAGAGCTGACCCTTGGGGAACACCACTTATCTCTGATCTCCATCTGGACATCGAGCTATCTACCATCACTCTCTGGATATGATCTCACAGCTTCTCATCCATAGAACAATCCACCCACCAAATCCATACCTTTCCAATTTGGAGAGAAAACCTTACTGACATCCAGATAGATGATACCAGTGGCTGTTCCTCAGCATCCGCTGACACATTTATATACGTTATAAGAAACATCCGTCACATCACAGCTGATTCCCTTCAGAAATGCCACAAGCTACATTTCAGTAGCAGTGTTCTGTGTTTGTTTTTGTGTTTGTTTTTGTGTTTGTTACGTTTTCTTTCCCATTGCTCCTAATCAAGCTTTTTCCTTTAAAAAAAAAAAAAATAGGAAAAAAAAAATAAATAATTGTGGATAGAAACTTTATTCCAGCTTCTAAGCCAAATTTACCTTGGTAAGGTAACTTTGGGGGTCTGTTCTTCCTCTGATAAAGGCCAGTGTGGGGTGACCCAGCACTAGGGCACGCTCCTGGGGCAGAGGATAGGTCAGGAGGAAGATGCCCTTACCCAGTCCCATACCCAGGCCCCTACCCAGTCCCAGCACCAGGCAGACCCGTGCAGGGCCAATACCCGCAGCTCAGGCAGGGCCTACAGTGAGTCCTTCCCACCGAGGAGCTCCCGCAGCCCCGCCCCGCCCCGCTCCGCCCCCGCTGCTGAGCCCCGGCCGGCACTCGGTGCAGGGAGGGGCCGCCTTACGCTATTTAAGCCACCGAGGCGGAGCTGCTCGCTCCCGAGGGAAGCCGGTGCAGCGTTAGGACGGTAAGTGGCCGTGTTGGAGACCATGAGCTTCAGGGCGGCGGGATTGCTGGCGTGGCGGAGGGCCTTGTGTGGTGTCCGGTCTGCTCTGCTCCCGTGGCCATTCCCCGGGCGTTTCTCTGCGTGCTGCCCGCTGCTCTGATCGTTTCTCCCCCCGGAACGCTCGTGGTCAAGTTTCTGTATCGCTCCAAGGACCCGGAGCTATGAGGACGGCCTCAGCCTCGGGGCGGGGCCTCGGCGTGAGAACGGGTAGTGCTCCGAGGGGTTACAGGCCTCTCCCGGCATAGCGAGGTGCTCTCACCTGCGTGCTGTGCTTTGAAGAGGCGTTTCAGTCCATGTTCATCGTGGACAGAGCAGGTTTGGTTTGGTGTCTGCTGTAGGAACTGGTCAGTGTTATAGGGGGAGTTGCAGTGGTGATACCCTTAATGAGTTCTCTGAATCTGAATGGCATAGACAGTGGCATCGAGTGTATCCTCAGCAAGTTTGAAGAAAACATCAAGCTGTGTGGTGCAGGAAGGCGTTGGAGGGAAGGGAAGGCATCTAGAGGTATCTGGGCAGGCTGTTTCAACAAGGCTGGGTGCAGGGTGCTGCACTTGAGTTGGGGCTATCCCATGTGCTTATACAAACTGGAGGGAGATCTTGAGAGCAGCCAGGCAGAGAGGGACTTGGGGGGTCCTGGTAAATGAGAAGTGCACTAGAAGGGAAGAGGAGCAGCCAGCAGGGAGAAGGAGGGGATTGTCCCCTGCTCTACTTAGTTCCTGTGAGGCCCCATCTGGAGTACTGCATCCAGGTCTGGGGCTCTCAGCACAAGGAAGACATGGAGCTCTTGGAGCAGATTCAGAGAAGGGCCACAGAGATCATCAGAGGGCTGGAACAGCTCTCTTGTGAAAAAAGGTTGAGGGAACTGGGCTTGTTTCAGCTGGAGAAGGCTCTGGAGTGACCTCATTGTGGACTTCAGTACTTGAAGGAAGCTTATAAAAAGGAGGAGGAATAGCTGTTTATGAGGGTGAGTAGTGATAGGACAATGGGGAATGGCTTTAAACTAAGACAGGGAGGTTTAGGTTAGATATTGAGAGGGTGTTTTTCACACAGAGGGTGGTGATGCACTAGAATGGGTTGCTGAGGGGGTTTGTGGATGCCTCACCCCTGGAGGCATTCAAAGCTAGGCTGGATGAGGCTCTGCGCAGCCTGGTCTAGTGGTTGGCAACCCTGTGCATAGCAGGGAGGTTGAAATTAGAGGTCTTTTTCAACCCAGGCCATTCTATGATTCTATAAATCGTGTGTGCTTTAGCTGCATGTAAGTATGGTGACTGCTTTAGGGAAACCAGACTTTGGTAGGAGGAAGTACTTCAACTTGGCTGTGTCTATATAATCTTTCTAAAGGATTATAAGTTGTCTCAGATTTGGACCAGTTCATGACTACTAAAGACAGCGCTATCTCCAGTGAGTAAAAGGATGTCAGTGATTGGTGTGAATGCAGTTTTGACTGACAGAAAATGTGTTCAATAAGTCTCTCTTAGATTTGGGGTAGTAGGATGTGCTGATACCACAGTTTGTTGTCTGTGACAGCTTGGTAGCATTCATTTTGCATGTAGAGCAGTCAGCTGTTCCAGAGGTCCTGAGATGAACAGCCAGATACTTTAATGACCATCATGCTTGTCTTGTGACTTCTGTGTAGAAGTGGAAAGGCCTAAAGGCTCTGTGTTAAGCTGACTAAACAAGCTCCTGGATTGTAGCAGCTGGTGTTGCTGAATGTACTTGCTTAGAGTAGCATGCAAATATTGAGTTTTGCTTGTGCTCCAGGTCTCTTGTTTCCAGAGGCTGGATTGTAAACCTAATTTTCTTCTGACTTGGAGTTGAGAAGGAGTGAGGTCTTGGACTTTATCATATGAGCTTCAGATGGCACAAAATAGCTGTACAAAAACAGGGAAGTGGTAGTGCTTGACTAGTCCCTGGCTTTGCTGGGGCTGGTTTCTGTTCCTGTGGCTTCACTCTGGCCTCCTTTGGAAGGTTGAGTGGCAGGGTAGGACTTTCTTAAACTGCCTGCTTTCAGTGCTCTGTGGAGGAGGTCAGATAGGAAAACAGCACTTAGCCTTGAACACAGCTAGGTCCACTAAGGCATGCTGTTAGCTGAACTCTTATAACAAAACACAACTTCAGAGAGTATGTTTCATTTGAGTAATGCTTTGCCTGTGTTTCTTAGTTAAGTACATGAAGTGTCTTTACAGATCAGCTTGATCAGCTGTAACTCCCACAGTTTGTCTGGAGAGAGGCAGAGACAGTGGTGTTCCAGTTGAATGTGTTTTGGTCGCTTTGTGATTTCCTAAGAGGGTGTAGCCTCAAGTTTTATATTCATGTGGCTTGATGTGTGGCATTAGCAGGTGTAATTTGAAAGCCTTTTGTAGTGAAACTTCAGGAGGCTAAATTGTTTTTGTCACATTATTTTTTCAGCAACAACGTTCTGGTCAGAAGATGGCTGCTCTTGACACCCTCTTTAAATACATCGATGAACACCAAGACCTTTATGTTGAGGTAAGTTTTCTTTCACATTTGTGCTGCAGTACAGGTAGCTATGGGATACTGGAAGGTAAAAAGTTAAAACTTCAAGCTTGAGTTACACCAGTGTTGTGTGCCTGATAATGAAGTCAGGTAACTGGAAGGTGAGGGGCCAGGCAAAGGGTATGACTGGTTTGAGCAATGCTCAGACAAGAAGTATGTGGTGTTCAGCTCTCACTATCTCACTTGGAAAAATGAGTTAAGATGGCCTGAGAAGCCTGATAGGTGCTAATTGATTCTGCTTGCTTGAAGAAAAGCAACCAGGGGCATAATTTGCACAAAATACCGTAGTCTTAAGTCTGCCTTCCTTATCTGCAAACAGCTAGGTTGGTAGTGTAGTGTAACTGTGGGAAAGTGAGATTTTAGAGAACTTTTGAGTGTGATACCAGTGGTTATAGTGTTCCATTGTGTAGATAATGGAGTTGATTTACCTCAAGTTAAAGCTTTATTGATATGAGTTGATTTTAGTGTTAATAGTGCCTCCCATCCAATGCATAGTGAAAACTGTGGCTTTTGTCTTCCTGCAGCGGCTGGCTGAGTGGGTAGCAATCCAGAGTGTGTCAGCATGGCCGGAGAAGAGGGCTGAAATCAGGCGCATGATGGAAGTTGCTGCAAAGGGTATTGAGAAACTGGGAGGCACGGCTCAACTTGTGGATATCGGGACACAAAAGGTATGTGAGCATCTGTCTCTGAACAGAGTTCTTAAGGTGACAAGATGTTTGCTGTGCTTTCTGATAAAGACAAGGACATGCAGGTGCTGTAATCACCTGTAGCAAGTAGGATATGCCTACAAGCTGTGGTGTGCTGGTTGGGTTTATCTTGGTGCCAAGTGATATGCACAGTGCAGTGTCTGCCTGAAGGCCGAGCTATATATGCATCATATCACAGCACAGGATTGGGTATACTTGGGCTGTTAAATGGATTACTCATTTGTTGTTATATAAAGGTCTTCTGGATCAGATCACTACAGGAGCCTTGTGAGTTGCAACCTTGAGTTGTAGTATCATAGAATGATAGAATTACCCAGGTTGGAAAAGGCTTCAAAGATCATCAAGTCCAACCGCAGCCTAACCATAGCGCCCTAACTCTAACAAGTTGGTCTAGTAGTCTCAGGAGACATGAGATAAAGTCATTCTTCAGTCTTAAGCTTCATAAGACCTTTATTTTATAGTCAGTCTTTGGATGCGTATCAGTTAAGCATATCATTACATGTTGGACTGTGTGTTAAATCATCTTAAATATGGACGGAACATGAACAGAGCACTTGCAAAGAAAAATGTGGTTCTTAATGGTGGCTCTTCATACCTTGAGAGTTTCAATTAATTCACTGAGACAAACTTGCTCTGTTCATCAGTGTGTCATGGTTTTGTAACAAAACCATGTAGCAAGTAGTAACAAAACCGTGACACAGTGTTAACTTTCTTGGGAGGTAAGAACTATTGCTGCTGTAGCAGTGAGGAGCAATGTAAAGCAATTGGCCAAGTTGTTTCATCCAACTTAAGTTTACTACTGTACAGCAATTTGTACCGCCTACTGTAACTTCTTGCAATATTAAAGCTGCAATTGGCCAGGGACCATGCAGCCAGCTGATAAAAATCTGAACTTGGAGCCTGGAAGTGATATCTGATGCTGCTTTCGATCTGCTGAACAGTTTTCAGGTGCGTGTTCACCAATATAGACATAAGTGCTTACTGAGAATAGCATGTGGAAATTGCTTACAGGTTGCTTCAAAGAACTAAGTTGAGTTCAATTTTTATCAGCACTGCCCTGCCATTCACTTAACAGTGTAGGCTAGAATGGAGAAATAGAGCTGTTGAAGACCTTATGTGAATATAGGCATGTTTTACTCAGTGATTTCGTTGTCAGGAAATCACTGTCACGAGATCTATACTGTGCACAGGATGAAAGTGCAGTGACAAGAAGTGCAGAATACTCTGAGTGGAGTTCAGCACTGATGCTGAGGTAAGCATTAGATACAGCAGTTTGGCATGCAGATAGCTTGCTCTGCTAAAATGTAACGTAGGAGTGTTTAGTATTTCTGTGCTTGGAAACACTTTGACTATTTTTGGGACTTGTAAGGAGTTCTTTTCTGACATGGTTCTGTGATGCTTTCACAGACACATTCTGCTTCTTGTAGTCAGTTTAAGTAGCTGAGTTTTGTTTAGCTGTCTGTAAAGGTTATGAGATTAGAGGTGTAATGTTATAGTAATACATTCATGTGATGTAATCGTGCCACTAACATTCTATATTTGTGTTTAAAAACAAAAACTTCTGCCTTCTTTTTCTAGCTGCCTGATGGATCAGTGATCCCTCTGCCTCCAATTATTCTGGGAAAGCTTGGCTCAGATCCACGTAAAAAGACTGTGTGCGTATATGGCCACCTGGATGTTCAGCCAGCAGCACTGGAGGATGGCTGGGACAGTGAGCCCTTCACGCTGGTAGAAAGAGATGGTAAGAGCATGGACTTCAGATATGGAGCACTTATTTAGCTAGCATTCCTTAATTATTCTAGAGTCATATCCTTAATAGGAAGGGAGACAGGAAGAGAGAACCCTTGATGTAACTGAAAAGATGTAGGGGAAAATAGTAAGCAATAGGGTTATAAAATTTCAGTTGCTCTTAGTTTTTTTTTCTGGTTTTCTATGTTGTACCTGCCTGCTTTCCTCCTTGTAACTACAATGAAGTTGTAACTGTTGTCTTCAGTGGTTAAAGAAATTGTCATAAACCTTCCTTGTGCTACTTTTGTACCTTTCTGAACTGGCAGCCTGCGAGGTTGTGTCAGACTGAGGTTTTTGAACCACTACAAGGGGCAGGTTTTCAGTGCTACTTCCGTACCCCTGGTGAGAGAGGAATGATACAGCAAGTTGCATGGTTTGCTTTGTTTGTGCACTGTGCTACAGTGAGTGCACAAGCTATTTGGGAGAGCCAGTATCCAGGGAAGTGTTCATATCCAGTAATGGGGATGAAGAAATTGTGCAATAACTTATGCTTAAATAACATTTCCTATAGCCAAGAGGAAAGGAAAACTTTAAAAGTTCTTGCTGCCAACAGCCCCTTTCTTGTTTCATTTGCTCAGTATTAAGAGTCAAAGGTTCTTCTGTACTTGTGACATTAACCATTCTTGTATTGCATAAGCATTAATCATTGCCAAGAAAAAGCATTTGTGGTAACTGGTATTTCTAGCAGGGCACTAGGTCATAAGTAGCAGAGTCCGAATTAATAAATCAGATTGTTATCTGATAGTAAAAGCGAGACTTACCTCAGGCAGTGGCTTATTTCTGTGCAGCCTGGTAGTGTAGGTGGTATATTCACCAATGGCTCACAACCTCTGTGATTTGGTCTGATGTTGTGGTTATACAGCTTAGGGGTTGTAGCCACAGCTCTTATGAGTTGCATCAATATCTGCCTCTTATCTCACGTGCCATTTCCTGAGACTTTCCATTACTTGTAGAACTTCTCTGACTAGTTTTCTGGTATTCAGAGAACTGGTCACTACTGAAATTGTATTCTTCAAATAAAGGATTATTAAATTGAAGCTGTGCTGGTTAAGTTTCTGTTAAAAGGAGATGGCTTGTTTCTGTATCCCTACTGATGTAATTGTAGAAAACGGTATTAATGGAAAGGGTATGGGGATGAATTAGCCCATGGCTGTTGCATCTCTTCCAGGTTTTCTTTTCTACCCAGGGAGCAAGCAGCTCATGGAAGAGGTGAGGTAGCACTGAAAGTGGATTAACTACAGCAGTACCTATCCCACTGCATGGGTATATGAAGTAGGGTATGAAACTGCTGCTTCAGAAGAATCTCAAAGGAAAGTTAGCGTAATTAGTGCTGAAAAGCTTATCCAGAAGGATATTTTTTTCTGCAAGTAAGTGATGACAAACTTCATTCTAATTTTTCTCCATTCTGGTTAATTTGCCTGATTTGTGCAGGGAAGCTGTATGGGAGAGGATCAACAGATGACAAAGGTCCAGTGCTTGCCTGGCTGAATGCCTTGGAGGCTTATCAGCAAACTAATCAGGTGTGTACCCAATATTTATTCTGCTTTTTCCACGTACAGCTGAGTCTAGCAATAAGTGTTATCCAGCCACAAACCCTTCTGAGGCTGCTTATTCAGCTGATTGGAGGAATGGTGCAACATTTCCTGACTTCCTGGTAGAACTGAACTGACTTGCTGACAGGCTGGTTTTGTAGATGGCTTGGGTTGCACTTAAAACATTTTTGCTTTAAAGAAATATGTAGGAAGGAAAATACATGTGCAGTCATCTGGAGTATGAGTAATAATTTTCTTAAATGAAAGAATGTCAAATTAGTCTGCCCTTTAGCAAAGCTTAACGTCTCACTGCCACTGAATTATAAGAAGGGATTAACATGGTGTCATGAAATTTTCCTGTTTCTGTGAAAGAAAAAGTACAGCCAGAAATTAAGCAGTTATCTATCTGTCTTGTAAGACTGATTGTTACTGGGCAGAGAATTAGCAGTTCTCTAGTGCTTTTGGTATATGGTAGGCTGGTCAGACAAGGTAGCCCTGACTTGTACTGTAGCGGGCAGTTTTTATGCTTAATAACTAATTTTTCTTGCCCTGTGACTTACCCTTGGCAGCTGATCTGTTGCTTTCCCACAGCTAAGAGGATTGGAAACCAGTTGCTCTAGAGCTTAGTTAAACCTTTTTTGAAGAGTTTGGATTCCATCAAATGAAGGGTGGACTAAGTGCCCTTAAGTACATCTAGGTGTCATAAGACAGACTTTAGATAGAATTAATGCATTCAGACACTGTAAAACCAAGCTACCCTTGTTCTGCTTAGTTACGTGACAGATCAAAATTACTGGTCACTGAAGGAATTAAATGTTGTCATATATTTAATCTGTTCTTGTTCATTTTCAAAGGAGTTTCCAGTAAATATCAAGTTCTGCCTAGAGGGTATGGAGGAATCAGGATCAGAAGGCCTTGATGAACTGATTTTTGCTCAGCGTGATACTTTCTTCAAAGATGTGGATTATGTTTGCATTTCTGACAATTACTGGCTAGGCAAGAACAAACCTTGTATCACCTATGGCTTGAGGGGTGTTTGCTACTACTTCATAGAGGTGAGTTCTGAAATACGTGGCCTAATGAGAAAATCTAGCTCAATACTATTAGAGAATCCAGGTTTTTCAAGCCAATAGTTTTTTTTTGGAGATGATAGGACTGACTAGTAGATAGAACAGGTTCCACTATAATCTATAATCTAAATAACTTCTTCTTAGTATCCTATATGATATTTGGATAGAAGGGTTAGCTTTCAGCTATCCAGGAGCTTTGCTAAAGGATTATCATGGCAGGTATCTTCATCCAGATACTTCTTTAAGTAAAGAAGTCACCTCTGAAGTCTCCAGTATTATTGCACTTTACAAAGCAGTAGGAAGCGTGTCTGCTCAAATGCGCTACAACTGAATGGTCAGCATTCAGAAACACTCATCCTCAAAATACTTGCAACAAAAATCTAGGATAGAAATCTATGCAACTTTCACTGTCTTCATGCTGTAATTAACCTGAATCTCATAATTCATCTATAACCAGGTAGAATGCAGTGACAAAGACCTTCACTCTGGAGTTTATGGTGGTTCAATACATGAGGCTATGACGGATCTCATTGCTCTAATGGGTAAGAAAAAGCAAATTTCATTGAATGCATCTAAAATGGGAATGAGTCCTGTTAAAGCAGCGAAGCATTCCTAAGTACTGCTTACACTTCATTGGCTATAGAAAGCCAATGGAGCTGTGCTTAGCAGGGTAAATATGAAACAGAACGATCCCTTAGATACAGAAATATGAAGGTCTAGTAAAGATTCTCTTAAAACCTTGTTGTGCATTTCTGGGCTGGTTTTATCAGCTCTTTCCTGCATACTCTTCTACAGATGCCATATTGAGCTTCTTGAGCAGTCCTGCCTTCAAACAGCCAGCTAAACATGTAGCAGTAGATTTATATTTAGGTGCAGGAAAGTACAGGTTTTTGGATAGCTGCAAAATCCATCAGTGCCCTTTATGTTTTGTGGAAAAGACCCTGGGAGGTGGAAGGTCATTTAACTATATTTACAGAGGTTTTCAGAAGACTGACTGTCACTTCTCACAGGAAGTGTTCCCCCATGATGGCATTTATTTATTCTGGATAAATCCTGATCTGAAGTGCTTTCTGTTTACAGGTTCTCTCATAGACAAGAAAGGGAAAATCCTTATCCCTGGCGTCAATGAAGCAGTGGCACCTGTTACTGATGAGGAGCTGGCCATTTATGAGAAGATTGATTTTGACCTAGAAGAATATGCAAAAGACGTAGGAGCAACAAAACTACTGCATGATACAAAGGTATGCTGTACTCCTGCCTGCCCTAGTTAGGTGTGTAAGTTCAGGCATTCTGTACAGTTAATTGTATGCTTAGTGCTAGCAGTTACTCTGTGAAGCACCCACTTGGAAACTTTGTCTAGGCTATCCTGTATTTAAAGCAAGCAGTCTAGGCAATACTAAAGCTGCTCCTGAGTTGTTCCTTACTAATGTGTAAATAGCATTTTGAACTTGTATGAACTTATCTAATGCTGTTCTCTTAAACCTAGATAAATACAGTTAGCACAGGAGAAATGTTTCCCAAAGTCAGATACTGTGTCTGCACAAAGCATCTGAGTTCATGGATTTTCGTAGGAAGTTCAGTGGGTTATCTGAAATTTAGTTTCTTATGCAGTTGAATCTTCTCATGAGGTAAGAAAATGGTAACTGTGATCTTAAGGTTGACACACCAGACATCTTCCTAGCCTTAGCAAGCAAGGACCTTTTTGTAGGCTGCTGAAATATTTGGCTGGGCTCAAGTTCAGTATAGGCATGTCTTTTGTTTCTAAAACCTTCATCCCATGAGTTCTCTAAATGAATGCCAGAAAATACTCACAAGGTACAAGTAGTATATACTGATCTTAAAAATCTAAGCCATAGATGTAAATCTATCATAACATGCTGAAAGAAGTGTTATAAAGGACAAGTTTACATATTCAGGTCTGTCTTTTCTCCTGGTAATATCAGGAGAAGACTTCAGACTGAACCGAAGTAGCTGTAAGTAACAATTTTATATGTTCAGTGTTGTTTCTACATGCAGGAGTTTATATCAACTGAGAGCACACAGACTTTAGTGTTTAGTCTTTCTCTATAAAGTAATGAATGAAATATAACTTGTGTATAAGGAGTTGGCATGGTGCCCTTCACTTGAGGTACTAAAACTGTTCCATCTTAGCTAGACTGAAATCCTGGTGTAATTCATGGAGTTAATTCAGTTACATGTGTGCAAGAAATGTGTTGGGGCTAAAGGGAGATATGAGAAGGCATGTAATCTCCAGGTGAGGAGCAGCATGCTTGAAGGTTTTGAGCAGTGATAGTTCTGCTCAAGAGAAGCGTAGAGGCAAGTTGTACCTGTAACAAAACAACTTTGGCATGAAAACCCACAAAATCAAGTCTCCCTAATCTTTACAGTGTAGTTCAGTTTCAAGTTACTGTAGTTGTCTGCCCAGGACACAAATGTGTTGAATTCACAACATCCAGTGTACTGAACTGTGTCCAAGGCAGCGAGGAGGAAATGTGTATCTGAAATGGCCTTGT
Source organism: Coturnix japonica (assembly GCF_054131305.1). NCBI lineage: Eukaryota > Metazoa > Chordata > Aves > Galliformes > Phasianidae > Coturnix > Coturnix japonica. The sequence goes on from NC_140664.1 coordinate 52,384,547, forward strand.
GATGGCTGGTAGTAGCACTCATGCTAGTGAACTCAGTTCATTCAGCTTATTATGGCTGATACTGTCAGCAGCTGAAAGAGGAGCTTGCTGTATGCTGCAGTCTGCAGTGGTGAGGCTCATAAAATGTGATCTTTGTCAGTGTATGACTCAGTATTGAAGACACATGCCTGACTTAAGGCTATGGGGAACAGAACTTTCAGGGTGCTTCTTATAGTGCTTGAGCATCTTTAAATGTATTCTTTTCAGAAGCAGTATTTGCATGTTCTGTAAGTTCTGCAGAACTAGGAGAAAGCCAAACTGGAGTTACTGAAAGCCAGCTCTTATATTTGAATGTGTGCTTAATAGAATTTGTTGGCTTCTGTTTGCTCCTGAGTGGTCTTGGTTGAGGTGCATTTGTCCATGTGAGAAAGCACTGTTCTTTGCAAATCTTTAGTAGAGATCCCCCAAGTTGATTTCATCTGTCAAACTTAATGTAATCTTACATTTATTCCTTTGCTTCTGCAGAGAGATATCCTTATGCATAGATGGAGATATCCTTCTTTGTCTCTCCATGGAATTGAAGGAGCCTTCTCAGCCTCTGGAGCCAAGACTGTGATTCCTAGGAAAGTGATTGGCAAGTTCTCAATCAGACTTGTGCCAAACATGACTCCTGAAGAGGTCACAAAACATGTATGTTGAGATGGAGTAATGATCTCTAAAAGCCTCTCAGCTTCTTTTCTCCATATCTAGGAGGAAAAGTATTTCTGGCTTCTGAAACAGTTCTGTTTACTTTGCTACAGTCTTCCCTGCCTGCACCTCAGCTCATGTATTTGAGGGAATGAGTGTAGTCCCACATTGAACTGTTGTGGCCTTGGTGTCCACTTTCTCTCAGTTAACTTGAAGGTGCAGCTGAGAACTGAATGCTGTTTTAATTGTGGGGCACTTGAGCTACTGCATGAGCCTATTCAAAAGCACAAGAGTTCATCATAGTGAATGACTGTTCTACAGTAATGCTTTTACTTCCCTGGTGGTGATACTGCAGAGTTACATGGTAATGAGAGATAATAGTAATGTGAAAGCTATTGCATGCAGTTGTGACCTGCAAGTCTCTAGTATGCTTTTTGTTTCTTGTCTTCAGTGTTTATACATGTAAAAGTATCAAGGCTACTTGATTTTTTTTTTTTTTTTTTTTCCCTATAGGTTCAAGATTACCTGACCAAAAAGTTTGCAGAGCTGCAGAGCCCTAACAAATTCAAGGTATACTTGGGCCATGGTGGCAAGCCCTGGGTGTCAGACTTTGACCATCCCCACTACATGGCTGGCAGAAGGGCCATGAAGACAGGTCAGTGGCTTTTCCACTTTGTATTTGGAAGTATTCTTGTTCCAGCACCTCAAGAAATACTGTGGAGGTGATGTTTGCAGAGTATTTGTGGTGTTTCACACTTGGGTGATACATTTGACTCACTGAGTAAGAAAGCATTTCATGTGCCATCCTTCTGAAATACAGGATGGAGGAAAAGTTACTATTGAGCTCATTCAAAACATGGAGCAAGTCTATTGTCATGGTGTTGCTCTTAAATAAGGACGCAACTGTCAGTAGTTCAGGTAATTTCCTTAACCAAAGCCCTCCAAACTTATGCATTCTGTTATCTTTAGCTGTGGTAGGGTTAACAAGGGTAAATCTGATTTCTGTTGGGGTTCAGCAGGCTTTCAGATAGTATAAACAGTTTGAACTAGACTCTGAAACTGACAATACTCCAGCACTATGTTTGGGGTGAAACTCTGGTCCTGTTACTTCTGCAGTCTATCAGAGAAGCTTTAGAAAATGTATGGAAGTACTTACTTAAGCAGTACTTAATTGCTTAAGCAGCAGTAAGGATCTGTTAGAAAACCAAATGCAACTTTGAACTGACTAGAGTATCACTTTGTTTTAGTTTTTGGAGTTGAACCAGACCTGACAAGGGAGGGAGGAAGCATTCCTGTTACCCTCACTTTTCAAGAGGCAACAGGCAAGAATGTCATGCTGCTTCCTGTTGGAGCTGCGGACGATGGTGCCCACTCTCAGAATGAGAAACTAAATAGGTAAGAATATATATATATTTTTACCCGTTCCAGATTGAGTTGTGCTGTGAGTCTTTTCACATATTATGAAAAGAACTGAGGAAAATCAAGCACGTTAAGTGTTGGGAAGGTGTCCTTAGTGGAGAATGACTGAATGGGTGGTTGTGCTTGACAAGTCCATAGCTGAATCTTTACATCCTTACTGCTTCTGGTTGTGCATGTTTGCAATAAGGAACTTCTCATAGTTCAGCTTCAAAGCTGGGCTACTCTGTCTTACCGCATAGGTGACAATTCTTGCATTTTCCTTGGCAATAGAGAAGGTTGGGAATACTCTATTGCTTGCCACAGTTTTGCCTGTAGCATCTGTTGCCAACAGAGCACTAATTCTGCAGTATGCACAGCTGCTAGGAAAACAGCTCAAACTACAGCAGTACTAATGGGAGCTGTCTTTACAGGTACAACTACATCCAGGGAGTGAAGATGCTTGGCGCGTACCTCTATGAAGTTTCACAACTGAAGGACTAAGACACCTTACCTTCTGGCTTGTGATTCAGAAGATTCCTTTTCTTACGGACAGTGTCTATTAATTCTTATGTGCCTCCCCTTTTCAACCAACACTCCACTGCTTTGGAGAAGAGGGAAGCATGCAGTTCTACTTGAGAAACAAACATTGTAAACCAAAATTAATTATTCAAATCCTTCAAATGATAGACTACTTCCTATCTGTCCAGTAGTCCTGAAAGGCATCTTTCCCCTGCCTCACTTCAAAGTTCTGGTTTGCTGTACTCGTTCTGGCCTCCCAGACTAGCATTAACAGGCTAAGCTAGGCAAATATTAAGTAATGATGCTTTGCTCTGAGAAATGCCTTAGAGCATGGTGTGTTCCTACATGTCTTGTATAGTGATGAGTAGAGCAGCATCTGCTGCTTCTGTAGGGAAGAGAATGCAGAAATGCCCTGACTATCCGGTTTTTGTTGTTTGATCTGGAGTCTTAACTGTGAGTGGATATTGGGGCAGGAAGAAGGCTTCTGTTCTTACTATACATCTTCTAGAGCTTCTCTGCCTACTTTGTCTGTTTTCTAATGGAGGTTGAGGTCCAGTATCATTAAACACTACACTTGTATTTTCAGCTGGGGTACAGGCTGAGACTTGCATAATGTGGCTGTGTTGGTGCTTGTAAGCACCAAGCTTCTCTAGTAACACTGGATAGTGTAAGGTTCTCACCTCCTGGTGGTGCTGAAACTAACTTGGTATAACAACCTGGTATATGCAAGATGGCACAAGTATTCATCTGTATGTAGAGACCAACTGATTATATAGGATAACATGTCCAAGCAGTTGTTGCGTTTAAAGCAGCTTCCCCAGTCACTGAGTTGATGGCTCATACTTCTTTAAATGGGATGACTATCTGAAAAGACAATCCCATGGTTAGTTTAAGTTGCTTTTCTACCTATTAATTTGAGAAGCATTAAAAACTTCAAAAATCCACTTCATGGACTTGAGGTAATGAGTTTTTCCACAGTGTGTAAAGGAACTTATTAGATGGTCAGAAAGCTGATAATGTTAGGAGCTATGTTCAGAAATTTATAGCTGTCATTTCTAACTGCTGTGTTGAGAATCAGGTAATTGACTCAAGTTCTGTGCTAAAGATTCTGCATAAGGTCCTGCACTTCTTGAATAATCACAATATGGCAGAGTAGTGAAAATTGTCCAAAACAGCACTAAGTGTATAAAGGAATTTCTGGGAAAGGCTTGGAAACAGAGTCTACTGAGTGGACTGTGGGAATATTTCAGCATGCGGTGAGTGCCAGAACCCTGTGAGAAGAGCTTAAAATAGGATTTTGTCCTGAGCAAAATGAGCATTGAAGAGTAAGATGTTAAACTAATATGGCCTTTTTAAAAATTAAGGGGACTTTACAACTGTTCTATTGTAGTACCGATTTCTAATTCTACAATTACACTATATATACAGCTTTCCTGCTTTGGGTGTAGCCTCCTTTGTTACCAAAGGTGATAACAGAAGCTGTAGTACTTGACTGGAATGAACACTGCAGGCAGAAAGGACCACGATACCAGCTTCTGTCTGCCTGCTTCAGAACTGCCTTCTTGAAGGCTTCCAGGAAACTATTACCTTTGGCAGAGGTCTGGATTGCTGATGTATTTGGCTCTTGCATATTGTACAGGGGTTTACTTAATCACAATAGCCCATGTTGTTTGAAGAGCAACACTCAATGCAGAAGCCGGGCATTACATACAGTGTGAGGTAGCAAAACTTGGGGGGGAAATTCAGTGAAGTATGGAACATCACAGCACCATCTGCTGGACACATGACTGGAGTTTTCCATGCAGAGCTTTGTATTGCTGCTTTTTTTTTTTTTTAACCTGTTTACTGAAAGGTTGTTCAACTCCAGTTAATATATAACACAAATGCAGGTGTAAATATATGCTCTTTAAAAGGCTCCTGGGGGAGCTGGCTTGGCTGTCAGACCAGTTACTGTTTAGTGAAGGAACTACAGAAGAACAGAACTGCAGATGTTGGGTACTCTTGTAGCTGCTATGTATTTTAATGTGCTGAATAATTCCATTGTGATGTTAAGTAATAGAAAAATATTCTTGCTGATTGTGCAGTTTCTTACTCATCTCTTTGCCTACAGTCACCATCATTTCTGTGCGGCAGAGTTACACAGGAACAACTTTAGAAAGATGCAGGGCTGCAGTCTCCAGTTTACGTGAGCAGAGAAGAGTAATGCCAGCTCTCTATTGACAAGAAAACAAAAGTAAGGCTGGAAAAAGAAAGGGGGTTTTCTCTCTTCTAATCTAAATCATGACTGGGCTTATAAGGGCTACTGATACATGCCTGTGTGGTTTATTTAAAGCTTGTTCTTGTTTGGCACCCATGTTTTGTTCATCTGATACTTAGATGTTATGTCTGAACAGGGCAGGAGCTCAGCTTATTGCCTGCTGACCCAAACAACACATGGTCTGAAGTTGATGAGATAATCTGTGAGCTTCTGCTTAGCCAAATTATGTCAAAATGTGCTGAATACTCTCAAATACTAAAGCAAAGGACTTGAATCACCTTTGTACTTTCTTTGTTGTCTCTCCCTCCCCCCAAGGCAATTTTGTTTAAATGTTCAGTTTCCCTTCCAGACAATCTTAACAAATATTTAGTAATGGCCCAATTGGAAGACAGGACATTTCATGCCCAGAGTTGTGCTGCTGTGAGCTCAAGTGAGCTGGTGTGTACTTTCATTTCTCTTACACCAGGAATGGAGGAGATCTCCACTATGCATTTTACAGTCACTTGTCCACATGGGTGAAGCTATGGCAGAACAGAAAATGTGAACTTCGGTTTGCAGTATCTCACTGCTCACAGGAGCTCATGAGTTTTAGCAAAATCCACAATGAGATGTGTCTTCTTACAGAATAAGCCGTAACTGGCTTTTTAAAAGTCACTTCATTTTTGCTGTTCTGGGTAATGACTGTTTGCATATTAAAAACAATCCTGAATTTCAACTATATGGCTATTCACTTCTGGCTCATCAAGAACAAAGTTTTCTAAATTTTTAAAAACTATGAATAATAAGGGAGCACTAGATTTACTTAGTTCTAAATTGACAGGGAATTACTCTGTATTACACTGCCCACTCTGCAGAAGTGTTCCTTTATGACATGACAGGTGATTCAGTCATCAAGCTAAAATATTAATATTAAAGATGATACATCTTGTTTTCTTAACTCCTCGTGGTTTCACAACCATCTATATACAAATAGAACAGGGCTAGCAGGATGCTGCTGTCACCTTGAAGCAGTGCTCGCTAACAGCTGATTAGCATTATCTGCTCCAAATGTAAAACAGGTTCAGCTCCTCTCTCCTTGTTAGGGAGAGTGGAGAGAGTGTCAGCCATAAGTGCTCCTCCAGCTCCTTCCTGTAATTGGATTCATATGGAAAAGCTTTAATGAAATGAAGGAATGTATTTTAGTGGGGGAATATGGGTGGTAGGTGGGTGGATGGATTGGATGATCTTGGAGATCTTTTCCAGTCACTGTGAGCCTATGATTCTGTGATCTCTGCTACTAAGAGATCACAGGTCTTAAAGGGTGTAGAAGAAAGATTCTGAAAATAATTACACTTGACACATTAAAACAGAATGGATCTAAAATAAGGCATTGATATTTGTTCAGTAGCAAGGGGTCTGCAATGGGGCAGTCTTCCATATAAATTCATAGCTACCAATGCAGTAGTGAGGATAATGTATCCAGTAGTATGCAGGAATCTGATAGAGAATTGGGTACCTCGGATAAGATGAGCAATGCATCAATTCACAAGCTTGGGCTTTCAGTCATTTTCTCAGATTTACCAATCTTTTGAGAGTTGTCAAGATTGGCAAGGGAAAAAGTGACTTGTATCTTAGTACTAACAAGCAATGCACCAAATGCAAAACAACATGCCCTGTAAACCCCTTACTTCAGGTCTTAGAGTGGCACATCACCTGGAAAACATTCATCTTTCTTTCAGTTTAAAGATGAAAAACTCTGTTTTCACATTACTCTGAATTTGAGAGCTTGGTCCCACTAAATCTGTTATCCGGTTTAGGGCCCAATTACCAGTCACAGGGATGGATGAAGTCTCCGGATAAAAATGACACCGTGCTGAGGTAATTCAAAAGGGATCAGCCACTCTACTTCAAGTTGACTTTATTTTTAATGCTATAAATGTGACTCTTTGAAAATCAGCTTTTTATGGGAAAACGTGCTCTTTCTTCTCTCTTACAGACTTCGTGTAAAGCCTTAGTGAAGTGCAGTATCTAATATCTCCACAGAGTATATCCTTTCTTTCCAGCTAAGAAAAATCAAGTCTAGGTAGATAACAGGTGTGTTTACCTGTGGCTGGAGATGCTGCATGCTTCTGAAGTATCTGAGACATCTGTGATGCCATTGCATTCAGCTGAAATCATTCATGTAAGATACTGAAGGGAGAGTTTGGACTTCATATCCTTATGCCTGTTATGCTCCCAAGCTTGGCTCTTCTAGATGAATTATTGTAATTATATTGTGGCACCCAAACTTGAGTGTGGTACTCAAAGTGTGGCTACACAGAGCAGAGTGGGACAGCCCCTTCCCTTGCCTGGTGGCAGTGCTGGGCCTGATGCCCTGCAAAGTATGGTTGGCCCTTTTGGCTGCGTTACATCATCCTTGTGGCAGGAAAGAATCCTCCCCCTTCTCACTAAATGTGTTTTGATATTTGTGTTTCTGTCTCTCAAACGCATCCTTGCATTTGGCCACACAACTCTTTTCAGTTTTCTAAGTTTTATAATTAAGAGCAATCTGCTGAAGGCAGGAGTAGGAAGGACAGAGTTCAGAAGGGGTTTGGCTACTGCTCAGTTAGGTGGGATCGCACAGAAAAAGGTCTTCAGAAAGAGCAGAAGCCAGTGAGTGTTGCTCATTTTTTGAGCACAGGAGTCTTGTAATCTGCGCATATATATCCAAAACGTGATTTTCTTTCCTCTGAAGTGCACTGAATAGATATGAATTTTATCTTTGTGAATTACACCGAATATTTCAACAGAAATTCTGGAACTTGCATGAAGATTTAGGTGTTTGGAGTGTAGGATTAATGGCTTATATCCAAAACTGATTTTCAGAACTGTCATTCTCTTAGAGGCTAAGAGCTGTGAAAACATCACTTCTAAATGTCCGGGTTCCTGAAGTACAAAAAATACAAAGCCGTTTCTGCCTTTTTAAGTCACATCAAGGCATGTGCTGCACTTCTAATAGAAGGCCTTTGAACATATGAGAAACCTTTCCTCCGCTTGAAAAGGCTGTCACAAAGGGAGAGAGAACGCTTATTTGTAGGCAAATTATTTTATGCTTAGACTGTAAACCCTGTTGGAACAAGTAAGGCTGCTTTTTCCACTGGAGTTGCCATTAAGTTTATTGTGTCTCATCCAAAGTGCCTGACCTGCTTGCCTTGATCTACTTCACACATTAGCAGGCTCAGGGCCAACATGCAGGCATTTAACAAGGCACCCAAATATGAACTAGTTTTCTAACCAAACGTGTCAGCCTTGTAATTATCTTCCTCTGCTTTTGTTGGGGTGTTACCACATCTCTTACAAAACAGGCTGTTGATGGTGTGATGCACATCACTGGTGCAGAGGCTCAGTTTAACACACACACTTGCTCTGGGCTCTGGCAGTATTTGTTTTACCCTTGATATAAACAGTGGTACTTTGATAGATACAGCCACACAGACCACCCAACAGTAGCATCAGCTACCCTATGATGCAAGTTTTGTTTACATGTTTATACATACATATGCATTTGTATGTATGTATGAACAGTTCATTTTTTGAGCTCTTTAAGAGTGTATTGCTCTTGTTAAAATAAGAATGTCTCTGCTAGCTTTGGTTCGCTCCAACAACAGAATGGTAGCAATGGAAATATACAAGCTGTATTCGAAGGCTGCTGCTTATGGCACAGCCAGCCAGAATGCAGAGGCCAGTGAACTGTCCCACAGTGTTATCTCCTTGTTACTCCCAGGAGCACATTGTACACTACCCCATCAGGCCTTCACCTCCTGTCTCTGCTGGCTCCTGGGCCCCACAGAATGTTTTCTCCTGGGAGAAGGCAGTATGAAGATGTGTAATAGATGTACCGCATGGTTAGCATCAACTTAATGCTGCAAACTCGTAAAGCCAGTGCCTGACTGTAGTTGCTGCGTAACTGCTGTCTGTGAGTTATCTATGGGTAAGAACCTCACTTGTATGGAGAGCATTAATCACCCCCGGGAGAATGCTGTTGTGGTTTGGCTGAGCAAAGATGCCTGAAAGATATTAAGACCGGCAGAACCTCTTGCCACTTTAGCATGATTAATATCTAAAAATACTTCTTAACTGTTAAATAAATTTATAGTCTTGCTTTTGGAAAAATAGAAAGTCTTCTACCCACCATTCAATACACTGTAGTGGAGAAGACACTTAAAGAGTTGTTTTTGTTCTTCCCCAGGCTGATATTTAAACTCTATCCTCAGAGATCTGCGTACAGAGCTCTCACTGAACCAGAACTATGTGGTGATGAGTTTCTATGTTACCAACTGCTGTTTTACAGTGTCTTAAGCCTTGGTGGCCCTGCTCCTGGGAGGTGCTGAGCATCACTGCTTCACATGCAGCACAGCCTACAGCCACCAGCCTTTGTGAAGCGCTGTGTGACCTCTTGCCTGGGAACTGAGGTCTTCCATGAACTGACCTCTTTCCATAGCCATACCCAAATGGGATTGTCAATATTTAGGTAGCAGCTGTTAATTCTGGATCTCAGTGGTCTTTGCTTCTCGCCCAGTGCAGTTTCACAGCTCTGTCTGACAAGTTCTGCAGCAGAGAGTGCTGCCTAACTTGTAGTCCCAGACCGTGGCATCTGTTATGAGTATCTCAAGAGATAATGTCTGGGAAATTCTACTCAGTCTGTATTGTGATGTGGGCAGGAGCGAGGAGGTGGAAGGCTTTGCTGCTACTACACTGGGAGCAGAAGCAGAAATACTTGAAGGTAAGTGATATGTTGGGGGAACTGTGTGATGGAGCTTCTCTGCTCTGGATTTATGCCATTAGGAGGAGAGGATACTTTAAATTTCATGAAGGTGATACGCTGGGAAATGACAGTAGGCTGCAATAACCAGGTACCACTGATTGTGATATCACATCATCTTCCTCCTGAACAAAACCTTCAAGGAATGAAAAACAGCTGGCTGGAGACAGAGGTAATTGCTTATAGAGTGACAGGTAGTGGTGAAACCCATTATATCATTTCTCTGCCAATGAAGTATTTCTTCCAACAGTATATTGCCTATGTATTTGCTCTCTCAAACTTAGTATTTTAATTATTTACCATACTTTTAAATTAAGATGATAATTAAGGCATGATACTTCTGCTGAAGTGCTTCTGAAATTAAGTTACTCCTACTTGCATCAACCAAGCAAGGCTGCTTCCCTGAGCTATAGTGAAAACTCAAAGTGGGAGACCATCCCTGACCTGGATAGCTTACCTTTTGAAAGGACAAGATAAGTAAAGACATTGGTTCTCCTTCACGTTAACCTGCTGTTTTAATTCTCTTAATTCTCTACAAGCTATTTCCTCTTGCTTGAAGACTTACCAAGGAGGTGTCCGTGTCAGCACTTAGGTAAACTATTCAAATTGAGTTATCTTTCCTTGAAGGTTAGCCTTTCTTGCAGTTAATAAGCTACCATCACAGTGTTTTTATGAAGGAGATAAAGCTGCCTGCATATAAAAAGCTTCTAAACAATGTTGTCAACGTTTATGATGCTCCATAAATGGTATGATGACCATCAAACAGTAAATCTCTTACCCTGTGGACTCTAAACCTTGTTCCAAGTTACAAGGTATAAAATAAGGAGCAATTAGCGATGAAATAACAAGTTACATAGTAATCATCACTCTTTTTTGTTCCCACAATCATATTGTTTCCCTGAAATACAGTGATAAATAGACAATTAAATGACTACAAATTTAGTTGGCCTATTTCTAATCTTACGCTTACTATTGTAATTCAAGAAAAACTCCAATGAGAAGCAGATATAAAGTTAGGGTAACGGAAGGCAAGATTTATGCAAAAAGTATTTTAAATAAATATGAATACACATTTAATTTATCCCCAAAATTTCACATTTCTTTTGCAAGTGGGTTTTATATATTAAATAAAACACAAATGCATTAATGAAAAGGTCTGCCTAAGGCTGTGAGATGTGACCTCACTTGTAAGACTTGTTAATGCAAGTTATTAATAATTGAACAGCAGCTTCTTCAGAATAGACGGAGAACCATAAGGACAGAGCTTGTACACAGATGCAAGCACCTAAAATGAGGAATCTGCTACAGGTTTAGAGGCTGTCTTGTAAGGAAGAATTGGCTGCAAAATCATGATGAGGCTACCCACGTCCAAGAGGGTATCTGCATGCCAAGGGTCATCCCAGCAAGTCAGTAAGCAGTGTTTGTGTATGTTGTATATTTCCTTTTGGTGCTCACTGTGCTTTAAAGGGCATTATGAACCAGGTTAATAGCTCAGCCTTACATGCTATTGTGTGTAGTTCAGTGCTCAGTTGTATCTCCTGTAGTTCTTTCATATGAACCTTTTTGTTATGAAAAAAGAAGGCAGCTCTGCTAACTTCCCAAGAAGGATCTCCTTAAATCAGTGTTTATCTGACTGCAAACTCAGTCGATATCAGAAAAGATTCTTAGATAAATATTAAGGTTTCCTCAGTGAGCAAAGAGTGAAATATTACTCCCTGGAAGATCTTCCCTTTAGGAGAAGCGTACACTTTTATTTTCCCGTTTCCAAATTGAAGCAGCAAACAAAAGCCAGTTCTTTTCTTTCCATCCTCCAAAGCACCTCTGTAAATCAGGAACGCTTATCAGCATTGTTCAAGTGCTTTCTGATGCTGAGATTGTTGCTAGGATCCAACATCTGCAGAGAGAAAAGCAGGAAAGGGGAAGGGAAAGGGAAATTTTCTCCTGAATCATTGTGTGAGTGAATTGGGTTTCCTGCTTGGATTATTATATGATAAACAGATTTAAACATCTAAACCAAGGGTTAATCTTTAACTCTCAAGTAACCCTTCATAATGACAGGACACAACATTGAACTAAGATTAATGCCCTTGCTCTGCATGTTGCAGAGAAGACCTTTTCCAGCTCAGAGTCTCATCACCAGCCATAAAGCTGCAAAACAAGAATACAAAGAGGTAAGGGCTCTCTTCTTTACTATTATTGCCATGTAGCAAAACAGAATTGATAAACAGACGCTTGTTTATTTTTCTTTAGGAGGTCATTGTGAGCAAGAAGTGCAGGGACAGCACTGCAATTCTCTGAAAAGCCCTTAAGGCAGCTCACACTCAGTGTTCCTTCAGGGCTTCTGCTGGGGGCTGCAGCCTCATCTGACACCAAGTGCCAGGGTTGCCTCTGCTCCCCACCAAACAGCATCCTTGCTGTGTTACGCAGCTCTCTGGACTTGATGCTGTTTCTTTGGCCATCTCCACACGCAGATGGGCTTTGTGAGGGTGCCCATGTCCAGATCTGCGTGGCTCCACATTGCTACAGCTCTAGTGGCTGCATGAAGTCTGTCCTTGACCTGCAGAGCTGCATTTCACAGCCTCACAGGGCCTCACCCAGTTGGAAAGGCCTCTGGTCCTTGGTTGCCTGCTTCCATCGAAGGCAGGACAGTTCTTAGTGAATATCATTAAAGGGAGTTAAATAACAGCCCAGGCATCTCTGCTATCCAGCCTGACGGTGACTCCTGCCACCATCAGTTAACTCCTACCACCACACACATTTTTTACTTCTTTCCACACCAACTTTTATTTTTATCATTTGAAAATGAGGTGGTTTCTGCCTTTATTTTTAATGAAGTGTGGTTGTAAAATGTTCAGTTCTCATTGGCAACCTCTGCAGCTCCCCAGTCAAATGTTGCATCTCAGCATCTCTGGGATGAATCAGCTAAGACAAACATGTCAAGGATGGGGAGGATGGTGGAAAAGCACATTCAGGAGTTCTCAAATCTTCATCAGCTTAGCTGATATTTTATCGAAGACACATCTAAGTTAAAGAATCAGCTTGGATTTCTTGTTAAATCAGCCTCTAAGGACACTGAGTTTTCTTTTAAGAGTATGTAAGGAGATGGGAGGAAGTGAGACACAGTGTTCTCACTGCAGAGAAACAAAGGAAGAGAAACTGTGTGAATGTCGGAAATCATTTCTAAAAATAGTCATATTGCACTTTTCTGTGAGGCAGTAACTGAGCTGTTTAAAATGAGAGCAAATCAAACATACTTGAAACTGAAAACTGAAGTCTTTGTTTGATGTTTCTTCTTTTGCAGGCTTTATCATCCTTTCAGATTGTTTTTCCCTCCTCGCAACACTGAGCTGTTTCAGCCTTGCCTGAATTCTTTCCACTCCGTTATCAACCAACCCTCTTTTTGTACAAGCTTTCCCAGACGCTGTCCCAACACTATCAGCGTTGTTTGTGCATGAGCAATGTGTGGATGAGAAGCCCCATCTGCTGCTCCCACCTTCCTCAAAGTGCAGCACAACTGCTACCTAATTTCTTGTTTGAGTGTTTGGTGCTCTCTGCTGCTCTGGAGGACTGCGTAAGTATCTCCTTGCATTCATTTTCTGAACTTTGCCATTGTTTAATGCTTAACTCTTAAAAAAAACCACAACAAAAGCCATCACTCTTGTGGTGTTCCATAAACTTTTATTGAAGACTATCTATGAAAAACCTCCCAATTATCTCACTTATCCCTAGAATGTTTTGCTTGCTGAATGAGATTTTTTTTCCTTCCACAGGGTTTTGGTTCCCTTCTTCCATTTTCTTTAGTGGTTAGAAGCTAATAAAACACAACTTGACGATGTATATCTCTTGTCTGCATCTCTTCCAGGTCATTCATATGTAGCATAGAAAGAGGAAGATAACCTCACCACACTATATCTCCCCATTTAAAAGCCCCCTGTGATACTTTGTGTAATATTAAAAGAACTGCATTTCTCTGAGTCACCCAAAACTGCCAAAAATATATACTCATTTATTTTTTTGTTACAGTGAAAATGCATGCAAGATGGAATACGTGAACGGAAAGAGGGAAAACTATGGGTGATGGAGAAATCAATACTTATTTGTTGTATGGATGTGGCTACTTTAATAACCATATTGTAACCTGTGTTCTGACCTTCCTTGTTCAAGTGCAATATACCCAAAAGGTACTTTTTTGGGGTAGCAGAAACTAGAAAAGCCTGTTTTGATTTAGAGAATAAGGTTAAACGAGGTTGCATTCATTGCAAGTACTTACCATGTCAAGGTCTAGAAACAGCAAACGAGAAATAATGAGTGAAATGCATGTGAAACTGAGGCATCAAGGAGGTTTTGTGACAAATGAAAGTAACCTGCTCCCGGTTCAAGCGAGGCAGTGCAAAATCATGAACCAATCAATCAGCCCAAATAACCTCTGTATCCATCCAGGCAGCACCATGGAAAGTGTCAAGTTTTAACCTTTGTCAGTAAACCCTGTTCATCAGGGAAGAGCCACCACCACCCCTTGTAGAGATTCCCAATCTTGTCTTCTCTTTGCATCTGGGAAGTGCTGCTGGTGGTATGTGTGATCACACTTGCTCTCTGTAAAATGGACTTCAGTTGCCAAATTTTTGCAGCCGTTTGCACAACCCAAGGCTGAAAGAAATAGCCAGACTGGGCTTTGGGATGCCTGTTGAGAAACTCCTGTTATTAAGCCATCCCTAGATGGGATCCATTCAAAGATCCATTTAAAGCTGTCTATAAATAACTTTACCTACCAAACTCCAAGTCCTCATTCTCCACTACATTTTTGTTGCTAAATCCTAGAAGCTTGTCTCCTCTTAAATGTGCTGAATGTTTTCATGCTTGCTTGGAAAATCCCTTTTGTTTTATGCCAAGTTGTTGCTTTCTCTGGTAGACGATGGTAATAAGTGAAGGGGATGGTTTGTTAGGTCCACCTGCTAGAGGCAAGGTTTGCCTTCTCATAGAGGAAACGCTGTGGGAAGAATGTAGTTCTTTCTTTGATCATCGCATGATTATTTCTTATGATGGGTTGATGGCAGGACTAGATGATCCTACTGGTCTTTTCAGACCTTAATGATTTTATGATATTTTCCTTCAAATCTTATCATATAAATTATATCCTACACTTAATATCTCCATCCTAAAATTGCCCTAGGTTTGGATTTTTCTCGGCTCAATCAACAGGTGACTGTGTAGCTGTGCTTTGCAGCTCTAATGTATTTCAGTACTGGCATTGGGTCTCTTGCAATACCAGTGTTCCCAGTGTCAGCAGGAATGAGGAACTGGACAGTGGTGATTACATCCAGTGTCACAAAGCTTCTCAAATGTTTACTTCAAAGAACGGCACATTGGCACAAACTGTGTCACAGGCAACGTGGAAGGAGCTTTGTTTGCATGAAAGGAAAACTTAGAAAATGGTGCCCAGACTTCATACATTCAGGATCTCTATGTCCAGTCTTCAAGATCTGTTCTTCACCAAGTTTCTAGCTGGCTGAGGCAGTGTTTCAGAGATGGTTTTCAAAGCTGTTTTGTCTGGTTTGGCTCTACAGGAAAATGAATCTGCAGTTTTTACAGGTAAATGTGCTTTGACAAATGGACAAAGAGCTCCCTGTTTAAAAACAGGTCTTGCAGGCTTTTAGGTCAGTACTGAAACCACAGAAGCAGATTTTACTTACCGTTGCCTTGGAGGTTTGCTTTCTCTTGTTTGATTTTAAAGATAAAGATTCCAAACCTCTTGAAGTAATTAAGTTCTAGGAGATGAACTCACTGAAAGTCCTGACTGGGTTTATATAGTCTGGTTACCCTAGAAAAAATAGAGGGTTGTTTTAATTTAATTTAATTTAATTTTAATTTTTTTTGTTTGTTTGTTTTGTTTGTTTCCTTTGCTGGTTTGAAGTGTCATTGCAGTAACAGTGTGGTGGTGAATGGAGTTGAATCCAGCTGGCAACTGGTCATGAGTGGTGTTCCCCAGGGGTTGGTGGTGGGGCCTGTCCTCTTTAACATCTTTATTGATGACCTGGATGAGGGCATTGAGTGCACCCTCAGTAAATTGGCAGATGACACCAAGTTGGCTGGAAGTGTCAATCAGCCTGGAGGTAGCGAGGCCCTACAGAGGGATCTGGGCAGGCTGGAGAGCTGGGCTGAAGCCAATGGGATGTGGTTCAACAAGACCAAATGCCGGGTCCTGCACTTTGGCCACAACAACCTTGGGCAGCACTATAGGCTTGGGGCAGAGTGGCTGGAGGATTGTGTTGAGGAAACAGACCTGGGGGTACTGATTGATGCTGGGCTGAACATTAGCAGACAGTGTGCCCAGGTGGTCAAGAAGGCCAATAGCATCCTGGCTTGCATCAGAAACAGTGTTGACAGCAGGAGCATAGAGGTGATTGTCCCCCTGTACTCAGCACTGGTGAGGCCGCACCTTGAGTACTGTGTTCAGTTTTGGGCCCCTCACTGCAAGAAAGACATTGAGGCCCTGGAACATGTTCAGAGGAGGGCTACACAGCTGGTGAGGGGTCTGGAGCACAGGCCGTATGACGAGAGGCTGAAGGAGTTGGGAATGTTCAGTCTGGAGAAGAGGAGGCTCAGGGGAGACCTTATTGCTCTCTATAACTTCCTGAAGGGAGGCTGTAGTGAGCTGGGGGTCGGCCTCTTCTCTCGTGTCATTAGTGACAGGACCAGAGGGAATGGCTTCAAGCTGTGGCAGGGGAGATTCAGGCTGGACATTAGGAGGTATTACTTCTCAGAAAGGGTGGTCAGGCAGTGGAATGGACTGCCCAGAGAGGTGGTTGAGTCACCGACACTGGGGGTGTTCAAGGAGCAATTGGATGTTGTGTTGAGGGACATGGATTAGTGGGAGCTATTGGTGAACGGTTGGACTGGATGATCTTTTAAGTCTTTCCCAACCTCAGTGATTCTATGATTCTTTGAACAGTGGCCGTGTCTGTTGCTGGAAACATACCAGGCTTCTTGGTGCTGCAGTCCCTTAGCTGACTGTTGTCCTCCAGATGGGGTAACCCCAGCTCTTCTTTCCACTCTCCTACTCCCCTTCTTTTGTTTACCTCTTCTTGTTCTCCACACATTTCCTATTCTCCTCTATCAGAAAAAAAAGACCATACTTGAAATTATTGTTATTGCTTATAGCTAATCATTTTATGATGCATCAGAGTTAGGGAATTATGGCTGGACCTGCATAGAGTCAGTGTGTTGGGTCCTGGCCTCAGGATCCATCCCATCGCACAGCCCAACATAGCAGGCATTCTGAATTTAGCCTCACTCTATAAATTACTTGCTTAACACCTATTCAAGAAACTATAGTAAGAACTTCAAGGGAACAAGAAAAGAAAACAGCAGAAAGAAAGAATTTTAAAAATTATGATTTTAAATCATCATGCACCTCAGGAAAAACAAGATACAGAGAAGTGTGTAAGTACTAAATGAATTCTGCACTTACTGAGTGCTGCTGTTGTTGTTCACCTACAGCAGCTATTAGTTATCTGTGCTGGGGTTACTTCTTATTCACATGAAAAACAGAGCGTGTGTCAGGGAATCCATTTTCATCCCTTTCTGGAAATGAAGAAAAGGAAAGATGACTCCCCTGAGCAGCTGCCCTGTGCTGGTGTTTGTAAGCCTTCCCCTGCAGCTGCCTTTGCAGAATGTACAATGTGAAGCTGTGCATTGAAAACTGATGCAGAGAGAATTTATTTGGAAAATACTTCCCCTGATTTCCTTACACAGCAGAAATTGCAAAGCTATTTACTCTTTGGTCATTTTTTCCACTATATATATATTTTTTTTCATTTGGAAGATTGATTATGAATGCAGATTTTATGCAATAAAATAACTCAGGTGTCCTTTCTCCTGGTTTGGAGGACTCTTAAATAAAGTTCAGTATTCTGCAGTTGTCTGTGGTTTATAGCACAGAAAAGAAGTGTGTGTTACAGGATGTCTCTAATGTTTGATTCCAACTTTCACTTTCAGATTGTGCCCACCTCAGCCTTGTGCTGCTCTTTAAGGCAGGAATGTCCTCCTCCTGCCTTTCAGCTCTGGAGACTGAGATCTTCCACTACATTGATGCACATCAAAGTGACTTCATTGAGGTAGGAATTATATTGCTGGGAAACAGTTGAAGGGCAGTACTAATGTATTGGATGCTCATGTTCCAAGAAAGACAATCCTGGTTCTTGGCAAATCTTAATCAGTTGGAAAACACACAGCTTCTATCATAGTGCTGATATTCATATCCAAAGGTCAATCACCACAGATTCCTGAGTTTTAGATCAACCAGCTTGTTGAGCTGTTCTTCTCTCCCTGTGCAGAATCTCAAGGAATGGGTGGCGGTGGAAAGTGATTCTGTGCAACCAGACCTGAGGAAAGAAGTGATACGAATGATGTCATTGGCAGCAGCCAGGCTTGCAGCTTTGGGAGCCACTGTTAATTCAGTGAGCCTGGGGTCACAGCAGGTGCATGTCCGTTTCTTGTATTTAAAATGTCATATTTGTGCATGTGTCATGTTTTACCCATTAACTATAGTACTAAAGGAAAAGGAAAAAGGTCTGAATTTTTCCAGGGTTTATTTTAACTTTCTTCTTGATGATGTACCACTGTTAATACATCGGCTCTTTACCAAAGTCTCCATATGAGGAAGTAACTTTTACAAGGAAAATGTTACCAGAAATGGGACCTTAAGCATCATCTTTGGTTTCTGGGGGGCTTAATGATTCTTGGAAAACAACAGGTATGAGTGGGCCTCTGAGAAAATTTATCTCCAGTTTACTCATCTCATTTGAGAATGTGGCTCTTTCCTGCCCCAAACTGCCGGGCTTCTGTGCTCAGAGGAATTCCAAACTCATATACTACCAGGCAATGTCATTTACTAGTCATAATGAATGCATTCAAAAATAAAACCTGAGCACATGGCATACAATTATGGTCGCCGAGATATGTATCAACAGCCTGAGTCAATAACAGCAGGGAATGGATTACATGTTGTTGAAGCAGAGACTGGAGGCGCATCTCTCTATTTAGGGCCTTCTATTGCTGGACAAGCAGCAGCTACATTTTAGTATTCAACAGATTAATACAAATCAATACTACTGGTGAATTCAAGGAGAGGAATGCACATTCTTTTACTTCTCATTTCTCACCCCTGTGAGACATCCAGCCTCTCCTTGCCAGTGTGGCAATCTGTTCTGCATAGCTGTGAATTATAAGAGTAGTTTGGAGCCACAACCTGTTTTCAAAACAATAATGTGACAATAACATCACAAGATTTGCATTTGTCAACACAGCATACAGGCAACTTTCTCTCCTCCAGTACTATTACTAGTTTAGTAAAGAGTCCATTTACCGCAATAAAATGTTAGAGAAGCTCCATAAAGTCCCAGCAGAAGACAAAGCGAAAAAGTCTTAATCTCTAAGTAGGTTAGATTTGGATTCAAAGTCAGATTTAAGAACTTGATCAAATCAACTGAGTATGCAGAATTATATGCAACGAGTTCTCCAGTTCTTATAACATTTGCAAGTTTTCAAAGTGGTTTGTTTGTTTGTTTGTTTTCCCCATGTTGCTTTTATAATGTTGATCTACAGTTGCTGAATGGCCAGCACCTTCCACTGCCACCTGTCATTCTTGGGGAACTTGGCAAGGATCCCCAAAACCTCACAATCTGTTTCTATGGCCATGTGGATGTGCAGCCTGCCAAAAAGGAAGATGGCTGGATAACTGACCCTTACACACTGACTGAAATCAATGGTGTGTACCCAATTGTAATTGTTCTGTTATTATTTGAAACGTGACTCTGAGATTTCCAGCAGGAGGATGTTCCCTGTATTGTTAGCTACAGCACAAGGACTTCTCCCATGGAATCTGATGGGACAAATCCAGGAACTTGATACCATGCTGTGACTGGTGAGACTTATCACTGCTTGATAATCAATGTGGAAAAGCCACTTGAGGTTAATAGCACTTTATAGTGTTTATTAGAAAGTCCATTTCTGCTTTAAGATTCTTGTTGGGTTGTTGGGTCAGCCACTGCTCTCCCTTACTCTTCTTGTTCCTGCCTCATAATCCTTTAGCACCTTCCACCACGCTGGCAGCTAGGAGCATTTTATAGAACTGTAGAATCTTCTGAGCAGTTGGAAGAGACCCTTAAAGGTCATCTAGGACTTTCACAGATATTTACTGCTGTACATGAAGGCAGAATCTGTCCCATGTAGCTACATGGCTGATGGTTAAAAAGTTATTTTGCAACTTTATTTGTAGTTTGCACTTCTGCAGCAGTGCTGATCTGTGCTCTTTTGCTGCTTCTCACCTAGGCAGAAACTGCATCATGTACAAACTCTTCAGTTGTGTCTAAAGGGAACAAAGAGCTCCTTTAAATCTGAGTGGAAATAAAAACCAAACAAAAAAGTTTCTCGGAAAGGGTAGTCAGGCACTGGAATGCACTGCCCAGGGAGGTGGTGGAGTCACCGACCATGGGAGTGTTCAAGAAACGTTTGGATGTTGTGTTGAGGAATATGATTTAGCTGGGAAGTATTGGTAATGGTTGGACTGGATGATCTTCTAGGTCTTTTCCAACCTTGATGATTCTGTGATTCTGTGAAACCCAAAGCAGCATGTAGCAGAAACCACTGTATGAAGTGAATAAAATTAAAAACATCACAACAAAAACCAACATACCAAACAACCACATAGCAATGAAATCCTGATTCTGTTGATACCTCGCTTGACATGCTGGTACAGCTTTCTGTGGCAATAGGAATTTGCAGATTGCATTGATGTGACTAAATAAGTTTAAAATTGCTTGAATTGTATTTATTTATTTATTTATTTTCTAATTTAAGGAAATCTCTATGGGCGTGGAGCAACAGATAATAAAGGACCTGTGTTGGCTTGGATAAATGCAGTGGAAACATTCAGAGCCTTGAAAATAGTAGGTATCGGTGAGGACTTGGTTATTGGTATAGTGTCTCTCTAGAGGAATGTATTTACCTCCTTGTGACTTAGATGATGTATCTCAGTCCCAACAGCGCACGTCTATCTTGAAATACTATCTTATTTCCAATGCCACTGACAGTGCATTTATCCCACTGCACTATGAATGTTTACTCGACTATTTCTGTTTTCAGTAGTCTGTAAGCAATGTAAAAATGGTGTTGCTGTCATTGTCCTGCAGGAGACAGTGTTGAAAGCCTTTATCATACTGCTAATAGCTATGATGTCATATTTAATAAACAAAAACAAATCTTTATCATTACACCTTCTCCTAGAAAGCATGACAGACCGTCCTGAGTGGTTTGTTTCTAAATTTCTGTGGTTGTTTGATGAGCCATTGGTGAACGTATCAGTTGCACAAGTTAATTTAGTTCTAAGCATTCGCTTCTGAGCTTAATCTGAGAATTGAATCAAACCAGAACTCATCCTTACAGCCTATAATCAGAAAATGAATTGAAGTGGCAAACTGAGATCACGCTTATTTCTGCTATATTTCTCTATTGAATATATACTGCAAGTCAGTTTGCTTTTTCTTTTTAGATTCCTCTTTATTTTTGTAAGTGCTTGTTCCTTATCCAAACTTCTCTGGTGTTCATTCAGGCTATGCCAGTAAACTTCAAGTTTGTTATTGAAGGCATGGAGGAAGCAGGATCTTTGGGGCTGGAGAAGCTTCTTGAAGAAGAAAAACACGGCTTTTTCTCAGACGTTGATTACGTTGTGATTTCGGACAACCTCTGGCTCAGCAAGAAGAAGCCTGCCCTTATATATGGGACTCGGGGCAATGCCTGCTTCTCTGTGGAGGTAAGAGATGAGGGTTTGTGTGAAGTGGGCCCCTGCCAGTGAATAGCGATGTATCTGAGATCAGATCTGCCTCTGAATGAAGAGAGAGGCTGAGAGTGAGTTGAGTATTTATGAACACAACTCTTCCTTTCATGCCCTTCATTGCTTGTGCAGACTTCCCTCCTTATTTCAGTTGTTAACCTTATTTGCTTTCATTAATTTCTCTTCAGTCATCATTTCTCCACTCTCTCCTATCCCATTACTCTCCTTCTCCTGTTCCAGCTGTTCCTGATCGCCCCATCCTCACATCAACCCCCTTCTCCTGCAACATCATTCCTACACCACCACCCCTCCAAACCTATTCCTCCTGCTGCTCTTGCCCTTCTGCAGCAATTGCTAAATGCAACATCACTGCCTAAAGGCATTCAGTTTAGTTGGATCTCTGAGCTTAAAAACAGTGCAAAATCTTAATAACCATTGGCAGAAGCAAATAATGGTGCACTGCATTATATTTAGCAGCCAACAGGAGCTACTCTGAAGTGAAGAGAAATTCCACATCTGGAAACTTTGAGCATAAAAGAATTCAGAGAGAAGATAAAAGAACTGGAGAACTACAGAAAAATCTGCATTAACCTTTATGTTTGAAAAAAAATGAAAATTTGGTTTTAACAAAAAACAAAAACAAAAACAAAAACAAAAACAAACAAAAAAAACTCCTCAGGAGTTTTTATTCCATTTGTGTAAGTCCTGGTTAAGAAAAATGATGACATTAAAACAGCAAAAGTGATCTTTGCCTGCTTCCAGACAGTTGGCTGTAATGAGGTTTAGAGAAGAATAAACAAGTTTGTTGCAGGAATATATCTTACAATAAACCTGAGCGTGAAATTGTGTCTGGAAAAATAACCCATTTAATAAACCAAATGTCTTTCTCTGTTCTAAAGTTGTGTGATTCAAGAGACCTCTGAATTCTTATTTTCAACAATCAACAATTCAATTCAAACTTGGACATATATCTTATAAAGGCACAACAAGTAAGGTTATTTCTTGCCTTTGTGATGAAGATTTTTGCACTTATTCTACAATGCTAGAAACTGCAATATGCAAGTGTTTGTATTTAAGGTTACTGAAACAAAGGAGGGAATCAAGAAGGATTCTTGCTTTCAAATATCTCTAAGTATCAGAGACAGCTGATTTTCTCCCTCCATTGGTTAACAGCAAGGGCTTGTCTTCTCTTTACCAGAAGCAGATTGTTCTTGACACATTTCCCATTTTATGAATAGAAACGTAATAGTTTTCTATTTGTTTGTGGCATCATTTGAAAAAGCTGAAGCTGCCAGTTCCTGAGGAAAACAAATACTCGCAAAAGAATGAGGTAGGGACTATTGATAAGGAAGCTGTGTTTTTGGCACAGGTGGAAGGTGGTGACAAGGATCTTCACTCCGGAACTTTTGGAGGCATCATTCACGAGCCGCTGATGGACCTGATAGCTCTGCTGGGTAATTACATGCCATGACTCAGAAGTAGTTGGGAAACAGTAACTAGCAGTCAACCTAATAAAGATCAGTGCCACGTTTAATTGACCTGCGTAGGACAAGTCCAAACAAACCATGATTCCTAGGTTTCCAAAGCTCAGCATAGCTGTGGTGAGAGCATCTGAGGAAGGGAATGTCCCTGGTAAGAGCAGACATGTGCCTGCTATTTTTTCAGTCTAATAGTCATCTGTTAATCGAGGATAGATAAGGATGGTGGTCAACCTGAATATGTACACAGAGAGCAGCACCCAGTCTTCTAATGCTGCTTTGTTTCTCAGTAGGATGATGCTCTCATGTCTGCAGCTGGGCTGACCCACTACACACTACAAACAAACAACAGCTCAATGCTTTTCTTAGTAAACAGGAAAAAACATTGTTAGGTGAGGCAACTTGTTGGATGTTACAGTAGTTGTTTGTTGGGGTTATTCATTTTGTTAACTCAGAAGAGTCAAGTAAAAGGGAAGAAAGCATTGCAATTGCCAAGTAGAAGAAATAAGTCCTACTTTTACTGATACCTTCATTTTCTTTTGTAGACAGCCTTGTAGATCCCACAGGTCATATTCAGATCCCTGGAATCTATGATGCTGTTGCTGCTCTGACAGATGAGGAGAAGAAATTGTATGGATCCATTGAATATGATGTAGAAGAACACAAAAATAATAGTGGAGTGAAAAAACTCCTCTACAGCACCAAGGTAAGTATAACTGCATAGCGGAAAGAATTTAAATACACATTCATAGTGTTCATGGATAATGCCAAACTAAAAATATACACATTTTCAGTCAATGGCAAACTCAAAATAAAGGAGCACAGAGCACCAAAAAGTAAATAAAATAATCTCTGGAAAATGAAAGATTTTTGGTAAAGCAACCCAAAATATGAAAAATCAATGAAATCAGTTCTACCAATTGTGAATGGCTCCAGTGTCATCCCTTCTGTTTTTTATCTCATTTCTTTGAAGGAAGAAATACTTCTACACCTGTGGCATTATCCTTCTCTCTCTATTCATGGGATTGAAGGAGCTTTTCATGAACCCGGAATTAAAACAGTAATTCCAGCAAAAGTCATAGGGAAATTCTCAATCCGCCAAGTCCCCAACATGGATCTTTCAGATGTGAAACAACAGGTAAGAAGCTAAAGCCACTTTATAGTGTGTAAGCTAAGACCTCATAGCACCTCACATCTTTACAATCTCTGTAGTAAACTGAATGAATGTTTCTTGCATTTAGCTGTTTGCAAGGGTAGTTTCAAGAAGGTGAAAGATTCTAGATGGAAGGTGTTTACCCTGCAGGTGGTGGACCATTTGGAGAATGTATTTGCCAAGAGGAACAGTCCAAACAAACTGAAGGTGTCCATGCCCCTGGGTGCCAAACCCTGGGTCGCTGATGTTAATGATCCACTATATAAAGCAGCAAAAAAGGCCATAAGAACAGGTATGTCTCTTTCTGTTTTTGATATATCTGCAAGTCTGCAGGGGAAAATGTTCTCATCCACAAAGAAAAAGGACTCCACATTCAGTGCTATACTCACCTTAATGAACCTCACTGATTTTGACAGAACAACTCAGCCACAGAGCCCTTCATGTCTTGCTGAGTTGGTTTGCAATTGTTAGGACCAGCCGAAAAAATCTTGTTTAGTTCGTTTATGTACTCATAGAGAGATGGAACAGAAAAGTGAAGCTGATTCATTAAATCAATTGACTGTGCTCTCAAAACAGTTTCTACTCAAGCTCTTCATGTTTGAGCAGAATATAGGTATTTGGTAGCAGAAGAAAGCACTTTTTATTTCAGTTAAGAATTAATTCATTCTTTGTGTGTGTTTCAGTTTTTGGAGAAGATCCAGATTTTATTCGGGATGGTTCAACAATTCCTATTGCCAGAACTTTTCAGACTATAACGCAGAAAAGGGTGATAATGATTCCGATTGGAGCAGCTGATGATGGGGAACACTCCCAGAATGAGAAAATAAGCAGGTTTCTTTCATTTGTTCATTTACGCTGTTAGAAAAAGCAAGGACAAACAGAGTTCCTTGGCACCTATATTAACACTGATGGCTGGGAAGCTTTGCTCTCCAATGGACAGTTCCTAACTGTTGTCTCCAGCAAACTTATTGCTCTGCAATGCAGAAAGCAAAATTCCAAATTCATTACATGCTGCTATGTGTGTTTTTCATGACATATCTACTCAGTCTTTAAATATATCAGAGTGGCAACTGCCTTTGCCATGCCAGTCAATCTTGTCTCTGGTCTGGATGATGATGACGTAGGGCAGTACTGTTCCCTCACGGCATCTATTTTGAAGTATTACAGTTGGATGTACTCAGTCACCACAGGCACAAATGAGGACTTAGAACACAAAATTTTCTCAGCCTTGGAGAGGTGGTTTGCCTCATACCACTCTTCTAAACCAGAATAATCGATGATGCAAGATAGAGTTAAGGAGCTGACTGAGTGATTTTGCTCGTTAAACTTCTCACTAATAAACTGGTATTTTTCATAATACTGAGAATCCTTTCTTGGTTCTTTTTGGTGGGCAACCTCACAGATTTCTCTAGGATACTCAAAACTAGCACTAGGCCACTAACTGAACAGCTGTTTAGCCTCACAGGACTTTATTCTCTTTCTTTCCTCATTCACAGACGCAACTACATTGAAGGAACGAAAGTGTTTGCAGCCTTTTTCCTGGAGATATCAAAGCTACGTGGGCAGTTGCATGAAACTTCCAACCCAAGGACCAACAAATGATAGACCTTCATGACCAAATTATTTAAGCACATTATATTTCTTGCACTTCATATCCTCCTTATGTGGAAAAACACAAAATTTACATGTTCGATGGGACTGAACATGAGGAAAAATAAATACTACTCTATTTTTTTGGCATATCACTAAATAACATGCATTTGTTATTCGGTCAATATAATGAACTTAAACCCTGATGCTATGAAACAGTTTCACAAAACACATTCTACTGTGTAGGAATGAATTATATTTCAAAATTCAGAGCAAAGGGAATGTTGACACTTATTCAATCTATATCATTTCTCTTTTATAGTATGCTGGTGTTTATGCCACCTACTTCGTATTTCAGTTTCTGAATTCATGCAATTCACACTGCTTGTTTCCTCCTATTTATATACGGAACCTCACTATGGACCTTTACGAATAGACTGTTATGCTAACCTTGACCATATCCTTTGCAGAAGGCTTTAAATAGGAAGAGCAATATGGTTAGTCTGGTGAATTTGATTCAAAGACTTGCCTGTGAACGTTTATTTCTGAGAATAACTGTTGAGGTCAACACAGCTGTTACAGTGAATAAATATATCCTGTTTTTCCCCACTTAGTTCAAATTTCTTCTTCTAGTGCTGTGAGCTCACTATTAAGAAATCATGTTTTGAATGATCTTATTGAGTGGCTGCTTTGCTGATTAAACCTGCCCAGCTAGAAAAAAACAACTTTGTTGGCATGTACAACAGCATCCAAGTCATGGGTGTCCAACCTTTTGTCTTGCCTGGGCCCCACTGAATGAACAGGAATTGTCTTGGGTCATGTATACATAGATTTTTCCAAAAGTAATGCCTCCTATTTATTTCCATGAGAACTGCTAGCAGCTACCAAGAGCACAATAACACTATTTGATAGAGAAAATTCTCAGCTACAAAACAGTATTTTTCAACATAGTAACCACCATCAGCTCTGCACTTGAGCCAGTGATGAACAAGGGCCTGCATGCCTGGCTCAGAAAAATCTGCACCACTGGAAGTGACACACTGTTGCTACTGCTGAAACTTTCCACCTCACTGTGTTCATATCCACTGTTGGGTCTTCATAATGGCTATGAATGGTGTTCCTCAGGGATTGGTGTTGGAACCAGTGCTGTTTAATGTCCACCTGCACTACAGCATCCAGTTCTGGGGTCTACAACTTAAGAAGGACATTGAGATGGTTGGAGCAGTTCCAGAGGCAGTCCATGAAAATGATGAGAGGGCTGGAGAACCTCTCAGATGGGGACAGGCTGAGAGAGTTACGGCTTTTCAGCCTGGAGAAGAATCTGAGGGGACCTTGTAGTGGCCTTTCAGTACCTAAAGGGGGCCTACAGGAAAGATGGAGAGCTTTTTGTAAGGATATGTAATGACAGGAAGAGGAGGAATGGCTTTAAACTGGAAAAGGGTAGATTTAGACTAGATATCAGGAAGAAATTATTTACTGTGAGGGTGGTGGAACACTAGGACAGGTTGCCCAGAAAGGCTGTGAATGCCCCCACCCTGGAGGTGTTAAAGACCAAGCTGGATAGGGCTTTGAAGCAGCCCGGTCTAGTGAGAGGTGTCCCTGCCTGTGGCAGGGAGTTGGAAACAGATGTTCTTAAAGGTTCCTTCCAACCCAAACCATTCAGTGATTTTATGAGATTTTCTAGAGTCTAGTAAAGAAACATGGTCAGACTTCTGAATTGAATACTTGACTGCAACTCTACATGTTCCATTCAAAAATTTCCAGGTAATATATCAACTGAAAATGGTGTTTTAAACATAAATTAATGATTTATTTATTTATTTATTTATTTATTTTCCAATCTTGAATCCTATTTTCAAAATCCTTCATCAAAAGTGAAAATACAGCTGTATATTCCTTGCTGTTCAGGGCACTGTGTTTAGCCATCACTTGAGCTGGTGCTGCACAGAACTACCCTCTCCATGCCCTGATTTCAGTCAACACAGCATTAATAGCACGCTGATAGTTTGGCTGTTGCTGAGCAACAGGTGCATGCCCAGAGCCACTCCTTAGGGAATAGCATTGGTTAGAGGGCAGGCCACAGGTTGGACATACTTGACTGGATGCCTAATATTACTGGGGATGTCCTGAGAGTTGCCCAAAGGATGGCAGACGCAAGCAAAACTCTGTGTGAACATGGCTAAGGGAGTGGCACCCTGCAGCATCTCTGGAAACACCAGGTGCTTACATGGATGGTCAAGGTCTGCTTGTGTCCCTGGTGTGTTGTGCCAAGACTTTCCTCCTACAGATTGTGCAGGTAAGATGAGTTTGAGGGGATCATGTCAAGAGTGTGACTCTGTTTCCCTACTGCTTATTACTTTAAAAAAGAAATTGGACCATGTAAATGTTCATTTTAAATTAGTGGGTTTAATTTCAAGCTAGGTGTGAAAGATTGTTTTTTTCTTTCTATTTTGTTTTTCTTTAGATATTAGGCAAGCAGAGTTTGTCTCAAAAGGCAAGAGTAAAAAATGACACAGTCATCTAAAATCACAGAGAATGAGTGAAATAATAGGCTGCTGATGACAGGAGCTGAAGGCACAGGGAGATAAGCAGACTCCTGAGATGCAGAACTAATCAGGTCACCATCTGCTCTGACACTGGAAGATTAAGGTGGCTCATGTTGCTGTGTTTACTTTTTTCAGCAACTATTCTCCCAAGAAGCTTAACTTTGACTCCCACCAGTCATTCCACTCAGAACAGGGCATTTAGCTTGTTTGGAAAATGTTACAGAATGCCTTGCTGGTTAAGGGTGGCCATAGTCCACGTTTGAGCAGAGAAGGTTGTGCAGCTATCCCCGTACTGGTGACACAGGAGCCCATGCCAAAGCAGCCAGTGTTAGCAAGGAGCCAGAGTCCCCTGGTTCCTGCTGTAAGCTTCCACCTGCAAGCAAAATACTGAGTCATGAGCACAACATTCTCATTGTGGTCTCCTCGTCTCATCTTCACTTTGCTCACTGCTACAGTGTCTACATGGGCAAAGCTTGCACATGTGTCTCGCTCCAATTTAGGAGTGAGGCAAAGGTTCTTTTGATAATGTTATGCCTGGCGTGAGATTAAGAAGAAGAACATTCAAATGTTGATCCGACCAGTTTATTGGAAATAATAGACAATTGAGGGGATGGGGAAGGGAGAGTGACGAATGCCAAAATTAGGGTGATGGGGAAGGGAAAGTAGGCGATAGAAAAAGGTAGAAAAGAGCAAGAATTACGTTAAAGCGGGGAATAGTCACCTCCTGAATGCAGCAGCGTCCCGTAGCACGTTGTTAACGTTGGTCCGGGGCAAAATAAGCGTAGGGGAGAGCAGCAGCGGAGTAGCAGGCCACAGATCGATGAAACGCAGAGAAGATGGTCAGAGTAGCGAGGTCTCAGGAAGTGGAGTCTCGGGCAGCGAGGTCCCACGGAGCAGAGTCTCGAGCAGCAATCCCAGAAGAGATAGTAGGCAGCAGTAGGACAACGGTGGAGGGATCTGAGGTCAGATACCTAGATGCCCACAAAGGTTCTTCAGCATGCAGGCATCTTCTTCAGCATGCAGGCGCTCGCGTAGAGAGGCATCTGATGACAGAAAACCTCCTTGTTTCCGTAGTGAGGCATCAGGTGTCAGAAAACCTCAAAATTCGGGGTTTGTCCGTGCCCTTTTTATCCTTCTTTCCAGCCTTCGAGACATTTCCGGACGGCTCGGGTCAGAGTCCTGTGATTTCCTCAGAGATGTCAATCTTCCTTGAGATGAGCCAACACGAGAGAAAGACCACTTAAGGGCCATCAGTCCTCAGAGATGGCCGTCTTCCTTGAGATAGGCCTACACAAAAGACCACTTAAGGGCCATCAGTCCTCAGAGATGGCCGTCTTCCTTGAGATAGGCCTACACAAAAGACCACTTAAGGGCCATTGATCAGTATCTTATCTCCCTTTCGTAGCTCCCGGACTTGTCCATCTCCTAAACAAAGGGATTTCTCGAACCTTGGTTCCTGTGTGTCTCAGACAAAGGCAGTCCTGGAACCTTGGCCAGGACTTGCCTGAACTTGTTCATTTCAACAAACTTTGAGACAGTAATGTAAAAAGCATGGCCTCTTACAACATGGAACTTAGGCAATTAGAATCTGTTTGGCAAATGCTTTGTGATGGGTGATTCGGTGCTTCCTAGAAACTTCATCTACCCTTGCTCACTTTTAAAACATGCAAATACTTTCTGAAAACACGCTTGCATTTTATAACCTAATTCCTCCAAGGTTCTCTGTGAGGAACTTGTCATTTTCGATTCCTCCTCAAGGCAGGAGCAGCGATTGTACTTTGTGGACCTAAGCAGATGTGTAAAAGTGTTTGCAAAAATGTAACTAGGCCTTGAATTTGGATTTTGTTTGCTACAAAACATTACCCTCGGGAGAAGGAAAGAACAACAAAACTTTGCTCAGGTTTCAAAGTACACACTGCACAAAGGTGCATCTTTGTCAGCAGCAAAAAATGGCCACATTCCTTAACAGATAAACAGCTGGGAGCTTTGTAGTGTCTATACAAAGCATTTTGTCCACGCTTATACAGAATTGTTTCATATGACCATTTATTTGCATTTATTTTTCTGTGTCATATTTATGGTTTTTTCCATTTCTTCAGGAGCTGAATAGGAAGCATGTGATGTTCCTTGCAGCACGAGGCCCTGATGGTGCTATTCATGGGCCACGAGAAAGGATTTGTAGGTACAGTTACTCTCTTTCATTAGAATTTGTGACCCTAAGTGTTTGCTTTAAGATGGTGAGGGGAGGACAACACTTGCAGCATTATTCACTTGGGATTTTTTCTTTACAATTTCCACTAACTGCAACATGAAAACTTGACAAGCTGCCATAGACAGGATTTTTCATTGAAAAAGCAGTCTTGAAGCAATTTTCTTTGTGCTATATATGAAATTAAAGGAAATTCAGATAGGCAACTTCTGATCATTAATTAAAGCCTGTGTACATGCTGTCTTGCTTTTCCCTGTGCTCATCTATATTGCAGTTCTAGTAACTGCAACCAAGGAAAAGGTGGAGAAAAAAGATAGTTTGTATTACATTTTGTTTACATCAGGTTCTCTATGTTAAAACAAAGAAACCTGACTGAGAGTACAAAGCAGCAGGTGAGCATTTTGTTGATGTGAAAATGAGTAACTATAGGTACTTGAAATGAGTTAACTGGCACATT
The DNA here is from genome assembly GCF_054131305.1 of Coturnix japonica. Lineage (NCBI taxonomy): Eukaryota > Metazoa > Chordata > Aves > Galliformes > Phasianidae > Coturnix > Coturnix japonica. Next base: position 52,415,430 of record NC_140664.1, read on the forward strand.
TGAAGCTAAAACCTACAGGTTAGTGATGTGGATAAGAAGGCACAGCCAATAATGAAAGCATGGGTCCAATAGGCAGCATGACCTGGCTGGCATGCCACAGCAAAGCGCAGCTTGGTTTCATGTGCATCTAGTGCTGGTGTGGCTGTGATGTGGTGGCTGGTGCATCTCAACACCAGGCTGAGCACAGGGCTGCAAGCTTAGGCCCCTTCCCACGGGTGGCAGCAAAAAATGGAACTGCAAGGCTGGTTCAGCCCGAGGTCTGCAGGGGCAGCCCCACAGCAGTTCTTTTAGTCTTGCTTTGCAAATAAGAGAAAAGCCACCACTTGATAAGACTTCTCAAGGGTTGTTTTTTCTTGTGGGAAAAGCATTATGGATTAGAAAAAGGAGAAGGTATATGTGTGTGTGTATGTATGTATAAATACATACATAAGTGACAAAAATTCTTGTTATTTACATTGTAATTATTCTGTTTGATTTTTTTCTTATGACTGTGATTGCACAGACAGAATAAAACCATATGCAGATTTTCTTCAAAAACTTGCCACTCTGGGAAACAATACTGATGGTTGTCAACCCCTTACGGTCACTGCTGCAGACTATTTGGCCATTCAGCACTCTTAGGAGGGCCTGTCCAAGATGTTACTCACATAGCTATGGTCAAATTTCATAGTCACAGGTGTTTCCTTAAATGGGTGTGATATGCAAGAGAATCCATAACTTAAACTTGTTAATTATGATCATTGTGACTGCATTTCTCAAATTAGATGAAGGTTTGTGTTTCTAGTACACGAATGAGCACAGAGAATGATAATCCTGTCTACCTTTCCTACTTATGTTACACAGCCAGGTAAACTTTAGTACTGCTCTAAATAAGCAGCACTTCTAGTGAAATCACTACTTTGATATAGCAATATAGGAATATAGGAATACAGCAACTGTAGAATCATTCCTAATGTCACTTTTACTTAGAAATTAAATACATCCTATGCTCACATTTCATTTTAAAATGAATACTAACTACTTAACCATTGGCATATTTATTTAGTTTGTATTTTTATGTATTTTAACCCGTATAAATATTTCATTATAAAGAACAGGCATTTTCATTTGCAGCATGAATTTAATCATGTATGTATCTAAATCAGAGTGTTAAATGTAGACATGACTGTAAACATTTAATAGAAACTAAAATTAATTTATTATTATTTTGGTACAGATTTAGTTTTCCTTTAATGAGTAGCTGTTCTGCCCTTATTGCTGCTTTTACAATACTAATGGCTCCCTCTTCAGGTTATATCTGATACTGTCCTTGATCCTACATTTAAGTACAGATGTTACTTGAGACCCAGATCTTCAGAAATTTCTAGAAATATAAAAGGAACTTGTAAAATGCAGAGAAACAAAACTTGGGGAACATAGAAATGATGCCTTTCTATTTTCCGTTCTTAAAAAAACAGGAACAATTATACTGTTATCAGTTATAATGTTCTTAATTAGATGATTTTTAAAGCACCGGTGATTTCCTATAGTCTCTCATTATGTTAAGAGCCTACAAAAGTGCCTTAATGTTGTTGTAAAGGTATATATACATCTATATCCTAATATATGTGAACTACAACTCAGGGAGTTTTCCTCTCTTTAGATTTGATATATCCAGGTGTCTAATTTTCCCAGATGTGGGAAATTTCACTGCATAAAACCTGTGGTAGTGGGAGATCAAGTTTACATTCTCTTCTTTTGAGGGTTGTGAAGATGCTTGGGGGGCTTGAGCACCTCTCCTGTGAAGAGAAGCTGAAGGAGCTGGGCTTGTTTGGCTTGAAGAAGTGAAGGTTCTGGGGAGACCTCACTGTGGCCCTATAACACTTTGTAAACAGGAATTTGTAAACAGGAGGGAGTTTGTTTTTTACACAGTCTCCCGCTCTTCCTGCCTCAGCAGAATGCAGCCAACTCCCTGCACATGGTAACAGCTCGGCAGAGAAGCACCTGGGGGTCCTGATGGATGAAAGACTCAACAAGAGCCAGCAGTGCGCTCTGGCAGCCCGGAAAGCAAATGGGATCCTGGGCTCCATCAGGAGAGGGGTGGTCAGCAGGGATAGGGAGGTGATTGTCCCTCTCTACTCTGCTCTTGTGAGGCCCCATCTGGAGTACTGTGTCCAGGTGTGGAGCCCTCAGTACAAAAAAGACATGGAGATTTTGGAAAGGGTCCAGAGGAGGGCCACGAAGATGATCAGGGGGCTGGAGCACCTCCCCTATGAGGACAGGCTGAGGGAGTTGGGTTTGTTCAGCCTGGAGAAGAGAAGGTTGTGGGGTGACCTCATTGCAGCCTTTCAATACCCGAAGGGAACCTACACCCAGGAGGGGAGTAAACTCTTCGAAAGGGCTGATAATAGCAGGACACGGGGAAATGGTTTTAAGTTAAAAGAGGGAAGATTTAGGTTGGATATTAGGGGGAAGTTCTTCACTAGGAGAGTGGTTAGGCCCTGGAACAGGCTGCCCAGGGAGGTTGTGGATGCCCCGTCCTTGGAGGTGTTCAAGACCAGGTTGGACGGGGCCCTGGGCAACCTGATCTAGTAAAGGTGTATGTTTGGTGGCCCTGCCAGGCAGGGGGGTTGGAACTACATGATCCTTGAGGTCCCTTCCAACCCGGCTCATCCTGTGACTCAGTAACACTACGGCGGTACAGCCGCCACACGACACTAGTGCTGCACACGACACTACTCCTCCACACGACCCCCGTCCACCTCTCGCGTTCCCGCCCGGTGCCGCGTCACGTGATCAGGGCTTCGCCCGCCCCCCCCCACCCGTGCGTCGTGACGCAACGCGGCGAATCTACGGCGCGCCACTTGTGACCAAGATCACCACAAGCGGAGGCGGACGGCTCCCCCCGCACGGTAAGCTCGGCCGGACGCCACGCGGCTGTTTCGCCTCCCCGCTCGGATACCCGGAGCGGGCGGTCGCCTCGGACTCTCTGTAGCGCCGCCCATGAGGGTATCGAGCCACTGTAGTCCTGCGGCCTGCTCGCCGTGTCCCCTCGGGCTTTTTGGGCCTCTCTGCTACCGTCGTTTTTTTTGCTCTTGGTGGGCGGGCTGCCAGCAGCTCTCGGCGGAGCCAATCCGCTCCAGCCTTCCTGCCTCGAGGCGCGCTGAGTGGCCGGGACCTCGGGGGCGGGACGAGCGTCCCGTGCTCCGATTGGCTGCAGCCCGAGCTGAGCCGCGGCTTTTTGCGCTCGGACGGCGGGTGGGGGGGACAGAGGAGGGCGGCGGGGGGAGAGAGCGGGGGGCGGCTGCTGCGGCTGCGGGTCGTTGGTCCCGCCGTCACGCGGGGCCGCTGCCGCCCATGGGCTACAACGGCCGCACGGCCACGGTTGGGCGCGTGCGTGGGCGCGGCTGGGTTCGGCTCTGCGCAGGCGCGAGGGGGTGGGCCTGCAGCGCCTCCCGCTGCCGGCTGCGGGGAGACCCGCTGTGCGATTGGAGTGTGTGCAGGGGGAAGCGGAGCGGGCTGAAGGCCAGTAGAGGAGCTGGGAGCGGCTATTGGCGGTCACGGGACTGTGTAGGAAACGTGCAGCACACCTGGTTAAGGACGCCGCTTTGCAACACTGGAGGCCCTGGGTTCGAATCCCCCTGTGGCGCAAGTGGTAGAAGTGCCGCTCTGCTACACAGAGGCTCGAATCCCGGGGGATGGACTCAATGATCTCTAAGGTCCCTTCCAACCCGCCCCAGACTGTGAGACTGTGACATGGGAGGGAGGGAGCGCTCCCATTGCAATTAGCAGTTGCATGTATATAGTTTGCAATAAAAACGTTGTGTGCACATAACCGGTCTTACTGTGACACCAGTTGGTTGTTCATAGGACATCCTGCCAAAGCGCTGAGGTTCCTGTTTGCAGCTCATAAGTGTTTCCGGGCCCAGATTGCCAGAACTGTGTAAGACCAGAGTGGTTTAATCTTAGGCCTGCAGCCTTCCCACTGAATGTCAGTATAGCATTAAACACATTCTTAAAAACATAAAAATGCAGCTATTTTTCTTGTGAAGTTTAATTTTTTTTTTTTTGTCTTATTGGACTACGCTAAAACAGAGGATCAAATTATCAGCCATACGAGGAGAGGCTGAGGAATCTGGGGCTGTTTAGTCTGGGGAAAAGGAGGCTGAGGGGAGACCTTATTGCCCTCTTCCAGTACCTGAAAGTTTCATACAGTGAGAGTGGGGCAGGTCTCTTCTCACTGGTGACAAGTGACAGGACAAGGGGAAATGGCCTCAAGTTGCACCAGGGCAAGTTTAGGTTGGATATTAGGAAGAACTTCTTTACAGAATGGGTAGTTAGGTACTGGAATAGGCTCCCCAGGGAGGTGGTTGAATCGCCATCCCTGGATGTGTTTAAGAGCTGTTTGGATGTGGTGCTCAGGGATATGATTTAGCAGAGGGTTTTTATAGTTAGGGTTCTGGCTAGGCTGCGGTTGGACTTGATGATCTTTAAGGTATTTTCTAACCTGGCTAATTCTATGATTCTATGATTCTAACAGTCTATTAGCATGTATGCATAAAACCAGTAAAGAAGCAAAAAGTATGGAAGCGTGATTTCAAGTTTCTCATCTGCAGAACTTCCACAGGTGTCTTTTGCTTTGCAGACAGAAGTTGTGCCTACCTTGCTGCTCAGGAACTGTAGATTGTGGTGATATTGTTTCTGGCCGGTGCTGTTTCTGCTATGTGCCAGCCAAGGAAATGTACTTACAGAACAGAGTATAGCACATTCTGTGCGTTTACTATAGAGATGTCTGGAGGTTTTCCATTCTTTTCAGCAATACAGCTAGAGAAGGAATATTTTTCAGTCAGGATTCTGTCATATGTAGTGCAATGTCCAAACACTGAGATTAATGCAAGCACACATAGCTCTACTTAATTCTGTTTGAAGCTGTGTCACGTTACAAAAAGAAATGTTGTGGTATGAAAAGTTTCTGGCCTCCTGAGAGGAAAAAGCATGGATTCTTGCTGAATTCTGAGACAACTCACATGTACCATCACGGAACTATTCATTACCATTGAATCCATTGCTTATTTTGGCTTTGGTACTTAATGAAGGGAGTCACTGAGACAACACCACCCATTTGAATGACTAAATGAGTGTCATAGAATCATAGAATTACCCAGGTTGGAAAAGACCTTGAAGATCATCAAGTCCAACCGCAGCCTAACCAGTACCCTAACTCTAAAAACCCTACATGGAGCATGTTACACTTGGTCTTGTTGAACCTCATTAAGTTCACTTTGTGGGCCTACTTTACGAGCCTGTCCATAACCCTTTACTGTGTCAGCTGTACCGCTCAGCTTGGTGTCATCAGTAAACCTGCTGAGGGTACACTCAGTCCCACTGTTCATGTTATTGATAGGGTTGTTGATGAACAGCAGATCAAAACAGACCCCTGAGGGACCCCGCCCATTATCAGCCTCAACCCTCTGGCTGTGACTATCCAACCAATTAGTTATCCACTGAAATAACCCCAAGTTCATTTAGAAGCAGTCAGTTGTGGTGTCCTAAAAGGAAAATGTTTGGGGCTGCTTTCCACTGCTGCTTTAACAGAGTTGTTGATTGCTCATATATATATATATGTATATATATATACATATATATATGTATGTGTATACACACACACACATATGTGTGTATGTATGTATATATATAAATATATGCCATTGTTCTCCCATAGGATGATCTTTTCTCTGGGTATTCTGGCTACTACTGAACTGCTGTCTGTAACTTCCTGGCTTATATTTAACTGGGCTGGGAGGTTGCAGATGTTCTCAGTTTTCTTTGATCTGTAACAGTACAAGAATAAATTTTAATTGCCTCTGCGTTTCCTAAGTTTAAAATTCACTTTGCTTGGGTTTGAAGGGCCCTCAAAGCCCACCCATCCCTACCCCGTGCCATGGGCAGGTCTGTCCCCCACCAGCTCAGCAGCCCAGGGCCCCATCCAACCTGGCCTTCAGCGCCTTCAGGGATGGGGCACCACAGCTTCTCTGGGCAGCTGTGCCAGGGCCTCACTGCCCTCTGAGCAAAGAATTTCTCCTTTAGTTCTAATCAAAGCATACCCTTTTTAGTTTAAAGCTTCCTTGTTGTATCATTACACTCCCCAGCAGAGCCCCTCCCCAGCTTTGCTTCAGGTAGTATAAGCTCTCCCTGGAGCCTTCTCTTCTCTGGGCTGAACAGCCCCAGCTCTTTCAGCCTGTACCCAGAGGAGAAAACATTTAAGTTGTAAGGAGTGTGTGTGGCATTTGTAACAGACATGAAGGGGTTATGTGAGACAGTTAAGTTATGCACTATTCCAATGTCTAGATCTCAGCATATGCACCTTTACAGATGGCTTTTTTTTTTTTTTTTTTTGCTACAGATGCATATAGATACTTCCCTGTCTGATATTTCTTTGTTTCACTGTAGTTAAAAATAAATTCTCTCGCTGTGCTTTGCCCCATTTTTGACATTTCAGAAGTCTGTGTCAAAGTATAGATACAAAGGTATTTAAATGTTAAAATTCATTGCAATTATCCGATCTTATCCGTTCTGTGACTCCTTAAACTAATACAAACTCATTGATTTACTTATAAATCACTGTTATGTGTGATATTTTTGGAATCTATACAGCAGTGTGCAATAAAATACATTATTAGGAAACATTTAAGCAAGAAAGTTAAAAGCATGGGATCTTCAAAAGAATTCTGATTAAAACAAAGAAACAAATAGCTTGTGTGCCATTTAGGCTGCCTTAACGCTCCAGCATGGCTCTGTATCTTTTGTTACGCGAGGCAGATTTTTATGTTTGGACTTGCTCTTTATTCTGCTCATTTCTACCCAGTGTGGGTTAGTGGTTGCTTTATTTACTTCTGGTAAGTCATCAGAATGTTTGCTGTAGAGGCACGAGCTAAGCCACCCAAGAGCTGGTTTTAAGACACGCCTTGGCAGGATGAAGCCTGCTGTGCCATCTGCTGAGGGAGGTGCATAACAAGTTGGCACCTCCTGCTTTTGTGCTTGAGGAAAAGCAGAGCAGGGGTGACCTCCCTGTATTGGCTTTCTGCAGAAAACATCACGCTGCTCCAACGTGCTGCCTGGCATCTGTTCCCTGTGGGCAGGTTGGGTGTTCCTAACAGTCACCACCTTGGCTGTAACGTGTGTGCGCTCTAAGAGAGACACACATTCTGCACGCCCTGAGCTTGCCAGAAGTGGCAGAGTCCACCTGATTGTACTGTATGTGTCCTTGGTCGTTGCAGGGGAGTTGGACTAGATGACCTCTCTAAGGGTCCCTTCCAACTCAAACAATTCTATGATTTGGGGAGGTGTGGTTGGAAAGCTCCCAGATGGAAAGGGACCTTGGTGTGCTGATGGACAGTCGGCTGAATATGAGCTAGCAGTGTGCCCAGGTGGCCAAGAGGGCCAATGGCATCCTGGCTTGTGTCAGGAATGGTGTGGTGAGCAGGACTAGCGAAGTCATCCTGCCCCTGTACTTGGCATTGGTGAGGCCTCACCTCGAGTACTGTGTTTTGGGCACCTCAGCACGGGAAAGACATGGAGGTACTGGAGCAGGTCCAGAGAAGGGCAGTGAGGCTCGTGAAGGGCTTGGAGAATCAGCCCTATGAGAAGAGGCAAAGGAAGCTGGGGCTGTTTAGTCTGGGGAAAAGGAGGCTGAGGGGAGACCTGATCACCCTCCTCCAGTACCTGAAAGGTGCTTACAGTGAGAGTGGGGCAGGTCTCTTCTCACTAGTGACAAGTGACAGGACGAGGGGAAATGGCCTCAAGTTGCGCCAGGGCAAATTTAGGTTGGATATTAGGAAGAGCTTCTTTACAGAAAGGGTAGTTGGGTACTGGAATAGGCTCCCCAGGGAGGTGGTTGAGTCACCATCCCTGGATGTGTTTAAGAGCCGTTTGGATGTGGTACTCAGGGGTATGATTTAGTGTAGGGTTGTCAGAGTTAGGGTTCTGGTTAGGCTGCAGTTGGACTTGATGATCTTTGAGGTCTTTTCCAACCTGGGTAATTCTATGATTCTTTGATTTACTGCTTGTGTTCTGCACTTGTGTAGCAAGTTCTTGTGCAGGTGAGCACCGTGTGCTGTGTGCAGTGAGCTCAGTGCTTCTGAGGAGCAGGCATTGACTTCCACTTGATGCACAGCAAGTGTGCACATCTTTCTCCCCGAGAAACACGGCATGGAAATGCAGCACTCTTGCCCTTTGCGGTTCCTTTGTCTGCTAATGAGAAGAAGGAATGCCTGTTGCAGGCCTGTCTTCCACTGTGTGTTTAGGTGAGATACAGTATGTGATATTTCAGATGGATTGTTCTTGGGAAAAAGATAGCGAATTCCATGAATTCAGTAAAGGAAAGTGATTGCTTCCTTCTTGTTCCTCGCTATGTAACACACCTTCTGCAGGTGAGTCTTGACGTTGGATTTGAGACACTGGATGTGCAAGAAGGACAGCAGAGATCCCACAGAATCACAGAATTGTAGGGGTTGGAAGGGACCTCTAGAGATCATCGAGTCCAACCCCCCTGCCAAAGCAGGCTCCCTACACCACGTCACACAGGCAGGCGTCCAGGCGGGTCTTGAATATCTCCAGAGGAGACTACACCACCTCCCTGGGCAGCCTGTTCCAGTGCTTTTTTTTGGTTAGATTTGTTACTTTTGTCTTCAGCTCCAGTTTTCAATGCCCATGCAATCAATGCTGTTCTGGACAGCTGTTCGTCACATGTTCCACATGCAAAACAAATGTGGATCTATCTTACTCTTTAAAAGGAAGGGGTTCTCACTTTACTTCATATAAATTATTAGCAGGATATACATTTCCAAAAAGCCAAAATGGAACAGTAAAAATTCTAAAGAGAATCCACAAGGGTTTGTTTTAATTCATAAAGGAGGTTCAGGTTGCACATACAGAAACATTCCTTCTCATAAATAGTGGTGAGGCAGTGGCACAGGCTGCCCAGGGAGGTGGGGGAGTCACCATCCCTGTGGGCATTCAAGAACGTGTGGATGTGGCACTGAGGGATGTGAGCAGTGAGAAGATACTGGTGGAAGGCAAAGAGCTGGACTAAATAATCCTGGAAGTATTTTCCAACCTTGGTGATTCTGTGATAACGTAAGCTGCAGCTTCTTTGTTGATTTTGGCAGCAGCAGATTAAAGTGCATTGGATAGTCAGGATTACTAGTTTAGCACATGTATCCTGTACTGGGCACTGCCTGATTGTTGTAAGTCAAAGCTATTTTTTTCTTTGGACTGGATCCAGTGGTAGCATAATATCTAAGTTCAAAGATATGCTGCATAAAAATGTTTTATGGATGTTTTCTTCAAGATCTGCCAACTTATTTTCTATTGTTTTCAGTTCTATTGGTATAACAATGGAATGATTTGAATTGCGTTTGTGTTTTTTCTCTCCCTGTTGTTCAAATTTTCATTTTAAATTATTTACAAGTCTGAGACTTGAAGATGAGAGCCTAATGAATGCTTTTAAAAATAAAACCTTCTTCTTTAAGCATGTTATGCTTCATGTTTTGAATTTATAACACAAGCCTTAATGAATAGTTTCCTAGTTACTCTCATCTTAGAATTTATGAGCTGTCCTATTTACAAGTTTTACCTATACAATGGAAAGATAATTCCTATTTATCTTAAATGAAAAGAACTCTTCTTGTTAACAAGCTTAAACTGCTAATTAGGGGTAATATAGCAATAAATACTGTGTCAAACCTTTTAACAGTGAGAAGATGCAATAGTATTTGGGCCTTTTCCTGCCGCTTTCTGCATAGGAAAAGAGTGTTATGTTTTTTTCTGAGATATCATTTACATATGAGGTTAATAAAAGGTATCTTAGGGAAAGACAGCAGCGTATAAGACTTGCCCTTACAGGTTGCAGATTTATTTATGTCCCAGGTTTAGGATGACATGTTGTTGCTCACATAGTGCAGTGTTGGTTACTGCTGTTCATCCTTGAGAAGTATGGAAGATGCCTGAAGTCTTCATGTACGTGTGCGTGTGATGTTCTGTTAGCAGTTAAGATTTCCTGCTCAAAAATATAGTATGTTTGGCCATAGTTGTTTTGAATGTACATTAATGTAATTTAATCAGGAAGGAAAGAAAACCTTGGACTAGAATTTTATGTCATTTACTTGAATATAAATCGGGGTATCTCCATTCAGTTTAACAGAATTTTTTCAATTTGCGTCAAAATGATGAAAATCAGGACCTGACACAAGCTCTCCATCTCACAGTTTGTGTCTAGAAAAACAAAGAAATAAAATCAGACTTTTTTGACCCAAGAAACCTCTGAGTTTGGTTTTAGAGCAGCGGTTTTATAATGTAGTGTTTTGTTCTGACACTGTGAGCTTTGCAGGTATAAGAAAAAGTATCTGTTATTATTGCTTGTGATTAGACTTCTGTTGTCAAAGCTCCAGATTTGTGAATTTGGCAGCTGTTCTAAATTTAGGTAGCTTGAAACCCCGTGAGTAGTATTTTCATGGCCTTCTTTGTGTGCGCCTCTGATGATATGTGCAGGAGGCCTAGTTGGTTTGCTCACTGTTTGATTTTCTTTGCGTCACCCAGAGGACGTGCAGTAGGGATGGTGAAACAAGGAAGGAAGGAGAGGAAGGGGCTGAAGAGAGGGGGTGTGTAGATTGGGCTTTGGAGACGTCTCTTCTGCTGCTCCAGAGTGGGTGTCTGGTAGGACAAAAGGAGCAACTTCTCTTGGAACTCAGGAATCCCTCTTGGGCACAAGATTGTTAGGCATGATAGTTGTTTGGAGAGGAAAAGGAAACAACTGAGAATGCATTTTACTGGCTCTGTTTGGGCTGCTCAGTTTTCATTTCCATGTGACAAAAAATACATAGCTTTGCTGGTGGAGGCTGACTTGAAGGAATCCCTTCTTGTTATCATCATTATGGTTTTTGGTGTTACTGTTATCAATACTTTATGTTCTGTGGTAGAGCGTTGACTAACTGTTGACTTTTTTTTTTGACCAAAGAAAATGTGTATGTTTGTATTTTGTATGCAAAGGGTAAATACCTTTCACAAGGGATACCCTGCTTGGGGCTGATTTCTTAGGAGGAGGAGACGAAGGCATGTGGGTGGAAGTAATACATAGGGCCACTGCTACAGAAGGAGAGGTGGGCAAGCTTTCAGGCACACATGCCTTTCTTCTAGCCCGCTACTGTTACAAAGATAATTAAAAATGTACTTGATATCTCTGAAATTTTATATAGATGTTGTACGGAAATACAGACATATAGGGAATAGGACTATTTATGAGGTCAAGTATTATTTGTTGGTTATAAGTGTGCAGCAGTCTAAAGGTTTGTAATGGCAGAGTTTTGGATAACATCTTAAGCCTATTAGAGTTCATCACCTCTCTTCTCACTAGTGACAAATGACAGGACGAGGGGAAATGGCCTCAAGTTGCGCCAGGGCAAGTTTAGGTTGGATATTAGGAAGAACTTCTTTACAGAAAGGGTAGTTAGGTACTGGAATAGGCACCCCAGGGAGGTGGTTGAATTGCCATCCCTGGTTGTGTTTAAGAGCTGTTTGGATGTGGTACTCAGGGATATGATATAGTGTAGGGTTTTTATAGTTAAGGTACCGTGGTTAGACTGCGGTTGGACTTGATGATCTTTAAGGTCTTTTCTAACCTGGGTAATTCTATGATTCTATGATTCTATGATCTTATCTAACTGAGTGTGCTAAGAGAACTGCAGTCGATGTCACTGTAGCCATGGTTTCACTTGGATCATTTATTTATTTTTTTAAAGTTATTTTTCATTGTAAATTATGTTTCAAAACTCAGTGGTCTCTGTATCGGAAGAGGTGAAATACATCATATAGATAGTTAAATTTTGTTTGAAGAAAACACCTAGAGAGCACAGAAAGAAAAAAAAACCAACACTATATTTCCTGAAATAACATTGCAGTAGGATTTTTGCTTGATAAAAGAAGATGTTGAGAGTGCTGGAATTGTCTAAACCATCAGAATTGCCAAGCATAAATAATTACATAATTTCACACTTTCCAGTGAAGTCAGACCCTGATTAAGAAGTTGACAGCCTGAGAGAGCCCGCTTTTGGCAGTGATGTCTGTATTCCCTAAAGTTGTAATGACTGAATTCAGGGAAACAGAGTAAGACTTAAACCATTTGCTTTGAACCCTTGTTGACAAATGGAGAATATTCTTTTTCATAAGGAAGTTTTCATACTTTAAGTATCTAGATATTTCAGCTTCTCCACTTTCAGCTGGTGTATATTCTGCTGATGCCAGGTCTTCTTGCAATCTCGGTCCTTGCTCTCTTTCAGTATGTTTGATATTCATATTTCTTTTATATTCCTTCTTCCTTGCTGTGCTTTTTTTCTTCCTTTTCTTAAACAAATAGACAATATGGTAATATGAACTCTAATAGGAAAAAAGCATTGTTTAACTCAGTTGGGGTACTACTAATCCAGTCACCAAATGTAACCATAACACAGCATGCATTTTAATTATTAAGTATAATGGAAACTTTGCATTTTAAATCTTGAGCTATAAACCACTTTTTGTTTGAAAATGCACACTTCAGCACCATGATTTTAGCTCATAGTCTGCTGCAGGGCAGCATTCTTTGATCAGTTATTGGAAGCTGAAGATTGGTGGCATTCAGTGCTTGTGGTAATTTTGAGAATACATACAGGAGTCATAGAATCATAGAATTACCCAGGTTGGAAAAGACCTCAAAGATCATCAAGTCCAACCACAGCCTAACCATAGTACCCTAACTCTAAAAACCCTCCACTAAATCATATCCCTGAGCACCACATCCAAACGGCTCTTAAACACAACCAGGGATGGAGATTCAACCACCTCCTTGGGAAGCCTGTTCCAGTACCTAACTACCCTTTCTGTGAAGAAGTTCTTCCTAATATCCAATGTAAACTTGCCCTGGCGCAACTTGAGGCCATTTCCCCTTGTCCTGTCATTAGTGAGAAGAGACCTGCCCAGCTCTCACTGTAAGAGCCTTTCAGGTACTGGAAGAGGGCGATAAGGTCTCCCCTCAGCCTCAGTCTAGTCACTGCAGGTCAGCCTGAAGCTCGGTCCTGTTTATGTTTAATTATTTAGCGAGGTGGCTGGATAAAGCAATGCAACAATGTGTATGGAGTGCTGCTATGCCAATAATTCCAAATAAGGAAAATTTAAAACATTTTCAAGACTAACAGTCCCTCAGATTCCAGTACTTTGTAAAGTACGCTTTAGAATTAAATGACATATTGTTGAGTTTTTTCTTTTATTTATGTATTTGTTTGAATAGCTTGACAGAGTGCTCCTAATGCACTTTCACTGTCTTGCTACTAAGAAATGCTGAAGGGTAGAGCATCTACTTTGTGTTTGCTCATATTTGGTCAATACCTTCTTGAAATGAATACTTTTTTTCTATTAATTCTGAGAATAAATATGTACAATAAATTCTAACATAAATACCCTTAGTGTCTGTGCTTTTTAGCATGAAAAGTAATAATACTCTTAGAGGGAATGTGGATTTTAGTGAATCATCATGGCAACTTAATAATCTGTACGTGAGATGTGCACGCTTGGAGCTCTCACAGAATCACAGATCACAGAATCACAGAATGACCCGGATTGGAAGGGGCCTCAAGGATCATGTAGTTCCAACCCCCCTGCCTGGCAGGGCCACCAAACATACACCTTTACTAGATCAGGTTGTCCAGGGCCCCGTCCAACCTGGCCTTGAACACCTCCAAGGACGGGGCATCCACAACCTCCCTGGGCAGCCTGTTCCAGGGCCTAACCACTCTCCTAGTGAAGAACTTCCCCCTAACATCCAACCTAAATCTTCCCTCTTTTAACTTAAAACCATTTCCCCTAGTCCTGCTATTGTCAGCCCTTTCGAAGAGTTTACTCCCCTCCTGGGTGTAGGTTCCCTTCAGGTATTGAAAGGCTGCAATGAGGTCACCCCGCAGCTCTGCTGTGTCTTCAGGAGATAAAGACATAACGTTATCGAGCTGCTCCCTTTGGCTTGGCAGGGGCCTTGCTAGGTGCCTTCTTCTGGATACCAGGATGTGTTCATCAGCTGGCATGTCAAGCTGCAGGACCAAAGCTCTCCAGATTTGTGAGCGCTAAAGAGTGTGCTAGTAGCAGAGCTAGTGTTAGCTCTTCCTTTTGCTGAGGTTACCTGATACAAGAGTTGCGCAGTGGTAGAAGTGCCGCTTGCAACACTGGAGACCCAGGTTCGAATCCCCCCTGTGGCGCAAGTGGTAGAAGTGCCGCTCTGCTACACAGAGGCTCGAATCCTGGGGGTTGGACTCGATCATCTCTAAGGTCCCTTCCAACCCGCACGAGACTGTGAGACTGTGAGAGCTCTGCTTTCCTGAGTTCAGCGCTGTGCTCACTGTCTTTCTCCTCCACCTGGAGGAGCTGTGCCATGTGATATCATTAGATCCTTAACATTCTTACCTTGTAGTTCTTTTTGCTCGTGTATCACTTCTGAGTGTCTGGCAGAAGTATGTGGAGATAATACTTTTCTACCACATTTTTATATATAAATATTTCAGAAACATCTTCCACTGTCCGTGTGCAGATAATTTGAAATTAGCAGAGCATCTTCTCTTTCCAAATGTTTTTAAATGTACCTAATCTCCCCTAGTATTTTTTCTTAGGAATGTTGTTTCCTTTTATTTGAAAGAATAGTCTGACCCAGTTCTTCCTACGCCGTGAATTCTTTGCCTCTTCCTTTGTTCAGTTGGACAGTTGTAAGATGTGGAAGTTAATCTGGGTCAGTAATTTTTATTTCCAGTCCTCTGAGGAAACAGAGGTGACAGAGGAAGCAGAAGACACCTCCTTGGTGAGTGTAACGAAAGGGAAAGGTCTCTGCTTCTCCCTCTTCCTTTAGTGATTCTCCTCTTACCTGTGGATAAAGCAAATGTTGATAAACATGTGTAGACCCTGTCTGTATTTTGCTATCTTTTTGGACTTAATGATATCTTGTATTAGTAGTTTTGCGTAAAGCAAGAAGTATCAAATCATACAGTTCAAAATAGCAATTCACCGTAGAGTTAGAATGAATTTAAACCAAAAAATGGCAAGAAAGCATTGTCCTTAAGGCAGCTGTCTGAACCCCTCCTTACAAAAGGCTTTGTTTTGGACCACGACCACCTCCAAACTGCAGAGGCCCAGTGACTTTCTAAACATACTGTTCATGTTCCAGGCAGCAAAGCACTTGTATTGCCCTAACAAGTTAGTTAAAGAATCACTAGGTGCGAGCCTTCGCTGTTGAATAAAGTCAGCTAGGGGCTGCATGATGGCTGGAGCCCTGGCTGAGCACAGTGGGCAGGGTGCTCCTAGGGGCTTTGGGGTGAGCCCAAGGCTTCTCAGCCTACCAAGGCCCCTCCTCTGCCCTTCCCTTCAGGGCACTTTGATGTGAAGGCAGCATGCAGAGCAGCTGGGGGGCTGCACGGCCCTTTCTTGTCTGTTATCCGCACCTGAGCCTAAAAGTTCCTACTCTGATTGCTTTTCTTCTTCTCTCCATCACTTTCTCATCTTGCTCCTGGGATGTCTTTCTTTATTTATTTTTTAAATTTGTAAAAGGCAAAGTGTACCAACTCTAAGTGTGAAGTGAGTTTTTACAGCCCGGTTGTAAATTTCGAAAACTAAGGGGTTTATAATGGAAATGCTTAGAGAGGAGAGGGGAGGGCATGCTATAATACATATGTAACCTTCTTTCCCTCTCTTTAGTGAATAGACCGTTTAAACTAAATTAAGTAAAGGATATAAATTCTGTTGTTTCAGTTTTTAATATTTCATGGCTGATTTTATAGATAAAAATTACATTTAACAGTAAATATGAAGAAAAATTTATACAGCCTGTTCTAGTTTGATATGGAACAGCAAATCCCATTTCTCTGTAGCTGTAAAGAAAATTCATTATAATGACTTTAGTTGTAAGAGATGGCTTCATTGTGATTAGTTACACTGATAATAAAACAACCTTTTTACCAATGGCACAAGATACATGGGATCTCATGTGTCTGCCTTTTAATAGCCTTGAATTTGTGTATTTGCTATCTTTATTCTGTAGTCCCTTTTTCTTTTATAATTGGGCTCTTTAAAACTCTGCAGGTTATTAAAAATAGGCTAATGTCACTTAATTTTTCATTCTTAATTGAGTCTTCTAAATAAGAACTAATTTTGATAACAAAAACATATTTTTGTATCACTGTTTTCAATTGTGAGTAACAATTTTAGGAGTTAAAATAATGAAACTTGGATATCTGATGTTACTTTTTGAGTTCTTTCTAAGCATTTAAAGAAATACCTTGACTTTCAAATGCCCTCTTCATGGTGACTTGAGTTGAATTAGAAGTTTTGAGTGCATTCTTTCTATTTATAACAGTAGTGGCAGTCGGGTGTCTTCTAAGTAGCTAAGAGCCCAAGTGCGGACTTCTCTGGGAGGGGATGTTGTGAGGAATTCATAGCTCCTAATGGGATATTTATTTATTTTTCCTATGTATGTGCCTCTAAGAATACTCAGTACTCCTAAGCACGATAATGCAGAGTGAGTTTGATGAGAAAGGTATAATGGTTGTTTTAATAGGAACCTTTTCATAATTATATTACTGTGATTTGTGCCGTTACAGAGGTTTAACAAGGAAAATCTTCTGTATTGTTTACTGTATAGAAAATGTATCATATATTACAGTCTTGAAAAATGGTGTGTGCTCGGAAATGATGGTTTTTAATTGTAAAATAGAATTACAGGGGAACTGTTAGAAGTGAATTCCTTTCCTGCTTCATGTAAGAAGTGAAAGGATCTACAGAGGAAGGCCACAGAGCTGACAAAACAGAGGTTATATTTGATTATCAAATATTTATGGAATTCACTGGAAAACAGAATCATAGTGCTTGGGAAAAGTAGGATGTAATAGTTGAGTGTTCTGGAAAATGCCAAATGGAACAGGACGCTTAATATTATGTTCTACTTTAGAAAATATAAAGACATTTTTGCTCCTGTTTTTTATAAGCTTTGTTTTAGATTCTTTGTTTCCACTGATGATTACAGCTAGGCCAAGAAGTCCTGTGGAACTTTCTAATTTCATAGAATGAATACCAGGAAAATGGTACTGGAGAGTGAAACATGGGATTAAATATTCTTTTACCATCTGAGAGTAAAATAGACTGTGCCTGTACCCTTTGTTAGAGGCATCCTGGCTGTTGTGCAGCATGCTTTCTGTGTCCATATTCCTCCATCAGAGAAATTAAGTCTGTAATTTGGGCTGGTGCAGCTCCATTGTGTAGTGAGCTGTGGCTGAGCAGCCAAAATGCTGCCCTGTCTGCAGTGGTGAGAACTGGCTTTGTATCCTGGCTGCACTCTCTTATAAATCATCATGCAGGTAAGCTGGTAAGTTTGTGGTCCTCACAGAATGACCCGGGTTGGAAGGGACCTCAAGGATCATGTAGTTCCAACTCCCCTGCCTGGCAGGGCCACCAAACATACACCTTTACTAGATCAGGTTGCCCAGGGCCCCGTCCAATTTGGCCTTGAACACCTCCAAGGACGGGGCATCCACAACCTCCCTGGGCAGCATGTTCCAGGGCCTAACCACTCTCCTAGTGAAGAACTTCCCCCTAACATCCAACCTAAATCTTCCCTCTTTCAACTTAAAACCATTTCCCTGTGTCCTGCTATTGTCAGGTCCTCCAGACCTTTGTGGAGCCTGAACTGACTGATAGGCTACTTAGTAGTTTGTCAATTTTTTTCTCTGAGGAAATGTTGGGACAGCAGTAATTTCTTACTCTAGCCTGGTCTCTGTGAGCTTGCCCATTGTCACCGCAGAATATGTTTTCTTTGTTCATTAAAACCTATTGATCTCAGGAAAGTTTGTAAGATTGATTTTAACTCAGTGCTTTTCAGGGAATTAGTAGTATTTTTAGTAATAACACTCTCCTAATGCATTCCCAATGCAGAGTGATATACAGGGGACCAAAGGCAACATACACAAGCTCCAGTCCCCAAGGTCTCTGTGTGTGAGGACAAACCAGGTGGACCTGACTGTGTACAGTGCAGGGAGCTTGTCTGGAAGGGGTCCCTGAGCCCATTGCACTTGCTTGAGCTGCTTGTCCAAAAGGGATCTGGGGAGAAGGAGGCTCTGTGGTTCAGCATGGGCAAAGGACATGGGGACTGCAAAGGGAAGAAGCTCAGTGTTATGCCATCAGAGTAGCTCATTACAGACACTATAGAAGGCAGCAACAGTTTTTGTCTCATGTCATATTGCGTGTGCCACCATAACATCTGGATGCCTCCTGTTGCTGCCTTTTATTTACTTCCATCTGTTGTCACAGTCAGTGATGGAAATTAGAGTAAAATTCAATGGTAAACTCTTGAACTTTTCAGCATGCAGAAGTACAGAGCTTTAAAGGGTGTTCGGTGACTTCAGCTGAAGTATGAGTTTGTGCAATTGAAAACAAGTAACAGTTGTTATTGAGGTAGCCAAGCTTGGCCCCGCTATGCATGGTTTAAGTCTTGGTGACAATCATCTGAGGTTATCAGGGAGCAAATCACCCTCCCTGTTGCAGAGGAGATGGCAGTACTATTGTGATTGCTTGCATTTATTATAAGAAATTGTTGAGGGGAAAAGGCACAATTTGACACGCAGCCTTTCCGCTGAGTGTTAAAGGTTTATCACCTGTGTAGCTGAGAACTGTGTACAGCTGTCGTCTTTTTGAACTAATTTCTAATGATGGATATTACTTTGTCTTTGTTAGAGATAGAGTCATACAAAGAAATGAAGCTGCTGCTTATGCTCTGCTAAGTGTGGTGGAGAGCTAACGTACTGTGACAGGGATTAGGGGCAGCATCTACAGCACACAGCCTTCTGAAATGAGAAGCAGCCCCCACTTCACCCGTTCCTCCCCTCCTCCCTCTCTGCTTTACTTAAGGAACTTAACTGGAAAATCAGAACTGAAAAGAAAGTCAGGATTTCATGTCTTACAGGATTGAATTGAAAGACTTTGTGTGCTCACTTCTATTTCTTTGTACAGAGAAAGAGGTTTTGTCTCTGTGTAATAAGCTAATATATAAAACGGGGCACATTGCTGTGTGTTAACACTGCTACTACCTTCATTTGATACTGGCGTATGTGTAAACATATATATCCTAACAAGCATATATCTTAATTAATAATACTACCAGCTGCCATTCCTGTAGGTATGTCTACCAAAGAGATGTGTAGGGCATTTTTTGTTTGAACTGCTTTCCCTGGTTAAAATGCAATTAATTCCTAGTGTGAAGTGGCCACCAGGTGTCAGAAGAATGCTTTTATTTCTATTAATTTCTCCTTTTCTTTGAAAGTATCTGTACACTTTGTGTTCTTCTCTGGAAACTTTTCTTAACCTACTGCACGAACAATCCTATCTTCTTCTGTTACTCATTCAGTGAAGCACACGTGCAGCCCTCTTCACCTCATCAGCCTATTGAAGCACTGCAGCTGGAAGCAGGAGGCACAGTAATACCGAGTACCTGCATACACAAACCAATTGCTGTATGCATTCTTTGCTGCAGTCATTTCACAGAATCACAGAATCACAGAATGACCCGGGTTGGAAGGTACCTCAAGGATCACGTAGTTCCAACCCCCCTGCCTGGCAGGGCCACCAAACATACACCTTTACTAGATCGGGTTGCCCAGTGCCCCGTCCAACCTGGTCTTGAACACCTCTAAAGACGGGGCATCCACAACCTCCCTGGGCAGCCTGTTCCAGGGCCTAACCACTCTACTAGTTTAAAAGATGGGGATAAATACATTAAACTAAACCAAGTGGGTGCATTTGATCTTAGTAGAAGTTAGCGACATTAAAGGCAAGGCAATATATATATTATATATATATTATATATATGTTTATATTATATATATTTTTTGGTTCCTTCTTCCTTGCAGTTTCTTCTAGTTCCTATCTCCATTCTGCATCTGGACTCTACTTAGAAAACGGGTTCCTGGCTGCCAGCCCAGAGCTGGGTGCTTGCACTGGGCTTTCTAGCTGTGCTGCTGACCCCCTTATTGCTAGCAGATGTGTGGCCTGGGTTGTGATGGCCGAGGCCTCTCGGCTGCTTCTCCTGTCTTACAGTAGTTTAAACACAGAGCCAACAAAGCTATTTCTCATCTACGATGGAGAGGAGATTCAAATTGCATTTACTTTTTCTTTCTGTCTAGTTTTAATTGGCAAAGTTGGTCAGAACTGCATCTTTCACGAAGCTGTGTAACTCTAGGATTTCTCACAAACAGAGAGACTCAATACTCTGTATGAAAAAGCCCAGTATCTGCACTATCAGTGGGCTTTTTATTTTCTTACTTTAACAACTGAAGATAAAACAACGTGGAAGTTCCTAGCCCTCAAAAGCCTATAGCTTGTTTGGAAGGCTCTTCTGGAGTCTCTGGTGCCCTAACAGAATGAGTTGGTTTCCATAAAGAAAAGGTTACAATGCACATCTTGAAGTTCCACCATTCTTGAGCTACAAGGAAAAATACATGGTTGTAACTGATAGCAACAAATACTTTTCTCTTTGAACCAGCAGTCCTACTATCTTTTCCGTTCCATCACTAAGAGACTATTCTCTTAAATAGTCTCTGTGAAGGAAGAGAAGTAGCTTTGTCAGACTCTAAGAAATGCCAGTAAGTTGATGAAGGAGGATGTTATGCCTTTGCAAATGAGAAAATGTTTATTTGGCACAAAGGTTTTATGCCGAGTTGTTCACATTCAGTTTTGTTCTGGCTTTTGAAGAAGCTTCTTGAAATGTTCATGGTATCCATGATTTCAGTGAAAGAATTAAATGTCTGAAACAGGGAATTTTAATAAAGAGAAATTTCCATTATAGCGGAAATGCTGAGTCATGGCTTGAACCAGTGATTGAGCACCTGCTGGGAAGACAGGGCCAACCCAGGGGAGCACAGGTGTATGTACGCAATGCAGCTGAGTGATTGGAAGGGGTGGAGCCAGGATATGCCCCTTCCCAGACCTCATTTAAGGGTTGGGGGGGGGGGAAGGGTGTTTTGCTGGAGATCCCTGCATGCCTCAGGCTTTGCAAGTGTAAGCAAGTTCTTTCCTTTGTTTCCGTGTCCAGAAAAAAGTTGAATTTGATAAGTGTAAATATGCTTTCTTTGGGTTCTTCCATATGTGCATATACTCCTTCCATTAAAGAGCTGGCTAATGACCACAAAGAGGAGTAAATAAAAATGTATTGAGAATCAGGTTAGGAAACCTTACAGTTCATTACAGGTTTATGGATCATTTCTGAATTGCCTGTCCTTTAGACTTAATTTAAGATTGCGTCTTTCTAAATTTCATCTGGTGATTAGGGAAATGCAGGTCTCACACTGAAAATCTCAGCTGCACTGTCTTTACCTATTGGCATGGAGTAATATATGCCAATGTATCTCCAGTGAGATGTTTTCTATTTCTATTGAAGCGAAGATCAACAGACTTGAATGGTGGGCCCGGGTGAATCTAAAGAGGTTCAACACAGCAAAGTGCGAGGTTCTGCGCTTGGGCTGGAGGAATCCTAGGCATATATACAGACTGGGAGGAGCAGTCCTTGAGAGTAGCCCTGCAAATGAGGACTTGGGAGTCCTGGTGGATGGAAAACTTAACACGAGCCAGCAATGTGCTCTTGCATCTTGGAAAGCAAATGGTATCCTGGGCTCCATCAGAAGAGGGGGGGCCAGCAAGGACAGGTAGGTGATTATTCTTCTCTACTCTGTCCTCCTGAGTCCACAGCTGGAGCGCTGCATCCAGGTCTGGAGCTCCGATACAAGAAAGACAGGGAGCTGTTGGAGAGGGTCCAGAGGAGGGTCACAAAGATTATCAGAGGGCTGGAGCACCTCCCCTACGAAGACAAACTGAGGGAGCTGGGCTTGTTCAACCTGGAAAACACAAAGCTGAAGGGTGAGCTCACTGCAGCCTTCCAGTACCTAAAGGGAACGTACAGACAGGAGGGGAAATTGACTCTTGACAGGGGTAGATAATAGCAGGATAAGGGGGAATGGTTTTAAGTTGAAGGAGGGAAACTTTAGGTTGGATATCAGGGAGAAGTTATTTACCAGGTGAGTGGTGAGGTGTTGGATCAGGCTGCCCAGAGAGGTTATGGGTGCCACATCCCTGGAGGGGTTCGAGGCCAGGCTGGATGGGGCCCTGGGCAGCCTGGTCTAGTATTAAATGTGGAGGTTGGTGGCTCTGCCTGTGGCAGAGTGGTTGGAGCTTGACAATCCTTGAGGTCCCTTCCAACCCAAGCCATTCTATTATTCTGTGTCTGCCCCTGGATGACTGATGCTTTTATATTTTCCTGGATGCTATGTAGAACACACCCCCAGAGATTTAGGTGGAGGCAGTTAGAGAGCTCCTTCTCCATCTGGACTGTCACAAATCCATGGGACTGAATGGGCTAGGTGCTGAAGGATTTGGGGGGTGATTGCTGAGCCACTCTCTGCCATCTATCAGTGTTCCTGGCTATCTGGAGAGATCCCAGAGGTTTGGAGGCTTGCTCATATGACTCTTATCTACAAGAAGGGCTGGGGAACAAGGAGGATCTGGGGAACTACAGGCCTGTTAGCCTGACTTCAGCACCAGGGAAAGTTATGGAGCAAATAATCTTGGGTGAGATCACACAGCATGTGTGTGTCATCCAGGGGATCAGGCCCAGCCAGCATGGGTTCGTGAAGGGCAGGTCATGTTTGACCAGCCTCATCTCCTTCTATGACTGGGTGACCGGACTGGTAGATGAGGGGAAGGCTGTTGATGTAGTCTGCGTAGGCTTCAGCAAAGCCTTTGACACATCTCTCACACTATTCTCCTGGGGAATCTGGCTGTCCGTGGCCTGGACAGGTATACCCTTCTTTGGTTAAAGGAAATGGCTGCAAGTTGTGCAAGAGGAGGTTTAGATGAGACATAAGGAAGAACTTTTTCTCTCAGAGAGTGGTCAGGCACTGGAATGGCTGCCCAGGGAGGTGGTGCAGTCGCCATCCCTGGCAGTGTTCAATAGGTGTCTGGATAAGGAGCTACGAGATATGGTTTAGTGGCCTGTGGTAGCAACGGTAATGGGAGGATGGTTGGACTAGGTGATCTTGTAGGTCCTTTCAAACCTTGCGATTCTATGATTCTATATAGAACTGTAGCTAATATGATATCAATATACTAAAAACATAGTTCAAAGATTAAAAAGAAGGTCAAGGATTGAATGGTGGTAACAGCTTAAGAAATGATTTTTTTTTCACATTTTTGTATTTGTTTTCTCTTTGTAGATAGTGCGAATGTTCTGACTTGTGACAGTGGACTGTATCTGTTGAATGAGAAAGAGGAGAATCTTTAACTGTATTGGTTTCTGCGACATAGTCAAAATATTCTGTGTTATGGGCTCATAATTTAAAAATGATTGAAGGTTTTGGTATTTTTCCTATGCAGATACAGCACACGTAACGTTTTGAAGGTCTTAAAAATTTGTTCAGCTTCTTGTGAACATTTGAGTAATTATTGAAGAAAAGGATTGTGCTTAGCACTTAGCTAATGTTTCCAGTAGAATTATTGAGCTTATCACGGATGTTAGGGCCACAACAGGTTTCTTTTGAAAACTTATGAACAGCAATGTGCTGCAAAGAACCTTAAAATGCATTAGGTAATGTATGACTGTCTCCAAGCAGAAGAATTTGTTAACCTGAAGCTAATGTGCCAAATTAATTTTTGGTCATATCCTTTAAGAATCTGTTCAGCTTTACTTAATTTATATGAACATTAACAAAAGATTTATGTTACCAAAAGTCAACTCAGTTTTGAGTTAGAGCAACTTCATTTTGAACATGGAGGGTGATGTTCAGAGGGAGCTGTTGGACAGAACTATTTTAAACTGCTGAAATTCTGAAGGTTTGGCTCCGTTCTGTGCTCCCAAACGTCTGCTGTGTTGTACCTGTCAATTTTATTGGTGCAGGCTCAGGGCCTGCATAAATCCCATCTGATTTATTTGTGCAATACATTAGGTGGTTACCTATTGTTGTGCTTTGGGTAATTGTTCCTTGTAAAAACTTAACAGGAATCCTTTAAAAGTGAAGACTGACTGAAAAGCATGAGAGCTTGCAGCTTGCTTCTTTTTTAGGCTTGTTGATCCTTTAATAAGGTAGTTACAACTTTAAGAACTGTCCTTCTGTACTTCTACTGGTATATGAGTTTGCCAGCATCAGGCTGATGTCCTTTTTCAGTCACACTGGAAGTAGGTAGGATTTGGATACAAGCTACAAGCATGTGCTAAAGTTGCTGAGGCTGCAGGGGGATACTCATTGCATCAAGAATGTGTTTCTTGGCTGCCAATTGACTTAATCAATCTCCAGACGCAGAATCTTTGCTCCTGATTGCAATCCTTGTAGCTCTGATGAGAGTGAGGTGAATTAGTTTATGCGGGCTGAGGATTGGAACCATTCAGATTTGTGACTGGCCTGTTGCTTTGCCATTGCCCTCTTGTTTGGCAAATCTGAGAAGGCGCTTTTAGGAGAGAAGCTTCCAGTACAGGAAGAAACATGGGAAACCAAAGCAAAATAATGCCAAGGTAACTTCTGCCTAGAGGAAGCTTATGGAGTTGTTAATGTGTTTTTCAAGTAAATGTAGTAAATTGTGCAGTAAATCCATGCAGAAACATGAAAAGATGTCTGCCTGAAGCTTCCCTTTGGTGTGAGGCACTACTGTCAAGAAAATGGTGTGCCTCCGGTGGCGCAGTGGTAGGAATGCCACGTTGCAACACCGGAGGCCTAGGTTCAAATCCCCCCTGTGGTGCAAGTGGTAGAAGTGCCGCTCTGCTACACAGAGGCTCGAATCCCGAGGGTTGGACTCGATGATTTCTAAGGTCCCTTCCAACCCACACGAGACTGTGATACTGTGTGATATGCTATGAAAATTGTGTTGGAGACACAACTGTTGTCTGAGTAAGGTTCAGAGCAGGGAGAAACTGAGATGTGATTCTGTGCTGGGGTTCAGATCTTGCCCGGGATTTGGAAAACTGACCCTATCTCAGCCATCTCTGACTGTTGTCCCAAACAAAAAGTAGTGATGACAACAGCCATTGCTATCTACCTCAGAAGTGCTTAAAGGCAACTTAAGGAAATTTAATTACTTAGATTGATACAATTTTAGTGAAACAACAGCAGTCATCTCACTGCTGCATTTATTCTGTATCACACTCATATGTGGATTGAAGAAGAGTGTAAAAGCGTGTAGTTGTTTCTACACCTCACTTTTGTTCTGTGTAGTCAAGGAGTTACCACCTTGGAGATACCTGTTGCGAGCTGTGGTGTCAGGTGTGGGGTTGTTGGCTTCATGAGAAGTACTGGATGTAGGTGAAGTAGAGTGTGTCCTGGAGATCTGCAGGGGTTGTGTAAGAAGGCTGGGACATATACCTGCTTTGCACATTTGTACTGTGTATGTATGTGACTATTTTAATTCCACACTGAACTTACTGACAGCGCCTATGAGATTTGAATTTTGCATTTTACATTTGCCTAACAATCCATTTGCTACTACAGTTTATGAAGATAATAAAGGAAATGCATAATTTTTTAAGTGTGTGAAGTAGCCCTTAATTGATGTATTACAGCTGACTTGTATCCAATGAGACAAGGTTGCCAGAGCTGGGATTGCAATCTGGGATTTTTGCTAGTGCACAGAGAAGGGTGAACTTCTATTGAAGGGTTAGTGAACAAATGATGAGAAGTGAGGCTCAGCCTGCAGGTATGGCATGCAAATAACCAGCCATCTTTTCTGAGGTTTGCAGGTGGCTACTGGAAACGAGCTGAGCAGGTATGGCAGGAAAGGCTTGTTCTGAGACTAGCTGATGCCTTTCTGTGACAGCTGGGAAGCATCCACCTTAGGTGATTACTGCATCTCTGGCTGAAAGTGGTTTGAGATTTCTGTCAGAGATTGATCTAGGTGTGACAGCACTTTAAGGTTTAAATCAAATTATAGGATGACTTTGAATGGGCATGAAGCATGTCAGAAGAGAGTATGGTGAGGAGCCACAAATCTTCTACTTATTATTATAGCTCGAATGTGTGAATTTTTGTCAATGGAGAAGCCACTAATTATCCATCTGCGGCCTTTGATAGTGGAAATTTCCAGTGTAGGTACTAGTTCACTGCTGGACAGGTTCTCTGATAAATCAAATGGTCTGAGAGGAAAGAATCCTATAAAGAAGATGGAGAATTGTTCTGAGATTGCAAATTGTCTTGTACAGCAAGGAAAAACTGTTTTTCCCCCCAGGTCATATAAGGGAAGAATGGTAAGGTCTCAGTAGTGGGCTGTAGAAGCACAGTGAGAAAAAGGACCTATGGTTGCTGCTTGCAGACATTTAAGGATGGACTTGTGGCGCTCATCACTGAAGTAATTTCTTGCTATTTCTTAATTGTACTCCAGTTAACATAATTTTCATCTTATCCCTTTTCCATATCACAAATAGTACTTGCATACCTTTTCAGGGCGTGCTTGCATTTGAAAGACTTCATTCTCCTTTGCTAATAATTGCTGTAGTGTTTTTGAGTATACTGACAGGATACTGGTTTCTACTAGCTAATAATATAGACATGATTGCTTTACTTCTATCAAAGTGATAGTTTCTATCATGCTTTAGTGAACAAGATAAAATAATATGGTATAAGAATCACAAAAACACAAAGAAGCAGTATCTGGATCCTTCAAAGCACTACTGTGATCTGGAGGTTTTCTTTTCTCATTTAAACAGCTAGGTATAAATAACAGGACAGAAGTTCAGCCAGTGCTTTACCTCAGTGAGAGATCTGCAGTTGGAAAACAGATCTGTTCAATATATCTGATCTCTATGTACTCAGTTGCTCATAGACCTTCCTTAACTCCTGATTAAGCAGAAAAGCAATTTTGTTTTTACTTCCATAGATACTAAGTTCAGCTGTGTTGGGTGCCTTTCCCCAGTTTAACAGTTTGTTAATTTGTCCTGAAAAATATTTGTTTTTGAAATGTACTTGCGTACTTTTTTTTTGTTCCCTGCATTGTCTGTATCAACATTACAATTATTTAGTCTCTTCAGGAAGCACTTAGATGTGTGGTCATGGCCTCATTCAGTGGGTAACTGAACAAAAAATCTGGATACTTGGATTTGTAGCAAAGTGACATTTACATCATAGCATAAAGCACAGATAAACATTTAGTATTTAATCAACTGTTAAAAGGAGATGCGCCTCCAATTCTCAGTCACATCATATCAAAATGGAGAGGGGATAAATGCCACTATTTTGTTTCTCACCCTTATTCTCCTTATAAATTGAGCTGGTAGCATCAGATTTTTGGTGGTGGTATCTTTTTGGAAAGGAGAAGGTCGCCGTGGACAGCTAAGAAAAATTGAATTTGGATGGCTGGAGTTTGTACTGGGCTTCAAAGATGCTTTCCCTCCCTTCCTCCTTGGCAAATGAAGCTGAAGGGGTTAGAAGTGATTTTAGGAATGGTGGAGAACTATGTTTAGACTAGTGGCATAATTTTTTTATAACATGGCTCTATTAGCATTTTTCCTCTTGCTCTTTAGTAAATAATCTAAATGGGAAGGAAAGAAAATGTCATACTTATAATACTTGAAGTTTGTGTTGGCTTTGTTTTGCTTGTTGTTGCAATCGTGACCATTTCCTCCTGGGAGCTTATAAATCAGTAATCCTGGATTTCTTGACCCGGAAAAGCTGAATATTCCATGACTGATTCACTGAAATCCGTTAGTGTGTAGAATATCCGAAAAATGTGCTTAGAAACAAAAATTAGGCTTATCTGCCCAAGTTTAAGCTTGTGAAAGTTTGACCACTTAAATCAAATTAACATAGTTTTAGGGTTGCTAAGCATGTGAGTCTCAGCAATGTTAGCTGTATATTACTTGATTGCAGAAAATCTCTTGAAGACAGTGCTTGCTCAAATAGTAGTCGTCATAGTAGGAGATGTGTAGCCAAGTGTCAAAAAGCTGGTTTGTTCTTTAGTGCCATAAGGTTTGACACTGAAATTACAACCTTGTATCTTTTATTATGTCTATCTTCCTGCCACAATTTTAATTCGCTATATTGTTTTTTTTTTTTGTTGTTGTTGGTTTTTTTTTTGGTTTTTTTTTTTTGTTTGTTTTTACTTGAGCCTTATGAATTTTAGTTGTTTATAAGAAGCTAATAGAAATTCTTCTTCTTCTTTTTTTTTTTTTTTAGGTACTAAGCCAAATGATCTACAGTTGACAGTGTCTATGTTAAAAATGGATGAAGAGGATAATCAGAGGAGAGATGACATTGATGAGATATCACAAAACAAGTTGAGAAATGACTCCCTGAGAAATGTATCAGGAGACAACACTGAATGTGACTCTTTGTCTCAGCAAGGAGCAAGGCTCATATCAGATGAAGTTTTCAGTAACCTTGAAGAGAAAAGAGAAGAGAATGGCACAAACAAAAGGGCATTGTCAGGATCACCAAACTCGGACACTGCTGGAGCAGAGAGACCTGAAAATATCTCCAGAAAGAGAAAGCTGACATCTTCTGCCGATGCGAAAGACAGTGACAGGAAGTTGCAGAAAGTTCTAGCTGAAAAAGATAGCATAGAAGCTGGAGCTGTAAAAATTGAGGGAGTCACTGGCTGTCATGATGATAATGGATGTAATTCAAATTTCATGTGCCCACATTGTGATTTCAAGTGTGCTGATGGTGCCATACTGAAAATTCACAAGGAAAGTAAACATTCACAAGAGGTTTCAGCTGCTGTTCCTGAAAAGTTACCTTTTTCAGAAGAAATCAGTCTTGACTGTAGAGCTGAAAACACGGACAAAGATCTTAAAGGGAAAACACATGATCAGTTTTTACCATCCTGCTCTGATTTAGAAAAGCAAGAAAGCCACTCTCAGCAATCCAAAGAGCAAACATGCCCTCGCTGTAGTTGCACAACTAAGTGTGATTCAACATTACATACACATGCTAAGCAAGATCATGGGAAATCCAAGATATTTTGTTGTGATCTTTGTGGTTTTCAGAGTGCTGAGGAAAATCTCCTAAATTCTCATTTTCTTGGCAAGACGCACCTTCGACGCCAGAATCTTGCTGCACGGGGAGGATTTGTACAACTATTGACCAAAAAATCCTTTAAAACCAGAGAGAAGAATGTGAGAGTAAGACCCAGGAGCAGTAAATTAAAGGCAAGGACTGCTGATGCAAAAGAATTGAATGTTTGCAGTGCATTGGAAGACTCAAATGTAAGCTTGTCTAAACAAAATGATGGCACTGAACTTCTTGCTGAAATGATACCATCTGCAAATATTCCTGCTGAAAAAACAGATAATGTGATAGGAAAGCTGCTTTCGTCCAGTGTAGAAGGAGATAATGAAGTTCATACTGAAAAACCTGGACCCTCAGATTTCTTGCAGAATTCAGAATTCCCTCCAATTACTAGAAAACTAGTTAGCAGGTTAAATGCGACAAAGAGATTTGATAGACTGGAACATAAAAGAAACATTGTATTGCTAAGGGCTCCTTTAGGAGGAAATAGATCTTTTAGATTAAAAAGGCAAGTTAAAAGAAGGTACAATTTGTTGGGTAAGAGAAGCAAGTCTGAAACTCGAAGAGCATACATGAAGCATATGTCCAGCACACAGCTTAAACCTAGTGATTCAAGCCCGACATCACATACAGAATTAGAAACAAACGATAAGAGTCACTGTAATTTGACTTCAGAAATTCAAGATCTTACTCAAGGGAAGCCAAATACTCTTTCTTCTAGCACTACAAATACTAAAAATACTGAAGTTGAACATATTACATATCCTAGTGTTCATCATACTTGCATTGACTGCGGTGATATTTTTCAGAACAAAGAAAGTTTGGAAATTCATGTTGTAAATTTTCATACAAAAAGTATTCAGTTTCATTGTCAGACATGTAGTTATTCCTGTGAAGTCAAGGAGGACTTGGAACAACACTGTCAGAATACTAAACACCAGATGGGGAGCTGTAGCTTTAATTGTCAACTTTGTTCATTTGTCAGCTTGAATGTGATAAATTTTCAAAGCCATATGAGTGAAGTGCATAATATGTCCCATAGTTGTCCAACTTGTGTTCTGTTTTTTCAAACACAAGAGGAGCTGACAAAGCATCAGAAAGATGAGAAACATGATAGTTCATTATTTCAACAAGCTACTCCATTGAGTAACAGTGGTCTGACCTTGCAAGTGGTAAGTTATGCTGACTCAGTATCAAACAGTAGCCAAGAGCTTGCAAAGGAAATTAAAGTATCAATGAAAACAAAACCTCCAGACTCTTCCATTGTAAATCAGAAAAACGAACTAAAGCATTCTGTTCTGAGTAAAACCCAATTTCAGTGTAAAAAGTGTTTTTATAAGACGAGATCTTCCACAGTTCTTACAAGGCACATAAAACTCCGACATGCACAGGAATATCACTTTCTCTGCAAAGCATGTAATCTTTACTCACTGAGTAAGGAAGGAATGGAGAAGCATATCAAAAGAAGCAAGCACCTTGAAAATGCTAGGAAAAATAATATTGGACTGCGCTTTGAGGAATGCATTGAAAAGGTTTGTGTTGGGGTTGGTGGTATTAAAACAGTGATGGATCCTTCCATTTCTGAGAATGAGAATACAGAGTTTGATAAAGAAATTGTACATGTTCCATCCTCTACTGCAGAAAATATATTGAGAAATAAGGAATTTGTTCCAGTTGATCAAAGAATTGGGGAAAATGAATTGGTTTTAGCTAACACACCAAAAAGAGGGAGACCCAAAGGCACTATTTCTAGAACATGTACCCATTGTGGTCTTTTGGCCTCCAGTGTTACAAACTTGACTGTTCACATCAGGCGAAAGCACAGCCATCAGTACAGCTATTTGTGTAAGGTTTGCAATTATTACACTGTAACCAAAGGAGATATGGAACGTCATTGTGCAACCAAAAAACATAAAAGTCGTGTGGAGATGGAAGGACATGGAAAACAGGACTCAGAGATCATTGTTAGCCCTGAAGGAGGAAATTTTGAATCTACGAGCAAGAAGGTTAACAGCCCCCTGCCTGCACTGTGTGAACATGCTGAGGATGGTAACCAGACTTTAGATTTGGGGAATTCTATCATAGACCGCCAAGGAACTGAGCAAAGAAATGCTGAGGAAAATGTTGAAAATGCTGGTAGGCTGACAGATTTGGAGCATGCTAGGAATTCATTAAATATAAAACAGGCATTTCATGAATCGGCAAAGGATGCCCAGGATGGTGACCCGTGCTTCCAGAGAAGAATGGTGGGTGCAAATGACAACAAGTGCATACACTGTGACTTCACTGCTCATTCTTCCTCTTCGTTAGAGTTGCATGTAAAACGAAAGCATACAAAACAATTTGAATACTACTGCATGGCTTGTGACTACTATGCTGTAACTCGTAGAGAGATGATAAGGCATGCAGCAACGGAGAAACATAAAATTAGAAGAGAATCTCATGTTTGCTTGTCTGTGGAGGAAGTAAACACGGCACATATAGCTAAAGAAGGCTCCACTCTGTCCCAAGAGAAGCACCATCACAGTGCAGGAGAACTGAAAACTGTTTTAGGTGAAACAAAACGTGCCAATGATGCAGCAGAAAGTGATCATACATGTAAAAGCTTAACAGAGTGCACTGCCTTAGATGAAAATGCATTTCCAGAAATGCCTAAAGAAGGGAGTTCCCAAAATACAGTGGAAAGCGTAGCTGAAGAGGAAACTAAAAATGGAGGAGAAAACATCTTATGTGGAGGATTCCAGGGAGCTCCTCAGAAAGATAATGCTGCAAAGGCTGATGAAGTGATGCCAATTAAAGAGGCAGGTACTTGTGAGTTGCAGAGAAGTGGATGTGGTCAGGAGCTGCTCAACTCAGGTGACTGCCAAGAAGAAAATGAAAATAGATCTGGTGACACAAACTTGAACTCAGGAAAAGGCATGGAAAACTTGGAAGCAAACAGAGAAAAACCTGAAGTGGAGGGTGGAAACACAGACATTGTTGAAGAAATACCACTGAAAGAAGATAATCCGCTTATGCTAAGTGTTCCAGAAACAAAAAGTGCAGCATGGCAATCAAATTTTGCTGGAAACATTGGAGAGATGGTGCAAAATATGCATAGTTTAGAGGGTGACAGAAGTTTCAAAAAGAATCCTACTGGGGAGGAGGAAGAAGCCCTTATGGAAGCACAACATGAAGCAGAAGTAACTATAAATAACAGTATTTGGGAGGCAGATGGCTCAACAGCTGAGGGCATGCAAGAAAGTAGTAATGAAGCTTTAGGAACAGTTACTGGTACTGATGATAAACGAAAGGCAGTGCAAAATTTTGGCAAGTTTGATTCTTCTATAGTAAGATTAAAAAGCAATCAAGATGGGGAGGCTGTAGACCATTCAGATGAAGGACAGGTACCAGGTGGAGTGAGAACTGGTGAGTTCGCAGTGAAAGCAGACGCTTCACCAAGTGGTGGGAAAAAGAAGTCAGAAGGCATTTCCTTTGGGGAACTGACACGTATTCGCTGCGATGACTGTGGCTTTCTAGCAGATGGTTTGAGCGGACTAAATGTTCACATAGCCATGAAACATCCTTCAAAAGAAAAACATTTTCATTGTTTACTCTGTGGAAAGTCATTTTACACAGAGAGCAACCTTCATCAGCACTTGGCCAGTGCTGGGCACATGCGCAATGAGCAGGCAAGCGTGGAGGAGCTGCCCGAAGGAGGTGCAACCTTCAAATGTGTGAAGTGCACAGAGCCCTTTGATTCAGAGCAAAACTTGTTTCTCCATATCAAAGAGCAGCATGAAGAACTGTTGCGGGAAGTGAATAAGTACATTGTCGAGGACACTGAGCAAATAAACAGAGAAAGGGAAGAGAACCAAGGAAACGTCTGCAAGTATTGTGGGAAGATGTGTAGAAGTAGCAATTCCATGGCCTTCCTAGCTCACATTCGTACTCATACAGGTATGGAAATGCTCTCTTTCCAACCGGTCTCTTTCAAACAGCGAACTGTTACCGCTGGCCTTTTTCTGGTTTTTAATCTCTTTAACATTTCTCACGAACTGGTATTCATATTGCTTGATGAGCCACTGATGAAATTCAAAATTACCTTTAGGGGTATGAAAATACAGTGATCAAAGGGCAGAAAATGTAAGAACATTTTAAATGCAGTCGCCCTTCTGCTTTTTGTTTCATATAGAGAGATTTCCTTCCCTTTAATCTAAATTGTAATCATTAATTAGTTCTTAAATTTATATAATGTAGCAGGGGTGTTTTAAGAGAACAGTCAGCTGTTCTAGCTTTCTCTTTTTCACAGTTGTTAAGTATCCACATTGTTTACTTCATTTCAATTCAGTAACGTTTTCAGCACTAGATTATGCTTCGTGATAGTAATTTGTGAATGCATCATTCCTTAATAAATACCAATAATGAGCATCAAGAGTTTGTTGTAGAAATAAGTTATGGGAATTGGAATAGGTCAGCCTTTTGGGAAGGTAGTGTGTAATATTGATGTGATGCACGGGAATGTAATACCTGATTTAGTTTCTGTGCTGATCACACTTTCAATTCATTTTTATGTTTAATTTTAAGTGGAAAATTTAAAAACATTTTTGTAGAAAAATGCATAAGCTGCAGTTCTAAATTTATGTAAAAATTCACTGTGATGTTTCTATAAACCTGCCATACATTCTTTATTTTAAATAGACAGCTTTTCTAAATCACTGAGCTCTGCTTAGACAAGTGGTGTCTCCATGGTTGAATTTATGAGTGGATTTGAATAATAAATTCACATTTCAATGAACATATTTTCATTAAAACTGTAAGGTTTATTTTACTGTACTTTTAAATAATGGCTTATTATGGAAGCTATAGTTTAAATTCATGCAGTATTTGAAACTTAGTGCATGGTTACAAGGAAGAGAACAAAAAGGTAAGAAAAAAGCAACATAGAAGTATGGTAATTCCTGGCAGAATCCTAAAATAGTTTTGTAAGTTTTTTATATAAAAAAAACCAAAACAACAAAAAATGAGGGCATGACTGGACAATAAAGTTTAAAATTAATCTCGGGGAACATGGACATTGTATTTCAAACCTTTCAAAGTATTTTACTTTAACTGCAGCATTATGCATGCCAATAACTCACATACTTAATACTTCCAGCATTACTTCTGTCCTGTCAATAATGTGCTTATCTGTTTTGTTCCAGCCAGTATCTAACTTTGAATGCAGCGTTAAGTCTTTAGAGGGACAGTTCATGTTCACATGGTCAGAGCAGCTTTATAAGCCCTTAATATGCCCTCTTACGGCAGATAAAACGGAATAAAACTAAAGGAGAAGATGCTAATGGAGCTCTCTTTAGAATTCTTTATGCAACTGTCTGGTCAAGACATGTTGCTTATAATTGATGTGTCCATTACTTGAATTCTCTTGTAATTATAGTCAATAAGTCTTGTAAATGTGTTAAAGCTCACTAAAAGCATACAAATTCAAGAACAGAGTAAGGCTAATAATTTAAAATAATCAATGTAGGCATTTCAGCACTTAATTTCCCTTGTGTGTTGATAGCTGATCATTCTTAATCCATTAAGATTTATTTAGTCGTTTACAATGCAAAATAGGTTTGCACTGGTCACTTGTGCCATTTGAAAATGTCCACCAGGTTAAGTGCAGAATGTAGTCCATTAGTCTTCCTTGACTATATGTATTAATTGCATTTAAAATCAAGTTAATGTGGATGTGAAAGTGAGGTAACTATCAATATATGACAAAGCAACCCTACTTACATAAGTTACATCATTGATTGTAACATTTAGTAAAAGTTAGTGTACTTTTTACCATCTGGTCTGTAGGTCTTATCATGAAGTATATTTTCACTGTGCTTTTGAATGGCCTTAAATATCCAAGGCAGTAAAAGGATATGTTTTGTTTTGCAAGTCATTTTTCTGTGGTGCTTGTGGAGAGGTTAGAAGGGTTTCAGATGAGAGTTTAATCTAGGCTCTTTCTCACAGCACCTTTAAATGGATTGCTTTTCTGGTGCTATGCTTATTTCACATAAATAGTAATGTGGAGACCTTTAATAGAGAATAGAAGAAAGGGTTTCTCTTCCAATCCTCGTTTTCATATTTGTGATCTTGTGTTTCATAGAACCTTTACTTCCAGTCTGTATCACGACAATTGGAACTGAATAAACATTTTGGAGTTTTGGTGGCTGAGGGAAATGACCCACACTGCCAATTGTATAGTCACTGGCTTATGCTGTTAGTGAGGCAAAGTGCATTGTTTCTGGCCCCTCTCATCTGTTCCAGGGCAACAAGGGGAAAGCTGCAGCTATTTTCCCATCTATTGTTCTGGTTATGTGCTTTTTCTAAATATTTTTTTTCTGTAGGCAGATATGCATATATTTTTCTACACATATGGATTGATATGTGGATATATATGTATGTGTGTCTAACCTTATCTAGCTCAATTTTGAGTAATTGGTGATAGTTAAGGGAGTAGAGAAGAAGGAAAGTTGTAGACAGACACAACTAATGATTTCCATTAATAGAAAAATATCATTTCAAAATGCTGTTAAATAATCTAAGAGATTTTCACATTGCAAATGAAAAGAAAGCTTTGCTAGAGAGGAGATAACAAGCAAGTCCGTCACATGTTGACAAGTGAAAATGAGGAAGTGTAAAGACAAATACGGGGAGTAGCAGAGGTGGGAGACTTTTTAGTTTTCAATTGATGCAGGTCCCATAAACTTAATTAACAATCAACATGTGAGGAAAAATCACCTGCAACCACATCATCTTTGTTTTCTTTCTCATCGCATTTCTCAATTAATGGAAGATTCACCCAAAGTAAATGTGGTATCTTACTACCCATACCCCAAACAAAGTATGAAGTGGTATAACAGTATTTCACGTGGCTCTGCTTACTTTGCATTGGGCCTGAGCTAAAGGCACAGCTGTGCCTCCAGATAGAGATGAAGTTCGCTTAGAACAGGCAGTGATTTTTTGTTTTGATGATCTTTTGTGTTAGCGTAAGATTAGTATTATTAACTACAGTCATCTCTGCATGATTTGAGAAATTTAGTCTATTTTCAACTTTTTTTCCCCCAGTTCAGTAGTTCAGAGCCATGTCACTGTTACCCATGAAAATTTACAGTTTCCATGCTGTAGCTCATGGGTAGATTAATTCTATGGTTTGTCATTTATTTATTTATTTACTCGAGTCATTTGGTTGGAAAGATGCTATATCAAAAGTATTTGTCTCAGTGAAGTGAAAGCCAGATGTGAAGCCAGCAGCATCACATTAACACAGTAGATGAGAACCACTGAAGTTTGTGGTAAATATGGCTAAGAAATGGTTAATTGTTTCAGTACTGTTTCAGACTAGATACACATTTTTTGCACCATTTGTTTTACTTTTGGTCTGATGCCTTCATCGTACGTGTATATTCTTTTCAATCCAAAAATATATTGGACTGAATTTGAATCAGCAACTTGAAAGGGAGATGTGCTGCTTTTGTTTCAGCAGATAGGTACTGCCTGTAGCCTGCCAGCAAGTGGGTTTTCAAGGAGTGTAAATGGAGATGTTAACAGATATTCAGTGCTGGATATAGGAAATAAATAAATAAAACCTCAAGGCCTCAGTGATTTTTGGATGAGAGCAGTCAACAGAATAATACATTTATGTATTGTCAGCACACTATAGCTACGATTGGTCTGAACTACAGTTTTTCACAAAGGAGTCATGTAAATGGAAAACAGCAAAGGTCTTGTATGGAAGCCCTGCGGGACACCTGCAGTAACAGAATGAGGAACGAATTTACAATTTAATCAGTAGGAGAGAAACTAAAGGAACACAGGATTGAATCCACTTGCTATTTGAATTCCATGGTAAAAAACAGCAATATAAACACCAGTAGATTAAAAAAAAAATCCTCTCTGGCCGTGGTCTTGAAATTATTAATTGCGGAATTAGTTTCTAAGATCATAAGTTAAGACATCAACTTTTAATACTCTTTTATTTAATGCAAAGATAGGCTTTTTTATTTGCATGGACCTCTTTATAGAACACAGTGTTGATTTGAAATGTCACCAAATTAATGATTAATTTAGTTTTATCAGGATCATTTAAATAAACTGGGGTTTTTCGGTGTGATTGATAGAATGTGATTGCTGTTAGCTCCTGCTTCAACCTGCTTTTGACATTTAAACATATAAAGCTGACTAGATATAACCATTCAGGTGCTAAATATATTTTACATCTACTTCCAACAGTAGAAATGGAAGTATTAAGAGATCTGGCTTCATTGTCATTGAACTGTGAAATATTCAACCTTGTCTGCCCGTGCTTAGTACTGTTGACTTTTTTATTTCAGTTAGAAGATTAAAATTAAATGCTTCATTTTTCGTCAGCTTTTGGGAATTAAATTGAAATTTAAGACTCTAAAATTTTCTACTAAGATCCTCGATTTCACCAATGGATTCTTGGAGGAGATTCTGTTTCAAGGGCAAAGCAAAAAGGTTCATTGATCAAGTATGATATAGTGTAACATTTTTCTTATCAGAGCTCTTTATGTATATTTATTAAAGAACACATATTTCATATTACGCTTAACTGTATTGGAAGAAGTACTTCGCAAAACATATACTAAATGTAATATGGAGAATCTGTGACCATATTGTACTTACTTTTAATGGCAGTTCTGTGATTTTAATTTATTGGCTTAAGGATTTAGTGGTCAGAAAATTGGAAAGTGCTATGGCATACTTTAGTATATGCACTCCTTCTTGGGAGTAGCGGAACTGTTTAGTAACACAGAGACTGACAAGTGCCCAATTCAGCTCTTGCAATAACAAAAAGAAAATAATTTTTCTGTAGCCCGGAGAGGATCCCTGTTAATTAAGACGGACAAACAATTTGACTTTTTTGCTGCACTGCTGTGGTACAAGAAATAGGCTGGTACTTTTTCCTTGGAGAAATAATTCTAGAGTTCTGCACTAGACATTTAATATTAAAGTTTGTTCTTGAAATAAATAATAGCCAAAATGTCAATACTTCTGGTTTGCAGAATAATCATAAATTCTTGACCATAAAACAGTCATAAAGGCATAATATTTTATCCACTGTATATTCATACATTGCATGTCATTACAATGGCTAGGTGATGAATCATTTTCTGTGTGTGACAGAACAAATCTGAAATACCAATGCTAATGTAAAATCTATTCGGTGTCGGAAGACTTGTAAAATTACTTTACTTTAAATATACTTGCTTTAAAAAAATTACATTTTCAGTTTACACCAATATCAAAGCACGTTTACACCATTACCTGAGTTTCAGCATTTGGAAATGGCATAAAACAACTTTTGTCGTCTTGCTGAAGGGCTATCTCCTTCATTTTAATATTTTTGGTAAAAAAAGATGAAAAAAGAGAGAGAGAGAGAGAGAGAGAGAGAGAAAAGAAAATAGTGAATGATTTTAAGAGAGTAGTTTCCTTACTCTTGAATCTAAGGAAACTAATGAGTACTGTATAGTATATACCATCTGTGTCCTGGGAGTTATAAATTTATGTGCAAGATGCTTTTTTCGTTAGGCAATAATCTGAAACAGGTTAAATGTGGGATAGGCTTTTTTAAAGGTTATTTTTTTTTTCCCTGGAATTTTTATTTCTTTAACCGTGGGTGATATATTATTCTAATTCAACTCATATCTTATGCTAAATTTTACTTAGGATCAAAGCCATTCAAGTGCAAGATATGCCACTTTGCAACAGCTCAGCTCGGAGATGCCAGAAACCATGTCAAGAGGCACCTTGGGATGAGGGAATACAAGTGTCATGTCTGTGGGTGAGTAAATTGAAACGGTTTCCACCATGGTTAACCAGAAGAAGAGTGCGGGATATGCATTGTTTCAGAATTGAAAACTGTGATGTGAGCAAGAGTGGCTAAAATTATGCATGCATATCCTCCTTTCCATTGTTATGGTAAATTCCTTAAATACAGTTATGACATTCTTTTCCCACTTCTAATCCTGCACTGAAGATGAGCAATTTTATGGGCTACAAGGTCAATTTGAACCTGTAATCTGTAAATTGACTAAATTATAGGATGTTCATTCACATTGCCAGGGAGAACTGTAAATTCCATTTAAAGACATAAAAAATATATAATATAGACTTTAGTGTGTGGGGTTTTTTCTTTTGCTATACTGTTATAATTTTAGTACCATTAACAGATTTCTGGACTCCATTAGGGTTCTCATTCTTTACGAAAACAAAACAGAAGGCTGGTTTTTCAAACAAATGCGTTTAAAATATTGCAGACATAAGACTTCACAAATAAATTGAAGTCTTTTATGTATGCTTGTGTTCTTGTTTGCTACCAAAAAAAAATCTTGTTTTTCTTTTTTATTTAATCGTTATTTCCTCAGAAGGATCGTTCATAATGTTTAATTGTCCTTCAAATGTGTTGCATTTAATCGGAGGCATTGAGACTCCTTAATGCAAAACTAATTAATTTAGCAGAAATGTTTAAAAGGTTTTAAAATGCCATGGCATATATGGTACATCATAGGACATTCAAAGTTGGATTTTAATACCCTACTTCTGATTAAAAATATATTTTAATGTTATTATGCTAGAGAAATTAACTAATATATGCATCATATAAAAACACTTTACTCAAACCTATGTAACCTGCTATAGCAGTCTTATGGCTAATGTGTAGAACGGCACAGGTTCAATTAAATGATGCAGTGCACACATGAATGGTGTGGTGTGATGTTAGGGATAATATTAAGCAGGAAGGTTTTTTTTTCCCCCAGTCTTAGTGTACTGATGTACTGCAGAACAAAGTGAGTTACACATTTTAAAGGACAAGTGAATCTTCAGCTGAAGATGCAGCTGAGTGATTTTCACTGATTCATCTCTCTGTTTTTCAAATAATTTTGCATGCTGCATTATGAGATACTTTGGATGTTTTTACTCACTTACAAAAATTAATTGCTGACTTCTTGTAACACGAAATTAAAATGTATGAGCCTAATTCTTAAGTCCACTGAATATCAATAGTAGAATAACTTGTGCTACTCTTTATTTTGCAGCATGCTTATAATGAACTTCATGTGTAGTAGCCTATTTTATGTTGTTTGAAAAATCTTATTTGCTGTCTCTGCTATACACATTGCTGAGAGTTTGGCATGGAAGATGATTAACAGTTGCAAATGCACTGTTTACACAGGGCTAAGCTCTTTCCTTTAGAAATCGTCAACAAATGTGACAGTGGTTCCTTCTTCAATTCCTTTTTAACTTATAATGAAAAGTCATCACGTTATACAACTATGCAATAACCAGTACAAAATCTAAAATCTTGAAATAGTTAATGCAGAATCTTATGTTAAGAGAAAGAAATTGACAGATTGGGCTTTGGTTCAGTTTTTCACTTTTCAAAAACCCGTTCTTTCCCTTCAGGGTTGAAGTGTTCTTAGAATCTTGTCTCAGAAAATGCTCAGTTTGGTTGTAGTTCCTGACACAAATGGTTTAAACAGTAGACTTGAATGTTAGTGACTGATTGCTTACTGTATGTTGCTAATATGTCATAGGTGGTAGCCAAGCATGTACTTATTTTCCATTTCTGAATATTGTTGTATTATCAGTTTACACCAACAACATGAAGCTGTGCTAGATATGACAAAACAGTGGGCTGAAGAGACGTGCTACAATATCCAGTGCTCACAAAAATCTGATTTAGATACTCGTTCAGATCATCATCTCATTTCACTTTATGTGCACAAAAAATGTATTTTAAGAATTATACATTAACATTGATTTAATTGGAAAAGACATTTTTATACTGTAGCTAACAGTCCTGAAGAATTCAGCAGGATTTGAGGAAGTAGGAATGACCAGGACAGTTTTAACAGAAGTCCAGATGATGAACATGCTATCCTTAAACTTGAAAGAAGAGAAAAAAGTGTAACAGTCTGCACTGCATTTCTGCTGTGATAATTGAGAGGATCGGGCAGTGTGTAGTTTAAAAAACATAAAGTGACAACATAAAAAAAAAAAAAAAAAGCTAGGATTGGCTATCGGATTAGTGGCACTATAGAGCATTGGTACATTAACACCACTGACAATGTCAATTCATTATCATTGATGGCTAAATAATCTTAGAAATGCTCAGTGGACCTATTAGTTCCTGAACATAAGCAGCTCATGCTGCATTTCTTCATTAGCTTTAATTGCTATAAATTTTACCTTTTTAAAAATCATGCTTTAAAAGGTGAAGTGATCTTTCAGGAACATTAACTCTGTAATTTTGTCACAAACAGAAGGTCCTGCACTATGTTTTCTTTTCTGCAGTAGTTAATATTCTATCCTCTGACTTTTAGATTCATAGTAATAAGCCCTGAGCTGGTTGTGAGGATAAATTGTGTTTCAAAAGCTTTTGAATCTTCCTGGGCAGTTTTTAAAGGTGAAATGTCAGTGCAACACCATGTTGTCGTAGGTCTGAATATATGACTTCTTTTCTTCAAAAATTCCCAGATAATTTTTGCTTAAAAGAAGAAAAACCCACAAAATCTCTGTTGTTCTTGTTGTGGGAAGGTTCTGTGCCTCAGTTTTCCAAATGCTCCTCATATTTGCATATATGAAGTACACAGAAATACATACAAAGTACATTTCACACAGTCCTGAAAAACACTGTAGATTTGGTGAGTTGCTTTTATTTTTTATTTATTTTTTATTATTAAATTGAAGTTCAGGGTTTCTTTTTCTTCAGCTGCAGAGCAGAAACTGCATGATACAGAAATTGGACACCAGCAACGTTTTAACATTTGGAAAAAAAACGTCTGCTACTCATTTTCCTTATCGCAGATGTGCGTTAATTTTCTTTTCCATACCCATGGCTCTAAAATGCATCCCCTTATTTCAGAGGTAGCGTCTATTGCTTTCTGCGTGTAGCAAACTGCTGCACATTGGAATTTAATTTTTTCTAAGTCTGGTTCTGAATTTGGCAGCCACCCTGAGCAGATGAACAAATTTTGGTTGAACAGCATTTACAATCTCTGTTTCATTTGCCTGGTGGAACGCAGCGAGCAGGCTTATCATGCACTTTTCAAATCTTATGCCTCAGGTGGAACATAAAAATTGCATTGTTCTGCACTTGAGGTTTTGAACAGAATTTATAGGTGATGTTTGATTTAAAAATGCATCTGCTATTCCACTGCCTTTTCTTTTTCTTGCCTTTGCTTTCGGAAACAGAATTTTGGGGTTGTGGTTACACGTTTCATAAAGAATGACTGCTTCTTTCAGTTCTTTCCCCCTTTCCTTTGTGACTTCTTTAGAAATCTACTGAAGAGGATGGGTGGAAGGTAGGTTTGGATTTGTAGAACAACTGTCAGTATTTAAAACGCACAAAACATTTCTTACGACCTTCCTAAAAATTGAAAAGAAATCTGTAGTAACATCTTTATTAAGTTTATTCAACATAGAGTAGCCAAGTCTTTTGAGGAACACTTGTATATACATGAAGAAAACGGGAGGAGGTGGAAATGGAAATATATGGTTGTTCGTTGTTTTTTTTTGTTTGTTTGCTTTGTTTTTTGTTTTTTTTCCCCTGATTTCTTTCCTGTTTTTTTTTTCTTTTTCTTTTTCTTTTCTTTTTTTTTTTTTTTTTCTTTTAGTCTGTGTGTTTCAAGTTGTTTTGGTGCATAGAGATACCGATCATTTTAACTATCTGCTTCTCAGTTCTCATTTTGCTTTTAAACTCCTTTTTCTAATTAATTCTGGAGATGTTTTGAGACATTCTGCTAAATAAGGACCTTGCTGCATTTCTTTTGTTTTTAAAAAACCTTGTATCAACAAGCTTTCAAGAGAGGTACAGCATCCCAAGCATGGAAATAACTTCACTTTTGCTGTTAATGCAAAGATGAGTTTGGAGATCTTAATCTGTATACAGCTTAGTATTTTAATGACACTAGTTGCTTGGAGGACATCTAAAGGAAAACACTTATCTGTATAATACATAGGTAGAGTGTAGTGGCTAACAGATATTCCCACTTTATAGATAAGAATGTGCTTTGACCAGCTGCATCTAACAGTTGGCTGTGCTCCTGTGTTGCGTTTTTTAAAGTCTTCTAGATTTTAAGCCTGTCAGTGTCAGGCTACTTAGAGTGAAAGCCTGCTCTTAAGATCGCTTTCAGCAAGCAAAAAAGACTTATTCATAAATGTGTTGGTAGGAGCAGGAGAAACATTATATTTTCAAGGATGCCTTAATGTAC
The DNA here is from genome assembly GCF_054131305.1 of Coturnix japonica. NCBI lineage: Eukaryota > Metazoa > Chordata > Aves > Galliformes > Phasianidae > Coturnix > Coturnix japonica. Next base: position 52,458,745 of record NC_140664.1, read on the forward strand.
TGTAATGTAAATTAATTATTTATAGTCGTGCAGTTTGGGAAATCTTAAATAGAAAGTTGCTTCTCTAGTAGAACTATTTTTGTGTGGTATTACCTAGTTTTGGTGCATTAGAAGGGATCTCTGTGTAGATGATTATAATGTCACTTTCTGACCTTTGCAGCTTGAATAATTGTAAATCATTGCTTCATAACGTGTCAGAGAATGTCTGTACTAGGCAATTAAATGGCAGAATATAATAGACCAAATTATTGCCTGTCATGTTTTCAACAACACAGTTAGTATTTGAGTTACACTTAATCATTACGTGCATTAGCAACTTCATTGGAATCCAGCTTCAGGCTGAGCATGAAATACATTACATTATTTAAACCTCTAATGGTAGAAGTCATTTATTTGTGTTGAAGTGTACAACATGCAGAGTTTCATAAAGCAAGGAACACTTGAGAGCTTAATTTATCCAAATCAAAGTCTAAATGCAGATAAACACAAGTGGCAAAAATTAGTAATTTTTATAGGCTGGAAATATTTAAAAATACATGGTTGTGGGTAATTGTAGGCAGCAGGAATAAATTAAAATCACTATTTTTAGTAGGCTCTGAGAACTAAAACTGTTGTATAAATAAATCATCAAATGCATCATGAAATTACATTTTTGAATGAACAATTAATTACACACATCATACCTACAGATGTGCCCAAACAAATCATATGTATTTGGTTCAGCTGTTCAGATTAAAGATTAGCGTGTGTGAAATGACTGCTCCAGACCCAGGTACCGTGAGTTTCTTTCTCTGCCTTTTGTCATTTACTCCAATTGAATGCTTGTGTTGGTTTACTCTTTACTAAAGAGAACGAGTTCAGTCTATGTAACTGCTTTCCAAACCCACCTAAACAAATTAATAAGAAAATGTTAGAGAATCTTGAGGTGCAAAATAGCATATGTCTTACATTATCTTGCCAATTTTTGTTCAGTTCTCTATCATTTTATTAGATTTGCAAACTTGACCTTCAGCACGTAGTCTCTCTTTCTAGTATTTAAGAGAACGACTTGAAATTGAAGCATTTTATTTTTATTCAGAAAAGCTCCCAGCATCCTTCCTCAGCTGGCACATACCCCAAGCTGTGTTGTGTGCGACTTGGCCTGGAGGTCAGCTGACCATTAGCTGGTAGAGGCCAAGGCAGCGAGTGGGAGGCTGTGGTGGGGCCTGGGTAGAGACCCTTCTGTTGGAGCCTGGTAATCTAGATGATACTGTGCAGTCACGGCCAGCTTTCTGACTTAATAAAACGCATTTCTAGCCATTTACGTGCTAAATTAGATTCTAATAATGATTTACTTATACTTGCTGCAGAGAAAAGGTATGTAAGGGACACACTCGTGAGAGTATATATTTGTATTTGAATTACAGATACTGTTAGTGATTCAGACTAATATCCTCTGCATGTAATCGAATTCTAGTGCACTTCCAAATGGTAATTATCAAGATACACAGTGGTGTGACTATGATATACGCGGTATGTGTAACTGGTGCTTTTATGGACATGCATTTTTAATTTTTTCCTGTAGACCGTTCTGATGTTCAGGATGTGTGCATTTCTGTTAGACTGTAGACATCTTAAAAAGCAAAGCCTTCATGTCTTGAGACGCTGTGGCAATTTGAAATACTGCATGTTTCAGAAATGCTCTTAGTTTTCCTCTAATTAAAACAACTTATTCCTGAAGATTTGGGATTCTGAACAGCTTCAAAGTGAAAATCATGTTTTCCCCTTAGGCCACTAAAAGGGTGAAGCATGTACATGCTTGTGGGTCATAGAACCATCGAATACACTGAGTTGGAAGGGACCTGCAGAAAGATCATTGAGTCCAACTCTTGGCTCTACACAAAACCACCCAAAATTCAAATCCTATTTGCAAACACTGTACAAACACTCCTTGAACTTTGATAGCCTGGGGCTGTGCCCACTGCCCTGGGAAGCCTGTGCCAGTGCCTGACCACCCTCTGGTGAACAGCCTTTTCCAGATACCCAACCTGATCTCCTCTGGCATATACCACTGGTTGTGCCAGGGCTTTGTGGTCCCTGGGGCTGATCCATCCCAGGAGGGGGATGAATGAAGCCTGTGACTGGTCATGACCCCAGTATGTTTTCAGAGCCAGCCCAGCCAGCAGTGCTGCTCCCCACTGTTCAGGTGTCCATCAATGTGAATGCTCATCCTGGGGAAGCATCTCACTCTGCTCATACATACCTTTTGAGAGCCCGTGGCATCCATGCCTGTGCAGGAAGGGCTTGAGTCCTGTCCCAAGCAGACAGGAGTTGTAACTAATGGCGTACTAATGGCAAATAGGGCAAAAATGCTAAAATCCAGAATACCTACTGAAAGAGACTTTTGTAGTTATAACCCATGATTTGGGAGAACTGCCATAAGCATTGAGAAAGGTACTATTAAAAATGTCCTTCTACTGGCAGAAGCAGATGGCAGAAAGGAAATTAGCTTGGATTTGGTTACTGTGAGATGAACGAAGACCTCACTTTGTCAGTATGGGTATTTGGTACAGAGAGGGGAAAAGGTTACATTGCTTAAGACACTGGGTATGTTGTTTTGTTGGTAAGCA